>NC_080170.1:28528931-29755494 GCF_950295315.1 Erinaceus europaeus | reverse complement strand
TATTAAATCTCCTTCAACACAAAGTGAGTGTGCCTGTAAATAGTTTTGAATATGGTAAAACATTCTAAAAGTATAAATTCAATATACTGTGAATATTTAATAAGGGCATGTAGAAATAGCATTTGGCTAGTAAGATGAATTCATTTCCTTCTTTTTCCTACTCCATTTACTTGAGAACTCTGCAGATTTTTTTTTAAATAGGGTATAATTTAATAGTGAACACTGGAATATATGTACATATATTTAAATTTTTAATTTTGAGCATTTGTAACTAATTTTATTTGTTTTCTTTTGTAACTAATCATTTTCTATACTAATGCCATCTGCTTTTCTTAAAATGTAGTTTTACATAGTTTTTTTTTCTTTTTCTTTTTATGATAGTTTATCTTGCCTGCTTAGGGAGGACAGGCCTCACAAACATGGAAAGGAGAGAGAAAGGAGGTAGCATAGCTTTGTACTGTAAAGCTAAAACTACAAACTCTATCCAAGTGATCAGACTAACTTTATCCTATTTGTGGACATTTTTCATGTTTTAAAATTTGAGATGTTCTGACTGCATCCTTGGCACGATACATGCTACACTTTCCTCAACATGAAATGCTTATTTTGTTGCATAGTGGGGCAAAAGTAAATGAAAAACTTGCAAACTTTTGAGACCTTTCTGTGCCCTAGAAAAGCAGGGGAGGTAAAATCAGGTGTTTTCATCCCCTTTTGAATTTCAGTCCTTGTCTGGTGGAACTGTGCTGTGAAGGTGTGTTACAGAGAGATCTATTCCTATTTGGTCCTGTCAGCCACACCTCTCAGGTGTTTTTTTCTAGATATTTTACTACCTGTGTGCTCTTTATTGTTTAGACAAGTATTTTTCAAAGGTCTAATGCTCTTTTTATAACATTGTTTTTCTTTTTTTTTTCTCTAGAAATAAAGACCCAAAGGTATTCTGCCTTTGTCCCAAAATGGAAAACAGTACCACCACCATTTCTCGGGAGGAGTTGGAAGAACTTCAAGAAGCATTTAATAAAATAGGTAGGTTTAAGAAGAAAGAAATATGATGTTACTAGTGTGCATGAGATCAGACTTCCAGGAATGAACAGTGCCTTTTTATTACTTCCATCAGTACCCATTTAATTCCAGATTTATTACCCTCTTTCCTCCCCCTCAACCTCACTATCTAGATTTCACTGTATTCTTTCTTCCTGAAAGAGAAATGAAGACTGGCTTGAATTTCTAGGGGAACTGGACTTTGAATTCTTTGATCATTTCTTTGTGGAGAATAATTCAGGTTAATGAATGACAGTGTAACTGAATATGCTTAACATGATATCCTCATTACAGAGAAAAAATATAGAAACACTTCCTGGTCTATAAACTGAACTCTGGCCTTCATGTACTGAACACTAACAGTACCACTTTCTAGCTTCATGAAGAATATTTTTAAATCTTGATACTGCTTTTCAGGGCATCCTGTTTCACTCCCTCCCATGCATAATAAGAAAAAAAATCTTAGTGGTTTTTAAAGGTTCATTTTCATCTTTCATATTTTAAAGCCATTTGTTGTTTTTACTATGTGCCTTTATAATCTTTGACAATTAAGAAAAATTTTTCCCAAAAGTATTGCTTAATGTGCTGGGTTGTGACTCTTGCATTTTGCCCTTGGGCAGCCTATTCGTAGCAAACAATGGTACTGTGAATGTCATCTTTTCCTCTAGTCTACAAACACAGGCAAGTGAAAGGTGAACCCCATGAAAGGTGAGTGCAGTAAATCAACATGTGGAGGTTACACCCAGCCCTTCCTTAGAAGGCTTGTTCTGCAGTGAAGCGGAGCCTTCCATGAAAAACAGAGTCAGATGGTGGACCAGGAAGGGTATTGTGATCATAGCTGGTCTTCTGCCTAGATTTCCCACATACCTTGTGAATAATAACTAAAATGAATTTAGATGAAATATAATGCAGAATGATTTTAGTTACTAAGCCAAAGAAAAAAATGATTTTGACTAAAAAATAAAGAAAAACTCTTCTCCCAGGTAGTAAAATTAGAAAGTGAAGTTCTTTTTTTTTTTTTTTAGAAAGTGAAGTTCTTATGAAGCTTATGACTTGAAAATCATTATTATGAAATAAAGTGACGGGTACCAATTTCTTCATCCTTCTACTCTCTGCACTGCCATCCCTAGAGTAACCTAAATTTTTAGGATTCAATTTACTTGGTAGCCTAATTTGGCTTTAAGTCAATGTCTTAATCTTGGTCTTTTGTTTCTTTTGAGAGATGGTATATTGGTTATTAGAGCACTGCATGAATGGAGTGTGATTTTTTAAATTTATTTTTTATTACTGATTTAATAGTGATTTACAAAATCATAAGATAATAGAGATATAATTCCACAATGTTCCCACCCTCAGAGTTTTGTGTCCTCACCACCTCCAGTGGAAACTTCAATTATTCTCCCAAGGTCACAGATAAGGGTTGACTTTATATCTATATATATTCTTTACCCATTTTTTTAAAAATAGTTTTAAAACTTTTAAAAAAAATTTATTATATTTATTTATTTTCCATTTTGTTGCCCTTGTTTTTATTGTTGCTGTTGTTATTGATGTCGTTGTTGTTGGATAGAACAGAGAGAAATGGAGAGAGGAGGGAAGACAGAGAGGGGGAGAGAAAGACACCTGCAGACCTGCTTCACCGCCTGTGAAGCAACTCCCTTGCAGGTGGGGAGCTGGGGGCTCGAACCGGGATCCTTACGCTGGTCCTTGTTCTTTGCACCACGTGTACTTAACCTGCTTCGATACTGCCCAACTCCCTCTTTACCCATTTTTTGTATATTCTTGCCTTCACTTCTTTTCTTAGTGATACCTACACCTATTACTACTTCCAATTGCCCTTCCTTTATCCTCTTTTTTCAGATTAATGAAACAGTACCTGACTTCCTCTGGTGTTTTCCAGATTTGCTTCCTTTTCAGTGACAGTATAAAAACAAGATTCTTGGTGATAAAAGTTTCCAGTAGAAATTTTTGGAGGTATAGTAGAAACTTTTTGGGGTTGTAGAAGGAAGGAGTTCTGACTTCTGTAATTTGGTATAATTTCTTTTCTTTTTCTTTTCTCATCTCTCTCTCTCTCTCTTTTTTTTTTTTTTTTTTTTACCAGAGCACTGCTCAGCTCTGGCTTATGGTGGTGTGGGAGATTGAACTTGGGACTTCAAAGCCTCAGGCATGAGCTCTCTTTGCATAACCATTATGCTATCTCCCCTGCCTGAGTGTAATTTCTTTATTTTTTTAATATTTCTATTTATTTATTATGGGATAGAGACAGAGAAATTGAGGGGGGGGTGACAAAGAGGGAGAGAGATAGAGAGACACCTATAGTCCTGCTTCATCACTTATAAAGCTTTCCGTGCAGGTGGGGACCAGGGGCGTGAACACAGGTCCCTATAATTTGAGTACTTAACCAGGTGCACCACTGCCTGGCCACCTGGGTGTATTTTCTAAAAGTTAATATTAATAATAAATTTTGTCTGTTCTTTGTGGTGCCCAGACTTGTTCTAAGACACAAGTTGGACAACGTTTGGAGTATACTGCTCATTTCTAGCATGAAAACAAAAGAAGTAATAAAATATATCACTTCATTTGGTAATTTTAAATTACTGTTTGATAGCTTGATCAAAATGTTTCATAGATCTCAGTTAAAATGAATGAATTAGTAACCTATTTTATTTGTTTAGCATGTCAGCTTTAATCTTTATGACTCATGGACATATAATCTGTAATATTTATTTAATGATGCTTTGAATAAATAATTCAATGATGGAACAATTCTGACAGCAAGATAATTTTCTCTGTGTGGGGGAAATGCTAACAGTAGCAGAATAGGTACTTGCTTACTCTATAAGATAAATTGGTCCTTGTAAACTCAGAAACCTTTAGGTTTTTGCACCAAATAGCTTTTCTCAGAAGCATGTTATCTAACATGACTAGATGTTTTGGGATCTCTGATCTCTGAGAAGTAGTTAGAGCTTAAAATATTTGCACTTTTTTATATTGTGGTAAAACACACATAGCAAAATGTACCTTTTTAAGCATTTTATTTATTTATTTCCCCCTCCTTTTAAAGCATTTTAAATGTACAGTTCAATAACATTAAGTATATTCACATTGTGCAACCATCACTATAATTTATCTTCAGAATTTTTTAATCTTCCTAAGCTGAAACAATAATTACCCATCCATGAAACAATAACTACCCAGCCCCTTCCATCTTCCCCTTCCCACCACAATTCTGTCACTGTGAATTTGGCTACTCTGGATACAGCACATAAGTGGGATCACTGACAATACCTGTCCTTTTGTGACTAGAGTATTTCAGTTACCATAGTATCCTCTAGGTTCATCCATGTTGTAGCACATAGAATTTCCTAACTCTTCAAGAATGAATAATGAATAGTCTGTTATATATTCATGTCAGATTTTGCTTATTATTTATTTGTTGATACAAGTCTGAATTATTTCTACTGTTGGACTATTGTGAATAATGTCCCAGTAGAAATGAGTATACAAACAGCTGTTTAGTCTGTTGTTTTGGGTATGTATTAATACTAAGAAGTATTAATACTAAGTATTGCTGGATTTTGTGGTACTAAATGTTAATTTTCTAAGGAACTACCATACTGTTTTCTACAGTGTCTGCATCACTTTACTTTCTTACCACCAAAACAGAGATTTGCACAACCTTGCCAGTACTTACTATTTAACAGCAGCCATACTCCTGAGTTTGAAGCTTAGAAACTCATAATTTTGACTTACTATTTCTGTTGATTAATGATTTTGAGCATTTGTCTATTCGAGATATATATCTTGTTTAGGGAAATGTCCAAGTTCTTTGCAAATTCTTTTAGCTAGTTATTTGTCTTGTTGATAAACTGTAGGAAAATCTTGCTTATTTTTCAACTTCAGATTCACTGTATTGAGGAGATATCAATTTCTATGATTGTTGTTGTCATGAGGATGTTTCCACATTTCCCCAAAATAGATGTTAATATTTAACCTAATTCTTTATTTTCTTGCCTTTAAGATTAGATTAATTATCTCAAAATTGAAATTATAATAATAGCTTTATGATGGCATATTGTAGTTTAGATATTTTCATTGTTCTGAAGAGTATTCTAAAACTTGAATACAAAAGTTAAAAAATAAGTTTTTCAGTAGTTCATTTATAGTGATGGCAGCTCTTTTTTCTGAAAGGGAAAAGGACAGGGAGCAAATCAGCTATTATTACCAGATGAACCAAGGGACAATCAATAGATGAGTCCAGGCAGCTAATCAAACAGCCCCGAACTCTTTCGATAACTCCGAACAGAAATGTTTTGTGTCACCTTTGTTCCATGTCAAGAAATGATATCCAATCTCTAGGGAAAACCTAGGGAAGGGTGTCTGAGTGATGCTGTGAAAACAAATTGAAACTTATTTTCAAGAGCCCAAATATAGGTGTGAAATTATTTCTTGAACATAATCTCAAGGTGGCACCAAACATGAATCAGCCTACATAATGATATCATAAATACATAATGAAGGGACCATGAATTATTGACAAATGAAACAGAACTGCCACCAAGTGAAATGTAGACGAGGAGAAATCAATGGCTTCTATGTATTTTACATGCTGCACCTATTTTATACAGAATGTGGGACCAGCAGATGCAACTTGTAAATTCTGACAAGTTCAAGTTCAAGGATGTTCCATTGTGACAGATGCTGCTATATTTCTTCTAGGATTCTGAGATTACCCCAATCTTAGTTCTCTGGAAGATACTCATGTGCTCTGCCTGATCTTTTTATCTGGGAAGGCAACATCCACATGATATTAACATATGTCTGGTAGCCCTAAACTGAAAGTTTCTCTGTGCTCACCAATCTCCCAACTGACCTCTAAATGTTCATATATTCATGTTCAACACAGTATGAACTGGCAGCTCATCATTTATCTTTACAGATATTGACAACAGTGGATATGTAAGTGACTATGAACTTCAGGACCTGTTTAAGGAAGCCAGCCTTCCCCTGCCTGGTTACAAGGTGCGCGAGATTGTTGAGAAAATTCTAGTGGTTGCTGACAACAACAAAGATGGCAAAATCAGTTTTGAAGAATTTGTTTCAGTAAGTAGCCTAAATTCTTTCCTAACTACTGATTAATTTCTTTTTTTAATTAAGTTTTATTAATTTATTTTTATTGTTGGATAGAGACAGAGAGAAGAAATTAAGGGGGGGAGGTAGAGAGAGGGAAATAGAGACACACCTACCTACATCACTGCTTCACCACTTGTGAAGCTTTCCCCCTGCAGGTGGGGACCAGGTGCTTAAACCCAGGTCCTTGTGCACTGTACTGTGAGTGCTCAACTAGGTGCGTAGGCTACCTCCTGGTCCTGACTACTGATTATTTTCTTTTAATCAGACTTCAATAATATTTTTGCTTTTTTGGTTAAATCAGGTTGCAAAGACTAGAGAAAACATTGCAGAGGTAATAAGAATCAACAATAATTTCCACAAATAATTTATAGCACGAAGAAAAAACTCATTCTCCAACTTCAGAAGTTAAATTTAGATAAGAACAGTCCATATCCTAGTAGACCTACTATTGAGTTCAGTGTTCATTGACTGTCTATATGAGTAGAATATTTTAATAATATAATACTTGTCTTAGAGAAATGGACTTTTTTTGTATGTGAAACAATTAAATATAGAAGCAGAACTGGTAATTTCCTTGTGATAAGTTTTATCTGTAGTTTCAGCCAATGCCACCAGGCAAATCCCAGTGCTAGCCACGATAGCATTTGATTCATTATTAAATGATGTCAAGGCTCAGGAAACAGAATAAGATAAAAACCAACATATGACTCAGCCAACAAAAAGAAAATAGACTATAGAGCAGAATATTGAATATCATGTTTCAGGCTAAGAGAAATGACAGATTTGCTGCCAGTAATAGGCAACATAGGGCTATTACTTCTTTCCATCTATGCCATATACCATTGATATGAATAGGTATTTGTGAATTACAGTTTCCTGATATTGCTTTTATATATATATATATATATTAAGCAAATATTTAAGTTCGTTTCCTTGCTAGGAAATCTGCTAAACATATGATGAACTTGAAAAGACATGACCTCTCTTTTCCTGTCATTTATGTCAGGGAGACATTAATGCAAATAGGTGGAGGATAACAGTGGTAATAATTGCTATGGCAGAGCAGTATAGGACCATGGAAGTTTGTGGTACAAGAAATAGAACTTGGTGGGGAGGTTAGAGAACCCAGGGACTCCAGGAAGCTGAAAACTGAGCTGAGATTTGAAGTGAGATGTTAAATAAAGGGATGGGATGAGGAAAATGAATAGTATGCTAGTAGCCAAAGAGGCAGGTTGTGTAGAGGCTCTGTGACTTTAGGGATAGTCAATACTCTCTATCAATTAAAGAAAACCCTGGTGATTAGATGGTGAAGGTTGGCTAAAAAAACAAACAGGGAGTGGGGCGGTAGCACAGGGGGCCAAGAGCACGTGGCACAAAACACCGGCATAAGGATCTGGGTTCAAGCCCCCAGCTCCCCACCTGCAGGGAGGTCTGTTCACAGGTAGTGAAGCAGGTCTGCAGGTATCTATCTTTCTCTCCCCTTCTCTGTCTTCCCCTCCTCTCTCGATTTCTCTCTGTCCTAACCAACAATGACGACATCAACAACAATAACTACAACAAACAAGGGCAACAAAAGGGAATAAATATTTTAAAAAAGAAAAACAAACAAAAAACTTTGGCTAGTTAAAAAAAAGTAAATAACTATGGATACTGATTGAAGGATTGATGAAATGCAATCTAACCTGCTCTAGAGAGTCCAGTGGGAGAGACTGGGAAAGAACACTTTCTTCTTTTTCTTTTCTCTTCTTTCTTTCTTTCTTTCTTTCTTTCTTTCTTTCTTTCTTTCTTTCTTTCTTTCTTTCTTTCTCCCTTTCTTTCTTTTTGCCTCCAGGGTTATCACTGGGGCTCAGTGCCTGCACTATGAATCTTCTGTTCTTGGTAGCCATTTTATTTGACAGGACAGAGAGAAATTTAGAGAGGTGGGGGAAACAGAGAGGGAGATAGAAAGGAGCCAGACAGTAGTATACCTGGTTAAACAGACCTGGGTTCAAGCTCCTGGTTCCCACCTGCAGGGGGAAAGCTTCACAAGTGGTGTGAAGTAGAGCTGCAGGTGTCTCTCTGTCTCTTTCTCTCTCTATCCTCTCCTCCCCTTTCAGTTTCTGTCTCTCTCCAGTAATAAGTAGAAAAAATGACAGAGAGAGAAAGTGAGAGTCAGAGAGAGAGAGAGAGAGACCTGCAGACCTGCTTTGCCACATGTGTCCCCACTACAAGTGAGGAGCCAGGCACTTGAACCTGGATCCTTGAGCGGGTTCTTGCACTTAGTTCTACATGTGCTTTACTGGGTGTGCCTGGTCCTGGAAAGGACATTTTCTACAAGTCTTCTAATTCTTACCGGAGATGATTTAGTTAAACTATGTACATTTGAAATGTATACAAACAAAAAATTCATTAAGGTATTTAAAAATCAATTTTAGCACAAAAGATCATAGCAAGTTTGGAAAGGTAATTTACTGTTTGAGTTAAGCTTAATTACATAATTTCTTCTAGCGATTGGGCAGCAAACATTTGTCTATTTGATTTTTTTTGGTAAAAATGCTCTGAAAATTACCTGTATACACTTGTGTTTAGTACAAAAACTTGAGCACCATTTATTTTAAGGTCATTCCAGCTACATAAGTATAATTGTCATTCATGTTGCAAGATTTTTGTTATGATTATCTGATCAAGATTCAATTTTACTTATGTCTGCTTCAGCTAATGCAAGAGTTAAAAAGCAAAGATATCAGCAAAACATTCCGAAAAATAATTAACAAGAAGGAAGGGATTACCGCGATTGGAGGGACATCATCCATTTCCAGTGAGGGCACACAGCATTCTTATGCAGGTAACTACTCCCTCCAAATTTCAGCTGTTAGTCACTGATCCTTTCGTCAAGTTTCAGATTCCCTCATATCTAAAATGTCATTCACTGTGATTCACACCATTGTTTTAGATACTGTGGAGGGAAAGTTAGAAAAATTATTAGCTGTCATTATACTTGAGAAACACCACTGAGATGTCAGAATGAAAAATCCTAGAATGATTAAAATCATTAAGTTCTTACTATGTGTCAAGCATAGGAAACAATGAAATAGAAACTGTCTATATTTTAGTGTAGAATATGTTTAATCATGAACTTTGAGTGAATTTTTTATCCTGATTGATGAAATGAATTTACTTTTACACCTGATATAGAATTAGTAGAGAGGTTTACTTCAAGGATTCTTCATTACCATTTTCCAGGAGCTGAGATTCCTGATTTATCTATTATCAAGCAATTAAGTGGCTAGAGAGCAGGGCTCCTGATTTCCTTGATCTGATAGAATCATTGGATTGTTGCCCAGTGGGAAACTCAGAGTCACTTTAACTCTTAAGATGAGATGTATTCCTTGCATCTCCAGAGCTCTGGTCCTTTTAGGAAAGATAGAAGCTGGCTGGGAGTATGGGTTGACCTGCCAACGCCCATGTTCGGCAGAGAAGAAATTACAGAAGTAAGAAATCCTAACTTCTGCACCTCCAAAACGAACTTGATCCATACTCCCAGAGGTGGAGAAGTGATAGGATGAAAATGAGAGGGCTCTGAACTCCAGCTCCATCAAGCACTCAGAGAAAGAGAAGGAAAAGGAGAGGGACATATGGAGGTAGTTATGTTGTCATGGGTGGCTTGAAGAGGAAGAGAGGATCTAGTGGCCATCCCCCCTTTTTTCTGTGTGTTTTGTTTTTAATTTCATAAGACAGAGAAATGAGAGGGGAGGGGGATATAGACAGGGAGAGGGACAGAGACACCTGCAGAGCTGCTTCACCACTGGTGAAGCATCCCTGCTACAGCTGGGGGTGGGGACTCGAACTTGGGTTCTTTTTTTTTTCATTTCATTTTTATTGCCCTTGTTGTTTTATTGTTGTAGTTGGATAGGACAGAGAGAAATGAAGGGGGGGAGAGAAAGATAGACACCTGCAGACCTGCTTCAATGATTATGAAGCGACTCCGCTGCAGGTGGGGAGTCAGGGGCTCGAACCGGGATCCTTACACCAGTCCTTGTGCTTTCCGCCACGTGCGCCCTCGAACTGGGTTCTTACAAATAGTACTTAACCCAGTGCTCCACCATTTGCCCCCTTCATGATTCTTTTACCTTGTAACTGAACTTGCTTCTGACCATATATTTGCACTTCCATCACCTATTGTATTTTTTTTTCTAGACTTTTCCCAGTATGGAAATGTGATGGAAAAATACAGTGGTCTGTAACTGCTACCTTCCTTCACTGAAAGATGTTTATTCCCTGGGGGCCAGATGGTGGCACACCCGGTTAAGCACACACATTACCATGTGCAAGGCCCTAGATTCCAGCCCCTGCTCCCCACCTGCATTGGGAATGCTTCACTAGTGGTGAAGCAGGTCTGCAAGGTATCTCTATGTCTCTCTCCCTCTCCGTCCCTCTCAATTTCTGTCAGTCCTAGCTAAAAAAATAAAAAGAGGAAAAAATGGAATAATGATTGTTGAGAGCAGTGGATTCCTTGTGCAGGCAATGATCCCCAGTGATAACCCTGGTGGCAATGATATATTTTTAAAAAGTTTATTCTTTAACTCCCTTTCTATATGTGCATTCTTCTCCATTTTTTAAAATTTATTTAATAGTGATTGACAAGACCATAGGATAAGAGGGATACAATTCTTTTATTTATTTTTTTTTATTTAAGAAAGGATTAATTAACAAAACCATAGGGTAGGAGGGGTACAACTCCACACAATTCCCACCACCCAATCTCCATATCCCACCCCCTCCCCTGATAGCTTTCCCATTCTCTATCCCTCTGGGAGCATGGACCCAGGGTCATTGAGGGTTGCAGAAGGTAGAAGGTCTGGCTTCTGTAATTGCTTCCCCGCTGAACATGGAAAGAGAGAGGCAGACTGGGAGTATGGACCAACCAGTCAACGCCCATGTTCAGCGGGGAAGAGGGATACAATTCTATAGAATTCCTACCAGCAGAGTTCCACATCCCATCCCCTCCATTGGAAACTTTCCAATTCTTTTTTTAAATTTAATTTTGTATTATCTTTATTTATTTATTGGATATAAACAGCCAGAAATTGAGAGGAAGGGGGAGATAAAGAGAGAGAGAGAGGGAGAGAGAGAGAGAGAGATAGGCAAAGAGACACATGCAGCACTGCTTCACCACTTGTGAAGCTTTCTGCCTGCAGGTGGGGACCAGAGATTAAACCTGGGTTCTTGCGCATTATAATGTGTATGCTCAACCAAGTGGGCCACTGCCCGGCCCTGAAGCTTTCCTATTCTTTATCCCTCTGGAAGTATGGACCTAGGATCATTATGGGGTGCAGAGGTGGGAGGTCTGGCTTCTGTAATTGCTTCTTCGCTAGACATGGGCATTGGTGGGTCAATCCATATCCCCAGCCTGTTTTTTTTTAATTATTATCTTTATTTATTTATTGGATAGAGACAGCTAGAAATTGAGAGGGGAGGAAACAGAGAGGGAGAGAGACAGGAAGACACCTGCAGCCCTGCTTCACCACTCAGAAAACTTTCCCCCTGCAGGTGGAAAACTGGGGGCTTGAACCTGTGTCCTTGTATACTGTAACATGTGCGCTAAACCAGGTGCATCACCACCTGGCCACCTATCCCAGCCTGTTTCTATCTTTCTCTAGAATGCCCTGGCTCTGGAGAGGCATTTTTTGTTTGTTTTTTAACCAATACAGTTTTCATGAGGGTTTCATGCCACTCCCAGTATTTTTTTTTAAGATACAAGGTGAGAGATAGAGAGAAGGGATACCACAGCAGTTTCACTACTTGTGAAGCAATTCCCCATATCATCTGCTTATTTATTCTAGTGAATTAACTTCCTTCTTTTTTTTTTTTGCCCCTTTACTGAGATAATGTATGTATTTAGCAAAATCTATTATAATGCTGTGTTCAGCTCAGTGAATTTTTATAAGTGTATACATCCTTTAGCTGTACCCATGTAATTGCCCTGTAGATCAAAGAAAAACATTTATATACCCTAGGTGGCTTGTGTATGCCTCTAATAGGTCCTCTGCCATTCCGGAGGAACCACTTTTCTCTCCTGATGACTCTGAGCCCTGATGTGTGGCTCAATCATTAGCCCTCAGAAACAGGAGATATCTGAAAGGAATTTAGAATCAAACTAAATACTATGCTCATTTAAAATATTAATGTTATAAGAGAAAGACACAGAGACAGAGATAGAGATCAGGGTACTGTTCAGTGTGATTTATGGTAGTGAAAGGATTTTGAACCTGGGACTCTAGAGCTTCAGGCATGAAAGTATTTTGCCATAATCATCATGCTATCTGCTGGTTCCCCCCCAACTCTATTCTCATTTAAGATCTAGATCTGACTCTTCCCTAATGTATCAGATGAATAACAATCCTTTTAATCCTTTTAGTGTTTTAGTGGTGTTTTAATACTTATTATTATTTTTTTTAATCTGGAGAAAACTTTAAAAATACGTTTTTCATGTACAATACATTGTGTGAAATATGATTCACCTATTGTAATTCTCTGTTTCTAGAGGAAGAAAAAGTGGCTTTTGTTAACTGGATAAACAAAGCCCTGGAGAATGACCCTGACTGTAAGCATCTCCTGCCCATGAATCCCAATGATGGCAGTCTCTTTAGGTCCCTTGCAGATGGCATTCTTCTTTGGTGAGTCAAGCACTGAGATCTTACTGTCTCCAATGGTAAGCATTTAAAAAGAAACTTATTCCAAATCTTTAAAAAAATTATAATTTCTACTATTATTATTATTTGCTACCAGGATAGTCAGTGGGGCTTGGTGACTTCATGACAACTATCTCATTCTCAATTACTTTTTTCCTTTATTCTTTTTTTTTTTTTTTTTAGAGAGAAGTAAGAGAGTAGGAGAGAAAGAGAGACAGACAGACATCAGAAGCACTGCTCTACTGCTTGTGAAGCTTCCTCCCTGAAATTGGGGGCAGGGGACTTGAACACCGGTTCTTCCACATGGCAACTTGTGTGCTTTACCAGTGCTGTACTTGGCTCCTAGAATTAACTTTTATAAGTAGCTCAGCTGGTAGAACTCTGGTTTCTCTCTCTGTTTCTCTCACTGTCTCTCTCTCTTATCTTTGTCTCACATAAATAAAATAATAAAAACATCATTCAATAGTTTTTAAAAGAGAAATCAGAACACCAATGAGCTCTGGTATAAGGGAGTGATGGATTTGCTTTAGGTTAAGAAGTATTTCTTAGATTTTTAAAATTAAGTCCCTAACATGAATTACAGTATTATATCTTAAAGAAGTGGACTGAAGGGCCAGGAGGTAGCACACTTGGTTAGGCACTCACACTACAGTGCACAAGGATCCAGGTTCAAGCCCCTGGTCCTCACCTGCAGGCGGGAAAGCTTAATGAGTGGTGAAGCCATGCCGCAGGTATTTCACTGTCTCTCTCCCTCTCTATCTCCCCCTCTCCTCTCAATTTCTCTGTCTCTATCCAATAATAAAATAAATAAAAATGTTTTGAAAACATAATAATAAAGCATCTGACACTTAAAAGTAAATTGATTGATAATCATTTTTTGAAATTTAGCTATCTTTTCTACTTGCAGAAATAAACTGAAGGGTGGGGTAGATAGCATAATGGTATGCAAAGAGATTCTCATGCCTGAGGCTCCGAAGTCCCAGGTTCAATCCCTTGCACCACCATAAGCCAGAGCTGAGCAGTACTCTGGTGGGAAAAAAAAAAAAAAGGGAGGAAGAAAGAAAGAAAGAAACTGAAAACATTTTTAGGAATATTAAACTTAATTATTCTCATTTTGTCTTCAGCAAAATGATCAACTTATCTGAACCAGATACAATTGATGAAAGAGCTATTAACAAGAAAAAACTCACTCCTTTCACTATCTCTGTAAGTATTTTCTCTGTATAAGTAATCATGTTGTTGTATTACAAAATGGAAGGTGGGGGCTGGCTGGTGACACACCTGGTTGAGCACACATGTTATAGTGCACAAGTATCCGAGTTCAAGCCCCCGGTCCCCAACTGCAGCTGAGTAGTGGTTTTCACATGTGGTGAAGCAGGACTGCAGGTGTCTCTCTGTCTCTCTCCCTCTCTATCACCCCCTTCCCTCTCGATTTCTGGATGTCTCTATCAAAATAAATAAATAAATAAAGATAATTAAAAAAAAATAGAAGGTGTTTATTAATGGATATGTAGACACGAGCAAAACATTTGATTTAAGATTTTACGTGGCACTGTATGGAACATACATTACATTGGTGAAACTCTAGTACTGTGTTATCTCTCCTTTCCTCTTTGTCTCTCTATGAAAAAAAAACTAAATTTTTTTTCTGAAAAAAAAAAACTCTAAAAAAAAGACATAGATACAGTTTCATCTAAAAATTAGGTGTATGTTAAATAAAAATTCATCTTTTTTTTTTTAAGCAGGCACAATAGTTTAATCAAGTGAGATGAGTCTGTGAAAGACAACAAAGTAACTCACATTATGAGCTCTAAACATCACCCCCCAAAAGGTAGAATTCTCTGACTTAATCACTGAAATTTCAGGTTTTACAAATCTTAGAACAATTCAGGTAACCAAGGTTTTTTTGGGGAAAAGATTTTACTTGTACATAAAGAACTATTACATGCTCCATTTTCCAAAGTAGTTTGAAATCTTAATTTAATTTATTCATTATAAAACAAAGATTTCAAACTACTTTGGATGCATTTCTTTGAGATATGGGATTGTCATGCTGTATTTTTCTATGCAAAAAAATGCATCATGACTTTTCTGACAGTCCAATAAATGTATTCAGGTTATGTTATAATTATTAACTGATTTTTATTAATGAATACTTTATTGATGCCATAGCTCTTGATGATTAAAAAAGGAGAAGAAGCCTGAGACTCCAAAGTCCCAGGTTCAATCCCTGTGTCAGCATCACTTAAGCTGAGTAGTGCTCTGGGAAAAAGAAAAATCCTGGGAGAGTTAAGTGATGGTTCACTTGGTAGGGTACACAATTTATAATATGCAAAGACTTGAATTAGAGCCCCTAGCCACCATATGAGATTATCATGCAAAGGAAAAGTTTCATAATTAAAGTACTGTCTCACACTTTATCTGGAAAAATAAGGAGTCTGTCAAGAATGGTAGTACAGACGAGCAGCAGCAGATCGCTTTCTCTCCTCTCCTCTCCTCTCCTCTCCTGGATCAACTAGGAATACCAAAGGAGACCACCCAGGACCGAAACAAGACAGGACTTGAATGACCACAGGAACACACTAAATCACCGGTGAGTACAAACACATATGGCTGGTGACAGAGAGGAGAGAGGAGCGTAAGGAGAGATTAAGTGACTGTTAACAGTCCAGCAGTTTATCAGTTGAGACACCACCTCCAGTCTGCTCCACCAACAAGGGGACAGCTGAAGGGAGGAGAGGACTCCCCAGAGACTCACCAAGTGTAACTCTGAGTCTCCATTGCTACCGCCCTCAGAATCTGGAGCAGCAACAGGGAGGGACACCAGGGGACAGAGATCTAACCAGGAAACTCAGGAGAAGACCTATAGCTGAGGGGCTGTGAAAGTCTCTTTACATAACCACTGGATTATCTCTACCACACCCTGCTTTATCTCTTGGTCAGGAGTCAGTGATTAAGCTGAAGCCTATTGATAGTTTAAAAGCCCTCAGGCTCCCATAGCCTACAGGGAAGAAAAAAAAAAGAGGCTTTTAAACCACTGAGCTCCAACTCAGTGAACCCTCTAATTAAATTACTTGGACACAAGTCAATCCAGTCAACAGTGATCAGTAATTTGAAAAGTACTGATAAAGGGAACTCATAACATAATATATAAAATGGTTAAAACAACAAGAAGAAATATTGGAGAATCAAACCAGGACAAGAGTCCAGCTAAAAGTCCTCCAGAGGGTGAAGCACAAAATAACAATTTCAACATCCAAACATTAGTTAAGGAAATAATAACAGGAGTGAGTAAAGAATTTGAAAAAATTGTAATCAGAAATACAGGAACAACAAATGAGAATATGGAAGAAAATACTAATTATCTCATGGTTATTAGAGAGCTGAAAGCTGAAATCGCTGAGCTAAGAACGCAACTAGTTGAACAAGCTAAAACAGTATCAGAACAGGGCAACAAAATAGATGAACTCCAGAAAATAGTAGAGGGCAGAGAGAATAGAATCAATGAGGCTGAAGACAGAATTAGCAAGATTGAGGATGAATTAGAGACAACTAAAAAAGAAGTAAGAGATCTCAAAAAGAGATTAATAGATGCTGAAAACAACAACAGAGTCCTATGGGATGACTTCAAAGAAACAATATACGCATTATTGGCTTACCAGAGGAAGAAAGAGAAGGAGAGGAAGAAAGCATTTTCCAGGTCATAATAGCTGAAAATTTCTCTAGTCTAGACAACATCAAAGACATAAAGATTCAAGAAGCCCAGAGGGTCCCAAGCAGAATTAACCCAGACCTAAAGACACCAAGACATATCATACTTAGAATGGAAAGGAATAAGGATAAAGAAAGGATCCTGAAGGCTGCAAGAGAAAAACAAAGAGTCACCTACAAAGGAAAACCCATAAGATTAGCAGCAGACTTCTCCATACAAACACAACAGGCCAGAAGAGAATGGCAAGATATCTATCAAGTGCTCAATGAGAAAGGCTTTCAACCAAGAATACTATATCCTGCTAGACTGTCATTCAGACTAGATGGAGGCATCAAAACCTTCTCAGACAAGCAACAGTTGAAGGAAGCAACTATCACCAAGCCTGCCCTGAAAGAAGTTCTGAAAGGTCTCCTATAAACAATCAGACCACCACAAATAGGACATATATCAAAACACTATAAAACTCTACAAGAATGGCATTAAAATATCTTCAGTCTTTGATATCAATAAATGTCAATGGCCAGAATTCACCTATTAAAAAACACAGAGTAGGAAGATGGATCAGAAAACACAACCCAACAATATGCTGTCTACAGGAAACCCACCTAACTCAACAAGAGAAACACAGACTCAAAGTGAAAGGATGGAAAACTATCATACAAGCCAATGACCCACAAAAAAGGGCAGGAACAGCTATTCTCATATCTGACATGATAGACTTTAAAATAGATAAGATTTAAAAAGATAGGAATGGACACTAATGCTCAGAGGATCAGTCAATCAAGAGGACTTAACAATTATTAACATCTATGCACCCAATGAGAAGCCATCTAAATACATTAATCGTCTACTGAAAGAGCTACATCAATATATTAACAGCAACACAATCATAGTAGGGGACTCCAACACCCCACTCTCTCAACTTGACAGATCATTCAGGCAGAAAATCAATAAATACATAAGGGAGCTAAATGAAGAGATAGATAAACTAGAACTATTGGACATTTTCAGAGTCATTCATCCCAAGAAACTGGAATACATATTTTACTCAAATCCACATGGATCATTCTCAAGGATAGACCATATGTTAGGCCACAAAGACAGCATAAGCAGAGTCAAGAGCATTGAAATCATCCCAAGCATCTTCTCAGACCACAGTGGAATTAAACTAACACTTAACAATCAACAAAAGATTAGTAATAGTCCCAAAATGTGGAAGCTCAACAGTACACTTCTTAACAACTTCTGGGTCAAAGAGGAAATAAAGGAAGAAATCAAAATGTTTCGAGACTTCAATGAAAATGAAGACACAAGCTATCAAAAAATTTAGGACACAGCTAAAGCAGTCCTAAGAGGGAAGTTCATAGCTATACAAGCACACATTAGGAAACAAGAAAAAGCACAAATAAACAGCCTGATTGCACACCTTAAAGACCTAGAAGAAGAAGAACAAAGGAACCCAAAATCAACCAGAAGGACAGAAATCACTAAAGTTAGGGCAGAAATAAATAACATTGAGAATAAGAAAACCATACAAAAGATCAACGAAAGTAAATTTTGGTTCTTCGAAAGAGTGATCAAAATCGACAAACCTTTAGCCAGACTCACAAAACAAAAAAAGGGAGAAGACCCAAATAAATCGGATAGTAAATGAAAGAGGAGAAATCACAACAGACACTGCAGAAATTCAACATATCATGTGAGGCTTCTATGAACAACTATATGCCACCAAGCTAGAGAACCTGGAAGAAATGGATGATTTCCTAGATATCTACCAACTTCCAAAACTAAGTAAAGAGTAAGTGGATAACATGAACAGGCCCATCACAGCTAATGAAATTGAATCAGTTATCAAAAATCTCCCCAAAAATAAAAGTCCTGGACCAGATGGTTTTACAAATGAATTCTACAAAACCTTCAAAAAAGAACTAATACCTCTACTTTTAAAAGTCTTCCAGAAGATTGAAGACACTGGAATACTCCCTGCCAGCTTCTATGAAGCCAACATCACCCTGATACCAAAATCAGACAGGGACACAAACAAAAAAGAAAACTACAGACCAATATCTCTGATGAACATAGATGCGAAAATATTGAACAAAATTCTAGCCAACTGGATACAGCAGTATATCAAAAAGATTGTTCATCATGACCAAGTGGGGTTTATCCCAGGCATGCAAGGTTGGTTTAATATACATAAATCAATCAGTGTGATCCACCACATCAACAAAAGCAAGACCAATAACCACATGGTCATATCAATAGATGCAGAGAAAGCCTCTGACAAAATACAACATCCCTTTATGATCAAAACACTACAAAAAATGGGAATAGATGGAAAATTCCTGAAGATAGTGGAGTCTATATATAGCAAACCTACTGCCATCATCATACTCAATGGTGAAAAACTGGAAGCATTTCCACTCAGATCAGGTACTAGACTGGAAGCATTTCCACTCAGATCAGGTACTAGACAGGGATGCCCACTATCACCATTACTATTCAACATAGTGTTGGAAGTTCTTGCCATAGCAATCAGGCAGGAGCAAGGAATTAAAGGCATACAGATTGGAAGAGAAGAAGTCAAACTCTCCTTATTTGCAGATGACATGATAGTATACATGGAAAAACCTAAGGAATCCAGCAAGAAGCTTTTGGAAATCATCAGGCAATACAGTAAGGTGTCAGGCTACAAAATTAACATTCAAAAGTCAGTGACATTCCTCTATGCAAACACTAAGTTAGAAAAAATTGAGATCCAGAAATCAATTCCTTTTACTGTAGCAACAAAAACAATAAAATATCTAGGAGTAAATCTAACCAAAGAAGTGAAAGACTTGTATACTGAAAATTATGAGTCACTACTCAAAGAAATTGAAAAAGACACAAAGAAGTGGAAAGATATTCCATGTTCATGGGTTGGAAGAATTAACATCATGAAAATGAATATATTACCCAGAGCCATCTACAAATTTAATGCTATCTCCATCAAGATCCCAAGCACATTTTCTAGGAGAATAGAAAAAATGCTACAAATGTTTATCTGGAACCAGAAAAGACCTAGAATTGCCAAAACAATCTTGATAAAAAAGAACAGAACTGGAGGCATCACACTCCCAGATTTCAAACTGTATTATAGGGCCATTGTCATCAAAATTGCTTGGTACTGGAACATGAATAGACCCACTGACCAGTGGAATAGAATTGAGAGCCCAGAAGTAGGCCCCCACACCTATGGACATCTAATCTTTGACAAAGGTGCCCAGACTATTAAATGGGGAAAACAGAGTCTCTTCAACAAATGGTGTTGGAAACAATGGGTTGGAACATGCAGAAGAATGAAACTGAATCACTGTATTTCACCAAATACAAAAGTAAATTCTAAGTGGATCAAGGACTTGGATGTTAGACCAGAAACTATCAGATACTTAGAGGAAAATATTGGCATAACTCTTTTCCACATAAATTTTAAAGACACTTTCAATGAGACGAATCCAATTACAAAGAAGACTAAGGCAAGTATAAACCTATGGGACTACATCAAATTAAAAAGCTTCTTCACAGCAAAAGAAACCACTACCCAAACCAAGAGACGCCTCACAGAATGGGAGAAGATCTTTACATGGCATACATCAGATAAGAGTTTAATAAGCAACATATATAAAGAGCTTGCCAGACTCAATAACAAGACAACAAATAACCCCATCCAAAAATGGGGGGAGGACTTGGACAGAATATTCACCACAGAAGAGATCCAAAAGGCTGAGAAACACATGAAAAAATGCTCCAAGTCTCTGATTGTCAGAGAAATGCAAATCAAGACAACAATGAGATATGACTTCACTCCTGTGTGAATGTCATACATCAGAAAAGGTAACAGCAGCAAATGCTGGAGAGGTTGTGGGGTCAAAGGAACTCTCCTACACTGCTGGTGGGAATGCCAATTGGTCCAACCTCAGTGTAGAACAGTCTAGAGAACTCTCAGAAAGCTAGAAATGGACCTACCCTATGACCCTGCAATTCCTCTCCTGGGGATATATCCTAAGGAACCCAACACATCCATCCAAAAAGATCTGTGTACACATATGTTCTTGGCAGCACAATTTGTAATAGCCAAAACCTGGAAGCAACCCAGGTGTCCAACAACAGATGAGTGGCTGAGCAAGTTGTGGTATATATACACAATGGAATACTACTCAGCTGTAAAAAATGGTGACTTCTCCGTTGTCAACCGATCTTGGATGGACCTTGAAAAATTCATGTTATGTGAAATAAGTCAGAAACAGAAGGATGAATATGAGATGATCTCACTCTCAGGCAGAAGTTGAAAAACAAGACCAGAAAAGAAAACACAAGTAGAACCTGAAATGTAATTGGCATATCGCACCAAAGTAAAAGACTCTGGGGTGGGTGGGTGGGGAGAATACAGATCCATGAAGGATGATAAATGACACAGTGGGGGTTGTATTGTTAAATGGGAAACTGGGGAATGTTATGCATGTACAAACTATTGTATTTACTGTTGAATGTATAACATTAATTCCCCAATAAAGAAATAAATTTTTTAAAAAAGTAGTACTGTGCAGAGATGAAGCCCTGGTATCACAAAGAAGCAAAACAGTACAACATTGTATATTTATACCATATTTTGTCATTTCACAGTATTTTTTAAAAAAATTATTGGGGAGGTAATAAATTACAGTACATTTGTCTATAGTGTATGGTGTCCCAGTTCTTCATAACAGATGGCTGTTATATACACTTATCCCCCCACATGAAGGACCCCATACCCCTCTTACCCCAATGCCTCCCCCCCCCATTCCATTCCCTTCCCATTGTCCCTTGCTTTGTTGTAGTACAGTACCATTAGTCCAGGAAACATTATAGCGATGATCAAAGCACATATGCAAGCTGCTTCCTGTTGCAACAGTGGCCTGGTAGTGGACTAGTCTGCCATTTCTGCTATCCTAAAAACACAGAATGCCCAGGCTGTATAAGTACATTCTTATACGGGTTAAAACCCATGTGTAATACTGCAATGTTGAGAAGTCTGTGTAGAGTCCAGAACAAAGTGGTGTTAACAAGCCATGCATTGACTGACCTCTACCTCAGTCAGTAGATCAGAGATACAGAGACTGTTCTGTGTTCTCTGGCTCTGGGTCTCTTAGTGTTCTTTTTTTTTTTCTTTTCCAACTGCCCTTTTTGTACTGGGTTGTTCTGTAGTCCATTTTTCCACTGTTAAAGTCCAGGAACTCAGAAGCCATATTGCCTTCAAAAATCTCTAGAATGTTATTACACGAGGAAACTGAAGCACTGACAGGTTCCACAGCGGCAGAGCCAGAATGTGAATAAGTGCTTTCAATCCCTTCATTTTAACTACTGTACTGCACTCCCATAAGGTGGCAATAGTAGCATCAGTAACTGTTTGATTCTAACCTTTGCTAAGTATTTTCCTTCATGTCTGTTGGATAGTAAAATCCTTGTTTTGGCTAAAGTTGCCATGTCTTTTCTATAAAGAGCCTACAACAATAGGGTAGTGGTACATGGTAGATCTTGGACCATCTAGAAGTAATCCCGTTTCTGTTGTCTTTAAAAAGTGTAGAATGGAATGTTGATTGACAGGACTTTTTTGTCCTTCATGTCCCCATAAATATTACATAAATATTACATAGTAATATTACATAGAAGAAGTTACCATTCTCAAAGAAGCCATTTCTGCTTTTCCAGATGATTATTTTCTTTTCAATTTTGTTCCAAGAAGGCTTGTCTGATGTCTGTGAGTGATGAGAATATTTACATGCATCTTATGTTTAGAACACATGAGACACAGATTTTTTTTAAGAGGGGTACAACTCCACACAATTACCACCATCAGAATTCCATATCGCATCCCCTCCCCTGATAGCTTTCCTATTCTTTATCCCTTTAGGAGTATGGATCCAAGGTCATTATGGGGTGCAGAAGGTGGAAGGTCTGGCTTTTGAAGTTGCTTCCCGGCTGAGCATGGGTGTTGACAGGTCGATCCATACTCCCAGCCTGTCTTTCCCTAGTGGGGTAGGGCTCCAGGACACATTGGAGACAGATTTTTTTTTTTTTTCCCTCCAGGGTTATTGCTGGGCTCGGTGCCTGCACCATGAATCCACCGCTCCTGGAGGCCATTTTTCCCCCTTTTTGTTGCCCTAGTTGTTGCAGCCTCGTTGCGGTTATTATTGCCATTGTTGACGTTGCTTTGTTGTTGGATAGGACAGAGAGAAATGGAGAGAGGAGGGGAAGACAGAGAGAGAGGGGGAGATAAAGATAGACACCTGCATACCTGCTTCACTGCCCGTGAAGCGACTCCCCTGCAGGTGGGGAGCCAGGGGCCCGAACTGGGATCCTTATGGCGGTCCCTGCGCTTTGCGCCACGTGCGCTTAACCCAGTGCGCCACCGCCCGACCCCTTGGAGACAGATTTTTATGGCACTGAATATACACTGAAATACAACCTTTTTATTTATTGTCTTTACTTTTGATACCTGTATTTAATACATTAAAATTTTACAAAATTGTAACTGCTTTGCAGTGACTGGAGGGCTGGGTTGTTTTTTTGTTGATAGATAACATTCTTCTAACAGGGATAAGGTGTAAGTCTCTGGGACAATTGAAAGAATATGCTAGTGTAGAGTGAGAAAAGTCAGGCCTCTGGGAAGGGCAAAGTATTACTGTGGATACAAAAATCTGTCTTGTTGATTCAGTAATTTTAGAGCTCTGGGAATAGATCTGTTAGAAACTATCAGTTTCCCATGAAACGTTACCTCAAGAAACCTAATTCATTTATAAAAGATTATAATATGGCTTTTCACCTCATGATGACAGTTTGGGGTATTAGCATGATATATGAAAAAATAACTACAAAAGGATGAAAATGACACACAGTAGAGGACAGGGGCAGATTGAGTAGTTAAGAGCAGGACACAGCTTACTTTTGTCTTACTTTCTCATCTCTTCCTCTGCCCAGTGTGCTGCTGAGCTACATTTCTCTGCTTGTTTATCATTATGGAAAGAAAAATTAATTATATAACTAAGACTCAAAAAACCAGATGGTAATGATACAGAGACTTGGAACTCGGGAAGCTAACAGAAGAGTGGGGATAGGAAAAAGAGTCTGTTCTTTATAACATGTAGAAAATCCAGTGCAATTAACTAATTTCTAGGTATATATGTATATACAAATACTTACATATGTATTCAAATGTACACACACACACACACACACACACACACCTGCAATTTCACTTCAATATAGTAACAATTTAAGTAATGACAACATACAACTCATCTGGATGCTCCAAATGGAGTAAAAAAACAATGATGTGTAAGATAAGAATAAAACCTGAATAACAAATTATGTCAGGGATTGGGCACCCCTGGTTAAGTGCACACATTACCTGGGTTTGAGTCTTTGCTTCCCACTTTCACTGGGGTGAAGCTTCACAGGTGAGTGCTGAAGCAAGTCTGCAGGTGTCTCTATACTTCCTTCCCAATTTCTTTTTTTTAATATTTATTTATTTATTTATTCCTTTTTGTTGCTCTTGTGTTTTTTTTAATTGTTGTAGTTGTTATTGATGGATAGGACAGAGAGAAATGGAGAGGAGGGGAAGACAGAGAGGGGAAGAGGAAGGTAGCCACTTGCAGATCTGCTTCACCTGCAGGTGGGGTGCGGGGCAGGAACGGGGATCCTCGCACAGGTTCTTGCGCTTTGCGCTACGTGCGCTTAGCCCGCTGCGCTGCCGCCCGAATCCCTTCCTTCTCAATTTCTATCTGTCCTATCAAAAAAAAAAAAAAAAGGCCATAAGGAGCATTGGATTTGTTGTTGTGAGGTGTGGAGTCCAGCAATAACCTGGTAACAGTAAAAAAAAAAAAGGGGGGGGGTCAGGTTGTAGTGTAGTGGGTTAAGTTTACATGGCTCAAAGCAACAATGATAATAACAATGACAAGGATAAACAACAAGGGGGAAAAACAGCCTCCAGGAGCAGTGGATTCGTAGTGCAGCAACAACAACAATAATAATAATAACAACAACAACAAAGACAAGGATAGGCAACAAGGGGGAAAAATAGCCTCCAAGAGCATTGGATTCATAGGCACCAAGCCCCAGCAATCACCCTGGAGGCAAAAAAAAAATTATGTCTTTTCCCCAAATAAATGTAGCTAACCCTGTAAATCTTTCTACCTGGTATTGGAAACTATGGCTTAGGCACATAAAGCACTTAAATGCACAGAAAATATTTGTGAGAATGTATGGCTAATCCCAATCAACTGCTGTGTGCTATGTCTCTTTAAATATCTATGAGGTAAAATAGCCCGGGTGATTCCAAAATCCCAGATTCAGTTCCTTTACCACGATAAGCCAGAGCTGAGCAGTTCTTTGGTAAGAAAAAGGTGGGGGTGGGGGGCAAGGTACCCTGCTTTACTGAATAGGACTCTGACACAGGGAGGAAGAACACTTTTCTTGTATTCCAATTGTTGGGGGGTTCTACTTTGTTCTTATGTAGCCCTTGCAACATAGATCTTCAGAAAGGAAGACTGAATATTCAGGGAAGATGAGAACTTTATCAGTTCTCTTGCTACTGTTAATAACCTTAAAATGCTTAGAATTGGTCTTACACAATAGTGATTATTTTATCCCCTACTTCCCAATACAACAATAGTGTTGTGCCTTCTAACTAAAGCCTAGCAATTACTTGAAGCACATTTCACCTCCTGACTCTGCTTTTTTAGTTGCTTACTTGTATATCACTTGTTGTACTTGTAGAGTCAACATGTGATATAATTGAAATAAAATTAGCATCAAGAGCTAGTTCCCCATTTATCACCAACAGTAGACAAGGATGAGTTTAATATTGCATACTGCATCAAGAGAAAACACTGCTTGCAATGTCCTGGCAGTATTTTGAAGCAAAACATTGAGGTCATAATGTGAGATTAGGAATTGTGGTCTAAGGAAGTCTTGTCAAGTCTTAGTCTTGTGTGTGCGTGTGTGTAGTGGGGCAGGCAGGCAAATTCAAACAAAGACAGATTGGGGAGGATCACCACACAACAACCAAGATTGGCCGAAATAGCAAGGGGAGGAATTCAGAATCTTAAGAGCACCAACAGTCTGCTGATGTTTGCCACTGGAGAACTGATGGCAGTGCCTGCAACTGAACAATCAAACTTTCTGATTTCTTCTCCGGGAAGAGTGAGGAAATGAACACTATTGTAAAACAGTTTTCAGTTCTGTTCTTTCCCCTATTGCTGCACTCTGGCGAATAACAACTGGAGCAAATGTTCTTTATGCTCTGGGCCCAGGCAACGGCACACCCAGTCAAGTGCACATATTACCAATGGCAGGGACCTAGGATTGAGCCCCTGTTCCTCACCTGCAAGGGGTCCACTTCACTTATTTCCCTCTCCTCTCAATTTCTTTGTCTCTCTTTTTTTTTTTTTTAAATATTATCTTTATTTATTTATTGGATAGAGACAGAAATCGAGAGGGAAGTGGGTGATAGAGTGGGAGAGAGACAGAGAGACACCTACAACACTGCTTCACCACTCACAAAGCTTTCCATCTGCAGGTGGGGACAAAGAGCTTGAACCTGGATCCTTGCAAATTGTAACATGTGAGCTCAATCAGGTGCTCCACCACCTGGCACCAATTTCTCTCTGCCTTTATCCGATAATAAATTTTTAAAAATTGAATCCATTTTTTCATTTTTATCTTTGCACCATGTAGATGATGCTTTACAAAGTACTTCACACTTTTTTGTGTGTGTTTGTGTGTGGCAATGCAGGAAAACTTAAACTTGGCCCTGAATTCTGCCTCTGCGATTGGCTGTACTGTGGTCAACATTGGTGCCCAAGATCTCAAGGAAGGAAAACCTCACTTGGTCTTGGGACTTCTCTGGCAGATTATCAAAGTTGGCCTTTTTGCTGATATTGAGATTTCCAGGAATGAAGGTATGATCATCAAATATGTGATTCACATAGACTTCTTTTTTAAAATATTTTTATTTATGAAAAGGAAACACTGACAAAAACCATAGGATAAGAGGGGTACAACTCCACACAGTTCCCACCACCAGAACTCCATATCCCATCCCTTCCCTTGAAAGCTTTCCTATTTTTTATCCTTCTGGAAGTATGGACCCAGGGTCATTATGGGGTGCAAACGGTGGAAGGTCTGGCCTCTGTAATTGCTTCCCCGCTGAACATGGGCCTTGAGAGGTCGATCCATATTCCCAGCCTGTCTCTCTTTTTCCCTAGTGGGGCAGGGCTTTGGGGAAGTGGAGCTCCAGGACACATTGGTGGGGTTCTCTGCTCAGGTTGGCATGATGGTAGCACCTGGAATCTGGTGGCTGAAAAAAAGAGTTAACATATACAGTGAAACAAATTGTTGACTAATCATGATCCTAAAGAGTGGAATAGTTCAGATGAAGAGTTGGGGGTCTCTGTTTTGTAGATAGCTAGTAGGCCTATTTTAGTTATATTCCAAAGGGCCTCTGGCTATACTAGTGTTTTTTTTTTCTTCTTTTTTCTGAGCCTGACATCTGATATGCAGGTGGACCCAAGTTATTGTCTGGAGAAATGATGTCATGGCAGGAAAAAGGGCTAGAAAACTGAATCAAGGAAGAGAACAGCTCTCAAATATGGGAAAAGTATGTAAATATTGTTGACTGTAAACCCCATCAATTTGATCTGGGGCCCATATTCAGCTTAGGAGCCCATGTAACCTCTACATCCCTGTAGGTCTGAACTTGCATTCTGTGGTCATGAGTAGGAACATTCTGAGTTGGACCAATTTCAGGACCCATCTTCTTCAGATAGTAGATAGAGTAAGTTATCCCAAACCCCCTTCGGAGGATGGAACATTCTCTACCATTGTTGATGCACATTGAAGGCAAGGTCCTATGAAGGCCCCCAAAGGGTTCCATCATGTTGTTCCTGATGGAAATCACCAGTGATAATGGAGAGAGGGATCAGACAAAGACTTCTTATAGGCAAAGACTCACTATGGGAAGGATTTACATTTCATTGTTTTCTTCAAGCTCTGATTGCATTGCTAAAGGAAGGTGAGGAACTAGAGGAGCTGATGAAGCTTTCTCCAGAGGAGTTACTGCTGCGATGGGTGAACTACCACCTGACCAATGCTGGCTGGCGCACCATCAACAACTTTAGCCAGGACATTAAGGTCTGTATTATAATGTTCAAGATTATGACATGAACTAAGGGCATAGAATGTAAAAACCATAAGGATTTCCAATTGGAATTTGAACTAAAGTGTAATCTGCAAGGATCCAGCGTGGAAAATGAAATTGTTGTTTTCACTAAGTTGGATCCTCTATAGTCTCTTATAAACAGACTAATTTATTGGCTTTAAATAAGAAATACAACTGGCTATGAAAGTAAGGAGATCATAGATTTATCAGATTAAAGCATACCTTCTCCCCTTTTGGGGTAGAGTACTGGATATCAGACTCACAGCCTCATATACAAAAGTGTTCACTCTACCATTGAGCTATAACCCTGCTCTCCTCCCACCCTTTCCCATTTTCATATGCTATAAATAGATCCAGTTATAATGGGGATGTCAGTCTTTTAATTTGGACTGACAACTATAGCTTTTTGCTGGACTAGAGACCCTTGTGTGCCTCACAGGTTTAACACTGTTACTCCCTCTTCCAGCTAATGGAAGATCAAGTTATCTGAGAGCTCAGTGAACCAATAGACAAAGTGAGACATTATAGTTTTGTCTCTCCACCAAAGTAGCTCTCCTACTGGGAGAACCTTGTCAAGGAAGCTGTAGTGTAACGTTCAGGGTGCCTACCAACAACCCTCCCCAGGCAGGTTTTCCTTCTTTATGCTTTCTTTTTTCTAGACTAATAAATTATGGCATTCATATTTCCTCTTTACATATATTAATACCTTCAGTCAGATCAATTCCTGTCATAGTGGCCTAGCTGGAATTTGTTTCTTTAAAGTTACCTTGTGTGGCTGGAGAAACAACTCAACTGGTGGAGTCCTAGCACAACATAGCATGGGAGGTGCTGTGGCGCCGTGGGCTGTGGCTCCAGCGTTATGATGTGTCTCCCTCTCTCTGTCTCTGTATGTATGTCTATCTCTATATAAAATGTTGGTCCTAACAATGTGATAGGCCCTAAGTGCCAGAATATTGGGATGTTAGAAAAATCAAGACCATGGAGAGATAAATATCTCAGAGATTGATAGTTTAATTATCTATTGCTGAAAAACAAACCAATTAAAATTAAAAACCTTCACAATTCTGCTGGTGAATGTACCTGGGCTGGGAGATTCTAGGGATCACTGACTCAGTTACATTATCACATTACCTTTTTTTTTAAATGAACAAATTTTCTTTTTTTAATATTTAATTAATAAATTTATTTTAGGTAGAGACAGAGAGAAATTCAGAAGGGGCTGGGAGATAGACAGGGAGAGAGAGAGTGACACCTGCAGCACTGCTTTTCCATTTGTGAAGCTTTTCCCCTCCCCTGGGGGTTAATATTCTGGGGTTTTGAACCTGGGTCCTTGTGCATTGTAGCATGTGCTACACATGTAGCATGTGTAAAGTTGCAGATGATATCATGATTCCATCCTAGCCTCCCTGGGCAGATGACTTCATCAATATGTCCTGGAACCTCACCTCTCCAGAACCCTATGCCACTAGGGAAAATAGAAATAGGCTGGGCATATAGATCAACTGCCAATGTCCATATCCAGTGGAGAAGCAATTACAGAAGCCAGAACTCCCACTTTTTGAACCCCATAAAGAATTTTGGTCTGGGAGTTGGGCGGTAGTGCAGCAGGTTAAGCGCACATGGCGTGAAGCACAAGGACTGGCCTAAGGATCCTGGTTCGAGCCCCAGCTCCCCACCTGTAGGGGAGTCGCTTCACAAGTGGTGAAGCAGGTCTGCAGGTGTCTTTCTCTCCTCCTCTCTGCCTTCCCCTCCTCTCTCCATTTCTCTCTGTCCTATCCAACAACAATGACATCAATAAAAACTATAACAATAAAACAACAAGGGCAACAAAAAGGAATAAATAAATATTTTTAAAAACTATTTAAAAAAATTTTTTGGTCCATACTCCCAGAGGGAGAGAAATGATAAAAGAAGCTGATGAGCAGGCTCTTAACTCCATCAGGACCCAGAAAGAAAAGAGGGGGGGAAAAGGACATTCAGAAATAGTAATAGGTATAGGTGTGACTTAGAAAGGAAAGAGGGGGGCTGGGTGGTGGTATACCCAGTTGAGCGCACATGTTACAGTGCACAAGGACCCAGGTTCAAGCCCATGGTCTCCACCTGCAAGGGGAAAGCTTCACAAGTGGTGAAGCAGGACTGCAGGTGTCTCTTTGTCTATTTCCCTCTCTGTGTCCCCCTTGCTCTTGATTTCCAGATGTCTCTATCCAATAAATAAAGATAATAAAAAAAGAAAATTAAAGAAAGGAAAGAGGACAAATTATCTATCTATCTATCTAAATAGATAAAGACAGACAGTTATAGAAATAATAGTCGACCAGTATCTGCAACCTTGGGAGAACTACTGTAGTTTCTGATAAAGGAAGTGGGGATACAGAACTCTGGTGGTGGTACAGAATTATACCCCCTGTTGTTTCATGACTTTTGTGAATGAACATTAAGTCACTAATAAAAATTAAAAAAAAAAAAAAAGGAAACTCTGAGGTGTGAAGCAGGAGTGTTAGAAGCTATGAGTGTGAAACAACATAGTACATTCAGGAGTTTTTAAGTGCCAAGTAAAGCTACTGACTTCTTATTCCATTCTTTGAAAAAAGAACAATCCAAGCCTGATTATTTTTCCTGAATTCAGTGGTTATTTCATTATGTTAACGTTGTTATTCATTTCTTTTCTTGAAGGATTCAAGAGCCTATTTTCATCTATTAAATCAGATTGCACCTAAAGGTGACCGGGATGATGGACCTGCCATCTCCATTGACCTTTCAGGATTTAATGTGAGTACAGTTTTTTTTTGTGAATTTTTTAATATTTATTTACCTTTTCCCTTTTGTTGCCCTTGCTCTTTTTCATTGTTGTTGTAATTATTGTTGTTGTTATTGATCTCATCATTGTTAGATAGGACAGAAAGAAATGGAGAGAGGAGGGGAAGACAGAGAGGGGGAGAGAAAGATAGACACCTGCAGACCTGCTTCACTGCCTGTGAAGCGACGCCCCTGCAGGTGGGGAGCCGGGGGCTCGAACTGGGATCCTTCCTTCCACCTGTCCTTGTGCTTTGCGCCACGTGCGCTTAATACACTGCGCTACCACCTGACTCCCGTGAATACAGTTTTTAACTAAAAGAAAAACTTTTGTAATACGCAAAAGAACAATTCCTAGCATTTGTGGTATAAAAACGACAGATACAGATCCTGACTCACAACACACATTCTATAAGAAAATCATTCTTTTTAGCTTAAGTTGTAGATAGATAGTGGGATGATTCTGTTTCAGCATTAAAGTCTGGTCAAACTCTGGTTTGTATTAAAATCTATTAAATACTTAATGTGTACTTTCCATAATGTTTACTTCTTTTTTTGTGTGTGTGTGCTTAAGAAATATTTATATTTGTTACTATTTGTTTCCTTTTGTTCATTTTTTTCTTGTGGCTTCATAAACTACTGAGTATTCTCTTAGATATTTCTTTTTTTTTTTTTAATTTTTTAATTTGTTTTATTTAAGAAAGGAGACATTAACAAAACCATAGAATAAGAGGGGTACATAATGTTTACTTCTAAAGAACACTGAGACATTGCTAATCATTTGCATTTCACATTACTATAGTAAACTCCTAGGAAATTTAGTATTGTAAACTATGAAAATTTTGCAAATTATTTGGGTCAGAAAATTAGGAACTTTAAAGCCTGTTACAAGCATCTTCGAAAGTGAACAGATTTAGTATACTTAATATACAGAAACACCATGTGTTCATCTTCTAAACTAAGCAATTATAAGCTCATATTTTTTAAATTTTTCATCTACCTATTTCCCTCTTCTCCCATATTTGAAGCAAATATTAAATGTTATAGCATTTTATTGGTAAATGTTTTAATATATTAATATTTATAAATACACTTCTAAAAGACAGCTGATACCTTATATCTAAAATGATATATATTTTTTATTTTCCCTTTTGTTGCCCTTCTTGTTTAACATTGTTGAGGTTATTGATGTCGTTATTGTTGGATAGGACAGAGAGAAGTGGAGAGAGGAGGGGAAGACAGAGAGAGGGAGAGAAAGACAGACACCTGCTTCACCGCCTGTGAAGTGACTCCCCTCCAGGTGGGGAGTAGGGGGCTCGAACCCAGATCCTTATTCCAGTCCTTGTGCTTCGCACCATGTGCACTTAACCCGCTGTGCCACTGCCCGACTCCCAATGATAATTTATAATATCAAAATATCCAGTCAAAGGTGACATTTCAAAAAAATGTTTTATCTATTTTATTTTATTAAGAAAGACATAGAGAGAAAGACCAGAGCACTGCTCAGCTTTGTCTTATGGTGGTGGAAAGGATTGACCCTGGGAACTGAGAACCACACGCATGAAAGTCTTTTGCATAACTATTATGCTATCTCACAAATCTCAAATTCTTTTAGAGTTTATTTGAATTAAGATCTAAGTAAAGTTTAGTTATTGTGATGTTGCTAAGAAATTTTTTGAATTGTTTTTAGCATAGAAGCTACTGCTTTCTCTGATTGCATTTAAATTTAAATTTTTAATAAATATAGTTTTTAATTTTTTTAAATATTTATTTATTTATTTTCCCTTTATTTTGTTGCCCTTGTTTTTTTATTATTGTAGTTATTGTGTTATTGATGTTATCGTTGTTGGATAGGACAGAGACAAATGAGAGAGATGGGGAAGACAGAGAGGGGGAGAGAAAGACACCTGCAGACCTGCTTCACCACCTGTGAAGCAACTCCCCTGCAAGTGGGTAGCCAGGGGCTCTAACTGGGATCCTTATGCTGGTCCTTGCGCTTTGTACCATGTGCACTTAACCCACTGCACTATCACCTGACTCCCTTAAATTTTAATTTTTTTACAACGTTAGTGTAGAAATAGAAAGTTGCAATTCTTGTTTATACTCTTATTTTATTCTTACCTTGAGTTCAAGCCTCTCCTTTTTATTTTTTTGTTCTTACTGCTTTTTTATAATTGTAATAAGCCTTATCAATTCTCAGTACAACAGGAAAGCCAAAACCTTGACATTGATTCATATTAACTGTGTAATTCTTCTCTATTCATTTTTGCCCCTCCTTAATATAGTAATCGCCATCTTGAATCTTACATTCATTCTTCTTTTGCATTATTATTATTGTTGTTGTTGTTATTACCATCAGGGTTATTGCTGGGGCTCCGTGTCTGCACAGCACATCTACTGCTCCTGGAGACTATTTTTCCCTTTTTATTTTTTTATGATTTTATTTAATAGGACAGATAGAAATTTTAAAGGGAAAGGAAAAGTAAAAAGAGACATCTGTGGACCTGCTTTATTGCTTGTGAAGCTTCCCTCCTGCAGGTCAGGAATGGGGCTGGAACGAACCCAGTTGCTCACACATGATAATATGTGCAGGTAACCAGGTGTGCCACCATCCAGCCCTCCAGTTTTCTTTATCTTTCTTTTCCTTTATATTTTTTAAATTTATTTTTAATGACAGAAAGATACACACACAGAGCTACCAGAACAGTGCTCAGCTCTAGTTTATGATGGTCCTGGGGATTGAACCTGGAGTATTGGAGCCTCAGGCATGAAAGTCTTTTGCATAACCATTATACTGTCTCCCCAACTCCAATTTTCTTTTTTCTATAGCTTCTTATAAGCATATAAGGAAATATATTTCTTAAAAAATAGAGTTTTTAATTTTACTTTTTAACTTCAAATGAAGTTTATCATATTGTACTTAAATGCCCATACTTATTTTGAATATACTAAATTGCTAAGTGTCATACTATGATATATGTATGGTTATAACACAGTGTAGAGATGTTTTTCATGTGCATAAATAATGGTTTTGCTTCCAAAGTCTGAAATTGTGAAAAGCGTTGCTCCTTTTGATTGATTACAAATAAATATGTATTTTTACAAATAAATATGTATTTTTTAAATATGTATTTCAAGTTTTTTTCACTGAGAAAAGAGACTAATGAAATAACACTCAGAGCAGAATGAGTGAGACAACTAACTTCTTAGTTAAAAGATACTCTAATATAAGGCCTTGAACAGGCTACCAATAATTTGACTTTTAGAAACTTATTACATACCATGTTTTAGAGTTTTGTTGTGTATCTTAGCATTGAAAGGGGAAACAATACTCTGATACCAGCAAGAATATTCAACCTGTTCATATTGATATAAAAGAAATGGGAAAGTTAATTTGAAATTCCTGTACACCTGACATTATTTAACATATTGCCGGAAAAGTACTTGCTTGTAAGTATAAATAAAGTTATGCTAATCAAAAGGTTACCCTGTTTTTGTTTTATTTCATTGTTCAGGAGAAAAATGACCTGAAGCGTGCTGGATTCATGCTCCAAGAAGCAGATAAACTGGGCTGCAGACAGTTTGTCACTCCTGCAGATGTGGTTTCAGGCAATCCTAAACTTAATTTAGCTTTTGTAGCTAACCTTTTTAACACTTATCCATGCCTATACAAGCCTAATAATAACAGCATCGACATGAATTTATTGGAAGGTATGTTCTGTTTTCAATTGATTCACGATGTGTATCTTTTTATGGTATTACCCTACTTCACTGTCAGAGGGGATTGTATAGGAGATTCAGTCTACTTGTGAATCCATTAAAAAGTTCAAATTCAAGAAAGTGGCTATTTGCATGGGTTCAAAGAGAAAGCTGGGGGTAAGTTTTGGTTTTTCTCTGTAAGAAATCATAAATTTAAAATATTTTCTTAAATGGCCCCAAACAGAACTCCACTTTCAGTATGGGTGGTGGGTTATCTATTGTAAATAATAATTATCTGTAGCTTTTTTTTTTCTCTTTGAAAGCTATAGTTTCACTTCAGTATCCTCTTTTTGATGTTTTTTATACAAGAGCAATTACAATATTCATTACTTGTCTTGTTGTGTGTGGGCTATTGTTTTCTGTCTCATAATTTGTAATACTTTCCTATTTTGCTTCATGAAATGCAGATTTGACCCCTCCTAATGTAGGTACTGTATTTAGTTCTTTTCTGTACTCTGTATATTCATTCTGAATGGGTGTCTTAATAAGTACCATTTATTCCTTCTATTGGTTGATTTTTTTTTGCATTGTTCATGCTGTGTTTTTCTGTCTTAATATGCCTAAATTAATTATAATGAACAAGAAACAGAAATGAAACTTAATTAGAATAGCAGAGCGAGACTTTGTATGATCTCTACTTGATCTGCCTTTTTTAATAATGGACTGTTGTATTGAAATCAGTTATCACAACTGGACTTCAGATTTAATGTAAGCCTTTATCTCTCTGTTCTGAATTAACAAACTTACCTTTTATCACAGGTAATGTTTGTGAGGATCAAATCCAAATTTTATAACATATGTATATTTTTTTAGCTGTGTTACTTACAATATGTGAATTATCATCATAACAAAAAATTGTCAATATGTAATTCTTTCTCCTTATTTCTATTACCTAATATCTCACCTTTTCTTTTTTCTGGACCACACTTTTACTCACATGCATACCAAAAACTCATGTTGGTATCAGAACTAAAAGCAGAAACTGGCAGTTGCCAGAGAAGGGAGCCAATTCTAAAATATTCTTACTGATTGGCTTACTTTACAGATGGTAGTTGTTAAGTAGAAATTTTCCTGTGTGGTGCATAATTGGAGGCTGTCAATTTCATTCTATCACATCAATTTCCTTTTCAAATATTTTATTTATTTATAAGAAAGATAGGAGGAGAGAGAAAGAACCAGACATCACTCTGGCACATGTGCTGCCAGGGATTGAACTCGGGACCTCATGCTTGAGAGTCCAAAGCTTTACTACTGCGCCACCTCCCGGACCACATCAATCTCCTTTTTACCCAAAGTGAAACAGAATGAGAAATTAGTTTAATATTTTTCCCCACAACTAAAGTTTCCACTTCTTTGTAATTGCTTTGTAATTGCAGTTTTATAATTAACAGAAGTTTCAAATTTAGTAAATATGATTAGTTCAGTTCACTTCCCTAGATCCAGTAAAATAAAAACTATATTCTCTACATAGATTTGTAACCTGACGGAAAATAGATTAAAAAGGAAAAAAGCTGGATTTTTTTTCCTGTTTCAAAATGTAGGATGAAGGAGTAGGAGTTTTAAAAGTAAATAAAAGGAAGACAGCTAAGCTCTTATATGTCTGGAACATTTCAAAATCATTATGTATCTTACATTAGAAGGCATTGTTTAGAGTGGCATATTAAAAATGATCTTCTTTTTATAGTCCCTGAATTCTTGCTAGATACTTTTCCAACTTGCTCGCTTTCCTTTTTGTCACGTTTGAATTCTTTTTGCTAGTGTACAGCATGCTTTGGGGTTTTTTCAGTGTGGCTGGGATTGCTAAATATTTCCATTTCTATATACTATGTTTACATAAGCTTTTATATAAAATGATACTGTGGGGAATATTTATCAATCATCTTTTTTTTTTTAAAAAAAAAAAAAAGAACATATGTATGTCCTGATACATCAGCCAAAAATGTATTTCACTTTGACTGCTGGAAACTTTTCCTCTGTAAATTTGTGATTTTTTCTAGATACTTAGTATAATTTGAAGCTTGAACTATCACATCCCCTGTGTCATATAATCCATATGTCCTTATTGGAAAAGTTTATCTGTGTGGAATTAAAGGAAACTAAAAGCCCACTTAAATGTTAAATGTTCATATTAAATTGGGCCCAATATGTGGACTATGTATAGAGAGATCATTTAAGATTTCACTTGTGATGATAGACAATGTATAGGTCACAAAAACACAAAGAGCTTCAATTCATGGTTCTGCCATTTAGTAGCTGAGGGACTTCTGTGGGCCTTTGTTTTCTCACGTATAAAACAGGGCTAACAATACTTCTTCTGAAGAATTACAAAGCAAGTTAAAATGACCTTCTGTGAATGACAGTTTTAGCACATGTTTTGTACTCAATAACGATCAAATCAGGAAGAGGAAAGCACTTAGTATATTATTTAGCATGTTTAGTGGTGATAAATAAATGTTAGTGCTTTTTCTTTCCTCTTAGCAGTCTATTTTTAATGCATTTGTTGATCATTCTTCTCAAACATATGTCAATTGTAAGTATTTGTTTGGCCTTGAGAGTCAGAATAATGTTTTATAGTTCTATTTTGTAAATCAGCAATTTAACTTTTATTTCTAAGATTTTTTTTCAGTTGTCCACAACCCAAATAACATTTCCAGTCTGGTATACATATGCTTTTTTTTTTCTTTAATGTTTTCTTATGGCTCTTGCACAAATGTATAGTGCTTTTGACTTGGAGCATTTATCTATCAAGAGAGCTCGAAATGGCATTAGATAAATAAATGCTCACTTAAATAATCTAGCTTACTTTCTAGGTATGAAAAATTAAACTAATAGCTATGTAATTAGCTGAGAAAAGTAGAAAGAATCATGAACTTCTGGAGTCTATTATATTTTCTGAACCCAATAAACGTATAAGCATAATGTTTTGTAAAATATATTATTCACATCAGGCTCAGTGGAATTTGATATTATTTTAACTAAAAATATTATACTATTAATGTTTATGATTTTAAAATATAACTCATGGCTAGGGAGATAGCATAATGATTTTGCAAAAGATTCTCATGCCTGAGGCTATCAAGTCCCAGGCTCAATCCCTAGTATCACCATAAACCAGAATTGAGCCATGTTCTGGTATCTATTTATCTCTCTCATACATTAAAAAACAAACAAACAAAAATATATGTATATATACATATATATCAGATTTTTCTAGATGGAAACAATATAAAATGATCTAGTTACTAGGGAAATATTACATCTATAATAGATTGTACTAGATAAACAACTAAAAGGTGAAAAAATGTCACTTGCATCAAGCTGTTGATCATATTATTTTTGTATTTATGTTACTTTGGGGAAAGTTCACATACTTTATTTAAAATTTTCATCTATTTAATAAAAACAAGCAAGTGTGGTTTCTTTTTTAAAAAATATTTATTTATTCCCTTTTGTTGCCTTTGTTGTTTTATTGCCCTTGTTGATGCAATTTGTTGTTGGATAGGACAGAGAGAAATGGAGAGAGGAGGGGAAGACAGATAAGGGGAGAGAAAGATAGACACCTGCAGACCTGCTTCACCACCTGTGAAGTGACTCCCCTGCAGGTGGGCAGCCGGGGGCTCGAACCGGGATCCTTACACCGGTTTGCGCCACATGCGCTTAACCCACTGCACCACCGCCCGACCCCCTTTTTACTTTTTTTTTTTTTTTTTACCAGAGCACACTGCTCAGCTCTGGTTTATGGTGGTGTAGGGGATTGAACCTGGGACTTTGGAACCCCAGGTATGCGTCTCTTTGCATAATCATTATGCTATCTACCCCCATGTTTTATTACTTTTTTTTTCTTGCCTCCAAGGTTATCCCTGGGGCTCAGTGCCTACTATGAAGCCTCTGCTCCTGTATGCCATTTTTCCCATTTTGTTGTCATTGTTGTGCCCTTGTTGTTATTGTTATTTTTGGATAGGACAGGGAAAAATTGAGAGGGGAGGGCAAGACAGAGAAGGGGAGAGAAAGACACCTGCAGACTGGCTTCACCACTTGTGAAGTGACCAAGTCCCCGCTGCAGGTGGGGAGCCTGAGGCTCGAACAGGGATCCTTGTGCCTGTGCTTATGCTTTGCACCATATGCACTTAACCTGCTGGGCTACCACCTGGCCCCCATTTTATTATTTTTTAACCAAGTTTTTTAGTACGTGCCAACCACAAATATGGCCACTTAAGTTTACCTGTTAGTTTGCTGGACAGAGAAACCTATGGCTAACTAGTTCATGGGCATGAAGCAAGGACTTGGAATGGAAAAATTTAGAGCATATAGAAGTTGTTTAGGAAGAAAGGAGAGAAGGACTTTAGCAATAAGATTTTTACTTCTTCCTCTAAAAAGATGATAATAGTAGAGAAACCATAGAAAAGTATGGGGTGGGGGTTGATAGCATAATGGTTATGCAAAGAGACTCTCATGTCTGAGGATCCGAAGTTCTAAATTCAGTACCCCGCACCACCATAAGCCAGAGCTGATATGTGCTCTGGGGAAAATAAAGAAAAGTGTGTATAGTTGACTTGTACCTACTGTATGGTATAAAATAATAATTCCTGATTTTCTTTTGCCCTGAATCATCAGTGTAAATTTCTCTCCTGTAGGTGAGAGCAAGGAAGAGAGAACATTTCGGAACTGGATGAATTCTTTGGGGGTCAACCCATACATTAATCATTTGTACAGGTAAATATATTACTATGGTTCAACTTTATGACCCAGACCCAACTTTTCAAATTCAAACTGTAGGTGGGTTTATATAAAAACATTTCTGTGGTCCAGGAGGTGGCACAGTGGATAAGGCATTGGACTCTCAAGCATGAGGTCCTGAGTTCAGTCCCAGGCAGCACATGTACCAGAGTGATGTCTGGTTCTTTCTCTCTCTCTCCTCCTATCTTTCCCATTAATAAATAAATAAAATCTTAAAAAGAATTCTAAAAATATCACAAGAAGAGGGGTAGATAGCATAATGGTTATGCTAAGAGACTCACATGCTTGAGGCTCCAAAGTCTTAGGTTCAATCCTCCACACCACCATAAACCAGAGCTGAGCAGTGCTCTGGTAAAAAATCAATCAATCATATATGTATATATATATATATATATGTATATATATATGATTTTAAGTATATATATTCACAAGAATTTTAGCCAACATTTAGAGTTCAGAATGGATTTTAAAAGAAAACTGAAGTATTATTTAAAAAGATAAGAATATGGGGGACTGGCTTAAGGATCCTTGTTCGAGCCCCCAGCTCCCACCTGCAGGGGGGTTGCTTTGCAAGAGGTGAAGCAGGTCTGCAGGTGTCTTATCTTTCTCTCCCCCTCTCTGTCTTCCCCTCCTCTCTTGATTTCTCTTTGTCCTATCCAACAACAATGACAATAATAATAACAACAACAATGATAAACAACAAGGCTAACAAAAGGGAAAAAATAGCCTCCAGGAGCAGTGGATTCATAGTGCAGGCACTGAGTCCCAGCAATAACCCTGAAGACAAAAAAAAAGATAAGATAAGAATATAATGTTAGCTATAGTGTTAGATGATAACAAGTTAGTAAGGATCATTCATTTTACTCTGGTAATCCTTGATCAAGAAAATAAATTATTTCAGTTTATATTACAATAGTAACATTTTAAAGTAATATTCAATAATTAGAATTTTAAAAATTGGATTATATGATTTAGGATGAATTTGAAATAGAACAGTAAACAAAGCCAGAAGCATTGTTATAGAGTTTAACAGGTCCCAAGTCAGCTGCTATTTGGATGTATAACTTTAACCAAGCCTCAATTTACATATTACTTTCCCAGAGAGTATTGCTAGTGTCTCATTTCATACACTATTTACTCAGAGAAAACATCAGACCCTACATATTAAAGGGCTCTATCTCCCAAAACTTTCTGCTGCAGACACTGGTGTAAAATACCAAGACTGTATCCTGAACTTCTCACAAACCTGCTGTAGCTCAGAAATCCCCAAGGTTCCCTTCTCAGACTTCAGGTGCCTGCCACGAGCCCAGATTATCATTTGTGCTTTTGATTAACAAATTGTAAATCAGACATTCCCAGGACACACCTACAGCCTTGGATTCTGTTAAATTGCCAAGATTGTTTAGTTGCTACATTACTGATTTAGTATGAGGGATATTAAAGGCTAAGAATCAACAACCAGATGAGAGAGAAACAGGGCAAAGTTGGGGAAAAGGCACAGGGAGCTCTCAGCCCTCTCCAGCCCATCATTCTCTCTCAAGTTGCAAATGCTCACCAGCTCAGAAGCCCCTATTTGGGGGCTTTGGCAGAGGATTCATTCCATAGATATGACTTGTAAACTCCCTAGCCGTTAAATAGCACTTAACCTCCAACTTATCTCTCCTCGCTAGAGGTCAGGGCAGGAATTTGGGACTAAGAGCTATACCCTCTATTAATTTTGATGACCCTGGCAACCAGCCCCCATTCTCAGGTGCTTCCCAAAAGTGACCTTCATTAATATATCAAAAATGCACCTCTAATGCTCTCAACAAATAGGAAATCAGGCATGTGTGTGTGTGTGTGTGCATGTGTGTGTGTGCTATAAGAACTGTGACTGAAGATCAAATGACCATATATTCTATATGCTGAATGTAATTGAGAGAAAATAATATTTTAGGGGATAAATAATGTCTTAGGGAGGCTGGGCAGTAGCGCAGCCAGTTAAGCACACATGGCACAGAACACAAGGACTGACACAAGGATCCCAGTTCGAGCCTCTGGCTCCCCAGCTACAGGGGGTTTCTTCATAATCGGTGAAGCAGGTCTGCAGGTGTCTTTCTCTCCCCCTCTCTGTCTTCTCCTCTCTTAATTTCTCTCTGTCCTGTCCAATAAAATGGGAAGAAATGGCCATCAGGAGTGGACACTGAGCCCCAGCAGTAACTCTGGAGGCAAAAAAAGAAAAAGAAAAGAATGTCTTAGTAGCATCCTATCTTTATTTAAAATTAATATATATATATATATATATATATATATATATATATATATATATATATATATGCACATGACTTTTTTTTAAGTCTAGAGGCATACATACCAAACTATGTGCAGCCTGGATAACAGGAGTTGGAGGGTAGTAAAGAAACTTTATTTTTAATCTTAGTAACCTAAAATTATGGCTGTTATGTATTTTAAAAAAGGAGTATGTATTTTCTTTTTTAACACTTTATTTACTCATTTATTGAATAGAGACAGAGAGAAACTAAAGGTTACGATTTTCAATTCATAATAGCTTATTTATAAATGTCATAAATGTTAGAGATCTCAGTGATTGGCAAGAGAGAAAATTGATCAAATATTTTAATTAAATAATATTTCAGTTATATAGAATCCTAAATGTCAGTGCAGGGCTTCTAGGCATATGTAATTTTTTTTTTTTTTTTGGAAAAGGAAATGTAACTTTCTCTTACTCTGGAAAAGAAGATTTAGAAAAATTTCTAATGACTGCTGTAGCTTACAACGTGGGGGTAGGGGATCCAGGTCTCTGGTGATGGGAACAGTGTGGAGTTGTACTCCTGTAATCTTGTAAATCAATATTAAATCACTAATTTAAAAAAAAGTTCTCAAAAGTTACATAACCTTAAAATTATCCATTGTACCCTTGTGTCAATAGCTTATTTCTCCCAATAAAATGACTTGGGGAAAAAATTAAATTTCAGCTATTTGCAGAGTTGAATGTTGGATTTACTTTTTAGCTATGTTAATGCTCTGACAAGAATTAAGAGACTCTTTTAATTGCTTATACAAATTTCTTGATTCTTTAGGAGTTAGGCGGTAACACAGCGGGTTAAGCACACATGGTGTAAAGCGCAAGGCCGGGCATAAGGATCCGGGTTTGAGCCCCTGGCTCCCCACCTGTAGGGGAGTCGCTTCAATAGCAGTGAAGCAGGTCTGCAGGTGTCTGTCTTTCTCTCCCCCTTTCTGTCTTCCCCTGCTCTCTCCATTTCTCTCTCTGTCCTATCTAACAACATCAATAACAACAACAATAATAACTACAACAATAAAGCAACAAGGGCAATGAAAGGGAATAAAAAAATTTTTTTAAAAGAAAAAATATTTCTTGATTCTCAGAGTATTCATTCACCTAAAATTTTAACATGTAAGCTAAATCATTCTTTTTCTCTAAACTTTCCCCTTTTTAAAAGTTGGTTTTATTTAATTCATTTATTATTATTAGTTGTATTTATTGGATAGAGACAGCCAGAAATCCAGAGGGTAGGGATAGATAAAGAGGGAGAGAGACAGAGACACCTGCAGCCCTGTTTCAGCACTTGCAAAGCTTTCCCCCTGCAAATGTAGACCAGGGGCTCATACCGGGGTCCTTGTATACTATACCATGTGTGCTCAACCAGGTACACTACCACCCAGCCTCCCATTTGTTTTTAATTAATTAATTAATTATTTTTTCTCTAAACTTTCCTACATAATTAAAAGCATACAACCCAAACCAAAGCAAAACAAAACAAAAATGAAAAAAGAAAGAAAAAACCTAGAGGTCTCATGTGTCTACAAGTCTGTGCCTGAATCATATTCCTAAACCCATCCTAAATGTCTAACTTTGTACCAACACTAGGCCCGATAGAGAGATTGACTTTAACTGAAAATTCTTCCCTCTAATGAAGTTATTAAATGTATTATAAGAACTGTTGATCCTAGAATTTTTCTATGATTAGTTGATGCTGGATTGAATCTATACTTCTTTTTTATTTTTAAAGTTTATTTTAACATTTATTTATTTATGCCCTTTTGTTGCCCTTGTTGTTTTATTGTTGTAGTTATTATTATTGTTGTTGATGTCATCATTGTTGGAAAGGACAGAGAGAAATGGAGAGAGGAGGGGAAGACAGAGGGGGAGAGAGAAAGATAGACATCTGCAGACCTGCTTCACCACCTGTGAAGTGACTCCCCTACAGGTGGGGGGAGCTAGGGACTCGAACCTGGATCCTTGAGCCAGTCCTTGCACTTTGTGCCACCTGCGCTTAATCCGCGTTACTACCGTCAACTCCCTGAATCTACACTTCTACAAGTATGGTATTTGTAATTACCATACCTGTAGAAGTGTAGATTCATTTAAAGTAAAACATAATAAAAGCAATTGATGAAATAGATAATATTTCAGAACTTATACAAATACTTTCTTGATTTTTTTAAAAGAACTTCTTTTGTGAGCACCTTGGCTTTTTTTTTTTTTCTTTTTGTGTTTGGACAGAGAGAAATTGAAAGGGGAGGGAGAGAGACAGAGACACTTAAAATTCTTGCTTCACCACTTGTGAAACTACCCTACTGCAGGTGAGGAGTGGGGGCTTGAACCCAGGTCTTTGTGCATGTTAACATTTGTGCTTAGCCAAGTCCTCCACCATCCAGCCCCTTCTTTAATATTCTCCATCTGCGTATAGATTATCTGATTGACTCTTAATTCCAGTCAGAGTAGACTTCTTCCTGCCATCTCTTAGCACAGAGTCCAACCATATGGTGTGTGCTCAGGGATGCAAAGTAATTATAATAGGAGCCTTAGCAAAACTAAACTCTGTGAACAAGCTGTTAGGAGAAAAAAAAAAAAAGCCACATAATACAACACAGAACTGACAATTTTAAAACCAGTTGCTATTCTTTGCATCCTTAGCATACAAAATTGAAACCAGATTGTATAGATATACTTTGAACTTCACAGGAGAATGTGTTTCTAATTCAAAGGTAGTATTCTTACTCAAGAACTCCTGCTTGCTCATAAATTCCTTCCTTTTAACCCTCATTATTTAACATGAGCACCTGCCCACTCAGTAGCTATTGTAACTTTTATGTAATTATTTTAAGTTATAAAAATCATAATGTAGTGGCCAGGTGGTGGCACACCTGGTTCAGTGCACAAAGATCCATGTTCAAGGCTTTGGTCCCCACATGCAGGGGAAAAGGTTCAAGAGTGGTGAAGCAGGGCTTCAAGTGTCTCTCTGTCTCTGTCTCTCCCTCCCCTCCCAATAAATCTCTGTCTGTATCCAATAATAAATAAAATTTTGGGAGATGGGTGGTAGTGCAGCAGGTTAAGCGCACGTGGCACAAAGCACAAGGACCGTGGTAGGGATCCTGGTTTGAGCCCCCGGCTCCCCACGTGCAGGGCCGCTTCACAAGTGGTGAAGCAGGTCTTCAGGTGTCTCTCTTTCTCTCCCCCTCTGTCTTTCCCTCCTCTTTCTATTTCTCTCTGCCCTATCTAACAATGGTGACATCAATAACAACAACAATAATAACTACAACAATAAAACAACAAGGGCAACAAAAGGGAATGGATAAATAAATAAATATTTAAAAATATTTTTAAAATAAATAAAATTTAAAAATATATAATGCATAAATAATACATGAGATCATTCTCCCTGCAGAAGTTTCAGGAAATACCTGTGTAGAATTAAGTAGGACATAATAGCCCTTCCCTTTGTCCTGTCTAGAGGTAATTGGCAATTGCTATTAACAGTCTGTATCATACATAAGTATTTAAATACTCAGTCTAAAAATATAAATTTAAACAAATAAGGAAATTTGCCAAATAATAACCTGTATATAGTGTTCTACCACTTGCTTTTTAAAAAAATTATTGATTGATTTAATAATGATCAACAAGACCATAGGATAAGAGGGGTACAATTCCATACAATTCCCACCACCAGAGTTCTGTATCCCATCCCCTTCATTGGAAGCTTTCCTGTTCTTTTTTTCTTTTTTTGCCTCCAGGGTTATTGCTGGGGCTTAGTGCCTGCACCATGAATTCACTGCTCCTGGAGGCCATTTCCCCCCCTTTTGTTGCCCTTGTTGTTGTAGCCTTGTTATGGTTATTATTGTTGTTGTTGATGTCGTTCGTCGTTGGATAGGACAGAGAGAAATGGAGAGAGGAGGGGAAGACAGAGAGGGGGAGAGAAAGATAGACACCTGCAGACCTGCTTCACCATCTGTGAAGCGACTCCTATGTAGGTGGGGAGCCGAGGGCTAGAACCGGGATCCTTACTCCAGTCCTTGCGCTTTGCTCCAAGTGTGCTTAACCCACTGCACTGCCACCCGACCCCCAACTTTCCTGTTCTTGATCCCTCTGGAAGCATAGACCAAGGGTCATTATGGGGTGCAGAGATGGAAGGTCTGGCTTCTATAATTGCTTCCCTGCTAAACATGGGCATTGGCAGGTCGAGCCGTACTCCCAGCCTGTTTCTATCTCTCCCTAGTGGGGCAGGGGTCTGGAGAGGTAGAGTTCCAGGACACATTGGTGAGGTCGTCTGCACATGGAAGTCAGGTTGGTGTCATGGCAGCATCTGCAACTTGGTAGCTGAAAAGCATTAAGATATAAAGCAGAACAAATTGTTTAATAATCAGGAACCTAAAGGTAAGACTATAGCAGATGAGTGTTGGGATCTCTCTGTTTTGGAAATGGCTAATAGGTCTATTTTAGATATATTCCAAGGGGCCCATGACTTTTCTAATTTTTGTCTGAGCCAGACAGCTAACATGCAGGTGGGCTTAAGATATTGTCTGGGGAGATGGTGTCAGAGTTGGAAATAGGACTAGAAAGCTGGATCAGGGAAGAAAGTAGCTCCCAAATATGGGAAAAGTATTTTAAACATAGTGTGCCTTCCTAAGATATTCATATCAGTACATACAGATCTAGCTCACTCTGTTTTTATGGTGGTCCAGGAGTTCATAGTATGGACAGTATGTTCAGTATGCCCCTCTTTACAGGCATTTACATTGTTTCCAAATTTATCAGTAATGTAAGGGTGACTGCTCTTGTACATGTCTTTGTAAGTACTTATGAGAAGACCTGGTCAGCTCTCCAGATTGTAAGTTCTGGGTCAAATGATATATGTGTGTGTCCTCTCTCTCTCTCTCTCTCTCTCTCTCTCTCTCCCTCCCTCCCACCCTCCTCCCTCCCTCCCGCTCCCCGCCCCTCTCTGGAGTTCTTATGGCATGAACCCAGGGTCTTGGGCATGTGCAATGCCACTGTTAAACAGCCTCCATGGGCTTATTTTTTTTCATTATTTATTTTAGGGAGAGACAGATACCAAGAGACAGAGAGAGAGAGACACTTCAGCACCACTCTACCATCTGTGGAGCAGCTCCATGGATATTGGTGGTGCTCCCATTTGGTGCCCTGGCTCAACCTCAGGGCCTCATGTATGGTAAGGCACTGGAAGATGAGCCATCTTTAGGTCTATATCCTATCATCCTTTAAGGGTTAATACCCTGGCATATTTAAGCCCATATCCAGTCTACTTAATAAAATTAGGTAGTTCCAATGTTTCCTGCTCTCTCATCTTCTCTTTCCTGTTGTAGCGACCTTGCAGATGCTCTAGTGATCTTCCAGCTCTATGAGATGATCCGAGTGCCAGTGAACTGGAGCCACGTCAACAAACCTCCTTATCCTGCTCTTGGAGGGAACATGAAGAAGGTAATTAAATAATGAATGTAGATGTACTCTTACTGTTCTGATATAAAGAGTCGTTACACTTTCAGAAAGCTTAGTAAACTATGGCCTTGCCCCACAGTTCTGACTCAAACCATACGGGGCTAAATTTCTGCTTTGATCAATGTTCAGAAAAAATGGTTCCTTTGTTCTCACAACCTCTCTAGCATTTGTTGCTGCTGTACTTTTTGATGTATGCCATTCTCACAGGGGTGAGGTGGTATCTCAATGTTGTCATTATTTGCATTTCTCTTACAATCAGTGACCTGGAGCAATTTTTCATGTGTTTGTTAGCCTTTTGGATCTCTTCTGTAGTGAATGTTTTGTTCATATCCTCTCCCCATTTTTGGATGGGGTCATTTGCTTTTTTGTTGCTAAGTTTTCTGAGCTCTTTGTATATTTTGGTGATTAGTCTCTTGTCTGATGTATGAAATGTGAAGATCTCCCATTCTGTGAGGGGTCTCTGTTTATGTGATGGTTTCTTTGGCTGTGCAGAAGCTTTTCAATATGATGTAGTCCTGTTGGCTTGTTTCTGCTTTCGTCTTCCTTGCAGTTGGGTTTGAATCATCAAAGATGATTCCTTGAGGTTTAGGTAGGAAAGGGTTCCACCAAATGTTTTCCCCTAAGTATTTGATAGTTTCTGGTCTAACATACAGGTCCTTGATCCATTTGGAGTTGACTTTTGTTTCTGGTAAGATAAAGTGGTTCAGTTTCATTCTTCTGCATGTTTCAACTCAGTTTTCCTAATACCATTTATTGAAGAGAGAGCCTCCTTTCTCCATTTAATATTTTGGGGCCCCTTGTCAAAGATTAGATGTCGGTGTGGGAGTTTAATTCTGGACTTTCAGCTCTGTTCTACTGGTCTGTGTGGCTATCTTTGTTCCAGTACCAGGCTATTTTGATGACAATGGCCTTATAATATAGTTTGGGATCTGGGAGTGTGATGCCTTCATTTCTGTTTCTATTCCTCAAGATGGTTTTGGCAATTATAGGTGTTTTCTGGTTCTAGATAAATGATTGTAATTTTTGTTCTATTCTCTTAAAGAAGCTCAGTGGAACTGTGATGGGTATCACATTAAATTTGTATATGGCTCTGGGGAGAATATTCATTTTGATGATACTACTTCTTCCAATCCATGAGCAGGGGATATCTTTTCATTTCTTGGTATCATTTTCTATTTCCTTGAATAGTGACTCATAATTTTCAGTATACAAGTCTCTCACTTCTTTGGGAAGGTATATTCCTAGGTATTTTATTGATTTTGGTGCAACAGTGAATGGGAGTGATTTCTGGATATCCTCTTCTTCGGTTTTAATGTTTGCATAAAGAAATGCCACTGATTTTTGTGCATTGATTTGTAGCCTGACACCTTGTTATATGGCCTAATAACTTCCAGTAGCTTTCTGCTGGATTCTTTAGGTTTTCCCTGAGAGGCACTTGCATACAACATTTTGTCTTTAACAAGTTGTAGTAAATAATGTTCTTGGACATACTTTATGGATTCCTATTTCAGAATCACAAGAATTTTCCCAACTTTTACTGGTTATTCGGTAGTATTCTTCAACAGATATTTATTACCTACTACCACTTTACTATAATACAGAGCATTAAAATATAGTGCAAGATATGGGGTTGAATCTTAGGGAGGCCTAAAGGAATAAGGGAAACAAGATATGCATGCTTATTACTTCATTATAACACAGTATACACAAAAAATGTATGTTTTGAGTCACAAGGAAGAAAAGGCCATTGCCTGTATTTATCATGATAAGCTTCATCTAGAAGGTGGTATTTCAGTTAGATTTTGAGAAATGGATAGAATTTTGTCGAGGGAGATTTGAGAGGAGGCTGAAGATTAAGAAAAGGGGGTAGTAGTAGCTGTGGGGGAGGTGTCTTAGTTTGTAGAGTGTGGGACTTACATGCTTGAGGATCCCAGTTCAATCCCTAGCATCACATGTACCACAGTGGTGTCCTAAATTCTCTTTCTCTTTCTCATATGAAACTCTATCTCTTATGAAGTAAATATTTTTTTTTTTGTTTTAAAGATCTGTTTTTATTACATATGAGAGAGTGTGCATGTAAGATGTTAATGGACAGGGAGATAGCTTAACTGGTAAAGCATGAGACTTGCATGAAATACATACACACTCTTTCATATGTAATAATAGTATATGTATTTTATCTGAGAGAGAAAAAGAGAGAGAAGCCAGAGCACCACCATAGTGCATATGGTACTGGGGAATCATAAAACTTCAAGTATGCAAGTCTCATGGTTTATTTTGTGTATGTGTGTGTGTCCAGGGTTATCACTGGGGCTTGGTGCCTGCACTAGGAATCCAATGCTCCTGGGGGCTATTTTTTCCCTTTGTTGCCCTTATTGTTTATGGTTATTATTGTTATTGCTGTCATTATTGTTGGATAGGACAGAAAGAAATGGAGAAAGGAGAGAAAGACAAAGGGGGGAGAGAAAGATAGATGCTTGCAGACCTGCTTCACCACTTGTGAAGTGACCCCGCTGTCAGTGGGGAGCTGGGAGCACCAACTGGGATTCTTACATGCGTCCTTACTCTTTGTACTGTGTGCTCTTAACCCAGTGTGCCACCACCTGGCCCCCTGAGGTTCTTTTTGTTGTTATTTGCTAACAAGGTTATCTCTGCACTAAGAATCCACCACCCCCAGAAGCCATTGTCCCCACTATTCTTCTTCTTTTTTTTTTCTTTTTACTTGATTGGACAGAGAGAAATTGAAGAGTAGGAGGAGGAGAGCAGGTCTGAAGGTGTCTTTCTTCCTCTCTATCTTCCCCCTACCACCCCTCTCAATTTTTCTCTGTCCTATCAGAAAAGAACCTTATCATAGCGGTATTTATAGAGCAAATAAATGAAAACAATCAAGTTGTTTAATGAAGGGTTAATAAGTATGATACACTGATAAAATGAAGTAAATGTGCTATTAAAAACATAGCCTAGTAGCAGTGACATGGAAATGAGGAGGATATAAAATTACACATATGCATATGAGTTGAATTTGTTTAAAACGTGTACATGTATTCAAAAAGAACTCCTATTTTTCCAGACTTCTAGAATATTTATTAAACTTTAGTATCTCTAAAACTTTTTAAAAGAGGAACAGAAGGAACTATACCATAATATTGAAAGTAGCTGAAAAAGTCCCATTATTACAGGAATTTTATTAATATTTCTTAGTATTTCTTGTGGTAGGGATGCCTACATTTAAATTTTTAAATTTTTTAAAAATTTCTTTTGGGGGGATTAATGTTTTACATTCAACAGTAAATACAATAGTTTGTACATTACATTTCTCAGTTTTCCACATAGCAGTACAACCCCCACTAGGTCCTCTGTCACCCTTTTGGACCTATACTACATTTAAATTTTTTATTTACACATGTTACCGTGCATAAGGACCCGGGTGCAAACCCGCAGTTCCCACCTGCAGTGGGGAAGCATCACAAGTGGTGGAGCAGTGCTGCAGGTATCTCTCCCTCTCTCTCCCAATGTCCCCCTCCCTTCTTTCTGTATCTATCATTAAAATAAAAGGAAACAGTAATGACCACCAGGAGCAGTAGAGCCATATGCAGGCACTAAGCCCTAGCAATAACCCTAGAGCCCCCCCCCCCCAATTTTTTTTTTTTGGCAATACGTTTCATGGAAGTAGAATTCAAAAAGTCTGCTAACTAGTATTATGGAAGTCTTTTAAATTCCAGATCAAAAATAGAAACTGAACCACTCATTATATCTGGAATATATTAATTACAAGGTATTGCAAATGAATCATATGTAAACTGTTGGCTTTCAAAACACTAGCTGTTTATAAAATAAAATATATGGCTTAAAATAACAATGTTTTAGAAATGAGGAAGCAGTGCTTTCAAGAGATAGTGTATCAATAAGGTCTTATTTTAGGAACTTTGGGTAGATATCATTTTACTGATTTTTTTTTTTTCCTTTGTGGAACTAGTGATTTCACTGCTCCCAGACCTCATTTTTTAGATAAAGAACGAAGAGAGAGGGAAAGACAATACAACATTGGGGTTTCCCCTAGTGTTGCTATGGGTCTCCCACTTGGTGCTGGGGTTGGACCTGGAACATGTGCATGGCGAAGCACATTCCCTTTTCTTGAGTTCTTTCTGACCCAATTCAATACATTTTTTAAAGTTCATAAAACTGCACTTTTTTTATTTTAAAAAATTTTGATTTATTATTGGATAGGACAGAGAGAAATTGAGAGGGGGAGATAGAGAAGGAGACAGAAAAACACCTGCAGCCCTGCCTCACCGCTTGTGAAGCGACCCCCTTGCAGGTGGAAAAACTGTACTTCTTAAAGTCTCCCTTGTTTCTCCAGTATTTCTGTTCTCTTGAAACCTCATGTCCCATTATGTAACTTTTCTCATTTCCTAAATAGTCTGCATTCATATCTGTCAAAGCATCCGAAGTGTCTATCCATCATTTCTTCCTTTAACTATGAGGCTGCACTCTTTAGTTTTTGTTGTTTCCTTTAGGGTTCATTCTTACTTTCCTCAGGTTCTTCTTTTAGATCAACAATCCTAAGAATTTCCAAGATTTCATTCTTGGCCCAACCCTACATTTACATTCTTGGATGTGATCCATTATTAGAGCTTTAAGAACAAGCATACATGGCTGACCTCTAGGCACCTGATGTCTTATTCTTTCTCGAGTTAACTACCTCTCCAGATCTTTGAAATATTTTGCCAAAATTGGAATCAAAGATTACCAAAAAAATAAGACATATATTTCCTCCAAGCTAACATCCATTTTTCAGTCCTTTTCATTGTTGTCTGTACATCTTAAATCTCTATGTAGGTAATTCTGAGTTCCTTTTTCACTACCTGACTATAAAGCAGATGGCCTTTCTGAAACACATCAGTGGTTATTACAACTTGTAGGAAATTTTATTAAAATTGATGTCTGTGGAAAATGGGCTGGTGTTTATTTCTCCTATTCACACAGTTACATAACCAGATCTCAAAGGCTATTTTTCTTTTTTTTTTTTAATTTTTTTTATTTATAAAAAAGAAACATTGACTAAACCATAGGATAAAAGGGGTACAACTCCACACAATTCCCACCACCAGAACTCTGTATCCCATCCACTCCCCTGATAGCTTTCCCATTCTTTAACCCTCTGGAACTGTGGACCCAAGGTCATTGTGGGATGCAGAAGGTTGAAGGTCTGGCTTCTATAATTGTTTCCCCACTAAACATGGGCACTGACAGGTCGATCCATACTACTAGCCTTTCTCTCTCTTTTCCTAGTGGGGAAGGGCTCTGGGGAAGCAGAGCTCCAGGACACATTGGTGGGGTTGTCTGTCCAGGGAAGTCTGGTTGGCATCATGCTAGCATCTGGAACCTGGTGGTTGAAAAGAGAGTTAACATACAAAGCCAAAGAAACTGTTGACCAATCAAGGACCTAAAGGCTGGAATAGTGCAGATGAAGAGTGGGGGGTAGGGGGAGCCTCCATTTTGTAAATATATGCCAGTGGATTCAAGTTATTTTCTGGGGAGATGATGTCATGGCTGGAAAAAGGACCAGAAAGCTGGATCAGGGAAGAGAATGCTCCCTAATATGGCAAAGGTGTATAAATATTGTTGACTGTAAACCCCATCGATTTGATGTGATCTGGGGCCCATAATCAGCTTAGGAGCCCATGTGACCTCTACATCTCTCTAGATCTGAGCTCACATTCTGTGGTCATGAGTAGGAACATTCCAGGTTGCCCCAATATCCCATCTTCCTCAGGTGTAGCATAGAGTATGTTGTCCATCCTCCCTTCAGAGGATGGATGGAACATTCTCTACCGTTGTTGATCCAAGTTGAGGGCAAGGTCCTGTGGAGGCCCACAAAGGGGTCTGTTGTGTTGTTCCTGATAGAAATGAGCGGTAACAATGGAGAGAGGGATTTATTCAAGGTCTAGGCCCATCATCTGTTTGGGAATCTCAGGACTCCCCAATTAGGGCCTCAGCTGATGGGGTGGCCTGATAGTGACTAAAGAGTCATTGTTAAAGTATGCCAGTCTCTTGCCCTTATTTAGCTTTTGCAGTCCTTGCTTTGCTAAGGTTAGCTTTGGAGTGAGTGAGAGAACTGTAATAAGGAAGCAGGTGAGGAGGGTATCTAAGTCTAAGTAGACACTATTTCATTATGAACTTTATACTGACTTACTACAGACTTGTGTATTTTTGCTTTCAGATATATATTTTTCCCTAATTTATGGATACATGTGAACATATGCTCTATCTTACAGGACTTGGTCTATAACTAGGTTTTGGAACTTTGTTAGGAAGTGAACCTCCTGGAATGGAATTAAAGAATACTATGAAAGGAAAGGTCTCACCCGAGTAATGAGGGTAAAGGGTTGGCATTCCATGCCTGACATCTCTGGACACAGTCTGAAGTGAAACATGCTGAGGTGGTACTCGCTGTCTTGACTAGGTTAGGACTGGCGGATGCAATATCATTTGGTATGAACCTCTAGTCCCACTCTAAAGGTTCCAGGACTGGGGGAAATATAGGCTCTATAGAGGAAGTGGGAGGTTCCTGCTGTCTTAGGGTTAAGAAGACAATAGATAGTTATTGCTATAATTACATTATTTGGAAAGTGGGTTAACTTTGAAATATCCCTTTGTTAGGATTTGCTGTAGCATACACAACATCACCATAATTTATGTCTTTTGACATTATTTGTATATAGCTGTGCCACTGGTTGCTTCTGTTCTCTCTGGTCTAAGCTTTTAAGAGAGTCAACATATCAAAGACTCAGCCTACATATTTAAAAGACTCAGTCTGTGATTTAAAAAGTTTGAGACATTCAATCAGTTTTTCCCCCTCATTTCAAAGGCTATTTTTCATAAATTAGGAATCTATTCTATTGTTTCAATTTTATGGCTTTCCATAACTTATTTCTACAAAGCAGTTTAAATCCATAATATCACTACTAGGAAAAAGAAAGGAATTTCAGTGCTTATGTCTATCTAATAAATGAATATAAGGGGCCAGTGATGGTGCACCTAGTTGAATGCACATGTTAAATGCTCAAGGATCCTGGTTTGAACCCTTGGTTCCCACCTGCAGGAGAAAGCTTTGCAAATGGTGAAGCATGGCTGCAGGTGTCTCTTTTTCTCTCTTCCTCTCTATCTTCCCCTTCCCTTGCAGTTTCTGGCTGTCACTATCCAGTAAATAAAGATAATTTAAAAAAATTAAATGAATATATACTGAAAATATTCTTTAAGGTTACAAGGTATGCCCAAAGGATGGTTTTGCGTTTCATTTTTGACAAACTTGTGTTTGGGAAATTCAATTCTCTTTTGAAGAACGATGCTTATGAGCAAATTCTGTTACACTGTAGTTCCCTTCTAATCTTTTCTTTCTTTCTTTTTTTTTTTTTTAAGATTTTATTTATTTATGAGAAAGACAGGGGCAGAGAGAAAGAACCAGACATCGCTCTGGCACATGTGCTGCCAGGGATCGAACTTGGGACCTCATGATTGAGAGTCCAAAGCTTTATCACTGTGCCATCTCCCGGACCACTAATCTTTTCTTTCTAATCTGTCTTATTCTTGGAAAAAAAGTTATTTGTACATCTCAGGTTGGATTTAAAATTTTTAAAAAATATTTATTTATTTATTCCCTTTTGTTGTCCTTGTTTTATTGTTGTAATTATTATTGATGTCTTTGTTGTTGGATAGGATAGAGAGAAATAGACAGAGGAGGGGAAGACAGAAAGGGGGAGAAAAAGACAGACATCTGCAGACCTGCTTCACCGCTTGTGAAGTGACTCCCCTGTAGGTGGGGAGCCGGGGGCTGGAACCGGAACCCTTATGCTAGTCCTTGGGCTTTGCGCCACCTGCACTTAACCCGCTCCGCTGCACTACCTCCTGACTCCCTAGATTGTTTTATAATGAGGTCCTTCCTTAACTATTGTGGCAAAGAAAATTCAGGAAAACTCTATATTATTTTTTTCTTTATTTAATTTCACTGGGTCATTATGATGATATAAAATTTGGTCATATACACTTTTAAAAAATATTTTCATTTATTTATTTAGGATGGGGATAGAAGGAAACTGAGAGGAAAGGGGAAGATAGAGTAGGAAGAGAGAGGGAGACCTGCAGCTTTGCTTCACCGCTTGTGAAGCTTTCCCCTTGCAAGTGGGGACCACAGCCTTGAACTTGAGTCTTTGTGCATGTAATCTATGTGCTCAACCTGGTGAGTCACTGCTTGACCCCCTACACTTAAGATATCATCATAATGACTTCAGATGTCTGCACTATGCTGATATAGTCAAGAGATACAGTTTTAAAATCTTTTCCTATAAAACACTTTTACTTATTATTTACAGATTGAAAACTGCAATTATGCAGTGGAACTAGGAAAGAATGAGGCCAAATTCTCTTTGGTTGGCATTGCTGGACAGGACCTAAATGAAGGAAATGCAACACTTACTCTGGCATTGGTGTGGCAGCTGATGCGAAGGTAAAAAGACCCCAGTTAATTTTTTTATTGTTTCCAGAGCACTGCTCAACTTTGGCTTATGATGATTCAGGGATCAAACCTGGCACCTTTGGTGCCTCAGGCATGAAAGATTTCTGCATAACCATTATGCTACCTCCCCTGCCCGAAACCCCAATCTTAGCATCCTTAAACAAGTCCTTTGAACTGAAACTATAGCTATTTTGAAAGAATAAATAGATGTAAAATATATTAATTCTAAATAAACTGTCCATAATATATTTTCATGAATTGTACTTTATTTTATTTTATTTATTTTCCCTTTTGTTGCCCTTGTTTTTCTTTTCTTTTTTTTTTTTATTGTTGTTGTAGTTATTATTGTTGTTGCTGCTGCTGCTGATGCCATCATTGTTGGATAGGACAGAGAGAAATGGAGAGAGGACGGGAAGACAGAGAGAGGGAGAGAAAGCTAGACATCTACAGACCTGCTTCACTGCCTGTGAAGTGATACCCCTGCAGGTGGGGAGCCATGGCTCGAACCAGGATCCTTACACCGGTCCTTGTGCTTTGCGCCATGTGCACTTAACCCACTGCGCTACCGCCCTACTCCCTGTACTTTATTTTAAAGGTGGAACAATTCTAAAATATTTTATCATAACTGAAATATTTCTTAAACATTTGGTTAAGTACTGATACATATAAGAGCAAAATTAACCCTTTTTTGGTCTCAGATACGCATCTTTTTATTACAGGTACACGTTGAAGGTGTTATCAGATCTTGGAGAGGGTGAGAAAGTAAATGATGACATTATTATTAAATGGGTCAATGAGACTCTTAAAAGTGCAAACAAAAGGACTTCTATTTCTAGCTTCAAGGTAATCAAACACTTAATTTTTTTCTTTCTAAAAGCACTAAGTTTAGCTAGGTATTTTCATTGGGAATTACATTGGTGTTGGTCTAGAGTTGAATAAATGTTTTATCTGTGAAACACATACTTACGAGTTAAGCATACTAATTATTTGGCATGTGTAAACCACAAACAAAAGAAACTAAGTTTGAACTTTAATGCTTTTGATTGGTTGCCTTATTGAGTATAAATACAAGTTTATATATCCAGACTTTTGTAATCTAGCCTTAAAACAAACAAATAAACCAGAACAGAGCCGCAAAACCCAGTTTTCAAATGCAAACAATTAAAAAAAGATCATTGCTTATATAGGACCTATAATGTTTTGTGCTCCCTGGCAGCAGTCTCAGAATTGTATTGACACCATTTCCAAGGGATAACAGAGCCAGCCAAACTGATTCAAGTCGGAATTGAGGCATCTGGTAGGAAAAAACTATCTTGTCATCTGGTTTCATAATGGCACTTAACACTCACTTTTGAGCATTTGTCGATGATTCATAAAACATTCAAAGTGTAATCTGCCCTAATTTCCATGCATTTCCATTGTGTTTTGCTTTTGCATGCAAGCTGATGCTAGCTACAAATAAGCATGTCTGCTTGTACACATTCAATGACCTTTGTGTTTTTTATTTTATTATATGTAGATCAGCAATTGATTGGTATTTTTTTTACTGAAATAAATTATTGCAGATGAAACCCTAAACTATCCTAAGAGTTATCTACCCATCTTTATTCTTTAAGTACATTTATTTTATTTATGAAAGAAAGTGCAAACTAGAGCTCCACCCTGGTGCATGCAATGCTGGGGATTGAACTCAGGATCTCACACTTGAAAAGCCAGTGCCTGATTCATTGTGCCACCTCCCAGACCACCCCATCTTTATTTTTTTCTTTGCCTTTTCCCTGTATTTTTATAATGTTGGATAGTAGAAGAAATGTCAGAAATTGATATATTTTATCTTTTCATCTTTATAAAAAACCAGGCTTCAAAGCACATTAACATGTCAACTATATGCTGGCAGAGGTATTGCTTGAACCCAGCTCAAGTGTGTCTGCTGTTTCCATCTTGAAAGGAACTGAGAACATTAAACTTTTGTCTTTGCTTATTAAAGAAAAAAAGAAACTCTCAATCTTTGATTTGTCTTTAGATATAGACTACAACTTAAAATGTATAACAGGAGAGTGAGGAAGCTGGTGGCTAAGTGGTAAAGTGTGTGTTTCACATGCCTGAGGTCTTTGATTTGATCCCTAGCATTGAGATAATTTTCAGGAAATGAGATCAATGAAAGGAGATATTAAAACCAGCAATGCAGACTGGGTTATCAGTTAAAAATAGCTGAAAACTGTGAATACATAAATACTGTAAATTAGAGAGCTCATGGAGAAAAGCAAACTTGAGATAGTGCTTGGCTAGATAGATAATTGGCTCTTGATAATAAAGTTAAAGAGAGTATACATGATTAGGAAATACTACAATATAGTTTTAGGTGGCAAAATATTTTATCCAACGGTAGAAGGCATTATATTTGAAAACTATGTCATCCTAATAAAAACCTGCTAATTATACTCAAGGTAGTGCATACCCATAAATTTTATCAATAGCATATTTACCATTTTTTAGTTGCAAAGTAATCTTTCCTCATCCAAGAGATAAGGAGAAGGTGTGTTAGTCAATAACAACAGTCATAATTGCGCCTTTTTTAATCCTTTGTCCAACTAGGTAAAGTGCTTTTTTCCATTAGTATCTTTTAATTATTCATCTGTAATCAAAAAAGGTGAGGACTAGAAAAGCTACATATTGCGTCAAACTGCAGGTTTAAAGCCACTTTATGTTGTACAGTCCTTGGGTTTGATATACTGTTTATTCATTGTATCTCTATCCAAAGCTTATCTTGTGATAAGTGTTCTGTCAGTCACTATGGCTACATAATGCTCTCAAAGAACTCACTGCTCATAAATGAAGACAAATAAGTAGACAGGAATCACTCTGTAATGTGTCAGCAATACCATAGAAATTAGCTAAGGGGGCTGGGTGGTGGCACATCTGGTTGAGTGCACATGTTACAGTGTGTTACAAACCACACCAATGTTGGTTTATTTTTATTTTCCAAAATGAAAAGAATTGAATGTAGTAGAGTGTTATTAATAGTGATGTACATCAAATTAAGAGAGATGGTAGGATTCATTATCTTGAAAATCCAACTAATGTCTAGGTTGGTTGTCTTGAGATTCTAAATATTCTTTTGGTTTAAGTAATTTATTTATGAGTAACTTAAGGAAAGTTAAAGGCAATTATACCACGTATTTATATACTAAATAAAAGGTTTTTATTATAAACATCTCTTTGTAAAAGTACAATGCCATTCACTGATAATATACAACTCAGAGGAGTTGGAGAGATAGGTCATTTTCTTGGAAATAGATAAGGGATTCAGTATAATTTTTAGAGACTTAAATTTTCCATCCAAATCCATAAAAGCATTTACCAATCATAAGAAAATAAATGGAAACTCTCTTGTTTCCTAAATCTGAGTTAAAAAAATAGTTTAAAATACCAAACAGGAGTTTAAACTTTATGCCAAAAGATAAAATCTGAGAATGTATAAATATGTATAAATATGGCAACTATAATTGATAACAGTGTATTGTATGATTGAAATTTGCTAAGAGAGCCAACTCTTAGACAGTTTAGTTGTCTATTTTCAGTTGATCTTAAAGGTCATTTCAAAAATAGGGAGAATTTGAGGTGTTCAGAATCAGATAGCCATGGGCTCAAATACTGATTGTGTGCTTACTGCTTATATCAGTAAGTCGCCTAAAGTCCTGAACTTCTTGTTCTTCATCTTTAATACACTTGTTAAGATTTTACAAGCTGGATGTGTAAAGCAACAAGAATAATGCTTTTGGAAATGTTAGTTCCTTTTTACCATTATTTTTATTTTTACTTCTTTTTTAATTTTTTAAAATTTATTATTTTATTCCCTTTTGTTGCCCTTGTTGTTTTATTATTCTAGTTATGATTGATGTCATTGTTGTTGGATAGGACAGAGAGAAATGGAGAGAGGAGGGGAAGACATAGGGGGAGAGAAAGATAGACACCTGCAGACCTGCTTCACCGCTTGTGAAGCGACTCCCCTGCAGGTGGGGAGCCGGGGCCTCGAACCGGGATCCTTATGCCAGTCCTTGCGCTTTGTGCTACCTGCGCTTAACCAGCTGCGCTACCGCCCAACTCCCTTATTTTTACTTCTAAAATTTATTAAGTCTTAGAAATCCATGGCTCTGAGAAATAGAACATTACTAGTCTGCAAGATAATTAATTAAAAATGCATATATTTCCTTTCAAAAGTTTTTTTCTTTCTTATAGCATAGATACTGTATGTGGCATATTTCAGGAATTATCACTTCCATAAACTTTATGTAGATGTAATGACAACTCTACAGTATAATCTCTGTAAAGGTTCAAGGAAATGTATATTTTCATTGGTTTATGTTGTGTGCTGGTTGCAGGTATGAAGAGAATTTATATATTGCTTTCAGTTATATGCTCATGACCAGAAGAATCTGACACTATGAAAATTAAGATGCTCACAAATGCTCATATATCCCTTATTTTTTAGGACAAATCCATTAGCACGAGTTTACCTGTCCTAGACTTAATAGATGCTATTGCACCAAATGCAATTCGTCAAGAAATGATCAAGCGAGAAGACCTCTCAGAAGAAGACAAACTTAACAATGCTAAGTAAGCCTTTATGTTTTTTAAATAAAATTTAAATTTATTTATTCAGTTTTTGGATATAGACAGAGAGAAACAGAGGGAAGGAGGCAGATAAAGGGAGAGAAAGAGAGACACCTACTGCACTGCTTCACTGCTTATAAAACTTTTCTCCTGCAGGTGAGGACCAGGGGCTTGAACCTTTCATATTGTAACACGTACACTCCTGTTCCTGCCTTTATGGTTTCTGTTGGAAACCATCAAGTGGCTTTTAGATCCTTGCAAATAAGGTTACTGTATCCTTAAAATTAACATTTTAAAAGTAGAGCTATGTTAGAAATACGATGTATAAAGATTCACAAGTGTGGGCCCTGGGTGGTCGTACACCTAGTTGAGTGCACATATTACAATGCTCAAGGACTCAAATTCAACCTCCAGTCTCCACCTGCCTGGGGAAAGCTTTGCGAGTAGTGAAGCAGTGTTGCAGGTGTCTTTCTCTCTCCCTTTCCATCTTCCCCTTCCCTCTTGATTTCTGGCTGTTTCTATCCAATAAATAAATAAAGGTAATTTTAAAAAAATTTTAAAATTCATAAATTTGGGAGTCGGGCGGTAGCGCAGCAGGTTAAACGCACATGGAGGAAAACACAAAGACCGGAATCAGGATCCTGGTTCGAGCCTCTGGCTCCCCACCTGCAGGGGGGGTCGCTTCACAGGCGGTGAAGCTGGTCTGCAGGTGTCTGTCTTTCTCTCCCCCCTCTCTGTCTTCCCCTCCTCTCTCCATTTCTCTCTGTTCTAGCTAATAATGACGACATCAATAACAGCAACAGTAATAAGCACAATACGACAAGGCCAACAAAAAGGAAAATAAATAAATAGTAAAAAATTCATAAATTTAACCATGTAACCTTATAAACATATAATCAAAATAAGTTAAAACATGGATGATACCAAATACCAATAATTTTTTTTGTCTTTTCAAGATACGCCATCTCAGTTGCTCGAAAAATTGGTGCCCGGATATATGCCTTACCAGATGACCTTGTAGAAGTGAAATCAAAGATGGTTATGACGGTGTTTGCATGCTTAATGGGAAAAGGACTGAACAGAATAAAATAATGAAATGCTAACATCATTCTGCCACAACAAATACACTGGATGCCTCAGTTTACAGAATTCTGAAATGTAGTGGGTATAAAACCAGATTACTTGTATGCTCAAGCTAGCTATATAACTCTCATCAACGAAATCAATATCCTGTTCGTACTAGTTAACATTTGTCATGTTTTTTGGATGACAGTTACTTTACCAATCAATTTTGATAACAGAATATGTTCATTGTCAAATTGGTGTTATGATTAAATTATTTTTCATCTCTGAAAATACCATTAATGCATCTATTCTTTTACATGGTTCAAATAAGATCAATATAAGAAATTTGTGTATATCCTGCTGTGAAGTGTGGTTTGATTTCACTTGGTTTTGTTAATTTAATCATAAATGTATATTCAATACCACAATCCAATTTAATTCATTATTTTCCTCCAACTGTAGGAAACAGTTTAAAACTTAAACTTTTTATATTGCTTACATTTTTTTCCATGACATGTATTGTTTATTAACAATGAAAATTTTTTTTTATTGATTTAATAGTGATTTACAAGACTGTAAGACAAGAGGGGTATAATTCCTACCACCAGAGTTCTCCCCTCCATTGGAAGCTCTCCTATTCTTTTTTTTTTGCCTCCAGGGTTATCACTGGGACTCAGTGCCTGCACTATGAATCCACTACTCCTGGAGGCAATTTTCCCCCTTTTGTTGCCCTTGTTGTTTGATCATTGGTGTGGTTATTATTATTGTTGTTATTGATGTCGTCATTGTTGGATAGGACAGAAAGAAATGGACAAAGGAGGGGAAGACAAAGAGGGTGAGAAAAAGACACCTGGAGACCTGCTTCACTGCTTTTGAGGTGGCCCCCCCTACATGTGGGGATGCTGGGGCTGGAACCGGGATGCTTGCGCCTGTCCTTGTGCTTTGCGCCAGGTGCGCTTGACCCGCTGCGCTACCGTCCGACTCCCAGCTCTTCTATTCTTTATCCCTCTGGAAGCATGGACTCAGGATCATTATAGGGCACAGAAGGTAGAAAGTCTTATTTCTGTAATTGCTTCTCCTCTGGACATGGCGTTGGCAGGTCGATCCATACTCCCAGCCTGAACATTAAACATTTTTTTATGAGGACTTTTAAACCTCAATGCTCATTTTCTCATATAAGAAGCAGGAGCTTTTACTTTAAACTTATCTTAACTACCTTGATACTTAGCATATCTTAGCTTGAACATACAGCTTTAACTATGACATGTAAACACACATACATGCTTCTTAGTTGGATGTAATTAGAAAAATGTGTGCATATATAATATTATACCTGATTTATCCCGGTTTTCGAAATGGTATGTATAATTTGCCAGTCAGCCAACTAGTATTTCTTATTACCCTTATATATTAATACTTTGTAGATATCTAGCATATGAAACTTTTTTAAAGAAATACTCATTTCTGATGTGTATATAGTTTCCAAGTTATTTCTTTTAAATATCTATTATCAAAAACAGACTAGAGAATCTTAGGACATATTGACACTATAAAGTTAGTTTCATAACACACATGCAAATTTTGATCTATACTGAAGTTCTAAGTACTTTAGAACATGTCCATGCAATATCTTTAGTAATTGACACAAAATTAATATTCTATATAGTGTATTTTCATATGCCTCTCCTTATAAATTTGCAATGTTTGGTTGGTAGTTGTGTTACTTGAAAATTACTAAAGCTTCAGACCTTTTTTTTTTTTCTGAATTTTTAGCAGGAGACCAATTCTGTGGCTTACAATTCAGAGATTTGCTTCCTCTGTTTTCCAATGATATTGCTACTGCTGTGGAACAAAAACACTGTTTCAGTGATCTAAAGCCCTCTACTAGTAGTGATTAAAATAAAGCATACGTGTTGGCAGGAGTGAAACCATTCACATCTTTGTGATTTTTTTTTTAAATGAAATCAACAGGTGGAATTTTTAAATATATTCTTCTACAAAAGAGATATACTTTCCTTTTATGTTTTGATGATTGCTTTCAGATATAAAATTTATACATTTTTCATCTTTTGTGAGATTTAAATAATTCCCTTTTTTTTTTTTTACTTTTTTCATCATCACATTATTATCTGATTTACATGAAACTTGGCGCCTTCAGAGTGTTCTTTTTCTTACAATTATACTGGATAAAAATTGTGTGTGTGTACAAAGTGTGAGCATCACTTTCACTTAAAGAAAAGTATACAGTCTTGAAAATTAAACCATCATGAACTTCTTTTCCAGAAAAGGAAAAGAAAAATCATTAAATCATTAAAAATTAAAAAAGCATATTTAAAATTCTTAATGAAAGGACTGCTTTGCTCTGCCTATTGGTGGTGCTGAGAACCAGACTGAGGCTTCTCTCATACAAGTACATTTTTTATTAAACTAATTTTAGAGAATGAAGATGGTTCTTTGGTTCTCTAATACGAAGAATTTTAGTAAAGACCAACTGCATTAATACTACAAATCTGATTTGTGCTGAAACATTTGAGTAATCAGTTCATTCATAAGTTTGCTGTCATTTAGATATGATACTAGATACTGGGTATTCTGGTGAATAAAATACGGTTTCATGGCTTCATAGTGGTGAGGGTGAGGTAGAAAGCCTGGAGATATATATCCATAGGATCTACTGTACTTATAGGACTACATCTGAATCTGAATTTTTTCCAGACTGCAAATGCAGAAAGAGAATACTGTATGAGATAGTAATATATAATTTTTTTCCCTGAAGGGCAGAGTATAGTTATAACACACTTAATTTGAAAGAAGGAAAAAAAATAATCTAATAATTTGGACAGGCTCCTCGGATTATCTACTAAAGTAGGTTGGGATTCTCCTGAATCCAAGAAATTAATGTAGTCCTTGGGAAGGTGGGTGTATAATTATCTAAACCAAGAAACTTGGAAAGGCTTTGGATTAATAGTTTACACAGCTCTAAGCCATCTAAATTTTGTACCAGTGAATGCTTAGGAACTTGGAGATTGGTAAGTATTATAGTTGCTTTGCTGACTAAAATTTTTGCTGGATTTCAAAGTATATGTAAACATATACAAGCACAAATGTGTACAGTTCTCACTAGCCACAAATTTACACTAAATTTTCACATTTGACCAAAGACACAAATTTGGAACTGTATTACTTAATAAATATTATGGAAAGAGGGAGGGGTTTTTTGTTCTATTAGAGACAGAGGAAAAAGAGAAATTGTTTAAGCAGATAATCAACTATTTTGAAGTAAACACATGACATTGTATGGAGAGATGGGCCATTTTGTCTACCTAAGACCTCTTAGCAAAGATCTAAAAAGGATTTTGATGGAAAATATATATTGGGGGAATTTGAAAGTTAGTAAAGATAAAGATTCAGAATGAATTTATCAATCTGAACAAAATAAGAATTATTTATCTTACATGTAAAATAATCTGAAGTAACTGTACCATCATAAAAACTTTTAACACTGAGGTCATAGTTTAGATATGTGTGTAGTTGGTTGGGGGAGGCAACAGAAATCACTGGAGATGTAATTTTGAGGTTTTGTCCCAAAAGTATAAAAGGTCCAAGGATCTCATTTAAATGTTCACTTGATTAAAAAAATAATAGATTATCACAGGAGGTGGCTCAGTAGAAGAATGTTTGAGTTCCAGTGTTCCATCCCCTGTTATACCCCTGCCTTTCAAAGGCAAAAGATGTTCTGGTCATCTCAATGAATCAATTAAATAAAGATTCAAGGAAGTAGCTCTTACTGAGCCTAAGTTTATCCTTCAAAGTCAGATTTGTTTTACATTCATTTTCTACTGAGAAAGAACAAACAAGTGTATTATTCTGTACTGTGCAATGATGTGTGGCATATGTGTGTGACCTGATGCTTACAGGTCCAGTGCTCTTTACCCTCTGTGCATCTATAAACATGAAGGCAGACAGGTAAAAGTGAAGATTTAACAAAAGCCACCAGAAAAATGGTAATAGAGTAGATCCTTAAAACTGTCTATCTAGTGGTCATGTCAGTACACTTTCATTCATGTTAATTAAAAGTATGACAACGGGAATGTTATGTCAATTTTACATCACAAAGAGGTGATTAAAATAGTCTTGAGAGTCGGGCGGTGGCGCAGCAGGTTAAGCGCACGTGGCACAAAGCGCAAGGATGGGCTTAGTTATCCCACCACCCAATCTTCATATCCCATCCCCTCCCCTGATAGCTTTCCCATTCTCTATCCCACTGGGAGCATGTAGTCTTTAGGATTGAGAGTAGTCCCTCAATAACACAAATACATCTAGCAGTGACGGAACGGGACATAAATATGAAATCATTCGTTTTTAAATATTTATTTTTTAGAGAGGGGAAAGTAATGATAAGAGAGAACCAGAGCACTGCCCAGTTCTAGGATAAAGTGGTGTGGAGGATTAAATGAAACCTCAGGCATGCAAGCTACTGCTCTAACATGATGAGCTATCTCCCCAACCGATTATGAGATAATTTGACGACTCCACCAGGGGCTTTCGACTATAAACGTTCAGTCAGAGGCTCAAAACTGCTGCCAGTTTCCAGCACGCATTGCAGGAGGCGGCAAGGCAATTGCCTTAAACCCATAACTGGAATGTGGAGAGAATGGGTAGGTCGCTCTTTTTCTCATTAGCACTCTAGGCTCGGGGGCGGGGCTAGAACAAGCCCCTCCCCCACCGCAGGCCCCGCCCCGCAGTCGTTGCTCTCGCCCTGCGGAAGATGACGTGAGGAGAGTCGCGAGCATCTCGGGGCGCAGCTCAGCCAGTGGTTCCCACGGCCCAGGAGCCCGACGTGCGCTGAGGCACCTCTTGGATCGTCTCTGCCGCCGAGTTCTCGTCCTCCTCCCGGCTGGGCCGCCCCTCCGCGCGGCCCCCTGCGGCTCCTGGCACGGCCCCGCGCTCTGCTGCCGCCCTGGCGCGCGCCTCCCTGTCGTCCCCGGACGGGCGCGGACCACCTCGGCCCGCGCGCCGGCGGCTGGGCAGGGGGCGCTGGCCCCGGGGCCGCGCGTGCGCCGTCACCAACCTGGGGCTGTCGGTGGACGGCGAGTGCTGGCTCCGAGGGGACGCGACGCCCTACGGGGCCAACGGGCCGCGCTCCGCAGCTGCCGGCTCGACTCATCCCTTTTCGGGCCCTGGGGCGGGGCTGGGGTCGGTGTCGGGGCTGGTGGGGGCCCCGCCCCCGTCCCCGGGCCTGCCCCCCTCGTGGGCCGCGATGATGGCGTCCCTGTACCCGAGCACCGACCTCTCGGGCGCCTCCTCCTGCTCCCTGCCTTCCTCCCCATCTTCCTCTTCGTCGCCCAACGAGGTGATGGCGCTGAAGGATGTGCGGGAGGTGAAGGAGGAGAACACCCTGAATGAGAAGCTTTTCTTGCTGGCGTGCGACAAGGGTGAGAGCTAGGCCCCCGTCCTCCGCTTCTGGGCGCTCTTGCCCTCCTCCGTCCCTCGCATCCTCGCTCTGGCGTCACCGCGGGGCGCTGTCCCCTCGGTCCGCGCTGCGCCCGTGGCCCCTGGAGAGCGGGGTGGGGGCGCGGGCTGCTCGGGTTGCGGGGTCCGGGGCTAGGGTTCCACCGTGGGAGTCTGCACCCTCGCAGGTTAGCCCTACCTGACCAGACCTATATGCCCAACCCCCTGATCCCCAGCTTCACTTTCTTTATGGAAGCCCACAAGGTTTGTTTACTTTCGAAAATTCCATGATCTCGCATCAGGTTGCTGGTGTTCAGGGTATCCTTGCACCAGTTTTTTTTTTTTTTTTTTTGCCCTTTTTCTTTAAAAACTTTACTTATTAGTGCCGCGATCTTCTGTGATCAGAGGATTAGGTGTGTCCGATAAATGCAAAATGACAACTGCAGAAGTTCTGCTTTAGTGTCAAAACTTTCTTCAGACTTGCTGTTCACTGGAGAGGATAGTTTATTGCTCCACAGCCCCCTGTGTGAATAAGATGTGCAAAATAATTTTCAGGGCACAAAAAAGTGGAATTTGTTTAGCGCACTTACCGTTTTTTCTTTTTAAGATAGAAATCAGTCGTGAAGTCTTTTCATTCAAGCTGCTTTCTATTATGAGTGTAATAAAAGGCACAAGAAGTTAATCGCCCTAAGATTGTTTTTATGTAATACATGTGAAAATATTGTAAGCTTTTTCCTTTTAAATTTACTCAACTTGCCCGACAGTGACTTACTCTCTTAGAAAAACTGCTTAGGATCTCACAGACTTTGAAGACATACCGAAAGGCAAGCTATGCAGTGACAAGATTACAGAGGATTTTCCGTTTGTATGTCTGTTTTCAGAAAGTGACAAGCTTAAACTCTCCCGTTGCTGTTAAAACAGTATTTTATTTACTCAGTTTATTAAACATTGACGTGTAAACAAAGACTACTAGGTATGCCTGTTGTCAAGTCACTTCAATATATTATTAGATTACATTATGAAAAAGTTAACCCCCCCAATTTTGCATAATGAAATTTTAAAGAAATCTGGAATATAGATACTAAAAAGTCACAGGGGGGTATGTGAAATGGTGTAGTGTTACTGGAGAGGTCTGAGTTCCCTTCTTGGGTTATGTTCTTTGTTCCAGAGTGGACGGGAAGAGTTTGTGTTGTACTGCAATACTAGAATGAGTAGTTGACTGGTGAATCTACCCCAGTTTACTGAGATTTTTTTTTTTAAAGTGTGTCAAGAAAGGGAAATTAATATTCCTGTCAAGTTGAGGACTGAGAAGTGTCATAATGGAATATAGATGGAGTAAATATTTGCGTGGGAGTCTTTATTGCATGACAGATCTCAAGCAAAAGAGAGTTTACTATATGGCAGTTTTGTTGCCTTTCTATTACTGTCAGTTGAAATAAAATTTTTTATTAGATTCTGTAGCAAAGATCATGAAAAGATTAGGATTGAGGGGCTGAGATGGAAGTTAAATATTCATTCTTTTTTTTCACTGCCGACATCAACTAAAAATAAATTAATGATATAAAATTTGTATTTTCTATTTTGGATATGTTGAGATGCGTTCTTGAGTTAAATTTGAAAAACGGCATAGTTCTTACTTTTACCTGTGGTGTATATCTACATTAAAAACAACGTTGAGCTACATAATAGCACACACATACAGACATGTAATGTATATTCTCCATTTGTATTTACCAATATTGTTAAAACTGTTTTTAAAGGAGATTTACTTATTTCATGAGAAAAAGAGGCAAGAGCACCTCTTTGGCATTGTATTGTGGGTGCTAGGGGAGCAAACCTCTTACATGCAAGTCTTGTGTCTCATCCAGGGTGCCACTTCCCTGGCTCTTGTTCAGGCCTTTACCCCACTGGGTGAGGGAATTTTAGCATTGCATGATTTCACTGCTCTGGGACACTTTCCCACTCAGATACATAGAGTCAGAAGGGAGAGGCACCATCACACCAGAACTTCCTCCTGCATGCATGCCATCACACCTCCCCTGTGGTGTCAGGATTTGAACCTGAACCACACTCATGGTAAGGCAGGTGCCCTATTTGATGAGCCGTTTCTCTGGCCCTCTTAAGACCTTCCCAGTGTTACCCAAACCAAGTCTCAAGGTATCCTGGAAGTAGCGTTTGATATGTTTGGTATAATTAAAAAAGTTATTTTGGGAGTCTGGGAACACTGTTACAATTAATTTATATGGCAGTGTTTTTATGTGTCCTTAGATCCAAAACCAACACTCAATATTTAGCCATTATGTGATAATAATCTAGTTGTACGTACATGAATAAATGAAAAAAAAATTTTTTTACCTAGGTTCAAGCCCCTGGTCTCCACCTGCAGGGGGAAGGAAGCTTAATGATTGGTGAAGCAGGGCTGCAAGTATCTGTCTCTCTCCCTCTCTAGCTCCCCCTCCTCTCTCAATTTCTCTCTTTTCCTATCCAATAATAAAATAATAAATAAGTAATTTTATTAGAAAAGACATAGTCAGAATCTGTCAGGTAGTTGACCTGTTAGGGTTCCTGCCTTGCCCAGTGTGATGGAGATTTGAATCACTTTTTGTAAATGAATTCCACAGTAGATCTATACAAGTACTAATGTAGGTAGTGACCATTTAGTACTGGCTGATCTTGATCTTGAAAGTGGATTAGAGTCATTTCAAAGTTAACATTGCTTTTTTTTTTTTAATTTTAAAATTTTTTTAAAAAAGTATTTATTTGAGAGAGACAGAAACTGAGAAGGGAGGGGGAGATAACAGAGGAAAAGAGTTAGACACCTGCAGTCCTGCTTCACCACTCTTGAAGCTTTACCCCTGCAAGTGGGGGATCAGGGGCTTGAACCCAGATCCTTGCGCAGTGTAATGTGTTTGCTTAACCAGGTGTGCCACTGCCTGGCCCCAACATTACTTCTTGTATAAAATTTAGAAGGAAAGTGACTTGAATGTTCAATGGTAGAAATTTAAGTTTGGGAATTTCAAGTAAAATTGTCAGAATTTTGTTTTTGGACATAGAATACTCTAAATTAGAAGTATGTTAACCTGATACAAAAGCTAGCTTACTAAGTGTGGTATTTTATGAAATACTAAGCAGTGATTCTTACCGCACATTGAAAGTATGGTAATAGTGTCTTTTATATTGTATGACTGTGGTTTACCTCAGGCCTGCAGGCAAGAGAAAGAATTAATGTTTGGGGAGAATCTAAACTAAGCACAGTTCATGTATTTCACTTCTTTCTTAAAGGATTCTGCTGTATAAATTACAATCTTTAGTATACATTCACAGATTAAACCCACATAATCCCTTTAATTTGCTCATGATCAGAATCAGTTCTTATGCAGAAAAAGGTAATAGTAAAACAATTATATCCCAGTTTAGTCCTTGTCAACTTTTCATGAAGAACATTTTCAGGTATTTCAGTTTGCAATTAGTGTCTCCAAAGACCCTTTGAGTTTTAAGCCTGGGGTCAGAGGAAGGATGGGGTAAGTTGAATTTTACTTAAATCCTTGGACTCAGTTTAGAGTAGAGTCTTTTGCCAACTTTGGTAGAGTTTGCTGCATTAGGGGTGCTTTCAAAAATATGCAGCATTTCTAGAAGAAGTAATATTAAACTGCTGTTTAATAAGACCTGACATAATCTACTTAATATAACTTTTTTCTGAAGAGATTTTTGAAGTGGGAGGTTGATTTAGAAAAAAACCTGGAAAAATAAGAAACCATCTAACAAAATAATAATGAAATGAACAGATTATTTTGTATGTCCTTTTTTATGTTTTATTTTACAAGGCAAAGGATTGAAACTCTTGAAAGCAATCTCAGTTTAAAATGGATGGGGGAGGGGTGCATAATGGTTATGCAAATAGTCTCTCATGCTTGAGGCTCCAAAATCCCAGGTTCAAACCCATCATAAGCCAGGACTGAATGAAAAGCATTCATATGTTTGTCTGGCATAAGATGGCACTTTGAATTGCAATCCTTGCTTTTATAATTAGCTTCCAGTTATGTATTTTATATTTCTCTTTTGAGCTTTCTGAATACAGTGCATTGTCTTAAGTGATTCACAAATATAAACTTAAATGAAATGCTTAGAAAGAAGTCTAGGTTTTATGTTCGTTTCTTTATAGTATCATGTTTTTCATTTACATGAGTAAGTTAGCTGTGATAGGATGGAGCTTGTTATTATTAAAACGTAAAACATTATTAAAACATGTATTTTTTAAAATGAAAAATAAAGAATATCACTTGGCATATGTCATGCTAGAGGTCAAACTTGGTGACCTATGCCCTTCCCACTGTTTCACTTATAGAGCTGCTGATTATTTTTAAAGTTAAAAATTATTGGTTTTCACTTTTAAGCTTTTTCCCAGACTGCAATGGAAATATGCTTTGAGACTTTAAAACTAGATCATCTGACATTTGAAATACAATTACTTTATAGATAGTTATTTTTTTATGTTTTTTTAAATTATTATTATTATTTTATTTATAAAAAGGAAACATTGACAAAACCATAGGATAAGAGGGGTACAACTCCACACAATTCCCACCACCAGAACTCTATATCCCATCCCTCCCCTGATAGATTTCCTACTCTCTTTTCTTTTTTTTTGGCTTTTTAAAAAAATTTATTTCTTTATTGGGGAATTAATGTTTTACATTCAACAGTTAATACAACAGTTTGTACATGCATAATATTCCCCAGTTTCCCATTTAACAATACAACGTTTTTACGTTTTTAATAGTTAGTTTTACTTGTTTATTTTATTTTGATTTTTCACTAGAGCACTGCCCAGCTCTGGCTTTAGATGGTGCTGGGGATTGAACCTAAGGCATAAAGCTCTTTTACATAACCATTATACTATGTCCCCCTCCCAGGACAGTAATTTAAACTTTTAAAGCTTACAACAATTATTTTTATCAATCTACTATATTTGAAATTTATAAAAATAAATTGGAATTATAAGTAGGAATTGTACAGGGTTTAAAAATTTTTTTTTAATTATCATTATTTGTTTGTTGGATAGAGACTGCCAGAATTTGAGAGCGAAGGGGGAGATAGAGAGGGAGAAAGACAAAGAGACACCTGCAGCCCTGCTTTACCACTTGTGAAGCTTTCCCCCAGCAGGTGGGGACTGAGGGCTCGAACCTGGGTTCTTGTGCATTGTAACATGTGCTCTCAACCAGCTGCACTACCACTTGCCCCCCCCCCCTTTGTAATTTTCTGCCTCTGGCAATATGGCTGACCAGATGATTAATCTGAAAACTCTTCTGCCTCAAATCATCTAGAGATGCTAGCTACAAAACAACAAATACTCATTGAACTGAATAGCTGGGCTTTTAAGAGAGAAACACTGGGGAGGCGGGAGGTAGGGGAGATAACATAATGATTATGCAAAACAGACTCTCACGCCTGAGGATCTGAGGTCCCAGGTTCAATTCCCCACACCACCACCAGAACTGAGCAGTGCTCTGGCAAAAAAGGAAGGAAGGAAGGAAGGAAGGAAGGAAGGAAGGAAGGAAGGAAGGAAGGAAGGAAGACTGGGGATACCAAAATGAAGGCTGAAAAACAGGACTATGTGAACTGATGTTTTTATGAGTAGGGCTGAGAGTTACTGGTCTGGTTATGGTTGGAATTTGAACTTTAATGCCTATACAAGTTACATATAAGTTACAATGCCTTCATTCTGCACAGAGTGGAAACTTAAAACACCCAAGCATAAAATAGGATCTTTAAAGAACTATAGCAGAAGGAGCATGAGGAAAGGAACTATGCACAAGCACAAAGACTACAAAAAAACTTGTCAATAAGATTCCTCTAAGAATTTGTAACCTTGGTTTTGCCTTTTTTTTTCTCTCTGTAAATTTAAGCTAACACTACGTACTTGACCTAGAAGCCTAAACTGAGAAATGAACAGAAAAAGAATTAACAGAGTAGACAAATCTCTGGGTCATGTGGAAGAAGCATGCACCAGCCCTCAGCTGAACTGCATGAACATGGTTTTGCAATACCCAATTACAAATTCAGGAGACAGTCATTCATTATTGTGAGTGGCATACATAAAAATCCAACAGGAATAAATCCTTGAGATAATTATCATATGGAGACTATAAGTATGTTTAAGATAATGATGATATGCTTAAAACAATGAAAATAGAAATCAAGAAGGGGTCAGTCATCTGCAAAAAGGAATCCAGTAATTATAAAAATAAAAAAATAGTCACTAATTTTTTTTTTTTAATCAGATGGGGATTGGGTGGTGATGCACTTGATAGAGCACATTCATTTCCATTGTGAGGACCTAGGTTCAAGGCATTGGTCCCCACCTATAGGGAGAAAGCTTTCCTAGTGGTGTAGCAGTATTGTAGATGTCTTTCTCTCCCCTGTTATCAAACAGAGTCTCAGGCAGGGAGACAGCACACAGAGGCTGTCAAACATTAAAGAGCAATTATTATACAGGCAGTCCCAGCTGGATTTGTGTCCAGAAAAAGCTGGACCTCAAGCACAGTGGCAATTGGCTGTTTATAATTATCAGCTTATAGTAACTCAGCAACTAGCTTTTAACAGGTTATTTTCTTTGCTGTATAGAGTATGACTTGTTTGGCTTATCAGCAGACTAGTAGGCAGAAGTAGCAAATTCTAAGGCCACTGACCAAGGCCATTTTGATTATAGCAGTAGAAAGCCCTGTTTATGCTGAGAGTAGAGAGATGATTGTTGCCAAGGACATTTTCTTTAACGAAGTTAACCCTTATTTCTCTCTTGAGAAGGTAACTCTTGCTAGCTTCTTACCCTCTCTCATTCTCCATTCCTCTTCTCTCTCTCTCTCTGGTGCCGAAACCTAGGAATGAACCAGGGGCATCATTCTATTTATTTATTTATTTTAAAGTTTTTACACCAGCATTGCTCAGCTCTGGTTTATGGTGGTGTGGGGGATTGAACCTGGGACTTTGGGGCCTCAGACATGAGAGTCTCTTTGCATAACCATTATGTTATCTCCCCTGCCCCAGGGGCATCATTCTCATTCTCCATTTCTCTATGTTAATATCAGAAAGAACAGAAGGGTGAGGGTGGGGTGGATGGCCACCAAGAGCATTGGAGTCAATATTCACACTCTTGAGCCCCAGCTATAACCCTGGTGGAAAAAGTAAATATTAGTAAATGTTTTACTATGTGGAAGTAGATAAAAGGAGTACTGAGAAGATAGTATAGCAGTCCACACAATCCCAAATTTAATCCCCAATACCACCATAGGCTAGAGATTAGATGGGGCTGGGTGCCTACACTACGAATTTTGGCTCGTGGAGGCCATTTCCCCCATATTTGTTGCCCCTGTTGTTGTTATTGTTATTGTTGTTGGATAGGACAGAGAGAAATCAAGAGAGGAGGGGAAGAGAGAGGGGGAGAGAAAGATGACACCTGCAGACCTGCTTCACCGTTTGGGGAGTTGAGGACTGGAATTGGGATTCTTATGCTTTTCCAGACCATGTGTGCTTAACCTGGTGCGCCATCGCCCAGCCCAAAGTGTTAAATTTTTGCCATGGGAGAATAGTGTCTAAATATTAATTAACAGTGCTATGAGGAAAATTTTTTTTTCTTTTGCCTCCAGGGTGATTGCTGGGGCTTGGTGCCTGCACTACGAATCCACTGCTCCTGGAGGAGGTTTTTCCCTTTTGTTGCTCTTGATGTTTATAGTTGTTATTATTGTTGTTGTTATTGCTTGTAACTAAGTTTCTTCTTGAGGGAACTAAGGAAATTCACCACTATGGAAATTAACATTCAACTTCTTCCAGAATGCATGAAAACTTTGAAGTCTGGTTAAAAATAACTAAATCTGTTTGAAATTTTAACAGTCTGTTACCTTTCTTATTCATTTAACTTAGTATTTGTTTTTTCTGTATCATGATATCATTTATTTTTCCTTTTGATTTCCACCCTGATTCTTTCCTTGTTTTCTATTAATAGATTTCTAAGGGATATTTACAGGTCACTTTAAATGGTTTACTCATTTTTTAAGTGTAAAAAAAAATAAAACTCAATCTTGCTTTCTTACTCTAATTACCACTTCCTTTTTGGTATATTCTCTTCATTGCACCTCCTGGTTAGTAAACAGATATAATGGGCCCTACACAAAAGCAATCACTTCCACTATTTACCCCACCTTCTTCACTCTACCTTCTCTTAAATAAGTTGCTTTAATGTGGGTGAAAGTTTCACTCTGAAATATTCTGGCTTTGGCCAAATTATCTTTAACGCCAGTCCTCCTTAGAATTGTGATTTTTATGTTCCCTGATCATTTAAGTAACCTCATTAATGGGAGTATATGTGTGCATGTGCTAAGTGTGTGTGCATGTGTATTGAGAGAATGGAGAGGAAAGAAATATTTTAAGTTCCAGTCTTCTGCAGACATAAAGCATTCATAATAATTTTCCAAATTATGATTCATATGCAAAATCTTATAATATCTTCCGCTTACTACTAAATCTCATTTGAAGCTATTATGATGTTTAAGTCAATGTCTATATGTATTTAAGATGTAAGGCTTAAATCCCTTAAGCTTTTCCTATACTATTTTTCTCTTTCTAACTTCCCAATCTGTGATTTTGGATATTTCTGTATTGCTTTAAGTATTTTTTTTTTTTAAGTCTTTACTTATGTGGAGTCAGCTATGAATTTCAAACTAACAGCTTTTATTTCAAATTGCATACATTAAATTTTTTCTTTTATGTTTACAGCTTATATAACTTTTATTTTTGTCAGGAAGGAAGTAGTCACATTTTCTTTGAACATATCCATATAAAAATGAATTTAGGTTTTTTAAATCTTTTAAATCAACAAGCTAATATCTTATGTATAGTCATTCTTAACATGTCATGAATATTAAATTATGTTTGTATGTTGTTATTCAGGTGACTATTATATGGTTAAAAAGATTTTGGAGGAAAACAGTTCAGGTGACTTGAACATAAATTGCGTAGATGTGCTTGGGAGAAATGCTGTTACCATAACTATTGAAAATGAAAACTTGGATATACTGCAGCTTCTTTTGGACTACGGTTGTCAGGTACAAGGCTAGATAATTTTACTAGCTTCTAAGATAATTTCAGTAGCTTCTAAGAACTGTTAGATATCCATGTTTCTTTTTTATTTCTTTTAAAATTATTTTCTAGTCCTTGCCTCTCTGTTCTTCTTTCACCTTTTTTTTTTGTTTTGAATCACTTTGTTTTTTAATAACACATCTAGAAAGTTATTATTTTTTTTAGGACTCTGACTTCAGTTATCATTTTCCTCCCAACTTCCACTTTTTGTATGTTTTATGACAGCTTAGAAAGGTATCTTACTAAATGTGAATTTGTATTAACTATTATTACCACTAGTTATATATCTAAAAATAGCATAATTGTGAAGTCTCAACACGTTTTCTCTGACCTGTGTAATTTATAGGCATTAGAACAAAATGCTTCTGATCCACACAACAATTTTCAATTTGAAGTTGATTTTTCTTGTTAATTTAATTTTTTTTTGTCTGAAATGTGATGTTTGTTTATAACTAAAGGTGAATAACTTTTAAAACTGGAAAATAGGGGAGTCGGGCGGTGTCGCAGTGGGTTAAGCGCACGTGGCGCAAAGCGACCAGCGTAAGGATCCCGGTTGGAGCCCCTGGCTCCCCACCTGCAGGGGAGTCGCTTCACGGGCTGTGAAGCAGGTCTGCAGGTGTCTATCTTTCTCTCCCCTCTCTCTCTGTCTTCCTCTCCTCTCTCCATTTCTCTCTGTCCTATCCAACAACAAAGCAACGTCAACAGTGGCAATAATAACCGCAACGAGGCTGCAACAACTAGGGCAACAAAAAGGGGGAAAAAATGGCCTCCAGGAGCGGTGGATTCATGGTGCAGGCACTGAGCCCAGCAATAACCCTGGAGGGGGAAAAAAAAAACTGGAAAATAGTGGCTTTTTTGCTTGTTTTCATATCAGGTCAGTTAGAAAAACAAACAAGTCTCAAGAGAATTCAATTGAGAGTCTGAAGGAAATTTAATATTTTTCTTTTATGGTTTTCTTTATGGGCGGAACTTAGCATGTGAATTCAGGTTCTTCTTACCTTTTATTTTCAAACAGTATGATTGTGTATATTAATGAACTTTTTTTTTCCTTTTTTCCTGAGTGACATGAGGAAGCTTAAACATTCATAGATTAGTACTTTGTACATCTATAACACATATTATAACATATGATAAGATCTTTATTCAAATTTATAGTAAAGAAAAATTGCTTTCCTGGCAATCTTAGCTACCAAGAACATCATTTAGAACCAGAAAAGAAGTAAAAAGTAACTCTGAACAGTCAAAATAGATGCTGTGAAGATTGCCATTTAAGTTTATGAACTTTAGTCATAGGAGTATTTTTGGAGGCATCCTTCAAATCTGTGTTTTGGCATTTTAGGTTCTACTTTAGCAAACCTAGTTTTCAACTCTATAGAAAATTAGACAAACAGTAGAAGTGATATGAAATCTGCAGTGGAACAAAATGAGGCACAATATCTCTTTGATGAAGAGGCCTCTAGTATTTCATAGTGAGCAAGCTATGTGTTGAAATGATGAAAATGTTTTTAACAATAACTGGTCAAAAAGGAAAGTCAAATTATATTCAGTACCTACTGTTTTAGAAGAAAAGTGAATATATATATAGTATTTCTGAAGTCAAAAATTTCCACCAGTGTAGTCTGAAAAAATACACAGTTGAACCCCTTACAGGCATAAGCTTCAGTTACCTAGAAAATAGTAAAATAAACAAGTAAATAAATAAAACTCAGTTTCTGATGATCCTAGAGGTATTATGGTATAATTATTTTTCCTTTTTATGTGTATGATTTATATATGTATGTTGTTTTCGCCGGGCTGGCTTCACGGGCAGGTAACAGATGACCAGGGACTCATGGTTGCACTATAGGCAGTATCTCTTTATTCATGCAGGATGCAGCGCATTCTAAGCCGAGCTAAGCTAAACTCAAGGTACGGTAAAACTCACAATGCTGTCTTTATATATAGTTGCCAAGTAGGGTGGAAACAGGATGTGACATAGAGAGGGTGGAGAGAAAAGTGACTGGTGAAAATCAGAGTGTGACAAGGAGAGGATCAGGGTGTGACAAGGAGAGGGGGTGGAGCAGGCGAGAATTCTATCAGTGAACCACTAATGCCCTGGAGGGAGGGTGGTGCTTGTTAACAGCGGTTATGTAAATAGAATGAAGTGGTTATGTAAATAGAATAGTGTTAAGCAGGGGGGATTTAAACCAAATGAAACAGAAGGGGTCTCATGCATACCAACATATGTAGTAATTCTGTAATAAAGAAGATTCTTTCATTTAATTATATTTGAACATCTTAGCCACCTTATGTAGATATCCCATTTTTTAGATGGGAAAACTGAGGCTCATAGACTTTAATGAATTGCCCAAAGTTCTAAAATTAGTAAAAATCAAATCTGAGATTTGAACTTAGTCTTCTAATTGCAAATTCCATGTGCTTTCCATTTTGCTGTGTTCTGTCTCAGGTTATCTGTCTTATCTATCAGCCAGCAAATGACCAAGGACTTCAGATGAATGTGATTATGGAATGAATAAGTAAAACATTCCTTCTTTACTAAAGGGTGTTAATACTAATTGGACAGTGAAAGTATATATGAACTGCAAGTTAAATAGAAAAATATTTAAGAAGTGCTGAGTGGCATAAATACTTGATCTTTGCATATTGTGCTGAGGTTGCAAAGTGCTTCCATGTGCTTTATCTTGTGTTATACTAGTTGTTCTTGCCCCTGCATGGAACATTTGACAATGTCTGGAGACATTTTTGGTTTCATATTTTGGAGGTGGTTTAGTGCTGGTATCTAGTGGATATAGGCTGGTAACACTGCTCAATGTCGTACAGCAAACAAGACAACCCCTATCATTGAAGAAAAATCTGGCTCAACATGTGGCCACTGTTGAGAAACCCAATTTATATTTAAACTTTTGTGGTTTACAGTAAATGTTCGGGATACAGAAAATTATAAGCTCAGTATGAGTTGAACCTATTAATAAAGGTTTCATTGAAAAATCAATTGAGCTCACCCATGAAGTAATAATTGCCAGTATTAATCACATAGTACAACTTTATGTCAGGAACCTTAAGTATTTCTACTCAATCCTCAAGCAAGCCTATGAAATAAAAAGTATTATTATTGCTATTTTATAGAGGTGAAAACCAAGATACAGAATGGTTTGTTAACTTGTCCAAAGTTGCTTCTCCAGAAATGGCAGACCTGGAATTTGAAACCTGCTTCAGTCTCCAGAGTTCATACTCTCACTGCTGCCCATACTACTCTCAACAGTGTGTGCATAGGTAGGGAATAGGATATGTGGCAAAAGATGTAAGTAAAGGCACTTTGAATGTATATTCTTGAGATAGAGAATCGAAACAAAATATTTGTGTTGGAAAGTAGTGAAAAAAATATATATTTTAAATTTATTTCTTTATTGGGGAATTGAAAAATATTTTTTTAAAAAGACAAAATTAATGAAAAGGGTTTGAATGCCCACCTAAAGAGTTCGGGTTTTATGTACTAGTGGTATCATTAAGTGATTATGAAGGACTACAAGACAATATGGAATTTTTTTTTTCCTTTTTACCAGAGCACTGCTCAGCTCTGGTTTATGATGGGGCAGGTGATTGTACCTGGGACTTTGGAGCCTTAGGCATGAGAGCCTCTTTGCATAATGGTTATTATGCTATCTCCCCTCGCCACTGGAAATCTTTAAAATGGGTGAATGGCAAAGGGCTGAAAAGTATGAATAAGTCAAGTTTAAGGCAAAGAAATGTAAATGTTGGTTTTATCCCTGTTTGTTTTAGGGCTTTCAGAGGTGAAGATTTCAACTCTAGAGAGGTCAGGCTGCAGAGATATAGTTGGCATAATAGCCATGGAAATGATCAGAGAACAACCATTTGGTGCTAATTCTGTCTTAGAGAGAGCACCAGTATTAATAAAAGGCATCACAAGGAAAGAATTTTATTAAAGGGAACACAATAATGCAGCATTATGAAAACCAAAGAAACAATTTTAATGTACTGCTTAAAATCAAAGAAAATTAGGAAGACCTTTGCACTTTGATACTTTGTCACCAGTGGAATTGATTTGAGATGTTTGTTAAAGTAAGAGGAAAAAAGAAAACTTGAGTGGTTTGAGAAAGATAAAAATCAATCTAAATTAGCAAAGAGTGAGGAAGGAATTAATGTTTTGGGAGGTCAGGACTATGACTGATATTTCTGTGTTGAAGGATCATGGTCTTATAGGATATTGAGGAACTTTAAATAGAATACCAAAATGGAATTTTAACTTCAGAGAATAATGTGTAGCTTCTTACTTTGAATTTCAAAGAAAGAGTATGAGAATTGTTGAAAAGAAATTTTGAGGGGACACAGAATCTAGCAACCTTATAAATGCACAATAAGTTTATATAAAATAGCTTTAAAATAAGGATGGTTAGAGATATCTGTGAGGACATTTGTATATGTACAGATAATTAAAAAATAATCTGAAACATTTCTTCCTTCACAACTGCTTTTGACTTACCAAAAATAGTTTGTGTAGGATAAGTTAATGGTAATTCCTTAGTTACTTGGCTTTTGTATAGAGATAATTTATACCTGAAGCTTACCCTTTTTTAAGCACTGACAGACTTAACATAAATCTTTCTTAATAGTGTATCTGAATATAATTTAACGTTACCATCTAAGTAGGCATCATTGAGAATGTAGCCATTTAACATATTCATTTAATTTGAAATTATCCAGTATGTTTGTCCTTCCATTAAATGACTTCTGACTGACATGTATTGATAGTGGTTTTGCTTTAGTGATATTTTATCTTTTTATTTGTGAACTTTTAGCATTTTTCTTTCTTCCTTTTTTGTTTGTGTTCCCGTATTCAATAAGAAAGCCAGATCATTTATGTGTAATTCTGCATCAGAGTACTTGGGCAGTTCTTTCTGGGAAATGAAGTTAGTTTGTGAGTGCTTAACAGGGTTTTTGGAGATTTGCAGCTGGATCCATGGCTATTTCAAATAATTGAAGTTGTCTTAGTTTGGCTTTGAGAGCAGTGGCATTATTATAGTTAGCCCTAAAGGTTAAAATTCATAAGTGAAATGTTTAGTATTCATGGGCATATGACTTTGCTTGCTTCACCTAAATATGGTTAAAAAAAAAACTGAAAAAATGTTTGCAGAGAGGAGGAATATTCATGGTAGACTTTAAAAAAATAAGACTACAGCCCACTGAACCTAAAAAAAAAATTAAAAGATAAAATAATGAATTAAGTTTTTCAAGGTGGAAAGTTTTTCTTTTGGGAATACACAAGCATTTTCTAGTGGTTGAATGAGGCTCTCAACCCTTTCTTTGAGGCTCAACTTAATCCTACTGCTGGGCTAGCGTGGGTGTGCCTCTTCCCGGGCATGTACTCTCTGGGTTGGAGAGGACTCTACTGGAGCCAGTCCCAGGAGAGATGACTCATGAACTCGTGGCAGAGTGGCAATGCAATGTCTTTATTGATCAGAGAGCCAAAGTTTTAAAAAGGTCCGACCTGAAGTGGCAAGTCAGAAATGGAAATGGCTAGGAAAGGGGTGGTGAAAAGCAAAAGGGGAGGGTGGGAAGGTAGAAACTTCTTAGCAACTGTTGCAAGGGTTTTAACTGGTGGAATTAATATTACCCTCTAGGCAGGGATGGTCTCCAGGGTAGAAAGAAGATAGATCAAAGGAATGGAATGGGTGGAGATCTTTCAGGCAAAACAATGATTATGTAGATAAGCCATAGTATCAGGAATGCAGGGTGTTTTGTGAGGCTCCTCACAATTTCCTGACATCCTATAGTCTGCCATTTTTCCATATTGTTTTGATATCTAGGTAAGACGAATGAAATTTTATTATTTTAAGCTGCAAGGGATAGTAAATATCTGATTTAGTTTTAGTTTTATTTTCAAGAAAGTTGATCTTAATAGCTGTTAAATATTGTAATAGTTTTTTTTTTTTTTTTTTAAAAACCCTCTACATTAAAAATAAGCAGAACATTTCCTTAGATTAAGTCATTATCTCTGTGCTTTACCTCTCCTTTAAAGTTTTTGAAAAGAAGCCCAACGATGGCATGGTTGCCAAGTATCACAGTAAGACTGTAGGCTTTGTTATTGAGAGTTGCAAAGTCCCCGTTTGCTCAGTTTTAATTTTTCCCCCCTTCATATCAAAGTTGGATCTTCAAAATAAGACATAACTTGGGGGTAGAAGTATAGACTCAGTTCTTCCTTGTTTCTCAGGACATTGTTAATCTACTTTTTTGTATTTTTTTACTTGATAAAATTGCTAGTATTAATGTCCAATTTGCACCACTTCAATCAGCCATGTGCATACTAATGATTGAATAGTGGACTGCCATGCTCTCTGTTTACATATTTTCCATTACCCCCTAGCCTCATAGTTACTATGCACATAGATAATCATTTTTATTAGCCTGAAAACAATCCTATACCTTCCCAAAGCTCTTAGCAGTTTTTTTGTGTGTATTTGGAATGTTAGGATACTGTTGAACCAAAGTTCAAGAATAAAGAGCCTTGAGATAGAAAGAGATAGAAACACAATAGTTTTAAATATTGCAAAGATCAACTGTATTTCATGAAATAACTCCACTGTCAGTATAATCAGTACAGTATTTTGCCAGCTCACACAGTGAAACCAGGACAGAAGTGTATCTGATGTAGAACATGGAAGTACTGTCAAAGCAAGCAAAGGGACTGTCGAGACAGACTACATTTTTTTAAAATTTACTATTACTATATATAATATAGCTTAAGACTTTTAGTAGTTTTATGAATTAGTTAAACAGTTTACTTTTTTATCCTCCATTTTCATTTTTAACCTTTTTTTTTTTTAAAGTCCGCAGATGCACTTTTGGTGGCAATCGACTCTGAAGTAGTTGGAGCTGTTGATATACTACTTAATCATCGACCAAAACGATCATCAAGACCAACTATAGTAGTTAGTACTCTTAAATATTTATTAATTTGGAATTTAAACCAAAATTGATCTGCCCCAGTGTCACATTTTTCTTCCTCCAAATTTATTTTGTTTTAAAAAATATTTTTTTAACCCTGTAAAATATTGCTTTGAAGTAAGTATAATAGTTACTTGCAAGAATGATTAATATTGCTTCTGGGGATCTTTTAAAAATTAGAGATATTTCCATAACTTTGTCAGTAGGGACCAGTTTTTATTTATTTATTTAGTTAGTTATTGCAATGTTCTGCAGTTTAAGTTGAAAATACAGAATAGTTCATAGTTTGGTTTAAGAATTAAATATAAATAATGAAAACAGAATTGGGAGAAAACGTAGGTAAATAACAGGAAGTAGAACTTTCTAAACATAAAAGTAATAGTGACACATTCTTTGACTTAGAAGTTGAATGTTTGTAATGCAGATATCAGAATCTACAAAGCAGCCAGATAACTGGCAGAATACATTTTTATTATATATCATAGTCATATCTTAATATATGAATTATTGAAGACATGAAAATCAGAAACACACATTTAAAAAATCTTAAAAGTTGCAAGATATTAAAATCTAATAGTAATCAATTTAGCAATTTAATAAAATTTAATAAAATCATAAATAGCATGAAAGTAGTCTAGTTTCATACACCCCTGGTTGGGAGAGCATTGTAGAAGACAGTTTATAAACTGTGTTATAAATAAGAAAGTTCTTCATATTCTTTAGTTTTTCCTCTAGAAACTTACCAAGGAGATAGAAAAGTGAATAAAAATGTCAATTGCAGCCTTACTTTTAGTAGTGAATCATGTGGCATCATCTAAACTTCTCTAAAAATATTAAAAGTATAATTGCATATGTATTAAAATGTTTTTATAGAATATTCAGGAATATGAGAAAACACAAGTGAAAAAAATAAGATTGGTGAACTACAGTTCATGTAATCCAAGGCTTAAAATCAACATTGGAAAGGAACTGTGTGGACCTGCATAAAAATGTTTCTGTATTAGCAGCCATCTTTTAATGCCAAACTAAAGATACACACATTTTTTACTGCTTCTATAATTGGGAAAATAGTCACTAATATAAATTTTTGTGTGAAAATATGAGATATTAATTGTAGATCAAAAGCTAAAAATTAGAATGTTCATTATTAGTGAGGATATAGTAGAACATGCAGAGTAAATAACTACTGGGAACTGACTATACTTAGTGAAAAAGGTTGTCTTAAGAGAATTATTTTGCAGGTTATCTGAGAACTATGATGTCCACAAAGTTGAATATTTTGTCATTTTAACTGAAATATTTTACTACATTTAGACACTTACAAAGTTTGTATTAAGTAGGACTTTCTGTAGGGACTAGTACTATTCAGTTTCTAAGCAGTGGTAAGAAACTAGTAAGTAAGAGTAGAGAAATAAGGGCCAAGAATATAGATCCTATTCAAAGAATCAGAAAGATCTAGAAGTCTATTGTTTTTTTGTTTGTTACCTACTTTCAGTTACTATTTTTGGTATGTCTTTTCCACCTTTTAGCTTTTTAACTCATTTACTGTCTTCTGGGGAGGTGAGGGAAGCAGGGCTTAGAATGTGCTGCTGTAAAAGAAACCACCACCTGAAGAGAACTCCCACAGAGTGGGAAAAGGTCTTTACATGCCATACATCAGACAAGAGGCTAATAACCAAAATATATAAAGAGCTCACAAAACTCAGCAACAAGAAAACAAGTGACCCCACCGAAAATGAGGAGAGGCTATGAACAGAATATTCACTATAGAAGAGATCCAAAAGGCCAACAACATGAAAAAATGCTCCAAGTCATTGTCAGAGAAATGTAAATAAAGACAACGATGAGATACCATTTCATTCTTGTGAGAATGTCGTACATCAGAAAAGGTAGCAGCAACAAATGCTGGAGAGATTGTGGGGACAAAGGTACTTTCCTGCACTGCTGGTGGGAATGTCAATTGGTCCAACCCCTGTAGAAAGCAGTCTAGCAGAAGGCTAGAAGTGGACCTACCCTATGACCCTGCAGTTCCTCTCCTGGGAATATGTCCTAAGGAACCAAACATACCCATCCAAAATGATCTGTGTATACTTATGTTCATAGCAGCACAATTTGTAATAGCCAAAACCTGGAGGCAGCCCAGGTGTCCAACAACAGATAAGTGGCTGAGTAAATTATGGTCTATATATGCAATGGAATAATATTCAGCTATTAAAAGTGATAAATTCACCTTCTTCACCTCATCTTAGATGGAACTTGAAGGAATCATGTTAAGTGAGATAAGTCAGAAACAAAAGGATAAATATGGGATGATCTCACTCACAGGCAGAAGTTGAAAATCAAGATCAGAAGGGAAAACACTAAGCAGAACTTGGACTGGAGTTGGTGTATTGCACCAAAGTAAAAGACTCTGAGGTGGCCCAGGGGGAGGTTTCAGGTCCTGGAACAGGATGGCAGAGGAGGATCTAGTGGGGGTTGTATTGCTATGTTGAAATATTATGCATGTACAAACTATTGTATTTTACTGTCGCCTGTAAACTATTAATCCCCCAATAAAGAAATTTAAATGTGCTGCTGTATTGTAGCAGCTGACTGGTATTATTTCATCACCATTACTATTACCAATCAGATCTTAAAAGGGTTGCAAGGTTTGACAGTCTTCAATTACTGAGAAAGAATGCTTTCTACTTAATTTCTAACAAAGATTTATCTAACATATGCTAGACTAACTTGAAGTGATAGCAAGATCACTTTTAAAAAAAAATTTCTTTATTGGGAGGATTAATGGTTTATAGTTGACAGCAAAATATAATAGTTTGTACATGCGTTAACGTTTTCCAGTTTTCCACATAGCAATTCATCCCCCACTAGGTCCTCCTCTACCATCATGTTCTGACCTGAAGGATCACTTTTTTTTTTTTTTGGTTAGAGACAAAGAGAAATTGAGAGAGGGGAAGATAGGGAGAGAAGCAGAGAGACACCTGTAGTCCAGCTTCACCACTTGTGAAGCTTTCCCTCTGCAGGTGGGGACCAGGGGCTTGAACAAGGGTCCTTGCACATTGTAATGTGTGCTCTTAACCAGACGCACCACTGCCTGGCCCCCTGAAGGATCACATATTAATAGCCTATTATTCTAGCCAGGCAGTGTCAGATATTTAGTATAATTTCTTTTATCATTTCAGCAAATCTGTTCTTTATTCTTAGCTTATAGAATTATTTTGATAGATTTTGATTTTCAGTGCAAATTGTTTTTAATAGGGGAGTTGGGTGGTAGCACAGCAGGTTAAGCACACATGGCTCAAAGCGCAAGGACTAGTGTAAGGATCCTAGTTTGAGCCCCCAGCTTCCCACCTGTAGGGGAGTCACTTCACAAGTGGTGAAGCAGGCCTGCAGGTCTCTCCCCGTCTCTGTCTTCCCTTCCTCTCTCCATTTCTCTCTGTCCTATCTAACAACGACGACATCAATAACAACAACAATAATAACTATAACAACAATAAAAAACAAGGACAACATAAGGGAAAATAAACATTTAAAAAAAGATATTTTTAAAAAAACATTGTTTTTAATAGTACCATAGATTATACCATAAACAATGAGATTATAAACTTTAATTTTATGTATTATTAATATTATATATTAGAGGATAGTATTTTTCATATAGTTTTGTTACATTGGAGACCATTTTTCTATTAAGGGCTGAGATATAATTTTAACCTCTTGATAACCGGTAATAAAAGAGTAAGGGCTAAATTCTTAGATTTGTATTTCTTTGAATGAACTCAGTTGAGGTTTGCAATAGATAAGTTACATAAAACAACATGTAGAATAGAGCATAGTAAGAATTTCAGAAAATAGTAAAAGTAATCAAAAGAAAATTAATTTTTTATTATAGTATTTGTCATTCATTGATTAGAAGTGTTTCTACCCAGTGCCAATGTATAACTCTTTAGGGTGAATTGAGTACATTCCTATATTATTAGTAATCTGAAATTCTAGAAGGACTTTGGTAATGTGTGTCAAGAGTCTCGATACTGTTCAAGGTCTTTAGATCTATAATCACTTCTGGGGGTTATGCTAATAAGACAATCCTAAATTTGAAAAGCATACACTCCTATAAATATTTGTAAAGTGTTATTAAAATAGGTAAAATATATTGAACACAAATCTGAATTTTTCTTAAATTGTATGCAAATTTTTTTCTCTGCAGATTGTAGCCTGCAATTTAATGAGCTTATAGAAATTATCTGAATCCTCCAAATATTAAGGACCTTTTAAAAGATCACTTTTTTCCAACTACTTTATGGCAAAGATGCCTGTCTTTAAAGGGAGCAGTAGGAAAAGGAATAGAAAGAATTACTGTGATATGTTCTTTGGCTACTAGCAGTATGGGTATTTTTATTCTTTCTGCTTTTACATATTTTCAGATGTTTTATAATGTGTGGGCTGTACTTTTAAAATGTTGATAAAATTGCAAAAACCTGTGAACTTGACAATGGAATCAAGCATCTTTCAGGAAAACTTCTGTGTAAAGATGAGACGAGTTGGAGAGAATCTGCAACGGTTATAAAATAGTCAACTTTTCAAGTTAATTTGCATTTTTGTTGTTGTTGTTGTTGTTGGTTTGGTAAGGTTTCTATCCTCATGTCTTGTCCATGAGCCTATGGAACTCAGGCTCTGAAGTAATACAGACCTGGGTTCTTCTTCTCTGTACTTTGTCACAGTGTTGTACACTTAGGGCACATTAACTTCTTTGAGCCTCAGTTTTTATATGGGGATTAAATCCCCGGTTGTATAGGCAATTGCTGGGGTTAATAGAGATCATAAATGTGAAGAACCTAACAGTTCTAGGATTTATTAAATAGTATATATGATTTTAAGTGTTGTTGTGCATTTCTAACAGAGGTATAGTAGAGGTAATATTGGGAATATGCAGAGAACTACAAAATGAAGAGTGCTTTTTATTTGCTTTTTCCTTTCAAATAGTTTCATTGCTCTCAATATGTGACAAAGTTTGCCATAAAAGTGCAATTTTTTTTGTTTTTCTTATGCATTTACAAATGATTTGTTTTAATATTTTCACTTTTCATTCCTTTTCTAAGTCTTTTTCTCTTTTCATATGTGTTTATATAATCTTGCAAAAATTGAGCACATTATCCTAAAGTGTTTCTGTAGGTGTCCTTAATATGTTAAAACATAACTTTAGTTATAAGAATGTTTTGTATTAAAGTTTTTGTGGATTATGATTATATTGTATTATTAGCTACTTGAGGTCTCAAAAAATTTAGTTTTGGTAAACAGTTTCACATATTTTTAAAAGAATTCTTAATTTTTTTGTTCCTTTCAACTTTTTTTATCCATTTCTTTTTTTTTCAGATAAATGTCTTTGAAAGCATAAGTAATTTTTGCATGCTTACATATTTTTCAGAAACTAATGGAGCGAATTCAGAATCCTGAGTATTCAACAACTATGGATGTTGCACCTGTCATTTTAGCTGCTCATCGTAACAACTATGAAATTCTTACAATGCTACTAAAGCAGGATGTATCTCTGCCCAAGCCCCATGCTGTCGGCTGTGAATGTACATTGTGTTCTGCAAAAAACAAAAAGGACAGCCTCCGACATTCCAGGTTAGAAAGTTAAGAATTTGACAAATTTATGTTTGATGTGATAGGTTATATTTCATCTTCTTTCTGTGTATAATGGTTTCTAAGAAAAATGGTTTCAGAATGACTTATGGAAGTCAAGCTTCTTATTCCTTATTCTGGTCCTTGCACTTTGCGCTACCTGCGCTTAGCCTGCTGCGCGACAAGCTTCTGATTCCTTGGTTTAATAAGTTTTATATTGTGAAGCAATATATATATTTTTTTGCCATTGGGGTTATCGCTGTAGCTGGGTGCCTGCACCACAAATCCACTGCTCCTGGCAGCCATCTTTTTCTACTTTTTGTTGTTGTTAGATAAGACAGAGAGAAATTGAGCGAGAACAGGAAGACAGAGGGGGAGAGAAAGACACCTGAAGACCTGCTTCACTACTTGTGAAGCAACCCCCCTGCAGGTGGGGAGCTGGGGGCTTGAACAGGGATCCTTACTTTGGTCCTTGTGCTTCACTCCATGTGCGCTTAACATACTGTGAGTATATACTGCTCAGCCCCCAGTATCCTTCTCTAAATGATGAATAACAATAATAATTCTTCAAATTATACTCATGCTCATAAAATAATTCAGAACAAATCCTCTCTGAAGTTACACTTTTTAATTTGTTAGGTTGACAGAGATGAAAATATGGTGGGAAATGTGTTGTCCTTTTTTATTTTGCTTTAGAGACATAACAGAATTTAACATATCAATTCCATTTTATCCAGCAACTTTAAGTGTGCAAAGGTGCATGAGCTAAAACATATTTATTATGACAATTAATATGGAAGTGACAAATTAAAAGCAACATGTTTATCAGTGGGTGGCCATTGGCTTCCTGCCAAATGGAAAACATCAAATTTTAGGAAGTAATAAGGTGTCTTTAGTTTACAAGCATAGAAAGAGGTCTCAATATATTCTAAATTTCCCATTTACGTAATAAGTCTGACAATGTTTTTATGTGAATAGAAAATGCCATATTCTCTAAAATATGTCTATCTTTATGAGACTTGGTAGAAGGAAAATTGGGGAATACTGTGTTTTTTATTTTTAATTCTGTTTTTTAATATTTATTCCCTTTTGTTGCCCTTGTTGTTTTATTGTTGTAGTTATTATTGATGTTGTTGTTGGGTAGGACAGAGAGAAATGGAGAGAGGCAGGGAAGACAGAGAGGGAGAGAAAGACAGACACCTGCAGACCTGCTCCACCACTTGTGAAGCGACTCCCCAGCAGGTAGGGAGCCGGAGCTCAAACCAGGATCCTTAAGTTGGTCCTTGCTTTGCACCACCTGCACTTACCCCGCTGTGTTACCGCCCAACTCCCTGAATACTATGTTTCTAAATTACTTTTTTAAAAATACATGTCATATATTAAATTTATATTTAAATGAAATATGAATTATGTAATGTCTACTAAATAATAAGAATTATAACAAAAATATTCTGTAGATAGTGAAATATGAACATTAATTTATATAAGGTAAAGGAATGCCAGAGATTAATCATTGGCAAATGATTTCATTCTTAAACTTTAAAATATTTTTCAAAATTAACCTAGCTGAAAGGCTTTTTTTTTTTTGCCTCCAGGGTTATTGCTGGGTTCAGTGCCTGCACCATGAATCCACCGCTCCTGGAGGCCATTTTTTCCTCCTTTTGTTGTCTTTGTTGTTGTAGCCTTGTTGTGGTTATTATTGTTATTGTTGATGTCGTTCGTTGTTGGATAGGACAGAGAGAAATGGAGAGAGGAGGGGGGAGACCGAGAGGGGAAGAGAAAGAAAGACACCAGCAGACCAGCTTTACCGCCTGTGAAACGACTCCCCTGCAGGTGGGGAGCTGGGGGCTCAAACCGGGATTCTTCTGCCAGTCCTTGCACTTTGCGCCATATGCGCTTAACCTGCTGCACCACCGCTCAACCCCCTGAAAGGCTTTTTTACTATACATATTAAACATTTCAAAATAGGTGAGATAGCTCACTAGGTCAGGTGCCTGCTTTATCATATGTACAGCTCAGAGTTGAGTCCTAACACCACATGGAAGGTTTGTGAAACTGGTGGAAGTATAGTAGTGCCTCTTCCTCTCTGTCTCTATCTGAATGAAAAAATTAACCCATAATGGTGAGATTCTGATCCTACACAAAATAGTATCTACATCCTACTCATAAGTTATTTATCAATAATAATATTAGCACACTTTAAATGTTGGTATTAAGAGTATAAACATAAGGGGCCAGGAGTTGTTGCATCTGGTTAAGCACATGCATTACAGAGCTCAAGGACCCAGGTTCAAGCTCTTGGTCACCATCTGCAGGGTGAATGTGTCACAAGTGGTGAAGCAGGGATGCAGGTGTCTCTCTGTCTCTTTCCCTCTCAATCTCCCTCCCTCTCAATTTCTCTCTATCTGTATCCAATAATAAATAGGTGCTGGGTGGTGGTGCACCTGGTTGAGCGCACATGTTACAGTGTGCAAGGACACAGGTTCAAGCCCTTGTTCTCTCCGTCTCTATCACCCTTTCCCTCTCAATATCTGGCTGTCTCTGTCCAAAAAATAAATAAAGATAATAAAACATTTAAAATAAATAAGTAAATAGATTTAAAAATAAAATAAAATAAAAATTGCTTTAAAATAAGCATTATAAATATAAGGGGCTGCTTTGGAGAGGCAGTTACAGAAACCAGACCTCCCACCTTCTGCACCCCATAAAGATCTTTGCTCCATACTCCCAGAGGGATAAAGAATAGGGAAGCTTCCAATGGAGGGGATGGGATATGACAATCTGTTGGTGGGAACTGTATGAATTGTACCCCTGTTATTCCACAATCTTGTTGATCATTATTAAATCACTAATTATAATAATAAAAAAGAAGTTGTTTTTGTCAGTGTTTCCTTTTTATAAATAAAAAATTTTAGAAAAAAAAGAAGTTGAAAACTAAGAAAACACAAATCAGTACTTGGACTGGGTTTGTTGTATTGCACCAAAGTAAGACTCTGGAGTGGGGAGGAGGGTTCAGGTCCAGGAACATGATGGCAGATGAGAACCTAGTGGGGGTTGAATTGTTATGTAGACAACTGAGAAATGTTACACATGTACAAACTACTGTATTTTACTATTAACTGTAAACCATTAATCCCCCCAATAAAGGAAGAAAAACAAAATAAATAGAAGGGGCTGGGGGTGGTGCACTAGGTTGAGCATACATATCACAATGCACAAGGACCCTGGTTAAACCCCCCCCCATCCCCACCCGCAGAGTCGGAAGCTTCACAAGTAGTGAAGCAGCGCTGCAGGTGTCTCTTTCTCTCCTCCTCCTCTATATATTCCCTCACTCTCTCAATATCTCTCCTGTGCTATATAATAAATAACTTTTAAAAGATAAATGTAAAAATTATTGGATTCTGCAAATTGTAATTTTGATCTAGTAGGTTTTTGGACAAATCATAATGCATTTTTTTGCATAGAAGAATGGAAAACTATGTCATGACTTTTCCAAGAACTCAATAGTAGAAGAAATATTAAATAATGTCCTTAAAAGCAGCACATCAAATATTTTCAATATTTATATCTCCAGGTATTTAATTTTGTCTTTTCCTTTTGCTACACATAGGTTATTTTTAATAAATAAATTATAATTTTATTTTTTATACTTCAGGTTTTTAAAACAAATATTTTAATTAATGAAATATTTATTATTTTATTAAAAATTATTTATTTATTCATGAGAAAGATAGGAAGAGAGAAAGAACCAGACATCACTCTGGTACATGCGCTGCCGGGAATTGAACTCAGGACCTCATGCTTGAGAGTCTAGTGCCTTAGCGACTGCACCACTTCCCGGACCACTATACTTCAGTTTTAAATTTATGAAAATTGTAGGTTAAAATTCTAATCATGTATTTAATTTAACTTTATATTATGAAATCAAATTTTATCACAGGTTTCGTCTTGATATATATCGATGTTTGGCAAGTCCAGCTCTAATAATGTTAACAGAAGAGGACCCAATTCTGAGAGCATTTGAACTTAGTGCTGATTTAAAAGAACTAAGCCTTGTAGAGGTGGAATTCAGGTGGGAATGAATGGAAGCTATAAATAACATGCACACACACACACACACACACACACACACACACACACACGTGTATGTGTTTGTATTTATATATGTATATATACATATATGCTACATATTTCAGTAAATTAAGTAAATTTCAGTTTCTTTCTAACTTGAATTTACTTCAAATGAATACTTTGAAAATGAATCATAGTGCTGTTTAAATATCAGAAATTGCATAAATATCTTGTGCTATTATTAAAAATACTTCTAGTTTAAAGTGATGTATTATTTATTAGGTAGCATTAAGGTATTATTTCTATTTAGATGAATAATATATAAGCAGATTTCACACCAAATATAAAGGAACTAAATCAAATGAATTAGCTGAGTGATAAATTTATCAAAATTTCTAGAAATGTTAGTGTATATATAGAAAAGCATTATGTTCATCTAACATTATCAGTGTGGGGATGGATGGGTACACTTTGTTGAGCACATGCATTACCATGGGATATGGGTTCAACCCCCTGGTCCCCACCTACAGGGGAAAAGCTTCATGATCAATGAAGCAATGTTATAAGAGTCTTTCTTTCTTTATCTGTGTCTTCCTCCTTCCCTCTCATTTTCTCTGTCTATATTCAATAAATAAATAAAAATAAAAATATTATTTGTGTGAATAAAGGAACATAACTGTATTGTAGCTTTCTCAAAAGCTGTAGAGAACTTAAATACCTACTGGTACCTTTTGCTGTCAGAACAAAATCACTTCAGATTTTGTATAGTACTGTAAGAATTAAAATGTTAACTAAGTCCAAAATTTTCTATTGAAAATAGCTTAATTGAAGATGGAAGTGACATTTCTAATAATAGGCTATTACATTTTTCAGGAATGATTATGAGGAACTAGCCCGGCAGTGTAAAATGTTTGCTAAAGATTTGCTTGCACAAGCCCGAAATTCACGTGAATTGGAAGTTATTCTAAATCATACATCTAGTGATGAGCCTCTTGACAAACGGGGATTACTAGAAGAAAGAATGAATTTGAGTCGTCTAAAGCTTGCTATCAAATATAATCAAAAGGAGGTATGAGATTTTCTGTGATATTTAAATTATATCCTCCACAGAAGTTTAGTGGCTCAGAGCAAAAGCTTTGGAACAGTATTTCTAGGTTGAGGTTCTAGTTTGGCTCTTAAAAATTGTATGTCTTTGGGGGAAGTTATTGAATCTCTCTGACCTTTAGTTTTTAAAGTTAATTAAGGACAGGGCAAGGGTAGATAGCATAATGGTTATGCAAAGAGATCTTTATACCTGAGTCTGCAGAGTCCCAGGTTCAATACCTTCTCCACCATAAACCAGACTGAGCAGTGCTCTGGTAAAAAAAAAAAAAAAAAAGTTAATTAAGGACATATACTTTAAGAGTTTAGCAGAATGAGTGCTGAAATTAAGCAAGGACTGAGCAGTTAGTATTAGCTAATATTTTTAATATTACTAATTATGACATAACATAGTATATATTTTTGCTAAATGATATTTAAGTTGGTAAGATCTTGTGTATTTATAATGAAGTTTTTATCTTGCTGCCACTGGCTTATTGCTCTGGTAACAAATAGCCTTTTCTTTAAGAATTGTGCCATTATGTTTTAAAAAATGAAGTATCAGATACTTTGTTTTCTGATTCACTTTGTAATTAATTGTGAAACATAGAGGTGGAGAGGCACAGGTATAATTAAATTGAACCTACTCTTCTGGTAGAAATACCTATTTCTACTCCTTGTACACACACACACACATGATTCAGGAACTTACAGAATGCATTTTAAATGTCATTTTTGAGATATTTCACTAAACATAGGTATTTATATGTAGATGATGATATCTAGCTGATAGTATAAGTGCTGATACAATGGTACTTTTAAAGTGTTCTAAGAATAATAGTTTTTGCTTACAAAATAGATTTTAGAATAAATCTTGCTTAGCAAATTTATATCACCATAAAAATGGGGCCTGAAATATATAATAGTAGAAGACAAGATAAGACCATTGGTGCCAAAAGCATAAAAGCATAATTTATATTACCATAGGGGAAAATTTGAGTCTCAGGATAGTTTTATGACCCAGGAAATTGATGTAGAATTTAAAAAATAGAATAGTCTGTAAATATGAACCAGTATGTAAATATGCATAAATATTTTTTTACTTACTAATGAGAAGGAGGATGGTAGAGTGAGGGAGAACAAGCGCATTACTATGGCTGTGTGATCCTAGGGCTCAAACTTGAGACCTCATGCTGTGCTACCTCCCAGGCTTGATACAGAGAATATTTAACATACTTTCCTTAAAATTGTTTAGATAATATACTGCTTACTTAAATCCCAGACTTTAAACTCTATATTTTTCTTATGCTTTAAACTCTTACTTTTCTAAGGTTCTTGAGCAAGGTAGGACATTATAGGGGAATTAAGTAGAATAGTTTGGAACAGTATAGCTGTAAGATTATAAATCAGTAACATACCTATGTGGTTTTGAAAGGAAATATAATGTCAATATATGGATAGTAGAAGCAAACAATAAGGTAATCAATCATTTTTCATACATTTTGATTAGCTCTTAGGTTAATTTGCTTACTTCTGTGTTCCAGAACCTAAAATAAGCATGAAATACTAAAAATGATAAGAGTAAAGAGAGAACAAGATACTAAGTCAACTTAAGTGATTGGAAAAAAGAATCTCAAAGAGAGATGGAAAGAACTAGAAGAACCAAGATTATTCTGGTTAGTTATCTAAGAGACACTTTCCTAATTTTAGATTTGTAGATATATAATCTATATTATATATGTGTATATATCCCAGAAAGAATCCCAGAGAATTTGGGGCCAGGTGGTGGTGCACCTGGTTAAGTGCGCACATTACAGTGCACAAAGACCAGGTTCAAGACCCTGGTCCCCACCTGCAGGGGGAAAGCTTCATGAGTAGTGAAGCAGAGCTGCAGGTGTCTCTCTCCCCTCTCAATCTCCCCTTCCTGCTAAATTTCTCTCTGTCTCTAATAAGTAAATAAATAAATAAATAAATGATATATATTTTAAGTGGAAGCATAGCGAATAACAAGATTTCTGAAGGCGTAGATAACAATGTTTATACAAAGAGATTCTCATGCCTGAGTCCAGGCTAAACCCCCTGTACCACCTTAAGCCAGAGATGATCAGTGCTCTGGTAAAAAAAAATAATAATAACCCAATTTCCCATTTTAAAGATAAAAGAAAACCCAAAGTAATAGTAATAAATAATAATAATATTTTAATTGAATGGAAATTTTAGTTAAATATATTTATGATGATGATGATGTATTATTTGTTTACCACCAGGGCTTCACTGGGGCTTTGTAGACATAGCAGACTTCTTTTTTTCTTCTTTCTTTTTTTTTCCAGATAAAGGAAGGAGGGGTGGGGACAAGAAAAATAGAGACAGGAGAAATACCACAACACTGCTCCACTGCTCATGAAATGTTCCCTTTCCATGGTTTTCCGTGGTGGTGGCTTGGGCCTTGAACCTGGGTCCTTATGTTTGGTAAAATGTGCACTCTACTGGGTGAGCTACCTCCTGGCCCAACACTTCATAATTCTAAGGAATAAAAATTAAAAAATTAAATTATCAATAGATTTATAAATATAATCAACGGGGAAATAATATTTTCCCAAATAGTTGATGACTTTGTTAAAAGTTACCCACCCTGAATAGCAAACTGTTCTGAAACTTATCAGCTTTAAACACTATTTCATTATAATTTTATAGTAATTCCACAATTATTTTATTATGCTTTTGCATTCTCTAATGTATGCACTTAATCAGGTGCACCACCACCTGCCCCCTCCCCCCCACCATGATAATCTGTATTTTGTATTCTGTAGTTCAGGAATTAGGAAAGAGCAAGCAGAAATGTTTGTCTCTGCTTCACAGTGTTGGGTCTCAGCTAGAATTAACTCAAATAATTTTAGGCTACTTCATTTAAAGACTTTAATATTCTTTTGTCAAGTCTCTGTGCTGCCGCTGAGAATGCAGAAACAGGGAACTGCTGTAAGAGGGATGGATGGTCTGGTGTGTGAGTGGACAAAAACTAAAAACTAAAACTAAAACTAAAAATAGGGAGGATTGTGATCATCGGGGGGAAGGCTGTCTAGGATGCTTACTTGAAGGCTTTCTTTATATCCTGATGGTGTACAGGCTGGTGGCTTGGGGTAGTAGAGTTTTATTTACATGATGGTTCATAACTTCAAAATAAAATGTTTCATGAACAAGGCAAAAACTGCATGACCTTTTAAGACCTACCCTCAGAAGTTGCATAGCTTCACTTCATCTAGAAGTTACTAGTTAAAGCACTTCCAAGCTTGTTGAATTGAAGAATAGGAGGGACCATTGATAGAGAGTAACAAAGAATGTATTTTTCTACTTGAAGCAGGACTGCAGGTATCTGTCTTTCTCTCCCCCCCCTCTGTCTCCCCTCCTCTTTCGATTTCTCTCTGTCCTGTTCAACAACAGCAGCAGCCATGACAACAGTAATAATAATGACAACAAGGGTAACAACAAGGGCAACAAAATACGAAAAAATGGCCTCCAGGAGCAGTGGATTTATGGTGCAGGCACCAAGCCCCAGCAATAACCCTGGAAGCATAACAAAACAAAAAAACCTATGCAGACTGAGAGCATTTCTGGTTAAAATTTTGGCCTTCTAACACATATGTCACATGACTGTGAATTAAATCAATATTTAGAAGTATGACAAAGACATTTATTCCCGAGTTGCTTTGATATTTGGGATACTACTAAACTGGGTACTTTTGGGGTGGGATGGTAAAGAGCTATTTTTATCTCAGGTATTTTATCTTGGAGAGACTTAATAAGATTTCTTAAGAATATTGGAATCTAAACGAAAAAATAAAAAGGTGATACTTACTGCACAAAACAAATATATTAGAAAATTTATCAAGCACAATAAGCAACTATAAAAACCCTGTCTTAGGGGGCCGGGCGGTAGCGCACATGGTGCCAAGTACCAGCGTAAGGATCCCAGTTCGAGCCCAGCTCCCCACCTGCGGGGGGGGGGGGGGTTTGCATCACAAGCAGTGAAGTGGATCTGTAGGTGTCTGTCTTTCTCTCCCCACCCCAGTCTTCCCCTCCTCTCTTGATTTCTCTCTGTCCTATACAACAGCAGCAACAACAATAAATAACAAGGACAACAAAATGGAAAAAAAAAATGACCTCCAGGAGCAGTGGATTCGTAGTGCAGGCACTGAGCCTCAGTGATAACCCTGGAGGCAAAAAAATATATATAAATTAAAAAGAATTTAATTATTTTTTGGTTTTGAAGAACCCAGAACCTGATATGTGTAAAGTGCCCTACCTCTGAGCTACTTCTCCAGACTGCCATTTTTTTTTTCAGTACAGTGTTTTACTCTGCAAGTTATGTTCTATCTCAAGATAATTTAAAATTACTAAATACCATTTTAGTTTACCTGTATGACATATGATCACTCATACTTTATTTTGGCAATATCAAGGTTGTTCACGTAAAGTTATTAGAATCTTTAACATACTATTATGTTATTAGCATCTTATGGAGAATTTTGCTTCTAAAATTTATAATCTGAAAGACTTTGTAAGCTGTGATTTCATTTTGGTACTTGAACTAGAATTTTACTCTTTGGAAATATTTTTCTTTTTCTCCCACAGAATTCAGTTTTAAGCAGATTTAAGACTATCTTTAATATATTTTAAGAAACTCAGTGTTTTCCTAGAGCATAATTATGTCTAATATTTAGGCTTTGACTATTTACTATGTTTTTTTTATAACTAATCATTAGTTTTTCTAGGTTAAAGACAGTACATCAGTTGTGCCTGTTAAATTTTGTAAACATCACTGTCTTTATAAATTGGCTAAGTAAGCTAGTAATAATAGTTAATACTTCTGTACTATGAGCCAGTGCAGTGTGGATTTATTTATTTTTTCCATTTTTTATTTGTGATTAAAAGCAGGTTACAAGAATATAAGATTACAGTGTGTAGCTCCACACGACATGCACCACCAAAGTTCTGTGTCCCCCACCCTCCTGCCTCCCAGAGGTAATCACCATAGTTCTCGCAGTGAGAATTTAAAAATCCTCTTACTTACCTCAGACATCTTCTGTTTAGAAAGAGCTTCATTTAGTTCTTTTAACAAGTTTTTATAAGTAGGTGTTTTTTTTAAATTTTTTAAAATACTTATTTATTTTCTTTTTGTTGCCCTTGTTGCTTTTATTATTGTTGTAGTTATTGTTGTTGGATAGGACAGAGAGAAATGGAAAGAGGAGGGGAAGATGGAGGGGGAGAGAAAGATAGACACCTGCAGACCTGCTTCACCGCCTGTGAAGCGACTCCCCTGCAGGTGGGGAGCCGGGGGCTCCAACTGGGATCCTTATGCCGGTCCTTGCGCTTTGCACCATGTGCGCTTAACCCGCTGCACTACCGCCCGACTCCCATAAGTAGGTGTTTTTACGGTTCCTTTCTACATATGGAGGATTTAAGACTTTGGAAGGTGTAAAAAGTTGCGCAAGTTATTAGTAAATAGCAGAGTCTAGCTCTGTCCTCTTTTATTTACATGTAAGGGAATGAAACTGTGTGGACTATATAGAACTGGTTTTTAAACTATTATTAAAACTCTGGGAAACAGAAGTTCAGTTACTCCAAATAAAATGCAGATGGATATTTCTATAGAATATATTTAAGGATAAGAATTACTTTATTTAAAAATATTAGGCTATTATATTAAAATTGGAACTAAATGTGTATTATATAATTTCCAAGTAGATTTTGATACTTTTATGTGACTTAAAAGAAATACATGTTATTTATCTGTGCGTGTGCATCAGAGTGTTCTTCAATCTAGTGAAAACCACTTATTTCTCATAAAAACATTGACAGTTAATTAAGTAGTGGTATTATCAACTAGAATTTACAGCTTTTATCTTACTTCTTTTTGTATGTATATTTGTATGTCCTCAGTTTGTCTCCCAGTCGAACTGCCAGCAGTTTCTGAACACTGTTTGGTTTGGACAGATGTCAGGTTACCGACGAAAGCCTACCTGTAAGAAGATAATGACTGTTTTGACAGTTGGCATCTTCTGGCCAGTTTTGTCACTGTGTTATTTGATAGCTCCCAAGTCTCAGTTTGGCAGAATCATTCACACACCATTTATGAAATTTATTATTCATGGAGCATCTTATTTCACATTTCTACTATTATTAAACCTATATTCGCTTGTCTACAATGAAGATAAGAAAAACACAATGGGCCCAGCTCTAGAAAGAATAGATTATCTTCTCATACTGTGGATTATTGGTAAGTATTATTAGTTCTTAAGGTTCTGCCTTTATTACACTTGTTATTTTTTTTTTCCTTGCAAGGTAGTCTTATAAACACTTATGTTCAGTTTCTAAGTTTATATTATTTACACAGCAAAAATGTGAACACATCATTGTCATTAAAATATTTTTCATGGAATTAGAGGTCTTAAACATTTGCAGTTTCATTGCTTCTGGGTTGCTTTTTCATTCCCATAGATAAGTAGATTGACCACAGCAGTAGAGCTTCCCCCAGTGCCATCATAGTAAAGATAAATGTTCCTGAACTTGATGTTAAGGAAATACTTTTAATGTTTAGTATGTGGAAGTTAAAATTCATTCTTGGTTTCTAGATTGTTCAAAATATTTTTAAAATTTATTTTCCCTTTTGTTGCCCTTGTTTTTTATTGTTGTTGTAGTTATTGTTGTTGTTATTGATGTCATCATTGTTAGATAGGACAGAGAGAAATGGAGAGAGGAGGGGAAGACAGAGAGGGGGAGAGAAAGATAAACACCTGCAGACCTGCTTCTCCACCTGTGAAGTGACTCCCCTGCAGGTGGGGATCCGGGGGGCTCGAACCAGGATCCTTAGCCAGTCCTTGTGCTTTGCGCCCTGTGCACTTAACCCGCAGTGCTACCATCCAACTCCCTGCTAAAAACAAAATTTTAAGAGGACATTTTCTCTGTATTCATATGAGCTACTTCTGAAAACCTGTTATATTAGTTATAAGGAAAGAAAATTTTACCATTTATCTATAACTTACTGCTAAAGTAGTAGGAAAGAAATATTTTTCTTGTTACATAAATAAAATTCAGTTTGCTTAGTTAGATAAGAATTAGTTATTTTTTAATAGTAAAAACTCTGAGCTCGACATAAATATAATAATGATATAAATATTACTGTTGTCACTGGTTATCAGAAAAGTGTTAAAAAAACTGTAACTACTACTTTTTAAGTATGATGGTCCTATTTTCGGTAATATTTGTATATACACATACAGCACAACTACTTTTCTATGCATTTTCTGCCTCTTAGAAGAATGTAGTGGAACTGGGTGGTTGCATTCCTGGTTGAGTGCACATGTTACAGAAGAATGTAGTGTGAATTAAAATTCCTAAAAGTGTTACTTAGTTCAGTCTGTGATTTGAAACAGTTCTGAAAAAGCCTTGCCAAGGATGTCTTCTGAGCCTGCTGTATAACTAAATCAACTCTGGGCTTCCTTAAATATAGATCTGAATCTGCTCTTAGGGACTATGTAAGAATACATATATAGTTTCCCTGCTTGTCTAAAGTCACTATTATTTTAAGCGATGAGCATAACAGTTCTGGAACAGATAGCTCTAGAAGGATGGAGTTACTACCCACTGAGTGGGAAAGTGTGTTAATGCAGTGAGTGTGAATGCACAGGTTAGGAGTTCAGTTTGGGTGGCCAACTAGAGAAATAGATTAACCAAGTACTTTTACAAGTTAAGTTTAGGACAAAAGTTTAGAGGTGTAAATTATTATATAATATAGATCTAACTTAGAGGTAAAGGTATGAAAGTTGTCACATAGATGATAATTAAAATCATTAGATGTAACTGGATGAAATCACTTTAAAGAAATGAGTATAGACAAAAGAAAGGACCTAGAACTGAGCTCTTGGAGGGGGTTATAAATGTGTGGTTAGCATCAAATTGGTTTTTAATGCTTATTTTGTATCATTTATGAAGATCTCTTAGGGAAAGATATGTAAAACTATAGGTTGAAATCTGTTTATTTTTTTCTTCTGAATGAGACTGTAGTTGACCCAAATGTTATTTATTTGATACTCTGATTTCTTAGTTTATTACTGAATTTAAAGTGTTATCTGACTTTTTTTCTTCCTTTTTTTAGGTATGATTTGGTCAGACATTAAAAGACTCTGGTATGAGGGGTTGGAAGACTTTTTAGAAGAATCTCGTAATCAACTCAGTTTTGTCATGAATTCACTTTATTTGGCCACCTTTGCACTTAAAGTGGTTGCTCACAACAAGGTGACTATTCACTGTGTCCAGTGGAGGTACAAATGAAGTTTATTTAGGAAAAAGCCAGGGATTTTTGTTGTTGTTGTTTCACTCTGCTATATTGATCCAAGTTTATGTTTTGTGTATTTTCATTTCTAATTTGTTCCTGTGCAAAGAAATCATGCACAGTGGTTTTTATTTGTTTGTTTTTGTTTTTCCTTTTCCTTTCTAAGTTTAAAGTTATTAGTAATGTTTAAATGTTGGTTACTTAATAGGTGTTAGGCACCATGGTTGATACTTGCTATCCCTTATTTTATTTTATCCTCACAGAAACTCTATGAGACAGATGTCCTCCTCCCCATTTTGCAAACAGAGGAAAAGGAAGTTCAGATAAGCTAAGTAACTTGTCCAAGACCACACAGGAAAAAACATATATGGAGAGAAAGAGAGAGACTGACTAGATTTTAATCCAGATCGGTCTAGGCAGTTTCTATCAAATGTGAAATCCTTATATCAGAACTAAGTTAACTTACCTCCTTGACCTTACTATACTAAATTAAGAAACCAAAATAGCTTAAATTTATTAGCCTTGAATATTTTTATATCTATCAGGGGAAAAAGCATATCTGAATGGAATTTACTACATAGCATTTTATACTTGGTTAACTACCACAATATAAAAAGTAAAACAAATGTAACTATTTTTCAGATGCCTATTTCTGAACTTAGAATCTGACAAAAAATCTAGCATTATAGAATCTTATACTTTTACTTTAATCAATATTTATGTCCCCCCCCAAGCCCAAAAAAGGCAATAGATTTTAGTTAATTAGCTGTGTTTATACCTTGAGTTTAGAATTCTTCTGACATAGCACATTCAAGGAATTGAAAGATTTGATTCTTTTCTGTTTTTGACTAAATTTTAACTATAGAAAAGGCAAAATAGTTATATTCATCATCTTTATTAACAATGTGTATACTTCTTTAACTGATCAGTAATAGATAACTTGTTTGTTAGGTGTGTTCAATGATAAAAGTTGTAAAATTGCTAAGAAATATTTATTGGCCACATACAGATAAATGTATTCAAAAGAGATTTTAAGCCATTGGTTTTTTAGACTGGTCCCTTTAATTCCAGAAGTGGTATGCCCAAATAATTCATTAGCCAAGTAATAACACTTTGAAAGTGAAAGGGAACACTATTAATAATCATGCCAGGGCAACTGGCATGAAATCTGGAACTATTCCAGGCCATTGCAGTATGTTGTATAATACTCTAACTAGATACAAAACTGTCTTGAGTACAATAATGGACTTTTTTTAAGGGGACAAGATTTTCTATATTCTGTTCTGGAATTCTCAGCCAAAGGAAGTATCTGGACTAATTTATTATGACAACTAATTAATTGACAGCATACATAGTTAAGGTTTTTCTTACGGAATTTGTGAAAAACTCGCCAGTATTTCATTTATAAAATATTTAATGGCAGTTAGAAATTGTCTGATCTGGGAAATTTCCAGGGGGCAGGGCCATGGAATAGCAACACACTGCTAAGGAAAGGAAGAATCTGACATAGATTGGTAGAACTATCAGGCTTTCATCAGATTGCTCGTCATAAACCTTAGAGGCAAGAAGGGAATGGAATGGCATATTCACTGTATTAAAAGATAAAAATTGCCAGTCACAAATACTCTCTCCTACCAAATTATCCTTCAAGTATGAAGGAGAAAGTAAAATCTTCCCAAACATACAGAATCTTAAGGAATTCACTACCAACAATCCTGCTTTGCAGGAATTACTGGAAGCAGTTCTACATGAAAAGAAGAAAAGGAGCTCCAACTCCAAATAAAGTGATCTGTGGTAGAATAGAACCAGTAACACTAACAGTAGCAAAAGAAGAAAGCAAATGCTTAGGAAAAGGGAGGACAAAAGAGACAAAGCAACATGATCAATGTCGGTGAACACAGGCCAACTATCAAAGGCCTAGATATTAGCCCAGAAACTCTAAAATCCAGATCTATGCCTCATCTTGGATGGAACCTGAAAAAGGTATTGGGTGGGATGAGTCAAGAAGAGAGTATTGAATACTAGATGACTCCACATGTAGGTAGAATTCAAGAATTAGGGTCAGAAAGGGGAAACAGAGAACACAACACATTTTGGACTTGGGGTGGTGTATCAAAGCAAGGGACTCTGTGGAAGGATCAGAACAAGGGAGCTAGATGGAGAGGTGGGATCCTGGGTTGGAGGGGGGGGGATAAGATTATTTTGCAGACACCCATCATTCAGAACTGGGAAATTGTGCCTCACGCAACTCTTTTATTTAGTTACAACATTGTTCCTTATATTCTATGAAATATAATTGTAGATTCCCCAAAGGACACATAATTAAAATAGTCTTGTTTCTGACTATCAGAATATATTTGTTTTCATTTTCCTAATTGAGATTTCTATTTACATTTGGCTTTTTTGTTCTAATTTTAGTTTCATGATTTTGCTGATCGGAAGGACTGGGATGCATTCCATCCTACACTGGTGGCAGAAGGCCTTTTTGCATTTGCAAATGTTCTGAGTTATCTTCGTCTCTTTTTCATGTATACAACAAGTTCTATTTTGGGTCCATTACAGGTAAATAATTCAGATTTCCTAGAGTATTTATGTGTATACTGTTGAATCTGTCTACTGTAACATTATTTTCTCATGAGACTAACACCAACTTTGCTTCTGAAGGTAACTACAATTAAAAGGACACAACATACTCATCTGCCTTGTTACTTGAGAACTAAATCTGGTCTTTTTTTTTTCTATTTTATTTTTAAAATTTTATTTATTTTATTATTTTTAAAATTTGTTTTTCTCTTTTTTAATTTCTTTATTGTGGAATTAATGTTTTACATTCAACAGTAAATGCAGTAGTTTGTACATGTATAACATTTCCCAGTTTTCCATATAACAACACAACCCTGACTAGGTCCTCTGTCATCCTTTTTGGACCTGTATACTACCCCCCACCCCCACCCCAGAGTCTTTTACTTTAGTGCAATACACTGATTCCAGTTCAGGTTGTACTTGTGGTTTCTCTTCTGATCTTGTTTTTCAACTTCTGCCTGAGAGTGAGATCATCCCATATTTATCCCTCTGTTTCTGACTTATTTCACTTAACATGAATTTTTCAAGGTCCATACAAGATCCGCTGAAAATGGTGAAGTCACCAATTTTGGTAACTGAGTAGTATTCCATTGTGTATATAGACCACAACTTGCTCAGCCACTCATCTGTTGTTGGACACCTGGGTTGCTTCCAGGTTTTGGCTATTACAAATTGTGCTGCTAAGAATATATGTGTGCACAGATCTTTTTGGATGGGTGTATTGGGTTCCTTAGGATATTATATTTGAATGTCCAAATATACGGTACTTAACCCTCCATTGAAAAACAGACTTAAAAAAGAAGAGAAAAACAGACTTAGACTTTCAGTGAACAGGTATAATTCAAGTTTATAGTAGATTTTAAAGCAGTTCAATAATACCGAATACAATGGAGAGAAATATAATTGAGGGCTGGGAAAACAGCATAATGGTTATGCGAAAGGCATCTCGTGAGAACCCAGATGTATATGGGCCAGCTAATTATTAATAAAGGAGATAATAATAACATTAAGTGATATAGGAAACTTTCTTTAACAAACAGTATTGAGAAAGCTAGGCAGCCATTTGCAAAAGAATGTTGGCATAATTAGATCCTTTGTTAGTTTTGATGTTTGAAAGTCCTGAACTTTCTCAGTCAGGTGAAGCATAAGTAGTCTGAATTATATGTTAACCTTTTATTGTGTGATCATGTAATAATTAACTTTTTTATCCTGATGATTTTAATAACACATGTGATACATTGCCTAGATTTCAATGGGACAGATGTTACAAGATTTTGGAAAATTTCTTGGAATGTTCCTCCTTGTTCTGTTTTCTTTCACGATTGGACTGACACAATTATATGATAAAGGCTATACTCCCAAAGAACAGAAGGACTGTGTAGGAATCTTTTGTGAAGAGCAAAGTAATGATACTTTCCATTCGTAAGTGTCTTTTAAATCTCTAGTATCTATTTCTGTATTCTGTTATATTATGTATGGGTTGGTACCTTCAGGAATAGAATCTTAAGTTTTCTTTTATTATTTGTTTATTTATTTATTTATTTTCCTTCAGAACCTTAAGGTATTGAGTGAAAGAAAAGGTCTCTGGGGAAGGAGAGGCAGGGAGGAGTCGAAGAGAACTTTGGGGTCCTGGTATATGATGATATAAAAGTTGTGGGTTAGAGTATTCTTCAGATAACTTCCACAGAAATGTGAGAAATTACACCCATATATCAGCGACTGCACTATAAACCATTAACCACTCCAGTAAAGATGATTAAAAAACAAAAAATAATATTTAAAAGAAAACTCCTTTTTAATGTTCTCAAGGACTGGTGAAATAGCCCATTTGCATAGCGCACTGCTTTGCCTTGTCAGCAACCCAGGGTCGAGCTTAGCTTTCACTGCATTAAAGGAAACTTTGATGTTGTGCTTTTTCTCTCTGCTTCCATCTAAAATAATCATAAAACTCTAATAAACATTCAATTTTGTGAGTAATTTATATAATCTCTTTATGATAAAATCATATAAAGAGTAGACCCAAATTATTATATTGGTTCTTCTACTTTGGTCTACCATAACAGAAACTCTTAGCATTTTGTTACATAGAACATGTTGGACAGAATAATTGCTTATTGGTTCTGTACATTAAAAGACATTTAGTCTTGTCTTAAATGCCCCTCAAGTCCTAAATGTCAGTAGCAACTTTTAGTCATTGTTACAGCTAAAATATACTCCTTATCTCTCTTAGTAGCTCTTTAGAACTGAGACTCATTAGAGCTTATAAAATTTTTTTGTGGAATTGAACATTCATTTCTCCAGCAGACAAAATACTCATCTATTCTAAAAATAATTGAGATGGGATGTGTAATTATACATGTGTTGGTATTCATACTATATACCAACTATTTAACTACTTGCATGCTATTTTAGTTGAGGAATAAGATTAAATTTAAATATTTATCTAACACCTATATATGTCCATGGATTTTATTGAAATTAAGTTACTAAGGCAGTAAAAAGAAAAAATATAGTAATATATGTGTGTGTGTGTGTGTGTGTATGCTTTTTTTTATTGCCACCAGGGTTATTGCTAGGACTTGGTACCAGCACTATGAATCTACCACTCCTGGTGGCTGTATTTTTTTCTTTCTATTTTATAAGACAGGAAAGAGAGAAATTAAAAGGATAGGGGGAGTTGGACACCTACAAACCTGTTTCACCATTCCTGAACAACCCCCCACCCCCTCATAGGTGGGGAGTGGGGCTCAAACCCAAGTCTTTGTGCATGGTAATGTGTGCACTTAATCTGGTGCATCCCCACCCAGCCCCCAGTACATAGTATATTAAGCAATATTAAGGACTAAAATTTGGACCAGAGAGGATTGTGTGAGAGAATTCTGTTTTATATAGAAGACCAGAGAGGGCCTCACATAGGATGGTACTCCAGTAAAGATACAGCTGGTAAAGGATAAGGCCATGAAGAAGATAACCTGGAGGGAGGGATAGCATTTGCAGAAAGGGAATAGCAAAGGCAAGTTCCTTGAAATGAAAGTATGACTGACATATTCAAGGAGAATGGGAAGTCATGCTGCATGCAATGTAGTGAATTTGAAGAAGACTTGAAGGAGATGAGGTCAGAAAGGCAATGTGGATCAACTCGGACCTTGTCCATCTTTATAAGGACTTAGGACTACAGAGACTGGAGACATTTGATGTTATTGTGTAGAGTGGTAAAATTTAATTAGGTGTTAATACAGTTGTATGGATTGCTGTGCTGAGAATAGACAGAAAGTTGGTAAAGCTAAAGAGTTAAGAGTGACATATCCCTGGGCCAGCAAAACAGCTTACGAGTGTGCTGCTTATTGTGTGTGCAGCCCCACCACATTGAAGTGCTCTCTCACTCTCTGTTTCTCTGCCTTTTATGTACATAAAAGAAAGAAAGAGGAGCCAGGCAGTGGTGCACCCAGTTGAGCACACACATTACCATGCATAAGGACCAGGGTTCAAGTCCCTGGTCCCCATCTGTGGACAGGAAACTTCGCTAGTAGTGAAGCAGTTGTTGGAGGTATCTTTCTCCCTCTCTTGTCCCCCTCCCATCTCAATTTTCTGTCATGTCAAATAAGATGAATACATTTTTTTAAAGTCCACAGTAGTACAATAAATTAAAAAAATTAAACAGAGAATGAGATTTTCCTTTTTGTTTTTTCTGTATCTTCTGTTTACATTTTCCAGTACTGTTAAACCCAGTCATTTATTTTTTCAAATAATGTTATTTTTTCAAATAATGTTCAAATAATGTCCATTTATATAAATGAATTCATTTTTTACTAATCATGTGATTTTCCTCTTCAACAAAAATATAATTGTCTTTACAGGTTCATTGGCACTTGCTTTGCTTTGTTTTGGTATATTTTTTCCTTAGCACATGTGGCAATCTTTGTCACAAGGTTTAGCTATGGAGAAGAATTGCAGTCCTTTGTTGGAGCCGTTATTGTTGGTACATACAATGTCGTGGTTGTGATAGTGCTTACCAAGCTGCTGGTGGCAATGCTTCACAAAAGCTTTCAGTTGATAGCAGTAAGTATTCTTTTAAAAACCTTATATTTTCTTCAGATCACACCAAATATGTATATAGCATGCATAAGACAACCAAAGATTATAAGACTTTAAAATTTCTTAAGACTTAGGGGCTTGCAGGTAGCTCAACTTGTTGAGCGTACACATTACCATGTGCGAGGACGTAGGCTTGAACCCTGGGCCACCACATAGGAGCACCTGCAGGTGGGAAGCTTCCTAAGCAGTGGGTTGTGCTGTAGGTATCTCTGTTTATCTCTGTTTCTCCCTCGCCCTCTATCAAAAAGGGAGGAAATGACCATCAGAAATAGTGGCAGAATTAGGCAGGCATCAAGCACCTGCACTTACCCTGGTGTTAAAAATAAAAACTCACGTCATTTAAAAATTTAATCTAGGACTGACCAAACAGCTTGCCTGGATTATGTGTTTTATCATGTACATGACCCAGGTTCAAGCCCAGCCCCCGTCAATGACACTGGAGGAAACTACAGTGCTGTGCTATCCTTTTCCTCTCTGTCTTCCTCTATCTGAAAAAGTTATCCTAGAGTAGTGAAGCCATAGCAATGTCCAAAATAAGTAAATATTTTAAAGTATTTAAATAAGTAATTACTTGCAATTTTTGAATCAATTTTTGGCCTACAAGGTATGGAAACATTTAGGCAGTTTAACCCACTCCATCCCCCATTATATGAGTGTGCATTTTATGTTCTGTTACTACTTTTTCACTTGACTCTTACAGAATCATGAAGACAAAGAATGGAAGTTTGCTCGAGCAAAGTTGTGGCTTAGCTACTTTGATGACAAATGTACATTACCCCCACCTTTCAATATCATTCCTTCACCAAAGACTATCTGCTATATGATTAGTAGCCTCAGTAAATGGATTTGCTCTCATACATCTAAGGGCAAAGTTAAACGGCAAAACAGTTTAAAGGTAAGAAATTAGAAGTTTGAGTTACAGCCTGGAAGTCTTAACAATTCATAATCTCAGGTGTTTTCTAAAGCATAAACATGCAGACTTACTTAGTCTTAGACTGTCTGATTTATTAATTATTTATTCTCTTTTTGTTGCCCTTGTTTTTATTGTTGTAGTTATTATTATTGTCATTGTTGGATAGGACAGAAAGAAATGGGGAGAGGAGGGAAAACAGAGAGGGGTTAAGATAGACACCTGCAGACCTGCTTCATTGCCTGTGAAGTGACTCCCCTGCAGGTGGGGAGCTAGGGGCTCGAACCAGGATTCTTACGCGGGTCCTTGTGCTTTGCGCCACCTGAGCTTAACCCGCTGCGCTACCATCTGACTCCCAGACTGTCTGATTTTTTTTTCACTCCTTTATTATCTAACTACTCAACTATCCATAAAGTAAGGATTTAAGAAATATTTGAGATTGAAGTATAAATATGCTATTTGTTCATGAAAACAGTAAGAAAACCTATTTTTGTCAGCGTAAAGAATAGCTACTAGTGTTAGCTTTTTCTTTCTTGCCTTTTTTTCTTTACTAGAGCACTGCTCAGCTTTGGCTTATGGTGGTGCAGGGAATTGAACCTGGACCTTTGGAGCCTCAGACATGAGAGCCTCTTTGCATAACTATTATACCATCCACCTTGCTTTCTTATTCTTCTTGAAATTATGCAGTACTTGAACAACTCAATGCACATTGCCATAAACCAGAGGTTAGCAAACCTTTTCTGTAAAGGGTCAGAAACTTAAGTATTTCAGACTTCAATTTAAGACAATTGAAACTATGTATAACAAGAGAAAACACAGTAAATCTTTATTGACAAAATTAAAAATGTAAAATAATTTAGTTATAATTTTGTATTATCCATTAGTGAGTAGAATGGATCCATTTGTGTGGGGGCAATAACATTTTCTTCAGTTGAGATTTAAATTAGTGTTCCCTATCATCAAATTGATTGAAAAAAACACATTCTGATTGTAATAACCACTCTTAGCTCACAATCCATAAAAACAGAAATAGGCCATATTTGGCCTGTGGCTCACTCTTAAGATAATTTTTTAATTAAGACAAGCATACAGGTATATAACCAAAATAAATATATTAGCTGTGCTTGTCTAAACAAGTATTGAATATTATTTTGTAACATATAGTAGTAAAAATATAGTCTGAAAAAGCTGAAAAGTATGTTTGAGGGGCCAGGCGGTGGTGCATCAGGTTAAGCACACACATTACAGTATGAAAGGATCCAGGTTCAAGCCCCTTGTCCCCACTTGCAGGGGGAAAGTTTCACAAGTGGTGAAGCCAGGCTATAGGTGTTTCTTTCTCTATCCCACTTTGTCTCCTCTTCTCTCAATTTCTCTGTCTCTATCCAGTAATAATTAAATAAAAATATATATTTTTTAAAAAGTCGTGTTTGTATCTGAATATGTTTTAAATTGCCTGATTCAAATACTGTTTATATATGTTGTCATATTATTTGTTTTGAAGGAATGGAGAAATCTGAAACAAAAGAGAGATGAAAACTACCAAAAAGTGATGTGCTGCTTAGTACATCGTTACTTAACTTCCATGAGACAAAAGATGCAAAGTACAGACCAGGCAACTGTAGAAAATCTGAATGAGCTACGGCAAGATCTCTCAAAATTCCGAAATGAAATTAGGGATTTGCTTGGCTTTAGGACTTCTAAGTATGCTATGTTTTACCCACGAAATTGATATTTTTCTAAATCATGTAGAGAATAATTTTCAACAATATATATGAGACTGTATTTGCATAACCTGGAATTATACTAAAAGATATATAGTGAAATAACTATGTAAAAGCCATTCTTTAAATTGTTTATAGCATAATATATGTTATGTAAAAATGGTGTATATAGAATTAGTTTTTTAAAACCTCTGTAGATGACTTTTTGCAGGGGAAAAACAGATTTAAGTAGACTTTGTTTGCATGTTACTTGGTTTTCGTATTTGAACAATATTTTCACATTTTCTGTGATTAGAAGACCAGTTTTAGGGGTGGACATTGCCAGAAGGATATGTAAAATGAAGATCAACTAATATGAGCTGATCTTCTTCCATAAAATAAACTTGAAATTTAGAAGTTGTCATTAAAAAAAATCTATTTTAGGAGTTTAAATATAGCTTAGTGTTTATTGTTTAGGAATATAGTTTTATCAAAAATAATAGTCTATTTTTTCTTTTATTTTGTTATTAAGTAACAAAGGAAAACCCCTAATGAATATTTTATTTATATGTCTGTATAGATCTGAATTCATTTCAGTCTTCGTTATTGTAACATATTTACTTTTACATGGTTGTGATCACTTTTTTTAATAGTTTTTTTATATATACATTTCCATGTATTGAGATATATAGTTCACATATTTAAATTTTATACAATGATATAGTTTTGGAAAATATAGTTAGTATGTATCTTTAGCATATTTGATGATAAGTTTGTGTAGTTCTCTAAGACTGCATTTAGTGGTGTTTTGATTTTTCTTTATAGTAATAGTATCATCTTTTTTCAAGTTGGCATCAGTGTTCATGGTTTTATAGCTAACCCAAAATATGGATTCAAAGATTCTTCTTTAACATGTTTGGCCACAGCCTATTTTTGGTTTTGTGAGCATTAGAGGACTCTTTAATGCAAGGCTCTATTTTATATTTGGTCTGAGGTTCTGGAGCTTAACTTCCAAAGTCTTTTCTACAGAATTCAGCATAGCTTCTATAAAAACGACTTCATGCTTACTTGTAAATTATTCTTGCTGCTTAAGATACATAGCATTGGTTTTTTTTTTCTTAACTGGAGAATAAAATGTGTATTTTCCCCTGTGTTCATGTAAGCATTTCCAGTTAAGGGGCTATTAGATATATAATTATCTTCTTAACTGAATGTCAGATGGTCTTAAGGCCACAGGGTGCAGGTAGCCCTTGGTCTATAAGTACCACCAACCCAGGGATCAGTTTCCAATGTTAGTGTTGTGTTTTATGTTAGTTTTATATTGGGCTTTTTTTTTCTTTTATTTTTCCCATTTTTTTAATCTTATAATTTCCAAATTATAAGTGTCCCCTCTTTGGGGAAGATTCTTATAAAAATGTTTATTGTAAAGTTATATATTTTGTCTATGATGGGGTTATGCATCCCCAGTTGGGATTTTACAACAGAGTTTTTAGTCATTCTAAAAAATACCTTATTATAAAATCAAAATATTTATAGAGTGCCTATGTGTGCATGAGTAACTTCAGAGGTATATTTGGAATGACAGCATAGTATAAGAACAAAGGTTAATAAAAACTTATTATAGATTATAAATTGGCAGTCTGTTCACTGTATTGGTAATAATATTTATTATATTTTGAGATATAATTCATATACTATAAAATTCACTATTTTGAAGAATACAGTTCACTATTTTTTTATCGTGGTAGCAAAGACATTAAATGCAAAACATTAACATCAGACCCCTTGGTATCATGTTCTACCTCCAGTGATAATCACATTTAGTTTTCAGCTATTTATTTTTGTGTCTATAATTACCATGCTTTGAAATAATATGCTCAAAGATGTGTATGTGACTATTTGTAGCAGCTTTATTCATAATTCCAAACTGAAAACAACCAAATAGCTATCAGCTGGTGAGTAGATAAGCATGTTGTGTCAGAATTCAGAATAGCAGAACCATTAGGGTATTTGTAGGCAGTGATTTGTTTATCTGGATTTGAATATACAAGTTTTGTAGTTAGTAGAATAGTCTCTGTGAACTTGAAGTTCACAGGGGAGGCATTGGGTAGGCAAAATAGGAGAGAAGTGGGAGAAAGTGAGGATAAGCTGGACTAAGAACCATATCACTTCTCACTTTCTTCCACTTAGAGGATGGGAGTCTTTTGTGAGAGTTGTTTTTGTGAAAGTTTTCCTGTATGAACTAAACTTACTTGGTCCAGAAAGTCATCAGATCTGAAGGACTCAAGAAACTTTGAAACAGTTGTGGGCATGACTGCTGCCTCATACCAAATTAAAGTAGTCAATAACTTGAATATATGTGAGCTACAAAAGTATCTCCACAAAAAACAAAATGGCTGCTTCACTTCTGCTGCTTCTCATCTTACACTAAAATGTGTCAAATGTCACACGTTAACTGAAGAATACAGGAAGAAAATTCTGAGAAATAATTTAACCTAGGCAAACTGATATAAGAGCAAACTACTGATATATGTAACAACATGGATAAATCATAAAATTATCAATGGAGAAATAATCAGGCTACCATGAGTCAAAAGGTACTTACTTGGGCCAGTGAAATAGCTCACTTGGATAGTGAACTGCTTTGCCATGTATGTCACCCAAGTTTGGCCACAGTTTTGGTGTTGTGGCCTCTTTTATTCTCTTTCTCTGCCAGTCTCTATCTTTAAAAAGAAAGAAGAGAAAAGAAAAGTACTTGAGAATGGTAACTGTGATCAAGAGAGTCCCACTATTTTAGTGCATATATGCTAGGGTCAGAGTATATGGGGTTTTAAAGGATTGGAGAGGGAGATAGTCTGAAGTGAAATCATTTGTAGAGAAACTTGAGTGTTGAGTGTTTTATCAGTCTACTGTATCTCTGATTGATGGACAGAAGACTTCAGATAATGACTGAAGTGTAGGACCTGCTGTCGTGATCAGGAATGGTTTATTTTTTTTTTCATAGATCACTGCTTACTAGGAACTAGTGGGAACACTTGCAAAACTCATCAAACTACCCTTTAAAATGTGAGCTTTAAGAGGACTTGGCCGCAGTGCAGCAGGTTAAGTGCACATGGTGCAAAGCACAAGGACGGGCACAAGGATCCTGGTTCGAGTCCCCGGCTCCCCACCTGCAGGTGTGCAGGAGTCTATCTTTCTCTCCCTCTCTCTGTCTTCCCCTCCTCTCTCGATTTCTCTCTGTCCTATCCAATAACAGCAATGACAACAATAATAATAACAAGGGCAGCAAAATGGGAAAAATAGCCTCTAGGAGCAGTGGGTTTGTAGTGCAGGCACCGATCCCCAGCAATAACCCTGGAGGCAAAAATAAATAATTAATAAACAAATAAGAAGTGAGCTTTGATATATGATTATGCTTCAATAAACCTGACAAAATACATAATGCTATAGCCTACAAAAAGTAACAAAATTCAGTGAAATTTTTACCCTAAAAAACCAATGCAACACTGAAGTATAGTAAGAAATGATACGGTGTTGAATTTTGCTTACTTTCTCAAAGTAATTTTGGTTATTCTAGGTTCTTTACTTTCACATAAAAATTTTTGAATCAGTTTTTACTTAAAAAGTCTTTCAGAATTTTTAATTACATTGAAATTTATTTTTCCCCTTCAGTAAAGACATATAATACCAAACAGACTGAGGTTGTTAAACCCTGGAGTAAATCTGTTGAGTCTGTGAATATTAACATTCAGAATCCTATCTATTTAAGTGAGGTTCGGAGGCTAGTAAGAGAGTGGGCTTGCATACATCAGCAAGCTACGTTGCAGGATCCAACACGCCTGCATTGCCCATGGGAGGTGATGCTATTTTCATTTCTGTGGAAACTGAGGGGATGTTGCTCCAGAGATTAAATATGAAGGGATGTTAGCCTTGGATTCTGGGGCACAAAAGTCTCATGAATGTACTCCTTTATCTTCTCTTCTATTGTTTTTCAATCTGCCTTGTAGCAATAACTGAGTTTTTGTGTTTAATATTTGTTTGAGGTCATCAGATCTAATGTTCAGATTTACATCAGGAAAATCATTATGTCCAGTAAGTTACCTCTTTTTCTTTTGCCACCTTTCCACTAAATAACCAGTTGACTATAAGGCAGTTAAAAATCATGAAAAACAAGTGTAGATTATTAAGGATTCATAACCAGATGTCTGAAAAAAAAAAAAAGATCTGTTTTTCTTCAGGCTTACCTTCAGGTAAAACAACCAAAGGCAGGGGCTGGGAGGTGGTGCACCCAGTTAAACACACATAGTCTGAAGTGCAAGGTCCTGCACAAGGATCCTGGCTCCAGTCCCCGGCTCCCAACCTGCAGGGTTGGGTACAGCAGATCTGCAGGTGTCTTTCTCCCCCTCTCTATCTTCTCCTCTCCTCTCAATTTCTTTCTGTCCTATGCAAAAAAATGGTTCATAGGAGCAGTGGATTTGTAGTGCAGACACCAAGCCCCAGCAATAACCCTAGAAGCAAAAAAAGAAAAAATAATAATTACTGCCTGCTGTTTCTCATAATTATATGTAGTATATGTAACTTGCACATATTTTTTACTACATTCAGATGTTTCATCACATACACAGTCGTTATGTAAATGTACACCATTTTCAAGAAACTTATCAGGGGTCATGAAATAATTTCTTTTGGGAGGTGTAGGTGGGTTTTATTGTCTGTAGTTTTCTGATATTGCATGATAAGTTTTATAAAATGAATCAGAAAACAAGTTGTGTCTAAATTAAAGAACTGATAATTCTCTTGAAGACTCTTGTGAATTACTAGCTGTCTTTTATATTTGTTACACATTAGGTAAACTTTTGGTTTTGACCAATGGAAAATTGTCACTATATTTGACCAAAGGATCTGCAAACTGACAGGGATAGTTACCACTTGCTATTTTTAGATCTCTATCAGCTATAACTACTAATCACAGCGCAGACCAAACATGAAATCAAACTGCCAAGTAATTATTTTATCTTTTATAGAAAAATTGCCTTCCAGTCAATTAGGTAAGTAGAGAAAATGCTTTTAACTTGCGAGCTGAGAGCAGAATGCTAACTTCAAAGAACTTAAGGTGAAACTACCTAGAATGATGGATGGTAACAAAAGATGTGCCAAAGATGCGTTGACTTTCTTATTTATAAATTAACATAGCTTTGTGGCATCAATGCCCCATTCATAAACATGATATACTTAGCAAAGAAAAAAGTGCATTGCTAGCTGAATACATCAAAAATTGCCAGCTCTAAGAGACATGACTTCTGATGTAAATTAAATGACAGTAATATGAGGGAAAACAGCAGTATTGTATAGGAGATAATGTGTATTCAGGTAAAAAAGACCTGTTTCAGCTAATCAAATAACAGGTAAGCTCCATTTTCTTTTTTAAAAACTATATTTTATTTTTATTTTATTCCCTTTTGTTGCCCTTGTTTTATTATTGTTGGATAGGACAGAGAGAAATGGAGAGAGGAAGGGAAGAAGAGGGGGATAGAAAGACACCTGCAGACCTACTTCACTGTTTGTGAAGCGAATCTCCTGCAGGTGGGGAGCCAGGGCTCGAACCAGGATCCTTTCGCCGGTCCTTTGCGCTACCTGCGCTTAACCCGCTGTGCTACAGCCTGACTCCCGTAAGCTCCATTTTCTTTTTTTCTTTTTTAAAATATTTATTTATTCCCTTTATGTTTCCCTTGTTTTTTTATTGTTGTAGTTATTGTTATTGATGTCACTATTGGATAGGAGAGAAATAGAGGAGAGGAAGATGGGGGGAGAGAAAGATAGACACCTGTAGACCTGCTTCACCGCCTGTGAAGTGACTCCCCTGCAGGTAGGGAGCCCCAGCTTGAACCAGGATCCTCATGCCAGACCTTGCGCTTTGCGCCACCTGCACTTAACCCGCTGCGCTACTGCCCAACTCCCATATAAGCTCTATTTTCTTCATCCTATTACCAACAACAGTCCAAGCAGTTCCTGTCCTCCACCTCCTTATTAAGGCTACTTAATCCACCCTTCCTTTTAAAAAATATTAATTTTACTTATATTTTTGATAACAGAAATCGTGAGGGAGGGAGATGGGAAGAGACACCAGCAGCACAGGTTCACTTCTTATGAAGCTTACCTTCTGCAGGTAGGAACCAGGGGCTTGAACCTGAGTCCTTACTCATAGTCAGTGTGCATTTTATGGGATGTGCTACTGCCCTGTCCCCACCATTCAATTTTAAGCAAAGTTAGTCTTCCTGAAATAAGAATAGTATTAGGTGGGAGTCCGGCGGTAGCGCAGCGGGTTAAGCGCAGGTGGCTCAAAACACAAGGACCGGCATAAGGATCTGGGTTTGAGCCCCCAGCTCTGCACCTGCAGTTAGGTCGCTTTGCAAGCGGTGAAGCAAGTCTGCAGGTGTCTTTTTCTCCTTCTCTCTGTCTTCCCCTCTGTTCTCTATTTCTCTCTGTTATATCCAACAACGATGACAATAACAAGCAAGATAAGGGCAGCAAAAGGGAATAAAATATAAAAAAAAATAGTATTAGGTGCTATTTGAAAAAATACTAGCCATCTCATTAGCTGATTCAGAAGTTGAATTAGTTCTGTGAGATAATTCAGCATATCTTTATAAGAACTCATTTCCCTCATTTTATATTTCAATGAAAAAAATATATAAATTTAAAAAAAAATTTTTTTTTCTTTTTCCTCCTCCAGGGTTATTGCTGGGAATCCACCGCTCCTGGAGGCCATTTTTTTCCCCCTTTTGTTGCCCTTGTTGTAGCTTCGTTGTGGTTATTATTATTGCCCTTGTTGATGCAATTCGTTGTTGGGTAGGACAGAGAGAAATGGAGAGAGGAGGGGAAGACAGAGAAGGGGAGAGAAAGATAGACACCTGCAGACAAGCTTCACCGCCTGTGAAGCGACTCCCCTGCAGGTGGGCAGCCGGGGGCTCGAACCGGGATGCGCTTAACCCACTGCGCCACCGCCCAACCCCCCAAAATATAAATTTTTTAATAAGAAATTGGAAATAGGAATCACAGTATTTTCTGTAATGATTGTTTTAATGTTTTCTGTAATGACTGCTTTAATATCTTCTGTACTTATCTTCCTTTTTTCAAAAAGCTATAAAATTAAACAGCATAGGGTTCCGGGTAGTGGTGCAGCTGGTTAAGTGCACCTGGCATGAAGCACAAGGACCAACCTAAGGACCCCGGTTTGATTTCCGGGCTCCCTGCCTGCAGGGGGGTCGCTTCACAGGTGGTGAAGCAAGTCTTCAGGTATCTAGCTTTCTCTCTCCCTCTCTGCCTTCCCCTCCTCTCTCCATTTCTCTCTGTCCTACCCAACAACAATAATAATACTACTAAGAACAATAATGATAACAGCAACGATAAACAAGGGCAACAAAAGGGGAAAAAGTGGCCTTCAGGAGTAGTGGATTCATAGTGCAGACAACAAGCCCCCTGGAGGCAAAAAAAAAAAAAAAGTTAAAATTAAACAGTACATTCTGTTCTACTTCCCCATTTAAAGTATGCCGTAATGTTGAAAGGCACAGATATTTATTGAATGAAAATCTAGATCTAGACATTATCTATTTGTGTGTATATAATGGCATAGAATTAGATTCCCACTTAGCAATTTTGTGATCAAAAATCCTATTTCATCAAATTATGCTGGAAAGACTAGATCACATACTTCAATCTTATCACTTTATAGGTGAGAAAATGAACATTTTAATTAATTTGCCCAAGGTTGTATAAAGACTTGAAATTTTGAACTAAATTAATTATCAAATAGGATGTAGAGCATTCTCATATCCTGTTGTATGGTATTATATTTATCTTGTAGAGCTGGGGCCTTGTATGAAAGATTTCACTGCTCCCAAACTGACATTTTTATTCAGAGGAAAAGATATTACAGCATCAGCACTTCCTCCTGTGTTGGTGCTAGGATTCGAACCTGTGCCGAGCACATGGTAAGGCGTGTGCCTTGCCTAGTGAGCTTTCTTTTCTGGTTAATTGCTTCTTTTCCTTGCCATTTTCCATTTCCTTCTTTTTTTTTTTACCAGAGCTGCTCAGCTCTGGTTTACAGTGTTGCAGAGATTTAACTTGAATTAAACTTGAGACCTCTCTGATGTCTCAAGCATTAAAGTGTGTTGCATTAGCAATGGTGCTCTCTCCTCAACCCCCATAGACCATATGTTTAAAAAGGTTTGTAATGTGTCCTCACATACTTAGTCCATCATGCTTAATTATAAACTATACTCAATATTTTGTTTCTGGGCTTGAAAAGTGACAGCTATGAAATACACGAAACCCTGTGTATTCTAACTATTTGCCTGCTGGTTACTTTGGATTTTTTTTGTTTGCATAATCGTATCATAATATTTGCATTATGATAGTGTTATTTATTCCATTCTAATGTGTTTTAGTTCATTATTACATTAACTAGACCTACCAGTGCAGTTTTTAAGTTTTTTAAATAGAAATGTTGATTTCAGGCATTTATTGTCTTGCTGCTTGTCTTAAGAGTATTTTGAGTAGTTTACCATTAAGTAGAAGATTTGCTGCAAGGTTTCTTGTCATCTAGTTCTATTCACAGAACGCTCAAGGTTTGTTTTGTCATGATTAAATAGTGAATCATAGCAAATCTTTGTCTTCATTATTAAGATCAAATGATTTTTGTCTTTAATCTCTTGTGAACAAAGTTTAATGAACCTTCTTCCATTCTGTTAGTAGTTGACCTTTGTTTAATTCTAGTTTAGTTTACTTAGTAATCTGATAATATGTCAACTATGTTGTCAGGCAAAGGTTTTCTATCTGGTTGATCTACTGAGAATGGGATGTTAAAAGTCCCCTACCACTACTGTGTTGTTGATATATCTCTTCAGTTCTGCTAATAGTTTCTTTAAATATTTGTGATGTTCCATAGTTTAATACATTTGTTAATGAGCATTAAGTCCTCTTGATGAATAGATCTCTTACTCATTGTGCCTATCTTTTGTTATATTTTTTTTACCTTGAAGTCTTATTTTGCTTTATGCTGAGTCTAGCTGTCTCTGCCTTTCTTTACCTTGAACCTGTGTTTATCATTGAGGTTCAAATGGGTCTGCTGGAGACAGCAGAAAGTTGGATTTTGGTTTTTGTTTGTTTGTTTTTTGTTACTGTCAACAGGATTATCACTGGGGCTTGGTGCCTACATGATGAATCTGCCCTCCTAGTGGCTTGTCTTCTTTCCTTCCTCCCTTCCTTCTTTTATTAAGGAGTTAATGGTTTACAGTACAGTTGTTGAAATACAGGTACAGCTCTCCTCTCACCATGATAGGTGTCTGTAAAACACTCTCATCTCCACCCTAGGTCGTTTTCCACCATCAGGCACCAGGACCACAGAGGTCTCCCACTTCAGCATTCTTTATTTTAGTGCAACACACCAGACCAGTCCAATTTCTATGCAGAAGGCTAGAAATGGACCTACCTTATGACCCACCAATTCCTCTTTTAGGGATATATCCTAAAGAACCAAACACACCCATCCAAAAAGATCTGTGTATACCTATGTTCATAGCAGCATAATTTGTAATAGCCAAAATCTGGAAGCAACTTAGGTGTCCAGCAACATAGGAATAGCTAAGAAAGTTGTGGTATATAGAAAAAAAAGGACAGGAGGAGATATGCAAAGAGACTCTAATGTCTGAGTCTCAGAAACCCCAGGCTCAATCCCCTGCACTGCCATAAGCCAGAACTGAGTAGTGCTCTAGTCAAAGGAAAAAAAAAAAGTATATAAATACAGTTGAATGGGATGCTACTCACCTATTAAGAATGATGAAGTAACCCTCACCACCTCGGACAGAGCTTGAAGGAATTGTGTTTTATTCTCTGTATTCTTGATAGGACAGGGAAATTCAGGGGACGGGGGGGGGGGTAGAGAAATAGACACCTGGAGCCCTGCTTTACCACTTGGGACACTTTCCACCAGGGTGTGTTTTGTTTTCTGATCTATCCTGTCGTTCTGTGCTTTCTAATCAGTAAACCATTGACGTTTTGTGACATAATGGATGCAAAATAATTTATTGCCATTTTTCTGTGTGAATCCTGGGTGTTTGCTTTTCTCCTAACCTCTTCCCTTGATATCTGCCTCCCCCACCCTTTGTAGTAATCTGGTTCCATATGCCTCTTCATATTTTGTAGAATAATTATTTTATTTTTCTTCTTTTTTTTTTAACCAGAGCACTGCTCAGCTCTGGTTTATGGTAGTATGGGGGATTGAGCCTGGGACTTCGGAGCCTCAGGCATGAGTCTCTTTGCATAACCATTATGCTTTCTAACCACCACCACCCCTACGACCCACAGTATTTTTGTTTTTGAGGTTACTATAGGATTAAGTTCTTGAGTTCTAGGTTTACAGCCTATTATATTGAAAGCAGATAAAGCTGGAGCTTATTCTAAGAATCATTATTACTTTCTCCTTTTACATACTTTTATGATTTTTGGTATCTTGCTTTTTCATATGTATTTGAGTCTCCAAGTACAAATGCTTTATAGCAAAAGCCATTCTTTAAAAAGAATAAAATCTAAAAATAAGCTCTAAAAGAAAAACATAAGATCCCTGAAATCTAACTCTTTTTTTAAATTTATTTTTTCCCTTTTGTTGCCCTTGTTATCGTTGTTGTTATTGCTGTCGTCATTGTTAGATAAGACAGAAATGGAGAGAGGAGGGGAAGACAGAGAGGGAGAGAGAAAGACAGACACCTGCAGACCAGCTTTACTGCCTGTGAAGCGACTCACCTGCAGGTGGGGAGCCAGGGGCTTAAACCGGGATCCTTAACGCTGGTCATGCGCTTTGCGCTTAACCCACTGCGCCACCTCCCAGCTCCCTGAAATCTAACTCTTTCAGTCTGTAAATCAGGAAACTGAAGCTCACTAAAATAAATGATTTAATAAACAATGAAAGAAACTAAGGAATGGTTGTTGGATTAGAAAAACCACCATCACAATTCACTTTGAGAGGAAATAACAAAATATTTAGTACTCACTCTCCAAAGCCCCGGAACATATATTATTAAACTAAGATGCACTAAGATGGTTGCAATCAGTCAGGATCCCATAGTTACACCATGAGTAGATGCAGATGATCTGTAAAGTCCAGCCGTTTGAGAAGGCCTCTCACTTGCAACAGCCAGTGAAGCCAACCATCAGGTCCTCTAGTTCATCCAGTTCCTCAGCTGGTAAATTTTCTGAAGTATTGATGGGCCTTTGTGATGAAGACTTTTGGACAAAATCCTACTCTGTCCACCAGCCTATATTCTTTGCTATCTTTCATTAAAAAAAAAATTTTTTTTTAAGATTTCTTTCAGGATGGGGGTAGATAGCATAATGGTTATGCAAAGAGACTCTCGTGCCTGAGCTCCAAAGTCCCAGGTTCAATCCCCTGCACCCCATAAGCCAGAGCTGAATAGTGCTCTGGTAAAAAAAAAAGGGGGGGCAGGTGGTGGCACACTTGGTTAAGCGCGTACATCACAGTGCACAAGGATCCAGGTTTAAGCTCTTGGCCCCCACCTGTAGGGGGAAAGCTTCATGAGTGGTGAAGCAGGGCTGCAGATGTTTCTCTGTCTCTCTCCCTCTCTGTCTTCTCTCAATTTCTCTCTGTCTCTATACAATAATAAATAAATAAAACATTTAAAAAATTTTTTAAAAGAAAAAATTTCTTTCCTTTGAGAAAGAAGACGGAGCATCAGTTCAATACATGGGGTGTCAGTAAAAACATAACTAGGAGGCTCAATTACAGACATGCCATTTCCCTTGTGTTTGCTTCCTTTTTATTTTTTAAATGTTTTATTTATTTATTGGGTAGAGATGGAGAAAAATCAAGAGGGAAGGGGAGAATAGAGATAGAGACACACCTGTAGCACTGTTTTACTGTCATGAATGGGGATGCATTGGCTCGTGGTGCATCCCGTGAGTACCCATTCATTGGGGAAACTGACGATCCTTCCTAGCCGACTGAATCCACATGGATCCCAGTCACTTTCAAAGCCAGCCAACAAGCAGCTCCTGACAGCTTGCAACCTGACGCTGTTGACTGGCTACAGAAGAAGGGCAAACGCTAGAAGAAGAAGACTGTCATGAAGCTTTTCCTTTGCAGGTGGGTACCAGGAGCTTGAACCCAGGTCCTAGCACACATTCATTGCTTTCTTTGTTTAAATCTTCCATTTTGATGCTTTTAGGATGTTTGATCACCTCTATAACTGGGGGTTGTTTTCGCTCAAAAGAGTATTTTCCCTTATTCCTAAACTTTGCAGGTTTGGGGGAGATAGCATAACACTAATGTACCAGACCTGCATGCCTGAAGTCTCAGAAGTCTCACATTCAATCCCCAGCACCATATGCCAAAGCTAAGCAAGTATATTCTGGGAAGTTTTGAACTCCATTCCTAAAGGAATTTAGTGCTGCTCCTATGGTTCTATGGAAAGAAGAATTATCTATCTAGGGCCTGGGTAGTGGTGCACCTGGTTGAGTGCACATGTTACAATGTGCAAGGACCCCGGTTTGAGCCCCTGGTCCACACCTGCAGGGGGAAAGCTTTGTGAGTGTTGCAGGTGTCTTTCTGTCTCTCTCCTGTATCACCCTCTTCCTGCTAGATTTCTGGATGTCTCTACCCAGTAAAAAATAAAGATAATTAAAAAGAAAGAAAAATTATCTATATTACTAGATCTGTAGAGTTAATGAAATTCTTGCAGTGCCAATTCTTTTTTCAGTAAAGTGGCAACTGACACAAAAAATTGTATTAATAGTAAGAAATGTTCTTTTTTTAATACTCCACTGGCTCTTAACAGAAGTTAAATGGCTTTGATATTACTAAAAACTGTGATCACTCAAAAATATTTTATTAAGCATTGATTTTAAAAATGACAGAGAAGAATGTAACACCACAAAGCAAGTGTTTGAAGGTAAAACAAATGTCACTATAAATATTGCACTTATAAATCTCTTTACATCTTCACAAAACTCATTTTTAAATTATACGTTTACACAGATGTACAAATAAACTGCTTCCAAACCATCAGTGCCTGAAACACAGTTTCCTATTGTGGCCCTCAATCTGCAGGTTTTCAACCAGAAACCTTCTCCTCTTGGTGCCGGCACAGATCTTCCATCCGTGATATGGGAGGCTTCATAGCTACGACATGTGAAGAGTAAACCTTTCAGAACGCTAACTATTAAGTCTAAGATCTGTTTTCTACTGAGGAAAAAAAAAATCTTTCAAAGGCAGTGTAAATTGACACAGTTCATTGTCAACATTGCTTGTTCTTCAAGGCATTCAGGAATTTCTGATTCTTGGTCTTGAACATCATGATAAAGCTGTTTGGCATGATTTTGCCTCGCCCATCTTCACCCACTTGGCCCATAATAATGTAATTTAGACCTAAAGAGTGAGAATATGAAATTATTTTTCTATGTTGGTTAATACAAAAGTATTCTGTGAATGATATCACTATGCATTTATTCTGTGGAGGATAAAGTCTCATCAGCTAAGTGCTAAATTCACCTGAATGCCATGTTCTAGCTCTGCTAACATTGGCACACTGGGCAGAGAGATTAGGTCCAATCACAACTTGGGCCTGCAATGAATTGAGTACTCTGAGTGAAAAGGTCTCCTTCCTCAGGATTCACCAGGCATCTGACAACTAACAATTCACTCTTTTGTGGTCTTAAATTTTTTTTTCAACATCTACACTACATATATTTATACCTTAATACTATGTAAGTTTCTTAAGGGCATAGCTGAATCACATACTTCTTTACATTCTTACAATCCCTTTCAAAAAATAGGTACCCAAAAGTATATGTTAGCAATTTTTAATATTTTGTATGCTTGGCTACACTATGAAGATTGTCTTTGCTTCAAAAAATAATCACAAAGAAATTGTCTGATAGCTCCTATTTCTTTTATTCTCTCTTCCCTTGTCTCCTTGTCTGCCATGAGAAATCTGTTTCTTTTTTCCCCTTGCATTTTAATAGCCTTTTTTTTTGCCTCCAGGGTTATCACTGGAGCTCAGTGGTCCTTGTGCAGGTCCTTCTGCACAGTGCTTTGTGTACTTAGCCAGGTGCATTTTCCTTGTGTTAGGACTGTTCAGTGGGTGAGCACTGTCATAGTGGTCCTGGGGCTGTGACAGTTTGGTGGAATAGGTGTTAGCATCATCTTGAGATGTGATAGTATGTACATGCACACTGTTCTTGTGCCTGACTGATCTGAAAAGAACTTTATCTTTTACAGAACTGTTGCTAGTCACTCTGAAGAATCAACATAAGATTGACAGCTCCTGACATTTCTGAACAACCTGAATTCATAGTGAAACTTATTGAAATGCGCATTCTAGACTTCTTTCCCTGAGTTTAGTTTTCTTTTGGTTGTGTAGAGATCAACAAGATCAAGGGAGGGGGAGAATTGAGATTGGACAGAGAAATCATGGTAGTTTACACAGCGGACTACCAGCCATAATAATCATTCTTAATGGAAAGATGTGTCTATCTGTACTGTTTGTAGAAAAAGACCTACATATACACTGGGTGGGAGCTGCAATAGAATGTGTAGTATGATCCTTTTGAAGTGTATATGTACATGATTTATATGGAGAAAAACTTCCTGCAAAAAAAGCTTTTCATAGTATTTCTGAGGAAAGTAAAAGCCTTACGTTTTACTTTATATCCTTCTCTACTTATTTAAGCATAAATATATGAGCCATACATAGGTGGCTTTCATAAGTTAAAGAACTTGTTAAATATTGGGAGGAAAATTCATGTACATTTTGCTCTGAATTAATGTTTTTCTTCTTTTTCTGTCTTTCACAATTTCCCTCAATGACTCATTCTCCCTAATGTAAGGGATGACCTTTACTTTCTTTGTAAATAATTCCCAAATTTTTCATTCTACCTCACATCTACCTCTCTCTTCTGGTCTTCATTTTTTGAATGTCCTGTTGCCTGCTGGATATTTTCCTGTAAATATAGTGTTAGCACATTAGTATAACAGTTGAAAATTTCTTTCTGCTGAACTTCATCTTTGCCTATTCCCTATGGATTCAACTTCAAGTGCTTCTTTGGACCTGCCATTTTCTTACCTGTTCTTCCACATGCTGCAGGACTGGGATCAAAACCCAATTCTGCCAGGCTCCACAGCCCACCCTTCTAAACTAGAATTGAGAAGTACATTAGCCTTGATTCCCTAATCCAGCTATGGTATGGAAAGAGCCAGAACTGACTTGGAGCAATGTTTTCCTGTGTTCCCTGAGAAGATAGACTGAAGCCCTCCACCTCACTCACCTCTTCTAAGGAGAGGGCACTGTTTGCAGACCACCATGATCTTGGCTCTCATATTCTTGCCTGCCTGCTGAATGGCCAGATTTCCCTCCTTGTAGATGTTGATGATTGAGACAGTGGCATGTAGACTTCCACCTCGGGTGACGGTTGTGATAACAGTGCCAGCCAACACTGCAGAAAGAAAATGTTCTCCAAATAATAACTTGACAGTGAAGGCAAAATGAACCGAAAAGAACTTTACATGCTTCTAAGTTTCAGAATGGAAACATTTTGATGCTAAAGAAAAGGCCCTGAAAAGGACAGCAGATTTGATTCCATATATATGTCACCAAAATTCAGGTTGAAAAGGGGAGGGGTGGGTGGTGCCATATAGGGAAGTAACTCTGATTGTTAGTTGTCCATATCTAGAAGGAAACCTTAATACTTGCTGTGCTACAGCCTAGGGCCGAGACAGGGGTTCTTTACAATGTTTTATCTGGCGGTGCACTAATGAGGTGACAGACTGATGAGCCTCTAGCTGTGCATACTGAGTCTACCTACGCTTTGAATCCTTAGAGGTGATGTCACACTAAGAAGTAGCACTCTGGAGGATAAGCTACGATGACGACTTTATTTGTGTCAGCATGAGTAAGCTTCTGTCTTTCTCCCCTAACTTCTGTTTAGCTATCCTCTCTCCTTAAAAGTTGCTTCCTCCCATGGCGCCTGTCTCTGTCATTAATAGTAAATATTTGCTTTCTTTGAATCTTTCATATTCTTTGTCATCACCAAGGCATTACTGTTTTGAACCAACATTTTCAGACAGAAAATCAAGAAACTAAGTGAGAGGGAAAAATTCTGAGGCTTTCTCCAGTGCAGTGGGGACTGGGTTCAAACCTGGATAACACACGTGACAAAGGTGCAGTAACCATGTGTGCTATCTTGCCTGCCCTCACATTCTTTTTCTATCTACCCTCAATTAACAAGCCAAAGGGAACACAGAACTATTGCTATTCTCTTGCTTAAAAAAAAAAGACTGGCAAAAGCGTCCAGTTATTTTTCATTATGTAGCACTGTCTCCTTTCACAGTGACATTCCAAGAAAGGAGTCTTACTTCTGAGTACCACATGGAAAGATTCTGTATTCCCCATTGTGCTTTAGTATTGAGGGGTGGGAAGGTGTGGGTGTGTGTGATTGAGGACTTTGAATAATGTTTTTAGGAGTCCTGACTCTGTCCCCAAAGTCCCTTATCACTTTGATTACCATGATAACCCGCAGCTGGTGTTCAAGGACCACCACCAGTCCTGGCTAAGAACCAGGTCAGTGACAGAACTTTCATTTTGCCATGTAAGTGAGTCACAATGGGACAGATCAAGCTTTCACCATGGCTGATATGACCTCTTCAGGATCAAGTGAAAACTCACCCCTTATGTCTCAGATAAAGCTCATAAAATCAGAATTATTTTCATTCTTACTTTTGTTCCTAGTGAGGAGTATTCAGTGCCAAATAGCAGGGTGTAGCCTGGTGAATGAACACAGATGGCACCAGAGGACAGGGAGGGAGATTTCCTTACATTCCTGTTACAGGGGGTTAGATGGATGTGGGGCCATGACACTGGGTACTTCTTGTTTTCATTTTTATGACATCTGTTTGAATTTTGGCAGGCAAACTTCAAGATTTAGGGCCCCAGACTTTCAGTGTCTTCACATCTTCACTACAGCATAGTTCATGTGAGCTACAGACAGATGGCACTTTAAGCCATAGAAACAGCAAGCAAAGTCCCTTCTAGGAGGCCCTCAGTGTTTGAGTAAGCAATTTAGGCTCTAGACATTTTCTAATAAGATTCCCCCTAGCCCCACCCTACCCAACCCTTCTCCTTATCTCCTAGGTCTCCACATTATTCTACCACTCCTGGATCTATTTTTTCATCTTTTTTTTTTTTTTTTTTTTGCATCCAATAGTGAGAGCCAAAGAAAGGGAGAGAAATGGAGAGATACCACAGCACTGCTCCACCACTTGTGGCACTTTCCCTGGTGCCTTGGTGCTTCCATTTGTTATTAGGGCTCAAATTCTAGGCTTCACACATGGGGAAGCACATGCCCTATTGGGTGATCTACTTCCTGGCCCCTGGTGATAATTTTCTTAAATGTCCTTTAAAAATACTCAATATGGTTAAATTTGGCATCTTTGTTCTTAAGTGATTGCTTTTTCATAGAACTGGTAACATCTCTTGGAAAATCTAAGTCACCGGTCATCTCTATCAGGAACAACAAAACAGACCCCTTTGTGGATCCCCATAGGACCTTGCCCTCAACTTGGATCAACAACGGTAGAGAATGTTCCATCCTCTGAAGGGAGGATGGACAACATACTCTACGCTACACCTGAGGAAGATGGGTCCTGATATTGGGGCAGCTTGGAATGTTCCTACTTATGACCACAGAATGTGAGCTCAGATCTCCAGGGATGCAGAGGTCACATAGGCTCCTAAGCTGAATATGGGCCCCAGATCAGATCAAATCAATGGAGTTTTTAGTCAACAATATTTATAACCCTTTCCCATATTAGGGAGCTACTCTTCCCAGATCCAGCTTTCTGGTCCTTTGTCCAGCCATGACATCATCTCCCCAGACAAGAACTAGGATCCACCTGCATTTTAGGCTCAGGGAAAAAAAAAAAAAAACTAGTATAGCGACAGGTCCTTTGGAATATAACTAAAATATGCCTACTAGCTATCTACAGAACAGAGACCCTCTCCCCTCAATTCTTCATCTGTACTACTCCAGCCTTTAGGTTTATGAGTAGCCAACAACTTGTTTGGCCTTATATTTTAAATCTCTTTTTAGCCACCAGGTTCCAGAGGCTAGCATGATGCCAACCAGACTTCCCTGGACAGACAACCCCACCAATGTGTCCTGGAGCTCTGATTCTCCAGAACCCCGCTCCACTAGAGAAAGTGAGAGGCAGGCTGGGAGTATGGATCGACAATGCCTATGTTCAGGGAGGAAGCAATTACAGAAGCCAGACCTTCCACCTTCTGCATCCCACAATGACCTTGGGTCTATACTCCCAGAGGGTTAAAGAATAGGAAAGCTATCAATGGAGGGGATGGGATATGGAGATCTGGGGGTGGGAACTGTGTGGAGCTGTACCCCTCTTATCCTATGGTTTTGTCAGTATTTCCTTTTTATAAATAAATAATAAAAAGTCGAAGTCATTAGGAACTACTCCACTCTCTGAAGGGAGGGAGGTTGGGTCATCCTACCCTACCCTGCCACTCTAGGAAGACTGGTTCTAAAATAAGTGCAGCCTAGAATGTTCCCAGCTGTGACTATGAACTATGAGCTCACTATGACAGAGACTCAAGAGATTTTACAGGCCCCTGTGCTAAATATGAATAGATATGATCCCTAGGCTAGATCATTGTGGTAAATAATTAATTCTATTTATATATCTTTTTCAAGTTTGCAAGCAACTCTGCCCTAATACTGCATCCTAGTTCTGCTCTCAACTCTGATACCATCTTCCCAGACAATAATTCTAGTCTACCCCCATGTAGATATCAAGCTCAAGCAAAGATTATTAAGACACAGGTTCCTAGAAACAGTCCTAAAATGGACTTCCTAGCTTCCTTCTACCCTAAGGTCCCTACTTTCCCTGTTCTATTCCTACTTTATGGTTTGTACTTATTAAACATTTTGTCCTGCTTTCCAGCTCACTGAATTTCAGCCACCAAGTTGCAGATGTTACTATGATTCCATCCTGACTTCTCTGGGCAGGTGACCTCACCAATGCTTTCTGAAACCTCACCTCTCCAGAGCCCTGCCCCAGCTGGGAAAGACAGAAATAGGCTGGGGTTATGGATCTACCTGCCAACAGCCCTGTCCAGTGGAGAAGTTCAGAAGCCAGAACTCCCACCCCCTGCAGCCATAATTTTGGTCCATACTCCCAGAGGAGCAAACAATATAGACGTTTTCAATGGGGATGGGACAGAGTTCTGATAGTGGGAAATGTATGGAATTATACCCCTATTATCCTAAAATCTTGTAAATGAGTGTTAAATCACTAATAAAACTAAAACATAAAAAAAAAGAAAATCTAAGTCATTAGGTAGTATCTCCTCAGATTCCAGTTTATAAGTTTCCAAATGGCTTCCAATTTTTAGTTCAGCACTGCGGAAATACAATACAGAGGAAATACTTAAATTTCTTCAGTGAGAGGTCACTCTGGGTATGTTTCTAATTTAAGCTGAATTACAGATGTATGAGAAAAAAAATACTCAGCACAAGAAAAATCCATGCATTTTTTTCCCCCAGAACACAGAGCCGGCCAGAATATGCAGTGTTAACAGTACCATGTACCAGGAGTCAAAGTACATCTAGTTTATGTGAAAAAAAGTATGTTTTCTGTACACATGTTTTTCTCAGTTGTGAAATATAACACTCTGTTGAGCACACATCAAAACACAATTGAGGATGTAGGAAGTATTTTCCTGGATAAAGGAAAGGTGTTACTGTGCCTTTGCCCTTCCATTTATGTTGATTCCTCTGTGATTAAGCATGCAGTTTCTGATGAAAGAGAAAAGCTTGGCTTTTGTTTCTTACCAAAGTTACTTGAACAATAATTGCTCTCCAGAGTCCCCGTCCGTCTGCACTTTTGCTGACACAGAGCCACAGTGGGTTTTAAACCTTAATCCAAAGAAGAAAGATAAATGTTTCAGAAGAATGAACTCAAGTGCAAGTGGTATTTAGATATGAATCTAGCAATTTAAAATTACTGTTTACTTCCCTGAGCTACCAGTCTGTCACTGAAATGAAATAATTCGAAAGCATGCAAAAGAAATTCTTCATGTACTCAGCTGCTGCTCTAATTTCCTCAGAGCAACTCAATACTCTCTGTGGAATTTTAAACCGGAGATCAAAGATAATCCAAATTTAGCCTGATTCTCTTCTCCCTTTATATACAGCTAAAGCTATCACTAAAAATACAGTCTCCATGTGACCTGCTTAGAAAAATCCAATACTGTCCAAAAAACATGAATGTCGAAAATGTAGGTTAATTCTTCATTTATGAAAAGAATCTTATGGCATTCCAGAGGCTATCATAGTGCATTTAAAATATGCAATTACCCAGATAAGGGGCAGTCCTGATTTTTTTGAAACTGCTCACATGGAAAGTAAGTTATATTTTGATTGAATAATTAGGTGCAACCAATAACTAAATATTTTGAGCCGGACAAATGACTATAAGGATGTTAGAAACTGGGAAGCAGACACATGTGAAAAATGAAGCAAAATACATAAACACAGAGGTTCTCAACCAGGGGTGACTTTGAGCCCTTGATGACAGTTGGCATTTTTAATTGTTACAAGTAGGGGGCGCTACTGGCACCTAAATGGATAGAGGCCAGGGTTGTTGCTGAAAGTCCTGACAGGACAGAACTCCCCTTTCCCTCAACAAAGAATTACCTAGACTAAAGATGTAAGAAATGCCAGGACAGAGAAACCCTGAGTTGACAGAAAGAAAACATGTAATCCCTCCCCATTGCCATCATTAAAAAGCTAATTGTTCACTTATGTGGGGCAACATAATGGGAACAATTAAACAAAGCAACTGCAACAAAACTGTTCTTAGGTTAGAATGGGCTGTTGTAATTTTGCACTTCTAATATGTTGTGCCATATCCATTGTGAATTTTTTTTCATTGCCATTGGGGTTATTGTTGGGGCTCAGTGCCAGCACTAAAAATCTACCCCTCATGGAGGCCATTTTTTTCCCTGTCCCCCGCCCCTTTGTTTGATAGGACGGAGAGAAACTGAGATAGAAGGGAAAGAGAAAGATACTTATGGGCCTGCTTCACCAGTTGTGGTGAAGAACCCAGGTCCCTGCACATGGTAATATGTGCGCTCAACCGGGTGCACCACTGGCCAGCCCTTGAATGTATGATTTATTCTTAATTTGAACCCCTACTTGACTCCAGAAATCATAGTAAGTGGGTACCTTATTCAAATATATACAATTTATTGTTGAAATAATATAATGAAGAAAGAGATAGCTGATAAATAGTAAAAAGATTTTTTTTTTCCCCTAGTGACAAAGAGTGAAAGAGACCACAGTATCAGAGCTGCCTTCAGTGTGGTTGGGGTTGGGTCATGCACATGGCAAAGCAACACACTACTCAAGTGAGCTATTTCCCTGGGTCAGAGTTTTTGAGAGAAAAAGGTATTTATAGGAAGCACTGCTCCATAGTTAGGGAGGTTACTTTGGAATTAAATTTACCTAACTATCAATAGCTGGGTCAAAAGTAAATGAGTCTTTCTCCCTATGTGATCTTGGATCCCTGGAAACTAAGTCCTTATCAACCTCAGCATATCAATCTAGAAGTCAGTGAGTGTCGTGTAACCTCCCCCCCCAATACACACACACACACACACACACACACACAACCCCTCGTCTTACCTGTTTGTACTCCCTCCCCAGTGTGGGCACCTTTCTGCAACCTTCTCAGTTGGTCCCCCCTCTCCTCTTTTTCAAGCTTGTTTTTATTCTCATAACTCTGGTTCATCTTTAAACCCCCCCCACCTCTGTTTCCATAGTTTATTATTTCAGGCATTTTCTTGACAATATCTTAAACCTCTTTTTCCCCCTTTGTCCTTCAATGCCTCCAGAGCTGGAGAAATACCTCAGACACTTCCAGACCACAAGGTGGCACCCCATGGAGTGCTTAGGAAATCCAGCCCTGCTAGAAGTATCTATACTCAGGATAGCCCTGCCAGGGTGCAGGCAGGAGATGGTGGCCTATGTAGCTGGGCTTACTTTAGCCTATTTCACATTTCAATGTTAGTTTCTTCCTTCCCCCTTGTGTCGCCTCTCAGAATTTAGATTTTGAGATCTGGTACTGAAGTACCAGTGGGTATAGCTGGCAGGACAAAGAGACTATAAACTGGGGTCCACTCCTGCTTCCCCATTTCTTAGATGATGTCCCTGACCAAGATCTCCCTACTGGCTTCTATAATATGCTGATTATTTTTAATGGACTTTCTCCAGTTAAAAAAATTATCTGTATGACTTATTCTGGAATAAAGCAAAATCAAAATAAAACAAAAACAAACAAAAAACCCAAACATAGATGTGAAAACATACAGTATCAAGGTCCTAAAATGATACGTTCTGTTATAATAAAAAGAAAGCTGCCACCCAGGTATCCAACAACAGATAAGTGGATGAGCAAATTGTCATATATATACACAATGAAGTATTACTCAGCTATTAAAAATAGTGATTTCACCATTTTCAGCCCATCTTGGATGGAGCTTGAAGAAATCATGTTAAGTGAAATAAGTCAGAAACGGATGAATAGGGGATGATCTCACCCATAGACAGAAGTTGGAAAACAAGATCAGAAGAGAAAAACTAAGCAGAACCTGGACTGCAGTTGGTATATTTCACCAAAGACTCTGGGGTGGGTGAGGGGGAAGAGTACAGGTCCTGGAAAAGGGTGACAGAGGACCTAGTGGGGGTTGTATTGTTATGTGGAAAACTGAGAAATGTTATGCATGTACAAACTATTGTATTCACTGTCAAATGTAAAACATTAATCCCCCAATAAAGGAAAAAAGAAAAAGGAAAAAAAAAGAAGAAAGCCACAATTTTCTAGGTGCCAGGAGATAAAAATTAGGCTTATAATAGAGTTATAATTATAACTATAGTTATACTAGGTATAGTATATAACACAAACATCAGATATTTAATATAATATAGTATATCAAATAAAATTATATTAAGTATATAGTTACTAGTGCCTATAATAGAATTCTGATCATTCTCAAGTGGCTATGATTTTCTTAAAAGATATTTAAAATTATTAGTTTATCATCATTCTTACACAGTATATTCTTTTTTCTAAGTAAATTATTTTATTCTTATTTATAAGAACGTAAGAGTGTAAGGAAGAGAGAGACAAGAGCACTGCCACACTATTTTAGATAATGTTAAGAACAAACCCAGGGCCTCACACATACCAGGCATATGCCCTACTGTTGAGCCAGACCCTTGTAGCTTTATTCACTAAAACTAAAGTCATATAGGGGTTGGGCAGTGGTGCGCCAGATTTAAGGGGACATAGTACACACAGGGACCCGCACAAGGATACTGGTTCAAACCCCCAGCACCCCACCTGCAGGAGGGTCACTTCACAAGCAGGGAAGCAGGTCTGCAGGTATCTTTCTCTCCCCGCTATGCCTTCTTCTCCTCTCTCAATTTCTCTCTGTCTTATCCAATAAAATTGAAAAAAATGGTCACAGGAGCAGTGGTTTTATAGTGTAGGCACAGAACCCCAACAATAATCCTGGAGGCAAAAAAGAAAGAAAGGAAGAAAGAAAGAAAGAAAGTCTCATATGTAGTTTTTTTCATCTTATTTAACTTGGTCTCAAGTAACTTCATGTTATTTAATTTTTTTCTACATCAAAAGATTTTCTTTTTTCACCACCAGGGTTATCTCTGGAGCTCTGTGCTGGCACTACAAATCCACCACTCCATTTTTTCTATTTCTCTTTTTCTATTTTATTTGACAGGACAGAGAGAAACTGAGAGATGAGGGGGATCTTAGAGAGGGAGAGCGAAAGATAGACACCTACAGACCTGCTTTACCAACGTGGGGATCGGGGGCTCGGGTCCTTGAGTATGGTGATATGTGTGCTCAACCAGGTGCTCCACTGCCCATCCCCCCCAAATATTGCTTATACTCCTCAAGTTTCTGTTTACTTCAGAAAAAAAAACTTACCTGTAGTCACAGGAGCTGGGGTAGTAACAGGAGATAGTGTGGTCATGGGCAATTTTTTTGGCCTGAATTTATAGTGACCAATAAACCCATCTGCAGTTAAACTTAAGTCTGACAAAAACTGAATGAGAAGCTCATTTTTCTCAGATACAATTGGCCTAAAAGAAAAAAAAACAAACAATTTAGCCATGTCAATATTAACATATAAAATTTATAATATAAATGTATACTTAAAGTTAAACTGACATCCCTCTGAAACTGAAATTTTCTAGTTTTCCATTAATTTCTGTCAGTGGACTACAATCTTTGAACTTAAAACCTAAAACTCTTAAAAAGGTGAATGTCTCGTTCTGTTCAATCTTAATGCTAGTAGCTAATATTTACTGAATGTTTGCTCTGCTGGGAACTTAACTTAATGTAAAAGGTGACATTCTGTCTTCACAATCTAACACTAGCTCCTTTTCAATGAACAGGCCAGGAGGTTCCAAGGGTACAAATAATCTACCCAAGATTCAACAGCTAGTATGTGGGAGTATCAGCATTGTACCCCAGGGCCAGGAGACGACTTCTCCTTCTTCCTCTTCCTCTTCTCTCCTTCGCCTCCTCCTCCTCCTCCTCCTCCTCCTCCTTCTTCTCCTCTTTCTTCTCCTCCTCCTTCTTCTTCCTCTCCTCCTCCTTTTTTTTCAGGAGACTTCTTTTTTAAAAAAATATTTCTTTCTTTATTTTCCCTTTTGTTGCCCTTGTTGGTTTTTCATTGTTGTTGTTATTGATGTTGTTGTTAGACAGGACAGAGAGAAATGGAGAGAGGAAGGGAAAGACAGAGAGGGGGAGAGAAAGATAGACACCTGCAGACCTGCTTCACCACCTGTGAAGCGACTCCCCTGCAGGTGGGGAGCTGGGGGCTCTAACCGGATCCTTACGTGGGTCCTTGTGCTTTGCCGCCATGTGCGCTTAACCTGCTGCGCTAACACCGGACTCCCTTCAGGAGACTTCTAAGTGTGGGAGACACAGGGATCAAGGTTCCAACTGCAGTTGTGGCTCCACAAGCACTCGAGCACTTAACCTGACTCAGGAAGCACACAGCTTTTTTGAACTGAGATTCTGGGTTCCAGCTGGCCTGGGGAGCCGGGGGTGTTTGCCACCAGGAATCAGATCAATAGATTTGATGAGCAAATCCCCACGCCCTGGTAGACGCAGTAAAAGAACTCATCTTTGTTAGCCAGTCCAGCAGGGATAAGAAAGCCATACAAGGCTGAAAGGGACCTCAACTTCATTTCTTTAAAATCACTTTATTGGAGGGAAGGATTTATAAGATGGTTGTCACATCTCCCCACAATAGGCGTCTGTGAACCACAACCACCACCAGGTGAAGTCTACTTTCATCATTACGCACTGGGTCTTAAAACTCTCTAAATGCTCCCTGCCTACCCCACCTTTACAGCCCTTGGCTCTGCTGCCTCCACTTCATTTTTAATAAGAGGGGTTGGAAGTATATCTGCAAAGGAGACATTTCTGTTTACATTCTCCATAGAAAGACACTATGAAAGAGTCTGATTATCAAGGTTTCCTTTACTGCTTACAAGTGCTTTCTGTTTGTGATTTTCCTTCTCTCTGTCCCTCTGTATTGCTATATAAACTTTAAAAAAAACCCACACATGCATATGTGAGGCCCTAGTGCTGAAAAAGAAAGAAAGAGGGAGTTGGGCAGTAGTGCAGCGGGTTAAGCTCATGTGGCACAAAGCTCAAGGGCCAGCGTAAGGGTTCCAGTTCAAGCCCCCAGCTCCCCACCTGCAGGGGAGTCGCTTCACAGGCGGTGAAGCAGGTCTGCAGGTGTCTGTCTTTCTCTCCCCCTCTCTATCTTCCCCTCCTCTCTCCGTTTCTCTCTGTCCTATCCAACAACGACATCACTAACAAGAACAACAATAACTACAACAACAATAAAAAGACAACAAGGGCAACAAAAGGGAAAATAAATAAATAAAATTTAAAAAAAGAAAAAGAAAGGGAGGAAGGGAAGTATAGAAACAAAGGAAGACCGCAGAATTTTTTTGTTCTGAAGGCTATTACCTTCAGAGCCAAGAGCTGAAACAAAGTGTAAGCCTTGTAACCCACATTTATAGTACTGGTCACAAAAGCTGCCTTCAACAGAAACATTTTATCATGTACTTGGAAAAAACAAATTCTATTAAATAAAATATAAATAATACATTAGACACAATTGTCACCTACAATTATAAATAAAACATGTTATTTTAATTAATTAATTAATTAACTTATTTATTTTACTAGAGCACTGCTCAGCTCTGGCTTATGGTGGTGTTGGGGGTTGAACCTGGGACATCAAGCTTGAAGGCCTTTTTACATAACCATTATACTATCTCCCCAATCTCTATATAAAACATGTTAATTGCATTTAAATGACAAAATTACAAAAATAAAGCCTTTGTCATAAGCAGCAAAAGAAAAGCTTAAGACTCAGCCAGGTAATACTATAATTATAGTCATTATTCACTGTCTTCTCTAGGAATGAATCTTGGAGGGATACCAGAAATTGAATAATTGAATTTTGCTATTACTGAGCTTTAGTATATGACTCAAGGATCTGTATCCCTTTCTCTCTTTCCTGCTTTCTTTTTATTTTCTTTTCTTTTATTTATTAAAAAGAGTGGTACAACTCCACACAATTCCTACCACCAGAACTCTGTATCCCATCCCCTCCCCTGATAGCTTTCCTATTCTTTATCCCTCTGGGAGTATGGACCCAAGGTCATTGTGGGATGCACGAGGTGGAAGGTCTGGCTTCTATAATTGCTTCCCCGCTGAACATGGGCATTGACAGGTCAACCCATACTCCCAGTCTGCCTCTCTTTTTCCCTAGTAGGGTGGGGCTCTGGGGAAGCAGAACTCCAGGACTCATTGGTGGGGTTGTCTGTCCAAGGATGTCTGGTCAGCATCATGCTAGCATCTGGAGCCTAGTGGCTGAAAAGAGAGTTAACATACAAAGCCAAACAAATTGTTGAACAATCGTGAACCTAAAGGCTGGAATAGTGCGGATGAAAAGTTGGGGGGTCCTCCGTTTTGTAGATAGCTAGTAGGCATATTTTAGTTATATTCCAAAGGGTGTGTGGCTAAACTAGTTTTTTTTTTCCCCTGTAATCTGATATGCAGGTGTATCCAAGTTATTGCCTGGGGAGATGATGTTATGGCTGAAAAAGGAACAGAAAGCTGGATCAGGGAAGAGAGCAGCTCCCTAATATGGGAAAGGGGTATAAATATTGTTGACTGTAAACCCCATCGATTTGATTTGGTCTGGGGCCCATATTCAGCTTAGGAGCCTATGTGATCTCTGCTTCCTTGTAGATCTGAGCTCACATTCTGTGGTCATGAGTAGGAACATTCCAGGCTGCCCCAATATCAGGACCCATCTTCCTAGGAGTAGCATAGAGTATGTTGTCCATCCTCCCTTCAGAGGATGGAACATTCTCTACCGTTGTTGATCCAAGTTGAGGGCAAGGTCCTATGGGGGACCCACAAAGGGGTATATTTTGTTGTTCCTCATATAGATGACCTATAACAATGGAGAGAGGGATTTATTTGAGGTCTAGGCCCATCATGTCTGTTTGGGAATCTCAAGACTCCCCGAATAGGGCCCTAGCTGATGGGGAGGCCTGATAGTGACTAAAGAGTCATCATTAAAGTATGCCAGTCTCTTGCCCTTATTCAGCTTTTGCTGTCCTTGCTTTGCTAAGGTTAGCTTTGGAGTGAGTGAGAGAACTGTAATAGGAAGTAGGTGAGGAGGGTATCTAAGTCTAATTAGATACTATTTCATTAGGAACTTTATACTGATTCACTGCAGACTAACTGCAGTCTTTCCTTCTATCTTCCCTCTTTTCTTTCTTTCTTCTTCCTCTTTTGTTCTTTTTCTTTCATTTCTTTCATTTCCTTTCCTTCCTTTCTTTCTTTCTTTCTTTCTTTCTTTCTTTCTTTCTTTCTTTCTTTCTTTCTTTCTCCTTTCTTTCTTTTTACCACCAGGGTTATTGCTAGGGCTCAGTGCCTGTGACAAATTGGTGGTGGTGGGGGTGGTGTGAGGCAGAAAAAGAAAGAGAGCTTCAGGCTGCTCCACTGTACATAAAACCTCCTCCATGTAGGTCATGGGGGTTGGGGGCTCAAAACTGGGCCCCTTGCATGGTAATTTGCACACTTTAATGGTTGTGCTGCCACCGGGCCCTTTCATAACCATTCTGACAACCAAGTGTGCATCCACCTGCATATCAGAGGTTAGGCTCAGGAAAAAACTAGTATAGTCATTGGCCCTTTGGAATATAACTAAAATAGGCCTACTAGCTATCTTCAAAATGGAGACCCCAAATCTTCATCTGCAATATTCCAGACTTTAGGTTCATGATTAGACAACAATGTGTTAACTCTTTTTTTAGCCACCAGATTCCAGATGCTAGCATGATGCCAACTGGACTTCCCTGGGCAGACAACCCCACCAATGTGTCCTGGAGCCCTGCTTCCCCAGAGCCCTGCCCCACTAGGGAAAGAGAGAGACAGACTGGGAATATGCATCAACCTGTCAATGTTCAGCGGGGAAGTAATTACAGAAGCCAGACCTCCCACCTTCCGCACTCCATAATGACTCTGGGTCCATACTTCCATGGGGTTAAAGAATACAAAAGCTATCAGGGGAGGAGATGGGATATGGAGTTCTGGTGGTGGGAGTTGTGTGGAGTTGTACCCCTCTTATCCTGTGGTTTTGTTAGTGTTTCCTCTATTTATTTATTTATTTATTACCTTTCGTTGCCCTTGCTGTTTTATTACTGTAGTTATTATTATCGTCGTTGTTGGATACGACAGAGAGAAATAGAGAGAGGAGAGGAAGGCAGAGAGGGGGAGAGAAAAGTAGACACCTGCAGACCTGCTTCACTGCTTGTGAAGTGACTCCCCTGCAGGTGGGGAGCCAGGGGCTTGAACCAGGATCTTTACACTGATTCTTGTGCTTTGCACCACCTGCACTTAACCTGCTGTGCTACTGTACTACCGCACTACTTCCCAGTGTTTCCTTTTTATAAATAAAAGTTAAAAAAAATAACTGAGTGAGCAAAAGGCATTCTCAGATGGGTTCATGCTGTCTGGACAAAACCCCAGAGCCAACTCTAGAGGATGCTGTCTGTTCAATGTCAGCTAGAGCCAGACGTGTGATTTCTGCCCTGCATGGCACCAGACATTTGTTTTCCTCTCCTGCAATGACTATAAAAGTCCGTTTATTTTGCCTCCTACAGATCTTTTGGTCCATCTCCTCCTCTTTATCTCTGTCTACTGCCCTACTTCACCTCCTCCATGTTATCTAGGTATGGCTACAGGTCTTTTACTCTTCATGCCTACTCACTTACTCCAAAGCGGGGGTTCTATAGACTCTTCCTGCTTGAGTGCCCCGGCAGGCTTTCCTCTCTGCAGAACATTGAATACAACGCCTGCCTCATCTCTCTCTAGGCCCTAAATCAAAAGTCAGGTTCTGGGATAGTGCCTATCTCTGTGTGTCTCCAGGGTACTTGCTGGAGCTCGATACCTACACTACAAATCTACCACTCCTGTAGGTCATTTTTCCCATTTTATTGGGTAGGACAGAAAGAAATTGAGAGAGGAGGGGGAGATATATATATAAAGAAAGACACCTACAAACCTGCTTCACCGCTTGTGAAGTGTCCCCCATGCAGATGGGGAACTGGGGGGCTTGAACCTGGATCCTTGTGTGAACTGGGTCTTTGTGTGGGTGCTTGCCTTAGTACTATGTGTGTTTAATTGGGTGCGCCACTGCCTGGTCCCCGCTCTCTGTGCCCTTTAAATTTATTTATTTATTTTCACAAGGGGGAAAAGAAGACCAGACCACAGCTCAGCTCTAGAATATGGCTGTGCTGGAAATTGAACCTGGGACCTCTGGGGTCTCAGGCATGAAGGCCTGCTTTAATACTGAGTCACCACAGTGGAGTCACCACCAGTGGGTGGTGTCACCACACTAAGGTATCTCCCTGGTCCTCTGTATGTTATTTGTTTCTTTCTTTATTTATTTTGCTACTAGAGTTATCACTGGGCTTGGTGCCTGTCCAGTGAACTGCCACTCCAGTAACCTTTTGTGTATGTGTGTATGTGTGTGTGTGTGTGTGTGTGTGTGTGTGTGTTTCCTTTTTGATAGACACATAGAGAAATTAAGAGGGAAGAGGGAAATAGAAAGGGAGAAAGATGACACATGTAGCACTGCTTCCCTCCTGCAGGTGGGGACCAAGGACCTAACTGGGTCCTTGAGCATGGTGACATGTGTGCTCTGCAGGTGGGCCATCACCAGTTCCCTGTGTGTCTTCATTACAGGAATTCCCTCCACTGTGTAGTTTGTCCTTGTTTCTGCCTCTGGCTAATCCTAACTATTCCTTCCAGATCAGCTTAAAACTCCCCCTCTGCCTCCCCCATCCCTTGTTCTTCCTTACTGGACACCAAAACGTTACTGAAATAAATAAGGTGGTACTTACGCAGGTGGGCTATCACCACAGTACTTCCCAATTCGTCTCGCATCGTCAACTTCCCCACCGTTGTACACAGCCACATAATCATATCGGCAGTAGTTATCTCGTTCAACATCAAACTTCTCAAACTTTAATTCTATAAGCTTTAGTGACAAAAAACAGAATATTAAAAATATCAAAACAGCACTGTTGAATATCCTCAAATAATTCTTCCTTTCTCCAGATGTGTAAGGTACTATGGTTTTCCTTCATAAAAATAACATTCGTTCAGTTTTGTTTTGTTTTTACCTTGTGGCATAGTTCATAACCAGTTAGCAAAACGGTAGTGTTCTCTTACTTTTAATCATCCCAAAAGATCATCTCAAGCTCTGATCAGCCCTAGTTATGATGATAAACTTAGAATTCTGTTCACTTACAGTTTCAAAAGTATGGAAATATGCCATGACCCCAGAAACTGACACTAAGATGTAACTGGTTATGTGTTGGAATGGGGGAGCTACACGCCAACCTCATTCACCAGAAGAAAACCAACAAAAATAAAAAGCATGATCTAAGAGATCTCCTCTATTATTATGTGTTTGGGTAGTGGTGTATGTATGTGGGTATGTAAGACAGGTAGGTAGGACTGTTCCCCTTTTGAGGGGAAAGAGACTGATAGTGCCAGCCCATGTAAAGGAGCCAATTTCTTTGGGGCCAGAGACTGAGGAAAAAGGAAACTGACTGTAAAATGTTCTTGAAAAATGTGCCTGCTGTGCATGGGCCACCTGAAGATGTGACTGAGTTCTGAGGAGGTTGCATAAAATCAGTGTTGGACAGCCTTAAGTATTTCTCTTTATTTTCCTTGTTTTTTAAAAATTTCTTTATTGGGGAATTAATGTTATACATTCAACAGTAAATGCAATAGTTTGTACATGCATAACATTTCTGAGCTTTCCATATAACAGTACAGCAACACTAGGTCCTCTGTCATCCTTCTTGGACCTATATTCTCCCCCCTACCAACCCCAGAGTCTTTTACTTGGGTACAATATGCCCAATTCCAGTTCAGGTTCTACTTGTGTTTTCTCTTCTGATCTTGTTTTTCCAATATCAGAAGAGAGTGAGATCATCCCATATACATCCTTCTGTTTCTGACTTATTTCACTTAACATAAATTTTTCAAGGTCCATCCAAGATTGACTGAAAACGGTGAAGTCACCATTTTTTACAGCTGAGTAGTATTCCAGCGTGTATATAGACCACAACTTGCTCAGCCACTCATCTGTTGTTGGACACCTGGGTTGCTTCCAGGTTTTGGCCATTACAAATTGTGCTGATAAGAACATATGTGTACACAGATCTTTTTGGATGGGTGTGCTGGGTTCCTTAGGATATATCCCCAGGAGAGGAATTGTAGGATCATTGGGTAGGTCCATTTCTGGCCTTCTGAGACTTCTCCACAGAGGTTGGACCAATTTCCATTCCCACCAGCAGTGCAGGAGGGTTCCTTTGACCCCACACCTTCTCTAGCATTTGATGCTGCTACCTTTTCTGATGTATGACATTCTCACGGGAGTGAAGTGATATCTCCTTGTTGTCTTGATTTGCATTTCTCTGAAAATCAAAGACTTGGAGCATTTTTTCATGTGTTTCTGGGCCTTCTGATCTCTTCTGGGGTCAATATTCAGTCCATGCCCCCCATTTTTGGATGAGGTAATTTGTTTTCTTGTTGTTGAGTTTGGCAAGCTCTTTATATATTTTGGTTATTAGCCTCTTGTCTGATGTATGGAAGGTAAAGATCTTATCCCATTCTGTGAGGGGACTCTGGGTTTGGGTATTGGTTTCTTTTGCTGTGAAGAAGCTTTTTAATTTGATGTAGCCCCATAGGTATATGCTTGGCTTAGTATCCTTTGTAATTGGATTCATTTCATTGAAGATGTCTTTAAAATTTATGCGGAAAAGTGTTCTGCCAATATTTTTCTCTAAGTATCTGATAGTTTGTGGTCTATCATCCAAGTCCTTGATCCACCTGGAATTTACTTTTGTATTTGGTGAAATATAGTGGTTCAGTTTCATTCTTCTGCATGTTTCAACTCATTTTTCCCTATACCATTTGTTGAAGAGACTCTGCTTTCCCCATTTAATAGTCTGGGCATCTTTGTCAATGATTAGATGTCCATAGATGTGAGGGCTAACTTCTGAGCTCTCAATTCTATTCCACTGGTCAGTGTCTATTCATGTTTCAGTACCAAGCAATTTTGATGACAATGGCCCTATAATACAATTTGAGATCTGGGAGTGTGATGCCTCCAGTTCCGTTCTTTCTTCTCAAGATTGTTTTGGCAATTCTAGGTCTTTTCTGATTCCAGATACACATTTGTTCTATTCTCCTAAAAAATGTGGTTGGGATCTTGATGGGGATAGCATTAAATTTGTAGATGGCTCTGGGTACTATATTCATTTTGATGATGTTAATGCTTCCAACCCATGAACATGGAATATCTTTACATTTCTTTGTGTCTTTCAATTTCCCTGAGTAGTGCCTCATAATTTTCAGTATACAAGTCTTTCACTTCTTTGGTTAGGTTTATTCCTAGATATTATATTGTTTTTGTTGCTATAGTAAAAGGAACTGATTTCTGGATTTCAACTTCTTCTTAGTGTTTGCATAGAGGAATGCCACTGACTTTTGAATGTTAATTTTGTAGCCTGACACCTTACTGTATTGCCTGATGATTTCTAAAAGCTTCTTGCTGGATTCCTTAGGTTTTTCTATGTATACTATCATGTCATCTGCAAATAGAGAGAGTTTGACTTCTCTTCCAATTGTTATCCCTTTAATTCCTTGCTCCTGCCTGACTGCTATGGCAAGAACTTCCAACACTATGTTGAATAATAATGGTGATAGTGAGGAGCCCTGTCTAGTACCTGATCTGAGTGGATATGCTTCCAGTTTTTCACCATTGAGTATGATGTTGGCTGTAGGTTTGCTATATATAGACTCCACTATCTTCAGGAATTTCCCAACTATTCTCATTTTTTGTAGTGTTTTGATCATAAAGCGATGTTGTATTTAGTCAAAGGCTTTCTCTGCATCTATTGATATGACCATGTGGTTTTTGGTCTTGATGTGGTGGATCACCTTGATTGATGTACTTATATTAAACCAACCTTGCTCTCTGGGATAAACACCACTTGGTCATGATGAACAATCTTTAATAAACTGCTGTATCCGGTTGGCTAGGATTTTGTTCAATATTTTCACATCTATGTTCATCAGAGATATTGGTCTATAGTTTTCTTTTTTGGGTGTGTCCCTATCTGCTTTTGGTATCAAAGTAGTCTTGGCTTCATAGAAGCTAGAAGGGAGTATTCCATTGTCTTCAATCTTCTGGAAGACTTTTAAAAGTAGAGGTATTAGTTCTTCTTTGAAGGTTTTGTAGAATTCATTTGTAAAACCAAATGAATGGTCCAGGACTTTTATTTTGGGGAAGGTTTCTGATAACTGTTTCAATTTCATTAGCTGTGATGGGCCTGTTCATATTATCTACTTCCTCTTTACTTAGTTTTGGAAGTTGGTAGGTATCTAGGAAATCGTCCATTTCTTCCAGGTTCTCTAGCTTGGTGGCATATAGTTGTTCATAGAAAGCCTAACATGATATGTTGAATTTCTGCGGTGTCTGTTGTGATATCTCCTCTTTCATTTGGTATCTGATTTATTTGGGTCTTCTCCCTTTTTTGTTTTGTGAGTCTGGCTAAAGGTTTGTTGACTTTGTTCACTTTTGAAGAACTAGGATTTGCTTTTGTTGATCTTTTGTATGGTTTTCTTATTTTCAATGTTATTGATTTCTGCCCTAACTTTAATGATTTGTCCTTCTGGTTGCTCTAGGGTTCCTTTGTTCTTCTTCTAGGTCTTTAAGATGTGCAATCAGGCTGTTTATTTGTGCTTTTTCTTGTATCCTAATGTGTGCTTGTATGGCTATGAACTACCCTCTCAGTACTGCCTTAGCTGTGTCCCAAATATTTTGATAGCTTGTGTCTTTATTTTCACTGAACTCTTGAAACATTTTGATTTCTTTCTTTACTTACTCTTTGACCCAGTAGTTGTTAAGTAGTGTACTGTTGAGCTTCCACATTTTGGGACTATTACTCATCTTTTGTTGATTGTTAAGTATTAGTTTAATTCCACTGTGGTCTTAGAAGATGCTTGGGATGATTTCAGTGGTCTTGAATTTGCTGATGCTGTCTTTGTGGCCTAACATATGGTTGATCCTTGAGAATGACCCATGTGGATTTGAGTAAAATGTGTATTCCAGTTTCTTGGGAAGAATGACTCTGAAAATGCCCAATAGTTCTAGTTTATCTATCTCCTCATTTAGCTCCCTCATGTCTTTGTTGATTTTCTGCCTGGATGATCCATCAAGTTGAGACAGTGGGGTGTTGAAGTCCCCTACTATGACTGTGTTGCTGTTAATATATTGCTGCACCTCTTTCAGTAGATGTTTGATGTATTTAGATGACTTCTCATTGGGTACATAGATAATAATTGTTAAGTCCTTTTGATTGACTGATCCTCCGAGCATTAAGTAGTATCCATCTCTATCTTTTATAATTTTATTTTGAAGTCTATCATGTCAGATATGAAAACAGCTGTTCCTGCCCTTTTTGTGGGCCATTCATTGGCTTGTTTGATAGTTTTCCATCCTTTCACTTTGAATCTGTGTTTGTCTTGTTGAGTTAGGTGGGTTTCCTGTAGACAGCATATTGTTAGGTTGTGTTTTCTGATCCATCTTCCTACTCTGTGCCTTTTAATAGGTGACTTCAGGCCATTGACATTTATTGATATCAAAGACTGAAGACATTTTAATGTCATTCTTGTTGAGTTTTAGAGTCTTCTGATAAATGGCCTAATTATGGTGGTCTGTTTATAGGAGACCTTTCAGAACTTCTTTCAGGGAAGGTTTGGTGATAGTGATTCCTTCAACTGTTGCTTGTCTGAGAAGGTTTTTATGCCTCCATCTAGTCTGAATGACAGTCTAGCAGGATACAGTAGTCTTGGTTGTAAGCTTTTCTCATTGAGCACTCAATAGATGTCTTGCCATTCTCTTCTGGCCTGTAGTGTTTGTGAGGAGAAGTCTGCTGCTAATCTTACACGTTTTCCTCTATAGATGTGTCTTTGTTTTTCTCTTGCAGCCTTCAGGATCCTTTCTTTATCATTATTCTTTTTCATTCTGAATATGATGTGTCTTGGTGTCTTTAAGTCTGGGTTAATTCTGTTTGGGACCCTCTGGGCTTCTTGAATCTTTATGTCTTTGATGTTGTCTAGACTAGAGAAGTTCTCAGCTATTATATCCTGAAGAATGCTTTCTTCCCTTCCCTTTCTTTCTTCCTCTGGTAAGCCAATTATGTGTACATTGTTTCTTTTGAAGTCATCCCATAGGTCTCTGTTATTGTTTTCAGTATCTCTTAATCTCTTTTTGAGATCTCTTACTTCTTTTTTCGTTGTCTCCAATTCGCCCTCAATCTTGCTAATTCTGTCTTCAGCCTCATTGATCCTATTCTCTCTGCCCTCTACTGTTTTCTGGAGTTCATCTATTTTGTTGCCCTTTTCTGATACTGCTTTAGCTTGTTCAGCTAGTTGTGTTCTTAGCTCAGCTATTTCAGCTTTCAGCTCTCTAATAACCTTGAGATAATTAATGTTTTCTTCCAGGGTCTCATTTGTTGTTTCTGCATTTCTGATTATAATTCTTTCAAAATCTTTGCTCACTCCTGTGATTATTTCCATAACTAGTGGTTGGATGTTGACCTCATTATTTTGTGCTTCAACCTTTGGGAGGCTTTTAGCTAGACTCTTTTCCTGGTTCATTTCTCCAATATTTGTCCTTGTTGATTTAACCATTTTATATATTATGTTATGAGGTCCCTCTCTCAGTACTTTTCAAATGACTGATCACTATTGCCTGGATTCACTTCTAAGTAAGGTAGTTAAAGAGTTCACAGTTTTGGAAGTTGACAGTTATTTCAGTATTATTTTGATCCCTGAGTTGAAGCTCAGTGGCTTAAAAGCCTCTTTTGCCTTTTTCTTCCCTGTAGGCTATGGGAGCCTGAGGGATTTTAAACTATATGTAGGCTTCTTAGCTTAATCACTGATTCCTGACCAAGAGACAAAGCAGGGTGTAGCAGAGATAATCCAGTGGTTATGCAAAAAGACTTTCACAGCCCCACCACTAGGCCACCAAGGTATAGATCTCCTCCTGAGTTTCCTGGTTAGTTCTCTGTCTCCTGGTGTCAGCACAGGGCCTCCCTGCTGCTGCTCCAGATTCTGAGGGCAGTAGCAATGGAGACTCACAGTTGCATTTCGTGAGTCTCAGGGGAGTTCTCTCCTCCTTTCAGCTGTTCCCTTGTTGGTGAAACAGATTGGAGGTGGTGTCTTAGCTGGTAAAGTGCCGGACTGTTACCAGCCACTTAATCTCTCCCTAGGGCTCCTCTGCACTCACTGGTGACTTGGTGGGTTCCTGAAGTCATTCTAGTCCTGTCTTGTTGTGGTCCCAGGTGGTCTCCTCTGGTATTTCTAGTTGTCCCGAGAGAGGAGAGAAACACAGCTGCTGCTGCTCCATAGCCCCACCTCCAGAAGTCTCTTTCTTTTCCTTTTTTTCTTTTTGTACCAGTCCCATTAATAGCCATCCTAAATTATCCAGGGCATTATAGGAAATTTTGGATTACTGGGCAGTCATTCCCCTTATAGATTTTTCAAGAGCAGCTCCAATGTGCAAATAGAAAGAAATCTCACTGGGTTTACAAAAAACAATGGCACCCAGCCACCTGGTTCCTATTCTGCTGGGAGGCAGGCAGGCAGGAAGATAATGGACAGTGAACCCTGGTAGGAAGACTCAGGCACAGTTATTTGGATGCATATGATAATAGTGGTAGCATCACATACAAACAGAAAGGTAAATTTTGGCTTTTCATTGCCACATACTTAGATATTTACTTGAGTTTTAAAAAATCAGCACCAGTGCTGGGTGAATAAACCCCTTCATAATTAACACTGCTTAAATTATTTCAGAATATTTCCTCTTTGGATCCAGTAACTTCTCACCAATTATCTCAGTAATGAGATACTGCTTAAGTTATTTTAAAAATTGGCTGAGCTTTCTCTACTTAGAAATTAGTTGCAAAAAAAAAATTAGTTGTATAACAACTTTTGTAAAGCAGATTAAAAATAAGTAGATATTATGATTTTGTAAAACCCTGTTATAACACTTATAAGAAAAGGGGAAGTTATTATTAAAAAATGGTGGCGAGGAGGCCAGGTGGTAGCATACCGGGTTAAGTGCACATAGTGTAAAGTGCAAGGATCCTGGTTTGAGCCCCCATCTCCCCACCTATAGGGAGGTCGCTTTGCAAGCGGTGAAGCAAGTCTGCAGGTGTCTATCTTTGTTGCTCCTTCTTTGTCTTTCCCTCCTCTCTCAATTTCTCTCTGTCCTATCCAATAGCAACAAGAACAGTAGCAGCAACAACACCAACAACAGCAATGGGAAAAAAAAAATTGGAGGTGAATCTTTACTAGAATAAAATGCCCATAGATTTGCACAAAAACTACTTAGAATTTTAATTTTCCCCTTATATGCCTCCATTTAATAAGGCTTCCAGTTATTTCAGACACTGCAAAAATGACTAATAATTCAATCTGATGAAGCCAAAATCATATTTTTTAAAAATCTAAATTTTGGGCAAAGGTAGATAGCATAATTCTTATGCAAACAGACTGTCATGCCTGAGGCTCTGAAATCCCAGGTTCAATTCCCCACACCACCATAAGCCAAGAGCTGATCAGTGCTCTGGTTAAAAAAAAAATCCAATTTTTTTTTTGCCTCCAGGTTTATTGCTGGGGATCAGTGCCTGCACCATGAATCCACTGCTCCTGGAAGCCATTTTTCCTCCCTTTTGTTGCCCTTGTTGTTGTAGATGTTATTCGTTGTTGGATAGGACAGAGAGAAATCGAGGGAGGATGGGAAGACAGAGAGGGGGAGAGAAAGATAGACTCCTGCAGACCTACTTCACAGCCTGTGAAGCAACTCCCCTGCAGGTGGGGAGCCGGGGCTTGAACCCGGATCCTTATGCCAGTCCTTGCGCTTTGCTTAACCTGCTGCACTACCGCCCAATCCCCAAAAATCCAAACTTTAATTTAGTCAAAGAGAAGCTAAATTGTGATATTCGAGTATAAGTTGAAATCATCCAGTTGAACATAATGCTAAATGTCAGAATAATAACCAATATAGTCTTTTTATTTATTTTTTAAAAAGTTTTTTATTGCCACCAGGGTTATTGCTGGGCTCAATGCTGGCACTATGAGTCCACCACTTCCAGTGGCCATTTTTTCCTTCTTTTTTTTTCTTTCTAATTTTGTTGCCCTTGTTAGACAGGGCAGAGAGAAATTAATAGAGGGTGGGGAGACAGAGAGATGGAGAGAAAGTCAGACACCTGCAGACCTGCTTTACCGCTGGTAGAGCAGACCCAATGTATGTGGGACCAGGGGCTCAAACCTATTTTCTTGCTCCTGGTAATAGTGTGCTTAACTGGGTGTGCCACCTCCTAGTTCCCATAACCAATATAATCTTAAGAATTACATATATATATATGTATTTTATGAAGTAACATCACTGGTTGCTTCTACTCTCCTGGCCTAAGCTTTTAGGAGAGTCAACATTTCAAAGACTCAGCCTATGGTCTGTGCATTAAAAAGTATGAGACATTCAATCAATTTTTCCCTTCTCATATAAATTAAATAGTGATTTATATGACTACAAGTTAATAGCAGTGTACATAAACACCATTCCCACCACCAAAAGACTGTGTCCTACCCCCCACACCCCTCCCCAGTGAAGCTGAGCATCCACCCTCACCCTCTACCCAGAGGTTTTTATTATGGTGCCCTACTCCAAACTCAGTCAGATCTTGCTTTGAGTTTCCCTTTCTGTTCTTCTTTCTCAACTTCTATTTATGAATGGTATCATCCCATACTCATCTTTGTCTTTCTGATTTAGCTCACGTAACACAATTCCTTCTAGCTCCATCCAAGATGGGTCAGAGAAGGTGGGTTCATTGTTCTCAATAGCTGTGTAGTATTCCATTGTGTATATATACCACAGCTTTCTCAGCCACTCATCTGTTGTTGGGCACCTGGGTTGCTTCCAGTTTTTAGCTATTACGAATTGTGCTGCTATGAACATAGGTGTACACGTATCTTTTTGGTTGGTGTTATGGAGTCCTTGGGGTAAATCCTTAGGAGAATTACTGGGTCATATAGAAGGTCCATGTCTAGCCTTGTGAGAGTCCTCTAGACTGCTCTCCAAATAGGTTGGACCAATTTATATTCCCACCAGCAGTGCAGAAGGGTTCCTTTGTCCCCAAAGCCTCTCCATCATTTGTTGCTGCTGTCCTTTTTGATGTATGCCATTCTTACAGGGGTGAGTTGGTATCTCAGTATTGTCTTTATACACTTTTCCCATATTTGGGAGCTACTCTCTTCCCTGATACAGCTTTCTACCCCTTTTTCCAGCCTTGACATTATCTCCTTAGACAGTAACTTGGGTTCACCTGCATATCAGGTGTCAGGCTCAGGCAAAAACTAATAAAGTCATGGGCCCTTTGGAATATAACTAAAATAGTCCTACTAACTACTTCCAAAATGGAGACCCCAAATCTTCATCTGCAATATTCCAGCCTTTAGGTTAATGATTCATCAACAATTTGTATGTCTTTATATGTTAACTCTTTTTTCAGCCACCAGGTTCCGTATGCTAGCATAATGCCAACGGGACTTCCCTGGACAGATGACCCCACCACTGTGTCCTGGAGCCCCGCTTCCCCAGAGCCCTGCCCCACTAGGGAAAGAGAGAGACAGGCTGGGAATATGGATCGACCTGCCAATGCCCATGTTCAGTGGGGAAGCAATTACAGAAGCCAGACCTTCCACCTTCTGCACCCTATAATAACCCTGGGTCCATACTCCCATGGGGTTAAAGGATAGGAAAGCTATCAGGAGAGGTGATGGGATACAGAGCTCTGGTGATGGTAGCTGTACCCCTCTTACCCTATGGCCTTGTCAGTGTTTCCCTTTTATAAATAAATAAATAAATAATTTAAAAAGAATTACATAATACTTTAATGTTGAGCAATTCAAAATTTAAAAGTTATTTTAAGCTATTATGCCCACAGATTCATAGAATTTTCATTATTACATAAATGACCACATCTCAATACGTAAAAACAAGTTTTGGGATTTTGATCAAAGTATTTATGTGTATGTGTTCACACTGAAATAACTAACTTACATACTATACTTGAGTAGCTCTCCCTTAAACGTAAATACATGAAAAATAATACTTGTATAAGTGATACAAAAGATGAATTTAGAAAAGTTTTTTTTTAAGTACATCATTGTTCAGGACTGACAAGATAGTTCACTTAGTGTGTTTGCAGGAGTCGGGCGATAGCACAACGGGTTAAGTGCAGGTGGCGCAAAGCAGAAGGACCAATGTAAGGATCCTGGTTCAAGTTCCTGACTTCCCACCTGCAGGGGAGTCGCTTCACAAGCAGTGAAGCAGGTCTGCAGGTGTCTATCTCTGTCTTCCACTCCTCTCCCCATTTCTCTATGTCCTATCCAACAACAATGACAACACTAATAACTACAGCAATAAAACAACAAGGGCAACAAAAGGGAATAAATAATTAAATAAATATTAAAAAAAAAGATAAGTGTGTTTGCTTTGCCATGCACACAACCCAGGTTTGAACCTGACCTTCTCTGCCCCCTGCCCCACCCAGCCCCCGACAGTGGAGGAAGTTTCAATGCTATGGTCTTTCCCTCTCTTCTTTCTGTCTCTCTCTTCTGAAAAGGTTATTCCAGAGCATTGAGGTTCCTATGACTACAAAATTAATTGGCTAATTAATTAAAGTTCATTTTGTAGAACTTGAATTAAAGTCTATATGAATATTTATATAGTATACAGAGCTTATGTGTTCATAATCACAATTATTAAATAGTTATTTTCAGATCCAACAAAACAGTTCACTTGGCTAGTGTACTTCTACATGTGTGATCCAGGTACTACCACATTGAAGGAAGCTTTGGTGCTGTGGTTTCCCCTGCCTTTTTTTTTTTTTTTTTTTGGTCTCTCTGCCTCTATCTGGAAAAGTCAGCCCGAAGTAGTGAAGCCCCAGAAGATACTAAAAAAAAGAAGTTATTTTCAAAGTAAACATGGTCTATTCCCAAGTTCAGTTCTAGCCTACAATTAAAATCCAAAAGCAGTTCCCAGAAAGTGTAAAATTTCATATAACCACAAACTAATAAACATTAGAAAACTGAACCTTTTTTACTGATTTAAGAACATGAATGAAGTTTATTGTGGGGAACTTTCACAAATTAAATTGATTGATTTTTTTATACAGTACCAGGGAATGAACTGAGAGCCTCAGTGCATGCTGCTGAATTACCTTCCAGGACCAATTTTTTTCAACTTTTTTTTTATTTATAGAGAGAATAAATGAGAGAGGCAGAGAAGAAAGACATTACAGCACTGCTTAACATTCATGGAGCCCCCGTGGTGCCATCCATGATGTTGCCATGTGGTTCTGGGGCCCAAACCCAGGAACACCTGCATGTAAGGAATGAGCTCTACCAGATGAGTAGTTTCCCAGTCTCATAAATTTTACTATAAAAACAACCCAGAAAACCAGGAAGCATGCTAACTTTCACAGCAATCCCTTTATTCTTTAAAGTGACAGTGTATAATGCTTGTGGTAGCTTTGTTGAATCATTGAGTGTGGCCAGGAGGGCCGTAGCCAAAGCATAATGGGTATGCCACATATACAAATGATAATGTAAGGTGTGTGTGCCCTTGGGAACTGGGTACTACAACACAGTCACTGATGCTTACAACCTCTTCCCAAAGGGTTACATATAATCTCACCTGGGATTTGCTTAGCATTTATATTTCAGAAAATGTTTTGAGTAAAGTAACTAATAAGTTAAATCCATCAATTTGCAAGTCAAAAGGTGTAGAGGCAATTTAAATCTAGGTCTTGGGTCAGCAAAATAGCTCACTTAGATAGTCTGCTACTTGGTTATGTGTATCATCCAGACTTAGGCTTGGCCCCCACTGCATTAAAGGAAGCTTTGGTACTGCAAAACCATTCTCTCTCTCTCTCTCTCTCTCTCTCTCTCTCTCTCTTTCTGCCTCTGTGTCTCTACAAAGAAAAAAAATAATCTGGTATAATAAAATACCAGTCTCTTAGAACCTTCCTCTTCTGCTCCCTAGCTCTTCAATAACCCCCAGAACTAAGAGCTCTTGAAAGCTGGCCTCACACTGGAAGGGCAACTAACACATGGAGGTCCTCATTTATGGAGATCCTCACCTGGTTCTTCGCGGCTACAATGTGCCACACACAGGTGACTCCTGCAGGGTAATCGCGCTCTGGCCAGTTGGGAGTTTTAAAAGAGCCAGAAGGTTTTTCCAGGCGTCCTCCACAATACTGATCTCCTGAAGGTTGGAAACATAAAAAGAATCCAGGTCAATAACCCAATACAAGTATGACAGTGAAACAATAAGGAGATTTGAAAATTGAGCCATTAGTGATATAATAGCAAATAAAGACAGTGGTGGATGCCAGGGCTGAATAGTCCTCTGGTCTCTCTCATCTCTCATTCTTGTAATAAATAAATAAATAAATAAATTTTTAAAAAGAATACACACACACACACACACACTCTCTCTCTCTCACACACACATACACATATGGAGAGTGAAAGGTTTGTACTTGGAAAATAGCTCACTTGGACAGTGTTCTTCCTTTGTCATTTGCATAGCCCCAGAAGCTTCACTGTTGTGATATCTTTCTCTCTGACTCTCTGTCTCTATTTGGAGAGAGAAAAAAAGAAATAAAGAGAGAAAGAAAGAAAAGAAGGAAGGAAGGAAGAAAGAGAGAAAGAAAAAGAGAAAAAAAAGAAGACTGATTTTTGTCTAGGGGTATGGATCAACCTGCCAATGCCATTGTCTAGCAAAGAAGCAATTACAGAAGCCAGAACTCCCACCTTCTACACCCCATAAAGAATTTTGTTCCATACTCCCAGAGGGGGAGAAATGTTAGGGGGAGTTCACTTGAGGGCTCTAAAACCCAATTCCATCAAAACCTGGAGAGGAAAGAGTGAAAAAGGAAAGACATTCAGAAGTAGTAATAGGTGTAGGTATGACCTAGAACAGATAGGAAGAGGACCATGGAAAAATGGGCAGAAATATAGATAGATAAATAGACAAGAGAGACAGGCAGACAGATACAGACAGACAGTTATAGAAATAATACTCAACCCATATTTGTGACCTTGGGAGAACCACTACCATTTCCAGTGAAGGGAATGGGGACACAGAACTCTGGTGTTGGGAATGGTGTGGAACTGTACCCCTGTTATCTTGTTATTTTGGAAACCAATATTAAATCACTAATAGAAAATTATACCAAAAAATTTTTAAATGACTGGATTTGTTATGGCACCTTTATGATTTGTTGGCATTTAGCTCTTTGACAAGAACTGCTTATATATTTCTGACTAAATGGGTTAGTGTACTATAGTGCCTAGAACAGTGTCTGACATTGATACTCTGAAGGCAATCACTGCCATGGCCACTCTTCATGGTATGTGAAGAGGGTACCTCTTTCATTGGGCTCAGCAGCAGAGAACATGGCCATGAAGCCATTCCCAGCAGTGTTGGCATCGGAGATCATCTGTACCATCATCTTGTTGCCACTGGACACCAAAGCACCAGGCCGGAAGGTACCACAGAAGCGACCAATACGCTGGCCGCTGGCATGGCCGCTGTACACATCCACATAGTCATAACGGCACAGGTTGTCACTCTCCAGGTCTATGAAGCGAAAATTAAGAACCACAACTTTCCCATCTGGAACCTGCCAAGAAAAGGACCAAATGGAAAACTATGCTATGAAAACATTTTCATGTGGAATCAGTTACTCCAGTGAGAAGACAGACGTCCAGTATCCACGACGGTGGTCTGTCTCTCTAAACCTAAAACTAAGAAAGCTAATTTATGCATTCCAAATAAATAGAAAATACTTACTCTCGTCTGATAATCCCCACAGTTTTCTAGGGTACACAATCTTCTTCATAAAGTCTTTATCCCAACAAAGCTATAAAGTGTTTGATCAGTCTTATTAATTCATAATTCTTTACTTACAAAGACTATCAACCCTCACTGGACTCCACTATACATGCCTATTTTGACCACAGTACCTTGAACTCATGTTTGGCATGAGAAATGTCATTTCTCACAAATAATACAGCAGAACAATCTCTATATATGAAATATTTGTTTTATTTTTCTATTTTAATTTTATTATCTTTATTTACTGGATAAAGACTGCCAGAAATCAGGAGGATAGGGGAGATACAGAGGGAGAGAGAGAGGGAGAGGGAGAGAGAGAGAGAGAGAGAGAGATACCTACAGACCTGCTTCACCACTCGCAAAGCTTTCTCCCTGCAGGTGGGGATCAGGGGCTCAAACACATTGGGTCCTTGCACATTGTAACGTGCACTTAACTAGGTACACCACCACCCAGCCCCATTTATTTATTTGTTATTGTCACTAGTTATAGCTGGGGCTTGGTTCCAGCACTATAAATTCACCACTCCCACACCACTGGCCTTTTTTTTTTTTTTTTCAATAGGACAGACAGAAATTGAGAGAGGAAGGATAAAGAAGGAGAGAGAGAGACACCTGCAGACTTGTTTCACTGCTTGTTTTTTTTTAATTTTTTTATTTAAGAAAGGATTAATTAGGGAGTCGGGCTGTAGCACAGTGGGTTAAGCGCAGGTGGCGCTAAGCTCAAGGACCGGCGTCAGGATCCCAGTTTGAGCCCCCGGCTCCCCACCTGCAGGCAGGTCCCTTCACAGGCGGTGAAGCAGGTCTGCAGGTGTCTGTCTTTCTCTCCCCCTCTCTGTCTTCCCCTCCTCTCTCCATTTCTCTCTGTCCTATCCAACAACAACGACATCAATAATAACTACAACAATAAAACAACAAGGGCAACAAAAGGGAATAAATAAAATAAAATAAATTAAAAAAAAGAAAGGATTAATTAACAAAACCATAGGGTAGGAGGGGTACAACTCCACACAATTTCCACCACCCAATCTCCATATATCCCACCCCCTCCCCTGATAGCTTTCCCATTCTCTATCCCTCAGGGAGCATGGACCCAGGGTCGTTGAGGGTTGCAGAAGGTAGAAGGTCTGGCTTCTGTAATTGCTTCCCCGCTGAACATGGGCGTTGACTGGTCGGTCCATACTCCCAGTCTGCCTCTCTCTTTCCCTAGTAAGATGTGTCTCTGGGGAAGCTGAGCTCCAGGACACATTGGTGGGGTCTTCAATCCAGGGAAGCCTGGCCAGCATCCTGATGGCATCTGGAACCTGGTGACTGAAAAGAGAGTTAACATATGAAGCCAAACAAATTGTTGAGCAATCATGGACCCAAAGCTTGGAATAGTGGAGAGGAAGTGTTAGGGGGGTACTCACTGCAAACTCTAGTGTACTTCTGCTTTCAGGTATATATTTTGCAGTAGTTTATAGATACGTGTGAAGATATGCTCTCTCTCACAGAAACTGGTCTATATCTAGGTTTTGGGACTTTGTTAGAAAGTGAACCACCTGAGATGAAATTAGAGTATACTATGAAAGGAAAGGTCTCACCCGAGTAATGAAGCTGAAGGGTTGTCATTCCACACGTGAAGTCTCTGGACACAGTCTGAAGCTTCACTGCTTATTAAGTGCTACCCCACACCACAAGTGTGGCTCAAATCTGGGTCCTTGTGCATGGTAATTTGTGCATTCAAACAGGTGCACCACTGCCCACTGCCTATGTGGAATATTTCTTTATTATTATTTTTTATATTTATTTATTTATCCCATATTGTTGCCCTTATTGTTTTTTATTGTTGTAGCTATGTTTGTTGCTGTTATTGCTATCATTGTTGTTGGATATGACAGAGAGAAATGGAGAGAGGAGGGGAAGACAGAGGGGGGAGAGAAAGACACCTGCAAACCTGCTTCACCGCCTGTGAAGTGACTCCCCTGCAGGAGGGGAGCTGGGGGCTCAAACCGGGATCCTTACGCCAGTCCTTGTGCTTTGTGCCACCTGCGTTTAACCTGCTGCGCTACTGCCCGACTCCCTATATGGAATATTTCTTTTTTTTTTTTTTCCCCTCCTCCAGGGTTATTGCTGGGCTCGGTGCCTGCACCATGAATCCACCGCTCCTGGAGGCCTTTTTTTTTTTCCCCCTTTTGTTGCCCTTGTTGTAGCTTCGTTGTGGTTATTATTATTGCCCTTGTTGGCGCAATTCGTTGTTGGATAGGACAGAGAGAAATGGAGAGAGGAGGGGAAGACAGAGAAGGGGAGAGAAAGACACCTGCAGACCTGCTTCACCGCCTGTGAAGCGACTCCCCTGCAGGTGGGGAGCCAGGGGCTCGAACCGGGATCCTTACGCCGGTCCCTGCGCTTTGCGCCACATGCGCTTAACCTACTGCACCACCGCCCGACCCCCTGGAATATTTCTATGTAGCTTAATTCTAAGGGATTATCTGACATTATGTGGTTAATTTATAGATAATTCACCAAGTAAGCTATCAGCACTGGTTACCTGTGTAACTGCCACAGCTTCTGAAAAATTGTAGTTATCATGGATGAGAACTAACCACTGATCCTTAAAAGTTATAAAACTGCCAGAGAGAAAGAGAGAATGAGGTGGGTGGAACTGGTAATAATGAATGTAGGCAAGTGTTTTAAAGAGTCTTGCTGGCAAAATTGCAGAGTAACTTTTGGGTAGCTGGAAGGGAAGCCTTTTAAATGAACTGTCTGAAGGTATGTTTGCATGCCATAGGGGAATAATTCTGTAGAGTGGGCAAAACCAGTGATGTAGGAGGGCTGTCACTGAGCGGACCAGAGGAGAATGGACATAAGGGTCAGATGAGGACACTACCTTCAAGAAGAGGGAGGTAGGTGCAGGGAGACTAGTGGATGAAGGTATGAGAGCATATGAACTCTTTCTGGTTGCTTTTCTCTTTCAGAAACAGGAAACCACCACCACCAGCAGGAGCAGTAGAAGCAGCAAAAGTGGATGTGAGGAATAAGAGAGTGTGGGACTATGTGAAAGCTTGGTAGAGCTTAGGGGAGCTCTCCCATCCTTGGATGGAGGTCTGGAAAGACACCTCACTTGTTAGCCTCTCTCCTTATAGAGATGAGCCAAGAGGGAAAAGTCTCCCAGATTCAGTTTCTCCTTGTTAGTCTCTCAAGCTCACAGAAAGCCTACAAGCCTCTCACACTTAGTTTTCCCTGCTAGCAGCAGGCCAAATGGCTGCCTGCTTTAGGGTTCACTCAAAGTTCACACATCCACTTCACCTTTTGATCATAAAGGAGAACACACTCTATCATACACCTCCCAAACACCAGGCAGCGAAACCCCCAACTTCTATTTCCTTGTTTTCTTTGATATCTGTGATTTACATCAAGTTTTGTTTTTCTTCTTCTCTACCTCACCTTACTGGTTTAACCCCTATGCTTCTCTCAAATACCTTTGGATAATTAACTCACCTGCATCATGGAGACTAATCATTTTGACCTTTATGTATCTCATCAATTCTTGTCATACCAGCCCCCTACCATAGGGGCAAGCTGACCTTTAAGAAACATGTAATCTCTGACATATGTGAAAAATGTTCTTTGTTTAACTCTCTATAAAAACCTGTACTCTTCTCCCAATAAATGAATGTTCATACCAGAATATTCCCCGATGCCTCTTTCTGAGTCACGCAGTCCCTAGAACCCGGGGGGGGGGGGTCGGAGGCTTACCCCCTGGTTGGAACCACTCCACGTGAGCCCCAGCAAGAGAGGAGGTATCGGGAGTTTTGAGAACAGAGAAGACATGTCAATGGATTTGGGAAATGTAGCCAGACAGTCAGGGAGACTGGGATCCACCTTCAGGAAATGAATGAAAAGTAAAACCTCAGTATAGCAGTATGCTCTTTCCTCAGTGTGCTGGTCCTTGGGTAGAAGTCTGGAGCAGGTGGAGGTCTGGATGTAAGCATGGAGAAGGGGGGGTAGAAAGTCATGGGTCTGGGGGGGGGTTTGCCAAGTAAGGACTCAGTATATAAAGAGAGCCAAGAATTGAGAATATGGCACAGGAACGACCATGATGAAGGAGTATGGACTCCAAACTGGGGAAGGACAAAAAGCAGGTTGAGGACAGTGATTATCTAGATTGGGAAGTGAGACCACTTCATCATCTGGGGCCCTAGTTAGAGAATCCTTGGATTCCCACACACATATATGATAGGCATAGACCTCTAATGGATCCCTCTCTCTACCACCACTGGTCACTTCCATCAAGAATGGCATCTTGTGGGCCCTCCCAGGGCCTTGTCCTCACCATAAAGCAGTGACGATAGGGATATCTTCAGTCTCTGAAGGGAGGCTGGGGTATCCTGTCCTGCCAATCATGGAAGACTGGTCCTGAAATAAGTGCAGCCTGCAATGTTCCCAGCTATGACCATGAGCTGTGAGCTCAGACCAGTAGAGCCTAAAGGTTACACAGGCTGTGTGTGTGTGTGTGTGTGTGTGTGTGTGTGTGTGTGTGTGTGTGTAATATATATAGGCCCTGGGCCAGGTGGATGGAGGTGAATAGTTAATTTTATCCACAGAATTTTTTTTCTAAGAACAGAAACCACTCACTGCCCTAATCCAACTTTTGAGCCCTTTTCTCTACTCTGACACCATCCTCTCAGACAATATTCTTATCCAACTTCAGGCTAGCTATCAAACACAAGCAAAACTACCATAGGTGTGTGCTCCCAGGAACATGCCTAAAATGGACTTCCTAGCTTTCTTCCACCTTAAGATACCTAATCTCATCTGCTCTAATCCTACTTTTTGGTTCCTGTTCATTAACCATTTTGTCTCAACTTGGGTCATGCCACCTTCCAGACACCAGTTACAGATGCTACCATGACTCCTTTGCCCAACTTCTCTGGGCAGATGACCTCACCAATGTGTCCTGGACCCTCACATCTCTAGAGCTCTGGCCCACTGGGAAAAGATAGAAACAAGCTGAAGGCATGGCTCAGCCTGTCAATGCCCATGTTCAGTGGAGAAGCAATTACAGAAGCCAGAACTACTGCCTTCTGCATCCCAAAAACAACCTTGATCATACTCCCAGCAGGGGAGAAGTGATAGGATGAAGATAAGAGGGCTCTGGATAAGAGGGCTCTGAACTCCAGCTCCATCAGCACCCAGAGAGAGAGAAGGAAAAAGAGAGGGACATATGGAGGTAGTAATGTTGTCATGAGCGGCTTGCAGGGGAAGGAAAAAAGGGGGCAGTTATGTGTAAATGTAGGCAGTTGTAGAGATGATGGTTGGCCCATGTCTACAACCTAAGGGGAATTGTGGTGGATTGTAGTTGGGAGGCTGAAGATTCAGAACTCTGATGGTGGGAATGGTGTGGACTTAAACCCCTGTTGAGGGGCTAGGTGGTGGCGCACCTGGTTCAAGCCCCTGGTCCCCACCTGTAGGGGGAAAGCTTCATGAGTGGTGAAGCAGGGCTGCAGGTGTCTGTCTCTCTCCTTCTCTATCCCACCCCCCTCAAATTCTGTCTCTAGCCAATAATAAATAAATTAATTTTAAAACTCTGTTGATATGTAATTTTTAAAATAAAAAAATTAATAAAATTTTTTAAAGTGAGTGGTTGAGCAAGGATGCTGGATATTCTCACTGCAAGTGTTTAAAGATCCCAAGTAGATACTGGAGAGGGCTGGGCAGTGGCACACTTGGTTAAGCACACATGTTACCAAGTAGATACTGGAGTAACTTGAAATTATTTTAAGGAAGACTCTTAAGGACAGTGGTTGTGAGTCAGGAACTACAACTACAGTGAACTAAAGACTGTCCTGGGATTTTCAATGTCAACAGCAAAGAGGCACACCAGGAGGCTCAGTCTCATTTCTCAGGTAAGGCCTCATCTTTGACGCTAAGAATGTTCTGTTGATTCATTCCTTCTATTAGACAGGAATTAATTTCATTTATTGGGATAAATCATTCCTTCTCAAAAGTCCTTTACTAGGTCCCACTGCAACAAAAGTTGTGACTTCTCTGAGAAGGAGACAAAAATATGTTGAGTAATAGAAAACTGGATTATGCAAGAAAGTGGGCCCCACCCTAAGGTTCCAGAACTGGGGGAAATATGGCTCTATAGTGGAAATGTGAGGCCCACAATTCATATCAAACAATAGTGCATCTGCCGATCGAAACCTAATCAACGCAATGAGTGCCACCCCAGCATGCTTCACTTCAGACTGTGTCCAGAGATTTCAGGAGTGGAGCGACAACCCTTTAGCTTCATCACTTGGGTGAGACCTTTCCTTTCATAGTATTCTCAAATTCCATTCCAGGTGGTCCACTTCCCAGTGAAGTCCCCAAACCTAGATATAGACCAGGTCCCCTGAGATAGAGCATATGTTCACACTTGTCCATAAACCAGGGAAAAATATATACCTAAAAGCAGAAGTACACAAAAGTCTGCAGAGAATACCCCCCCAACACTTCATCTGCTTTATTCCAGCCTTTAGGTCCGTGACTGTTCAACAATTTGTTTGGCTTTGTATGTTAACTCTCTTTTCAGCCACCAGGTTCTGGCTGCCAGCATGATGCTGACCAGACTTCCCTGGACTGAAGACCCCACCAATGTGTCCTAGAGCTCCAATTCCCCAGAGACCTACCCTACTAGGGAAAGAGAGAGGCAGACTGGGAGTATGAACTGACCAGTCAAGGCCCATGTTCAGCTGGGAAGCAATTACAGAAGCCAGACCTTCCACCTTCTGCAACCCACAACGACCCTGGGTCCATACTCCCAGAGGGATAGGGAACGGGAAAGCTATCAGGGGAGGGGATGAGATATGGAGATTGGGTGGTGGGAATTGTGTGGAGTTGTACCCCTCCTATCCTATGGTTTGTTAATGTCTCCTTTCTCAAATACATAAATAAATAAATAAAAAGAAAACTGGATTATGCTAAAGCAGTTGTGACTGTGTGATGATTTCCTCAGCCCTGGCAAGCATTCTTTTGAAGGGAGGATGCAGAGGTGACCTGATCCAGCTGTGGATGTATGGTAGCCAGAGATAAATGCCATTCTGCACTGAAGCCCACAGAAATCTGGTCACAAGAGCTGGGTGGTGGCACATCCAGTAGAAAGCACATAGATTGTCTAGGAAGTGGTACAGTGGATAAAGCACTGGATTCTCAAGCATGAGGTATTGAGTTCAATCCCCAACAACACACTACCAGAGTGATGTCTGGTTCTTTCTCTCTCTATCTCCTCCTATCTTTTTCATTAATAAATAAGCGAGACCTTTAAAAAGAGAGTGAGAGAGAAGGGGAGGGAGAGAGAAAGAAAGAAAGAAAAAAAGAGCACATGGTACTATGCACAAGGGCCCCACCCCATCTGCATGAGGGAAGCTTCAAGAAGAGTAATGAAACAGTGCTGCAAGTATCTGTGTGTCTCTCTTTCCATCTCCCCTTTCCCTCTCAATTTCTCTGTCTCCTTCCAAAATAAACAAATTAAAATGTTTTAAGAAGAAATTCGACCACAGGTGAGATATACGCTACAATAACCCTTTTGCTATTCTTTACATTCATACAGGAAATAAAGATCAAATCAAGACCATTGGATGCCCTGTGAAATGGCCTTTACTGAGTTCCTGATTGTCATCCTAAAGGACCTTGGAAAGCATGGTCTCAGAAACGGATCCAAACATCCACAATCTGTATTCTTGATTTTCCTTTGTTAGGGTGCCTGCTTTTTTGTTTGCTTGCTTCCTTCCAGGACCCTGCTTAATTCTGACTTCCTGTGGTGCTGGAGATTGAACTTGGGACCTATGGTGCTTTAGACTAGAAAGTCTTTTTGCATAAGCTATACTCTCTCATCAGGTTTTTTTTTTAATATTTATTTATTCCCTTTTGTTGCCCTTGTTGTTTTTTCATTGTTGTAGTTATTGTTGTCATTGTTGTTGGATAGGACAGAGAGAAATGGAGAGAAGAGGGGAAGACAAGAGAGGGGGAGAGAAAGACAGACACCTGCAGACCTGCTTCACCGCCTATGAAACGACTCCCCTGCAGGTGGGGAGCTAGGGACTTGAACCTTACGCTGGTCCCTGCGTTTTGCACCACCAGTGCTTAACCCACTACGCTACCACCAGACTCCCTCTCTCACCAGGTTTAAGGTATATTTTAAATACAGAAAGATACAGCATGATATAAAACACACTTGGGTACCAACTATCCAGATTTTTGTTTATTACTGTCAACACATCTTGAAAGTTACCTTTAATAAAACTAAACTAAAACTAAACTAAAAACTGTGGAGTGGGGGGGTGAGCATTCAGGTCTTGGAACATGATAGCAGAAGAGGACCTATCAGGGGTTGTATTGTTATGTGGAAATGTTATGCATGTACTTTACTGTCAACTGTAAACCAATAATTCCAATATATAAATTTTAAGAAAATAATAAAATAAATTAAAAACTTCAGGTAAAATTAGATTTCCTTTGCCCACAGTCATATTTACTTTTCCTCCCTCAGAATCAACTACTATTACAAATATAGTGGGTTTCCTTCCATGCCACTCACATTATATACATATACATATACATGCATATGTGTCTGTGCAAAATACAAAGCTGTGTTTTTGTATTTGTTTTAAAAATGAATGAATATAGATAACACTGGGAAGTCCTGAATTTTCTGGATAAGGAAGAAGAGGAGAGAGAAAAATAAAACCAAAATCACACAGGATCTTTAAAGCTAGAAAGCTTTTTTCATTTTTTTAAAAAAATTTTTTTTCCTCCAGGGTTATTGCTGGGCTCGGTGCCTGCACCATGAATCCACCGCTCCTGGAGGCCATTTTTTCCCCTTTTTGTTGCCCTAGGTGTTGCAGCCTCGTTGCGGTTATTATTGCCATTGTTGACGTTGCTTTGTTGTTGGATAGGACAGAGAGAAATGGAGAGAGGAGGGGAAGACAGAGAGAGAGGGGAGAGAAAGATAGACACCTGCAGACCTGCTTCACCGCCCCGTGAAGCGACTCCCCTGCAGGTGGGGAGCCGGGGCTCTAACCGGGATTCTTACGCCGGTCCCTGCGCTTTGCGCCACGTGCGCTTAACCCACTGCGCCACCGCCCGACTCCCACTTTTTTCATTTTTAAGTTTCTCTCACTCCTGTCCTCAGTTTCAAGGTTGTCTTCCTAAAGCCACTCCCAAGCCTCCTCTGCCACCCCATTTTGCCACCCCTAACCTCTAAGATGGGCTCTGTCTAGTTAGCAGGCTGCATGAGATGGATTTCTGACTGTGACTACTGACTCAACCCACCTACCGGTTGTTTTCACATAAAGGTGGAACTCTAGGAGGCAGAATCCCTCCTGTCTGTCCCTGATGCAACCCCCAGCCCCTGGCAACGCTCCCTACCCCCCAAGTAAAGGCACACCCTAAAGGCATGTTAAATGAATGACTCTGTCTGGCACATTTTAAATGGGACACTCCTTGCAACTCTTCTTTGCACAAAGTCTGAACAAGACGTCTACAGGGAGACTCTTGTTCTAATCTAAAATCTCTCACCAGTCTAACAGCTCTAAAAGGCCACTCTTCTTTCTAAGCCATTCTTGACAAAAAAAAAAAAAAAAAAAAGAAGAAGATACACATCTTGGGGGAAATTTTTATATTTCAAAATCTCCTGTAATCATTAATATTTAAATACAGAAACTCAGTTATGATGCTTATTTCAAAGGCAGCAATTAGACAAAGCTGCTGTTTTTATGAGATTCTACTGACTAAAATTCATTATCTGCCTGTAGAAAAACAATTCTATTGAATAGTTTGGTTCCTGGCTCTTTTTTCCCTCCTCTATCAACAGCCTAGTCCTGTGTGGGCTAAAGCCCAATGCTGCAATGATGACCTCAGCTCACCCCACAGCCCCTGGGATGTCCTCACTGTCACTGGCAAGCGTGCCAAGCTTCTTGAGGCTGCTGCCAGAGGAAGAATGGAACTATGTGTTTGAAGGCTGTTTTGCATTTTCAGGACCCTATGAGCAAAATGCAAATATGGAGTCAGCGTCTTCTGTCTGGAGGATGAGCTTCTGTAGAAAGGTTACTGCTCTTTTGTGTCTGCAGCTTCTCCACCCCCTAACACATCATTTATCACTTTGAGCAAAAACATGTTTCCACATTATGACTGATTTCTTAAAGTCATCATTTTATTCTCCTCAGATTTTTCTCTCTCATAAGCAGACCTTTTTGACATGCAAGGCATGTTTTATTTACATAAATTTGAAGAGACCCCCCCACATGTAATTCAAATTAATTTAAGTTATGTACATATATTTGACTATATATATGTTTTTTTTAACACCCCATTTTTTTTATTCCAACATTGGACTAGCTTTCTTTTGTTCAGTTTCAGTTGAGGTAGGCTTCAATTCAAGGGTTATGTTATAGGGAAGAAAAAAAAAGATACTTTTAAATACTAGAATTAATTTCATGTGGTGATATGTTATCATATGAAAAGCGCCCCAGGCCTGAAACAGTCTGTGGGATGGCTGTTCTTTTACCTACTTTTTCAGACTCACATTAGGATATGGGACCACTGAATGGAATGGTAGACAAAAATCTCACTTCCTCTCCCTCCCTCAACTTTTCTTCTTTGGCCCACAGTTTGTGGTTGATTTCCCTCAAGGTAAAACACACATATGAGATTTCTCTACAGCCAGATGTGGGAAGGCAAACTGCTGCATAGGGTCAAAGCATTCATTGGAAGTTTGCAGGGTGCACCGATCTGAGCCAGCACCACACACTACTAGGGTGGGGCTCAATGAAAGGCCATTAGGAAAGTGTGAGCTAGCAGGTGGGGATCCACTGCCCAGTATGATCACTCTGGTCAGAGTGCCAGACATTCTGATGGGAATTACTTATGATGACTCATGTTTGCCTATATATTTTTTCAATTTTTATTTATAAAAAGGAAACACTGACAAAAACCATAGGATAAGAGGGGTACAATTCCACACAATTCCCACTACCAGAACTCCATATCCCATCCCCTCCCCTGATAGCCTTCCTATTCTTTATTCCTCTGGGAGTATGGACCAAGGGTCATTATGGGGTGCAGAAGGTGGAAGGTCTGGCTTCTGTAATTGCTTCCCTGCTGAACATGGGTATTGACAGGCTGATCCATACTCCCAGCCTATCTCTCTCTTTCCTCTTTTCTCTCTTTTTAGTGGGATGGGGCACTGGGGCAGTGCGGCTCCAGGACACATTGGTAGGGTCGTCTGCCTAGGGAAGTCCAGTTGGCATCATGTTAGCATCTGGAACCTGGTGTTTGCCTATATTTTTAAGAAGGGGACAAATCAGAAGCTCACATGGTCTTATTTAGACAAATAAATTTTGCGTATTTAAATAGTCCACTTTAAAAAGGGGGGAACCTTATATATGTTTAGATAATAAAAAAATATCTTGATTACTAGAAATTATACACATGAGGAAAGGAGGAGAAGGGGAGAAGAAGGGACGAGGAAAAAAAAAAAAGAGGGGAAAACCTGAATGGCTTTGAAGGAGGAAGGAAACCCCAACCTCCTCTAGGTCAACCCACTGGCAGATGAGGGTCACAAGTTCTTTTTTTTTTTCTTTTTAAATATTTATTTATTTATTCCCTTTTGTTGCCCTTGTTTTTTTTTATTGTTGTAGTTATTATTGTTGTTATTGTTGTTGTCGTTGTTGGATAGGACAGAGAGAAATGGAGAGAGGAGGGGAAGACAGAGAGGGGGAGAGAAAGATAGACACCTGCAGACCTGCTTCACCGCCTGTGAAGTGACTCCCCTGCAGGTGGGGAGCCAGGGGCTCAAACTGGAGATCCTTACACTGGTCCTTGGGCTTTGCGCCACATGCACTTAACCCGCTGCACTACTGCCTGACTCCCAAGGGTCACAACTTCTACAGAGAACTATCTGAAACTTTCCCATAGCATGTGGGATAAAAGTCCTCCCTTTACTTACAGTCACACACTTAAGTAACATGTGTCAGGTGCTCAACAGTTGTTATTTTTAGCACTTTATAGAAATCATTTCAGTTAATCTAGTAATATATGAAGTTGATACTATGACAAGCCTACTTTTCCAGTTTATAGGTAAGGAAACTAGGAAACTAAGGCATAAACTAAGACCTTGCATAAATGGTTCTTGGCTTCCTCGGACTTTATCTCTTTCTCTTGTGTAATAGCTTGCCTGCCACACTCATCACTTTTCTGTTCAATATAGCTCACACCTGGCCTTCTACCCCTGGGCCTGTGCATACTTTCCTCCCTGATAGGCAAGGTCTCAGCTCACAGGTAGGTTTACCTTGAACCCTTCAATCTCTTTAGATCACGTAACTATTACTTTTCACAGATAATTCATCATCCATCTCTCCACCAGAATTAAAATTCAGAGATCAGAGTGTGCCCATATTCCAATGGCCATTACTGAAGCTCAGAAAATGCTTAATATTATTGAATAAATAACTAGGGTCTTCAGAATCTTAATTTAAAAATAGTAGAGGCCACAACTCCTAGTATGTGTACTACTTACACATCCATTTGTACCACAATGTATACTTTCACGCAGGTACAAAGCAGACAGTGTGAGTACCTTTACTAAAAGGAAGAAACAGCTCAGGATGGTTATGATTTATTTGGTAGTTGGAAAAGTTATAACACATTTTTGCACAGAAAAATTTGTCATGACTTTTCCAACAGCCCAGTATTTCCCTAACATCACTCAGCAAGTCAGTTACAGACCCTCGGCCTCCCAGTTGTGATTTCCATGGCCTGATGGAGGAATGGGCACCAATACTGTTGCCTCTTCCTAGGCATCCAGGAAGTTGTGGTTTTCCAGCTTCCTTTGTAATTAAGTTGGGGCCAGTCACTTGGATTTATGTAGGTGGAAGTGATATACCCACCTTGAGGCCTAGTTACAAAATGTCCTATGTGGTCCAGGAGGTGGCATAGTTTTTAAAATGTTGGACTCTCAATCATGATGTCCTGAGTTCGGTCCCTGGCAGCGCAGGTACCAGAGTGAAGTCTGGTTCTTTTCCTCTCCTCCTTTCCTTTTACTCTTCTCATTAACAGATAAATAAAATACTTTTTTAAAATGTCGTATGTAGTGAGTCAGGCCATAGCGCAGTGGGTTAAGCGCAGGTGGTGCAAAGCACAAGGACTGGCGTAAGGATTGAGCCCCCCCCCCCCCCCCCGGCTCCCCACCTGCAGGGGAGTCACTTCAGAAGCGGTGAAGCAGGTTTGCAGGTGTCTATCTTTCTCTCCCCCTTTCTGTCTTCCCCTCCTCTCTCCATTTCTCTCTGTTCTATCCAACAACAGTGGCATCAATAACAACAACAATAATAACTACAACAATAAAAAAACAAGGGCAACAAAGGGAATAAATAAATAAATAAATATTTTAAAAATGTCCTATGTAATCTTGCCCTCAATGTGGATCAGCAATGGTAGAGAATGTTCCATCCTCCGAAGGGAAGCTGGACAACATACTCTATGTCCCACCTGAGGAAGATGGGTCCTGAAATTGGGGCAGCTTGGAACGTTCCTACGAATGTGAGCTCATACCTACAGGGATGCAGAGGTCACATAGGCTCCTAAACTGAATATGGGCCCCAGATCAAATCGATGGGGTTTACAGTCAACAATATTCATACACCTTTCCCATTTGGGAGCTACTCTCTTCCTTAACCCAGCTTTCTAGCCCTTTTTCAAGCCATGACATCACTTTCCCAGACAATAACTTGGGTCCACCTGTATATCAGATGTCAGGCTCAGACAAAACAAATAAGCAAACAAACAAACAAAAAACTAGTATAGTCATGGGTCCTATGGAATATAACTAAAATAGGCCTACTACAAAATGAAGACCCCCAAATCTTCATCTGCAATATTCCAGCCTTTAGGTTCATGATTCATCAACAATTTGTTTGGCTTTGTATGTTAACTATTTTTTTCAGCCACGATTCCAGATGCTACCATGATGCCAACCAGACCTCTCTGGGCAGACGACCCCACCAATATGTCCTGGAGCCCATGCTTCCTCAGAGCTCTGCCCTACTAGGGAAAGAGAGAGACAGGCTTGGAATATTGACCTACCTGCCAATACCCATGTTCAGCGGGGAAGCAAGTACAGAAGCCAGACCTTCCACCTTCTGCACCCCACAATGACCCTGGGTCCATACTCCCAGAGGGATAAAGAATAGGACAGCTATTAGGGGAGGTGATGGGATATGGAGTTCTGGTGGTGGGAATTGTGTGGAGTTGTACCCCTCTTAGCCTATGTTTTTTGTCAGTGTTTCCTTTTTTAAAATTTTATTTATTTACTTATTTATTTATTTTCCCTTTTGTTGCCCTTGTTGTTTTTCATTGTTATTATAGTTATTATTATTATTGATGTCATTGTTGTTAGATAGGACAGGGAGAAATGGAGAGAGAAGGGGAAGACAGAGAGGGAGAAAGATAGACACCTGCAGACCTGCTTCACCGACTGTGACCCCTCTGCAGGTGGGGAGCTGGGGCTCGAACCGGGATCCTTACGCCGGTCCTTGCGCTTTGTGCCACCTGTGCTTAAGCAGCTGTGCTACTGCCAGACTCCCCCCAGTGTTTCCTTTTTTTAAAAAAATATTTATTTATTTATTTATTTATTTATTCCCTTTTGTTGCCCTTGTTGTTCTATTGTTGTAGTTATTATTGCTGTTGTCGTTGTTGGCTAGGACAGAGAAATGGAGAGAGGAGGGGAAGACAGAAGGGAAGAGAAAGATAGACACCTGCAGACCTGCTTCACCACCTGTGAAGCGACTCCCCTGTGAAGCGACTCCCCTGCAGGTGGGGAGCCGGAGGCTTGAACTGGGATCCTTACGCCTGTCCCTGCGCTTTGCACCACCGGAGCTTAACCCACTGCGCTATCGCCGGACTCCCAGAGTTTCTTTTTTATAAAGAAAAAATTTTTAAAGTGTCCTATGTAATCTTTTTGGATTATCTCTCTTTCTCAATATCTCAAGTTTTTTTTTTTCTCTCTCTCTCTCTCTCTAAAGATGAGATTCAGTAGAGGAAAGAGGGTAGGAGACATCTGAATCACAAGTTAGTACTCAAAGGAGAGCTGCCTGGGACAATCATACAGCAGCACTGAACTGTAAAGTAGGAAAGAAGGAACCATTTGTTGTGTAAGGTCATTGAGATTGGGGGAGATGAGATGGGAGAGGGCAGGGGCCATTTGGTGGCTGTAAATTCTACATGAACCAACAGCGCAATATAATGTCCAGTTTTCAGGCTGTGCCACACCAGTAAGGGAGGTGACAATTTGATGTAAGCACAGATGTGAGAGAATCCACAGTTGCTGAGGGACGCAATGTAATTCCAAAAGGCCCTGTGCCTGCAAAGCATGGCTAGAACCGCTAGACCCACTGTTATGGCCCCTGGTCTCCCATGTCTGGTTGCAGTTGATTGAAAAGGCAACCAGCTAACAATTACTGCAGCTGGGACAAGATACAGATCTTTGGACTAAAGACTTGGCTACATAGTGAATAAAGAAATTGGTGTCAGTTCACATATTTCTTTCGCTGAGAATGCTGCCTCACAGTGAAGGAGAAATGTCTGAGATTATGGCCATGGTAGGGCCATCCATAACTATGAGGGTTACTGAATTCAAGTGCACCAGGCAAAACAGATGGGAACAATGCAAAGAACTCGGGGCAGAATGAGCTCTCAGGTTATTCCATCCTGGATGGCAAGACAAGCAGCTGATCAGAAAACAGCTGGTTTAGGTTTGGGGTTGGGGACGAGAAAGTTAAGATGTATAGTGTTCACTCTACAGATGTGCATCTTCTGCTTGTCCTGCGGCTATGACATCACTATGACCATACTGTGGACATGAGTAGTGGGTGATACAGCTTCTCAAGTTATGTGGTCATTATCCTCTCTCTATCTCTCTCTCTCTCTCTGAGCAAGTGCCTCACACATACGTGATATCATGGCTCCTGGACCACTTTTTCATTTAGATAGAGACAGAGGGAGAGACCCAAAGTGGGAGAGACACTGCAGCACCAGAGCTCCCCCTGGTGCCATATCAATGCTAAGGCTCGAACCTGGTATAACAAGGTACATGCTCCCAGTTTCTCTATAAAAATCCCATTTACTGTTTCAGCAAAATCAATCAAATACCTAGGAATAAAGTTGACCAAAGAAGTGAAAGACTTGTATGCTGAAAACTATGAGTCGCTACTCAAGGAGATAGAAACTGATACCAAGAAATGGAAAGATATCCCATGCTCATGGATTGGAAGAATAAATATCATCAAAATGAATATTCTTCCCAGAGCCATATACAAATTTAATGCAATACCCATCAAAGTTCCACCAAGCTTCTTTAAGAGAATAGAACAAACATTACAATCATTTATCTGGAACCTGAAAACACCTAGAATTGCCAAAACCATCTTAAGGAAAAGAAACAGAAATGGAGGCATCACACTCCCAGACCTTAAACTATATTATAAAGCCATCATCATCAAAACAGCATGGTACTGGAACAAAAATAGGCACACAGACCAGTGGAACAGAATTGAAAGCCCAGAAGTAAATCCCAACACCTGTGGGCATCTAATCTTTGATAAGGGGGCCCAAAGGATTAAATGGAAAAAGGAGGCTCTCTTCAATAAATGGTGCTGGGAAAACTGGGTTGAAACATGCAGAAGAATGAAATTGAACCACTTTATCTCACCAGAAACAAAAATCAACTCCAAATGGATCAAAGACCTAGATGTCAGACCAGAAACAATCAAATACTTAGAGGAAAACATTGGTAAAACACTTTCCCACATACACCTCAAGGACATCTTTGATGAATCAAACCCAATTGCAAGGAAGACTAAAGCAGAAACAAATCAATGGGACTACATCAAATTGAAAAGCTTCTGCACATCCAAAGAAACTATTAAACAAACAGAGAGACCCCTCACAGAATGGGAGAAGATCTTCACATGCCAGATATCAGACAAGAAACTAATCACCAAAATATATAAAGAGCTCAGCAAACTTAGCACCAAAAAAGCAAATGACCCCATCCAAAAATGGGCAGAGGAAATGAACAAAACATTCATCTCAGAGGAGATCCAAAAGGCTAACAAATATATGAAAAACTGCTCTAGGTCACTGATTGTCAGAGAAATGCAAATTAAGACAACACTAAGATACCACCTCACTCCTGTAAGAATGGCATACATCAAAAAGGACAGCAGCAACAAATGCTGGAGAGGATGTGGGGACAGAGGAACCCTTTTACATTGCTGGTGGGAATGTAAACTGGTACAGCCTCTGTGGAGAGCAGTCTGGAAAACTCTCAGAAGGCTAGACATGGACCTTCCATATGATCCAGTAATTCCTCTCCTGGGGTTATACCCCAAGGACTCCATAACACCCAACCAAAAAGAGGTGTGTACTCCTATGTTCATAGCAGCACAATTCATAATAGCTAAAACCTGGAAGCAACCCAGGTGCCCTACAACAGATGAGTGGCTGAGAAAGCTGTGGTATATATACACAATGGAATACTATGCAGCTATCAAAAACAATGAACCCACCTTCTCTAACCCATCTTGGACAGAGCTAGAAGGAATTATGTTAAGTGAACTAAGTCAGAAAGATAAAGATGAGTATGGGATGATCCCACTCATCAACAGAAGTTGACTAAGGAGATCTGAAAGGGAAACTAAAAGCAGGATCTGACCAAATTGTAAGTAGGGCACCAAAGTAAAAACCCTGTGGTGAGGGGTAGACATGCAGCTTCCTGGGCCAGTGGGGGGTGGGAGTGGGCGGGAGGGATGGGTCACAGTCCTTTGGTGGTGGGAATGGTGTTTATGTACACTCCTAGCAAAATGTAGACATATAAATCAGTAGTTAATTAACATGAGAGGGGGAAAATCAATTGTATGTCTCAAAGTTTTTCAAAACACAAACTGAAACTTTTTAATATATAGGCTGTGTATTTGATATGCAGACTCTCTCAAAAGCCTAGACCAAGTAGGTTAGAAGCATCCAATAGCACAGCTATATACAAGATACTGGATACTGTACAGCAAACCCTAACAAAAGGACTTTTCAAAGTTAACCCAATTACCAAATAATGTGATGATAATATTAACTATCGATTGTCTTTTTGAACCCTAAGACAGCAGGAACCTCACATCTCCACTATAGAGCCCCTACTTCCCCCAGTCCTGGAACCCTTGGATAGGGCCCACTTTCCCGTATGCATCTCCCAATCCAAACCAAATAATATTGCATCCGCCGATCACAACCTAAGCAACGCAACGATTACCACCTCAACATGCTTCACCTCAGACTGTATCCAGAGACTTCACGTGTGGAATGACAACCCTTCAGCTTCATTACTCGGGTGAGACCTTTCCTTTTATAGTACACTCTAATTTAATCTCAGGTGGTTCACTTTCTAACAAAGTCCCATAACCTAGATATACACCAGTTTCTGTGAGAGAGCTTATGTGCACATGTATCCATAAACTACTGCAAAATATATACCTGAAAGCAGAAGTACACTAGAGTTTGCAGTGAGTACCTCCCTAACACTTCCTCTCCACTATTCCAAGCTTGGGATCCATGATTGCTCAACAAATTGTTTGGCTTCATATGTTAACTCTCTTTTCAATCACCAGGTTCCATATGCCACCAGGATGCTGGCCAGGCTTCCCTGGATTGAAGACCCCACCAATGTGTCCTGGAGCTCAGCTTCCCCAGAGACACACCTTACTAGGGAAAGAGAGAGGCAGACTGGGAGTATGGACCGACCAGTCAACGCCCATGTTCAGCGGGGAAGCAATTACAGAAGCCAGACCTTCTACCTTCTGCAACCCTCAACGACCCTGGGTCCATGCTGCCAGAGGGCTAGAGAATGGGAAAGCTATCATGGGAGGGGGTGGGTTATGGGGATTGGGTGGTGGGAATTGTGTGGAGTTGTACCCCTCCTACCTTATGTTTTTGTTCATTAATCCTTTCTTAAATAAAAAATTTAAAAAAAATTCTGATTAAATTAATACTCAGGTTGGGAACACCTGATGGAGCATATACATTATTATTTGCAAAGACCTGGATTCAGGACCCCTGTTCCCACCTGCAGGGTAGGCAGCTTCACTAGCAGTAAAGCAATGCTGTAGCTCTCTCTCCCTATGGCTCCTTCTCCCCTCAATTTTGCTCTGTCATATCAAATAAAAATAATAAATACATAAATACTCAGGTTATTACTTTGGCAGCATACATATTATCTACTGCTGAGTTAAGTTGCTACATGTCTTGCACATTTTTTCTAGGTCTAGTATTTGTCATATTCTATAAATTGCATTCATTTCTTCTATGGCTACTATAAAAGTTCCTCTCAGGTGCCCAGTGCTGGCACACCCATTAAAGTGCACATGTTATAACGGGCTAATGAGCAGGGACCCGGGTTCAAGCCTGGGGTCCCCACCTGCAGAAGGGAAGCTTTAAGAGCAGTGAAGCTGCTGGAGGTATTCTCTCTCTCTCTCTCTCTCATTATTTTTATTTATTGGATAGAGACAGCCATAAATTGAGAGTAAGGGGAGAGTTAGAGAGGAAGAGAAACAGAAAGATACCTGCAGCATTGCTTCACCATTCACAAAGCTTTCTCCTTACAGATAGGGACTGGAGGCTCAAACCTGGGTTCTTATGCATTGTAACATGTGCGCTCAACCAGGTGAGCCACCACCCAGCCCCTGGTATTGCTCTTTCTCTCTCCTTATTTCCTACATCCTTCTTCATTTCTCTCTATCTCTATCCAGTAAATAAATAAATTACTTAAATATTTTAAATAAAATGAAATGAAGTACATCTAAGTAATGGCCAAGTATCCTATCGATTCTGATTTCTTCTTGGAAACGTTCATTCTGGAGCCCTTTCCTCTCCCGCCCTCTCGTGATCAGTCTGGACAGCTACTCAGTATCTTTATTTGGTGTTCATATTTGTCTGTCACTTTGGAAGGCCTCAGAATTGTAGCTTCACAATAATTCTCATGAGAGTTTTTTTATATATATATTTTTAATTAATTAATTTATTTTGTTGCCCTTGTTTTGTTGTTGTAGTTATTATTGATGTCATTGTTGTTGGATAGGAAAGAGAGAAATGGAGAGAGGAGGGGAAGACAGAGAGGGGGAGAGAAAGACAGACACCTGCAGACCTGCTTCACCGCTTGTGAAGTGACTCCCCTGCAGGTGGGGAGCCGGGGGCTCGAACCGGGATCCTTCCGCTGGTCCCTTGTGCTTAGCGCCACCTGCGCTTAACCCGCTGCGCTACCGCCCGACTCCCTCATGAGAGTTTTAAAGGCATTTTTCTACTGCCTTCTATCTTTGAACAGACTGATGTTCATTTCGTTTTATATGTGATTCTCCCCCTGCACAAGCAGGTGCACTCTCCTCAGTTAACTCAGCTACCACTGGCAATCTGCTTCTCAACTGCCAACATTTTGCTGGTATCTCTCATTTGCTGTTAATTCTATCTCAAGTCCCTCTGACTTTGTGGTTTAAACTCTTTAACTTCCTTACTGTAATTTCAGACAGGGCACACTTGTTTAATCTGCCAGACTTAATCGTCAGTCTTACTAGTGATTTTAATTTAAAAAGTAGCAAGATAGATATGATCCTATGTTCTAAAGTTATTTTTATTGTGCATATAAATACAAAATTATATATAAATATTTCCATGTTTAAAAGCCACCTGTCAAATACCATGATTTATGCTACAAGACATGGAGGAAAAGAACTATATTGCTTTTTTTTTTTTTCCATTGGTGCCTGGAAAGACCTCACACATGCAAAGCACACACTCTACCAATACTGAGCTCCGTGTCCACACTATACTGTTACTTTTAATGACTTTATACTTTTTTTTTTGTCTCCTGGGTTATTGCTGGGGCTCATGCCAGCACTATGAATCCACTGCTCCTGGAGGCTATTTTTCTCATTTTGTTGCCCTTGTTATGTTGTTATTGCTGTTGTTGTTGTTGGATAGGGAAGAGAGAAATTGAGAGAGGAGAGGAAGGCTGAGAGGGGAAGAGAAAGAGAAACACTTGCAGACCTGCTTCATTGCTTGTGAAGTGACCCCCTTGCAGTTGGGGAGCTGGGGGCTCGAACCGTGATCCTTAGGCCGGTTCTTGCACTTTATACTATTTTAATGCATTCCCTGTACTGAGATTTGTAGAAACAATCCTCAAGTTTTCTTTCTTCCTTCCTTTTTTGCTTTTTCTTTTTCCTTTTTTTTTTTTTTTTACCAGAGTACTACTCAGCTCTGGCTTTGGTGGTGTGGGGGATTGAACCTGGGATTTTGGAGCCTAAGGCATAAGAGTCTCTTTGCATAACCATTATGCTATCTACCCTGCCCCTCCTCAAGTTTTCTGTATTTAGCATGTTCCTATTTTTCATTAATATAAATAATACCCTTATAAGCACAACTACATAAATCTTGTGTTGAAGAAGATATATCTGTAGGTTAAATTTCTAGAAATTGACTTGCTAAGTCAAAGAGTTTGGGAATTTAAAATTATTGTGGGGGGTGGGGCTGGGTGGTGACACAACTGGTTGAGTGCACACGCTATAATGCACAAACACCCAGGTTTGAACCCCCAGTCCCCACCTGCAAAAGCCTAGTTTTGAATATGTCAAGTTGAATATATATTTCAGTATCAAAAGGCAGTTAATGGCTGGGTAGACAGCATCATGTCTATGCAAAAGCGGGAAAGCTTTGAGAGTGGTGAAGCAGTGCTGCAGGTGTCTCTCTGTCTCTATCTCCCCCTTCCCTCTTGATTTCTGTCTCTATCCAATAGAGATAATAAAAATTAAAAAAATATGTTAGTAAAAAATTATTATGGGGGGCTTGGTAGTGGTACACTCAGTTGAACACACTTTACAGTGTGAAGATCTGGGTTCAAGCTCCCCGCTCCCCACCTGTAGGGGGAATGCTTCACAAGTGGTGAAGCAGTGCTGCAGGTCTATCTCTCCTCTATTCCCCCCTTCCATCTTAGTTTCTCTCAGTCTCTATCTAATAAATGAGTAAATAAATGAAATCGATACTTAAATAAAATTATTACAGACTATCTCCATGAGAGCCAGGAGATAGTGGGCAGAGAGTAGAATTTGTATGCCTGAAACGTCCTACTTTGGTCCTCAGCACAGTACAGGCCACAGCTGAGCCATGGCCCGGTTTCTCTCCTTAAAAATTAACAAATCTTTAGAAAAAATACCCCCAGGAGAAACTGAATTAGTTGATGTGCCTGTTTTTCACACCCCCCAGTTACACTCAATACTGTCAATACTTCTCTACATGAGAAGAGTAACATGATGTCTCTCTCATGTTTTTTAAGAAGAGCTGGATTTCCATAAACTGATGGAGACTAAATAGATGGTGGCAGGTGAAAGAAACCTTACCAAAGATAACCTCGACTGAGATTTCAAGCCCCACAAGCACCATCAATGTGGCCAGGCAGTGAGGAGACAAGGGTTCAATGAGATTTGCTTTAGAGGGAAGTAGGGTGTATATAAGTCTGGTTTTGAACATGTCAAGTCTAATATATAGAAGCAGGTATTTCAGTATCAAACCGCGGTTAATGTCTGGGTAGAAAGCATAATGTTTATGCAAAAGACTTTCATGCCTGAGTCTCTGAGGTCTGGGGTTCAATCCCCAGCACTGCCATAAGCAGTGCTCTGGTCTCTCTATCTCTACCTTTCTCTCCATATCTTTGTCATTAAACTAAATTTAATATTTTTAAAGGCAGTTAGTTAAATAATGGTTTTGAGGAAAAACGATTTTAATAGGTATATCTCTCAGGTCACAGGCTGTTCAGTGGAAGACAGAGCACAAAAACTTATATGCCATCCTAGTTTCCAACCCAGGCACTGTATTTGCCAGAACTGAGTGATGGTCTGTGCTCTCTCACATATAAATATATAAATGTTTAATTTTTTTTCAGAATACAAATATAAATTTAAAAAAATAAATATTTTCAAAAAGGTGGGCTAGCTCTCCCAGGAAGGAGGGCATGGAAAATCTTTTACAAGATAGCATAATGGTTATGCAAAGAGACTCTCATGCCTGAGGTTCCAAAGTCCCAGGTTCCATCACAAGCCAGAGATGGGCAATGCTCTGGTAAGAAAAAAGAAAAGAAAGAAAGGAAGAACTTTTACTAGAGAAAACACAGTCTGGGGCCACATATGACTCTGATACTGGAGACATGTCGCACAAACCTTGTGCAGCCACAAGGAGAGGGGAAGAAAGAGAAGGGCATGTGGAGGGCTCAGCAGTGCCAGAAGCCGAAACTCAGAGGGCATGTCCTTGGCATGGTGGTTAGCAGCATAAACAAAGGAGGCTCCTTCAGTATTTCCACTACAGTTTCCCCAAGCCTCTCAGTGACCTAACTAACTTGGCTTGTAATTCTCCTCCACTCAGGGGGAAAAAAAAATCCAAAAAAAAACCTAAATGAAATTAAAAGCAAAATAAAACTGGATAAACATATTATTTAAGAAAAACTTCAGGATCCCCAGGGGAGAGTTTAGTCAGCCAAATAAAAGACAGTGAATCATTCTGTTCAGATGGTGTGACATTTAAATGAAATGTTTAATGATGACAACACTGTTAAGAAAAATTAAAAAGAAGACACGAATGGAGAGGAAGAAGAGAACTAGAGAGATATCAGAATGAATTCACCAGTCCCAACTGCATGTAGGTGGCACAGATGGCCATCAGATGTTAGCTTCTCAAGATAAAGGAAGAAATGGGCAGAACAGAGGTAATTATGTTCCAAAGGCTTGGGGCTTTTTCCATTGTACTCCCCTGGCTGTTCTCTTTTTTTCAGATTTGGGGGTTTGTTTTCTTATCTCCAAATTTTGGTTGACCATGAAATAAGCAAAATCCAAATTTCACCAAGTTTCTTCTCCTTAAAGTTCTCAGCTGCCGAAAGGGATAGCTGGTGCTGGCAAGGTGTTCTTTCTTGAGTTTTCAGTTCAAAGACAGTGTATTCCTAAAACTGAGAGTCCCATCCCCACAGCAGTCTGTATTATCTCTCCCCATGCTAACTTCAAGTCTCAGGCTGGGAATCTCAGATATTATTCAGACCAAGACTTTTCATTCCCAAAATACTGTTTAAAACCTGCATTCAGTGCTTAGCAAAAATAAGTAAGAAGGTGAAAGACAACTACCATTTGTGGAATCTACAGATTGGATATACATGAACTTGAAAAAGAAGAAGGATTTGGGACTTTGTTAGAAAGTGAACCACCTGAGATGAAATTAGAGTATACTATGAAAGGAAAGGTCTCACCCATGAAGCTGAAGGGTTGTCATTCCACACGTGAAGTCTCTGGACACAGTCTGAAGTGAAGCATGTTGAGGTGGCAATCGTTGCATTGGTTAGGTTGTGATCGGTGGATGCAATATTATTTGATATGGATTGGGAGAGGCATACGGGAAAGTGGGCCCTCTCCAAGGGTTCCAGGACTGGGGGAAGTAGGGACTCTATAGTGGAGATGTGAGGTTCCTGCTGTCTTAGGGTTCAAAAAGACAATCGATAATTAATGTTATCATTACATTATTTGGTAATTGGGTTAACTTTGAAAAGTCCTTTTGTTATGGTTTGCTGCACAGTACCCAGTATCTTGTATATAGCTGTGCTATTGGATGCTTCTGATCTACTTGGTCTAGGCTTTTGAGAGAGTCCGCATATATCAAATACACAGCCTATATATTAAAAAGATTCGGTTTGTCTTTTGAGAAACTTTGAGACATACAATTGATTTTCCCCCTCTCATATTAATTAGCTAGTGATTTATATGTCTACATTTTGCTAGGAGTGTACATAAACACCATTCCCACCACCAAATGACTGTGACACATCCCTCCAACCCACTTCCACCCCCCACTGGCCCAGGAAGCTGCATGTCTACCCCTCACCACTGGGTTTTTACTTTGGTGCCCTACTTACAATTTGGTCAGGTCCTGCTTTTAGTTTCCCTTTCAGATCTCCTTAGTCAACTTCTGTTGATGAGTGGGATCATCCCATACTCATCTTTATGCTTTCTGACTTAGCTCACTTAACATAATTCCTTCTAGCTCAATATACACCAGTTTCTGTGAGAGAGAGCATATGTTCACACGTATCCATAAACTACTGCAAAATATATACCTGAAAGCAGAAGTACACTAGAGTTTGCAGTGAGTACCTCCCTAACACTTCCTCTCCACTATTCCAAGCTTTGGGCCCAAGATTGCTCAACAATTTGTTTGGCTTCATATGTTAACTCTCTTTTCAGTCACCAGGTTCCAGATGCCATCAGGATGCTGGCCAGGCTTCCCTGGATTGAAGACCCCACCAATATGTCCTGGAGCTCAGCTTCCCCAGTGACACACCCTACTAGGGAAAGAGAGAGGCAGACTGGGAGTATGGACCGACCAGTCAATGTCCATGTTCAGCGGGGAAGCAATTACAGAAGCCAGACCTTCTACCTTCTGCAACCCACAAAGACCCTGGGTTCATGCTCCCAGAGGGATAGAGAGTGGGAAAGCTATCGGGGGAGGGGGTGGGATATGGAGATTAGGTGGTGGGAATTGTGTGGAGTTGTACCCCTCCTACCCTATGGTTTTGTTAATTAATCCTTTCTTAAATAAAAAAAAATTGAAAAAAAAAAAGAAGGAAGAGGAGGGAGAGGAGGAAGAGAAGCAAGCAAACCCTTTTTAAGCCTTGTGAGAACTTTAGTGATTATTTTAGAAGGGTGGGAGGGTGAGGATGCAGAACTTCGGTGTTGTGGAACTAGACACTGTAATCATACAATCTTGTAACTTACTATTAATCACAAATTAAAAATTAAACAAAAGAAGTGAAACCTGCATTTATGGGTGGGGGAATAACTCAATGTTAGATGACAGGACTTGTATGCCTGAGGCCCCTGGTTCAGTCTCTGGTATTGCCATATGCAGTGTTCTTGCCTCTCTTTCCAATAAAAAAAAATAAATCTTTGAAAATCGCATTATGATAAAATTTATCAGCTGTACAACTCACTCATTTTAAGTATACATTTTACTTAAATGTGCAACTAACTCATGTTGGGTGTACATTTTTAGTAATATTTTGAGGTTGGACAATCATCGCAGTCCCATTTTAGAGTACTTCCAGCCTCCAAAAAAATAGCTCCAGCTCATTTGCTTAAGCCCCAACACAGCCCCAGATAACCAATAATCTTTCTGTCCTTACATTTGCTTTAGCATGTCATGCAGATGATCTCATTTATCATGTTGTCTTTTGCATCTGCTTCTTGCACTTAGAACAGTGCCATCAAGTCTCATCCCTGTCACAAGTTGAATTAATAATTTATTCTTTTTTGTGGCTGAATAATATTTCATCGTATGGATATATTACTTGTGTACCTATTCATCAGTTGATGAATATCTGAAGTGTATCTACCTTTTATCTTTTATTAATAATATTTCTATGAAGTATTGGATGTATGGATGTACGATATTGTGTTTCTTGTACCTAAAAATACAACTACTAAGTTATATGGTCTTTTGTTTAATTAAGAAAAAGATTTCATGTTACCATATGCTATGCCTGAGATACAAGGGTCTCTGGATCAATCCTTGGGACCACAAAGCAGTGCTCTGGCCTATCTGTCTTACTTTATCTGACACCACCTTCTGTGGCCCATAAAGATCTCTGGTCCATACATCTAGAGGAATAAAGAGTAGGAAACTTTCCAATGGAAGGGATGGGATGTGAAAGTCTGGTGGTAGGAATTGCATGGCATTGTACCCCTCTTATCCCACAATCTTTTCAATCATTATTACAGCACTAATAAAAAATTATAAAGAAAAGAAAAGAAATTATTTTAGTCATCTTACTGGATGTGAAGTCATATCTCTTTATCATCTGGGGTTGCATTTCTTTAGTGACTAATGATGATTAACACCTTCTCATATACTTAATGTCATCATATACTATCTTCAGTGAATTGCCTATTTGAATATTTTGCCTGGTTTATAAATTGTAAATCCTTAAAACACACACACACACACACACACACACGCAATTAAGGAAAGCATCAACGGTTAACTAGGCACTGAGTCATAGTGAAATTTCTAGTTACATCCATCTATTTTATGCCAAGAGGGAGAGGCTAGGCACCCCTAACAAGCTTGTCTGATGAAGTTACTCCACACAAAATACCAGTGAGATGACAACAGCACCTCTCAAAGGATGCACTGGCTAAGAACGGTGGTTTCTCACTTTAAATTCTCAATCACAGTTTCTATATAGCATAAAAAAGAAACTGCAAAGTAGGGCACCAAAGTAAAAACCCAGTGGTGAGGGGTAGACATGCAGCTTCCTGGGCCAGTGGGGGGTGGGAGTGGGCGGGAGGGATGGGTCACAGCCCTTTGGTGGTGGGAATGGTGTTTATGTACACTCCTAGCAAAATGTAGACATATAAATCACTAGTTAATTAATATGAGAGGGGGAAATCAATTGTATGTCTCAAAGTTTCTCAAAAGACAAACCGAATCTTTTTAATATATAGGCTGTGTATTTGATATATGCGGACTCTCTCAAAAGCCTAGACCAAGTAGATCAGAAGCATCCAATAGCACAGCTATATACAAGATACTGGATACTGTACAGCAAACCATAACAATGGGACTTTTCAAAGTTAACCCAATTAACAAAGTGATGATAATATTAACTATCGATTGTCTTTTTGAACCCTAAGACAGCAGGAACCTCACATCTCCACTATAGAGCCCCTACTTCCCTCAGTCCTGGAACCCTTGGAGAGGGCCCACTTTCCCGTATGCATCTCCCAATCCGAACCAAATAATATTGCATCCGCCGATCACAACCTAACCAAAGCAACGATTGCCACCTCAATATGCTTCACTTCAGACTGTATCCAGAGACTTCACGTGTGGAATGACAACCCTTCAGCTTCATTACTCGGGTGAGACCTTTCCTTTTATAGTACACTCTAATTTCATCTCAGGTAGTTCACTTTCTAACAAAGTCCCATAATCTAGATATACACCAGTTTCTGTGAGAGAGAGCTTATGTGCACACGTATCCATAAACTACTGCAAAATATATACCTGAAAGCAGAAGTACACTAGAGTTTGCAGTGAGTACCTCCCTAACACTTCCTCTCCACTATTCCAAGCTTGGGATCCATGATTGCTCAACAAATTGTTTGGCCTCATATGTTAACTCTCTTTTCAATCACCAGGTTCCAGATGTCACCTGGATGCTGGCTAGGCTTCCCTGGATTGAAGACCCCACCAATGTGTCCTGGAGCTCAGCTTCCCCAGAGACACACCTTACTAGGGAAAGAGAGAGGCAGACTGGGAGTATGGACCGACCAGTCAACGCCCATGTTCAGCGGGGAAGCAATTACAGAAGCCAGACCTTCTACCTTCAGCAACCCTCAACGACCCTGGGTCCATGCTCCCAGAGGGCTAGAGAATGGGAAAGCTACCATGGGAGGGGGGGGATTACGGGGATTGGGTGGTGGGAATTGTGTGGAGTTGTACCCCTCCTACCTTATGTTTTTGTTCACTAATCCTTTCTTAAATAAAAAAATTAAAAAAAAAAAAAGGAACTGCAAGAGACAGAAGAAAATTTGTTTTCCAGAGGACAATAAAAACATATGGGACATTTTTTATATTTTGTATCAGTGATTTAATAATGATCTATAAGACTACAGGGGAATAGTTTCACACCTCATTCATCACTAAAGTTCTGTGCCCCCCCCCCCCACACACACATACATATGGGGCATTTTAGAAATAACAAGAAGGGGCTGGGCAGTGGCATACCTGGTAGAGTGCACACATTATCATTCACAAGAAGATAGGTTTACACCCCTGGTCCCCACATATAGGGGGAAAGTTTCATGAGTAGTGAATCAATGATGCAAGTATCTCTCTTTCTCCCTCTCCACTATCTCCCTTCCCTTTCAAGTTCTTGCTGCTTCTATTAAAGAAAAAAAACATCAAAAATAACTAGAACAAATACAATGGTCAATATGTTAATTGATTCTATAAATATATCTTCAAAATCTAAGATGAATAACTTAAAGGAATGTGTGTGAGTGGAAAGGAAGTATAGATGTGTTAAGATACTTAAGACCAAACATGAGGTTTACAAAAACAAAATAACAACAGCAGCAACAACAACAAAAAGAAACACTTAACAAGCAAAATCATACAGGTCTTTGCAGGTGATGTGAAGATATCAGTTTACTTATCTATCAGAGCAAAACTACTGTTAAATGTTATCCACACCATTGTACAAACATAATGTGACTGTATAATAAAGACTATAAATGCTAGTCAAATGATATCATTCTGTGATCTATCATAATAAAGTTACAACTTATAACACGCCACTTTCAATGTATTCTCTCTTGTTAATGTCTGCATTCTTAATCTGAAGCAACAGTCACTCTGTATGTAAAGGAGTAGAAACAGTAGTGTTTCACTTGATAGCTTTCCAAAGGAGCTAAAGCTAAATTGTTGTGGAAGACTGGAACTTACATCTCTGTTCAAAAAGCATCTTAGAAATATGAGAAAAAATGAAATAGAATGTGCTGAGGAAAATTCATGTTCAGTAAATCTCAGAAATGAATGTAAACTCTTTCCTAGTTGGGAGATATATATTTACATAATTTTCTATCTTAAAACTGTTTTCACATAGTCAAGAGAAATTATTGTAACATCAACCAATTTTATTTCATAGTGGTACCAAAGATTGCCAGTTTCAGTTTTTCCTTGCTCTAGGAGTTCAAAAACTGCAACTAAGATTAATAGAATGTCAAGAATGCCAGCTTAGTCAGATATTTCTGGGTAGGAAAATCAAATTAGGACTTGGAATAATGCTGTGAGTTCCCATTATAAGCTGCTGTGTTCCATAAAATGTTAGGTTAATGGACATGTCACACTCAAGACTCAGTAAGCTGACAGTTCCAATGTGGGCACTGGAGTAGTTTGCTACTGACAATAGATTCCCTGAGAATATCTAGCTCTAGAAAGCATTTTTTCATTCATCCTTGCAGTATTTGGGTATGGCCTGAAAATATGCCTGATAATAAATTACTGATCTGTTTCTATGAAAAGTGAAGAAGTAAATCAAGTGTTGGGAATATTCCAGCCTCTAGGCAACTATTTACATGCCAGTCTCAAAAGATTCCAACTATCTCATTTTTTTTTTTAACAAAAAGAATCATGACACTTTGGCTCTGAAAATAAGTATAGGGTAAACAAGAAATAGGATTTATTGTGGTAATACACCAAAGAGGATCATTTGCAACTGAAGAAATGTTTTTATTGATATACTCAGTGCATTGAAGCCATACTTGTACTGTATGCTGCTCTTCATTTAAAAAAACTCTCATGCCTTCTATTTTCAGCCACAAACACCCCCAAACCTCATCCAGCTCCTTGGACTGCATGCTTTAATGACACAGGCTGCCGTTTGATCGGGTTTCTAGGTTTTCTGACTTCCTGAAGCACTGATTCAAGAATAAGAAGCAAATTATTACCTGCTGCCTGCTTTTTCTCCTGGTAGATATTACTAGGAATGGCATCCTGCTGTATGGTCTGATGTATGACTCAGCATAACATGTCCTCATAACATGTCCTCTACCAGACCCAAAGCTCCACCCAAACTCTCTGCCACTATTGGTGGCACCTCCACCCTCTAGTTTGCTCAGCTCAACAATTCTCAAGTCATTCATGGTCCCTCTCTCTTGCAGCACCAACAATTACTATTAGCACTATTTTGAAGTAGATCCAGAAACTGACCACTCCTTAGCACCTCCAAAGACCCCATACTGTTCAAGTCATTACCACCTCTTATGTGACATTATTTTTTATTTTATTTTAATATTTATTTATTCCCTTTTTTTGCCCTTGTTTTTTTATTGTTGTAGTTATTATTGTTGTTGCTATTGATGACATCATTGTTGGATAGGACAGAGAGAAATGGAGAAAGGAGGGGAAGACAGAGGGGGAGAGAAAGATAGATACCTGCAGACCTGCTTCACTACTTGTGAAGCGACTCCCCTGCAGGTGGGGAGCCGGGGGCTCAAACCGGGATCCTTGCACGGTCCTTGTGCTTTGTACCATGTGCACTTAACCCGCTGTGCTACCGCCCGACTCCCGACATTATTTTTTTAAATGATTTGATATTGATTTACAAAATTACTAGATAACAAGGGTATAATTGCACACCATTCCCACCACCAGAGTTTGCAGTCCCCATTCCCTCTATTGGAAACTACAGTAATTCTCCCAAGGTTGACTAATATATATATATGTAGGATTATGTGAAAGTATGGTAGAACATAGGGGAACTCCCTCATCCTTGGGATGGAGGTCTGAAAAGACACCCCACCTGTCAGTCTCTCCCTTTCAAGGATAGAGCTTGGAGGGAAACACTTTCCTGACTCAGTTCCGAACCCTTGTCAATCTCCCAGGTTTCACAGAGGCCTGCAACCTCTAACACTTAATTCATTCCCCTGCTGCAAATGGTTGCCTATAAATAAGTTCACCATCTTTGATCACATACAAAATACACTTCATCACTGCCTTGCCAGTAACTTAACAATGAGACCCCCACACACCCTATTTCTCTGTTCTTTGATCACCATGCCTTACATCAATACTCTGCCCTTCTTTGTTTTATCTCACTCTGCTGGTTTAACCACCATGTTTTTCATAATACCTTTAGATAATTAACATCTCTTGTTTCATGGTAACTAATTGCTTTAACTTTTTGGTATCTCATCAATTCCCATCATTCCTTAACCCTTCCCACCATAGGGGTATTGACCTTTTGGAAACTTATGATTACAGACATATGTGAAAAATGTTCTTTGTTCCACTTTGCTATATAATCCCTCTCTTCTCTGAATAAAATTGGAAGTTCATAACTGAATTTCTCCTGGCGTTCTCTTCTGCATCACACACATGCCTTGAATCGGTGACAGGGAAGCCAGTGGCTTACCACCTACGTGAGCACCAGCATATATATATGCCTTTTTTTATGGTCCTATCATCTTTTGCTTTCTAAGTCACACCTACACCTATTGCTATTTCCAAATTTCCTTCTTTCTTTTTTCCTCTTCTCTCTCAGGGTCTTGATGGAATTAGAGTTCAGAGCCCTCTGGTCATCTTCCCTTAACATTTTTCTCCCTCTGGGAGTATGGATCAGAATTCTTTATGGGGTGCAGAAGGTGGGAATTCTGGCTAATGTAATCGCTTCTCTTCTGGACATAGGTGTTGGCAGGTCAATCCATAATAACCCCAGCCTGTTTCTATCTTTCCCTAGTGGGATAGGGCTCTGGAGAGGTGAGATTCTGGGACACACTGGTGAGGTTGTTTGCCCAGGGAAGTCTTGTCTGAGCTGAGCTTGTTATCACCTCCCTTCCTGTTCACACTATAGGCCACTTAGCTGTTCCCACTACATGCCAGTCTGTCTGCTTGGTTTTCTGATGTACCCCAAGTGCATTCAAGAGTACCTGGTAGATGGTATGCATTCTGTAAATATTTGCTGCATCAAATGAGTTCAGGATTTTCTTTCTTTTCTTTCTTTCTTTTTTTAAATACTAGAGCACTGCTCAGCTCTGGTTGATGGTGGTGTGGAGGGTTGAACCTGAGATTTTGGAGCCTCAGGCAAGAGAGCTTCTTTGCATAGCCATTATGCTATCTACTCCCATCCGGTGTATTGATTCTTTAAAAAATTTTTTTATCTTTATTTATTCATTGGATACAGACAAGCAGAAATCATGATGGAAGGGATGACAGAGACAGAGAGAGACAGAGAGACACCTGCAACATTGTTCCACCACTTGCAAAGCTTTCCCCTTGCCAGGTGAGGACTGTAGGCTTGAACCCAGGCCCTTGTACATTGTAACATGTGCACTCAACCAGGGGTACCACCACCTGGGCCTAGAGTTCAGGATTTTCCATACCAGTATCCTTCCTTATTGCAGTGGTAACAGACACTTCTCCTTCTCCATCACAGCTCACAAAATAACATTATGTGGGAGAAAAGGCTCACCTCTAGTTGCATGACACTGCTGCACAAAAACTACCATGTTCATTCCCCACAACTACTGAACACAGATCTTGGGTTCATATGAAAAATCACTATATCCAGTAAGAGGCAAGGATCAGCATCAATAGGATGACAATTTTATTGGTAAAAGACAATTTCATTGGTCTTTATGATGCAAATAATTCTCTCCTACCAGACTCTTTTCTTAAAAGATTTATGACCTGAATAGGATGAGAGAAGTACATTTAAACATAATACTTAGAAGTTAAATGTAAAACTTAAATGCTATTACTTAATGTTATAAATGCTAGTTCACCAAACAAGTCTACAAATATTAGAATTATGGTACATTCTAGTCTCTAACACTCAACTATATGTCACTTATATTTTTATAAGCAATTGTTGGCTCTACAAGAAAATAATAACTTCTCTGATTAACTGTTAATGGGTTCCAGCCCCACATGATACATGAAATAAACAGCATAGTCTTGCTGTACTATTGCATGTGCATTCTTTTTTTTAAATTTTTTATTTATAAAAAGGAAACATCGACTAAACGATAGGATAAGAGGGGTACAACTTCACACAATTCCCACCACCAGAACTCTGCATCCCATCCACTCCCCTGATAGCTTTCCTATTCTTTATCCCTCTGGGAGTATGGACCCAAGGTCATTGTGGGATGCAGAAGGTGGAAGGTCTGGCTTCTGTAATTGCTTTCCCACTGAACATGGGCGTTGAAAGGTTGATCCATACTCCCAGCCTGCCTCTCTCTTTCCCTAGTGGGTAAGGGCTCTGGGGAAGCAGAGCTCCAGGACATATTGGTGGGGTTGTCTGTCCAGGGAGGTCCAGTCGGCATCCTGCTAGCATCTGGTACCTGGTGGCTGAAAAGAGAGTTAACATACACAGCCAAACAAATTGTTGACCAATCATGGACCTAAAGGCTGGAATAGTGCAGATGAAGACTTGGGGTTCCTCCATTTTGTAGCTAGCTAGTAGGCATATTTTAGTTATATTCCAAAGGGCCAGTGGCTATACTAGGGTTTTTTTGTTGTTGTTGTGTGTTTTGTTTTGTTTTTTTGCCTGAGCCTGAAATCTGATATGCAGGTGGATCCTAATTATTGTCTGGGGAGATGATGACATGACTGGCAGAAGGACCAGAAAGCTGGATCAGGGAAGAGAGTAGCTCCCATATATGGGGAAAGGGTATAAATATTGTTGATTTTGCATGTGCATTCTAAAGAGAGCATAGTCATGCTGAATGTGCATGAAGTATAGTATATATTCACACTTCAATGGAGTGGTGGAATGAATGTCAACATAAAAAGCACATAAGGAAAGCTTCATGCCACCTTGCATCTGTAATGTTCATCTATACTGAATTGCAAATATTCAGAAGGCAACAAGAAATCCAAAGGGCATGTTGCTATACTCTTGTCACTGCTATTGTTTCAGCTACTGACTGGTGGCCAGTGGTGTGACTGGATAGTAACTGGCAATATACAAACCCTAGGAGCCAGCACAAGGGACATACAGGACACAGAGATATGGTGGGTGGAGAGGACACTGGGAGAGAGTTAGTTCTTTCAAGTGTAATCTTCTATTGACTATGAAAATGAATAGAGTAAGTCTCCTCCAGTGATCTTGGACAGGTAGTGGATACTCTTCCACAAAGATCTATAGCCTCAAATCATGCATGCTTAGACATAAACTGAACAACAATGACTTAAGCTGAGTTTGATGGCTCTACCAGAACACCACCCTCCCCCACTCCCAAAATCTAGTTGTTTCCCCACCTGCAGAGGGGGAAACTTCACAAGTGGTAGAGTTGTGTTGAGTCAGTCTCTCTCTCTCTCTCTCTCTCTCTCTCTCTCACTCTCTATTTTTTTTTTAAGAAGTCAAATGAAATTGACTCCTATGGAAAAAAGGGGGGAAAAAAGCCCTAGGTGTTATGGAACCCTCTAGGGCACAAGTCTAACTTCCTAGTGCTAGAGTTCACTACATCTTCTCCTCACTTGGGACTAGAAAATAGTATGTGATGTCTCAGAAAGCTAAATATGTGGTCTTGGATGTTTGCAGTAGGTAGAGTAGCAGACTTACAGGCTTGAGTTTGTTCAGATTTGCTCTCACTCCCTCTCATTTTCTGCCATTAATAAATAAAATAAACAATTAAGAAGAAAGAAAAATACAGAATTATCATATGATCCAACAACTCAGAGACTCTATATAGACTTAATGAATTAAAAAGAAAATAAAACCAAAAGGTAGAAACAAGGTCAGTGTCCATCATCGGTGTCCCTGTTGATGGAATTACCCTCTGAGACACCTCAATGGGTCCACCAATGAGAACTTCTGTTTCAAGGGTGATATTTCCTAATGTTGCTAAAATTCCGTTCCTTCTCAAGGTTGCAGAGTCGTGGGTAGAGATAAGAAAGCAGCTTCTCTGCAACCCTGCAGCACACTGTGTCACTTTGGCCCCAAGGCAGCACTAGTCATAAAATGGACCCTTCAACTTCGCCTGCCTACTTTTCCACAATCCAAAACAACCTTCAAAAGGCAAAACCCAAACAAAGCAAAGAAGAAAGCCAGCAATCCAGAAAGTGGCACAGTGGTAGAACTTTGGGTTTGTAAACACGAGGTCCTGAGTTTAATTCCTAGCACTGCATATGCCCAAGTGCTATTTTGGCCTGTCTCTCTCTTCCATCTTTCTCTCTGTAGTTTATGAAATAAATAAGAAGCATATTTTGTTTGTTTAATCAAAGCACTGCTCATTCTCTGGTGTATGGGCATGCAGAAGTAAGGGGTGGGATGGGGGGACGAAACCTGGAACCTAGGAGCCTTAGGTACTAAAGTCATTTGCATCATCATTTTGCTCACACTCTAGCCTGTTCATGAAATACATAAGATAAATATTTTTAAAGAAAGAATGTTTGTTTGTTTGTTTGTTTATTATTGGACAGAGACAGAGAAATTGAGATAAAGAGGGAGAGAGACAGAGACACTTGTAGTACTGCTTCACCACTTGTAAAGTTTCCCTTCTGCTGGTGGGGACCAGGGGCTTGAACCTCCGTCCTTGCTCACTGTAATGTATGCATTTAACCAGCTGTGTCACCACCTGGTTCCACAAAATAAATCTTTAAAAAGAAAGGAGAAGTAAACCAAATCCATTGCACTCTTCTTTATTAAAGGAGCCAGCCTCAGCTTCGAGCGAGGCTTCTTCCACACATAAACATCCAGAAAACATTTTATTATCTACTGATAATGGACAAGAAGCCTCGAAGCTGTTGAAAGCTACATCACACTCAGTCATCTGCGTCCAGAGCAGAGTGAGCTCACCACTTCTCCGAGAGCCACGAGGGGAGAGGTACTTTGCATCACCCAGATTTTGGCTCAAATGTCACCTCATCAGAGTGATTCTCGATCCCATCACCTTGTTTGATTGTCTTCCTGGTACTTATTCCCATCTTTTGTGATCTATTTTAGATCTCTATCTGATTTAAGAGACCACTTTAGAGGTCTCTTCCCTCTAGAATGTCAATACCATCAGTGCAAGAACCTTCACTGTCATGTCCTCATAGTACATATAAAACAAGGCCTGAAACATAGTAAGCACTCCATGCTTCATGAATGATTAAGACTCATTATACTTTTACTATTTACTTTAGGCTAGATTATTCTTTTATTTTTACCACTGGGGTTATTTCTGGGACTTTGTGCCTGCACAATGACTCCACTGCTTCAGGTGGTCTTTTTCTTTTATAAAGACAGATAGAAATAGACAGGGAGAGAAAAGTAGGGGTAAGTAGATTATTTATTTATTTATTTATGTTGGCTAGAAACTGAGAGGGAAAGAGAGAGAAAGAGAGAGAAAGACACCTGCAGCACTTCCCCCTGCATGTGGGGACCAGAGGCTTAAGCCCGAGTCCTAGTGTAATGTAACATGCTGCTCTACTGTACGCGCTATCACCTAGCCCCCAAGTAGATTATTCTTAATACAGTACATGCAGTAGCTAATTAAACCTCCAAAGTAATCCTGTGAGGGAGGGGGCATAATTATCCACTCAGAGAGGTTACCTGACAAACCCAAGGTCATACAGCTAGTAAGTAACTGGTAATCTATTGCTGCAAATGAATAACCCTTCTATTCTGAAACTTACATTCTAAAAACAATAATGTACTTAGCATGGGAGGTCATGCAGTGAGTAGAACATTAGACTTGCAAACATGAGATCCTAAATTTAATCCCCCAGTGCCACACATGACAGAGTAATGCTCTGGTTCTCTCTCTGTCTTCCCCCTTTCCCCACAAAAAAAAAAATGAAATCCTGAAAAATAATTGAGCATAAGCAATGTACTCAATAGTACAATGAACAAAAAATTATTGTGTGTGGTTCTGTGGGTTCACTCATCTTAGCAGGCTGGTTCTTGCTTGAATTATTTCATACTTTACCAGATAACATTGGGATTCAAGTATTTTGAGGCCCTCTGTGGGCTCATCTTTAGAGATTACTTCATTCGCCTGGCTGTTCTTCAGCTGGGAAGACTGGAACCTCATGGGACTGCCTAATCATCCACCCTTCCATCCACCCAACCATGATGCCTATCTACATAGCTAGCTTTGGATACCTCACAGCATGGAGGTCCTTATATGACAGCTAGTTTCCTAGCATGCATGTTTTAAGACATCAAGGCAAAAACTTTACGATTTTTTACACCCTTTTCCAGAGATCACACCATGTCACTTAGCCCACTCTCTTTGTTTTTCAGGGTCATCCCAGATTCAGTGTCTGAAGGTGCTAGGAAAAAGCATGAGGACCAAGAGGTGTGGTTACCAAGACAACATCTTGAGACTCACCACTAAAGTAGAAGCTGGTATTTGAACTCAGACAGTCTGGCTCCAGAAACTACACTTTAACCTAGTGCTATATCCTGGTATGTATCTTCTAGAAATAAGTGAATACATTTGTGACTTCACTGGTATAATTAGAAGGGATTACCTCAGTGACTTGGAATTAAAATCTCCATCTTGAGGCCATTGTAATAGCATAATGATTATACAAAATGACGTTCCAGCTTGAGGCTCTGGCATCCCAGGTTCTATTCCCAGCACCACCACAAACCAGAGCCGAGAAGTGCTCTGGTAAAGCAAGCAAACAAACAAACAAAACTCTACCTCTAAAAACAGAAAAATATTTGTAATTTTTAACTGACAGTCTTTCTCTGCTTCTGCAGGGCCTGACTTCCAAAATTAAGGAGTCCTCTCAGTTGGCACTGAAGGGAGCATGACTTTAGAAGGAGTAGGGAGGGTTTGGAAAGGCTCCTATGAACCCAGTCTTATGAAAGATCATATTTTAAATGAAGAAAGGACACAGTGAGTAGAAAAGAGTATTTCTAAGTGGAAATAGCCATGCCCCAGAAGGATTACCATCCAGCTAGAACCAAGTTGGCTTGTAGACAAGTTCTACACAAACACCACACTTTTATATAATATTACAGTCCTGGGTAAAAGTAAAATAAACAAATAAATAAAAGTAAAAAATAAAAATAAATTATCACCACCACTATTATTTACTGAGTGCTTGCTTATACTAAACATAGCGCCAAGGGTCTTTCATCATCAAGCCTCCTTCAATCTTCACACACCCCCCCCTTATAAGGCAGTTAGTTCTAACTAGCATAATAACTTCAGAACATTCTGGAAACTGCTTATATACTTAGTAAAAGGTCAAACAAAGATTTAACCTCTTGCCAGTATGAATCACCAATGCCCATTCTCCTTGTCACTGAGAAATGCCACATCTACAACCTCTGCCACAATCCCTGTCATTGGTACCACTGTTACTCTTTCCCAAGACATCTTCCTGATGATTAGTGTGACATGCCTTACCTCCCCCCAAACAGTCACTTTTTTTTACTAGTGACTTAATATTGATTTACAAAATTATGAGACAACATGGGTATAATTCTGCACTGTTCCCACCACCAGAGTTCTGTGTCCCCATTCCTTCCATCGGGAATTGTAGTAGTTCTTTCAAGATCACAGATACGGATTTACTGTTATTTCTGTAACTATCTATATTTATATATATTTGTCCTTTTTTTCCCCCTATGGTCCTACCTTCCTTTCTAAGTCACATCTATGCCTATAACTACTTTCAAATCTCCTTTTTTTTTTTTTCCTCTTCTCTTTCCAGGTCCTGATGGAACTGGAGCTCAGAGTTCTCTGGTCGTCTTCCCCTTAACACTTTTATCCCTCTGCGAGTATGGACCAAAATTCTTTATGAGGTATAGAAGGGCAGAGTTCTGGCTTCTGTAAACACTTCTCTGCTGGGCATGGGCGTCAGCAGCTCGGTCTATACCCCCAATCCCAAACAGTCATTCTTTTCTAAACTATTGCTATGGTAATGCAGCACAAAGATAAATTCATTTAAAACCCCTCTATTGAGGCTGCCTGGTGGCACATCTGTTTAAGTACACCTGTTACCATGCACAAGGACCTAGGTTTTCCCTCTCTATCTCCCTTCCATCCCAATTTCTCTGTCTTACCTATCAAGTAAAAGAAAAAACAGTGAAATTAAAAAAGTCTAAACTGAGAAGTCATTTAACAGAGGTCAGACAGCTAGAAGGGATTTTTTTTAATGTATTATTTAAAAAGACTAATGGGATTACTTTCACATGCCTTGCCCACTTTGAACGTTTCAATCAGTGATGTGGAATTTTGGACACGCTTGAATTGTTCCATAAATCTGCACAAACTTCTTTCCAGTCCTTGCAGTCTCTGTGCTCAACCCAGCCAATGATCTCTGGTAGGTACTTTTAAAATAGTCTTAATGAATGATTAAAATTTCTTCAGAGGAGGTGAGTTGTAGTTCGTGGCTTTTTAGAAAGTCTCTGTCTAGCCATCAGATCCCTGTCAATTCATTGTGAAGAGCACTAAACAGCAATAAAAACAAGATGGCTTCCCTGTGTGCACCTATTCGTCAGCCTGATTCACGGAACTGCTTAGGTCTGACTGAACGCCCCTCCTTCCGTATTTTGGTAACATGTTAGCTCAACCAGGTGGACTACCACCCGGATCCTCCTTCTTTCATATTTTGGAAAACCGTATCTTACTATAAGTAGTGCTCAGGAGTGTCTTGAGGGTGAAGTGGCGAAGAGAGGTGATATATAGTGCTAGAACTTGTTTCTGGGCAGCTATAATACCAACTTTTTACTGGGAGTTCCTTCTAATTTAGATGTTTATAATGGTTCTCCAGAGATGTGCTGTTGGACTCTCATGATCTAAAGATATATATGGTCATATATACAGTCATATATATTTTTCATATGTAGTTTTATATATATATATATATATATATATATATACAATTATATGTGTGTATGTATACATATACACATATACTCTCTTGACTGCCTAGAGTAAGAAATCCAAGAATGTGCCAAAGCACTATTTATTGTTCCTTCCGGTGAAACTACTAAATTATAAGGTACAACTGTCGAAGCTGGCAGGAGTGATTCTATTTTTCCCAGGATCAAAGAACCATAATCTATACACATACAGCTTCACAGTGAATTTAGGGTGGACCTGTCCACAAGAGCACTTCTCTAACTTTAACTTTAAGCAAAATAATGTAAAGAGAGAAAGAAAGAGAGAAATGGGGGGGGGGTTCGGGTGGTAGTGCAGTGGGTTAAGCACACATGGCACAAAGTGCAAGGACCGGTGTAAGGATCCTGGTTCGAGCCCCCAGCTCCCTATCTGTAGGGGGGTCGCTTCACAGGAGGTGAAGCAAGACTGTAGGTGTCTATCTTTCTCTCCTCCTCTCTGTCTTCCCCTCCTCCCTCCATTTCTCTCTGTCCTATCTAACAACGACAGCAATAACAACAACAATAATAACCACCACAACAATAAAACAACAAGGGCAACAAAAGGGGGGAAAAACTTCCAGGATTCGTGGTGCAGGCACCGAGACCCAGCAATAACCCTGGAGGCAAAAAAAAACAAAAAACTTAGAATTAAAAGGATATTTTTAAAAAAGGGAAGGAGAATGGCCACCAGGAGTAATGGCTTCATCAAGCAGGTACTGAATGAGTGATAGCAGTCATTCTGGTAACAAAAAGAAAGAAAGAAAGAAAGAAAGAAAGAAAGAAAGAAAGAAAGAAAGAAAGAAAGAATGCTTTAGGATTTTTTTCTTTTTTCCTTTGGCCTCGAGGGTTATTGCTGGGGCTCAGTGGGCACTATGAATCCACCGTTCCCTGGAGCCTTTTGTTTTTCATTCAGTAGAGCAGAGAGAAATTGAGAGGGGAGAGGGAGATAGGGAGAGAGAAAGATTAGACTTGCAGACCTGCTTCACTACTCATGAGGTGTTTTTCTCTCTCTCTTTTTCTTTTCATTCGATAGGACAGAGAGAAATTGAGGGGGGGGAGGCACAGAAGTAAAGATAAAGATACCTGTAGGCCTGCTTCACTGCTAGTGAGTGCATCTGGGTGACAAGTCTAGCAGATGGAGACTTGTCTCAAGTGGCCTCCCCCAGGGCTCTGTTCTGGCTCCTACGCTATTTAATATTTACATCAATGACCTCCCAGAAACTTCTTCAAGGAAGTTCATCTACGCCGATGACATCTGCTGTGCAACTCAGGCATCCAAGTTCGACATCCTCGAGGAAACACTCATGAAAGACATGTCTCTGATATCTGATTACTGTAAAAATGGCGACTAATCCCTAGCACTGCAAAAACGGTATCATCTGTTTTCCATCTACACCATGCCTCGGCCTTGCGTGAGCTTAATGTGCAGCTTGGCGATACGAGAATCCGGCATGAAGCCCAGCCAGTCTATCTTGGTGTTACTCTCGATCGCACTCTGTCATTTCACAAACATCTCATAAAAACTGCAGCAAAGGTGGGCGCGAGGAATAACATCATTGCAAGACTGGCCAGCTCCTCATGGGGCGCAAGCGCTTCCACACTACGATCATCATCTCTGGCATTATGCTATTCCACTGCAGAATACTGTGCCCCAGTATGGTTCCATAGCCCCCATGTCCACTTGGTCGATTCCAAATTATATTCCTCCATGAGGATAATTTCTGGAACCATCTGTTCCACCCCGGTTCCATGGCTGCCAGTTCTTAGCAACATCGCCCCGCCAGATATTCGTTGGGATGCAGCATCATCATCTAAGTTCATTTCCCACATCTACGCTCGACCGGACCTGCCAATATACGCGGATATCTTCGCCCACCCTGTCCAGCGCTTGACGTCTCGTCACCCAATCTGGTCCCCTACGCCTACACTGAACTTCTCTGTTCCAGTCTCTTGGAAACAGAGCTGGCAGTCAGCTGAGGTAAAGAACAAACACCTCATCACAGACCCCTGCAAGCGTCAACCCGGCTTTGACCTAGCACGTTATGATTGGGCCCTCCTCAATCGCTATCGAACAGGCCATGGCCGGTGTGCCACTATGTTCCATCGCTGGGGAGCCAGAGACGACCCGAACTGCCCCTGCGGCTACAGACAGACTATGACCCACATAGTCAACGACTGCCACCTCTCCAGATTCAAAGGAGGTCTCGAAACTTTACATCAGGCTCAACCTGACACTGTTGACTGGCTACGGAAAAAGGGCAAATGCTAGAAGAAGAAGAACTGCTAGTGAGGCATTCCTGCTGCAGGTGCAAAGTGGGAGCTCAAACCCAGGTCCTTGCACAGATCCTTGTGTTTAGTACTATGTGAACTTAACCAGGTGTTCTAAATGCTAGTCTGATCTCCAGCAAAAAGAAACCAACACATGAGACCGTGCCTTTTTTCTTTCTTTTTAATAGCCACTTTTTAAGGTCTCTTCAATTAATGGAATAATTCAAATTTGTCCAAAATTCCACTTCACAGATTGAAACTCTGGAAGCAGGCAAGGGATATGAAAGTAATTCCACTGGTCTTTTAAATAATGCATTTCCAAAAACCCTTTCTGGCTGACTTCTGTTAAATGGTTTCTCAATTTAGACTGCTTTTTAAGAGAAGGGCTTTAAATGAGTTTGTTATCTTTGTATTACATTACCATAGCAATATTTTAAAAAATAATAATTTTTAGTCATTAATAAATTATGAAAGAGAATCTCTTTCAGAAAATAGAAGTATCCAGGAAAGAGTTCATTTTCAGGTTATTTTCTTTACACATTCAGCCCTTTCAAAAGCATCTACCTTAGCACAGCACTAAAAATTACGTGTAGTATAAATAAGTACATTGATAAAACATCAGGTTTTCAAATAATAAAGAAATATTTGAAAGTGAAGTGTAGATAGCATAATAGTTATACACTTTCATGCCTGAGGTTCCAAAAATTCTAGGTTCAATCCCTTGTACCACCATAAATCAAAGCTATGCAGTGCTCTGTTAAAAAAAGAAGAAGAAGGGAGTCGGGTGGTAGGGCAGCGGGTTAAGCGCAGCTGGTGCAAAGCGCAAAGGACCTGCTTAAGGATCCAGGTTCGAGCCCCCGGCTCCCCACCTGCAGGGGAGTCCCTTCACAGGCGGTGAAGCAGGTCTGCAGGTGTCTATCTTTCTCTCCCCCTCTCTGTCTTCCTCTCCTCTCTCCATTTCTCTCTGTCCTATCCAACAACAACAATAACAATAATCACAACTATGATGCAACAACAAGGGCAACAACAACAACAAAAAGAAGAAGGAGAAGAAGAAGAAAACACATTTAATTGCCATATGAAAGAGCAAAGAAAAGCAAGCAAAACATGTGAGAGAAGTCCTTAAAAACAAGCATAATGCTAAACAAATTTAGAAAAACTGAACTGAAGTTCCAGCAGGATGGGAAAGAATCACCTACATGCCTGTTTATTTAGAATTTATATTTTTCTTGTTTTCCAGAGAGATTTAAGGTCTGACTGTTTTTATTCCTTCAATATCCTATGAACTGAAACCTAGTTGGTACAGTCTACGTGTCATAAGAATCACAGAGCTTCTGAATTACACCCTCCTTACAAAGCCTCACTACTGAGTCCTTAATGTCATTGATATGATGCTCAGGCTTAGACATGCAGGCATCCTTTGTTTATTATAGTCATCTTTACTAAGGCGTCAGACATAAATAGCATTAAGTCAAGCAATGAGTTAAATTACTATTCAGAAAGCTGAAATAACCAAGCTTAGTCCAACAAATATATGTGTACATTATTAAAAAACAAAAAACATAGATAACATAGGAAGTTAAGTCTATAATTCTAAATCCTACATGTAGTTTAAAGGCAGGAAATACATATTTAAAGTCAGAATTCCACTCTTCTATCTGTCCTGCTGTGGTTATGCCAGGCAAATAACTGTCACAGTAATTTTAAACCCCCTGCTTTGTATAATTGACTTTAATGTTGAGTTCCATCTGAATTCATGATTTCCTTTCTCCAACTATACCTTGCACTTAACTTTCTAGAACATCACTATACATTTCAGTTTTCACAGAACCCCTAGGACCCACCACTGCTGATGTTCTTCTCATGAAGCCATATGAAGACACTGATACCACAAGGATGTTCAGAAAATACATGGCTGCCCTACCCCACTAGGGAAAGACAGAAACAGGCTGGGGGAAAACCTGGAATCAACCTAGGTGTCCACCAACAGAAGAGTGGTTGAGCAAGTTGTGGTATATATACACAATGGGATACTACTCAGCTATTTAAAATGGCGATTTCACTGTTTTTAGCCCATCTTGGATGGAGCTTGAAGAAATCATGTTAAGTGAAATAAGTTAGAAACAGAAGGATGAATATGGGATGATCTCATTCACAGGCAGAAATTGAACAAGATTAGAAGAGAAAACACTCAGCAGAACCTGGACTAGAGTTGGTGTTGCAACACTGGGGTGGGTGGGGAGAATGAGTACAGGTCCTGGAAAGGATGACAGAGGACCTAGTAGGGGTTGTATTGTTATGTGGAAAACTGGGAAATGTTACACATGTACAAACTATTGTATTTACCGTCTAATGGAAAACATTAATTCCCCAATAAAGAAATTAAAAAAAAGAAAACTGAGAAATGTTATGCATATACAACCTACTGTATTTACTGTTGAATGTAAAACATTAATCCCCCAATAAAGAAATTAAAAAAAAACTGAGAAATGTTATGCATGTACAACCTACTGTATTTACTGTCAAATGTAAACCATTAATCCCCCAATAAAGGGAAAAAATTTTAAAAAGAAAAAAATTAGAGCTAGTTTTTACACCATTTAAAATTATAATGAAATTAGGCAAGATATAAGTTTTTTAGATCTTAGTTTCCCCACTATAAAATGAACATGTTAGCATTTATCTCACTTTCACAGAATTGGAAGCAAATGAACTTAAATGTTAGAATATATTTACTTCAAAGTTTGCTGAACCATAAATTAGCATGTTAGATTCATGTTCTACACAGTAACTAGTAGGTTTAATTCTATCTCAATGGAAAATGGGTTAATTATCAAAATGATAAATTACTTGTAGAATCTAAAGATTTTACATAGAATAATTCACACCTTTTTTGTTCTGCTTATTTCTGAATCAAATAAATCCAGAAATTGTTTACACACATTTTCAGCTTAAATGGGACCATTTCTATTTATTGCTGTAATTCTCCTCCCATTTCTGGCAAAGTTCTGTGGCTTTCCAACCCTCCAAGTTATTTACTTAAGAGTTCTCCAATGCCAAATTTTAAGCTGTTCAAATATTTGATAATTTTCCCAAATCAAATTTATATTGAAAATGATAACTAACATCTCAAATAATTGGATTTCTAATTTTAGTACCTTGACATATCCTTCTTTTATGTAAAGAAGAAAAATACATAATAAATTGTTGGTCTGCTTCTAATTCTGCTTCTAAGACCCCTTCTGTTTTGATCATCACGTTAGGTTAGCTTGCATTGCTTAACAGCTGTGGTCTATTTACATAATCATTGTTTTGTTTGAGACTCACACTGGTGTAATCCCCACTGGATCGAGCTCTTTTTCCACTCCGCCCCCTCTCCTGGTCACATCCTGTTTTCCACCTTTTAATCCCCACTGGTTTGAGTGCTTTTTTCCTTCTCCCCACCCCCTATCCTATGTACTTCCTCTTCCTGACACTTCCACCTCAGGAGATATATAAAGGACAGGATTTTCTAATGATTAGAGATTGATTGATTGCACTGCATCGTCACTCATCAATAAAGACTGAACTGCGTCCCAGCTCAGCCATGAGTCCCTGGTGGTCTGTCACCTGCCCTCCCGCCCACCCATAAAGCTAGCCTGGCATCTGGCACCTGAACAGGGACCGGCAATAAATAAAAACTTTTGGACTTGGACTGGTGAAATAGCTCACTTGGATACTGAAATAGCTCACTTGGGTAGTTTAGCCATGTATACAACCTAGGTTTTAGCCAAGCCCCCACCATGTTTAAGTGCGATGGTCTCTTTCTCCCCCCCCCCCCCGGTTTCTAACTTAGAACAAACACACATAAAAAAAGTAAAAGCTTAGGAATTTAATAATAAACAGAGGCTACCTCAGTTTAAAGACCATTTTGTAAATTATCCCTAGCTTTAAGTCTAAGAATATTACTTTCACTAATTATCAGTTGCTGTTTCCCTTAGATAATAAAGGCACCTGTTTAACACATTCAGATGTGATATTTACTTGGGACCAGTTTTAAATAATTTCTACACATCTATTTGAGGGGAAATTCCAGAAAGCTCCAGGCTTCAAGCTTCTTTTCATTTGTATAACTGCTATCAACAAAATTCCACCCAGTCACCCATATGTAGCCCAAGTCAAATATTAAATGGAGATGTTTTCACTAGGCATTATTTTATTACTTTTTATGTTTTTCACCTTAAAAAATTGTGTATGAGGCTGGGCAGTGGTGTACCTGGTTAAGCATGCTTGTCACCATGTGCAAAGACCCAGGTTCTCAACCCTGGTCCCCACCTGCAAGGGGAAGCTTCACAAGTGCTGAAGCAATGCTGGAGGTGTCTTTCTCGCTCCCTCTCTCAATTTCTGTTCTATCAAATAAAAGAAGGAATAGGAAATAAATGAATTAAATAAAAAATTGTGCCAGATCATCAGCATAAGTCTTTAATTTTACTGTGAGTTTAGAAAATGAATAGGGCTGGGGAAATAGCATAATGGTTATGCAAAAAGACTTTTGTGCCTAAGGCTCTGATGTCCCAGGTTCAATCTCTAGCACCACCATAAACCAGAGCAGAGCAGTGGTCTGATTAACAACAACAAAAAACTCTGGATGAAGAGATCAAGGAACAGAAGAACACTGGGGATCTGCCAAGGCTGCAATAAATTTATAATGAAGTGATGAATGGAATGGTAATGTTTGAGCCAGGGCAGCATGTGAAGCCAAGAAGTTGGGCTTTATCTTCTTCCTCCTTAGCCTGGGACATTATCACAGGCAGCCCTCCACTCTCACCTTGGCCAAGAGTTCATCTGCAACTCCAGCACACAATATGGTACCAGATATGTTCTTGGTAGAGTTGTCTGTGTCCTTTCCTGAAAATGGCTCACTTACCCCTCATTTCTTCAGGGGTCTCAGACAGCTCTTTCAATCTCTTGCACAATTTTGTCCCTTTGCTGGATGAAAATTTTTTCACTTTCCCTCTATCTTTTCCCAGAACTTTGCTCAGCTTTGACTATTAATAGGTGGTGCCCAGGATTGAAGCTGAGTCCTCTCAAATGCAAGTCCTGTATGCTACCAATGTGATTTATCCCCGAGCACAGTCTTATCCCTGTAGACATGTGTCACCAGCAAGAAGACCACTGTGAAAGAGGGGTCCAGGTGATAGTATGGCAATATTTGGAGCTTCATTTTCTCTCTTTTTTTCTTTTGTCCTTCTCTCTTTGTAGTAAAACCTGGTACAAGTGGAGTTACTAATTCTGACTCTTAAATCAGTTTGGGTGACTTTGCCTCAACCCACTCCTATGCCTGCTTAGAAGAAACTGAGTCACCATATTCCAAAAGATCATACATATCTTAGTTGTGAAACCATACTTAACCCCAGCCCACCATACCACCACTACCTATGAGAAATGGGTTTTATTTCTTTATTGGGGAATTAATGTTTTACATTTAACAGTAAATACAATAGTTTGTACACACATAACAAAGAGAAAAGGGTTTTTATGTAGCTATCTTTGGCTATAGTCATGAAAATGAGCTCTTACAGAAAATGGAGAAACCCTCAACCCTATCATAGATTACAAATACTTAACAAATTCTTAAACCTCAATTTTTTTTGTAATCACTAGCCATTCATTTCTGAGCACATGTTGAGCAAGATATTTAGTAAAACTAAGGCTAGCTGAGGTCACCAAGTGTTGGTGTCCAGAAAAACATAGCTGAATCCAGAGAACTTGATCCTTAGTCATAACACTGACAACAATGTAGAACAGAATTACCTTGACTACGGAGATAGCAAAATGGTTATGCAAAAAAAAAAATATATATATATGCTGTTGTCTGGGAGGTAGTGCAGAAGATAAAGCATTGGATTCTCAATCATGAGGTCCTGAGTTCAATCCCCGGCAGCACATGTACCAGAGTGATGTCTGGTTCTTTCTCTCCACCTTTCTCATGAACAAATAAATTCTTTTTAAAAAATTAAGGGGGGGGGATGAGTATAGATCCTGAAAAAGGGTGACAGAGGACCTAGTGGGGGTTGTATTGTTATGTGGAAAACTGAGAAATGTTATGCGTGTACAAACTATTGTATTTACTGTTGAATGTAAAACATTAATCCCCCAATAAAGAAAAAAATGTTTAAAAAATTATGCTTAAAGCGCCAAAGGTTTCAGGTTCAACTCCAGCACCACCATAAGCCATAGCTGAGTAATACTTTCATAAAAACATGAGTGAAATTAACTTCAGAACTTGTTAATACCAGCACTGTCCAATGAAACTTATTATGATGGTAGAAATATTCATATGCACATTGTCCAATACAAATAGCTACTGTCCTCATACAGCTATTGAATACTTGAAATGTGACAAGTGTGATTGAAGAACTGAATTTTTCATTTAAGCAGACAAATGTCAATAGTCTATTGGGCATATCAGCTGTACAAAAAATTCCTATGAAAATTTCAAAATACTATAATTTAAGAATAAATTTCCAATATGCACATACTGGAAAGTCAAATACAACTGGTTAAAATGTTTCATTGCGACAATCCACATTTGTCTTTCTTGAAGCATACAGATGTTAAAGTCTTCAGGTGTAGATAATATAATGGTTATTCAAGGAGACTCTTATACCTGAGGCTTCAGAGCCTTAGGTTCAGTACGAGGCATCACCATAAACCAGAGCTGAGAGAAAAGAAAAAAAAGCTGAGTGTCTGGCTGGTGGTTCAACTGGTTGAGTGCACATTTTACAGTGTTTAAACCTTTGGTCCCCAACTGTAGGGAGAAAGCTTCATGAGCAGCGAAGCAGTGCTACAGCTATCTCTCCTAATCTTCCCTTTCCTTCTCAGTTTTTTTCTCTCTCTATCCAAAGTAAATAAATGAATAACACAGCAGATGCTAAAGTCAGACTTTCCCATTTCTCTGTTTATCCTCCAGTGGAATCCAACTCAAAATAAAATTCCATCTCACACCATAGCCAAAAGGGTCTTTCTTGCAAACATTTTCACTTCTTCCATTGCACCCCCATAGACAGACAGACAGACAGACACACACACACACACACACACACAGGATTCACTCTATTCCAGCCATACTGACTTCCTGGCTGTTCTTCAGACAAATTAAGCTCCTATGCACCTCAGGACCTTTGCACCTGCTGGTCTAACATGCTCCTCCCCAGATTATCCCATGGCCAACTCCTCACCATGGGGGTTTCAGTTTAAATGTCAGTATCTCAGAGTGGTCTTCTCTGACCACCTCATCTAAGCTTCATAGCCACTGTCTATGCCACCATCAGTTGATATCTTATTTACTTGTTTGTAAACTAACTGTGCCAGGGCCAGGTGGTGGTGCACCTGGTTGAGCACACATGTTATAGTGTGCAAGGACCTGGGTTCGAGCCCCCGGCCCCCACCTGCAGGTAGAAATCTTCACAAGTGGTGAAGCAGGGCTGCAGGTGTCTCTCTGTCTTTCTCCCTATCATCCCCTTCCCTCTCGATTTTCAGCTGTCTCTATCCAAAATAAATAAATAAATAAATAAAATTAAAAAAATTAAAAATAAATAAATAAAATAAACTACCTGTGTCTGTCTCCCCAAACTAGACTAGCTACAAGAGGGCCAGGTGCTTGGCTGCCTTGTTCTCCACCATGAGCAAAACAGGACAAAGCCCTGAATACCATGTGCTGAATGAGTGGAGGCCTCAGAAGTACTAGCTTTGGTACTTCTATCATGTTTCTCTCTTTCTCTCCTCTAGAACTACAGGAAGTAGGAGCTTCCTTCTGCTATTTTAGTTAATGAGAAAACCGTAAAAAACTGAGATGACTTTGAGAAACATTCCTGCTATTCCCTGTGAAATGCAATGAATTAAAGATGTCAAAATGAGATTCTGAGAACACCCAGAGTCTTTGTGATTATTCCACTGAGGCTGTAATTATGACCCAGAAAACGTGCTGGGTTCTCTAGTGCGGTAGTTTACTCATATGCACACATAAAAGAGGCAGCCCCTTGCAGCAGAATAAACTCAAGAGGCTAAGAGTGGAACTATCAAGCTTTAGCTAGAAAAGCAAATTATGCAGTCCTTTCTATTGCATCACCTAATTACCTATCCTTTCTGAAAATATTTTCCCCCAAAAGGCTGGCAGTTGTTCAAATTTCATGAATACTAGTCTGGGCAGCCTGGGCAAACCACTAACAAATAGGTCATAGAGCCTATTTGTCATCTGCTGTTTCCCTTTTTTTCTATAGTGAAAGAAGACCTGAATTTTGCAGTGCACAGGAATGCCTAAAACGAAGCCTTCATTTCTCAGTTTCCTTGCTGCTAGAAGTGGCTCCATTACTAGAATCAGCCAATGAAATATAGACAGTAAACTACATATAACTGCACGATGTTGTTAAAGGGAGAGGAGATGCCAATCCTCTTCCTTTCTGTTGCCTGGGGCGGACATGATGGCTGGAACTTCAGCAGTCACCTTGGACAATGAGGAGGCATACAAAGTATAGCAACACAAAAAGGAGAAAAATACTGAGCGCCCAATGACTATAAAGCTGTCATAGGTTCTTTTTTTTTTAAGATTTTTCATTTCTTTTTCATTTTTTAATCTTATTTATTTATTACTGGATAAGAATCAGAAATTGAGAGAAAGGAAAATAGACACACACCTGCAGCCCTGGTTCACCACTCGTGAAGCATTCCCCCCTGCAGGTGAGGGCTAGGGCCTTAAACCCAGGTCTTTGTACACTGTAATGTGTGCACTTAACAAGGTGCTTCACCACCTGGCCCCATCATAGGTTCTTTAGGTGAAGAGAACTGAATGTCTGTTAGAACCAACATTATTGTGGGTCTCTGTGTTTAGAATCTAGCTCCACAAAAAGGGGGCAGGGGTGAGTGCATTTGTCTGAGTATACACATTACCATATGTAAGGACCCAGGTTCATACATAAGGACCTTCTGGGAAGGGAGAGGAGTGACCAAAGCACTCCAAATATCCTGGGGAAATAGACAATGCCCTGAGGGCACAACATGGTGGAAACAGGCACTTCGAGAATGTCCCAACTTCTGGGGGGAGGGACTTCATGAAGCAGTGCTCTATCTATCTATCTATCTATCTATCTATCTATCTATCCATCCATCCATTTATCCATTCCCCCATCTCCTCTTAATTTCTCTCTGTGCTAGCAAATATAAGGAAAAAAAAAAAAAAGGTCAACTCTCACAGAATCTCTCCACTGAGATCACAGGAGAACCCAAGCACAAAGGCAGATTCTTTCTAGATATATGATGAAGTAGATTGTTTCATAAATATCCAACTTGTTGGGGCCGGGTGGTGGCACATCTGGCTGAGCACACGGCACAATGCTCAAGGACCCGGGTTCAAGCCCCTGGTCCCCATCTGCAGGGAGAAAGCTTTGCAAATGGTGAAGCAGGGCTGTAGGTGTCTCTCTGTCTCTTTCCCTTCTCTACCACCCCCTTCCCTCTCAATTTCTGGCTGTCTCTATCCGCTAAATAAATTTAAAAAAAAATTTTAATTAAAAAAAAAATCCAAATGGTTTTGAGCTGATGTTAAGTCCAGTGTGAGTGGAGTGGCGAGGGAGAAGCAGTAATCTGCTATATCCATGTGGATTGAGAAGGACACATTAAGACTAGTAATAAATAAGGATAATAAAAATGATGGGTGGGGGAGCCACTATAATAGTTACGCAAAAGATGTTGATGCCTGAGCCTTGGAGATCCCAGGTTCAGTCCTCCACCCACCCTCTGCACCACCATAAGCCAGAGCTGTGCAGTGCTCTGGCTTAACACCAACAGTGGTGGCTAACATTTATTGAGCACCACTTCAAGAGTTTTTATGGTTGTTGTTTCTACAATCTTATTTTTTTACTTATTTATTTTATTATTTATAAAATGAAAATATTGACAAGGCCATAGGATAAGAGGGGTACAATTCCACACAATTCATAAGAGGGAAGAGATGGGGTATGGAGCTCTGGTGGTGGGAATTGTGTGGAAAGAATTTTTTTTTTTTAACATGTTATTGTTCAAACATGTTAATGTTTTATTTTCACAACAATCCTGAGGTTTAAAGAAAGATCCTGGTCACACAACATCTGGATGATGGAAGAATCTGTATCCAGTATATGACTGCTGGGTAACAGCATCTTATCTTTACACTGCATCCAAATGGATCATCCACTGTACTTCCCTGCCCCACACATAAGAATAAGGCAGTCAGGCTCTCTTAAAGCATACAACTCCTTCAACAGGGAAATGCTTCACTGAACACTGACCCCACCCCATAAAAGCTTGATGTCATGGCAGTAATGCCCATTCTACTCCTAACACATGGTCAACCATGGACTTCTACTTGTAGATACACGATGCCTCTCCGTCATGAATTTCACTAGATATTTTCTTACAGCAATTCATTCACAACTGAAACACTATACTAGGAAAACAAAGTTGTAGGCTTGTTTCAGAACCTTTTCTCACATTTATCTACCACTGTTGCAAAATCGTTTTCCATGACTTATCCTCTCCTGGATTCATGTGTTAATAACATAATGCGTAATGAAATATGTATTAGCTCATCAAGTGGTTGCTATTCTATTAGATAAGATTAATGTATAGAGGAGTGAAATTTTGTTATTTTTTTTTTAGAAAGAGATTGAGAGTAGAGGGGAGAGAAGAAAGAGAGATACATTGCTTCACTACTCCTGAAGCTTGGACTAGGTCAGGGTCATGTGTGCACTCTACTGGGTATTGCTGGTTTGTTTTTTGTCATCAATCTCAGGAGTCAAGTTTTGTTGTTGTTGATTTGTTTTTTGTTATCAATGGGGCTTCTCTATGACTTTTTTTTCAGACGGAAAAAGAGAGGAAGAGACATAGCAGCACTGATAAAAGCGGTGAAATTTGGGTTTGAGTTCATGGCAAAGAGGCATGCTCCCAGCTGAACTACCTCATTTGCCCTGGAGCTAAGTTTATTAAAAAATATTTTTAAATGTTTTTTCTTATTTTTTTATATTTATTTATTTATTCCCTTTTGTTGCCCTTGTTTTATTGTTGTAGTTATTATTATTATTGATGATGATGTCATCATTGTTGGATAGGACAGAGAGAAATGGAGAGAGGAGGGAAAGACAGAGAGGGGGAGAGAAAGATAGACTCCTGCAGACCTGCTTCACTGCCTGTGAAGCGACTCCCCTGCAGGTGAGGAGCCAGGGGCTCGAACTAGGATCCTTACGCCAGTCCTTGTGCTTGGCACCACCTGCGCTTAACCCGCTGCACTACCACCCGACTCCCTTTTTTAAATATTTTATTCATTTATTCTTAGATAGAGACAGAGAGAAATTGAGAGAGGAGGGGGGGATAGAGAGGCAAAGAGACAGAGAGACACTGCAGCCCTACTTCACCACTTGTGAAGCTTCCTCCCTACAGGTGGGGGTCAAGGGTTTGAACATGGGTCCTTGTGCACTGTAATGTGTGCACTTAATCATCTGTGCCACTGCCAGGCCCTGGAGCTAAATTTTATATTAAGTAGGGACATCTCCTATCTACATATCAGATGACTTTCTTGGTGGGAAAAGCCTCATTACAAAATAGGTTTAATGGTGTTATGCATGTACAAACTATTGTACTTACTGTCAACTGTAAAACATTAATCTCTCAATAAAAAATAAATTTAAAATAAGAATATAGTTCACCCAGTAGAGTGTAAGCAAAAAAAAAAAAAAGGGGGTTTCACAAGTAGGAGTAGATCCCATAATGGTTATTCCAAGAGATGCTTCTGCCTGAGACTCCGCAGTACTAGTTTCAATCCCCTACACCGCACACCAACATCAGCGAGAGCTGAGCAGTGTTCTCTAAAAAAAAAAAAAAAAAAAAAAAAGTTCCACTTTGCATAAAATTTGCTTAGCCAAGTTATGTGACCGGTCTATTTTAAGTTCCAACTTCCCTCCCTCTATAAACTGAGGAAATAGTTAATTTCTCAGAGTGATTTTAGAAAGCCAGTAAGATGATACAACTTGCTAATGTGTTGTCTCCTTAATTACATACAAGTGCTCCTTAAGAGGCAGCAACTTTTATAAACCATAATCCACATATATCAGATGAGTGAATGAAGGGCTCAAATGAACCAACATGTTCAGATACCAAACAACTTCCCAGCATAGAAAAAAATGAATAAAATAACAATCAGACCTATGCTTACAGGGAAAATGAGTTGATCTTGCTAATTTTAAATCCAGGCATCTTTTTAAACTGGCCATCTCTAAATCTTACTCATCTTGACTCAGCAGAGTGTACCCCACTACTAACTAATGTGGGCACTTACTTCATTAGCCCTCTCTTGATAATTTTTCTCCCCAGCCTTTTCCCAATTATCATTATTCTCTATTCTTAGATTGCTTTAATGATGGTTTCAAGTCAAGGACATTAAGTGGGATTTGTTTCTTTTTATTATTCATTTTATCTTAATGGATATAAAGTAATCGTGGTGAACATTTCCTTTGATCTTCTCTAATCTCCACCAGTAAATATTTATGCAAGGTACAGGCAAGAAACAGAGCTTTTTTTTTTTTTTTTTTTTGCCTCCAGGGTTATTGCTGGGGCTCGGTGCCAGCACTATGAATCCACTACTCCTGGAGGCTATTTTTCCCATTTTGTTGTCCTTGTTTTTGCCCTTGTTGTAGTTGTTACTGTGATTGTAGTCATAGCTGTTGTTGTAGCTGCATAGGGCAGAAAAAAATCGAGAAAGGAGGGGGAGACAGTGGGAAGAGAAACCCCTAAGGAATAGCTTTTAAAAGTCATTAAACACGTGAGTCAGGCAGTAGCGCAGCGGGTTAAGCACACATGGTACAAAGCACAAGGACCAGCATAAGGATCCTGGTTTGAGCCCCTGGCTCCCCACCTGCTGGGGAGTCACTTCACAAGCAGTGAAGCAGGTCTGCAGGTGTCTATCTTTCTCTCCCCCTCTCTGTCTTCCCCTGCTCTCTCCATTTCTCTCTGTCCTACCCAACAACAAGGACATCAATAACTAACAATAATACTATAATAATGAACCAACAAGGGCAACAAAAGGGAATAAATAAATAAATATATATATTTTAAAAAGTCATTACACAAAGGGAGGCTGGACAACATACTCTATTTTTCACCTGAGAAAGATGGGACCTGAAATTGGGGCAGCTTGGAACATTCCTACTCGTGACCACAGAATGTGAACTCAGATCTACAGGGATGCAGAGGTCACCTAGGCTCCCAAGCTGAATATGGGCCCTGGATCAGATCAAATCAATGGGGTTTACAGTCAACAATATTTACACACCTTTCCTATATTTGGGAGCTACTTTCTTCCCTGATGCAGCTTTCTGGCCCTTTTTCCAGCCATGACATCATCTCCCCAGACAATAACATAATAAAGAATAGGAAAACTATCAGGGGAGGGGATGGGGTACAGAGTTCTGGTGGTGGGAACTGTGTGGAGTTGTACCTCTCTTATCCTATTTTTTGTCAGTGTTTCCTTTTTATAAATAAAATTTAATTTAAAAAAAGTCCTTCAGATAACATATAAATTTAAACTCTTTTAAATAATTTTTTTTATTTATTCCCTTTTGTTGTCCCTCCATATCAGATGTCAGGCTCAGGGGAAAAAAAAAAACTAGTATACTCATGAGCTCTTTGGAATATAACCAAAATAGGATTATTAACTATCTACAAAACAGAGACAACCCCCCCCAACTCTTCATATGAACTTTTCCAGCCTTTACATTCACGATTAGTTAACAATTTGTCTGGCTATATATGTTAACTCTTTTTTCAGCCACCAGATTCCAGATGCTACCATGATGCCAAACAGACTTCCCTGGGCAGACAACCCCACCAATGTTTCCTGGAGCCCCACTTCCCCAGACCCCTGTCCCACTAGGGAAAGAGAGAGGCATGCTGGGAGTATGGATCAACCTGCCAATGCCCATGTTCAGCGGGGAAGCAATTTCAGAAGCCAGACCTTCCAACTTCTGCATCCCATAATGACCCTGGGTCCATACTCCCACGGAGTTAAAGAATAGGAAGGCTATCAGGGGAGGGGATGGGATGCAGAGTTCTGGTGGTGGGAATTGTGTGGAGTTGTACCCCTCTTACCCTATGTTTTTTGTCAGTGTTTCCTTTTTATAAATAAAAGTTAATTTCAAAAAAGTCCTTCAGATAACATATAAATTTAAACTCTTTTAAATAATTTTTTATTTATTTCCTTTTGTTGTCCTTGTTTTATTGTTGTAGTTATTATTGTTATTATTGATGTCATCATTGTTGGATAGGACAGAGAGAAATGGAGAGAGGAGGGGAAGACAGAGAGGGGGAAGAGAAAGATAGACACCTGCAGACCTGCTTCACTGCTTGTGAAGCAACTCCCCTGCAGGTGGAAAGCCGGGGGCTCGAACCAGAATCCTTATGTAAATAAATTTCTTATGTGGCTTAAAAAAGTCATTACAACCTTTGCAGCAAAGCCATTCTGCTGTTGACTGAAAAATAGTCTTGATTACGTATTCATGAAACCCAACTGAGTCAGGCTGAGTTCTCAGAAACACATCTCCTTTAAGAATTTACTCCTTCACGCATTATCTTGTGCACTTTCTAGTTGCTAATGCAGGATACCAGTAATTCTATTTAAAAAAAAAAAATCTCCCAAATACTTGAAGCAAATCCAATATGTCACTATTGCAGGTATTTTACCCTAACCCAAGTCCTGACACCAAAAGCAAAAGCAGCAAACTTCCCACTAGTTCCAGTACCCACTTCCCAGGAAAGGGTCCTTAAAAAATATATGCTTACTGTGATTTTCCAAGTGCATTTGCTATTTGGAGGATACACTCCAGGAAAACCTTCGCTGCCAATAAATCCGGACTCTCCAGTAAAAATGCCACCACATGTGAACACAGGTCTGGGGAAATAAATGAGGAAAGGAAGCAATTTGAAGCAAGAGCTCATAATCTAATGCCAACTTTAGAAAGTAGTAACCTAGTCGTCCAGATAAAGTTGATATTGATTAATAAATGTGTGAGCTGTTAAAGGACTTTGAAAGCTTGCTGACTCTTAAAATATTTAAACTATAACTTGATGAAAAATTCATTCCATCTGCCATCTGTCACCACTACGATAATGGATCTATCCATCCATCCTCCATATGCAATCAAATCCTTTATGCAGTGGTAAAATGATGGAAGAAAATGGAAATTTTAGCTAGATGAGTGGAAGAGGTGCTGAAAGCCAGGCAGGCTGAGAGGCGTGGCTTTAAATACAGAAAAGAAGGAGCTGGGTGATGGCTCACCGGGTGGAGTGCATTCCTTACCATGCTCAAGGACCTGGATTTAAGCCTACGGTCCACACCTGCAGGAGTGAAACTTTAGCAACAGTGGAGCAGTGCTGCAGGTATCACTCCTTTGTGTACCTTCCTCTCTGTCTCTCACCCTCCATAAAAAATAAAAATTAAAAAGTGGCCACAGTGGTGGAGTTGTGCACTGAGCCACTGCGGCAAATACAAATAAATAATAAATATAAATAAGGGTTAGAGAGATAGCATAATGGTTACGCAAAAAGAATCTCGTGGCTGAGCCTTTAGGTCCCTGGTTCAATCACCGGCACCACCATCCGCCAGAACTGAGCAGTGCTCTGACTATAAATAAAATTTTAAGTAAGTAGACAAATAAATGCAATCGGCAGAGTGGAGAAATGCCTGGTCCTCCTCCTCTTTTCTGAAAAGGGCTATTAGTAGAACTGCTCTTCGAAAAAGAGAGGTTGATGGTGAGGGAGGTGGAAAAGGAGATGCCCCAGTTGACCGCGGGGAGGTCCTCTAAGGGGCTGGAAAAAAGTTAATTCTCCGCGAGCAATCCGGGCGCCACTGACCTCTCCCCGGGAAAGAAACAGAAGGAAATCATAGTCCACACATCTGGGACTCAAGAGTGTCCCTCAAATCTCATAAGCATTCGAGGAGAGGAGAAGTAGATCAGAGTGACCTGGTCCTGGGGTGCTCAGAGCCGCCCCCGGGTTAGCGCGGGGAGAAGGAGATGCCAGGAAGCGAATGGAGCGGGGAGTAGGGGAAGGGGGACCGGCAGGGTCGCGTTACCTCTCCCCGGGCTGTGGCCGCGAAAGCCCGGCGACCAGCAGCAGGCAGAACGGGACCCAGGCGCCCGCGCCCCTCATGGCCGCTGGAGACGCGCGGGACTCGCCCCCCGGCCGGCGCGCCCCCGTGTGCACACCGCGCGCCCAGGCGCCCCCGCGGGCAGAGACGCGCGCTCGCCCCTCGCTCTCTCGCTCGCCGCCGTGGGACCGCCCGGGAAGCTGGGTGCGCGCGGCGGCCGCGGTGGGGGCGCTTTTAAAGGCGCTCGCGGAGCAGCCCGACTCCACACTGAATTCCCCCGCGAGGAGTTGCTCTGGCAGCCACAGACCACTGCTGAATATCCCGTTTGTTCTCCGGCGGCGAGAGGGGGCGGCTCCCCGGCCCCAGCCGCCTCCTCCCCTGGGGCGCGCGGGCGTCGCCTCCTTGGCACCCTGGGAGCCACAGCCAGGTCACACCCGCCTGCAGGGGCGGCGGGGAGAAGGATGAAAGAGGAGCCCCTGCCGAGTGGTACCCAGATGGGACCTGGCTCCTAGATCTGTGAGCCATTCAACCCAGCGGAGGGGGTGGGGGGCTCTTGGTTTGCTTCTGGAAGTGCTTTTCCCTAGTTGCTTAACGGGAAGTGTTATCAGCGATTGCTGATTGCTGAAAAACCTGGAGTTCCTTCTTTATTTCTATCTTCTTCAGACTTCCGAGATATAAGGCAAGAGAAACTGGAGAGGGATTCCATCATATTTAATTGCCGCTCATCTTTCTTTCTCTTTCTTTCTTTCTTTCTTTCTTTCTTTCTTTCTTTCTTTCTTTCTTTTTTTGAAAAGGGAGGAAAGCCATAGGGATTTCAAACAGCCAGCCAGGCTCTGCACCCTGAGGATGGTGGAATTAAGGGAGCTAATGTGCTGGCTTAGCTGGTCCTCTCTGCATAGCTTTTTAAATTAATTTAATTTTAATTTATTTATTGGGAAATTAATGTTTTCCATTCGACAGTAAATACAATAGTTTGTACATGCATAACATTTCCCAGTTTTCCATATAACAATACAACCCCCACTAGGTCTTCTGTCATCATTTTTGGACCTGTATTCTCCCACCCACCCACCCCAGGGTCTTTTACTTTGGTGCAATACGCCAATTCCAGCTCAGGTTCTACTTGTGTTTTCTCTTCTGATCTTGTTTTTCAAGATCATATTTCTTTATTATATCATATTTAAACTCCTGCTCATGTTTCCTTCTCTCCTTCCCTCCTCTCCTTCCCTCCCTCTGGCCTTTCCAGTCTTACTGGTGCATGACACTAGGGAGATGGTTCTGTGATGAATTTTGTCTTGTTTTGTTTCCAGCATGTGTTCATTTTATTTGTTTTGGGGAAAGTTGCATAATCTAACAAATGAGACTAGAATTTCATTTTTCTTAAAAAAAAAAAAAAAACAACTCACTAAACACAAATTTCCTTAGTTGCACCAACACTAAAGGTGATGGGTTTCAGAAATACGTTGTCATCCAAGCAGTTTGTAGGTAGATCCTCACTAACTGTGTCAAATAATGAAGACAGAATCCCAGTCATAAGATAACACCATCCCATGTTATGTTCTGAAAATGGGGTTTCTTTGCTGGCATCTCATTTCTTAAAAGATCTTTTGGGGCCAGGTGGTGGCACACCTGTTTGAGTGCACATGTTACATTGCACAAGAACCCAGGTTTGAGCCCCCAGTCCCCACCTGCAGGGTTAACTGTTTCACAAGTGGTGAAGCAGTGCTGCAGGTGTCTCTCTGTCTCTCTCCCTATCATCCCCTTCCCTCTCAATTTCTGACTGTCTCTGTCCAACAAATTTTAAAAAAAGATTTTAAAATGTATTTATTTTTTATCTTTAATTTTTTAATTTATAAAAAGGAAACATTGACAAAACCATAGGATAAGAGGGTTACAATGCCACACAATTTCCACCACCAGATCTCTGTATCCCTTCCCTTCCCCTGATAGCTTTCCTTTTCTTTAACCCTCTGGGAGTATGGACTCAAGGTCATTGTGGGATGCAGAGGGTGCAAGGTCTGGCTTGTGTAATTACTTCCCTGCTGAACATGGGCATTGACAGGTCGATCCATACTCTCAGCCTGTCTTTCTCTTTCCCTAGTGGGGAAGGGTTCTGGAGAAGCAGAGCTCCAGGACACATTGATGGGGTTGTCTGTCCAGGGAAGTCTGGTCGGCATTCTGCTAGCATCTGGAATCTGGTGGCTGAAAAGAGAGTTAACATACAAAGCCAAACAAATTGTTGAACAATCATGGAGCTAAGGGCTGGAATAGTGTAGATGAAGAGTTGGGGAATACTCCATTTTGTAGATAGCTAGTAGGCATATTTTAGTTAAATTCCAAAGGGCATGTGTAGTCTGTTTATTTTTTTTTTCCCTGAGCCTGAAATCTGATATGCAGGTATATCCAAGTTATTGCCTGGGGAGATGATGTTATGGCTGGAAAAGGAACAGAAAGCTGGATCAGGGAAGAGAGCAGCTCCCTAATATGGGAAAGGGGTATAAATATTGTTGATTGTAAATGCCATCGATTTGATTTGGTCTTTTTAAAAAAGTTCTTTCTAGCGATTATTCTGTGTAATATTGAGGAATTGGGATGCATTGGATCGACCTTCCCGTGGTGCATCCCGTGAGTACCCATTCATTGGGGAAACTGACTATCCTTCCTAGCCGACTGAATCCACATGGATCCCAGTCACTTTCAAAACCATTAACTGGCTACAGAAGAAGGGCAAACGCTAGAAGAAGAAGATTGAGGAATTAAGATATGCATAGACCTTGGTTGGTTTTTTCTTTTCTTTTTGTTTTTAGAAGAACAGTTAGTCTTGTAGGATAAAGGCTTTGCTCTAATTATATAAAAAATCATCTTTAGCCTTCATTTTGCTAACTGTGAAGTCAGAGGTGGGGCTTCTGTGTTTCCTAGTAACCAGGGATTAGTTTAAGAAAAAACAAAATAGAAAAGGGAAGAATGGACTTACTGAGATTTTCAATAAGCACACCACCACAAGAAGAATACAGTTGAATTTAGGTGCTTTACATGTGGTGACCCTTCTTAGTTATTTTTGCTTTCCTAAGGAATAATAATCATAAATAATAATTTGTTAAAGCTTCTAATAATGAGCTTACAATGTTAAGAGCATCAGCTCTCCTGGCAAGGAAATAAGTGAAAACTGGGTGCAGGCAATGATCTGATTTTTATTAGTGGGGAACCCATGAGACAACAGTAAGAACCGGAATTTCTCTTTGAGGTTTGGTTATCTCATTATTTTTGAAGAAGTAAATAAAAAATAAAAACCCAAGAACTACAACTTGAAAAAAACACAAAAACAACCCTCTAAGGATACCACACCCTGCATGACATTTGGCAGTATCCTAAAACCTACACCCTGGTCCCAATAAAAATTGTTTTAAAACAGCAAAGAGGAAAATAAAGGATTGTTTATTTTGCACACATTTCAAGAATATGCTATTCAAGGGCATAAATGATTTAGAAAATATTTCATTAAAAGGTCATAGTTTTATGTTATAAAGGAGAATCATTGCTCAATTCTCTTTCTGGTAATGATTTGAAGTAAGTCTTCATAGCCAGAAAATACTTCTTTCTTAGAATCAACTACATTTTCAAATTTCAAGATGAAAACACAAAGTTTGAAACATGACTACATGGAGAGAGAACTGCTGGCATGCATATAAGCAACAGTATTTTCCTTTCTTAACTTGTGAAGTGTGCTTTCATGTGTCCTCATTAAAAATAAAAGAAGAAAGAAAGAAAGAAAGAACATTCCCACACTGATGGCTCTGTTGTTGTTGAGACACATAGAAAGACATTGATGGTAGCACATGATTTTAAAAGTTTACTAAGAGCTGTACTATTTGCTCTTTGAAGCACATTTTTGACTTGGAGCTATGGGTCTGGCCAAAATTATAAACCTTAAATGTCCTGAGAAGTTTAACGTGTTAAAATTGAGACAGACCCAAGTAGACTGAAAATGTGTGTAAGGTTCATTTCTATGAGCCCAATGTCTGGACTTTAACAATGTAGAATTGGTTCAATGGATAGGGATTCACACTAAACATGCTAGCAGTAGAAAAGGGGAGAGAGCTAGAGAGGACAAAGACCTTGTAAATGGATTATCTAAAGAATAACAGACTGGTAGAAAAGTGATCCTTGATGTTTGATATATATATATATACTGTGTTGCACAGAGAAACAAAATTTTAGAAATATTAAAATATCCCTCAGTGAATGGAGCACTTTCACAATTCAACCCCTCCAAGCATTGCTTCCTGTATCACATTACTATCTAGTTAAGCCAAATACATCAACAGCTTTGTTGGTTACTCTCTGGTCAGTTTCATCAAACTTGTAAACATTCAGAAATGTAAGTTTACTCCACAGTGTGATACTGATCTTATAAAAGATACAGCATTTCATAAAATGGATGAAAGTGATGAAAACAAAGTAAGGAAATTATTATTTTTTTTCCTGGGCAAATGAAACCCTAGATGAGTTATTTCAAGGAAAGAGATGGAAGAGAATTGCAGAATCAAAGTCTCTTCCAGAAAGAATGATTTTGTTTTTGATTTTTGATTTAATAATGATTGACAGGACTGTGGGATAAGAGGGATACAATCCCCACCACTAGACTTCAGTATCCCATCCCCTCCAATGGAAATTTCCCTGTTCCTCTGGGAGTATGGACCCAGGATCATTCTGGGGTGTAGAAGATGGGAGGTCTGGCTTCTGTAATTGCTCCTCTGCTGGACATGGACATTGGCATGTTGATCTATACTCCCAGCCTGTTTCTATCTTTGCCTAGTGGGGGCAGGAATCTGAAGAGGTGGGGTTCCAGGACACATTGGTGAGGTCATCTGTTTAGGGAAGTCAGATTGGCATCATGGTAGCATCTGCAACTTGGTGGCTGAAAAACATTAAGATATAAAGCAGAACAAATGGTTTAATAATCAGGAATCTAAAGGTAAGAATATAGCAGATGAGACTTGGGGTCTTTATGTTGGAAGAATATAGGAAGTCTATTTTAAGTTTATTCCAAGGGGCCCATGATTACTAATTTTTGCCCTAATTTTTGACAGCTAACATTCAGGTGGGCTAAAAGTATTTTCTGAGAAGATGGTGTCAGAGTTGGGAATAGGATTAGAACACTACATCAAGGCATAGAGTAGCTCCTAAGTATGGGAAAAGTATATTAATACTGTTAACTGTAAACCCCATCAATCTAACCTGGGGTCCATGTTGGTTCATATTTAGCACAGGAAAGAATGATTTTTAATGCAGGAAAATTTAATTAGCTCCACGCTAAATAAATGATATTTTAACCTTTGTCAAACTATAGTATTGTGGTCTCCATACTTCCTTAGAAAATGAGGGGATATATGTTGGTCTACTTCTAAATTCTGTTTCTAAGACCCCTTCTGTTGCATTGCTTGACACTGTGGTCTATTTACATAATCATTGTTTTGCCCGCACTGGTTTAATCCCCACTGGTTCCAGTGCTTTTTCCTTCTCCCCACCCCCCATCCTACGTACATACTCTTTCGACCTGACACTTCCACCTCAGGAGATATATAAGGACAGGACTGTGATTAGAGATAGCTCGGCTTGCACTGCATTCCTCATCAATAAAGACTGAACTGCGTTACCAGCTCAGCCATGAGTCCCTGGTCGTCTCTCTCCTGCCCGCAAAGCTAGACCGGCAGATATAATAGAGGATAAAAATGAAACTCCATAATACTTTTTGCAAAAGTAATCTTGTACAGAACATATAATGTACATTACATTATAGTGAAATTCAAAAGTGAAAGGCAGGGACTCAGAAGTAGCTCTGCTACTAGAAGATAACATCCGGCCATGCTTGAAGACCCAAGTTTGAGTCTATGGTACCATGTAGGAGCACCTTGCACAGCACCAAGGACACTTCATTTCTATGGTGTCTTTCCTTCTCTCTCCCCCACTCTCTGTCTGAAATTTGAGTAACAATAATAATAATAATAACAGCAACAATAATCCACCAAGAACAGTGGACTTGTGCTGGTGCAAAGCTCCATATTCTTCAGAATAAAGGAATAAATTGATATGGTTATGATAATTATAGTGTACAACTTTAAAACATTCTTTATATAGCTTGGAGGAATGAACCCAGGGCCTCATACATAAGCATAAGCAATACCATTGTTGAGCCTCCTCCCTCGTGCAATTCTTCATTCTTTATTTCCTTGTGCAATTCTTCATTCTTTATTTCTTAGAGAGATAGAGGTGAGAAAGAGAGCGGAAAGATACCACAGCACCATTTCACCATACATGTAGCTCCTCTGGTGCCACCCATGGTGCCTCCATGTGATAGTGAGCTTCAAACCTAGTACCTCACTCATGGAAAGTGTGTGCTGTATAGGGTGAGTTAGTCCTAGTTCCAGTACACTATTTTCAGCCGTAATAAAACTTCAAGGACTTGGTATACTGCACCAAAATAAAAGTCTCAGGTCGGGGGAGGGTTCAGGTTCTGGAACATGATGGCAGAGGAGGACGTTGTGAGGGTTGTATTGTTATGTGGAAATGTTATGCATATACAAACTATTATATTTTACTGTTGACCATAAACTATGAACCACCTAATAAAGAAATTTAAAAAAAAAATTCAAGTACTTGGGAGGTAGAGCAGTGGATAAAATGCTGGACTCAGTCATGAGGCCCTAAGGTGTTCTTTGTTTTTTGTTTTGGTGTGTGTGTGTGTGTGTGTGTGTGTGTGTGTGTGTCTCCAGGGTTATTGCTGGGGCTCGGTGCCTGCACTATGAATCCACTGCTCCTAAGGGCCATATTTTCCCATTTTGTTGCCCTTGTTGTTGTTATTGTTGTTATTGCCATTAATGCTGTTGTTGTTGGGTAGAAATCAAGAGAGGAGGGGAAGACAGAGAGGAAAGAAAGATAGACACCTGCAGACCTGCTTCACCGCTTGTGAAGTGACCACCCTGTAAGTGGGGACCTAGGGGCTGGAACCAGGATCCTTAAGCAGGTCCTTGTGCTTTGTGCCACGTGCGCTTAACTCACTGCGCTACCGCCCAGCCTCCGAGTTATTGCTTTTGAACAAGTAACATAACTACCTAGAAGGCAATATAACTATTAAATGTAAACGGAGGCATGAGAATTCTGAAACTGAGTCACTAGGAGATTTCTGCAAAATTCTGAGTATACCAGGGTGAAATTTGTGGTTTTATTATTATTAAAGATTTAAAAAATATTTATTCCCTTTTGTTGCCCTTGTTGTTTTATTGTTGTAGTTATTATTGATGTTGTCATTGTTGAGTAGGACAGAGAGAAATGGAGAGAGGAGGGGCAGACAGAGACAGAGAGGGGGAGAGAAAGATACACACCTACAGACCTGCTTCACCGCCTGTGAAGTGACTCCTCTGCAGGTGGGGAGCCGGGGGTTCGAACCAAGATCTTTACGCCAAACTGAAAGGATAGCTCATTTGATAGCTCATTTGCCTTGCCATATATGTGGCCCAGATTCTTCCTTGGCACCACAAGGAAGGTGTTATGTTACTGGGGGAAGCTCTGGTGCTGTGGTTTCTCTCTCTCTCTGAAAAAAATCAGCTTGGATAAGTGAAAGTATGCATGAGTGAGACCCTGACCTGTTAAAAATATGCATACTTGATTTCTGTATGATATAATTTGCATAGATAAGAATGGCTATTAACTCAGTCCTAAAAGCAAGCCATTAATACATTTAAATCATATACTCTCAAGCTACAATGCACAAGGACCTGGGTTCTAGTCCCTGCTCCCTGCCTGCAGGGGGAAAAAAATCTTCATAAGTGGCTAGCAGTGCTGCAGGGGTACCCATCTCTATCTATCTCTATTTTCCCCTACCCTCTCGATTTCTCTCTGTCTCTATTCAGCAAATAAATAAATAAAGTATCTTTTTAAAATAAAGTTTTTGGGTGGGAAAGATAGCATAATGATTGTACAGAGACTCATGCCTGAGGCTCCAAGGCCCCAAGGTCAATTCCTCACACCACCGTAAGCCAGAGTTGAACAGTGCTTTGGTTACAAAACAAGAGTTTTTAGGGGGGGCTAGGCAGTGGTGCACCTGGTTAAGTGCACATATTACAAATCACAAGGACCTGGGTTTGAGCTCCCAATCCTGCCTGCAGGGGGAGCTTCAGGAGCTGTGAGGCAGGTCTGCGGGTGTCTCTCCCCTTTTCTCTCCCTCAATTTCTTTCTCTAACACAAAATGATATGCAAAAAACTATCGATTTTTCCACATCAAGCCAATTATCCTATCCAATGAAAAAAATGTAGGAAAAAGTGGAAAAATCAACTGACAGTGGTGGATTCATAGTGCTGGCACCGACTGAGTCCCAGAGACAACCCTGGTGACAATACAAATAAACAAAGAAACAAATAAATAAATACGTGTCCTTTGTCTTTAGACTTCTGAAAATATTTCACGGTCCTGTAATTGCTTTTATAATAAATAATACTAACCAAATGCAATTTTTCTTTTAAAATTTTTTTCTTGCAAAGCAGGCTTTAAAAAATTATTATTATTTATTTTCCCTTTTGTTGCCCTTGTTTTTTTATTGCTGTTGTAGTTGTTATTGTGGTCGTTGTTGGATAGGACAGAGAGAAATGGAGAGAGGAGGGGAAGACAGAGAGGGAGAGAAAGAGAAATACCTGCAGACTTGCCTCACTGCCTGTGAAGCGACCAGTCCTTGCGCTTCGCGCCCTGTGTGCTTAACCCACTGCGCTACTGCCTGATCCCCCCCTTTTTTCTTTTAAATCTTTATTTATTTGATAGACACCAGAAATTGAGAGGGGAGAGGGTGATATAGAGGGAAAGAGACAGAGAGATACCTGCAACCTTGGCGAAACTTGTGAAGCTTTCCTCCTGCAGGTGGGGGCTCCGGGGGCTCAAACCTAGGTCCTTATGCATTGTAATGTGCACTCAACCAGGTGCACCACCACCCGGCCCCTCAAAATGAAATTTTTCTTGAGAAACACATACAACTCTGAGTACATTTTTTTTCTACTAAGATAATTGCAAAAGTAGATCGATACATGTGGGGAAACACCACTTGCAGTAAATTTCTACATAAAGCAAGATACTTGAACACGAACATACATTTGGTGTGGTATATTAAAATGGTTGTTATTGTTTTAAACATTACCACAAGACACACCCCTGTCAGATGGAATTTAATAGGACTATAACTCTTAATGGAGTCCAGAGCCTTTTGTCAGGAATCCTGCAATTGAAGCTCCTTAACTGAAAGCTATTTGCCAGATGCCAATTAACAGTCATCTCCTGGCTCCTGACTGGGATTAACTGCACAAATGGGAAGTCACAACAGACTCTGTGCCTGGAACTTTCATGCAGCTCTGTTGTCTCCATTGACATTATTTCCCTTGGCAACATGGATAGTAGAATTTTGTCTATTTCTTTTTACTTTATTATTATTTGTATCTACTGAGAATCCTGAGGAAAAAATAGCAGGGCTATAAACATCTGTGTATACACCATCCTATTACCTCTTGCCCAAATCCACATGTGGGTATGGCTGCAGACATGAACATTTTGGCATCTGTGTGTGCAGGTGTCATTCCCAGATGGGGAAGGGCCCTGGCTCCCCACCTGCAGGGGGGTCACTTCACATACGGTGAAGCAGGTCTGCAGGTGTCTGTCTTTCTCTTCCCATTTCTGTCTTCTCCTCCTTTTTCCATTTCTCTCTGTCCTATCTGGCAACAACAACATCAATAATAACCACAAAAATGATAATAACAACAAGGGCAACAAAAAAGGAAAATAAATAAACAAAATATTTTTAAAAAGTTAACTGCTTCATGGCCTGGGAGGTGGTAAAGGGGACAAAGTGTTGGACTCTCATGTATGAGGTCCTGGATTTGATCCCTGTATCACACGTGCTAGAGTGATGCTCTGGTTCTTCTCCTCCTGTTCATCCCCACCTCAATTAATACATCTTTTAAAAAAAAGTTAACAGAGTCAGGCAGTGGCACACTTGGTTGAGCACACATATTACCAAGTGGAAGGACCCAAGTTCAAGCCCTTGGACCCCACTAGCAGCAGGCAAGTTTTATGAATAGTCAAGTAATACTGTAGATGACTCTTTTTCCCTATTTCTGCCTCCCCTTTCAATTTCTATTTTATCAAATATAAGAAAAATAAAACAAAATAATAAAAGAAATCAAAAAAGGATAAAACCTTATAAAAACAAAAATTAATTTAAAAAATTTAGCTGCTGGGCAAGACAGGTACCACAGATTGCACAAAAACACTTTCACATTTGATATTCTACAGCCATAGGTTCAATTCCCTGTACCACCATAAGAGAAGGCTAAGCAGTGCCCTGATAAAAATTAAATTAAATTAAAATTTATTTTTTAAAATAGCTACTTTACCCTCAAACTTAACTATTAATAGCTTGATGTTGAACTAGGAGCCTTACCAACAACATAAGTAGTCATGTGTGTATATGTATGTATATACACATACATTATATTTTTATAAATAATATGAAGCATAAATTTATATCTTTATATTATAATATAAATTATATATCTAATATTTATTATAAATAATGTGTATATATAATATATACTATGTTTGTATGTATTATGTACTGAGTTCTTACAATAAACTAAGTAAGAGACATGAAGAGAAAATGGTAGAGGTAGATAGCATAATGGTTATGAAAGAGACTCTCATACCTGAGGCTCTGAAGGCCCAGGTTCAGTCCCTTGAACCACCATCAGCCAGAGCTGAGCAGTGCTCTGATTTAAAAAAAAAAAGAAGAAAGAAAGAAGAAAAGGAAAAAAAATGCATTTATAAAACTGTACTACAGGGCAGGGGAGACAGCATAATGGTTATGCAAAGGACTTTCATGCCTGAGGCCCTCAGGTCTCAGGTTCAATTCCCTGCCCACCTTAAGCCAGAACTAAGCAGTGCTCTGGTTAGTCTGTCTGTCTGTCTGTCTGTCTGTCTGTCTGTCTGTCTCTCTCTACCAAAGCACTGCTCAGCTCTGGCTTATGGTGGTATGGGAGACTGAACCTGGGACTTAGGAGCCTCAGGCATGACAGTCTGTTTGTATAACCGTTATTCTATATACCCCCACCCTTGCTCTGATCTCTCTCTACCTCCTTCCCCCTTCTGTGTCTTTCATTAAAATAAATTTTAAAAAATTTTTAAACAGAACTGTACTATATTTGTTACCATAAGTTTACATGGTCTGTTTACTGGAAAATTCACATATAAAGGACCTAGTCCAAGCCTATGTTGTACAACTTAAATTTTTTAAAAGGTAGATAACTGCTCTGTTCTGCCCATGAGCTGGCCTTGGTAGAATCAGGGCTTAAGAAAGAAGGTGATACACAATGAAATACTACTCAAATATTAAAATGATGAATTCAGCTTCTTCATCTCATCTTGGATGGAGCTTGAAGAAATCATGTTAAGTGAGATAAGCCAGAAAGAGAAGGATGAATATGGGGTGATCTCACTCATAGACAGAAGTTGAGGAATAAGAACAGAAAAAGGAAAACACAAAGCAGAACTTGAACTGGGTTTGGTGTATTGCATCGAAGTAAAGGATTCTGTATCTTCACCATTGAGAATTTTTAAGATTAAAAAATTTTTTGAATATTTATTTATTCACTTTTGTTGCCCTTGTTGTTTTATTGTTGTAGTTATTATTGATGTCGTCATTGTTGGATAGGACAGAGAGAAATGGAGAGAGGAGGGGAAGACAGAGAGGGGGAGAGAAAGACAGACACCTGCAGACCTGCTTCACCGCCTGTGAAGTGACTCCCCTGCAGGTGGGGAGCTAGGGGCTGAAACCGGAATCCTTACACCGGCCCTTGCGCTTTGCGCCACCTGCGCTTTACCCGAAAAATTTTTTTTATATTTATTTATTTTCCTTTTCGTTGCCCTTGTTTTATTGTTGTTGTAGTTATTATTGTTGTTATTATTGATGTCGTCGTTGTTGGATAGGACAGAGAGAAAATAAGAGAGAAAGGGAAGACAGAGAGGGGAAGAGAAAGAGAGACACCTGCAGACATACTTCACTGCCTGTGAAGTGATTCCCCTGCAGGTGGGGAGCCAATGGCTCGAACCCGGATTCTTTTGCCTGTCCTCGCGCTTTGCGCCACCTCTCCTTGACCCGCTGTGCTACTGCCGGACTCCCAATTTTTTTTAACAATGTGGTGGGGTGGGGTGGGGTGGGGTTCAGGTCCTGGTGCATGATGGTAGAGACGGACTTTGCCTGGGGTCAGTGAGAGTGTTTTGCAGAAAACAGAAATTTTGCACATGTTCTAACAACTAGATTTACTGTAAACTATTAATTCCCCAATTAAAAGAGAGAGGTGGGGGCGGGGGACGGAGTATGTGTAATGTGGTAGTGGTGGAATAGGAGATAAGAAAAAGAAAGAATGGGAGTCGGGTGGTAGCACAGTGGGTTAAATGCACTTGGTGCAAACCTCAAGGACCCGCACAAGAATCCTGGTTCAAGCCCCCGGATCCCCAACTGTAGGAGAGTCGCTTCACAGGCGGTGAAGCAGGTCTGCAGGTGTCTATCTTTCTCTCCCCCTCTCTGTCTTCCCCTCCTCTCTCCATTTCTCTCTGTCCTATCTAAAAAAAAAACAAAAAACGACAACATCAATAACAACTACAACAACAATAGAATAAGGACAACAAAAAGGGGAAATAAATAACTATAAAAATATTTAAAAAAAAAAAAAAGAAAGAAAGAAAAAGAAAGAACAATACTCTGTCAATGCAGCCAAGGTTCCTGAGGCCCCAGAAGCCCTCCAGAATGAAGCTGCTCTTTGGTTCCCCCTAGAGGCTGGAGCTCTCCAATGCAATTGAAGAGAAATCCTGTTGCAAAGTTCTTGGCACTATGCCTGGGTAGTCAGTGATCCATAAATCAACTTTGTCCAGGTTATTAGACTTTCCTTTCTCTGTTCACCTGTGTATACTTTTCTTTATAGTGCTGGGGTGCTGCAGAGACCATATTTCTGCTTTACCCGTGATATTTGTTGGGCTTGACCAAAGGGAAATTAGGAGACTCCAGTACTAGAGGAAGAAGGGACTTGCTCTTTCCTGTGGGTGTATATCTACTTCCTGTTTCTTTAAACTGCACAACAGCAATGCCTATCCAGCCCAACTCAGACCATTCCTTCCCAGAGCAGGTTCTGAATCCAGTGTGTGGTTTTACTCTCTGGCCCATCTCCACCCAAAACACGGGACCTGCTCTTGGGCACACCATCTTTATCTAATTCAGTCAATAAACATTAGATCTTGGAGGCCCAAGGTCCCTCCTCCAGCTACTTTCCTTTCCCTTTGGAAGAGGTCGGTGTTTCTGTAGTTACTATTCTGCCATTCAATAAATCTATTAAAGATTTATTCACTTATTTATTAATAAAAAAGAGAATCAAAGCGTCACTCTGGCATGCAGTGCTGGGGACTGAACTTGAGACCTCATGCTTGAGAGTCCTAGGTTTGATGGTTTTATCAACAGTGCCACATCCTAGTCTGTCAAGCATCCTCTTTTTACCTGGCCAGTTCCCTAGTTAACCTAGAAAGCAGTCTTTTTTATTGAATTCTCATTGTGAAATATTTGTATTTTATGAATGAACTTTGTGCTGGCTAAGGAAGTCCCCCATGGTCACAGATAGCTTACTTTGGGATGTGAATGATCTCACAGCTAAACAGGCACATTATTTACTGTCTAACACAATTGAGATAAACATTCTTCTCCCACTCCAGGTCTCAGCTCAAATTTTCTTCTTTGTCTTGGCCTCTCCCATTGGCAGGATGGGAGGATATCCCACCTCTATGCTGGGACTGGGAGCTAAAACACAGCTGCCACGTGGCTAAAAATGTGACCCGGAAAGCCTGCCAAGGCTGTATTTCTCTTTAAAATCCTCTATTTAAGAAAATTCTTTTCAACCAACTTCTGAATTTTTCATCAGGTGAAAAGGAATAAATAGTAAACCAGTGATCAAACTTTCAGATGCCAGTGAATCTAAAAGGATCTGTTCAGGGCTATAAAATATTTCAACAGAAACTAATTCTCTGTTTCTGGCCCAAAATTGGGGGACTAGGGGAAAGACCTTAAATCCTAGTTACTTTAATTTAATTTTTATTTATTTCATGGAAAACACAGAGAAAAAAGAGGTCAAAAGAGAAATTTTTCATATCATCTGTTAAAGAAGAGAAACCAGGAATCTAATAGACTATTTGGGGGGGAAGGCTCAATGACTTTACTGGGAACCTGGCCAAAGGGACTATTACTGGATGTTTCTGACTCTGTTCAGAGTATTTCTGGAACACAATGGCTTCAGAAAGCCATAGAGAGACGTTTTTCCTACTATGAAGAATGCCATGGGCCATTAGCAGAATTTGAGTTATATTTTCATTTTATTATAATGAATATCTAGTTAGAAATCAGACCCCATAGAAAATCCAATGAGTTGTTAAATAACTATTGTCAAAAATAATGTCGTTATGTGAGTGAGAAAAGGCTTACTACCATCATGTGTCAGTGCAAACAGAAAATACAGTCCAACACCTGGATCATTACCTAGGGAGGAGGGCAGGGTTCTAACTCCAGGCAGTGATGAGTTGGTGTGCTTGATGCTTCTCTGTTAGAAAATTAAAATTATTTAAGGAAAGAATCACTTTTACAAGTTTTAAGACTTAGACTTTAGTTTTATGTCACTGAGAAAGAATGACCCTAGGTATCTCACTGACAAGTATAATTTTTGTAAGGAATTGGTTCTGAGAATCAGGTCAGGGAGTTTTGAGACAAATTAAAAAAAAAGAAGAAGAAGAAGAAGTAGTAGAAGATATTTCCCAATCTGGCTGCTTCTCTCCTGTGTAGTTCTTTAACACCCTAACTTTTCACTGACTGTATTTTCCCTGACTATTTCCTTTAGGGTCCTATTCTCCTTTTCTTTTTAAATTTTTCCCCCGAGTATCTTTATTTATAGGATAGAGAGCCAGAAATCGAGAGGGAAAGGGGTGATAAAGAGGGAGAGAGACAGAAAGACACTTGCAGACCTGCTTCACCACTCAGAAAGCTTTCCCCCTGCAGATGGGGACTGGGAGCTTGAACTTAGGCTCTTGTGCATTGTAACATGTGCACTCAACCAGGTGTGCCACCATCTGGCCCCCAAGGGTCCTGTTCTTTAAACTCTTCTCATTACTGAACTTTTGAAAAGTGAAAATGACAGAGTCCACTGATTTTCCACTGATCTGAAAAGGCTTCCTGAAGTAGTATATTTTACAGTCTTTAATATGACTGGCACTGAGAACACTATTGGAACATTTCCTTAATTGTTTTTCTTTTTCTTCATTCTTCAAGCCAATCACAAAAAGTAGGGAGAAGTCATCCTTGTCGCAGGGACAAGATCCATAAGGACCAAGAGATCTGAGTTGATGGTCTTGGTTCAGCCATTCACTAACTGTGAGTTATTTAACTTCTCTGAGCCTGAATTTCCTCTTTTTAAATGGGGTAAGATAGTAGTACCTTCATAGAATTGATGCATACATCACATCACAGTAATCCGCTCTTATTCTCTTGTGGTACACTCCAAGACCCCAAGTGGTTGCCTGAAACCATAGATTAAACCAAACTATATGTTCAGTCAGCCTTCTATATCTTCAAGTTCTGAACCCTTGAATTCAACCAACCTCTATCCAGAATACCACTAGGTAGTTAAACCCATGATGGTACAGATTTTCTTTTCTTCATGTCATTCATTTTCCCCTAAAGAATAAAGAAAAAGGCAGTGAAATAGTTTTCATTGTATTAGGCACTATAAATAATCTAGAGATGATTTATAGAAAAATGGGAGTGGTGGTCTAGGAGGTGGCACAGTGGATAAAGGATCAAACTCTCAAGCGTAAGGTCCTTAGTTCAATCCCCGGTAGCACATGTACCAGAGTGATGTCTGGCTCTTTCTCTCTCCTTCTATGTTTCTCATAAATAAATAAATAAAATCTTTAAAAAAAAAAAAAAAAGAATACAGGAGTAGAGGCCAGCGGTAGCGCAGTGGGTTAAGTGCAAAGCGCAAGGACTGGCGTAAGGATCCTGGTTCCAGCCTCAGCTCCCCACCTGCAGGGAGGTTGCCTCACAAGAGGTAAAGCAGGTCTGCAGGTATCTATTTTTCTCTCTCCCTTTCTATCTTCCTCATCTCTCTCTATTTCTCTCTGTCCTATCCAACAACAACAACAGCAATAACAATAACAACAAAGTCAACAAAAATGGAAAAAAATTACCTCCAGGAGGGGTGGATTCATAGTGCAGGCACTGAGCCCCAGTGATAAAACTGGAGGCAAAAAAAAGAAAAGAATACAGGAGTTTGCAAGTAAGTTATATGCAAATACTATATCATAAGTGTAAAAAAGAAATCCATTGATAGATGGGTAAATATTAGGGGAAGATGCCCAGAGGGCTCTGAATCCCACTTCCATCAGGACCCAGAGACAGAAGAGGAAAGAGGAAAAAAAAAAAAAAGGACACTCAGCAGTAGTAGGTGTAACTTAGAAAGGAAGAAGAGGCAGGACTATAGGGGGAAAATGGCAAATATATATAAATATACTTATAGAAATAATAGTCAATCCATACCTGTGACCTTGGGAGAACTAATGCAGTTTCCAGCAGAGGGAATAGGAACAAAGAACTCTGGTTGTGGGAAAGGTATCGAATTATACTCCTGTTATCTTATAATTTTGTAAATCAATATTAACTCACTAATAAAAATTAAGAAAAAGATGCATTGAGGAAATTGATTGAAAATTTCACTCACTCACATTTATCAAAACTTTACTGCATAAAAAGAGCTTCCCAATTACAGAAGCCAGACCTTCTACCTTCTGCAACCCTCAATGACCCTGGGTCCATGCTCCCAGAGGGATAGAGAACGGGAAAGCTATCAGGGGAGGGGGTGGGTTATGGAGATTGGGTGGTGGGAATTGTGTGGAGTTGTACCCCTCTTACCTTATGGTTTTGTTAATTAATCCTTTCTTAAATTAAAAAAAAAAGAGCTTCCAAAGCGCTAAGAGAGTCACCCAAGATTTCAAGAAGTAACTTACCCTAAACTTTGCTATGATTCCAATAATTTACAGTCAGGTAGAGGCAGAAGATAAATATCTGAAGAAGTTAGAATAGGAGGCAATGAAGGACGGGATGTGGGATGGGACCAGACAATGAGCTCTAAAGGATCCTAAGATTGGGGTCTCAAGTGTCAGAGGTGACAATACAGGTGGGTAGAATTGCACCACAGGAAGCTGACAGGGAGTTTCAGATGGTGATGATAATATAAACCTAGAAATGGAAGTAGTAACATCTGTCACTGATTTGGGGGGAAATGACCAACCTGTCTGGGAAGACACATGTGATGGTGGAAGGAAGAAAAATAGGAAATAAAGTTGGTGGGATCATACTTTGGAGAACCCTGAACAGTAAGTAGGTCTCTTGGTTTGATTTGGTTCTGAATGGGTTTTTACTGGGGAGCCACTAGTAGCATTCACATAGGCTCCAGTCTCTTTTATCTACTTTAAAAAAAATTTATTTATACAAAGGAAACACTGACAAAACCATAAGATAAGAGGGGTACAACTCCACACAACTCCCATCACCAGAACTCCATATCCTATCCTCACCCTTGATAGCTTTCCCATTTTTTTATCCATCTGGAAGTATGGACCCAGGGTCATTATGGGGTGCAGAAGGTGGAAGGTCTGGCTTCTGTAATTGCTTCCCTGATGAGTATGGGCATTGACAGGTCGATCCAGCCTGTCTCTCTCTTTCCCTAGTGGGACAGGGCTCCGGGGAAGCGGGGCTCTAGGACACATTGGTGGGCTTGTCTGCCCAGGGAAGTCCGGTTGGCATCATGGTGGCTAAAAAAAGAGTCAACATAGAGCCAAACAAATTGTTGACTAATCATGAACCTAAAGGCTGGAATATTGCAGATGAATATTTGGGGTCTCTATTTTGAATATAGCTAGTAGGCCTATTTTAGTTATATTCTAAAGGGCCCATGACTATACTAGTTTTTTTCCTGAGCCTGACCTCTGATATGCAGGTAGACCCAAGTTATTGTCCAGGAAGATGATGTCATGGCTGGAAAAAGGCTAGAAAGCTAGATCACGGAAGAGAGTAGCTTCCAAATATGGAAAAGTTTGATTCTATCTACCTACTTCTTGTCCTCCAGCTAATCCCTAACTACCTTTCCTCTCAGTCACACTTCCTGAAAGAATGGCCCAGATACTTTGAAATTCAGATGCTTCTAAAGACACTGCAGCCTGGATCATGGGCCCATCTGGCAGCTTGGCCCCTCATTATCAAGCATACTAGTGGTGTTCTTTTGCTACTTTGCAGTTGGTATCACATCACAGCACTATCAGTACACTATCAGTTCCTCCTGGCTGTCTTCTTCTAGGCCTCCCCAGCCCAGCACTCCCCTGGACTCAAGCCTACAATTCTGGCTTCTCTGTCTGCCTCTCCTGCAGCTCCTGCCCCTCCTTCTCCTCCCCCTCCTCCCCCTCCTCCCTTAACTGTCCAACCGTCTGTGGGATTTGACTGCCTTCCAAGCTCTGCTTTCCATCTCCCATCTGCATTTCCCCTTACCTGAGCCCTCAGTACTGAGGGTGCCTTTATCCCATCTACAGCCCAGTTGATTTCTCCTTCTTTTTTTTTTTTTTCCTTGTCTTGCTATTGTTGCCACCAGGGTTATTGCTGGGGGTTGGTGCCATTTTTGATTTCCGTCTTCCCCCTTTCTATTTTATTGGATAGGAAAAAAAGAAATTGAGAAAGGAGGGGCAGACAGAAAGGGAGAAAGAAAGAAAGACACTTGCAAACCTGCTCCATCACTTGTGAAGCATGAGCTCTGGAGGTGGGGACTGGGCCAATGAACCCGGGTCCTGCTGTCCCCCTCCCCTGCCACAGTTATTCTTCACATTGCAAACAGACTGATTGTTTTTTGTAATTCAAAGTAGAGGCCCCTATGGAAGCCCTTTCAAGGTCTCCCACTTCTAATTAGTTCATCTCAGTGCCGGGCTAGAGTAGGGGCACCTCTTCCTGGGCGCATGCTCTCTGGGTTGGAGAGAACTCAACCAGAGCAACCAAACACATGGCAGCGAGACAATGCAATATCTTTATTGATCACAGAGCCAAGGCTTTTAAAAGGCAGACTCGGAAGTGGCAAGTTAGAAATGGAAATGGCTAGGAAAGGGGCGGAGAAAGGCAAAAGGGGACTGGGAAGGTAGAAACTTCCTTAGCAACTGTTGCCAGGGTTTTAACTGGTAGGATTAATGATACCCTGGAGGCAGGCAGGGAGGGTCTTGAGGGTAGAAAGAAGATAGATCAAAGGAATGGAATGGGTGGGGATCTTTCAGGCAAAACAATGATTATGTAGATAGGCCATAGTATCAGGATTGCAGGGTACTTTGTGAGCCCTACCAAGCTCAACCACATCTGCACAATTTCCCAACATCTCAGTTTACAGACCCTTTTGGATGCGTATTCTCCAATCCTGGAATGGTAAATAGATTGTACCCCAAGATGATTGTATACCTCACCAATTGGCCAAGTCCAGGGGGATTTTCATGCTTTGGTTCCCACAGACCTTTCCAGCTTATCCCTGGACTCTCACCTCTGTGCACTTTGCCCTCCAGACATGCTGGACCTTTTCCAGGTCCTGTGACATGTCACAGTGTCCTCTGTCCTTAGTCCATGCACCTGTTGCTTTTTCTGCACAAAGCATTTGTTTTCCTTCCTGAATGTTCTGCTAACCCCCCCTCCAAATCTCTTCCTTCAGAGACATTTCCAAGGCATTCAAATTTAGGTAGGGGTTCTGCCCGTGTTCCTATAGTCCTTTGGCCATAGTTTGTTTGTTTCTTAGAGCATTTGTGCTTCTTACACTGTGGATGTGAAATTTTTGAAGCTCACAATGGAGAGAACCATGTCTATCTCATCCATTGATGTATTTCCAGCACCATACACCAGTGCCTGGCACATAATAGGTATTCAGCAAATATGTCTTAGGTGGAAGTGTGAAAATTATTATAAGAAACAAATTAGAAACAACAGCTATTAGAACTGGAAAGATAGCATAATGGTTATGCAAATGACTTTCATGCCTGAGGCTCCAAGTTCCCAAATTCAATCTTCAACACCACAATAAACCAGAGCTAAGCAGTGCTCTGCTCTACTTCCTCTCTCTCTCTGTCTCTGTCTCTCTTTCTCTCTGCCGGGCTAGCTTCGCGGGCAGGAGACAGATGACCAGGGACTCATGGCTGAGCTGGGAACGCAATTCAATCTTTATTGATGAGCAGGAATGCAGTGCAATCTATCTAATCTCTCTCCATCAGAAAATCCTGTCCTTTATATCTCCTGAGGTGGAAGTGTCAGGTCAGAAGAGGAAATACATAGGATAAGGGGTGGGGAGAAGGAAAAAGCGCACTGTATCAAGCTTGCATCTAACCAGTGGGGATTAAACCAATGCCCTGGAGGCAGGGGGGTCTCAGGTAAAGCAGTGATTATGTAAATAGACCACAACATTAAGCAATGCAAGCAAACCTAACGTGATGACCAAAACAGAAGGGGTCTTAGAAGCAGAATTAGAAGCAGACCAACATCTCTCTGTGTGTATGTATCTTTCTCTTTGTACCATTCTCTCATTAAAATAAAATGCTAGGGACTGGGTGCACATTCTACCATGTCCAAGGACTCAGGTTCAAGCCCCTGGATTCCATCTGCAGGGGAATAGCTTCACAAACAATGAAGCGGTGCTCTAAGTCTCTCTCTCTCTTCACCCTTTCTATCTTAGCTTCTCTCTGTTTCTACCCAATAAATAAATAAATAATTTAAACAAGATTTTAAAAATTAAATAAAATACAAAAATACCTCTAGAAGCAATAGCTACTACACATTATAATTTATTCATTGATAACTATATGAGCTACAGGTCTCTGATGTGCAGACACTGGGTTAAAAAGTGAACTTTGGGTGGAAAAAGCCCACAGAAAATAAAAACATGTTTCTAATGCAACCTCATGTAAGATTAATATATAAATAAACTAAACCAGGATACAAGACTCCATTATGCTATCATCATAACTCTGTGAGATATGTAGGTGGCTGCCTGGTGTGGTGCAGTGGCTTTTAAGGTTCTCTATTTTTAGCTAAGGATTCTTTGTTCAAACCAAATCTTAGAAGTCCCAAAATATAAAGTAGAAAAAAAAAAGCCAAGATATCCTGTTCAATATGGAGGTGGGGACCAGAGCCTGCCATGCTGCCCTTCCCCTTTTTTTCACTCCTCCCCATCACCATCATGTAAACCTGAATGATCCCCTCTGTGACATGTTCTCAGAGGATTATTTGAAAATTCCCAGAAGACACGTATGGTTAAATGTTACAATTTGAAAAGGTGTGTTGTTCTTTAATCTCTTTCCAAACATCATGAAAGCAACAGTGAAGAGGTCCAACAGGACAAAAGGGATGGGTGAATAGTCAGTGTCTGCTCAGTTTTGAAAGGTAGGAGCTAGATGATAGGTGACTAAGCCAGCAGAGCCAAAAAAAAAAAAAAAAACAGAACCTGGAAGTCTACAGCTGGAGGAGCTGTTATGGAGGAACAGTTGTTTATTTATTTATTTTTTATTTCAGAAAGGATAAATTAACAAAACCATAGTTACAGGAGGAACAGTTTTTAAGGCACAGCATCCCAGAAAGGCTCTGTGGGCATAGATTCTTCTGAAAAAATGATTAAAGAGGGGGAGATAGTACAGTGGTTATGCAAAAAGTTTTTCATGCCTGAGGCTTAAAAATTCCAGGTTTAAGAATCCACCACCACTCTAACTGGTGCTGAGAAGTGCTTTGCTAAAAATAAATAAATACATGAATAAACAAATCAAATAATCCTTAAAGAGAGTACAAGAGGCTTGGCTGCAGCAGAGGTTTCTGTAAATCTCTTGAAGGAGCAGTTAGATCCTGGATTCCTCCCTCAGATCTCAGCAGTCACTTTCTCCTAGCCCTGGCAGAAGCAAGGGTAAATCTCTGGGAAAAATCAATCAGAAGAGGCTCCAGACTCAGACACAAGCCAGCCTACTCCTTCCTGCAAGAAAAAATTTAAATTATTAAGCCAGAATTAGACATGTCACCCAAACTAGGCCAACTGAGGCCCTCCTTTATATATTTTTTTACTTTTATTTATTTTTAAATTTTTTACAAATGTTTTAACAATTAAATTTATTATCTTCGTTTATTGGATAGAAACAGCCAGAAATCAAGAGGGTGGGGTGATAAAGAGGGAAAGAGAAAGATACCTGCAGGACTGCTTCACCACTCACAAAGCTTTCCCTCTGCAGGTGGGGGCCGGGGGTTTGAACCCAGGGCCTTGAACATTGTGCACTCAACCAGGTGTGCCGGGATAGCCTGAGGGTGCTTCTTCCCGAGCTAGTGCTCTCTGGGTTGGAGAGAACTCAACTGGAGCTGATCTAGGCTGCTGCGTGGGAGAGGGATCAGGAACTCATGCCGCACTAACTTCGCAGGAGATACACTCTGGAACTCTCAGAGCCGGAAAGCAATTTCCAAGTGTCTTTAATCAGAAGAGCAGCTGTTTTTATATTCTCCAAGTAGGGTGGAAACAGGATGTGACATAGATAGGGTGGAGCAAAAAGTGATTGGTGGAAGATCAGGGTGTGACAAGGAGAGGATCAGGATGTGACAAGGAGAGGGGGTGGAGCAGGTGAGAATTCTACCACTAAACCACCAATGCCCTGGAGGGAGTGTGGTGCTTTATGTAAATGTAAAAGTGATTTATGTAAATAGACCAAAGCTTTTAATGGGATCAGATCAATCCCTATATAGGCATATGGTTAAGCAGAAGCCAGGGGGAGCTGGCATACTACCCAACATCTCCCCCTTTCTTTTTAACTATTTGCCATAGTATCAGGAGTGCGGGGCACTTTGTGAGGCAGGGAGACTGATAAGAGGCACATTTTTGGGGGTTGGTTCTACTGTCCCTCCTTGCTAAACCTCTCCGTAGAGAGAGAGACTAACAGGATTGACACACCCCTCAGGCTCAAGCCCTTCCAAGCTCAACCATATCCTCACAATTCCCCAACATCTCCCTCTTACTTAATGGCCATATATAACTGGGTCAATGTCTGTAAAAGGCTTCATCTCTGTCAGGGGAATAGCAGTGTAGGGGTGAACAGAAACCTGTTGGGAAGAAAGCAGAATGATAGCATGTAAGTGTCTTCAAAAAGAACTAGCACAAGACAGGGAGGGATAAGTAAGAGTAGCAAGAGACAGAGTGAGCCTGATGGGTGGAGGAGTGGGGGCCTGATAAGCCGAGGGGCTAGAGGGGTGATCTGGCATTGCAAAATCCTGAGTCAGCTGGCGGAAAGTTCTATGAACTGCTACAGTCATTCTTCAAGAAGTCCAGCACAGGTGCACCACCACCTGGCCTTCATTTGACACTTTTTATATTCTGAAGCTGGGAGAGAAAAACGGAGTTGGCAGCCATACTTTCCCTCTACACAGTGCAAGACTATCTGAAATAGAGAATAATGAAATCAGAAATTAAAGATACAGAGTGACTGTGAGAGAGAGAGATGGGTGTGTGTGTGTGTCACTTCCAAGACTCTTGTGCTAGTTCTTGAGGTTACTGACTTTCACTGGGTTCTACACTCCGTAAACTCTATAGATTCTCAAGTTACCCTTTAGTTTGCTAAAGCTGCCATAAGAAGGCATTGTAAGGGCTGGGAGATAGCTTAAAGGTTATGCAAATGAATTTCATGTCTGAGGCTCTGACTTTCCAGGTTCAGTCCCCAGCTCCACCATAAACCAGATTTGATCAGTGCCTTGTAAAATAAATAAAACAATTCTCTCTCAATAAAAATAAACAAATAAAACATAAATCATTAAACTATGGCAAGATTAATACCAGCTACATAATATATACCAACTTTTAATAAGTTATTATTATATAATAAGTTATTACACATAATATCACATGTATCAGCTTTTAATAAGTTGAGCATTTTATTTCATTTTATTAAGTATGAATATTTTATTATGAGAGGTTCTTCCTCCAAAATAAATTATTAAGTAGATAAGAAAATAATAAACAATAGAAGTGGACCTACTCTCTGACCCTGTAATTCCTCTCCTGGGGATATATCCTAAGGAACCAAACACACCCATCTAAAAAGATTTCTGTGTACCTATGTTCATAGCAGCACAATTTGTAACAGACAAAACCTGGAAGAAGTTCAAGTGCCCAACAACAGATGAATGACTGAGAAAGTTGTGATACATATATATGTGTGTGTGTGTGTGTGTATACACACACAATGGAATACTACTCAGCCATTAAAATGGTGATTTCACCTTCTTCACTACATCTTGGATGGAGCTTGAAGGAATCATGTTAAGTGAGATAAGTTAGAAAGAGAAGGATGAATATAGGATTAGCTCACTCCTAGACAGAGTTGAAAAACAAGAACAGAAAGGAAAACACAAAGCAGAGCATGGACTGGAATTGGTTAGTGTATTGCACCAAGTAAAAATTCTGGGGTAGAGGGGAGGGCTCAGGTCCTGGAACATGATGGTAGAGGAGGACCTAATGAGGGCTGAGTTGTTATGTGGAAAACTGAGAAATATTATGCATGTACAAACTATTGTATTTTACTGTCAACTGTAAGCCATTAATCCCCCAATAAGAAATTTAAAAATAGAAAATAATAAACAATACAAATGTTAAGTTTTTTTTTAAGTTACTGACAATCACTTATTCAGAATGTTGAGTCCTGGCCTTACAGTTATTTAGTCTACCTGCAGGGGGCAGTGTCCACAGCCAGGCAGATTTCCCATCCCTAGCTCTGTAACTACAAGGTCGTCTTAACCCTCCAGAAAGCAGCCCTGGAATTTGCATACTCGACATAACCGCTGATTACTGGACATACACCGCTATACAACACTATTTCAGTAACAATAATGAAATGAATAATAATAATAGTAATAACAGACAGAAAATAAACTGAGATTTCCTTTTATTGAATTTCGTAAAGATTATCATGTCAATAAAAATAATTAGATAATACAAATCATCACAGAATTCAAAACAAGACCTAAAAATAATAGACTTATTTTTTAATTACATTAATTTCTAATGAAAACATGGTCCAGAAAAGTAAGTTTGCCCCAGAAACAAATAATACATTATTGGTTAATAGAAGCTAGATAACAAGCACTAAGTTTGTTTTTCTTCATGCTTCTCTTGATCCCTACCATCTTCTTCTTCTAGTGTTTGCCCTTCTTCCGTAGCCAGTCAACAGCGTCAGGTTGAGACTGATGTGAAGTTTTGAGACCTCCTTTGAATCTGGAGAGGTGGCAGTCATTGACTATGTGGGTCATAGTCTGTAGCCGCAGGGGCAGTTCAGGTCGTCTCTGGCTCCCCAGCGACTGCATCTCTGATCTCTACCGACTCAATGCAACCAATGCCACCACACCGTGTCTCACTACAGACTGTGTCTGTGTCCAGTACTCTGGTGAGAACTTTCCTAGCTCATGAGACTCCCTAGTTCCATTTTGGGTGGTACACTTCTTAAACAAAGTTACAGAACCTAGATATAGACCAGGACCCAGGGGACAGGGTACATGTCCACAGGTATCCATAAGTTAAGGGAAAACATATACTTTAAAGTAGGGAGTCAGGCAGTAGTGCAGCGGGTTAAGCGCAGGTGGCACAAAGCTCAAGGGCTGGCATAAGGATCCTGGTTCAAGCCCCTGGCTCCCCACCTGCTTCAAGCCCCCAGCTCCCCACCTGCTTCAGAAGCGGTGAAGCAGGTCTGCAGGTGTCTATCTTTCTCTGCCCCTCTTCTGTCTTCCCTTCTCTCTCCAATTCTCTCTGTCCTGTCCAACAACGATGACATCAATAATAACAACAATAATAACTACAACAATAAAACAACAAGGGCAACAAAAGGGAAAAAATAAATAAAAATTACAAAAAGATTTTTTAAGTAAAAGTGCGTAATAGTCTGCAGTGAGTAGACTTAGACTCAATAAATTCGGCAAGCAAATGGAGTAGACCTAAAAAGAGACACCATAAAATACTTAATCAAATATTTTCTACTTAGGCCTAGATACCCTCCTCCCCTACCCCTTACTTTACTTCACTTAATCACTCTAAGTCTATCCGTGTCAGATAAAATAAGGACTACAAAAGCTGGGTAAGGGCAAGATACCAGCACATTTTAATGAAGACTTTCGGTCACCATCAGGCCACCCTATCATCTGGGGCTCTAGTAAGAGAATCCTGGGATTCCCACATAATGGGCCTAGACCTCTAATAAATCCCTCTCTCCATCATCACTGGTTACTTCCATCAGGAACATCATCATAAGCCCTCTTGTGGGACTCTATAGGACCTTGTCCTGAATGCAATGGTAGGGACTCCCCTACTCTCCAAAGAGAGGCTGGGTCAACATACTCTGCCACTCAAGGAAGACTGATCCTGAAATGACTGCAGTCTACAGTGTTCCTAGCTATGACTAGGGGACTGAGAGCTCAGACTGACAGGGATGCAGAGGTTACAAAGGCTCCTGTACCAAGTATGGATAGATACGGGCCCTAGGTCAGATAGATGGGGTTTACAGTTAATGGTATTTAAATACTTTCCTCATATTTGGGAGCTACTTTCTGCCCTGATGCATCTTTCTAGTCCTATTCCTAACTCTGACACCATTTTCCCAGACAATACTTTTAGCCCACCTGTATGTTAGCTATCGGGCTCAGATATAAAACTACTAAAGTCATTGGCTCCTTAGAATATACCTAAAATAGACTTCCTAGCTTCTTCCCACATGAAGACCCTTAGTTTCATCTTCTTTACTCTTACCTTTAGATTCCTGATTATTAAAGAATTTGTCCTGCTTTATATCTTAATGCTTTTTTAGCTACCAAGTTGCACATGCTACTATGATGTCGTCCTGACTTGCCTGGGCAGATGACTTCACCGGTTTGTCCTAGAACCTCACCTCCCCAGAGCACTATCTCACTAGGGAAAGATACAAACAGGATGGGGGTATGGATCAACCTGCAAACACCTATGCTCAGCACAGAAGCAATTACAAAAGCCAGACCTTCTATCTTCTGCACCCCATAAAGAATTTTGGTCCATACTCCCAGAAGGATAAAGAATAGAGAAGCTTCAAATGGAGGGGATAGGATATGGAACTCTGGTGGTGGGAATTTATGGAATTGTACCTCTTAACCGACTTTTTTTTTTTTTTACTAGACCACTGCTCAGTTCTGGTATATGGTGGTACAGGGGATTGAACATGGGACCTTAGAGCCTCAGGCATGAGAGTCTCTTTGCATAACCAATATGCTATCTACCCCCACCCTTATCCTATAATCTTGTTAATTATTATTAAATCCCCAATAAAAATAATAAGGGGCCCAGCAGTAGTACACCTGGTTAAGCATATGCATTACAGTGAGCAAGGACCCAGGTTCAAGCCCCTGGCCCCCACCTGCAGGGGGGAAGCTTCATGAGTGGTGAAATAAGGCTGCAGGTCTCTCTTTCTTCTCCCCTCTCAATTTCTCTCTGTCTCTATCCAATAGTAAATAGATTAAAATATAAAATAATAATAATAGAAGATTGTGCTTCTCCTCTTTCTCTGCTGCTCACTTGCAAGTTGTAAACACGATACTTTAAATTATTATCCTATGTTGAAAAGTTTCCAGTTCAAGACCAGGTGATGGTGCACCCGGTTAGGTAGACATAGTACTAAGCACAAAGACCTGAACAAGGACCCGGGTTCCAGCACTGCTCGAACGTTGGCTTATGGTGATGCAGGGGATTGAACCTGGGACTTTGAAGCCTCAGTTATGAGACTCTCTTTGCATAACCATTACGCTATCTACCCTGCCCTCTATCAGAATCTAAGAAAACCAAACAAACAAATAATAATTTAAAAAAAACAACCCTACATCTAGGCACTGCTTTAAAGTTAATACATCTCAAGGGCTGGGGAAATAGCATAATGGTTATGCAAAGACTCTCATGGCTGAGACTCTTAAGGTCCCAAGTTCAGTCCTCAGCACCACCATAAACCAGAGCTGAGCAGTATACCTGTGAAAGGTATACAAACTGGGTTTCTCAGGAACCAGGACTGGAGAAAGTGAAAGGGAGATTAATGACATATCTTTATACACCTTTGTAATGTTTGACTCAAGAACTAGTATTTGTATCTTCTAAAATTCTTAAATTGGACTGGTGAGATAGCTCACCTAGAAAAAAACAATTGCCCACCTGGTGCACTGCTTTGCCAAGTGCACAAGCCAAGTTTGAGAGTGAGCCCCCACTGCATTGAAAAAAGTTTTGGTGCTATGGCCTCTTTCACTGACTCTCTCCCCTGCCTCTCTGCCTTCTGTCTCTATATAAAAATGAAATTCTTAAATTATGATAAAAGTTTTACATGTGTGTATAAATCTTACATAAGGAGAAAAATAAATACTCTTAAATTTAATCCTAGAAAATAAATCAAATACTGATATTAATGAAATATTTTTCTAAGCAAATTCTTGATTTCAGAACTAAATACCATTGATTATTCTATTTATCTTTATCTTGAATATAAGTGATTAACACTGTTTCAAATGGCCTTCCTCTTCCTCAAGCTAATATACATCTGGCATTAATCCAATATATAATATTTAAGAACTGGAAGTGGTATTTCTCCCTAAGATTGAAATGTACCCACATGTTAAGAAAACAATTATTGATGAGAGAATTTGCTTTTCTCAAATTCTAATTCTGAGTTAATAAATTAGTTATAAATTCTTATCACAACTGATTTTAAAATGTATCTTAAATAAGAATTAGATTTTTTTCTCAATCAACATCTTAATTATAAATGTAACCTAGAATCTGATAATTCCAAATGATCAAATACCTCCGACTCATGATTTTTTAAATTTTTAAAAAATATTTATTTATTTATTCTTTTTTTGTTGCTCTTGTTGTTTTATTGTTATAGTTATTATTGCTGTTGTTGGATAGGATCGAGAGAATGGAGAGAGGAGGGGAAGACAGAGAGGGAGAGAGAGAACACCTGCAGACCTGTTCACAGCCTGTGAAGCAACTCCCGTGCAGGTGGTGAGCGCGGGGCTGGAACCCGGATCCTTACTCCGATCCTTGTGCTTTGCGCCACATGCGCTTTACCCGCTGCACTACCGCTGGACTCCCCCACTCATGATTTTATGGAAACTTTATTTGAAGGTATCTACCATTGCAGTATTTATATTTGTATTACTTAATAAAATTTTTCTTTCTCCTTCTGGAAGTTGGAAAGAGAAGGTCAGTGGAGACTTTAATGACAGAGCACAGGAATATGAACATTGCTAACTCTTGCCTTTGAGTGGTGTTTCAAGGCTTTGACTTCACAGCCCATTTTAAACCCAGAAAAGGTCACTTACCTTCCTTCATAAGCCTTTAAATCACCTGAGAGATGGGTTTAGTCAAAGATAAAGCTCTTGTGAATTGGTAACCTGGTTTTAGGAAAAGACTTACATAGTAACTAAGGTCTTGATAAACAGACACTATTTATTTACAAAGCACCTTCATAGCTATGATTATTGATTGTTTTTTCCTAATATAATATAGCTGTTTTGAAACTCCTTTTTCCAAGAAGATAATCAGTGTGAATGGGATAAAAAATCTGGGCTTATTTTCTTGAGTTTCGGTACAGCAGATTATTAGACTGTTAGTATCTGCAAATCCAGTATGCTAGTATGCGGGAAGGTCTTAAGTAGAAATGTTCCTGTCAGAAATTAATTTATTTGGGGAAAACGGCATTAAACAGAATCAGACATCAAATAGTATCCAATGAACTCACCAAAATGAAAATTTTTACAAATGACAGTGAAATAAGGAAATGTTTTCTGAAGAAGCACAGAAATATGTAAATACTGTACTCATAAAATACATTCCGCAAGAGAACATCATTGATTTTATTGATTCACAGTACTATTGACATTTCTGTAATGTAAAATTCAGTAGCTGATCTGGACATTAAATTTTAAAGTCAGAATCACTATCAATCTTTTATTTGATCTGATAAACTTCTGGAATTGCTCCAGAATATGATTCTCCTACAAGGAGCATTTCACCTTCAAGATATTATGCCTTCTTTCACAAATCTATAAGTAACAGTATTACTTATTAAAATGTAAATCATGTATTACTACATTTTCTCCCCTCTCTTTGCATTGGACTAAGTATTACATTCCTTTGGCTAACAGCTGACTTCCAGCTCCCACCCCCCACCCAGTCCAGGCTTTATTACTTCAAACTAAGTTCTTAATTTTCATGAATAGAATTGAAAATGCTGTTCTTTTAATCTTCTGCTTACATTCTGGGTCATGCAAAGATTAGGTGAAGTGACTCCAAAATTAAAATCCTATAATTATAAAATGTTTAGGTTAGTATTTGGTCTTTTATTTTTTCCCCCCCTCTCTGCTTCTAAACTGGGAGGAAAGCTTTCTAACCTGCCAATTAACACTGTCTTGTATTGTTCATCTATGGTAAAACAGAAGCAAAGGGTCTACCCATTTTTGTTTTGTTTTGTTTGAGATTAGACCTTGGTTTACCAAAAATTGCTAAATTTTGACAGGATTTTATTTCCCTATTTATGTATTTGCCTCCAGGGTTATCTCTGGAACTTGGTGTCTGCATGACCATTGTTCCCGGTGCCATCTCCCCCCTTTTTTCCATACAGGGTGGGAGAGGGACAGAAAGACATTTGCAGTGTTTCTCCACCACCATTTGTGAAACATCCCCCACTCATGAACTCTTTCTTTACCCCCCTCCCCCCACAGATGAGGACTGGAGGCTTGAACTCAACTCCTTGGACATGGTAATATGTGCTCTCTACCAGATGAGTCACTGCCCAGTCCTTCTTTAAGACAGCTTAACTTGACCATTTCTTCCTAGTGTCTCTTCTGCACAGTCTGTGATAGGAGGAAAACCTCCAGTAATTTAAGCTCTGAGAAATTTAAAGGCACAGTTTGGAAGGCATAGAGATATCTACTAGTTGGCTGAAGGACTTTCTAAAGAACTTCTAGACGGAAGCATATGTTTTTAAACCAATTTTTACAATAGGCTTGTAATCATTCCTTTAATGATCCACTGAGTATGTTTTTCCCACTGACCATCACCTAAGGGAAGAACATGTAACTCATTACCGTAATGGCCTGTGTTCAGAACCCCCCTGGGGCAGGAAGACTTAGAACTATACCTTTTTTCTAATTGGAGTGTGGTGGAAGAGAAACCAGTCACAGCTGGAACAAGGGCTAGGAGGACTGCACTCCCATCTGAAGTGACCTGCAGTCAGCCGAGCTTTGCATCGGCTTGAAAGGGGACTGTGTTTTAAATTGTGTCAGCTCTCAAAGGAGACACAATTTAGGACATTTCCTAGATTTAAAATTTGATGCTTTAAGGAAGATTAAGATGGGTTATGTGGCCTTCCCACCTTAGAGACCAGTATTATTAATTAATGAAGGGTTTTAGTTTAGTTTTATTTTTGTAACTCCATGGGGTAGAGGATATAGCATAATAGTTATACAGAGATTTTCATGCCTGAGGCTCCACAATCCCAGGCTCAATTTTCTGTACCACCACAAGCCACAGCTGAGCAGTGTCTGGCTAAAAAAAAATGTTAGATACATAGATATAGATGATATAGATACAGTGTGGCTAGGCGGTGGCATACCTGGCTAAGTACATACACTTCAATATGCAAGGACCCAGGTTCCAGCTCCCAGGGGAAAGCTACACGAGTGGTGAAATAGAGCTGCAGGTGTCTCTGTTTCTCTCCCTCTCTATTCCCCCTCCCCTCTCAATTTCTGTCTTTATCCAATAATAAATAAATTAAATAGATAAAATAGAGACAGACGTAAATATATGTCAAGTAAACTTGAAAACTGTCTGGGCAGTTGTTGAAAGTGAGAAACATATGCATGAAGTTCTGTTTTTCTGTTGGTGCCTTTCTCTGCCTAGAGACTGACTGGAGTAAGATAGGGAATTTTAAGGAGTGATGAAGGAGGGCCAGAGAGACAGGGTTCATATTTCAACTCTGTGGTTATTGGCTGAATTATTGTGGTGTGATATGCACACTGTTTTCACTGACGTTAAGGGTAATCAGTGATAACTTGCAAATCCGTGGAGGGGATGAAGAGTTGATGAAGTAGTATGTGCAACTATTAGCATGTAGGAGATACTTAAAAATGTTGTTTTACTTCCTTTTTCCCATTCTGCCTGGTGCATTGCTCAGTATTCAGAGTAACTCAATAATTCTCTCTCTTTTTAAAATTTTATTTATTTGTTTCACCAGAGAACTGCTCAGCTCTGGTTTATAGTAGTGTAGGGGATTGAACCTGGGACTTGGGAACCTCAGGCATGAGAGTCTCTTTGCATAACTGTTATGCTATCTACCCTCAGCCAACTTACTTATTTATTTATTTAATAGGATAGAGAGAAATTGACAGGGGAAAAGGGAGATAGATAGATACCTGAAGCACTGGTTGTGAAATCCTCAGTTTTGAAGTCCTCAGGGGTTATAACCAGAGCCCTTGCAACATGTACCCTCAACCAGATGTTTCACTGCCTGGGCCCCTCGATGATTCTCTTACCCTCCAGCTCTGAGACCAGTATCATTATGAAAACGGAAAAGCTGAACTATGAGTGATCTTTGGAACACATAGGGCTATGCTCCCTCCAAAAGATACAGATGGCATTGTCTTCTAATTCTAACTAGAAAATGCCACTAGAAACTGGACATACAAACTATTCCAATCACCAAACTTCCATGCTCCAGGGTCTAAGAGTGCTCACTGATTCTCTTTCATACTATCCAATAGTAAGTGCTGGAAAGTCAGCAGACTTGTAAGAAGCTTCTGCCTTTGTCATTGTCCAGCCCCCACCCCACCAACCCAATAATGTCTTCACTGACTAGCATTCCCAATTGATTTGTCCTTTAGTCTAATTTTCTACCTATTGTTTGCCTACCTGGGAAATCTGCTGCTTCTATAGAAACTGACCAGTCAGTCAGCACACACGAAAACTCAGACTACATGACCAGCTATACTCTGATACACTTCCCTCCTACATCTCCAATCTTCAATGTGCCCCTCACAGCTCTGCATACATTTGTTTAGCTTCTATGAAGAGGGTTAGATCAATAAATATTTTTGACTTATCTTGCTGAAAGAATTCAACGATCTATCATAGTCCTTGTCCAATCTACCCAGTCAGTATTGATCACATATGTTTATCTTTGTTTGAAGTGTTGAGTAACTGGTCTACTGACCGACCCACTTTAGATCTAAATGTTGAAGTCTAACATTGGCAACATTTTACATTTTTCCACATCCCAGAACTTCTGCCATTTTATGCTTCATGGTGAATCTGCATAATCTGCATGCATCCTTTGTAACTACCCTCAAGGATTTCTCGTGTGTGTGTGTGTGTGTGTGTGTGTGTGTGTGTTTCTACTTGAGAGGGTTTTTAACTGGTATTCATTCTACCCAGAATTATCTCATCAATACTTCAATTGTACTAATTATTACTTTCTGCCTTCAGACCAATCTTGAATAGTAAGCTATGGTTCTATAGTCTTCTATAGTCACACAGGTCAAATCGATGGGGTTTACAGTCCATAATATTTATACACTCTCCCCATATTTCGGAGCTACTCTCTTTCCTGATCCAGCTTTCTAGCCCTTTTTCCAGCCATGACATCATCTCCCCAGACAATAACTTGGGTCCACCTGCATATCAGAGGTCAGGCTCAGGAAAAAAACTACTATAGTCATGGGCCTTTTGGAATATAACTAAAATAGGCCTACTAGTTATCTTCAGAATGGAGACCCCTAAATCTTCATCTCCAATATTCCAGCTTTTAGGTTCATGGTTAGTTAACAATTTGTTTGGCTCTATATGTTAACTCTTTTTTTAGCCACCAGGTTCCAGATGCTACCATGATGCCAACAGGACTTCCCTGGACAGAAAGCCCCACCAATGTGTCCTGGAGCTCTGCTTCCCCAGAGCCCTGTCCCACTAGGGAAAGAGAGAGACAGGCTGGGAGTACGAATTGACCTGTCAATGCCCACGCTCATCAGGGAAGCAATTACAGAAGCTAGACCTTCCACCTTCTGCATCCCATAATGACCCTGGGTCCATACTCCCAAGAAGTTAAAGAATAGGAAAGCTATCAAGGGAGGGGATGGGATATGGAGTTCTGGTGGTGGAAATTGTGTGAAGTTGTACCCCTCTTATCCTATGGTTTTGTCAGTGTTTCCTTTTTATAAATAAAATTTAAAATAAAAAAATAATAATACAAATAACAAATGCAAAATAAGGACAGAACTTTGGGAAATATCCATGCAAATGAGAGGTCCTTAAAAATTCATCCCTCCCCATTTTCTCTGTCTAATAAATAAATTAATAAAATATAATTTTTAAAAAGATATGCTACTCTCATCCTATTACCTAGGGCCCTAGGCAGGGAATCTTGGGATTCCCACATAAATATTATGGGCCTAGACCTCTAACAGATCTTTCTCTCCACCATCACTGGTCATCTCCATCAGGAACAACATCATAAACCCTCTTGTGGGCCTCTACAGGACTTTACCCTTAATGTAGAACAACAATGGTAGGGACTACCCCACTCTCTGAAGGCAAGCTCAGTCAACATACTCTGCCAGTCAAGAAAGATTGGTCCTGAAATGAATTTAGCCTAGAATGTTCTTTGCTTTGACCATGGAATGTGAGCTCGGACTGACAGGGATGCAGAGGTTACATAGGCTCCTGTGCCAAGTATGGATAAACATGGGCCCAGGGTCAGATCAATGGGGTTTATAGTTAATGGCATTTAAATACTTTCCTCATATTTGGGCGCTACTCTTTGTCCTGATACAGTTTTCTAGTCCTGTTGCCAACTCTGACACCATCTTCCCAGAAAATACATTTTTTGCCACCTGCATGTTAGCTATCAGGCTCCAGAAAAAATTAGTAAAGTCATAGGCCCCTTAGAATATACCTAGCTTCCTTCAACATGAACACCTCAAATCTCATCTGCTATATTCTTACCTTTAGGTTTCTGATTATTAAACAACTTGTTCTACTTCATATGTTAATGCTTTTTAGTCACCACATTGTAATTGTTACCATGCTGCCAACCTGATGTCCCTGGACAGATGACCTCACCAATGCGTCCTGGAATCCCACCTCCCCAGAGACCTACCTTACTAGAGAAAGATAGGAACAAGCTGTGGGGGTCAGGCAGTAACACAGCGGGTTAAGCGCAAGTGGTGCGAAGCTCAAGGACTGCGATAAGGATCTCAGTTCGAGGCTCTGGCTCCCCACCTGCAAGGGGGTGGCTTCACAAGCGATGAAGCAGGTCTGTAGGTGTCTGTCTTTTGCTCTCCGCCCCCCCTGTCTTCCTCTCTCCATTTCTCTTTGTCCTGTCCAACAACAATGACAGCAATAACAACAATAATAACAACAAGGGCAACAAAAGGGAAAAAATAGCCTCCAGGAGCAGTGGATTTTCATAGTGCAGGCACCAAGCCTCAGCAATAAGCCTGGAGGCAAAAAGAAAGAAAGAAAGAATGAAAGAAAGGAAGGAAGGAAGGAAGGAAGGAAGGAAGGAAGGAAGGAAGGAAGAGGCTGTGGGCATGGATCCACTGTCAATGCCCATGTGTAGTGGAGAAGCAATTACAGAAGCCCGACCTTCCATCTTTAGCACCCCATAAAAATCTTTGGTCTCTACTCCTAGAGGGATAAAGATTAGGGAATTTGGCAGTTGGGCAGTAGCGCAGTGGGTTAAACACACATGGCGCGAAGCGCAAGGATCTGTAAGGATCCCGGTTCAAGCCCCCGGCTCCCCACCTGCAGGGGAGTCGCTTCACAAGCAGTGAAGCAGGTCTGCAGGTGTCTGTCTTTCTTTCCCCCTCTCTGTCTTCCCCTCCTCTCTCCATTTTTCTGTCCTATCCAACAACAATGACATCAATAACTACAACAATAATACAACAAGGGCAACAAAAGGAAATAAATAAAAATAACTGAAAAAAAAGATTAGGGAAGCTTCCAATGGAGGGGATGGGATACGGAACTCTGGTCTTGGTGGGAATTGTATGGAATTGTACCCCGTTAATTCCACAATCTTGTTGGTCATTATTAAATTACTAATAACAAAAAAATATGCTACCTTATGGTTCCACCTTTGGCAACATATAAAACAATGCTACTTTTGGCAAACAAATAAAGACCTTATCATCACCAGTAATAAGATGCTAGTGTAAAATGTTTCATTTTCTTGAGAAAGCTTATTTATATGCATGTTTTACATTACCCTTATTAGTAGAAAGTTGAGCACGTAATGTCCTGGAAAACTTGCAAACAGAAGTACCTTTGATTTCGCTTGCCTCCTGGAAATCAGAACTACTTGCTCTCCTCACCCCGAGGCATATACACAAAGTAAGATGCTTTGATTTTCATTTTTTCTGAGGTAATATAGTCATGTAGAGGAACCAAAGCTGCCTTGCTTCATTATCAAGAGTTTTCAATACATCAGGTCAGTTTCTTCCAATGAGAACTATTGCACTCAGTCACTTATTTATTTACTCTTGAATCCAGACAAATAGTAAATGAGCACCAACCACATGCCAGGCACCGTGCTGGGAGTTGAGGATCCGACTCTCCTGTTTTAGAGCTTAGGTTCTAATGTGGAGAGAGAAACAATAAGAAAGGTCATTCTCCTGTGGTGGTGGTAATAGTGATGCTTTCTTTTTAAATATTTATTAATTTATTTTGGATAGAGACAGAGAGAAATCGGGTGGGAAGGTGAAGATAAAGGGGGACAGACAGAGACATCTGTAGCACTGTTTCTCTGTGTGTGAAGCTTTCCCCTGAAGATGGGGACTAGGTGCTTGAATTTGGCTCCTTGTGTGCTGTAATGTGTGTTCTTTCCTAGGTGCACCACCGTCCAGTCCCACAGTGATACTTTCTAATTGCACATTGAAGCCCTGGTGTATGTGTGTGCACGAGGGAGAGGGAGGCTGGGGTGGCTGCTTCAGAGAGATGCTCCAAGCAGGTGGAGACAATGGAGCTGAAATTACTAGCGCTGACTTCCCTGTTGCCCAGAAGTTGACTTCCAGAGACCACAGCTCTGGTCTTTGCAACTTCATCAGGGAAACATGACATACTCCCATCTGGCTGGCTACTGGTAAAGTGTTCCCAAGTGGCACTGAATCCTCAGAGGTTGCTGCAGGAATGTAGTGAGAAACATCTTTCTCCTTTCCTGCCTCCCTCATTCACTTTACTCTATCTCTAATTAATTATTATTATTTTTTTAACCAGACCACTACTCAGCTCTGGCTTGTGGTGGCTGGTGGATTGAATCTGGGACTTCAGAGCCTCAGGCATGAAAGCCTTTTTGCATAACCATTATACTATTTTCCCCACCTTTCACATGGTTCTGGGGGTTAGCTCCCAGTAACTTGGAAGTTTCTGAGTTTGATGTGTGTGTGTTGTGAATGTATTTGTGTGTTGTAGCTGTGTCGATGTGTGTGTGATGTGAATATGTGTATAGTGTGGTATGTGTGTATATGTGTGTGGTATGTGTGCATATCCACAGTCCTTTATGTATCCCTGCCTGGATGGGTAGGATCATACACCCTTCTTCTCCCCCCAGATCTCTGACTTGGAATTCAGCTCTTTCTTCCCTGTAGTAAGGACCTTCAAGGTACATACCCCATAGGGTTTCAGGCTATATAGTTACCACTTGATTGGACACTAAGGCACCCCAATCAACTGGGCAGTGGTTCCCGATGACATTTTCCTGCCTTTACAGTATGGCACTTGTTTCCCCTTGAAGATTTATATTTATTTGTTTTTAATGAGAGCACTGCTCAGCTCTGATTTATGATAGTGTCTGAAATTGAGCCTGGGACTTCGGAGCCTCTAGCATGAAAGTCTCTATGCATAACCATTATGCTATCTACTCCTTCCCAACATCCTTGGGGATTTCTTAGAAGGGTTTGAGAATAGATACCAATGCACTTGGATGGACAAATTACACTGCAGCCTCACTGTTATCTTTTTATCTATGGGAGCATCTATGGGAGTGAACATCAAGGACAGGGAGAAAAGGTGGTTCAATTTTTATTTTATTAATTTATTTATAAAATAAAAAAAATATCAACAAGACCATAAGAGGGGAACAATTCCACACAATTTCCACTACCAGAGTTCTGTATCCTATCCCCTCTCTTGAAAGATTTCCTATTCTTTATCCCTCTGGGAGCATGGACCCAGTGTTATTATGAGGTACAGAAGGTGAAAGGAGGAGACAGCATGATGGTTATGCAAACAGACTTTCATGCCTGAGGCTCCTAAGTCCAAGGTTCAATCCCCCACCCACCATAAGCCAGAGCTGAGCAGTGTTCTGGTGTTTGTGTGTGTGTGTTTGTGTGTGTGTGTGTGTGTGTGTGTGTGTGTGTGTGTGTCTGCATCTCTCTTAAAAATAAAATTAATAGTGGTCCAGGAGGTGGTGCAGTGGCTAAGGCACTAGACTCTCAAGCATGAGGTCCTGAGTTCAATCCCTGGCAGCACATGTACCAGAGTGATGTCTGGTTCTTTCTCTCTCTCCCCTATCTTTCTCATAAATAAATAAAATCTTAAAAAAAAATAAAAAAATAAAATTAATTAAAAAATTAAAAAAAAAAAAAGGTGAGAGGTCTGGCTTCTGTAATTGCTTCTCTGCTGAACATGGGCACTGGCAGGTCGATCCATACTCCCAGTCTATCCCTCTCCTTCCCTAGTGGGGCAGGGCTCTGGAGAGATGGGAGTCCAGGGTACATTGGTGACATCCTTTTTCGGGGGAAGTCAGGTTGATATCGTGGTAGTATCTGCAACTTGGTGGCTGAAAAGCATTAAGATATAAAGCAAAACAAATTGTTTAATAGTCAGGAACCTAAAGGCAAGAATATAGCAGATGAGTTTTGAGATCTTCGTCTTGGAAAAAACTAGTAGGTCTACTTTAGGTATATTCCAAGGGGTCCATGACTTTTACTAAGTTTTTGTCTGAGCACCTGCTAACATGCAGGTGGACTATAGGTATTGTCTGAGGAGATGGTGTCAGAGTTGGAAATAGGACTAGAAAGCTGTATTAGGGAAGAGAGTAGCTCTCAAATATGGGAAAAGTATATAAGTATCAGGGGCCAGGTGGTGGTGCATCTGGTTAAGCGCTCACATTACAGTGCATAAGAACCTGGGTTCAAACCCCCAGTCCCCACCTGCAGGGGGAAAGCTTCACAAGTTGTGAAGCAGGGCTGCAGGTGTCTTTCTGTATCTCTCCCTCTCTATCTCCCCCCTTCTCTCCATTTCTTTGTGTCTCTATCCAATAATAAATAAATAAATATCTTTGAAAAAAAATTTTAAGTATATAAGTATTTTTTTTAGGTCTTTCTACTTGCTTGTTGTGCACTTTTGCTTTGAGGTGTATATTTTCCCCTAACTTATGGGTACATGTGCACATATGTTCTGTCTCATGGACCCTGATCTAGATCTAAGTTCTGTTAGGAGGTATACCATCCAATATGGAATTGAGGTGTCTTATGAGCTAGGAGTGGTTTCACCAGAATGCTGGATCTGAAGGGTTGACATTCCATGTCTGGTGTCTCTGGATACAATCCAAAGTGAAAACGTGTTGAGGTGGTACTGGTTACATTGATTTGGTTGAGCTCAGCAGATGCGGTATCAGCTGGTATGGATCAAGTGAAGTATGCAGGAAGACAAGCCATGCCCTGGAGTTTCTGGAGAGGTTTGATTTTTTTTAAAATCTTTTTAATAATGGTTTACAGGACAATTGTCACACAGTTATAATTTCTTTTTTATATTTATTTACTTTTTGTTGTCCTTGTTGTTTTATTGTTGTAGTTATTATTGATGTCGTCGTTGTTGTTGGATAGGACAGAGAGAAATGGAGAGAGGAGGGGAAGACAGAGGTGGGGAGAAAGATAGACACTTGCAGACCTGCTTCACCGCTTGTGAAGCGATTCCTCTGCAGGTGGGGAGCCAGAGGCTTGAACCAGTATCCTTATGCCGGTCCTTGCACTTTGCGGGGAGGTTTGATTTTTAAGGTGCCCTGCTATTTATAAGATTAGCCTTGTTTTGTTATGGCGAGGAAGGAAGGCAGGCAGGAAGGAAGGCCTTGATCTACAGCAGACTGGAGTGTGAGTCACAGGATGACTCATTCTTCTGTTAGGATGGAGACAAGGATGGCTCCAAGGCTCAAATGATTGATGAAACGTAGCGTGGGTGGGGTGGGGGTTGGGAGGTGGAAGGGTTACAAGGTAGAACTGCTATCTGGTACCAAGCAAGTCCTCAATTTCCCTTTTTATCATCTATTTGCTTCAAACCCATTTTAGTCAGATTCTGCCTATAAAATAATATTGACGGGAGACACCATGATTTCTACCACTTACCCTGGATCCTTTTTTAAAAAATGTTTTATTTAGTTATTATTGTATAGAGACAGAGAGAAATTGAGAGGGGAAGATAGAGAGGGAGAGAGACAGAGAGACACCTGCAACCCTGCTTCACAACTTCTGAAGCTTTTCCCCTGCAGGTGGCGACTAGGGACTTGAACCTGGATCCTTGAGCAACTGTAATGTGCGCACTTAACCAAGTGTGCCACCGCCTGGCCCCCCTTGGATCCTTTTTAAGTGTTTATGTGATACATTGGCCCTGTCAACTAGCAAACTTTACGTTTGGTAAGACATATGTAGCACAATGGAAAGGAGGGATTTTCCATTGAGATGTTATATTTGACATCTTTTATATTTGGCCTTTTCTCTAGGACTTAAAAGAGACAAAAGGATAACACCATTTTTTTTAATTAATGAAAAAAAACAGGAAATTAGGATATCTTTTTCTTGTCTTAGAGTTAAGATAGGGTCATGACTTTATAGTTGGTGTATTTAATATACACATATTATCCATAGAAATATGTATTTCCTTAAATTCATTTATTTTTATTGTACCATATTTCTGTGTAATTAGTAGAAGAATATGATATTCTAAACTGATACTTATATCCAAACCAACTGATACTTATATCCATAGTGGAGTAAGAATGAACTAATACAGTGAAGCACTGAATGAAGAATTAGAATAAACACCCACTCTGGACATCTTGAATTAATGATATAGTTCTTGGAGGATTATATTTGTAGGGGCCGGGTGGTGATGCACCTGGTTGAGTGCACATGTTACAATGCACAAGGACCTGAGTTTGAGCCCCTAGTCCACACCTGTCTCTCTCCTTCCCTATCTCCCCTTCCCTCTCTATTTCTGGTTGTCTCTATCTAATAAATAAAGATATTAAAATTTTAAAAAATTGTATAAGTCTTCTCCCTGGCTTTCCATTTTTCACATGTATTTTTATAGCAACATAATATCAAGAAAGTCAAGAAAGGGTGGAAATTATACGAGCAGGCAGAATATAGGACCTCTTTACTAATCGTAGAATTTTAGCAAGTACTTGTAAATTGCAAAAGTAATCAGATTCTCATCCTTTTTTCTCTTTTCCTTTCTCCGTTTTCTTCTCTCCTTTCCTCTTCTCTTCTCCTCTTTTTAAATACTTTTATTTATTATTGGATAGAAACTAAGAAATTGAAAGAAGGGGAGATAGAGGAGAGAGACAGAGAGACACCTGCAGCACTGCATCACCACTCGTGAAGCTTTCCTCCTGCAGGTGGGGGCCAGGGGCTTGAACCTGGATCCTTTCACACTACAATGTGAACACTTAACTAGGTGCACCACCACCTGGCTCTTTTTTCTCCCTCCTCTCCCCTCCCCTTCCCTCTCCTCTCCTCTCCTCTCCTCTCACTTCTCCTCCCCTTTTCTCCCCTCCCCTCTGCTCCTCTCTTCTCTTCTCTTTTTACCAGAGTGCTGTTCATCTCTGGTTTATGGTATCAGGGACTGAACCTGGAACCTCAGACCTTGAGACTTGAAAGTCTTTTACCACTATACTATTTCCCTGACCCATATTTTGCAGCTTTTTGTGTGTCACCACTCTAGGCTCACTTTTTCAGATAGAATGACAGAGGCAGAGAAAAAGAGAGAAAGGCACCATAGCATCAAAGTTTCCTTTAGGGTGTTAAGCACACGTGGCACTAAAGCTCAAGGACCACGCAAGGATCCTGGTTCGAGCCCCTGGCTCCCCACCTGCAGGGGGGTCGATTCACAGGTGGTGAAGCAGGGCTCCAGGTGTCTATCTTTCTCTCCCCCCACTCCCCATCTTCCCTTCCTCTCTCCTCTCTCCATTTCTCTCTGTCCTTTCTAACAATGATGACATCAATAACAACAAGAACAATAACTACAACAACAATAAAAAACAACAAGGGCAACAAAAGGGAAAATAAATAAAGTTATAAAAAAATTTTTCCTTTAGGGTGATAGGAACAGGCTTGAACCTGGGTTGTGCCCATCACAAAACAAGCAAACTGTCCTAGTGAATTATCTTGCTGGCTCCAGACTTCTTAAATTGCACCTTCCTTTAGAAATTTTTGCAGGTTGAGAAAACATTTTGGAGGCCAGCAACTAGTAGCGGAATTTTTAAATGATAAAGAAGTCACTCAAAAAACATTTAAAGAATTCCTATTCAGTCTTATGATTCTGTATATTATTTGTGCCTATTTAAGTTTCTGGTCATTAGGGACTGAGTCTCAGTATGAAATTTATAAAAACTGGCCCAGGGAGTTGGGCTGTAGTGCAGTGGGCTAAGCGCAGGTGGCACAAAGCACAAGGACCGGCATAAAGATCCCGGTTCGAACCCCGGCTCCCCCCCTGCAGGGGAGTCTCTTCACAGGTGGTGAAGCAGGTCTACAGGTGTCTGTCTTTCTCTCGTCCTCTCTGTCTTCCCCTCCTCTCTCCATTTCTCTCTGTCCTATCCAACAATGACAACAACAATAATAACTACAACAATAAAAAACAACAAGGGCAACAAAAGGGAATAAATAAATAAAATAAATATTAAAAAAAAATTAAAAAAAAACTGGCCCAAAGAGCATGGGAGAAATCATAATGGTTATGCAAATCATACTGGTACTTTTATGCCTGCAGCTCCAAGGTCCCCAGTTCAATCCCCTACACCACCATAAGCCAGAAGTGGTCTTTCTCTCTGTATCTTTCTCTCATTAAAATAAATAAATAAAATAATTTTTTTATTTTTTAAATATTTATTTATTTATTTATTTATTTTGCCTACAGGGTTATTGCTGGGGCTTGGTGCAAAAACTACAAACATAACACCCAACCAAAAAGAGGTGTGTACTCCTATGTTCATAGCAGCACAATTCATAATAGCTAAAACCTGGAAGCAACCCAGGTGCCCAACACCAGATGAGTGGCTGAGAAAGCTGTGGTATATATACACAATGGAATACTATGCAGCTATCAAGAACAATGAACCCACCTTCTCTGACCCATCTTGGACAGAGCTAGAAGGAATTATGTTAAGTGAACTAAGTCAGAAAGATAAAGATGATTATGGGATGATCCCACTCATCAACAGAAGCTGACTAAGAAGATCTGAAAGGGAAACTAAAAGCAGGACCTGATCAAATTGTAAGTAGGGCACCAAAGTAAAAACCCAGTGGTGAGGGGTAGGCATGTAGCTTCCTGGGCCAGTGGGGGGTGGGAGTGGGCGGGAGGGATGGGTCACAGTCCTTTGGTGGTGGGAATGGTGTTTATGTACACTCCTAGCAAAATGTAGACATATAAATCAGTAGCTAATTAATATGAGAGGGGGAAATCAATTGTATGTCTCAAAGTTTCTCGAAAGACAAACTGAATCTTTTTAATATATAGGCTATGTATTTGATATGCAGACTCTCTCAAAAGCCTAGACCAAGTAGATTAGAAGCTTCCAATAGCACAGCTATATACAAGATACCGGGTACTGTCCAGCAAACCATAACAAAGGGACTTTTCGAGATTCGACTTCCGGAGGCGGAGCTACGAGCAGCAGATCGCTTTCTCTCCTCTCCTCTCCTCTCCTCTCCCGGATCAACTAGGAATACCAAAGGAGACCACCCGGACCGAAACAAGACAGGACTAGAATGACCACAGAAACCCAGTAAATCACCCGTGAGTACAAACACGCGTGGCTGGTGACAGAGAGGAGAGAGGGGCCTAAGGAGAGATTAAGTGACTGCTAACAGTTCCACAGTTTGTCAGTGGAGACACCACCTCCAGTCTGCTCCACCAACAAGGGGACAGCTGAAGGGAGGAAAGGACTCCCCAGAGACTCACCAAGTGCAACTCTGAGTCTCCATTGCTACTACCCTCAGAATCTGGAGCAGCAACAGGGAGGGACACCAGGGTACAGAGATCTAACCGGGAAACTCAGGAGAAGACCTATACCTCGGTGGCATAGCTGAGGGGCTGTGAAAGTCTCTTTGCATAACCACTGGATTATCTCTGCCACACCCTGCTTTATCTCTTGGTCAGGAGTCAGTGATTAAGCTAAGAAGCCTATTGATAGTTTAAAAGCCCTCAGGCTCCCATAGCCTACAGGGGGAAAAAAAAAGGCTTTTACACCACTGAACTCCAACTCAGGGATTGAAAAAACTGTTAACTTATATAAAATGGTTAAAACAACAAGAAAAAATATTGGCGACTCGAACCAGGACAAGAGTCCAGCTAAAAGTCCTCCAGAGGCTGAAGCACAAAATAACGAGTTCAACATCCAAACATTAGCCAAGGAAATAATAACAGGAGTGAGTAAAGAATTTGAAAAAATTGTAATCAGAAATGCAGGAACAACAAATGAGAATATGGAAGAAAATTCTAATAATCTCATGGTTATTAGAGAGCTGAAAGCTGAAATCGCTGAGCTAAGAAGGCAACTAGTTGAACAAGCTAAAACAGTATCAGAGCAGGGCAACAAAATAGATGAACTCCAGAAAGCAGTAGAGGGCAGAGAGAATAGAATCAATGAGGCTGAAGACAGAATTAGCAAGATTGAGGATGAATTAGAGACAACTAAAAAAGAAGTAAGAGATCTCAAAAAAAGATTAAGAGACGCTGAAAACAACAACAGAGTCCTATGGGATGACTTCAAAAGAAACAATATACGCATTATTGGCTTACCAGAGGAAGAAAGAGAAGGGGAGGAAGAAAGCATTCTCCAGGCCATAATAGCTGAAAATTTCTCTAGTCTAGACAACACCAAAGACATAAAGATTCAAGAAGCCCAGAGGGTCCCAAACAGAATTAACCCAGACCTAAAGACACCAAGACATGTCATACTTAGATTGGAAAGGAATAAGGATAAAGAAAGGATCCTGAAGGCTGCAAGAGAAAAACAAAGAGTCACCTACAAAGGAAAACCCATAAGATTAGCAGCAGACTTCTCCATACAAACACTACAGGCCAGAAGAGAATGGCAAGATATCTATCGAGTGCTCAATGAGAAAGGCTTTCAACCAAGAATACTATATCCTGCTAGATTGTCATTCAGACTAGATGGAAGCATCAAAACCTTCTCAGACAAGCAACAGTTGAAGGAAGCAACCATCACCAAGCCTGCCCTGAAAGAAGTTCTGAAAGGTCTCCTATAAATAGTCAGACCACCACAAATAGGACATATATCAATACACTCTAAAACTCTACAAGAATGGCGTTAAAATATCTTCAATCTTTGATATCAATAAATGTCAATGGCCTGAATTCACCTATTAAAAGACACAGAGTAGGAAGATGGATCAGAAAACACAACCCAACAATATGTTGTCTACAGGAAACTCACCTAACGCAACAAGACAAACACAGACTTAAAGTGAAAGGATGGAAAACTATCATTCAAGCCAATGGCCCACAAAAAAAGGGCAGGAACAGCTATTCTCATATCTGACATGATAGACTTTAAAATAGATGAGATTAAAAAGATAGGAATGGACACTACTTAATGCTCAGAGGATCAGTCAATCAAGAGGACTTCACAATTATTAATATCTATGCACCCAATGAGAAGCCATCTAAATACATCAAACTTCTACTGAAAGAGCTACAGCAATATATTAACAGTAACACAATCATAGTAGGGGACTTCAGCACCCCACTATCTCAACTTGACAGATCATCCAGGCAGAAAATCAGTAAAGACATAAGGGAGCTAAATGAAGAGATAGATAAACTAGAACTATTTACAAAATTAAATTTACAAAAGTAAATTCCAAGTGGATCAAGGACTTGGATGTTAGACCAGAAACTATCAGATACTTAGAGGAAAATATTGGCAGAACTTTTTTCTGCATAAATTTTAAAGACATTTTCAATGAAACGAATCCAATTACAAGGAAGACTAAGGCAAGTATAAACCTATGGGACTACATCAAATTAAAAAGCTTCTTCACAGCAAAAGAAACCACTACCCAAATCAAGAGACTCCTCACAGAATGGGAGAAGATCTTTACATGCCATACATCAGATAAGAGTTTAATAACCAACATATATAAAGAGCTTGCCAGACTCAACAACAAGACAACAAATAACCCCATCCAAAAATGGGGGGAGGACTTGGACAGAATATTCACCACAGAAGAGATCCAAAAGGCGGAGAAACACATGAAAAAACGCTCCAAGTCTCTGATTGTCAGAGAAATGCAAATCAAGACAACAATGAGATATCACTTCACTCCTGTGAGAATGTCATACATCAGAAAAGGTAACAGCAGCAAATGCTGGAGAGGGTGTGGGGTCAAAGGAACCCTCCTGCACTGCTGGTGGGAATGTCAATGGGTCCAACCTCTGTGGAGAACAGTCTGGAGAACTCTCAGAAGGCTAGAAATGGACCTACCCTATGACCCTGCAATTCCCCTCCTGGGGATGGATCCTAAGGAACCCAGCACATCCATCCAAAAAGATCTGTGTACACATATGTTCTTGGCAGCACAATTTGTAATAGCCAAAACCTGGAAGCAACCCAGGTGTCCAACAACAGATGAGTGGCTGAGCAAGTTGTGGTATATATACACAATGGAATACTACTCAACTGTAAAAAATAGTGACTTCACCGTTTTCAGCCGATCTTGGATGGACCTTGAAAAAATCATGTTGAGTGAAATAAGTCAGAAACAGAAGGATGAATATGGGATGATCTCACTCTCAGGCCAAAGTTGAAAAACAAGATCAGAAAAGAAAACACAAGTAGAACCTGAAATGGAATTGGAGTATTACACCAAAGTAAAAGACTCTGGGGTGGGTGGGTGGGTGGGGAGAATACAGGTCCATGAAAAATTATGAATTAAATAGTGGGGGTTGTATTGTTAAATGGGAATCTGGGGAATGTTATGCATGTAAAAAAAAAAAAAAAAGAAGAAGTAGAAACGCAAAGCAGAAATTGACTGAGTTTGGAGTATGGCACCAAAGTAAGAAAGCAGAAGTACACTAGAGTTTGCAGTGAGTACCTCCCTAATACTTCCTCTCCACTTTTCCAAGCTTTGGGTCCAGGATTGCTCAACAATTTGTTTGGCTTTGTATGTTAACTCTCTTTTCAGTCACCAGGTTCCAGATGCCATCAGGATGCCGACCAGACTTCCCTGGATTGAAGACCCCACCAATATGTCATGGAGCTCAGCTTCCCCAGAGCCCCACCCTAATAGGGAAAGAGAGAGGCAGACTGGGAGTATGGACCGACCAGTCAACGCCCATGTTCAGCGGGGAAGCAATTACAGAAGCCAGACCTTCCACCTTCTGCAACCCTCAATGACCCTGGGTCCATGCTCCCAGAGGGATAGAGAATAGGAAAGCTATCAGGGCAGGGGGTGGGATATGGAGATTGGGCGGTGGGAATTGTGTGGAGTTGTACCCCTCCTACCCTATGGTTTTGTTAATTAATCCTTTCTTAAATAAAAAAATTAAAAAAAAAAGGGACTTTTCAAAGTTAACCCAATTAACAAATAATGTGATGATAATATTAACTATTGATTGTCTTTTTGAACCCTAAGACAGCAGGAACCTCACATCTTCACTATAGAGCCCCTACTTCCCCCAGTCCTGGAACCCTTGGATAGGGCCCACTTTCCCATATGCATCTCCCAATCCAAACCAAATAACATTGCATCTGCCGATCACAACCTAACCAAAGCAACGATTGCTACCTCAACATGCTTCACCTCAGAATGTATCCAGAGACTTCACGTGTGGAATGACAACCCTTCAGCTTCATTACTCGGGTGAGACCTTTCCTTTAATAGTACACTCTAATTTCATCTCAGGTAGTTCACTTTCTAACAAAGTCCCATAACCTAGATATAGACCAGTTTCTGTGAGAGAGAGCTTATGTGCACACGTATCCATAAACTACTGCAAAATATATACCTGAAAGCAGGACTACACTAGAGTTTGCAGTGAGTACCTCCCTAACACTTCCTCTCCACTATTCCAAGCTTGGGATCCATGATTGCTCAACAAATTGTTTGGCTTCATATGTTAACTCTCTTTTCAATCACCAGGTTCCAGATGCCACCAGGATGCTGGCTAGGCTTCCCTGGATTGAAGACCCCACCAATGTGTCCTGGAGCTCAGCTTCCCCAGAGTCACACCCTACTAGGGAAAGAGAGAGGCAGACTGGGGGTATGGACCGACCAGTCAACGCCCATGTTCAGCGGGGAAGCAATTACAGAAGCCAGACCTTCTACCTTCTGCAAGCCTCAACGACCCTGGGTCCATGCTCCCAGAGGGATAGAGAATGGGAAAGCTACCATGGGAGGGGGTGGGTTATGGGGATTGGGTGTTGGGAATTGTGTGGAGTTGTACCCCTCCTACCTTATGCTTTTGTTCACGAATCCTTTCTTAAATAAAAAAATTTTAAAAAATAAATAAATAAATAAAATATATTTTTTTAAATATTTATTTATTTATTTATTTATTTATTTTGCCTACAGGGTTATTGCTGGGGCTTGGTGCCAAAACTACAAATCCACTGCTTCTGGAGGCCATTTTTTCCATTTTGCTGGATAGGACAGAGAGAAATTGTGAAAGGAGGGGGAAGATAGGGAGAAAGAAAGATAGACACCTGCTTTGCTGCTTGTGAAACGTCCCCCTGAAGGTGGGGAGCAGGGGCTCAAACCCAGATCTTTGCGCAGGTCGTTACATTTAGTACTTTGTGCCCTCAACTGAGTGTGTCACTGCCCAGCCTCCAGAAAGAATATTTTTTAAATGTGGCCTGGGAGATGGCAGTGTCTAGAGTACTGAACTTGAAAGCATATGGTCTTGTGTTCAATGCTGAGTAGTATCATGTGTGTCAGAGTTACTGTGCTTTGCTTTCTCTCTTTCCTCCTCTCTTGTGTTATAATGTAAGTCAAATATTTCAAAAATTGCATAAGCTACAGTGATGCACAGACACAAGTTATTGCTGTGGGTACTTTTATTTTACTTTTTTTTTCTCTTGATATAGTCTAAGTTCCTTCACATAACATTAAGAGGGAGAAAAAAAATATCCTGTGCAATTCTCTTCTTAATGTTAGCTTTTGGCTTTGAAACAGAACCAACCTTTCTGTGTCTGAACTAGAATCTACTTTGCCTTCCAGTGGAAATTAAAGGTGAAGAAAATCAGAGGTGGTGTACCTGGTAGAATACACACATTACCATGAGCAAGGACCTGGGTTCCACTGTTGCAGATGTCTTTCTCTCTTTCTCTACCTACTTCCCCTCCCTCAATTTCTATCCTATCAAAATAAAAGAAAAAAAAAAAAAGGCAGCCAGAAGTGGTTGATTCCTAATGCAGGCACCAAGCCCCAGTAATAACCCTGGTGAAAATAAAAATCAATCAGTCAATCATAGGCCAAACAGACTGCTTGCTAATGATTGGGACCTAAAAGGCCTTGACTTCCTACTTCTTGCACTCCTGATCATCTTTTCTGCTTACTCTGAGTATAGTTTAGATTAGCTTTTAGGCAACAAAATCCATTCAAGTCAGTGAGGTTGAATGGGGCTTTACTAGCTACCGTTAGTTGGCTTACAAACCCACTGGAAGAATTGGAGGAACAGACTCAGGTCGAACTTACAAGAAAAAAAAAAATTGCAATGCTTCAGCCTTGGTTTAGAGAGAGCCATAGGAAGTGGCAGGACCAAACTGCTGACCAAAGCCTTCAAGGGCATGAATATAGATGATCTGTACTCACACTGAAAAAATGAAGAGAAGCCGGTAAAGAAGATTGTGAAACATTAGTCAGAGATGTCAGAGGGTATCCTGGGAGCACAGAGTCACTGAGGTCAAAAAGAATTGTAGGAGAAGAGAAATGCCAGTTAAAGAGGAGGTTTCTGGGAGTCTTGTAAGAGTCATTCTGGTGAGCTTCATGAAGACAGAACAGTAAGTTTGGGGAGTGAGTAGGAGGCATGCCAACAAAGACAGTGTACACCATTAAAAAAACAAAACTGAGCTGTGAAGAAGAGCAAGGGTGTGGTATTAGCTAGTGGCAAAGCACCATGAGCGACTTTTCCTCTTTCTAGAAGATAGGAGTGTCCAGTAAGATGTTTTAAATATTCCTGGGAAGAATCCTGTTGAGTAGAACTAATTGAACATACAGGAGAAAAATGTGTGGTTTCTGAAGACATCAGAAGTGGTGGGATGGGAGATTGGAGGAGAAGGCAGATGTGGGAAAGCCAGAGATAAGACTTGCCATAGAGAAGAGGAGAGAAAGTGATTCCAGAAACACAGGACAACTGTCAAGCCTGAGGCTCCAATGTCCTAGGTTCAATCCTCAGCTCCACCATAAACCCAGGTTAAGTAGTGGTCTGGTATAAATAATAATAATAATAATAATAATAATAAAATAAATAAATATAAAAAGTATACTTTAAAAACAAGGTTTTATGGGCTGAGAAGAATGCAAAATCAGTAGTGCAACAGCCTGAGGTCCTAGGTTCAATCCCCAGCACCACTATAAGCAGAGTTAATAGTGCTCTGGTAAAATAAAGTATTAAAAAGATCTAACATACAAATTCTGGGGGCCAGGCAGTGACACACACATTATAGTGTACAAGGACAAAGGTTCGAGCCCCTGGATCTCCACCTGCAGAGGAAAGTTTCATGAGTGGTGAAGCAGGGCTGCAGGTGTCTGTCTCTCTCCCTCTCGATCTCTCCCAACCCTCTCAGTTTCTCTCTGTGTCTATCCAATAATAAAATAAATATACTTAAAAAGAAAAAAATTCTGAAGTGTGGGACTTTGGTATTGAAGTTGGAATTAAGGTAGCACAGATCCTGCCATCCAAATCTGGAGATTGGCAAAACCATGTATCAGTTAAGATCAGTTATTTATGGGCTGGGAGATAGCATAATGGTTCTATAAAGAGGCTTTCATACCTGTAGCTCTAAGGCTCAATCCCTAGCACCACCATAAACCACACTGAGTAGTGCTCTGATAAGAAAAAAAAAAAGTTATCCCCCATGCCTGAGATTCTAAGAAATGTCTGATTATGAGCAATAAATACAACTTAAACCAGATCATAAAATGAAGGAAATTTATGGTCAGAAAATAGATGATGGATGGGGGAGAGAGCATAATGCCTGACGCTCCAAGGTCCCAGGTTCAATCCCCTACACCACCATAAACCAGAGTTAAGCAATGCTCAAGTAAAAATAATAAAAATACTACTACTAATAATAATAATAAACAAACAGCAGATGTTAGTTTATACCAGTAACAATGGCAGGAGAGCCTCGGGGGCAGTAGTGCCCACCTCCCATATATGGTCTCCTCTGCTCTGGGTGAACTTCTTAATGTCATCCCTACACACCTGCCTTAACTGGCAAATTTTTCTCTTCCTCAATCATCACCACTAAATGAACATTAAACAAAAATTAAAAAAAAAAAACACTGAAACACAAATGAATTAAGATACAAAGCTCTAAGTGTCGTTTTCGCTGGGTTATGTTGTTTTCGCCGGGCTGGCTTCATGGGCGGGTAACAGACGACCAGGGACTCATGGTTGAGCTGTAGGCAGTATCTCTTTATTCATGCAGGACGCAGCACAATCTAAGACGAGCTAAGCTAAACTCAAGGTACCCTAAAACTCACAATGCTGTCTTTATATATACTTGCCAAGTAGGGTGGAAACAGGATGTGACATAGAGAGGGTGGAGAGAAAAGTGACTGGTGAAAATCAGAGTGTGACAAGGAGGGGATCAGGGTGTGACAAAGAGGGGGCGGAGAAGGCGAGAATCCTATCACTGAACCACCAATGCCCTGGAGGGAGTGCTTTATGTAAAAGTGATTTATGTAAATAGACCAAAGCTTTGAATGGGATTAAATCTATCCCTATATAAGCATATGGTTAAGCAGAAGCCAGGGGGAGCTGGCATACTATCCAACATCTAAGTACTATCACAGGGTAAGAATTGAAGCTGAACCTCCCTCATTAAGGATAGAGAACTGGTAGATTCAACATCTGCCCAGCAGCCAGGGAGGTGGCAAGGTAGGAGAGTAGCTGCACAGGACTTACCAGCACTACATATACCAGAGTGAAGCTCTAGTGCCCCCCTCTCTCTCTCTCTTTCTCTCTAACAAACACACACACACACACACACACACACACACACACACACACACACACACACACACGTCTCACCAAGTTTCCAGGATAGGCTGAATTGCACTCTAGGGTCACAAGTCCCCTAGAAGAGTAGAAGTGGACAGGAGAGATAACACAGTGGTTATGCAAAAGACTCTCAAGCCTGTGGCTTTAACTTCCCAGATTCTATCCTCAGCACCACTTTAAACCAGAACCTAGCAGTGCTGTTAAAAAAAAAAAAAAAAAAAAAAGAGTATGAGAGATAGGAGAAGTTTTATTACTTGGGTTATAGAAATATTTTCTTAAAAGGTGGTTATAAAGGAACTCATAAATTTTCCACTGTTTAAAATTGTAAAGCCTAATTAACTAAGGGTGTTTCTTCAGGAATTACTTTATCTCCAACTGCTGATTTTTATGAAGGGAATCATGATTTTTCTTACCACATTTATTAGTATTTTACGTATTTTGTTGCCTTTTTTTAGGAATAATTTGTTTGCTGAAGGATATCTTCTGAACATAGGCAGAGGAATACAAATGTAGTCTTAAACAATATGCTTACAAATAATTTATTCCTATCCCTTACATTTGTTTTTCAGCTAAAAAGATGCATAGTTATAGTATTTGTACAGAATTTCATATTCAAGATTGGAGGGAACAAATATCTCTGAAAACCAAAATCATAGTTGAAAGCGAACTATACAATTGAAAGGAGTCACAATTTTCTTCAGCTACATACACAGAACTGAGCAAAATGTTATCTAGTCCTATGGATCATTTGGCTTTGTGTTACAAGTAATGTGGAAGTATGATTAAATAATGATTTTCGGGAAGAATACACAGATGACCTGAAACCTTATCATAGGATGTGCATGAATGTACAAATATCCTGAAAGAGCCTCTCTTCATGCTAGTACAGCTGGAGTGAGTGTACCCTAAGAGGTAATTGAACAAGCAGTGCGGGAGAACATTAGTTTCTTTCTCCACACCTACATTATCCTGTACTCTCCCTTCTTCCTCCACTATTACCATTAAGTGAGCAAAAACTTCCAAAACAAAAATGGTTCTGCAAAAGACATTCATGCCTGAGGCTTCAGAGGTCCCAGATTCAATCCCCTGCACCACCATAAACCAGAGCTCATCAGTGCTCTGAAAAAAAAAAAAATACAAAACAGAAAATCAGACTCTCAACCTCTCAATCTGTTCCCTATTAAATCCTCTCCAGCTTATGAGCTGAAGAGGAAATGAAGATGGCCCTTTGATTGAATGTCTTTGAGCACAATGGGGAAGCTACGATACATATACAGACACATACACATACACATACATATACACACACATACATATACATATACGAAGGGAAAGAGGGAGAGAGAGAGAGAAGGAGAGGGAGAGAGAGAGGGAGAGACACCTGTGGCTCTACTTCACCACTCATAAAGCTTTCCTCCTGCAGGTGGGGACCAGGGGCTTGAACCCAGGTCCTTGTGCACTGTAATGTATGTGCTTAATCAGGTGTGCCACCACCTGGCACCACTTACATATTTTGTACATCCTAGCACAGTCTTCATATTCAAAATCATGGTTTCTAAATGGATGATTCCATAGCCCCCATGTCCACTTGGTCGATTCCAAATTATATTCCTCCATGAGGATAATTTCTGGAACCATCCGTTCCACCCCGGTTCCATGGCTGCCAGTTCTTAGCAACATCGCCCCGCCAGATATTCGTCGGGATGCCGGCATCATCTAAGTTCATTTCCCACGTCTACGCTCGACCGGACCTGCCAATATACACGGATATCTTCGTTCACCCTGTTCAATGCTTGACGTCTCGTCACCCAATCTGGTCCCCTACGCCTACACTAAACTTCTCTGTTCCAGTCTCTTGGAAACAGAGCTGGGAGTCAGCTGAGGTAAAGAACAAGCACCTCATCACAGACCCCTGCAAGCGTCAACCCGGCTTTGACCTAGCACGTTATGATTGGGTCCTCCTCAATCGCTATCGAACAGGCCATGGCCAGTGCGCCGCTATGTTCCATCGCTGGGGAGCCAGAGACGACCCTAACTGCCCCTGCGGCTACAGACAGACTATGACCCACATAGTCAACGACTGCCACCTCTCCAGATTCAAAGGAGGTCTCGAAACTTTACATCAGGCTCAACCTGACACTGTTGACTGGCTACGGAAGAAGGGCAAACACTAGAAGAAGAAGAATGGATGAGCCACATAAGGCAGATGGTTGGAGAAGGCCTGAATACACATCAAGACCTTGGCCTTCCATCTTCAAGGCTGAACCTGTGGGAAATGAAGGCTTCTAGAATGTTGGATGTAGTCAATAAGAAGGCTAGGCTTGGAGGAGTTAAATGACATTGCAGGCTCTACGCAAATACAGAGCAGCCTGCACAAGTCTTATCCTGGCTGACAAAGCTAGAACTGCTCCAAAGGCCAGGGAGCAGAATGAGCAGGCTGTATGTTTTACTGGCTGTTATGCACTGTGGTTATACCCTTGCCAAAGTGAGATATGCTCATCCCTTATTGCCTTGGTATGCAGTTGCTTGCCTGGTGCAGTTGTGCTCAGGGCTTCCATAAAGAAAGTCATTAGTAGAAAAACTGGCCTTCTGTGCTTTGGCCTTGAGGAAAGTGAATTTAGTCAGGTTTCTAGTTAGACTTGTAAAGACTTAAATTTAGCAGTGTTTGGCTGGAGAGATAGTATAATGGTTATGCAAAAAAAACACTCATACTTGAGGCACTCACTGTCAGGCCCCAAATTCAATCCCTAGCACCACCGTAAACCAGAGCTGAGCAGTGGTCTGGCAAAAAGCAAGCAAACAAACAAACAAACAAATAGCACTATATATACAATTTAGCATTTTTGCATACTTATGCTCTCCCTGGTCTGCTTTCTTGTTTTTCAAGAACTTTTTTTTTTTTTAGCTATTCTTTAAACTGCACACTATTTACATTTTTAAAGAACTTCTAGATCTTTATCATTTGGGTAAGAAGAGCTCCAGGCAATTAAACTCCAAGGACAAAGATAAACCAAAAAAACAAAACAAACAAAAAACCTCAGGCTTTCCAAAAAGCATTAGTTCTTTCCTATGTGCTATGGTCTGCTTTTATAAATAGTGACCACACATTTTTTAAAGATAAACTGAGGTGATCTGTGAGGTGGCGCAGTGGATAAAGCATTGGATTCTCAAGCATGAGGTCCTGAGTTCAATCCTCAGCAGCACATATACCAGAGTGGTGTCTGATTCTTTCTCTCTCTCCTCCTATCTTTCTCATAAATAAATAAATAATTTTTTTAAAAAGATAAACTGAACATTTAATTTCTTTTCTTCTTACTCTTTTTTTGCATTTAAAAAATAAGTATTGCTTTCTGGGGCCGTGTGGTGGTGCACCTAGTTGACCGCACATGTTATAATGCACAAGGACTCTGGTTCAAGGCCCCATCCCCATCTGCAGGGTAAATGCTTAATAAGCAGTGAAGCAGTGCTGCAGGTGTCTATCTCTTTCCTTCTTTGTCTACCCTTTTCCTCTGAATTTTGTTGTTTCTATCCAAAAACAATAAATAAAATATAAAAAATGTTGCTTTATAAGGAGAGATAGAAAAGAAGACATAAAATGAATGTGGTCCTTTTAGACACAGGGATCACAGAGAACACTCTCAGTGAAACAGATAACAGAGGTGCAGGGCCATCCCTAAGATATAGTAAGCTAATTGACTAAAAAGCCCCTTCCCCCTGCTTCTATGCAAATGCTTATTGCATATTTTAGGTGGACTTGTAAGGCATGAGAAAGGTGAGGCAGAGAGTAGATAGCATAATGGTTGTGCAAACAGACTCTCAAGCCTGAGGCTCCAAAGTCCCAGGTTCAGTCCCCCATACCACCATATGCCAGAGCTGAATAGTGCTCTGGTTAGAGAGAGAGAGACAGAGACAGAGAAAATATGAGAATGGTGGACACTTTCATACACTTTTAGAATACTTTTACACATTAAAAAAATCTTTGAAAAATGCCATGTTTGGGATAGCTTCCAGAGATTGATTAAGAACAAAATACATTAAAATTCATGCATTAGATTTAAAAGCATAATACATTGGGCAAACTTTCAGAAGCTCACAGAAAAAGCAGCTTTTCCATTGAGTTCAATAGTAAATAAATGAACATTTTGTCACCCATCAATGTGCGTTCAGAGCTTTCAAAAGTCACATCCTGGCCTCTGATCTATAAATAAACACTTCTACAAATTGCTCACAGACTTGCAAGAAGCTGTTATAAAGCCAAAAAAAAAAAAAAGTACACCCCAAACCAAAAAATAAAAAAGCCTAAAAACTAGTGACAACTCTGCAAACTTGAAATACAATACATATTCCCAACAACAGCAACAAATAAACAAAAACTTGTATTGCTTTTTTGGAAGAGTGACAAAGAACTGACACCCTTTTTTACAATTAAGAAAGAAGTATGCACAATAGACAAAATCTAAGAAGGAATAAAATCTTCACTCGGTGCTCACAAAGGAACAGTTTCAACCAATGAAAAATGTTTCTTAAAATTTATTTGTTTTTTTCTTTTTCTTTTTCCTCCCACCCCCTGCTTTTTCTCAAGCATATATGCCAGAGAAGATTGGCAGTCCTTAAAGGAAATCATTCAGAAAGTGATTTACAATTGGTTGGTACTAGCCTCTAGTAGCCTTTTTGTCTTATGCCTTAATTTTACAGAAGCAAATTAAGCCAGAGTGAAAAGTGATCTACTCAAAAAAATACTAGTTCTCAGGTCAATTGCTACAGGATACAGATAGGCTGCCAGAGAGAATTCCTGGTTTGTTTAAATGCCAACACCATCAAGGTTCACATGATTTTCTTGGGATAAAATTTAAAACTTGAGCAAGACTGTCCATAGTTGAACTTGCTGTCTTATCCTGTTTTTGTTTTTTAACAGGTGGGTTTAGAGGCAGATATGGAATGTTGACCCAACCCAATATTTAGGCCCAAAATGGCTGAATTAAAAAAAAAATCATAAAATCCAGGATATTGGCCAGCATGTTGGAAATCTAGACTCAGTAAGAATTCAGAATGAATGTGAAAGTTTATAAGGTAGTATAACAAAACAATATCAGAATACTTATTTGCATTCTGGTTGTTTCAATTTAATCTATCTTGTCCTCTCCTCTTTATACCTTTTCTTACTGTCATTTTTCAAAACTTTTAATTTTACTTTAATTCCTCCAGACTTATTTAAATTTTTTTTTGGGGGGTGTCTTTTTGCCTCCAGAGTTACTGCTGGTGCTCAGTTCCTGCACTATGAATCCACTGCTCCTGGTCGCCATTTTTCATTTTATTGGATAGAAAAAAGAGAAATTGAGAAGGGAGGGGGAGAAAGAATGGGAGAGAGTTAAGAGAGACGCCTGCAGATATGTTTCACCACTTGTGAAGTGACCCCCCTGCAGGTGGAGAGCTAGGAGCTAGAACCCAGATCCTTGCGCTTATCATTGAGCTTGTGCTGTTAACCTGGTGCGCCACCATCCAGCCCCTGAGTTATTTAATTTTCTAAAGATATTCTTTCATAGTTTACAACACAAAAATCTTGAAAGAATATCAGTTCATCATAGTTAATATTTAGAGATTTAAGCATATGAGCTCACTTTTTAAGTCACTTTTTAAAAAATTATTTTTTGAGAGAAATATAGAGTGTAACCAAAGTACTGCTCAGCTCTGGCTTATGATGGGGAGGGAGTTTGAACCTGGGATTTTTGAGCCTCAGGCAAGAATGTCTTCCTTCCTTTTTTTTCTTTTTCTTTTTTTTTTTTTCCCCATAAACACTATGCTATCTCCTCAACCCTAAACTCACACTTTTTTACTTGATCATGCTACTTAATGAAATTCAGACAATTGATAGCGTCACATCTAAGCACTTTGGATGAACCCCACGTCCTAAGGTCATAAGTACCACTAACTTTTCAAAAGTGATTGATAAAACAGAAGTGATAAAAAAAAAAAATAGAGGGCCAGGCACTGATGCAGCCCTTTAAGTTCACATGCTACCATGTGCAAGGACCCAGGTTCAAGTCCCTGGTCCCCATCTTCAGGGGAAAAGCTTCATGAGCAGTAAAATTGTGTTGTAGGTATCTCTCTTTCTATCTCTTTCTCTCTCTCTGTGTGTGTGTGTGTGTGTGTGTGTGTGTGTGTGTGTGTGTATCTATCCAATAAAAACAAATAAAAAGAAGTGATAAAATTTTCAACTGTATGTGCTTTTATGCTTGCTGGCCCATTGAATTGTTATGAAGACATTACATTTTCAAGTTAATTTTAAGAATAAAATTAACCTAGGCTAAGGAAGAGACAGAAAAAAAGAAAGCTGATTATGGGTAAGTATGCATATCAATTGAAATGAGTCTAGTGTTGTTGTTAAAAGGAAGAAAAAAGGGGGCTGGATGGTGGTGCACCTGTTTGAGCACACATGTTACAATGCACTAGGACCCAGGTTGAAGTCCCCAGTCCCCACCTGCAGGGGCAAAGTTTCACGAGTGGTGAAGCAGGACTGCAGATGTCTCTCTGTATCTCTCCCTATGTCCTCCTCCCCTCCTAATTTCTGGCTGTCTCTGTCCAATAAATAAATAATTTAAAAAATATATTTAATTTTTTAATTTGAAAAATAAATGAAAAACAAAAAAGAAAAAGCTCAGTGGTTTAGAGCAAGTCTGTTCTCAACTGAAGTCAGTTTTGGTTGCTGGTCAGAGGCTTGTGATGGGGTTATTTCACCAGCAGACTAAAGGAGAAGGCTTGTAATAATATGCACAGATCCTTCCTGACATTATATATGGAGTAGTTGCTGAAAGATCACTAAAGGGATTATGTGAGTGAGTGAATGAATGAACAAAAGTCAGTCAACTCAAATGGGCAACAGAGTAGTTATCAGTGGCAGACTTCAACAGATGATAATCCAAGATGATAAAAATAATTTAAGGGCAGGAATAGATAGTATAATAGTTATGTAAAAAGACTCTCATGCCTGAGTCCCAAATTCAATGCCCTGCATCACCATAAGCTAGAGATGAGCAGAGTTCTAGTAAGAAAATAATAATAAATCAAGTGTTTGGTAACATTTTATGGATTGCCAAGTTTTTTTTATTTTGCAAATATGGTAGTCAACTAAAACCCCACATGTGCGTGTGCATGTGCGCACACACACACACACACACACACACACACACACACATTAATTTCTTCGGTTACTGTTTGTGTGCTTGACTAGGCACCATAGTCATGCCAACTAGTCGGCACAATTGAGTTTGCACCATCTTGATAGTCTATGCCAGTCTGAAAGCTAATTATGTCCCCTTGGATCTAAATTTGAAGTGGAGGCAACTCCTGTTGTACCTAATTCTTAAGATAGCTTTGTGATGATTAACTAAAGTGATGAAAAAGTCTGCAAACAAAAGTCCTTGTGTCTGGTCACTGTTATCCTCAAATTCAGCACCAAATCAGGAGAAAAAAATTATGAAAACTACCTCCATGCCCCAGGTTTTTGCATTTGTAGAACCGACACCCTAGAAATAGCAATATGAATCAGGTGAAATGTCTTCAGACTGGAAGCACTTTGGAGACAGGATTTATGAATGGAAACATGTGAAGGCCTCCCTGACCAGCTCTGAAGTCCCATACTTTCTTCCTGAGCTATTTATAGAACGTGTAAGGCCAGGGAAAGATCACATTTATTTTTGTAAGCCAGTCATACTGTGATTTAAGAACCCACTTCCTCTCTCTGAGAAGGGCATTCTCTTTACCTGAGGGTGTAACTGCAAGGACAGAAAGACAGGGAAAGAAGGATTTGCCCCCGGCTCTCCCAACTCAATCATCCTGAGTCAACCCAGAGACCAACCCACCAGTCAAAAGGCATTGTAGTACAACATCTTCATTTTCCAGGCATGCTTCTGTGATGTTGTTCCTTACGATGTCATCTAGATCATGATTAAGAAGAAAAAATAAAATACATTGCATAATAGGTTTCAAAAGTCCACTGCCAAGATAGGCCATGCAAAGATAATGAAATACATTCTTACTTATCTAGCACTTCAAATGGCTGAACTCAATAAAAGAAAACTGGACTTTAATTGTCCAGTTTAAATAGAGTGTGAAAAAAGATTTTTTAATGCTATTTCATTTTGATTGCTGTATTACCCCCTGAAATAAGTAATGTAGTTGTAAAGTCTATTACATATTTCCATACAATTGCAGAGGTTTGGTAAACATTTGCTGACTGTGAAATGTCATTTATCTTAATAGAAATCTAATATAATTTAGTAAATTATATCAATAGCTACACAAATCATTCCTGGCCTTATATAATGTATAGGGTACCTATTTGCATGTCTAAAATGGAGCCAAATCACTTATTTCAACCAGAATGTCTCTCTTCAGCAATGTCATAAGTGGTATATCAAAACTAAGATAGATGGGGAAATGGAAGTGGAGAAAATGCAGGAAGAAGGAAAAGAGTCTTCATCCCTCTTGAAGACACTAAAACTTTGAGGAAAAAAGTACGTCATCTCACTGGGCTCATGTATCATAATTACTTGAAAATGATATGGGTATAATTTTATCCTCAAGTGGCCTTCACTTCAGGACAAAGACACAAGGAAAGAAGAGAAACTCTTTGAGCACAGATCTCCAACAAAAGAATATCAAATAATAAGGCCAGGGAGATGGCTTAGTGGTACAACACATGCCTTATATTATGTGAAGCCTTGGGTTCAGTCCCTGGCACTGTATGTGACTGAGCAGTGCTTTGATCTCTATTGCTTCTTAAAATAAGCAAATAATTAAAAAATTTAAACAACAATTACAGGTTTACTTTTTGCTCTCAAACTCATCAGTCCTTTTGAGAAACCTGTCTCTTGACTGAAAGTTCCTTCAGAAAGAGGAGGTGGCATTTTACAAGGAAGCTACAAAACACTCAACTTGTTTGTCTAGTTTCCAAACAAGCATTCTTTAGGGTTCTGAAAGAGGCAACAATGACATGCAAATAATTCTGCATGTGGAAAAATCCTGATTCCCACAGTTGTCCTTGAATTTGCATACTGAGTTAAATTACAGCTTGGAGGTAATGTATGTGGCCAGCACAAACCCTCAGCCTCTGTAACCTTAACAGAAATCCCCTTGCATATTGCAAAGGACAAGACACTGATGCCCATCAGCAAATAAACCAAGTACAATATATTTGCAATAGTATTAAGAGGATTAAACAATAAACACATGGAAAGTGAACTTCAGTGTGCAAACTAACACACAAAGGGACTACTGGTTCCTCCAGGGACTTCTCTATTTACAAACACAGAGGTGATAACAAGCATAAATAAAAATAGAAATATTTTTAGGAGACCCAGCCTACCATAGCTAAGTATCCATTTACATTAAGTGCTTGATCTAAATAATATTAAGAACTCAACCGCCCCCATTCAGTGCCTAATTTGACTCTTATCCCAAGGATTTGTCAGAAGTGTGATAAGTAAATAAGCTACCTCAGTGGCCAGTGTTAATCTAGAGTTGGGATCTCAAGCACAGGTTAGTATTTTGAAGAAATGCCTTAAATAACACAAGCCAATGGATTCTTGGAGCTCAGGGGTGTCATCAAAAAACAGTTAACTATTTAGGGTGATTTCCATTAATTTCCACAGTCAGACTTCAGTACTTAGGCAGGCAATATAATAATCTTACCTAGCCCCTCCCTCCATTCAGCTACAACTCAAGTTACATGTCCTTGACTTTCATAATAAAACTGAAAAATTTACTCTGGAATATTATACTGTAAATCTGAAGTAAGGATACATATATCAGTCTAAAGTGGTTTTCTCTCGCCTTCCTGGATGGCTGCACTAGGAACCATAGTCACATGGGTTCTTGTATGTCCTGAAGCTACATCTGGTCCTATCAATGACTTAAAATCAATACCATCTTCCTTCCGTTTTGGCTGGAGTCAAGGGCTTGATTTATAGTAAAGTAAGGAAAGTTTACTACTACTGCTCTTCCCACAAGAAACTGTGTTTGAGGATCAGTCGTTTGGGTGTTGCTTCAAAAGGCACATTTATTCCAGTGGCAATTTAAATAAGTAGAGAATAAAAGGATGACACTGAAAACAGACAAAAAAAAAATAGGATGGGGTTTTGTGGAATACATTAAAGTCAGCAGGAATCTGGGATCCATACAAACCACTGAGCTCCCCACCAATAGTTTTAACCAGAGTCCCTAAAGTGTTATAATTCACAGTTGTATAGTGACACACACAGGCCATCAGAAAACACTGTTAAAAAATTAATAATAAAAGCAGTTGAGAACTGTCAAGCAGCTTGCCCTGATGTCCAGTTCGAGTGTAGGAACTGCAGAAGATCTGCAAACAAATCATAACTACATGACAAAGAAAATTCAGTGCATATCACAGGCTTTGATAAATTATGAAAAATCATTATATATATTAATATTTAAACATCATGAGAAACATTTTGAAATAATTGTGTTCACATTCCATGCATTTTCTAGCAGATGAAGCCCTGGGTTTGTGTCTTTGTGCAAGTTTCCTACCAAGCTCCTTTCTTTTGACAAATCTAAGCATTCTTGAGACTGAAATGGAAGTACCCAGGGATTCTGTCCACGTACCCACCCCACTGCCTCCCTGACCTCACAAGGGCTACTACTGGTCATTACCCATGCCACAGAGGAGGACTGGAAAATCACACGTTTGGGGTTTTATTTGCTGCTCTTGGAAAATCCCTGAATATCACGGACACCACTTGAATTTTTTTTCCAAGGGCAAGAACCTGTGGCCCACTCCATTCTGCCTGACCGACTTCCCTTTCCCAAAGTTCCAAGTGCACTGAAACACCCCCACCCCCAACCCCCTGGTCACCTTGGACTTCTCCCCTGTGGTTTTGCAGCACCCTCCTTGAGCAAAGAAGGAAACATAACAAAACTTGAAAACAAATTAACAATAGCAACAACAGAAATTCCAAACAAATAGGTGGGCGCACCAACAGCCTCCACTGAGGCCGGAGGCTCACTTTTTACTGCAGAATTCGCTGTGGTTGAGGAACTTCCTGATGACCAGCCCCAGACACACCACCAGCAGCAGCATGTAGCCCACGGTGCCTGAGAAGGTGGGTGCTGCGGGCGGCGCCTTGAGGAACTGGCGCAGGCCCTCTTCCACATAGTGCACCTGGTCATAGATGCTGAGGAAGGTGAAGATGTGGAAGAGCTGGTGGCTGTGGCCAATGATGTCGAAGAGGCCGGGCTGAATGCGCTCGGGTATCTTGCTCACGTTAAAGAAGGCAGCCACCACCAGCCAGAAGTAGCGGCGGTAGAAGTGCACGAAGAGCGTGGGGTTCTCGCCGCGCAGGTCAAAGAGCCAGCTCTCCAGCATGATAGGGCAGGCCATGCTGAGCGGCATGATGAAGACAAAGGTGCGCAGAGCGAAAGGGTAGGAGCACCAGTCGGTGCGGCTCTTGCAGCAGGCCACCGTGCAAGCCACGGCCAGCAAGAAGGCCACGGGCAGCACGAGCGCACGGTAAAGGGCGATCAGACGCGTGCAGTCCACGTGCCAGCCCAGGCGCTGTTGCACATAGGGGGTCATGACTCTCGCATCCAACAAACTCAAGCTGGGCAGCAGATAGTAGTAGTAGGCCACCGTGCTGCCGAAGCCATAGTAGCTAATAGACGCATAGTCCAGGTAGAAGAAGGCGGCGCGCAGGCGCAGCGACAGGCAGCTGAACACGTGCGCCGTGCAGCTCATGGCGAAGGTCAACAACACCCCCGAGGCGTAGCACCACAGCGGCAGCAGCCACGGGTGGTGGAAGGGCACGTCGCCTCCGCTCAGGAAGAAGAGGTGGCCGAACTTGCTCAGGAACAGCAGCAGCGGGATGAAGTGCGTCCAGAAGTTGAGTGTCTCGTTGGTAGGCTTCAGCACCGAGGCCAGGCACTCCTGCGCCGTGCACGGCAGTCGCCGGTAGCCCGACAGGATGAAGCACTCCACGAAGTCGTCAGGCACCTCATCCCAGCGCAGCAGCGGCTTGGCGGACGCCGGGGAGTCCTCGGAGGCGGCGGCCTTGGCCGGGGGGTCGGGAGGGCCCTTGGTGCCCGCGCCCCGGGTATGCAGGCGGCGCGCCATGGTGCCCCGGGCTCGGTTCGGGCGCGCACCGGCGACCTCTGGCGCCGGCTCCCGCGCGCTCTGCTGGCCCCGCCGGCCGCCGTCGGAGTCTTTGTGTTCGCGCCCGAGGCGTCGCTGTAGGCTCCAGGGGAGACCCGAGCTCCAGGGCAGCCGTTCCTGAAAGAAAGAAAGGGATGGGAGAAAATCAATGTGGATGCAGCGCGGCGACGGACGGGAGCGCGCGGGAGCTCGGCGGCCCCTTCCTGCTCCCGGCTGTGGGCTGTTGGCTCCCGGCCGCCCGCGCTGCGGCAGGGGCGGCCGTGGCGGTGGCGGTGGCGGTGGCGGTGGCGGTGGCGGTGGCGGTGGCGGTGGCGGTGGCGGTGGCGGTGGCGCGGCGGACTGCGGCGGCGGCGGAGGCGCTGCGGTGACTGGGCATCGCGCGGTGCGAGCGCAGCCGCCGCCGCCCCCGGCGCGGGAGGCGGGGATGTGGGAGCCTGGGCGCTAGAGGGAGGGACTGAGAGAGGGAGGACGCGCGCGCGGAGAGGGCGGGGCGGGGGCCTCCCCAGCTTGTGTTTCGCGGCCGCCTAGGGGGATAGGGTTGTCCGCGGTCTCGTGTTCCGTACCATCCCCCTCCCAGAGCCGCACAGCCAGCTCCGACCCGTTAATGATTGATGTGGGGGCCAAAGGCTGCTCCAGGACTCGACCGCTTGGCCGCGCTGAGGGCGAGGGTCGCCCGCGTCCGGGTTCCAAGCCCGACAGTCGCGCTGGCTGGCATTCGAGAGGACACTGGGGAGCCGCGTTCGCGGTCGTGGGGAGGGGGAGGAGGAGCAGGGGGAGGCCGCCCGACGCGCGGGGACTTGGGCTGGGCGGAGATGCGCTCCCAGCAAGCTCTGGAGGTGGCAGAAACCCGGGTGCGGTTGGGGCGCGGGGTGGGGGGGGTTACGTTGGGATCGCATCAGGGCTTTGCGGTTGTCAGGTACCTGGAGCTGCTCTTCCTCCCCCACCCCCCCCAGCCCTGTGGCACGCGTGCGTGTGTGTGTGTGTGTGTGTGCGTGTGCGCGCGCGCGCGCGCGCGCTGGCTTCCCACTCAGCATCACTAGAGGACGGATTCAGGATTCAGGGGTGTCACTAACTTCCTCTCTCTGGTCCCTGTCCTGTTCATACTAGCTGTACCTGAAGCGGCCGTGTTAGCCAGCCGCACTTCTCCCCCGGGCCGCAGCTCACCTCTCATCCTCTCATCCTCTCGTTCTTGGTTCTTTTAATTAAGAATTTTGCCTGAACCCCTAAGTCCAGGACACTCTGTTCAAATCCCACGTTCTTACGAAAAATCTCAGACAGAAACCCAGAGTTTACAAACGCCTCAAAAATGGTCACAGCTGAAGGCCTTGAGGACTTCAGGAAGGAGGTTCATTCTAGTACGAACTGAAAAGGGAACAATGAAGCCGAATTCGTAGAGATTCGAAGGGGTGACTTGGGAAAAACTTCTGCATAATTAACCAGGAGCACCTGGCAGGCAGGCAGGGCGAGGTGGGGTGGCTAGAAGCTAGAGGGACAACTGAAGAACCGAAAAAAATGTTGTGCTATATACTACGTTGTGAAAATAACCCCTTAATTATTATTCTTACTATTTGTGGTGAGATGGTGGGTGGCTAAGATTCTCAGTCTCTTAGTGGTGCCCTGGAGATGTGACTGAGTATGACTTGCATCGCTGGCCTGCAAGGCATGGTAACCAGAGCCAGAGTTCACAGTGCTTTTCTCATTTACATCTCTTAGGTATTGTTTTTCCCATTGGAAAGACACTGAAGTGGAGGTGCCACAGCAGTGAGTAGCAAGACCAGTTGCTAGAAAGGGGATTTGAACCCAGGCAAACTGCTTCTCAACATCAGGTACTTAAACCCCCAAGCTGCTTTTGCTCAATGGGAACTAGTAGGGAATGACAGACTAGTTTTAGGTGAAGGTTTTCATTTTCGTTTTTATAAATGAATGGCTAGCTTTCTCACTACCAGTAAATCCTCCAAGTAGGTCAACGAAGATTTACTCAGAGGTGGCTCAAGAAGCATTTAAGTTATGGATGAGAATTATTTATAGCAGGAATCATCCAGTATTGTAAATGTCTCAAATGACCTTTAGGAGTACTAGTAATTCTGTCTAGACAGTTCAACCTTCTTAAATGTTTTCCATTAGGAGCTGGCCTAGCACTTTTACACAACTAGGCCAAAGGTAAGTTAGTCTTGTTGTTTTCTGAACTTTCAAAAAAAAAAAAATCCTGGTTCCTGCATTTAAAATAAATGAGATTTTGCTGTAGCTCCCTAACTAGTATTAGTTCCCTAACTTGTATTTTGTTAGTGTTTTTTTTTCTGCTGCTTATAATCTTGTTGAAAAAGCAAAATTTAATTTTCTTTTACATCTGCAGAAGGACCTGTGCTAATATATAAAAGGGTGTATGAGCCATCTATTAATTAAACCTTAAGAATAAGACTGAATCCAGAGAACAGAAAATTTTTTTCATGTTCTTTTTGTTATTCCACAAATAATCTGTGCTGTAACCTCTATTTAAAAAAACAGATGTTGATCCTATAATAACACCCATATTTACCAACTTTGTAGTTGCATAATCAACTAACTTACACAATCAGGACAAACATAAAGCAAAAGTTCACATCTAGATATAATAATAGAAACGGACTGTAACTAAATGTGCAGAGACTCTAGTTAGACAAAATAACACTTGTCTTTATCACTAAGAATGATGAGATTGATTGTAATAAAATAAGACCTTTAACTCCTATTAACATATAGTCTCATAAATCACTAATTAATACAAAAAATACAGACCTTTAAAATATTTGATAAAGCAAAATAAATAAATAAATAAAGGGTAACATTAACATTCTTTTCACTTTTTAGGTAGAGGTGAAAGGAGAGAGCAAAAGAAACCACCCACCAAAGCTTCTTTCAATGTAATGGGGCCAAGCTCAAACCTGGTTTATGCACATGGCAAGGTGGCACACTATCCAAGTGAGCTATTTTGCTGGTTCTCATTGACATTCTTTTTATTTATTAGTTTTTTTTAAATTATTTACTTTAATGAGTGAGGTACAGAGAGTACCGCTTAGCTTTACTTTATGGTAGTGCAAGGGATTGAACCTAGGGCCTCTGAGCCTTAGGCATGAAAGCTTTTAGTATAACTATTATGCTGTCTCCCCTGCTTCTTTACCTTCATAAAAGTATTCAGGATGTCTTTGTGAGTTCTGCTGTTTTTATCATGTGTCTACCACATGAATGGGGTTCATGGAAGTCCTCTGGTGCTAACTTCAACAGCTGTCCTTGTGCCTTTTGAAAACTGAGTAAAAAGAAATGAAAGAAGCAGCAAAATTTATTTTTTAAAAATGCCAACCAGTATTAGAAATTTTCTTTAATAACTACCAATCTACATAATTAATTTTAAGCTTATTCTAATAGTTACTTTAAAAGTAATTTTAGTATGTAAGTGCTTTTAAATAAGTTAATATTTAAAATATGCTTCTGAAACTAATTTCTTTAAACTTGATTTTTCAAAAAAAATTTTTTTTTTGTTTAATGTTTCTGAGATCTAAAAGGTACTTTTCCAAGCTAGGTTTTATAGTTTGTTTGAACTCTGGTAAGCTAACTCCTTGTCAGAAAGAACCATGCTCACATCCCCTGGGTTTGGCTAAAGAGATAGAAGGCCTGGGCTGCTTGCCATCCCCTGAAGGTGCACTGGGAGATAAGGTATCTCTAAGGTAACCAGGACTGAGTACCAGGTTCTTGTCAGACAAGAATCATCAACATTGCACTGGAAAGCTGGTGCTGGGGTTAAAAGAGAGAAAGCAGGTAGTTCTCCCAAGTGAAAGCTTGTTGACCCAAGACCACACTTCAGTGATTCCATGGAGGCCCTCAACTTGAGGGTATTGAGGGGTCTTATCTGAAAAATACAGCATTTCTAGGAACTGTAGTATGTTGGATAATGCTTTTTCCAATGAACTGTAAAACCTGTCCGGGGGGGGGGGGGGGGGGGGTGTCGGGCGGTCGGGCGGTCGGGCGGTGGCGCAGTGGGTTAAGCGCATGTGGCGCAAAGCACAAGGACCGGCCTAAGGATCACGGTTCGAGCCCCCGCCTCCCCACCTGCAGGGGAGTCGCTTCACAGGCGGTGAAGCAGGTCTGCAGGTGTCTATCTTTCTCTCCCCTTCTCTGTCTTCCCCTCCTCTCTCCATTTCTCTCTGTCCTATCCAACAACGAATTGCGTCAACAAGGGCAATAATAATAACCACAACGAAGCTACAACAAGGGCAACAAAAGGGGGAAAAAATGGCCTCCAGGAGCGGTGGATTCATGGTGCAGGCACCGAGCCCAGCAATAACCCTGGAGTAGGGAAAAAAAAAAAAAAAACCTGTCCCCCCGGGGAGTCGGGCGGTAGCGCAGTGGGTTAAATGCACATGGCGCAAAGCCCGTGGTTTGAGCCCCCGGCTCCCCACCTGCAGGGGAGTCGCTTCACAGGTGGTGAAGCAGGTCTGTAGGTGTCTATCTTTCTCTCCCCTTCTTTTGTCTTCCCCTCCTCTCTCTATTTCTCTCTGTCCTATCCAAGAACGATGACATCAGTAACAACAACAATAAGGCAACAAAAGGAAATAAATAAACATTTTTTTAAAAAACCTGTTCCCCACTCTCTAATGTTATGGTAGGGCTGAGAGAGAGCTCACCCCATAGGGCATATGCCTTATGCATGAGGCCCTTGGCTCGAACCCCAAGCACCACAGGAGAATACCCATGGGTGCCACCCAAGGGAACTCCCCAGATGGTGGAGTAGTGATGTGGCCTCTATCCTCTGTGCATCTCTAAACAAACAAATAACAAAGAAAAGTGGTCTAGGAGACTGATAATCAGTGGAACTGTGCATACTTGAGACCCCTGAGTTCACTCCCAAGTTCTACTTGGGGAGGGAATAATATTTTCTCTACTTTGATTTCTAGCGAAACAAACTAATCAGCCAACCAAAAAAAAGATATTATGGACCAAACCTTGTTTAATTGCACCCAGGACATGATAGGAAGAGAACTCTGTCCCTCTACTCAGCAGATGCAGTCTAAACAGTCATGTTATCATCCGGGTTAGACGAGGTCACTACTAAATAATGGAGTCTGAGCTTCCTAATGGGACAAAACCTTCTGGCTGGGAGAAGTACAATCTGAAGGCCCTGACAGAGGGCTGACTGAGAAATGTGGTGACTGGGTTCTCCTTTGAAACAAGTCAAGGAGATTTGCTCAGGATGTGTTTACCTTTCGACATTATATGCAGAGAGTGACAGTTCTTTTTTTTCTAATTTTTATTTATAAAAAGGAAACACTGACAAAACCATAAGATAACAGGGGTACAACTCCACACATTTCCCACCACCAGAACTCCGTATCTCATCCCCTCCCCTGATAGCTTTAATATTCTTTATCCCTCTGGGAGTATGGACCCAAGGCCATTATGGGGTGCAGAAGGTGGAAGGTCTGGCTTCTGTAATTGTCTCTGCTGAACATGGGCATTGGCAGGTCGATCCATACTTCCAGCCTGGAGAGTGACAGTTCTATACTCTCTTCTCTCCCAGCAAGCTTATCTGTTCCTTGACAGGGCTGTCCAAAAATGTGGTGTGGAAGAAGACTGAATAATATGAAGAATAAAATGAAACAACTTCTGTTTCAAAAGATCTCACCTTTTAAAATAGCTATTCTCTGGGAAGGTCTTAGGATGTATTTAATGAAAGCAATTTATCATTATTATGTTGGGATATGGAAGAATGTTAATACATTTTGATAAGGGTACCTGGTGGAAACTATTCAGTGTACTTCTTTATGTAGTCGGCTTTCATCTCCATTTCTAGGCCAGGCCCAGACAAACTCCTATTCCTGTCTCTCACATTACTGGAAGGGGTGTTTCAGGGTCCCCATCTAGCAGCTAACATTCCCCAAGCTCTGATCAGACCTGCCTAAACCTTCACACTCTCCCATAGCTTCCCTGAGGTTGTCTTCATTCTGGTGTAATTTCTCCTAGTTTGATCCTTCCCTGGCTAGAGCCTATGTTGTCTTCTAACAAAGGCTTTCTGTCTCCATGTTATTTTCACTCTGACTGTGAGTTATATCTTGGGAAGAAGACTGTTCTTGCTTTTGGTGGGGCCCCTTAGGTAGACTTTATTTCTTTAACTTCAGGAACAGATAAATATGTAAACCAGGTTATTGGATTCCTAACCCTCATTATTCATTGGCAGTTTTTCTTGAAAAGCAGAGTTATGCATATAGTTAGTAGTCAACATATTTGTGTAGGGAGAGTGTTTTAAATATTAGGAGGCTTTTGGGGCCCGGTGGTGATGCATCTGGTTGAGTGAACATGCTACAATGTACAAGGACCTGGGTTCAAGCCTCCAGTCCCTACATGCAGAGGGAAAACTTTCCAAGTGGTGAAGCAGTATTGCAGTTGTCTCTGTCATTCTCCCTTTCTGTCACCCCTTCCCTCTTGATTTATGGCTACCTCTATTCAATAAATAAATAAAGGTAATTTTAAAAAATATTAGGAAGCTTTCAAAGGTCAGAACTTCAAACCTTTGAATCTTAGATTAGCAATGTTAGTTAATCCTCTAACTCATCTAGTTCCACTGTCTGAGTAGTTTACACTTATTGATCAGATATTAAATCCTTGAGGTAAATCTACTTTCCCTGTTCCCAGATAAAAAAAAAAAAAACAGGCTCTAGCAGTTCCAGAGATGGTGCTGTAGATAAAGCATTGGACTCTCAAGTATGAGGTCCCAAGTTCAGTCCCCAGAAGCACATGTACCAGAGTGATGTCTGGTTCTTTCTCTGTCTCTCCTACTATCTTTCTCATTAATAATAGAATCTTTAAAAAAAACAAAACAAAACAGAAAAACAGGCTCTGGGGGCTTGGTGGTGATGCATCTGGTTGAGTACACATGTTGCAATGTCCAACGATGACGGTTTGAAGCCCTGGTCCCCGCCTGCAAGGGGAAAGCTTTTTGAGTGGTGAAGTAGTGCTGCAGGGGTCTCTCTGTCTCTCTCCCTCTCTATCACTCCCTCCCTCCCTTCTCGATTTCTGGCTCGTGTCTCTATCCAATTAATAAAGATAATACAAAATTTAAAAGGAAAAGAAAACAGGCTCTGAGATATTAAGCAGTTGGAGCTGTCAGATGTCAGAGCTGCAGCTAAAGTTTGTTAATTAAAAGAAGAAAAAAAAAGCCATTTCTTCACTGAGCGTAGCTTCCTGAAAGATTTGAACTTTTCCAGTAAAAGGATATATTACTTTACATGGCCTCCCTTGCCATTTCATGTTACTAAAAAAAATTATTATTATCCAGAAATATTGTTGATAATTAAATGAACACTACTGACCTGGAAAAATAAAATCAAAACCTGGTTAGTTTTTGGTCCAGCACAGTCATAAGTGTTACTGGATGTGGTCACCAAGGGGATCTGATTACAGTGCTTTCCAGATGAGTGATGTGAAGAATGGCATGCATGCCTGTGGCATGTAGCAGCCATGGAGATTGATTAGGCATGACTGGGAGGTACGTTTATTCGAGCAGCTTCTTGTAAATTAATAACATCTGTTGTTACCAGGAGCGTTGCCATAACTTTGATTGATATAGAGGCAAATAGTGGGTTCCAGGATTTTATCAATGGTTCTTGCTCCTAGCACAGCATTGTTGATTACAGGGGTTGATTAATAGAAAACGGGAAAAATACTTTGCTAGGCTATCATTTTAAACTGAGTACCAAGGGCAAGGTCTTTCATTTGCTGAGCTTTGTTTGGCCCTCAAGTCAACTTACTTGCCTTTGTTTTTAAAACATTGGAAAAACTTTCCCTAAGTTTTTATTGCCATGTTTTTCCCTTCCTCTGTGTCAAATGTCTGTTTATTAAAAATATTTATCAACATAATTATCTCCATCCCAATCACTAAACTAATTGAAGGCCTGTGTGTGTGTGTGGTTTTTTTTTTTTAATTTCTTTATTGGGGAATTAATGTTTTACATTCAACAGTAAATACAATCAGTTTTCCTTAACACATATAATTCATTCCCCCCACAGTAAACAAGGAACTTTTCCCCCCTAGGAATATACCTGTTCTCCTGATCATCCACTGGCATGTTCCTTTAAGCCCTATGTTCTGAAGGTTCTGTGGCCTCTGTACCTCCCTGTTCCTCTCGCCCTGCTCCTTCAGCCTTCCTTCCACCTGCCACCAACCTCAGCTCTAGTTGCCTCATTCTCATATAAGTAACTCCAAGAGTCTTTGAATGATCCTAGAGACAGGCCTTGTTGTTTGTTTACCGTGTGTGTGGCGAGTAGCAATAACCCCAGTGTTGTACAAAGGTGGTGCTGGATGCCCGGCATGGAGTGACAGAGGAGCAAACTATGGAGCACCACCAATGAAAAAGTCAAAAAAAGCCTCTCAGTGTAGCACAAGTGAATTCACCATCTGTTCAGTGCAACCATTTGTAATTGCTTAACTCATCTGGCCATTTTAAAGTAGGGTGCATTTCAATGCTGTTTCAAATAAGCTATCAATGTTTCTAGTAATATGGGATGAGGACACCTGCACAGCACTGATCTCCACTTTACCCTGACCCCAACCCCGTGGGGGTCAGAGCTGGGTGAGAGTTCAGCACCATCTGGCAAGCAAACCACAGAGAACTGAGTCATGAGTCAGCCACACTTAACCTTGCTCAAAGAGAAGCATCAAGCTGATTATTTGTCTCTTGGCTTGCAGCTCGTGTTCTCCGATTTCCCCTTTACTCTAACGGTGCTCAAGCTCACTTGCTTTTAATTAATAAATGGATTCAAGTGCGGGAGCATAGGCTGTGCTTTGCTTTTCCACTTTGCATTGCATGAATGGTCATGTCTGTGCTTTTTGATTAACCTTATTTAACTGGGTCTATGTGGGGGAGGAAAGGGCACAGAGATTGAACAACTCTGTGGGTTACAATTCTATTAGCTATTCCCAGACTGGGACTGCACTGGAAGTCCTCAGTGAGCATTTCTAAAAGGCCCTTCAGCAATGCACATATATTCTCTCTCCTGTCATCAGGCTCCACTATAATAATCTTTTAGGGGATAGAGGTTAGACCAGGTCTACTAAATGCCCACAGCACTTCATTTTCTCAAATTGTGATTTTTAAACTAATGTAATTCAAAGAGGAGTGGAAGTGGGCTTGCCAAAGCAAGAGATTTGTGAAAATCAGAGTACAGCCTTCAGCAATTAAAGGGAAAAAGTTTCTAATCAAGAAGGGAGTGGAGATGGAAGCAGGGATGAGGGGCTTATATTTTCACTTGGATGATTTGTAATTTAGGAAAACAGTGGTAGTTTCACACTGTGTCAAAGGTTGTTTGGACTAGCCTGCACAGAATGTCCAGCATGGGTGCAATAACGGTATAGGAAGGAGAACAGAGGCAGAGGGAGGAGAAAACCCATGTGAGATAAGTGTGGAAATAGCCAGCCTTAGATTTCCAAATTGAAAAGTTACTGTCATTTAGGCTCGTGGCTTCTAATTCTAATTCTCAGGCTCCTGATGGACAGCAGAAAATCATCACTCCAAATGGGTATTTTTCCTAAATCTTGCACCGTGTGGTTGGTTAGTTCATGTAAGAAAAATTTTTTTACTCTAAACTCATTATTATTGTTTATTTTTATTGTCACCAGGGTTATCGATGGGGCTCAGTGCCTATACAATGAGCTCACCACTTCTGATGACCATTTTTCCTTTCTCCTTCTTTTTCTACCTTTCTTTTTTTTTTTAATTTTTTAAAAATATTTATTTTATTTATTTATTCCCTTTTGTTGCCCTTGTTTTTTTTTATTGTTGTAGTTATTATTGTTGTTGTCGTTATTGGATAGGACAGAGAGAAATGGAGAGAGGGAGGGGAAGACAGAGAGGAGAAGAGAAAGATAGACACCTGCAGACCTGCTTCACCACCTGTGAAGCGACTCCCCTGCAGGTGGGGAGCCGGGGTTTGAACCGGGATCTTTATGCCAGTCCTTGTGCTTTGCACCACCTGCGCTTAGCCCGCTGCACTACAGCCCGACTCCCTCTACCTTTCTTTTTTATTAAAAAGGACAGAGAGAAATTGAGAGAGGAGGGGAGATAAAGAGGGAGAGCTAGAGACCCTGCAGACCTGCTTCACTGCTCATGAAGCTTTCTCCTTGCCAGTGGGGAGCAGGTCCTTGTGCTTAGTAATGTGTGTGCTTGCTTAATCAGGTGTGCTGACGCTTGGCCCTACTTTATCACCACCACCACCACCACCATCATCATCATCACTATAATTATTATTGATAATGGTGGTAATGGTGCTGGGATCTCACTCCTGTGTGATCCCACTGCTCTCAATAATTCTGCCTTCTTTCTCCCTTTCTTTCACCAAAACATTGCTCAATTCTAATTTATGGTGGTGCAAGGAACAGGACTGGGACTTCTGAGCCTCCAGGATGAACACTTATTATATAAACTATTGTGCTATCTCCTACCTCCTGCCCTGCCAACTTTATTTTTTTAATTTCATATATATATATATATATATATATATATATATATATATATATATAGAGAGAGAGAGAGAGAGAGAGAGAGAGAGAGGGAGGGAGAAAAGAGAGGCAGAACAGAGAAAGGAGACACCACAGCACTGTCCACTATTCATGGAGCCTTTACTGGTACTGCTCAAAATCCAGTTCCCTGCACATGGTAAGGTGTCCATACACTATGTGTATGGATCTATCTCCCAGTTTCTTTAAGGCTGAAACTGAGTGACGTAGGAGAGGATATGGTGGGTAAAGCCTTGGATTCTTAAGCAGGACCTCCTGAGTTCAATTCCTGGTATCACATGTGCCAGAGTGATGCTCTGGTTCTCTCTTTCTTCCTCTCACTCTCATAAAAAGCTAAATAAATCGTAAAAACAGACACTAAGTTGCAGCTGCTACCATGATGCCAACTTGACTTGCCTGAGCAGATGACCTCACCAGTGCATCCTGGAGCCCAACCTTCCGAGAGCCCTACCGCACTAGGGAAGGAGAAACAGGCTGGAGGTATGGACTGACCTGTTAATGCCCATATCCAGAGAAGCAGAAGCCAGACCTCCCACCTTCTGATCCCTATAAAGAGCCATACTCCCAGAGGGATAAAGAATAGGGGAACTTCTAATGGAGGGGAGGGAATATGGAACTCTGGTGGGGGGAATTGAATTGTATGGAATTGTGCCCCTCATCCCACAATCTTGTTAATCATTATCAAATCACTAATAAAACAAAAAGAAATTGCAAATTTTTATGTGTCCTGGCACTGCTTCCCAGCACCAGGCACCAATCATTCATTCCAAGCTTGTTCTAGCCCCAAGGCCTTTATTTTTCTTTTAAACAAACAAAATAAATGAAAAATACTGCTAGTTAGCACTCTCCCTCATTCCTTCCTCTGGAACTGTACCCATGTGCCAATTCCTCTAAATAATGTGAATGTGTCAGTAGCAGAGGCTTTGTGTGACTGTCCCTGCACAATTACCTGGCTGAGGAAACAAGGAAATAATAGACACGAATGGGCCCTTAGTGCAGGTTTGGGCCTGTCTGCCAGAATGAGGTGGGCTGTCATCTGCCCCTGGGCCTTTGCACTTATTTCTTTCTGCCTCTCCTGGCCTCAGATGCTTTCCTCCCTGATAGTCTCCCCTCCTTTCCTTCTCTGCTCAATATCCCTGCCTTTCAGAGAGTGCCATTCCTCACCTTCTTTAAATGACTGCCCCCATCACTCTGCTTCCTCCCCTTGCTTTTCTTCACACCTTGTGACCTGTCAGTCTACACTATATGACACACTGTATGCATTTTCTCTTTCTTCCTCTCCTGCTGGAAAGCAAGCTCAGTGCACGCTGGAGCTTATCTCATGTACTCTCCCCAGCACCCGGTCACACAGTATGCACCTAATCAACATTTGTGGAATGTTTAAGCCAGCCCATCCCAAGATTTTCGAAGCCCAGAGTGATACTCACCTCAGAATATTAATGTTGACTCTGCTTAGGAGATCTTCTCTAATTAAACAGCCTCCCCAGCCCTGAACTGCTAAACCAAAAATAGAAAACACAAAAGCTGTTGGTGTGAACCTCAGTGACTGGGGTTTCTGCACATCAGAACCAATCACTCGGGGATTGTAGCAACAAAGCAAACCCTCCACAGGATGCATGACCCACCACCCATGCAGAGGAGACATGTTCATTGGTGGACTAGCAATTTACCTGGAGAGAAACCACAGATTAATGTGGGCTATTACGACAGATAAGACACAGAATGCTTGCTTGAACTTGAAAGGTCAATTCTACCAAAGTGGTTTGTATCAAGGGGAATTCCTCCAGTCTCTTCTATAAATAGCACCCTTCAGCACCCATGCTGCTCAGTGGGGACTGTTTAGGATTCTGTCCCACCAAGGGTTCCTGTTTGCGGAGAGACAAAGAAGCAAATGCCAGTGCAGACACAACATCAGAGGTGTGTAAAAAATGTACCCCACTTTGCCCTGGCCTGGGCTTTCAGAACTTCACAGGTCTTCCTCCTTATTTCCATGCACTTGAAATTTTGCAAATGTGATCATGTTGCACCCTAGTGCCTGCATATGATCCTTGTTCTTAGCACAAGTATTATTGATTACAGTGGTAGATTGCTATACAAACGAAAAGATTCTGCTATGCTATCTGCTCATTCTTAGCATCCGGGGAAGGAAGACTTGATGACTCTATTTGGGCCTCAGTTAAACTCGTTGATTCTATGTATGTATGTATGTATGTATGTATGTATGTATGTATGTATGTATGTATGTATGTATGTTCTTAATTTTTGCCACAGGATTACTGGGACTCTGCAGACTACACAATGGCTCTGTCACTCCTAGAAGTCTCTCTCTGTGTGTATTCATTTTTCTTTTGATAGAGAGTGATACAGAGATAGGGAGGGAGGGAAAGAAAGAATGAGAGACATGTTCAGCATGGCTCCATTGCTGGTGAGGCTACCCCCCCACAGCTAGGGTTTGGGGGGCTTAAACCTGGGTCCTTGCCCATGGTACTGTGTATACTCTACTGGGTGTGCCATCACCTGGTCCTCACCTTATTTTTAAGGTAAGTTTGTTTGTCTAGTTTATAAGGCAAAAGGAAGAGAGAAGGAACCAGAGTATCACTTTAGCATATGCAGTACTTGGAATCAAACTTAGGACCTCATGTTTGAGAGTAGCACTCGAGCACCTCCTCAGACCAGTTCCTTTAATTTTTAATGTCATAATTTTCCTGTCCTTTGAGGTAAACATAAATATTGACAGAATTATCCCAGTGCTGGTCACTTAACTAACTGAATGGTGTAATATATATATATATATATATATATATATATATATATATATATATATATATATATTTAGAGTGTATTTCAGATATTGTACATTCATCTTGCACCCTATGGATGTGGAAGTCACAAGGGTTTCAGGTTACTAATAAGAATCTTCTCTCCACATTTAGTTCATTTCTATGTCATTTACGAGGAACTTTTTTTTTTTTTTTCCTGAGAGCATACTTATTCTCCTGCTCACCTGTTAGCATTCTCTCTAATTGCGATCTACACTTGCTTTTGACTCAATATAAGAGTGGCTTGTCAGTTGCTTTTTATTTATTTAAAATATTTTATTTATTAATGAAAGGGATGGGGGGAGGAGGAGGAGAGAGAAAGAGAACCAGACATTACTCTGGTGCATGTGCTGCTGGGGATCAAACTCAGGACTTCATGCTTGAGAGTATAATGCTTTATTTACTGTGCCACCTCCTGGACGACCTTACTTATTTTATATATATATTTACCAGAGAACTGCTCATCTCTAGCTTATAGCCGTGCTGAGGATTGAACCTCGGAGCTTTGGCGCCTCAAGCAGCCTTTTATTCTTCCTCAATTTCTTTCTTTTACTTGTTTATTTTGAATACAGACAGAAAGAAATTGAGAAGGAAAATGGAAATCGAGAGGAAGAGAGAAACAGAGACACCTGCAGGACTACTTCATTGCTTGTGAACCTTTTTCCCCTTGTAGGTGGGGACTGGGGGCTGGATTTGATTTTTGACTAGAGAAGTCTAGAAAAAAAAAAGTTGCATTCTAAACCATTAGTAGTGTTCTAAATTATCTTCTAATCTCTCCCAATATAACTACAGATGTTTTATATAATTATAGTCCTTGTGAGAACCCCATCTTATGTTCTATTCCTTTTTTTTGCCTCCAGGGTTATTGCTGGGGCTCTGTGCCTGCACCACCATCCCCCACCCCTTGTTGCCCTTGTTGTTTTATCATCGTGTTTTATTATTGTTGTTATTGATTCATTGTTGTTGGATGGGACAGAGAGAAATGGAGAGAGGAGGGGAAGACAGAGGGGGGAGAGAAAGACACCTGCAGACCTGCTTCACCGCTTGTGAAGCTACTCCCTTGCAGGTGGGGAGCTGGGGGCTTGAACCGGGTTCCTTATGCCAGTCCTTGTGCTTTGCACCATGTGCGCTTAACCCGCTGCACTACCTCCTGACCCCCCTTATGTTCTATTCTAAGTATAGTCATTTCTATGAATTAACAGTGCAAATCTTTTCCATTTCAAAATTCTCTGTAGTGTTTTTGCCCATATTATATCACAGGTCTCCAGTGGAAGTATTTGGGGGTGAAAAGCATCTATCATGATTATCAATTGTACTTTTATGAGGATATCTTTGGACATTTAAAAAAGATTTTAATTTATTTTTACTAGTAAGATTGAGACAGACCAGAACACTGCTCACCTATATCATATGGTTGAGCTGGGGATTGAACCTGGGGCCTCTGGGGACTCAGGCATGCAAGTCCTGTGGTGTAGTGCTGAGACACCTGCCTGTCCCCATCTTTTTCTTTTAGATTATTCCCTTGGTTTAAATTCCTCCAAATGAATTGTGAACAGTTTAGTAGCTCCTGTTATGACTGACACACTTACTGGAGATGCTTCTGTTCACTTCCTTGTCAATCCAAAGTCCATTCAGGTCTCACACTTCACCTTTCTTAGGAATAGGCCCACACCTTTGCCCTGGGATCTGACTACACACATGGCTTATGTGCACTAAGGTTTCAGCAAGAGGCAGAGAGAGTCCAAGTTGGACAGACTGACTCATGCTGGCCTCTCTGCCCAAGGCTGTCCTCAGCTCCTGAGACAAGGCAGAGAGAAGAAAAGCTGCTTCTCTTTCTGCAGAGAAAATATATGCTGGGTGCTCATGAAAGAAGCGCCGAGTAAGGAAGGACTCCCCTATGTACAGTAGCTGAGTCTGCCAAGTAGACTGTTGCAGGTCTTTTTGTAATAAGAAGAGATAGTCTCTTTTTCATTCACCGACTGCTTTCTGTCTTATTGGTCTAGATAGTACCATGCAGAAGCCAGGACAGACTCATGTCCTCAAGTTGTGTATAAATCCCATGAGGGTGAGGACCTATCCAGTTGTGCTTCCACTCTGTGCCCACCACCTGATACCATGCCTGGCATACAAGAAGTTGTTATATTAAAAACTGAATGAATGAATTCCTAAAAATAGGAAACTTCCAATACGCAAGGCAACTCCGTCCCTTTTTTCCAGGGGACTTTCTATTTAATTCACACAGAGAACTTAAAATAATAGTTTAACGGTGGCAGCTTATTTAACAAACTGAAATTCCCTTGATGGAAAGTTCAGTGTGAACAAAGGGAAATTTAGCCCAGAAATTTCCTTGTGAATCATGACTCCATTGGTGACTTTCAGGGAAACTGCAGGATGGTTTTGAATCTATCTGGGGCATTGCCCAGGTGGAGGGAATGAAGAGCTGTTGAGTGATTGATGCATCCAGTGCTCTCACTCTAAATGGTCTTGATGAATTAATCATTAGAAAGCATGCAGAACTCCACCCATATTTACTTGCCAGCTCCAAGATTCTGTTTGAACCCCCCATCCCTTGAATAATACTGAAAATAGGTATTCTTCCAGATATTTTACTTAAAACGAATTTACCTATGCTATGAGTAGAGGGATTTTTTTTTCAATTCTTTAAAAAATATTTTATTTATTAATGAGAGGGATAGGAGGTGAGAGAAACAGAGAGAGAAAGAAAGGGAGGGAGAGAGAGAAAGAACACCAGATATCACTCTGGTACATGTGTTGCTGGCAGTTGGACTCAGGACCTCATGCTTGAGAGTCTAATGTTTAATCCATTACCTCACCTCCCAGACCACTTCATTTTCAATTTTAACAGGTTGTTATTAATATGTGGGAAAATCTATTGGTTTTTGATCTTATGGAATTTTGATACCTAGCCATTTTCTTTCTTTCCTTTCCTTTTTCATATTTTTAACATTTATTTTTCCTTTTGTTGCCCTTGTTTTTCTTTTATGGTTGTTATAGTTATTGTTGTTATTGATGATGATGTCGTTGTTGTTAGATAGGACAGAGAGAAATGGAGAGAGGACAGGAAGACAGAGAGGGGGAGAGAAAGATAGACACCTCAGACCTGCTTCACCACCTGTGAAGTGATTCCCCTGTAGGTGGAGGGCCAGAGGCTTGAACCAGGATCCTTATGCCGGTCCTTGAGCTTTGTGCTACGTGCGCTTAACCCGCTGCACTACTGCTCAACTCCCCTTTTTTCAATTTTTTTTTTTTTTGCCTCCAGGGTTATTGTTGGGGCTCGGTGCCTGCACTATGAATCCACTGCTCCTGGAGGTCATTTTTCCCATTTTGTTGCCCTTGTTGTTTATCATTGTTGTTGTTATTATTGTTGTTGTCATTGTTGTTGGGTAGGATAGAGAGAAATCAAGACAGGAGGGGTAGACAGAGAAGGGGAGAGAATGATAGACACATGCAGACTTGCTTTACTGTTTGTGAAGCGACCCCCCTGTAGGTGGGGAGCCAGGGGCTCGAACTGGGATCCCTGCGCTGGTCCTTGTGCTTTGCGAGATGTGTGCTTAAGCCGCTGTGCTACTGCCCAGACCCCCTCTTTTCAAATTTTTATTCTAGTAATTCTGTTGTTGAATCTCTTCCATCTTTTAACTATACTCTCATGTCATTTGCTAACATTTTAAAACATACTGCTCTATTTAACTTATATTTTATTTAGAACTTTTTATCTCTATATTTTTTAAAATTTATTATCTTTATTTATTTATTTATGGGATAGAGACAGCCAGAAATCTGGAGGGAATGGGGAGACAGAGAATTGAGAGAAAGCTAGCTGCACTCCAGCTCCATCAGCAGCCAGAGAGAGAGAAGGAAAAGGAGAGAGACATGTGGAGGTAGCTACAATGTGATGAGTGGCTTAGAGGGGAAGAGAGGATTGAATCAGAAAAAGAAGGGTAACTATGTATAGTTGTGGACAGATAGTTGTAGAGAAGATGGTTGGTCTATGTCCACAACCTTAGGGGAACTGTGGTGGGTTGCGGTGGGGAGAGTGAAGATTCAGAACTCTGGTGGTGGGAATGGTGTGGCTTCAAACCCCTGTTGACATGTAATTCTGTAATATAAAAATATAAAAAGGTAAAAAAAAAATTAAAAAAGAGATTGAGAGAGACAGAGAGATACCTGCAACATTGCTTCACCACTTGCAAAGCTTTCCCCCTGCAGGTGGGGACTGGGGGCTCAAACCTGGGTCCTTGTGCATTGTCCCATGCATTCAACCAGGTGCACCACCACCCTGCCCTGTGTTTATCTCTAGCTTCATAAATAATAGTTATATCATTTTTGTATTATAGATATTGCATTGTCTATCTTTTTCTGTGGTCTTGGGATAGTGTGAGAAGTGTAAGAAGAGGGGCCTGGTGGTGATGCACCTGGTTGAGTGCACATTACATTGCACAAGGAAGGACCAGGGTTCAAGCCCCTGGTCCCCACTTGCAGGGGGAAAGTTTCATGAGTGGTGAAGCATAGCTTTAGGTGTCTCTCTATCGCGCTCCTCATCTCTATCTCTATCTCCCCCTTCCCTCTCAAACTCTGGCTTTCTCTATCCAATAATAAAGAAAGATAATTTTTATAAAAGAAGTGTAAGAATAATCATGTAGTGATTATATCAGAAGTGTACAGTTTCATAATGCTAGGAAGTATATCAACATGATCAAGATGATCATCAGATAAAGGCTATAAATGTGACTGTGGCAAAAAATAAAATAATTTGATAAAATTAAGTAGGTTTTCTAATAAAAAATCCCAAATATAATAGGAACTGAAGGAAACTTCTGGAGTCTGTAAAGAATTATACAGTCTCCTTGCATATCTATTATACTATCTACCCCTATCCAAAAAGATAATTTTTTGCATCTGTGTGACTGTATGCATAGAATAGGAGTAAGACTCCATTCAAATACTTAGAAGTTTTTAACTAAGTTGTTGAATACTAGATAAATATGCAAAAATCATTAGCTTCTGGATTAGCAATTACCTGCTAGATATGGTAGAAATATACTATTCACAGCAGTGGCAAAAATGATAGAGTGGCTTCAATGATAAGAGTACAGAAATTACATTTTTAAAAGTGTTGACCTTTTTTTAAAAAATTTTTTTTATTTAAGAAAGGATTAATGAACAAAAACATAAGGTAGGAGGGGTACAACTCCACACAATTCCCACCACCCAATCTCCATAACCCACCCCCTCCCATGATAGCTTTCCCATTCTATAGCCCTCTGGCAGCATGGACCCAGGGTCATTGAGGGTTGCAGAAGGTCTTAGAAGGTCTGGCTTCTGTAGTTGCTTCCCCGCTGAACATGGGCGTTGACTGGTCGGTCCATACTCCCAGCCTGCCTTTCTCTTTCCCTAGTAAGGTGTGTCTCTGGGGAAGCTGAGCTCCAGGACACATTGGTGGGGTCTTCAATCCAGGGAAGCCTGGCCAGCATCCTGGTGGCATCTGGAACCTGGTGATTGAAAAGAGAGTTAACATACGAAGCCAAACAATTTGTTGAGCAACCATGGATCCCAAGCTTGGAATAGTGGAGAGGAAGTGTTAGGGAGGTACTCACTGCAAACTCTAGTGTACTTCTGCTTTCAGGTATATATTTTGCAGTAGTTTATGGATACGTGTGCACATACGCTCTCTCGCACAGAAACTGGTGTATATCTAGGTTATGGGACTTTGTTAGAAAGTGAACTACCTGAGATGAAATTAGAGTGTACTATAAAAGGAAAGGTCTCACCCGAGTAATGAAGCTGAAGGGTTGTCATTCCACACGTGAAGTCTCTGGACACAGTCTGAGGTGAAGCATGTTGAGGTGGCAATCGTTACGTTGGTTAGGTTGTGATCGGCGGATGCAATATTATTTGGTAAGTGTTGACCTCTTATTCAAGAGTATAGATGAAGTAGAATACCATATTCATAGAGACTAAATGTCAATGTTAACAGATTAATGAATCCAAATAAATATAGGAAAATACATTTTATTTTAAACTGAAGAGTGATGTAAATATTTACTATAATAGTAATACTAAAAAGTGGATCTGTTATATTTAGAGGATAGTAAGGTTTCCTAAGTAAGGAAATGTATGAACAAGTTCTGGAATAATTATGAACTTCCACAAAAGAACATATAATAATATATATTAACCTGGAGTAACAGAGTAACTGGAGTAAACTCCTGAGTTATGACATAATAGCTTGCATTTATTGAGAAGTTGCAACACACTAAATGATCCAAATTCAGTTTTCTTTTCAAACATCATTGCCAGGCCTTTTGCTTCCTAGCTTTGCATCTTCCTCCCTGGTGTGTTCTGGGGCAGGGCTTTCTCTGCTTGCTGTTCCAGAAGTGCACCTTCCACTGATGACTTTCTTGTCTGTACCTGTTGTTGTTTTAACTTTAGCTTCTCCTTCCCTTTTAAGCTATCTATAGTGAGCTCCCAGAGAGAAGGAGGTAAAATCTGAGTGGCTGGTCCACTCTCCAACCCAAAGCCTTTACTTTCCATCTATTTTTCTTGTGTATAAAACTTGGATGATTTTCTGAGTAACATCATGTCACTTAATAACTGTGGATATGACCTGAATTGATATGGTGTCATCTTTATTGTCATCATATTATTAAGCTGATTTACTTGCAAAGGGTAAAATCTCATAACTGCCAAAAACAAATCATCTTAATTAAGGCTTCAGAGCCAAAGGAGGTTTTAAAGATTGAGTAGCTAGAGGAGTAACTCATATTGCATCAGAGTTAAAAATCCCTCAGATGTCTATTTTAAATTCTACAAAGCTCTACAGAGAAAAACTTTTGGAAAAAGAAAACTACTTTTAAGAATATCTTTATGAGGGCTGGGATGGTAGCATAGTGGTTATACAAAGATCTTTCATGCCTGAGGCTCTGAGCTCTCAGGGTCAGTCCCCCAGCACCACCATAAACCGGAGCTTAGCAGTGCTCTGGTCTTTCTCTCACTCTTTATGCCTACCTCTCCCTCATAAAAATCAAAACCCAAACAAGCAAACAAAAACAAGAAACCTTTGTGACATATTTGAGAGTTTAAGTAGATTTAAAAACCACCTCAGTCTTCTTAGCATGTATACATATGTAATATTATTTTCTTTGTTAGTCACAGAGTGTGCTCCTTAAAAGTCAATAGAATGGGGATGGGCAGTGGTGCACCTGGGTAAGCACACACATTACAGTGAGCAAGGACCCAGGTTCAAGCCCCTGGTTCCCACCTGCAGGGGGGAGCTTCATGAGTGGTGGAGCAGGTCTGCAGGTGTCTCTCTGTCTCTATCCCTCTCTAACTCCTCCTCCTCAATTTCTCTCTGTTTTTGTCCAATAATAAATAATTTTAAAAAAGATTAAAAGAAGTAAATGGAACTAATAGGGTAGCACCAGGGATATAATTCAGCAGTAAAGTACATGTATTGCTTGTAGAAGGTCCTGTGTTCGATCCCTAGAACCACCAAAAAATATAATAGGCGGGATACTTAAAAAAAAAAAAAAAAAGAAAAGAAAAAAGGCAGGGCCAGGTGGTAGTGCAGCAGATTAAGTGCACATGGCGCAAAGCAACCAACCAACGTAAGGATCCGGGTTCGAGCCCCCGGCTCCCCACCTGCAGGGGGGGGGCCACTTCACAGGCAGGCAATGAAGCAGGTCTGCAGGTGTCTATTGTTCTCTCCCCCTCTCTGTCTTCCCCATCTCCATTTCTCTCTGTCCTGTCCAACAACAATAGCAATGACAACAACAATAATAACAATAACAAAGGTAAACAACAGGGAAAAATAGCCTCCAGGAGCAGTGGATTCGTAGTGCAGGCACTGAGCCCCAGCAATAACCCTGCAGACAAAATAATAATAATGTAAAAAAATTTTAAAAAGGCAATGGAACAGCATGTTCCATTGTCAGCTCATTAAACCACAGGTTTAACAAATATTCTAGCAAAAGCAATCACAATTATTAGTGACTCTATTGAGCTGTGATATAAAACAGTAAACTTAACCATAATAATTTGGTATCTTTTAATTAAATAATTCCACCATCTACTGTGGCTAGCATAGTTCAAATTCCCTGATAACAAGTGTGATGAAAAGGAAAAAAAAAGTTTTTTTTAAGGAAAAAAGAATGAAACTGAAGAAAAAATTGAAGATAAATGTCCATTAATTGAGAGTGGTGAAAACTGATGGTCATAACCTCAATAGAATTATAAAATCATAATGTAACTTCAATAGCAGACAACAGCTAAAGGCAATAAGGAAAAGCTACATGTACAGATAAAGACCTCCAAGATATATTATTGCACTACGTACAATAGCCAAAGTATGAAAGAATCCTAAATGACTAGCTAACGGTGGTATGAGATACATATCCAAAGGAATACTACTACTCTTCAATTAAAACAGACAATTGTGTACCATTTAGGACAAAGTAGATGGAATTGGGTGTAGTTATACTAAATGAATTAAGTGTAGAAGTGAAAGACAACTATTGGTTATTTCCCCTCACATGTGGGATATAGACAATTAAAGCAAATGAACTTACCAAAAAAAAAAAAAAAAAAAGTAACCAAACTCTCCCTTACTTAGACTTTGTGAGAACCATGGTGACTATTAGATATTGGGGGGAGGGGCATAGAAACTTTGGTGGTAGATTGGGTGAGACACGCAAACACACACACACCACGAGTGTGAAACTATAATTTTGTAAGCCACCATTAAGTCACAGGTAAGAAATTATTTTTAGGAAAGAAAAGCTCTCTTATTCTTTGACTCTTCCTCCCTTCCTTCCTTCCTTCCTTCCTTCCTTCCTTCCTTCCTTCCTTCCTTCCTTCCTTCCTTCCTTCCTTCCTTTCTTTCAACAAAAGTACCAAGGAATTACTTTTTCCATTAAATGACATCAGGCAGCTGTCACAACACAGGCAGCTGACTTTCTAATGAAGCACTCATTTGAATTATACAAGTGGAAGATAAACAAAACACCTGATGCAGTGTGCCCTCTAGTGACTAAAGGAAGCATTGTTAAATTCACCATCATCTCCTTTTTCTCAGAGACTTCCGTTTGAAAACCCCAGTGAAAATAGTAAATTCTAAAGTAAAAAACAAAAAGCCACAAGAAACAAAAACACAGTAGGTGTTTTAGTCTATTCAGACTGTTAACAAAAACATCTCAGACTGGTCAGCTTAAGCAACAAATTGTCTCTTGTGGTTCTGGAGGCTGAGAAGTCCAAAATTAAGGTTCTGGTAGAGTTGCTGTGTGGTGAAGGCTCACTTCCTGGTTCATAAATGGCGGTCTTTTTTGCTGTGTTCACATGCAAAAGGAGAGAGAGGGCACACTAGTTTAGCTCACTGGACTAACTCACCATTTAATCCCTTTCTAACAAATGATTACAGAATTAGGATTTCAACATATGAAAGGGAGGGGCACAAACATACAATCCACAGCAATTGGCGCATTTCTTTTTCTTTAAATTAAAAATACGTATAGATTTATTTCTTACCAGAGTACTGCTCAACTCTGGTTTATGATTGTGCTGGGGATTGAACCTGGGGCTTTGAAGCCTCAGGCATGAGTCTCTTTGCATAACCACCATGCTATCTGCCCGCCCTTTCATTATGTATTTTTAAATGAGGGAGTCAATACAGAAGGAAGCGAGAGAGGAAGAAAGAGACCCTGACCAGAGCATATATACATCAGAATTCAGCTCACAAGATTCCCAACTCTACCTCCTAATTCAGGACATTTCAAAAGTAGTCGTGAGGCAATGGGAATTGGAATAATTTGAGAAACAAAAGGTCTTTGATACCATATTGTACAGCATGTGTAAATAAACCTTTTCCCCTGTCAAATGAAGGTAAAGACTTTGTGAGGCACATAGCAGTCCATCCAGTTAATTTGCTTAATTTAAGAGGTGGAGGTCGGGTCTGGGATTGTCTTAGGAAAACCCAGGGTTTTGTATTTTGCATAGTAATTTGGGGAGATGCCTTACAAGGAAAAACTCTCTAAAATGAGGGGAGATTTTAGTTAAGGGAGGAAATTGTAAGCAGCCAGGCCCAGTAGGGAACTGGTACCAGGCCAAAAAGTGTATTATATCTATGTATAAAAAGACATACATCTTGTATTAGTTATATAGTGCTATGCAACAAATTACCCCACATCTTAGGCACTTCAAACAGCAAACTTTTGTTATCTTGGGTTTTTGGGTGCTAGAATATACAGTGGTTGACATGAAGGCTTGGAGTTTCTCCCAGGTAGCTGTTAAGCTGTCAACTAAGCAGCTTCCAACCTCACTGGGGGGGCTATAGGTAGGATTAAGTTCCTCACAGGCTATGTACTGACAACCTCATTTCTCCACTGGCTTTTAGTCTGAGCTCTTCCTTCCTTTCCTTTATGTGGGAATTTCCATGGTGAGCCTTGGCATGGCAGCTCATTCCAGCGGAGCATCTGAGAGAAGTACCAGAAAATGTCAAGGGATACAGGAAGACAAAGTGTAACTCAATCTCAGAAGTGATGTTCTAAGGTTGGGGGGTGGGGTAGAAAATGGGAGGGATAGCACAATGGTTATGCAACCAGGCCTGAAGACCTGAAATCCCAGAGTCAGTTCCAACACCAGGACAAACCAGAACTGAGCAGTTAATGGAAACAAGCAAATAATCTTGCTTTTGCAATATCTTGTTAAGCACACAGCAAGGTGAAACCCACACTACTTGGTGAACTATCCTTCATGTCTGCCACCTCCCATTTCCCCATTTTTCTACCTCTTATACACAACTGGCCCCTAGTTTATCAGACATGTATACATACAAGCACAAAAATTCCTTTCTAGTTACTATACCAAAGTAAAGATCGGAAAAGTATAGGAAAGTACAAAGTGAAGACCATGGAGATGGTTACTGTGGCAAAGTAAAGATATCTGAGTGAAAATTAAAATGGTGTCTGTCTGATGCACTATGACTTTAAGGATTTGAATGAAAAGCATGCATGTAATTAAAGTGGCCACATCAGTTTGTAGCTTTGCAGGACATGATTAGACATAGCTAATCCCAACTCTCTTTTCTTAGGGGATGATTTCACTTTCTTCTTCTTTTATTTTTAAAATTTTTTAATATTAATATTTATTTATTTTTCCTTTTGTTGCCCTTGTTTTTTATTGTTGTTGTTACTGATGTCATCATTGTTAGACACGACATAGAGAAATGGAGAAAGGGGGGAGCTGGGCAGTAGCGCAGTGGGTTAAGCGCAAGTGGCGCAAAGCGCAAGGACTGGCCTAAGGATCCAGGTTCCAGCCCCCGGCTCCCCACCTGCAGGGGAGTCGCTTCACAAGCGGTGAAGCAGATGTGCAGGTGTCTATCTTTCTCTCCCCCTCTCTGTCTTCCCTTCCTCTCTCTATTTCTCTCTGTCCTATCCAACAGCGATGACATCAATAAGAACAACAACAATAGTAACTACAACAATAAAAAAAAAGGGCAACAAAAAGGGAATACATAAATAAATTAAAAAAAAATGGAGAAAGGGAAGGCAGAGAGGGGGAGAGAAAGACACCTGCAGACCTACTTCACCGCCTGTGAAGCGACTCCCCTACAGGTGGGGAGCCAGGGGTTCGAACCGGGAACCTTGTGTCGGTCCTAGCCATGTGTGATTAACTCGCTGCGCTACCACCCAACTCCCGATTTCACTTTCTAATCTGAGATTGTACATACTTAAGAGCTAGTGTGATGAACTGCATGAGTAGAAAAAGTAGAGGTTCCTATGGAAACAGAGGCCTGTCTAGTCATTATCTTGAGCTTGATGGAGAAGGGAGATATGTAAGGCTTCCTGGTGGAAGTAGCATCTTCAGTAACAGTAGAAAACTGATTAGGAGGCCATGGCACGATTGACCGACAAAGCCCAGAACTGAAAAGCATAACATCTAAGATTGGAAATATATTTACATGGATTAGAAATTGCAAAACATCGCTTCAGTTTAATTTTCATATATAGTACATGTCATTTTATTTCTTTTGTAAAGAGTTTTATCTATTTAATTTTTTATTTATTTTTAAGGAGAGACACATCTGGACCAGAGCACTGCTCAGCTCTGGTTTATGGTGGTGGTGGTGGGGGATTGAACCTGGGGCCTTTGGTGCCTCAGGCATGAAAGTCATTTTGCATAACTACTATGCTATCTCCCCAGCTCACACTTTGTCTTTTCAGGAATAACTGAGAGAGAGAGTGCATGCAAGCTTGGGCACACCACTCAGGCGTGCAAGTCTTGGACTCCACCCTCCACACCACTTCACTAGTAGTCACTGTTTGCTTACTTATTGTGTTACTCTACATGTATCCTCACAGGAGCTTGCTGTTTCTGCAGTGCCTGACACTTAACTGTTAGCCATTCCTGATGACCAGCCATTGACGAGATCTTGTCCTAAATACCTCTATCACCCTTCTTTCTCTTCCTGTATATCCAACAGACAAAATTCTAATTCTTGAGACTTGGTGCAGATGCTTACGTTCCTGCAATATCCTCCTATCTCCCTGCTAGCTTCAGAATTCATTATGGTATTTCTTTCAGAGCTCTGACAGTCATTGGATCCTTTCTAGACACATCAGTTTGATTTTGGTAATGCTAGTTTATTATTTTCCCATTCATCCCCACCAACTCCTCATGTTTTTACATGAAGAAAATGTTTTTTTTTTTTTTTAAATCTCTATAAGTTTCTCAGTACATTGGGTAGACTTTTTTTTTTTCTTGCCTCCAGGGTTATTGCTGGGGCTCAGTGTTTGCATCATGAATCCACTGCTCCTGGAGGCCATTTTCCCCCCTTTTGTTGCCCTTGTTGTGGTTATTATTGTTGTTGATGTCATTTGTTGTTGGATAGGACAGAGAGAAATGGAGAGAGGAGGGGAAGACAGAGAGGGGGGAAAGAAAGATAGATATCTGCAGACCTGCTTCACCACCTGTGAAGCGACTCCCCCACAGGTAGGGAAGCCGGGGGCTCCAACTGGGATCCTTAGGTCTATCCGATCCTTGCGCTTTGCTCCACGTGCGCTTAACCTGCTGTGCTACTGCCCGACCCCCTGGGTAGACTTTTATACACAACATAGGGCTCAAAATTATCTTGAATAAATGAATTAGGAAGTGAAGTTAAAAACTGCTCTTTTTTTTCTTGCCCCAGTCCTCAGAGCAATTTTATTTTTCAAGTGTATTTATTTACTAGTGAGAGAGATAAGAGATTGAGATAGAGCAAGAACACCAGAGTATCACTCTTAACATATGTGATGATAGGGATAAAACTCAGGACCATATGCTTGAGAGTCCAAGACTTTATTCATTGTACCACATCCTGGGCCACAGAGCAATCTTAAAAAAAAAGAAAGTATATTTCTCTATCTCCATATATCTCCCCTCTCACATAGAAGCCTGAATCTACTGCTTCTGCATTGCCTGGCACATAATTGTTAGCAATTCCTGATGGTGAGTCATTGGAGAGCTAGGCCAGAGCATTGCTCAGCACTGGCATATAGCAGTGCTGTGGTTTTGAACCTGGCACTTCTGGGACATGCAAATCTGTAGAAATGTTATATATGGTTCAACTTTAAAATATTCTACTTATTACTGGGTAGACAGAGAGAAATCAAGAGGTAAGGGGGAGAGAGTGACATTTGCAGCACTGCTTCACCCTTGTGAGGTTTTTCCCCTGCAGGTGGGGGCTTTATCAGGCTTGGACCATGATCCTTGTGCATTGTAACAAGTGTGCTCAACCACAGGCCTGACCCCCTTTACTTTTAACCCTGATGAAGGTTTTTTTTTTTTTTTTTTTATCTTCAGAATAGAATACTACTCTTTAAGCACAGTGGTTATCCTAGAACCCTGATTAAACTTAATCATATTTGTGTCCTTCCTTATAACTAAACTATAAAACTCAACTTAAAAAAACAAACAAACTCAATTGTTGATGGTGAGTGTGTAATGCCAACTTTTTCTCTCAATTCCTTCTGCCTGGGCTCCCACTCCTATTTTTCTTGCCTGACTGGATTCTGGTCTTTTCAAGTAAGCTTTCCTTCTTGATGAAGAACGTTGGAAAAGTACTAGTTATAAAAAAGTTTGTGGTGCTTTGACTCCTCGCCATTTACATGAATAAAAAATTACAGGGGTGCAGACAGGCAGTGGCGCACCTGGTTAAGCAGTCGCATTACAGTGCGCAAGGACCCAGGTTGAAGCCCTGTTCCCCACCTGCAGGGGGAAAACTCCCTAAGTGGTGAAGCAGGGCTTGCAGGTGTCTTCGTCTCTTTCCTTCGCTATCTCCTCTCCTCTCAATTTCTGTCTCTATCCGTAAGTAAATAAATAAATAAAGCAGGAGGTTCAGACCCCAGCACCACCATAAGCCGATCAATGTTCTGTTTACTGTATCTTGCTTTCATATATATATATATATATATATATGTATATATATATATATATAAATAAAACGAAGCTGGTAAAATAGCTCACTTGGATGGTGTGCCTGTATTGAAGCTTCGGTTGGTATATTTTCCTCTCTCTTTTTGTCTCCATCTGAAAAAGTCGGCAGGAGCCGTGAAGCCCAGCAACCACAAAAAAAATAAAAACCAGTATTAAAGCACAAAATATAACTATTTAATGACGCACAAATTACACATACATGCTAGATTTAGAACGCTGTCTATGACTTCCTCTCATTCATCTCTGCATGTATCCTTTCATAAACGACCTGAAAAAACACTCGCCGCTCATTTCTCAGGTTGGATCAAATGCTTTCTGCATTCCAGGCGCAATTCTTTCTTAAAATGCGTAAAGTAATCCGGAGGAGACGGCAACATTGCGTTTCCATTGAGGATATCAGTTCCTGGGGCGGCACGAAAAGTGTCTTTGTTCCCCGGGAGCTCAGAGCTGCAGTTAAGATTCTTCAGCCGCAGGAGCAGCGCAAAGGGCGGAGCTGGGAAAGTAACTGGCACCGGAAGTCTCATGGCGCGTTTCCGCTTGAACTCCCGATCTCGGCATTCGATTCCTCAGCCTCACAGACTCCTCTGGCGGGCTCTGCTGGGATCCGCTATTTCGGCGCTCGACTTGCCCGTGCTGCTGCTGCTGAAGGAGGGGCAACACTCAAGATGGCGGATAAAACGCCAGGCGGATCTCAGAAGGCCAGTTCAAAGGTAATTTCTTAAAGGACTTTGTAAGTCATTGAGTCAGTCAGAAGAGTCTGGGGCCTCCAGCCGATTCTGTCTGGCGGGAAGCGGTTGGAGAGAGAGTTCGCTTTCTGGGGGCGACCGCAGGTCGGGGCGCCGATGCACCGTGGTGCGCAGGTTGAGAGGCCTGTTCTTTCCCTTTAGTTCCAGCCTGGATTTGGCTCGAGCCTGGCGGACCTAGGGAAGGTGGCTGAGCCGCCGGGTCCGCGCCGGGGTTTGGAGTTAAATCACGCGTTCAGATCGACCGCAGAAGCCGTGGACACACACCCTGGTCTCTCGGCTTGTTGGGCTCAGAGGCTGCCGGACGGTCTCTGGGAGAGGCGGGAAGCCCTTCCCGGTGCTTCAATGGCTGTCCGTGTTGTCTTTCTTGTGGTTTTGAATCCCACAGGCTCCCGGCCTCCTTCAGTATCCCAGATGCTCTGCCGGGTATAAATAACCTCAGCAGCCTCAAGTGGTTGAGGGGAGGCCGGATGGTGTCCGACCCGAGGTGGGGAAGTGCAGAGGCGGGAGCGTCTCTGCTTGCGGGGCTGCGGCGCCAAGGTCCATCCGACACGTGGTCTTACATCACTCGGGAGGAAGTCTCTAGGCAGCGCTCCCAGCGAGGGCGCATTATTAAAGGCTCAGGGTCTCTTTGGCACTCCCAAGTAGTGTGTTTCGCAGTCTTGGAGGCAACCGAAGGTTAGTAAATTGCTTTTTGAGTTTCAGGGAGCCCTGTGCACCTATTGTGAAAGCTGTGAACTGTGATAAGTAAGTTTAGCCAACTCGAGCGGTTTATCTTGATTTTGGGGGCTGGGGGTGGGTTTTTGAGTTAGTCGACTCTAACTCATTCTAGTAGGTGCTGCTCGGAATAGTCAAGCTTTGGGCTGCTGATGCAGGAAGTTGCGAAACAAAAGGGTCTAGGGACTGTTCTTACATTTTGGAGTGTTCAGTTAACAAGTGTGTGTTGTCAGGGACCTATCCTTGGATTTACAGGTGTGAGAAACATAATAACATCTTGAATTCTCAGTTTCTTTATTTTTTTTTTTTTTTAATAAGAGACAACAAAGCAATGTTCAGCTCTTTGTGGCAGTGCTGGGGTTTAAACCTATGATCTCAGGCTTGCAAGTCCTGTGCTTTAACACGTCGAGGTATCCCCCTTTCCTCAGCTCCTGTTAATTTTTATATCATCTGTGAAACGATATCCCCTATTAGTTAGAACTGACCGTATATAAAATCCATGGTAGAGGACCAGTTTTGATGACTTTACATTTAGGTTTTGTCATTTTTCTCTCCTCAGCACATTTTTTTTTCCTTTAGGAGGTGAAAAGTAACCTCACTGCCCACTCTCAACTACTCATTACAGAACCAACCCCACTTAGTAATTATTAGGGAACTATTACTAAAGTTAGCTACATTCACATAATTCAGACATAGTCTTAGACAATTTTTGTTCCCCCTTTTCCTCAAAGCGATATTTTAAGTATTTCCTAGCTGAGTTCTTAGATACATTGAATATACATATACAGGAGGGGGCATGGCAGTGACCATTCAGTTAAGTGCACATATCATTATGCACAGGGACCCAGGTTCGGTCCCGTTCCCCCCCCCCCCCACATCGGGGTCTCCTCAGGAGTGGTGAAACAGGTCTGCAGGTGTCTGTCTTTCTCTCCCTTTCTATCTCCCCCTCTCCTTTCATTTTTTTTCTCTCTCTCTTTTTACTGTCTTCGTGTATTTGTTGGATTGAGACAGCCAGAAATTGAGAGGAAGTGTGGAAATAGAGAGGGAGAGAGATACCTGCAGCACTGCTTCACCACTTGTGAAGCTTTCTCCCTGCAGGTGGGGACCGGGGTTCAAACCTGGGTCCTTGCACATTGTAACATGTGCACTCAACCAGGTACACCACCATCTGGCCCCTTCTCTCTCTTATTTAATATCACTTTTAAAAAACATTCTAATTTAATTTTACCAGAGCACGGCTCAGCTGTAGCTTATGGTAGTGTGGGTAATTGTACCTGAGACCTTGGAGCCTCAGGCATGAAAGTCTCTTTGCATAATCATTATGCTATCTTCCCCAATTTCTCTTTGTTCTGTCAAATAAAATAAAAGGAAAAAAAAGGAAAAATGACATCTGGATGTGGTGAATTTGTAGGGTTAGCGCTGAGCCCTAGTAATAACTCTAGAGGGGGAAAAAAGATATATAGTAAGTGGTAAGTGTACTTCTGGTTGTTTGTGCCTGTTCTCTGTACAAATTATCAGATCTTCCAATAGTGAAACTATTTGGTTTATGTAGTTTAAGATTATCAGTTGATTGCCCTTTTTTGTATTTTATTTGATAGGACAGAGATACTGAGAGGAGAGGGGGAGATAGATACCTGCAGACCTGTTTCTCTGCTTATGAGTGTCCCCCCTGCAGGTGTGTGTGTGTGTGTGTGTGTGTGTGTAACCCTGGTTCTTGTGCATGGCAATGTGTGCACTTAAACAATTGATAGCTATGGGATACACACACACACACGATTTGGAAATGTTAGGATAAATTCTAATCTGTAGATTTAAAATCTTAAATCATCAATTATCATACTGACTGCCCAGATACTATTTTTTGTTTCTCCACAGTTCCAGAATTTATTGATGAGTTCTAAAGATCATTTTGGCTAATACTATAGAATTAGAATTTCTAGCCTTTGGTCTCAGATTTTTCCATTCTCTGGGGGAGTAGATAAGTGGTTTGTATTCTGTAATACTGAGAGGGTTGAACAGATTCTTTTTTTTCTTGCATAGTGGTAGTTAAAATCCTACTGACATGGAAGGGATGCTTGTTGATCATATTTATTGATCTTGAGAAAAGCGCTAATTTTAAGACATACAATACAAAGGATTTTTGTTATTGAAAATAACAAACTAATTCAACGTGTCTTAATTCTAAAAGATTAAATTAGCCTCAACACTTCCTTCCGGATTTAAAATTGAATCTGGTGGTGCTGGGTGGTGGTGCACCTGGTTAAGTGTACATTACCATGTACAAGGACCTGGGTTCATGCCCCTGCTTCCCACCTGCAGGGGGAAAGCTTCACAAGAGGTGTTCACGTCTTTCTATCTCTCTTGCCCTCTTTATGTCCCCTTTCTCTCATTTTCTCTCTGTCCTATTAAAGTTTAAAAAATTGAATCTCATGTATGTATTATCAAATAACTAGTACATTGTATGTGTCTCTAATGAAGAGACTGTCCATATCACCATATATTTGGTATGATTTTTCCATACTTTTTGTTTTAAGGCCTGATGAGCAAATATAAAATAAATTTTCTAGAAATTTGCTAAGTTTTTCTTATGTGTTTATTCCTGCTTATCACCAAATTAAAATATTGCTTAGAAGAAGTGTTGGTTCCATGTTGTAGCTTTGAGAATCTTAACTGCTTTAAATTTGTTACAAATAGTTCCTTAGGAATTTATAAAAATTCTTTTGATCTTAAGAGAACTGTCTGTTCATCAAAGTGAGGACATAGTGGTTATCTTCCCCTTCCTTCCATTTCCTTGTTGGTAATAGTACTAATATGATAAACTTCTAAAAAAAAATATGATAAACTTCTGTGCCCTGTTTTTTCACTCTGTGAGAGTGCTTATTTTTTATCATATTGTCAAAAATTGTCTTTGAGTTCTAATCATATGATTAGAGTAGAGTAGTATGAGAATATCTCTGTCCTATCAAATAAAATACAAAGAAATAAATTTACGAATAAAATACAAAATACTACTGGCTTCCTTGGACACCCAGTGATGAATTGAGTCGTGAACACTTTTATAGACTGTTGATTAACAAAGCATTTCACATCTAAGAAGTAATGAAAAAGGATCCATAGCAGGGTTGTGATCTTTAGATACCATACTGCCAATAATAGGAGAGGGGGAGAGGGAGAGGGAGAGGGAGAGAAAGTTATCAGAAGATAACATAAGATTTAAATATGATGAAAAACTTTAAATAAAATGCAAACCTTGAAAAATTATGTTCTTTATAGTTTGCTAGGTTTTTTTTTTGTTTGTTTGTTTAAGTTGTTTATTAGGTAACTACTGGGAGTCGGGCTGTAGCGCAGCGGGTTAAGCGCAGGTGGCGCAAAGCACAAGGACCGGCATAAGGATCCGGGTTCGAACCCCGGATCCCCACCTGCAGGGGAGTCGCTTCACAGGCGGTGAAGCAGGTCTGCAGGTGTCTGTCTTTCTCTCCTCCTCTCTGTCTTCCCTTCCTCTCTCCATTTCTCTCTGTCCTATCCAACAACGACAACAACAATAATAACTACAACAATAAAACAAGGGCAACAAAAGGGAATAAATAAATAAAGTAAATATTTAAATATTAGGTAACTACTATTTGTTATTGAGTGGAAATCAACGTATGTTGATGCATCGTTTTGTTTGGTGTGTATTTATTCCATTAGCTTAAGTCAACAGATATGTTGAGTCTGTCACTTGCCAGCTCTCTTGCTTGACTTTGAAGAACACATTAAAGTTATACCCAGTGTATCTTGTGGAAGAAGAGTTCGTACACAATAGTACTGAGCAGAGCTCTCAAGTGTTTGCAAGTTTAGATAGGGACAGCTGTTAACTAGAGGGAGAGGGAAGGTTTCAAGATCACAGGGAAATCTGATTCCTTTTGAACAATGAACAGGATTTTGAAGGGTAGAGATAGGAGTGTAAAAACAAAAAGATGAGGAAAACTAAAATGCTGAGAAATGTTATTTAGTCTGGTTTAGTTGGTGTATAGGACACTTGGCATAGGGAATAAGAGGAACTGAGACAGGTGTGTTTTATTAAATGGGGTTTTTTGAGTTCTATGGAGTGAAAGTAGCGAACTGTGAATAATTGAGGCAGGAAAATCCTTTAAGGCACAGTTTAGGAAGGAATTTGAAGTGAGGAGGATCAGTCTGAGTATCATTTGAGTGCTGCTGAGATGAGTATTGCTTAAATTCTTACCTGGGGCTAGGTGGTGTGCAGGGGAAGCTTCACTGTTGGTTAAGCAGTTGCATGTGTGTCTCTTTCTCCAGCTTCCCTCTCAATTTCTCTCTGTTCTATCGAGTAATAAATAAAAATTAAAAAGAAGTTTCACCTCCGATTCCCCCCGGGAGGTCTTTTTCTAACATCTCCCCTCCATGCATGTTCTTTCCCCTCCTAACTCACTAAACTTGAGTGTCTCCTGTGCTTTTATGGCATAGCCATATTGTTTTACTTGTTTTTCTTAGGCTCTTAATAGCAGATAATTTTCTTTATATTGTTAATGCAAGCTTAGTGTGAGCAAAATGGTCACGTAGTAGTACATGGTTGAATAAAGGGAGAATATGAACCATTATGGAATCTTTGTGGTCCCCTCTCCCACTTTATTGGGGAAGAAATAATTATCAGAAAGTTATTGTTTCTTATCTCCCCATAACTGTCTGCATACCATATCCACCATCAACTAAAGTCTTGGTCCCTCACTCTCTGGGTACCCCTCCCCACCCACTTTTCTTCTTTTTAAAGATACGTTTTATGAGATAGCACCCTCTGGTATTTGCACTGATTTGCAGGAATTGAACCTGCACATGCATGTCCTGCACTGTACCTACCAGTGGACCACTTTCTTGGCTGTCAAGATGGCATATTTGGAAAGGAAAAATGTTACTATAGAAGAGTCATATAGAGGGGAGTGGGGCAGTAGTGCAGTGGGTTAAACGCATGTGGTGCAAAGCACAAGGACCGGCTTAAGGATCCTGGTTTGAGCCCCCAGGTCCCCACCTGCAGGGGAGTTGCTTCACAGGCAGTGAAGCAGGTCTGCAGATGTCTATCCTTCTCTCCCCCTTCCTGTCTTCCCCTCCTCTCTCCATTTCTCTCTGCCCTATCTGACTACAACGACTCAATTACAACAATAAAGCAACAAGGGTAACAAAAGGGAAAATAAATAAATATTAAAAAAATTTTTTTTAAAGGTCATACTAGAGGTAGATAAGCATAATTTGACTCAGCTGATTATGGGTTGAAGGATTATCTTGTTATAATATTGCTCCTGGCGAATACTTCCTGAGTAGTTATTATGTATCAGACACTATTCTAGTATTGCCCCTTATTTGACCTTCATAGCAATCCTGTGAGGCAGGTGCAGCTATACAGTCAGAAGAATTAGGCCTATAGTTACAAAGTACTAAATCCAGAAGTCTTGTTTTAGAATTTGGAATGTTCTCTAGACAGTATTTTTACTACTGTCTAGTAGTGATTGACAGTTAAAACTCAGTGTCAAAAATAAGGTCAACAGAGCTCTGAACTCCAACTCTATCAGGACCTGGAAGGAGAAGAGAGAAAAAGAAGGATATTCAGAAGTAGTAACAAGTGTGACTGAGAAGACAGGATCCTAGAAAATGGGCAAACATATATAAACATAAGAATAGTAGTTAGAGTAGTTAGTCCATATCTGTGACTTTGGGAAAACTATTGCAGTTTTCATTGGAGGGAATGGGGTTACAGGACTCTGGTAGAGGGTAGGTATAGTGTGGAACTATACTCCTGATATCTCATAATTTTGTAACTCAATACTAAATCACTAATTAAAAAAAAAGGGTCAAGAGAATCTAGTTAGAGAGGACTTTTAGTTATACTGAGTTTGAATCTGTAGTTACCCAGGCAGAGATATCCAGAACACAGTTTAAGGCTATGTTGAGACAAAGGTTAAAGATTAAGAATAATCCACTTAGTATAATAAAGATGTTTTTATGCTTCCTAAGGGAGAGATTTTTAAAATTTTTTTATTTTTCTTTATTGGGGAATTAATGTTTTATATTCGACAGTAAATACAATAGTTTGTACATGCAAAACATTTTCCAGTTTCCCATATAGCAATACAACCCCCACTAGGTCCTTTGTCATCCTTTTTGGACCTGTACTCTCCCCCACACCCATCCCAGAGTCTTTTACTTGGGTGCAGTACACCAATTCCAGTTCAGATTCTACTTGTGTTTGGGAGAGATTTTTTTTTAAATTACTTATTTTCCTTTTTGTTGCCCTTGTTGTATTTTATTGTTGTAGTCATTGTTGTTATTGATGTCGTTGTTGGATAGGACAGAGAGAAATGGAGAGAGGAGGGGGAGACAGAAGGGGAGAGAAAGATAGACACCTGCAGAGCTGCTTCACTGCCTGTGAAGCGACTCCCCTGCAGGTGGGGAGCTGGGAGCTCAAACCGGGATCCTTATGCGCTTGGCACCACGTGCGCTTAACCTGCTGCGTTACTGCCTGGTTCCCAGGGAGAGATTTTTTTTAAAAAAATCAATTCCATTAAAAAATTTTTTGTTAATTTTTATTTTTTATTTTATTTTATTAATTTTTTTATTTAAGAAAGGATTAACAATAATTTTTATTTTTGTGAGAGATGCAGAACGAAACACACAGAAACACCAGAGCACTGTTCAGCTCTGGCTTCTGGTGGTGCGGGGGATTGAACCTGGGATTTAGGAGCCTCCGACCTGATAGTCTGTTTGCATGACCATTATGCTGTCTACTCCCACCAGGGAGAGATTTTTAAATGGCTGTAGAATTAAGTTGATGCTTTAGAGTGTGAGAGAAGACATTCCTAACAGAATTGAGAAAGGAGGGCTGGTTAACTAGGTGGAGTATTGCAGTAGGACTCTTTCTTGATAAATTGATAAGTCGAGTATTGCAGTAGGACTCTTTCTTGATAAATTGGTAAGTCTGTGTTCCTTTTCAGCAGCTAAGATAGGACCCATAGTGTAGTTGACATCACTTTTACCTTTAGTCAACAGAATACTCATTTTTTTTCTTTCTTTTTTTTTTTTCTGTGTTCGCCATACCTGTATTGTTTTCTCTATTGTGAGATAAGTTTCTATTTTGTCTGCTTCTTTATTGTCTAAAACTTCCCTTATTACCCCCTTTCATTTCTTTTAGGTCTTTTCCAAGAGAAATAATGCTCTAGGTTTTAGAAGGTCTTACCATATATTTTTTTAAAGTTAAAAAAAAAAACAACAACAAGGGGCTGGGTGATGCTCCTGGTTGAGTGCACATGTTACAATGCTCAAGGACCCAGGTTCGAGTCCCTGGTCCCCCACCTGTAGGGGGGAAGCTTTGCGAGTGGTGAAGCAGGGTTGCAGGTGTCTCTCTCTTGTCTATATCAGCCCCTTTCGTCTTGATTTCTGGCTGTCTCTATCCAATAAATAAATAAAGATAATAAAAATTATAAAAAATTGTTGTTAAAAAGAAAAAAAACTCTTAAGACCAAGGTAAATAATGGTTTGGTTCCGGGTTGAGAAGCATGGCTTCTGAAGGAGTGTTGCAGTTCTTCCAACCAGGACCACGAGTTTTAGAATTGAGTTTTTCCTTTAAAGATCTTAACTACTGTTTGCATCACTGACTGGTCTTAAATCTAAAAATGCCCCCTTTTGAATGTTATGTAGTTATAGCTCTGTATCTGTGGAAAAATGTCTGGTTTGCAGTTAGGTCAAGTACCATCTTAGCTTAATTAAAATGACTAGATCTGTCTTCCTAAGTCATTCTGTACTTCCAACTCCTAGACATGATTTGGTATGGTGGCACAGAAGATGAAAGTTCCTGCTTTGTTTAGTCACTTGTGTGTTTATTGTTCTGGGTGGAATTTAGAATTACTTTTGCTGACCCTTGATTTTCTCCTGCAAAAGACTTTATTTGGGATTCTAAGTTGTTAACCAAAATCACATTAAATATTTAAATTTTGATATGGTCAACATTGTCTTAATGAGTTTTCCCATCTAGGAATATGATGAGTTCCCCCCACCCCCAAGGATGACTTGACTGACAGTTCTGAAAAAGTCTGTACTTTCTTCACACAAGTTACATATATTTTCTTAGTTGATTTACAGGTATTTTATAATTTTTTTTACTATTATGATTATGATATATATATGTGTGTGTGTATATATATATATATATATATATTTTTTTTTTTTTTTTACCTAGTAGGTTAGGTTATTATTGAGCTGTTGGAAGCCAGTAATCTTTTAATGTTTTAATTTTCTTTTTACAGATTTATTAATGAGAGGCTGAGTGGTGGTGAACCTGATTGAGTGCACACTTAGGGGCCTGGGTTCAAGCCCCTGCACCCCACCTGTGGGGGTTAGGGGAAAGCTTCACAAACGGTGAAGCAAGGCTGCAGGTGTCTTTTTGTCTTTCTATCTCCCTCTCCCGTCTCGATTTGTCTCTATCCAATAATAAATAAAATATTAAAAATAAAGCAAATTTATTAAGGAGAGAGATGTAGATCAGGAGGAGGAAAGAGAACCAAAGTAGTGCTATTGGCACCTGTGGTGCGAGTTTAGAACTCAGGGACCTCATGCTTGAGAGTCCAACATTTTATCCTTGCTTCTCTTCCTGGTCCATAACCTTTAAACTTTGACAGAATTTATTTATTTACTTTTTTTTTCTGCCTCCAGGGTTATTGCTGGGGCTCAGTACCTGCACTATGAATCCACTGCTCCTGGAGGCCATTTTCTCCATTTTGTTGCCCTTGTTATAGTTGCCATTGCTGTTATTGGATAGAACAGAGAATTCGAGAGAGGGGGAAAGATAGATTCCTGCAGACCTGCTTCACCAGCAGCAGGTGGGAAGAGGGTGGGGCTCAAACCGGGTTCCTTACTCCTCCTGGTCCTTGCACTTAGCTCCATGTGCTACTGCCTGGCCCCCTATTTACTTACTTTTAAAAATATTAGCTTATTTTATCTTAATGAGATAAATAGAAAAGAACACTGCTCAGTTTTGGCTTATGGTAGTGCTAGGTATTGAACCTGGGACCTTGGAGCCTTAGGCATGAGTCTTTTTGAATAACCATTATCCTGTCTCCTCTGCCCTTGAAAAAAAAATATCTAAGAGGATTTTTAATTTTCCTCCCTTTCCAATTTCTCCCCCCAACACCAGAACACTGTTCAGCTCTGGTTTATGCTGGTGTCAGGAATTGAAGTTGGTCTAGAAGATTTAGACAGCAAAGTGTTAAGAAACTGATGTGCTGTTTCCCCAGCCCAATTTTCTGATTTTTAAATTTTTAAAAAAATCTTTATTTATTTGATAGAGACAGCCAGAAATTGAGAGGAAGGGGGAGACAGAGGAGACAGACACCTGCAGCAGTGCTTATCCATTTGTGAAGCTTTCCCCCTTTAGATGGGGACTAGGGGCTTGAACCCAGGTCTTTGAACTCTGTGACATGTGCACTCGACCAGGTGTGCCACCACCCAGCCCCCAATTTTCTGATTTTTTAATGGGTTAAATTTCATACTATTATACAGTGTGTTTTATAGAATAAAATGCAAATATCTAAATAACTTCTGTATCATATGCCTTTTGAGAAAGATTAGGAGATAAAAGTAATGAGAAGAGACAAGATAAAAGTTGGGGGGGAGAAGGTTAGATAGACTGGGGATAGGAACTAGGTTGTTTTGGAATGATCTTGTCTTAGGGTCAGTATAATGAAGTTCAGAGGATTACATTGATTCAGTATGAAAATCTGACCAACTTTTCATAGCCTGATGTTTGGACAAGATAAAGCAATACTGTGTGGATCCACGTAAACTTTCTATTTTTTCTTTTTTATAGTATTCAAAACTAACTGCCAGACTCCCCTCCCCTTCCTTTCCTCCCTTCTTCCCTGCCTCCTTCCTTTGTTTCTTCCTAAGAGGACAGTACCATTCTAGGCACATGCAACACTGGAAATAAGAATTCTGGACCTCATACTCTTATATCTCACACTACTATACCACCACCTGGACTGCAAATCTTGTCTTTTGAATGTTAAAATGACATTTTGTACACCTTAATTAAACCTTGAAATAGGAATTAGTCAAGTGAGACGCATGTGATCTCAGGATCCTCAAAATAAGTCACTTGGATAATGCTTTTGTACCATGTGTACAAAGCAGGTTTGAGCTCAGTCCCCACCAAATTGAAGGAAGCTTCGGTGCTATCTCTTATCTTGGAGGAAGAAAAAGATTCTTGATTTCACTCTTCACACAAATATAAATGAAAACCAGTAAAATCTCACTACGGACTACCCTGAAAGATAGAAACAACCCAGTGACAAATTCTGAACTTGCACATAAGCATTTTAGAAAGATACCATGTGTGCTATTTGGTTTAACGACCTTGTAGTTTGACTTCTTTACCTTTATTTAGATGCACGGTAAAAAGCCAAATAAATTGTATGCCATATATGATCTGAAATGCAGCCAGTTAAGGATAATAAGATCTGATGTTTAACAGTTCAGCATTGTTGATGTCGACATTTATTTGACATATCAGCAACAAAGTTGGCATAAGCCACTATTAAAAGATTGATCTCTTGTGTAACAATCAAGTAAAACGAGTTGGTATGATATAACTACCTTAAAACAAGTTACAAATAGTGGCTTGTCTGGTATCTGATTGGGATACATAGTTTTATGCTTGTGTACATGCAACTCATCACACCTGCCACCAAAGTTGTGTGGATTTTCCTGTTAGGATCTGCTTTTGGAGAAAGGAAGGTTTCTTTGCTGTGTTGTATTAGTAAAATGTTTCTTATGGGGGAAGCAATTACAGAAGCCAGACCTCCCACCTTCTGCACTCCATAATGATCCTGGGTCCATACTCCCAGAGGGATAAAGAATAGGAAAGCTATCAAGGGAAGGGATTGGATACAGAGTTTTGGTGGTGGGGATTGTGTGGCATTGTTGTACCCCTCTTATCTTATGGTCTTGTATTACCATTTTATAAGTAAAACATTTTTTTTTAGTTCCTTATGATTTGAAGAGCTTTTTCAGTCTTTTAGGAAAGTTGGGTATCTATTCTACAGTAAAAATGTCAAAAGCCTTAGATATAGCCCACCGAACCGGGTGGTGGCGCAGCCAGTTAATCATACATAGCATTAAGTGCAACTATCTGGGTTCCAGTCCCTACCTCCTCACCTGCAGGGGGGACATTTCACAAGTGGTGAATCAGGCCTGCAGGTCTATCTTTCTCCTCTGTCTCTCCCATCTATCTCTCTGTTTCTCTCTGGCAAATCCAAAAAAATGGAAAAAATGGCTGCCACTATCCATGGATTCACAGTGCTGGCAGGCGCTGAGTCCCAGCAATAAGCTGGAGGCAAAAAAAGAAAAAAAGCTCACTATCACTTGTCATGTTTTGGCAAAAATACATTCTTAATTTTTAAAGAATTGTCTTGCATATATATTTTTGTCCAAGGTCTTTTTTAAAAGTCATGAATTGGATCTATGAAATAGCTCACTTGGATAGTGTTTTGGTTTTTTTTTTTGGGTCATGTACACCACCCAAATTCAAGCCTGGGGGGGAGGTGGTGCATGCATAGAAGGAAGCTTTTGGTGCTGTGGTCTTTTACTATCTACATCTAAAAAAAAAAAAATTTAAGTCATAGATTGTCCTTGGCTTTATTAGTAGAGATGAGATTAATACAGATCTGGAAAGATTAAGTCTGTGTCATGCAAGAGGCTGAAAAATAGTTTACTGGGTAGGTTGTGTGCCTTGTCAAAAGTAAAGGCCCAAGTTTGAGTTCTGGCACTGTGTGTATGTGTGTGTGTGTGTGTGTGTGTAATTTTACTGGGGTTGTGAAATTCTTTATGCTCATCTCTGTCACTGCAAAAAACATAAGTTATGACACACTGAGAGTTACGACTCCAGAAGCACTTGTTTTATTAACATAGTAGGGCATTTTATGATGTTTTAAGCATTGTCATTCATTTTTAATGCTTTCAGACCAGATCTTCAGATGCTCACTCATCTGGATCCTCAGATGCACATGTAAGTATAAAAGACAGTCTTATTCTAAAATATAATTTCTCTTTGTATTTGTAATATTTCTTAATAAATATTACATTATGTCTGTTTTTCATTTGCCTTTCTAATATCCTCTTTTTGTGTGGTTCATTCACATGATTATGTGGGCCAATTCAGACCATGTGTTAGAAGCTTAATATATAGTTCCTTGTTTTTATTTATTTATTTTTTACTATGCTTACAAAATTTTGTACCCAGATGTATGTACATGCTTGTACACTGACTATGAGAGAGCATTATACATATTCTTAGCACACGTCCCTGCAATCCAGCAAGCATAACTTTGATCTAGTCTTTCTTTTTTATATATATTTTTATTTATTTTCCCTTTTGTTGCCCTTGTTTTTTTTTGTTGTAGTTAATTATTGTTATTGATGTCATCATTGTTAGATAGGACAGAGAGAAATGGAGAGAGGAGAAGACAGAGAGGGGGAGAGAAAGATAGACATGTACAGACCTACTTCACCGCCTGTGAAGCGACTCCCCTGCAGGTGGGGAGCCGGGGCTCGAACCGGGATCCTTAGGCCGGTCCTTGTGCTTTGTGCCACCTGCGCTTAACCCGCTGTGCTACCACTGGACTCCCTAATCTAGTCTTTCTAAGGACATCTTAGTGCTCCTTAGGGGGAATAAAAAAATCTTAAGATATCTTTGTTGCTGGGGATAGACTTTTTGTTTTGTTTACAGTTTCTTTTTTAAAAATCCTGCAATAAAAATAAACAGACCTTGATTACAGCAGTTGTTCAGGTATAGTTTTCAGACTCGTGGAAGTCACTCATTTTTTTCTGGGAACTTAAGAGTTTCTTTTTGATTTTTCTTTTTGATTTTTCTCTTATTTTCTTTTTGATTTTTTGATTTTTCTTTTTGATTTTTCTCTTATTTTCATCTATTTTAGATAGAGACAAAGAGAAATGGAGAAGCAAGGGGGAGGTAGAAAGAAAATGAGACACCTGTAGCACTGCTTCACCACTTGTGAAACTTCCCTCCTACAGGTGGGAACTGGGGGCTTGAAAAGTGTCCTTGCTCACTGTAATATATGAACTCAACCAGGTGCACCACCCCTGGCCCCCCTAACTATTTTCTAACAATGTGAAAGCATTATTTGCCTCTTTTGCATTAGTGGTGCAAATGTAATTTATTGATAACCTTTCCTTGCATCTTAGCACAGCTCAGGGTGTCATCAGTTCATTAGCAATTATTTTTTCTTCTTTCATTGAGCACAGGAAGAATATGCTAGTTCCCCTTAATGTTATTGATGAAGCACTATAGTTATTAAATCTTGTCTTTGTGTCTATAATGAAAAGAGAAACATGTGTAAGGCAGTCCTGCTTGCTACTGTGTCATGTTTGTCTTGAAGAGTACTTTATGAGATTAAGTTGAGAAATAAAACTTTTCCCCCCCCCATGGAGTAACACACTTGTGTGAAGGAGCAACTGATAAATTAATTAAACTAGGGGGTTTGCCAAATGATTTCCTGGACATGAAGAAGTCAGTGTACTCCAAGGAAAATTAACTGATGAAAAATTTGAACTCCCAAGTGTAAGCTAGAAATACTGAAAACTTTTCTTGTATTTAGGAACTTTTCTAATGAAATAATTGATTATATTAGGTGATGTGATTTTTAAAAAATGTGTTTACTTTTTTAAAGATGGATGCATCTGGACCCTCAGATAATGATGTGCCAAGTCGAACACGACCTAAGAGCCCAAGAAAGCATAATTATAGGAATGAGAATGCCCGAGAAAATCTTGGTGATTCTCCTCATCAGAATGTCTCAAAAGTAAGTGTTGATCAAGAAAGGAGAGGTCCGGGAGGTGGCGCAGTGGATAAGCGCTAGACTCTCAAGCTTGAGGCCCTGAGTTCAATATCCTGCAGCACATGTAGTAGAATGATGTCTGGTTCTTTCTGTCTCTTCTCCTATCTTTCTCATTAATAAATTTTAAAAAGAGAGATAAAGAAAGGATAGTTACTGTTTTTTTTTAATCTGCCTTTAAATTTAGTAGTTGTGTATTTTTTAGTTTTATACTTATTTTATCTTGTACTATTTGAAAATAGGATTCTTTTTTGTTTTTATCAGAGCTCGGTTCAGCTCTGGCTTATGGTGCTGCTAGTGATTGAACCTGGGAACTTTGGTGCTTCAGGCATGAAAGTCTTTTTGCATAACCATTATGCTATCTCCTCAACAGGATTTTTTTTTTTTTTTGTATTTGGGTTAAATATAAACTCAGGTTCTTAATTTTTTACTTTTAATTTTTTACTTTGAGCTACATTTTGCATGTGGCTCAAAATGACTAATAATCAGATAGATTGTCTTGACTTTATACTAGGCATTTACTAAATCTAGTGCCAAGCACTAGTCATGAGGATGTAAATGTTTTTAGCTCTCAGGAAGCAAATAGGAGCAGGTGCTGTCCATTATAGTTAGTGCATTGCTCAGGCCAATAACATAACACATAGAGGGACCTTCTTTAATGCAAAGTACTATTATATTCTTTCAGTCGTTTCTGTCACCAACTAATTTGTATGTATGTGTCACTAATTTGGAAAATAAGAAAATTGTCAACCACCAGTCAACTCACTGTCAATTGATAACATTTAAAATATGTTTATTTAATTATTAACATGAGAGAACTGTAACATAACTCTGAGACTTGGTGGTGGTTCATGTTTTTTATTTCTCAGCATAAATGTATTTGTAGAAATGTATTCTTATTTTGCTGAGATTTACTTCAGAAGACAATTTAGTGTGGCTTAGGAGGTGGTGCAGTGGATAAAGTATTGAACTCTAAACCATGAGTTCTTGAGTTTAAGCCCTGTCGCTGCATGTGACAGTGATGCTCTGGTTTGACCCCCTCCCATTAATTATTATTTTTTTTAAATGAGAGTAAGATCCAGAGAAAGAAACAGAGTGAGAGTAGAGCACTTAGGCGTTAATTTTTTTTTTTCATAATTACTGTACTATCTCCCCAGGCCAAGAAACGTTCTTTAATTAGTTTGATAAGAAAGAGAAATTGAAAGGGAAAAGGAATAGAGAGGGAGAGTGAGACAGACACCTGTAGCACTGCTTCACTACTTGTAAACCTTTCCTACAAGTGGGACTGGTGGCTTGAGCCTGGGTCGTTATGAGTGGTAATATGTTCACTTAGCCATTTACATTGCTGCCCAGCTCCTGGCAAGAAACTTTGAAATATGATGTGATTGTATTTTGAGTAAATTTGCCACACTTTCTTTAATCATTAGTATTTTACGTGTTTAAGTTTAGTTCTTAGACTATAAATAAAATTTGAGCAAGAATTTGTTCTGTAGAATTGTTTTACATTAAATTTGTCTGTAATCTTAGTATTCTCCCACCCCATTTTCTTTAAACATTTGATGTTGAAACAAACATTGCTGAATGATGGTTAAGCATTTTTTATGTTTTGGAGGAAAAGTTTTGCTTTCAATCTATTCCTGAAGTCTTTATTGACTTTTGGGTTATAAACTGCCCACTTTTTTTTTTTTTTTATAGTTTAACTTTAAAGTAATTTACAGCAATATTGCTTTTCTATTCTGCATTTCTCCAGGACAAGATGACTTAACCATGGGATAAAGTCTAATTTTGTGATGGGATACTTTCTCAGTTTGGTAGATGATAGAGAAAACTGCATCATCAGCTGCAGATTAGTATTTTATTACTACATTTAATAAACATTACTAAGTCAAGGAATTTATAACTTTCAATTTGAGTAGCTGATTGAATAGCTAAAGGCCTCCAATTTATTCAAGCCATCCTTCAGAAGAAATTTGCTTCTATGCTATATAAATGAAGATTTTATTAAAATATTTTCTCATATTCAAAGTAATTGAAGGTCTAGGTGGTAGCACACCTGGTAGGGCACACACATCAGCATCTGGGAGGACTGAGGATCAAATTCTGAGTCCTCATTTGCAGGGGAAGGGATGGTGCAGTGACTTTACCAGTGTTGGAACAATGCAGTAGGTGTCTCTTTCCCTTTTCCCCATCAAAGAAAAAGACTGCTGGGTGCAATGGAGTCTTGCAGGCAGAAAGGTAATCCTTGTGCAACAGTTAACAGTTAATTGATTAATGCTTGCTTGTTCTGAAATCTGAAAAACTGTTAGCATCATTAGTATTATTGATAAAGAATGAGTTTGACTTATGGAATTAAGTTAGGAAAGAAAATGATGTGATTTATATTACTTAAAATAGGGTTTACTGGTAGTATTTGATTTCCTGATATAAAACCATGAAAATAATTTTCTCCCTATTTAAATATTTTCATTCACTGTTGCTTTGGCCAGAAACATCTTTCCCTTAATTTCTTTTTTTCCTATGAATAAGTAGGTTGAGTATATTGTAAACCTTGATATTTCTCTGTTTTACCTTTAAAAAAAGTCTTGTGTGTGTTTACTGGTCTTAAGCTAGCAATTGACAATCTTCAGTGAATACTTAAGTCAGCCTGACGTAGGTGCCTTATTTTTGAAGAAACTCTACCTTTTCTTATTTATAGTAAAATTTATTTTTAAAAAATTACTTTACCTGAAGACTTGGTTATTAGTTGAAGTATCTCAGTTAAATTATAGGCAGCATTTAAGAATATATTATATGTATATACATATATATATATAAAGGTATGCTATTTGTTTCTTTTTATAGCCTCCTGTAGAAAATAAGCTCAAAGCATTCAGTATTGGAAAAATGAGTACAGCTAAACGAACTTTAAGTAAGAAGGAACAAGAAGAATTGAAAAAAAAGGTAATGTTTGTGTTTGAGTCATCTTTGAAGAGAAATATGTATAAGGGGTAATAACTATGGGTGGTAGAGATGGTTTTCAAAGATTTTTTGGCGTCCAGGTATTTTCAGTTTCCACTTACAAGTCTAGTCTGTAAAACAAGGTATTTCCAGAGGTTCAGCTTATGTTCCTACTCCCTGTACCATTTCTTTCTTGTCTTGTCTTTTTCTTTCTTTCTTTTTTTCTTTTTTTTATGGAACAGTTTTATTTTGTGACCTATCTTTGTGTAGGCAATTCTTCTTCTAGCGTTTGCCCTTCAATTATGTGTTCTGATATATTGTACCCACTGCTCTTTCTTGGATGAACACTTTATTTTACTATACACGTATGCTTTTTTTTTTCTCTACCATTTTTCCCTTTCAGTTTTATCTTAAAGATCACTAAAAGGGGGAAAAGAGAGAGAAAGAGAGAAAGAAAGGAAGAAAGAAAGAAAGAAAGAAAGAAATCCATAGCACTGCTCAGCCCTGGCTTATGGTGGTGTGGGGGCATTGAACCTGGGATCTCAGAACCTCAGGCATGAGAGTTTCTATGCGTAACCATAATGCTATCTACTCTGTTCTGCAAAAAATACTGAGTTAAAAAAAAAAAGTAGATTGGAGCTGGGTGGTGGCACATGCAGTTGAGTGCAGAAGATATGGGTTCAAGCCCCTGGCCTTTACTTGCAAGGGGGAAGCTCTACCAGTAGTGAAGCAGTGCTTGCAGATGTCTCTCTCACTTTGTAACTCCCCATCCCTCTTGATTTCTCTCCATCCTGTCAAATAAGAGAAAAATAAAATGTAGACGTGCAATAGTTTATTCCACAAAAATTCTATTGAGGCCTCTGTATTTTGGTCTTTTGCCAGTACAGATAATGCCATTATGCATAAGACTTTTTGGTAGTATCTTTGGTATACTTACAGGAGTTGCTAACTGGGTCGAATGGAAAAAATGCATAAATGTAGCTCATCTTGCTGCTGTCAGTTATTCAGGTCATTTTGCATTCCTATCAAGTGCATTAGAGATTATTCCCCTATAACCTTCTAACAAAGGATGTTATAGGAGAAATTTTTTCAGTCTCCTTGAAGAAAATGGTATCACTGTAGTTTGAAATTTATAGTTCTCTTGCAAGTAAGGTTGAATAGCAGCTTCTCATGTATTTGTGTGAAGTATCTTCTCAGTTATTCATATCTAGACCAGTCTTTATTTAATTTTAATTTTATTATTTTTAAAATTTTTTTTCTTTTTTTTAACATTTATTTTATTTATTTATTCCCTTTTGTTGCCCTTGTTGTTTTATTATTGTAGTTATTATTGTTGTTGTCGTTGTTGGATAGGACAGAGAGAAATGGAGAGAGGAGGGGAAGACAGAGAGGAGGATAGAAAGATAGACACCTGCAGACCTGCTTCACCGCCTGTGAAGCGACTCCCCTGCAGGTGGGGATCCGGGGTTCGAACCCGGATCCTTATGCCGGTCCTTGTGCTTTGCGCCACCTGCGCTTAGCCCGCTGCACTACAGCCCGACTCCCTATTTTTTAAATTTTTTATTGTCACCAAGGTAGCGATGGTGTTCAGTTCTGACACTATGAATCTACTGGCCCCAGTGGCCACTTTTTCCTTTTTTCTTCCTATTTTATTGACCAGGACAGAGAGAAATTGAGAGAGGATGGGGAGGTAGAGAGGAAGAAAAGTAACTTAGCTCTGTGTAAAGTGTATTAACACATTGTGGTACAAGTTACAGTGTTTTTCTCATCAAGTTACCCCAGAATTTTTCATTGAAATCAGTCATCTACTTCTTTCTGACTTGAGATACTCCATTTTTGAATACTAGGTTTCTACATACTATTGTATTTATTTTCATATTTTTTATATTCATATTTTCTATGTTTTGTTGACCTTTTTCTATTTTGTACATGTTTTGGGGACATTTAAAATATTTATAGTTGACATTGTCAAGATTTTTTAGCTGTTTTTACAACTCCTGGAGATATTGCTGCTTCAACTTTTTTGTGTTGTTTATATTTATTTCTTTTCTAGTAAGGGGGTGGGGATAGAAAGGTACCAGCTTCACTTTGGCACATTCTATACTGAGGATCAAACTCAGAACCTTATCTTTCAGAATCCAGCACTATGCCACCTCCTGAACCATGCTGCTGTTTTAACTTTTTTTTTCTTTTAACATTCATTCATTCATTCATTCATTCATTCATTCATGAGAGAGAACTAGAGCATCATGTTGGCCCATGTGATGCTAGGGATTGATCTTTGGACTTGATGCTTTGAGGATCCAACACTTTATCCTTTACTAACTCTTCAACTTCTGTCTTCAGTGGTTTCTAAAAGTCAGCAATTAAATCATCATGCCTAGGAAAATTTGTAACATGAACAGAATTACATATATGTTTTGTGCTGTTACTATGCAGTTTGATCTTCGAATTGTCTAAACACTGTGTGTGTGTGTGTGTGTGTGTGTGTGTGTGTGTGTGTGTGTGCGTGTGTGCGTGTTTTCTGGACCCATAAATTGCTAATAGATGAGCAAAACTCCCTTAGATTCAATGTTAATATCTAATACCTACTCAGAATCAGATAGTGTATTTATCTTAAGCTATGCTTTTATTTTTGTGTGTATTCAGGAGGATGAGAAAGCAGCTGCTGAGATTTATGAAGAATTTCTTGCTGCTTTTGAAGGTAGCGATGGTAATAAAGTGAAAACATTTGTGCGTGGAGGTGTTGTTAATGCAGCTAAAGGTAAGCGTGTATATTATGATCATGAGAATACTCAAACATCTTGATTGAATAGCTGCCAGTAATTATGAAGTTTGGTTACTTCTAAATTTCATGTTTGCTTTTTATCAGCACCCTCTAGTGGTGATTTTTTATTTAAAAAATTCTGGCCAAATGTGGATTAGTGAAAAATTAGGACCAGATAATTTTTTAAAAAATAATTAAATATCTTCCAAGTTTCAAGAGAGCAGAGTGCTTTGAAAAATCCAAATATATTTTATAACTTACAATAAAATCATTAAATTATTAGTTTGTAGAGAAAGGCAGTGTGCTATTTGAACTTAATTTCTTATTTTGCTAATAGAGATTATAGCACTGAATGCATTTTACATTTTCAAAAATCTAAAATCAGTAAAAAAATACAAATAATGAAATTAGTTTTGAAAAGTAGAATTTTAAATTTCAGAAGAACATGAAACTGATGAAAAAAGAGGAAAAATCTATAAGCCATCTTCAAGATTTGCAGACCAAAAAAACCCGCCAAATCAGTCATCTAATGAAAGACCACCATCTCTTCTTGTGATAGAAACCAAAAAACCTGTAAGTCCTACTTAAGTAAGTGACCATCTATATTCAAAGATGACATTGCCAGTGATAACTTTTAGTACTTCCACTGGGAGTAGAACATTGCCTTCTTGATTTTGGGGGTTGATACTGGGTTCTGATGTGTAACCTTCCTAAATGAGAGATAATAAATTAATTAGAGTATGGCATGGAGATGATATTCTTTTTAAGCTCTTTGAATAGTGGGAATTAATTTGGTTTTGTTAGTAGCATACTGGAAGTCAAAGTTGACTGTACTTTAAATGTAAATGTAAAATAAGATTGTCTTTGTAAATATTTTTAGTCTGGAGTGCCAGTTTCTTTAAGGCTATTTGTACTCCAAAATGTGTAGGTTGTTTACAACAGTTTTAGAATTGTCAGGACTAGTGATTCCTTTAAATATTGTCTTAGAATGTTGCTTTTGACTGGGGTTTTATGGGAGATAGTACATAAATACAAGTCTTGTCATTTGGGCATGAATTTGATGAAGAAAAGGGGCTACTGAATAGTGAAGCTGGTTTTCCTTATGACTTTAAAGGTACTCTAGAAACAAAGCAGCTTTTCTCAGCTAGAACTTATATATCATAATGATACCTTTTTTTTTTTCCCCCCTCCTCCAGGGTTATTGCTGGGCTCGGTGCCTGCACCATGAATCCACTGCTCCTGGAGGCCATTCCCCCCCCCCCTTTTGTTGCCCTTGTTGTAGCTTTGTTGTGGTTATTATTATTGCCCTTGTTGACACAATTTGTTGTTGGATAGGACAGAGAGAAATGGAGAGAGGAGGGGAAGACAGAGAAGGGGAGAGAAAGATAGACACTTGCAGACCTGCTTCACCGCCTGTGAAGCGACTCCCCTGCAGGTGGGGAGCCAGGGGCTCGAACCGGGATCCTTACTCCGGTCCCTGCGCTTTGCGCCACATGCGCTTAACCCACTGTGCCACCGCCCGACCCCCAATGATACCTTTTTTAAAGTAACCAATTTAGTGGCTTTTTAAAAAGTATATGCGCAGTTGTGCAGTGATCATTGATCTCTGATTTCAGAACATTTTTGTTCAACATAACATTTCCTGTTATGTTTGAGACAGAATTTGAGAAGGGAGAGGGAGACAAAAAGAAATACCTGTAGCACTGCTTCACTGCTTGTGAAGCTTCCATCCTACAGGTAGGGAGTGAGGGTTTGAAACTGGGTAGTGTGTGTGCTCAACTGGGTGCACCACTGCCCAGCCTCCTAACATTTTTGAACTTCTTTTAAACAGTTATTTTATTTGATAGGCCACAGAGAAATTGAGAGGACAAGGGAAGACAAAGAGGGAGATATAGAGATAGACACACCTGCAGCACATCTTCACCACAGGTGAAGCTTGCCCCCTGCGGAGGTCTTGAATCTAGTTTTTTGTGCACTCAACTGGGTGTAATACCACCTGGCCTCTACCATATGGCTTAACATGTTTGAAGTTTCCTTTATGTTGTGATTTACTTAGTATTTTATTCCTTTTTGTGATTGAATAAAATTATACTCATTTAGCATTTGGCAGATACTTGGGTTGTTTCTACTTTTTTTTTTAAACTGTAGTTAATAATGCTGCTATAAACAATCATGTATAGACATTTGTGTGGGTATGTTTTAAGTTCCCTGTATGTGCTGAGAAGTGGAACTATTGTGTAATTTTTTTTTTTATCATTTTGGGAAACTGCCAATTATTTACTTTGTCCTCTTTTCAGTATTTTATTTATTTACTTATTTGTTAGATACAGAGATACCTGCAGACACTGCTCACGAAGCTTCCCCCCGTAGGTTGGGGGCTTGAGGCTAGATCCTTGTGTATGGTACCGTGTGCGCTCAATCAGGTGTGCCACTACTTGGCCCCTCCAAATTGTTTTCCTGATAAGCTATTTACTGTCCATCAACAGTTGAGAATGGTTCTGTTTTTTCTACATCTTCAACACTTGTCTATTTAAAAATTTTATTTTAGTTATTTTAGTGGGCATGAAGTTGACTCTTGTTGTCATTTTCTTTTGCTTTTTCCTAGTTATGAGGGTCTGTGTATGCTTTTGTTATCTGTAGAAACAGGCAGCAAAACAGATAAGTGGCCCATTTTAATTGGGCTAGCTCCCCTTTCCCCATTGTAGGACGCCAGGCCTTAAACCTAGGGTCCTTGTGCATGGTAAAATATACACTCATGCGGTGCACCACTGCCTAGCTCTGGGCTCTTTTTATTGAGTTACAAGTCTATTTCAACCTTTTGGAGTCAATTTTCTTATCAGCTACATTTGTCTTCCCTTGTACTTGGGTTGTGTTCACACTTTTTTTTTTTGCTCGAAATTAAAAAATTTTAAATTAGTGACTTAATAGTGATTTACAAGATTATAAAACAGGAGGGATATAATTCCACGTTGCTCCCACCACCAAAGTTCTGTGTTCCCCACCAACAGTAACCACCATAGTTCTCCCAAGTTCATAGTTTATGGGTTGACTGTACGCATATTTTTTCAAGTTCATGTGTTTTAATTCTCTATATTCTACTTGTGAGTATAATTATCCCATAGTTGTCTTTATACTTTTTCTTTATACATTTTTTTATAATATATCTTAAATATTTTTGATAAAGTTCAGTTCCATTAGTGTTTTCTTTTCTACTCTTTTCTACTTTTGTTACAGCTAGGAAACTTTTGCTCAAGTTCCAGGTCATAAAGATTCACTGTACATGTTACTCGGAATCTCAAAGCTTTAAGCTTGTACATTCAGATTCTTGAACCATTTCAGTTAACCTATATTTATTCATTCACGAGAGAGGGAGAGAGAGAAGATATACTAGATCAGCACTCTAGCACATGGGATACTAGAGTCTGAATCTGGACTTCATGCTTTTAAGTCCAAAGTTCTAGCCACTATGTCAGCTCCTCTGAGTCGATTTTTATTTTTAATTATTATTACATTATTATTATTTTTTACTATCTTTATTGGATAGAGAAGACATTGAGAGGCAGGGTGGGGGTGGGGGGATAGGGAGAATGACAGAGATACCTGCAGCCTTGTTTCACCACTTGCAAAGCTTTCCCCCTGCACATTTTAACATGTGCGGTCAACCAACTGAGCCACCAACTGGCCCCCTGCGTTTTTGTTTTTTTTTTTAACCAGAGCACTGTTCAGCTCTAGCTTGTGGGGGTGTGGGGGATTGAACCTGAGACTTTGGAGCCACACTCAGGCATGATCTGAGTTAATATTTATATGTTGTTTGGAGCTTGTCCTGGTACCATATGATTAAAAGACAGGTGATATATAGACACTTGCAGCACTACTTTACTGCATGTGAAACTGCTGCACTCAGTCAGATGCATCACTACCTGCCCCCTAAAAGACTTAAGTTTTCTACTACAGATTAAATCCAGGATCTACTCAGGCTTTACCACTGCGCTACCTCTCCAGCTCAAATTTGTATGTATGTAGTGAGTGAGAGCAAAGAGTCAAAAGTGAGTGCAAAGCACCACATTATTTCTGTCTATTTTGACCTCATGTGGTTTTGGAAATCAGCCTTATACATGCAAGCAGGTGCCTCACTACTGTATCACATACTCAACTCCCTAACTTTGGCATTTTTAAGAGAAGGATTTTAAGCAGTTTTGAAAGTGATTTAAAAAGAGACATTCTAAAGTTTTTATTGCTCAGTTCATATCCTCCTAAGATGTTTTGAAGAATATATGTTTTTGATATTTGTCATGGTAGCTTTCTTTATATGGTGGTTTAGTAACCTTAGAGTCATTAGCTTTGTCCCCTGAGGCAGGGGTGATAGCAAGGCGATTGTGCAAAAGACTTCACTTGAAGCCTAACATTCTGAGGTTCAGTACCTGAAACCACTATGAGCCATGCTCAGCAATGCTCTGGTCAAAAAGTAAAATGAGGTCCCCCCCCCTTGTTTCCATTTAGTAATATCTAGATTAAGCGCTGTATGTAGGCTTTTGGAGGATAAAAGTAGTGACTTGGGGCTGGACAATGAATTATTAGGAAAGTGAACAAATTACTATTGGCGAGCGAGGACTTGGGCTCGAGTCTCCAGCTGGGGGAAGCTTCACAAGTGGTGGAGTATGCTGCAAGTATAACTTTTTCTCCCATTCTATTGTCCTGTTTCTCTCTGTCACAATAAAACAGTAATACTTCTAAAAAAGGGAGAGAATGGAGTAGTGGATATTTAGTGCAGGCACTGAGTCCCAACAATAATCATGGTGGGGTGGGTAAACACCAACAACATAGTATCTTCTTTACTATAAGACTGCTGGTTATCATTTAAATTGTTTGGATGATATAATTGTTAACTGTTCTGTTTGAGAGAAGGGAAACACATATTCTCTTGAAATTTATGCATAAGTGGCACTAAGATAATTTTGAAGGATGTCTATTAAAACTTTAATTTTGTTTGATTTTCTTTTGTTTGAATTTGTCATAGCCACTGAAGAAAGGGGAAAAAGAAAAGAAGAAAAGTAATTTAGAACTTTTTAAAGAAGAATTGAAACAGTAAGTTTTGTAGAATGGAGAATGGTTATCTGAAGTTATATTGAGTTATATGGGTGCAGATATGAAGAGTGTTAGCATACCATAGTTATTACTATTATTATTACTAATATTACTATTATTATTATTATAGATTGTTTTATATGTTATAGTGGTATTTTATGTCTTTGAAAATGAATTAGCATTTAATCAAGCACCCAAGTTATTTTTATCAAGTGAATGTAATTCAGTTGATTGATCTAATGTCTAATTGATCTAGTGCAGGTCTATCTAGTGGAAGCATCCAGAGGTAGGGGCAATGAGTGGTCAGTCTTAGTCAAAGAAAAAATACAGTTTTGGGGCTAGACAGTGGTGCATCTGTTTGAGCACACATAACCATATGTGAGGACCTGAGGTCAAGTTCCCACCTACAGGGAGGAAGTTTCATAAGTGATCGAGCAGTGCTGGAAACCTCTTTCTCTCTCTCTCTTTCCCCCTTCCCCCTTTCCTCCTCCCCTTCTATCTCCTCCCCTCTCAGTTTTTCTGTCCTATCAAAATAAATAATAAAAAAGAAAAAATATTTCTTTAATGTTGAGTTAGCTCTTTCCCTTAAAAATGGTTTGTGTATCCATTGTTTGTGTGATCGTTTAGGTATTTGCCATGATGTAGCTAAGGGGCACTCTGTCCTTAATCATCAAGACCAGCACTTAATTACAAATAAGTTCAGTTTAAAGTGGTACCTGGTTCTTTTCTTATAATAAATGTTAGCAAACTTTAGCACATTACTAGTGATTGTAAATATTTTTAACAGAATTCAAGAAGAACGTGACGAGAGACATAAAACAAAAGGCAGGTTAAGTCGATTTGAACCTCCTCAGTCAGATTCTGATGGTCAGCGTCGTTCTAGTAAGTGACATTTTAATGTTTTTATATGTGACAAATTAATTCTGAATACTAAGACTTCTTTTCTTCTTTTAAAGTGGATGCACCATCAAGAAGAAATAGATCATCTGGTGGTAATACAGTTTTTTGCTCTTAAATTATTTGAAAATTTCCAAGCATTGTAATTTGCAGGTTGTAATTTCTTTTTTCTTTTTGCCTTAGTTCTTGATGATTATGCACCTGGCTCACATGATGTTGGAGATCCAAGCACGACTAATTTATACCTTGGAAACATTAATCCACAGGTAATGTTAGAAAATTAATTGAGGTGAATATTGGTCTACTTTTTAAAGATTTGTTAATTAGTAGATTTATTAATGAGAGAGAACTGGTGATTGCAATCAGAACCCCATGCTTGTGTGTCCAAATGTTTTATCTACTGGCTTCAGGGCAGCATTAATTAAAAAAAAAAAAGAAGCCAGAGCGTTGTTCAGTTCTGGTTTATAGTGATGCTAGGGATTGAGCCTGGGATTTGGATCCTCAGGCATGTACTTCTTTTTCTTTTCTTTTTTAACTTTTTTCCCTTTATTATTGGATAAGAGATAGGAACTGAGAGGGAAAGGAGGGATAGAGAGGGTGAGAGACAGATACCTGCAGCACTGCTTTGCCACTTGTGAAGCTTTCGCCCAGCTGGTGGGAACTGTGGGCTTGAACCTAAGTCCTTGCGCATTATAACATGTGCACTCAACCAGATGTGCCACCACCCGGCTCCTGTAATTCATTTTCCATAGCCATTATGCTATGTCCTGACCTTCAGTCAACTTGCTCTTACTCTTTACTGTCCTTTCTTACTTTTACTGTCCTTCACTAAAAAAAAGTCAATCCAAAGTAATCAAATTTGGTAGACCTACCTAAATAGTATCTAACGTTTTCTTATAAAGCAGAAAATTACTGGCATGATCCAAATGGTCTTCCTACAATTGTTTATTTTATTTTGTTTTGTTTTATCCCCTTTTCACTATCTTATCTAATAGGACAGAGAAATTGAGAGGAGAGGGGGAGATAGAGATAGAAACACCTGCAGACCTGCTTCACTGCTTGTGAAGCGTAGTTTTAGTATTACTTTGTTATGGGAAATGGGAGTGCTAGTTGCACATAAATGCTGTTTTTTTAGAAAGGGTTTGTGGCAGTGCTAGGTATTGAGTTAGTGAGTCAGGCATGCAATAATTGAGCTGTCTTCTTGGCCCTTTTTATTAAAAAAAAAAAACTTATTTTGGATAGAGACAGAAATTTGAGAGTGGAGGGAAAGAGACAGGCACCTGCAGCATCGCTTCACTGCTTATGAAGCTTCCCCCTGTATATAGTTGAACTAGGATTCGTGTGCACTGTATTGTGTACAGTCAACCAGGTACACCACTGTCCAGCCCACCTGAATCCTCCTTTTTAAATGAGTTAGTTTTTAGTGAAAGAGACAGGGAGAGGAGACCAGAGCATTGTTCACCTGTGGCTTGTAGTTCTGTGGGTTGAACCTAAGATGTTGGGGGCCTTGGGCATGGTAAATCTGGTGTCCTGCACGCTACACTACATCCCTAGCTCTTCAGCTACTCTTGTTCCAAGATCATATGGATTTTGGACCTTGTTACATATTTGCCATTTTCTGTTTTTATACTTACAGTAGTTGGTTGCTAGTAAAGGAAAATCACCAGGTCCTTTTATTTTTCTTTCATTGCAACAGTTATTTTCTCCTTTATTTAAATGTGGTAATCAGTGTTGCCTGAGAAAATTCTGTTAATTGCCTAAACAAATTGTATTAAAACAGTTTATTTTAGCTGCAGAGGAAAAGGGAGGTGAAGGAGTGCTTTTCATTTTTTTCCTCCCGTAGCTACTTAGCCTCATTAGTCAGCCACTTTTGAGTGTTTTTGGTATGAAAACTTTGTGTATGTTTCTTGAGGGCTGGATACGACTATTGCACAGTAAAGATCCTTGTATAGAGGTCCTACTATCCCAATGGAAAATTATTGATTTAGTATGTCTCTCTTCATTTTTCAAAAACTGCTTTGCCTTCTGTTGCATAGAAATCATTTGCATACCAACAACACTTACATCTTTTATTAGATGAATGAAGAAATGCTATGCCAAGAATTTGGAAGATTTGGCCCTTTAGCCAGTGTGAAAATTATGTGGCCTAGAACTGATGAAGAAAGAGCAAGGGAGAGAAATTGTGGTTTTGTTGCCTTTATGAATAGGAGAGATGCTGAAAGAGCTTTAAAAAATTTAAATGGTAAGAAAGATTTTATTGCACATTTGTAAAATTCAGACTCCTTTGGTTCTAAAAAGTGTTTCTTAAAACCCAAGAGAAATTGGACTAGAAAATGGAAATTCAAATCACTGGGGGTCTTAATTTTTTGTTTACTTATGAAGGTGACCTTTCTTTTCTTTTTCATAGGAAAGATGATTATGTCTTTTGAAATGAAGTTAGGTTGGGGTAAAGCAGTACCTATTCCTCCACATCCAATATACATTCCGCCTTCCATGATGGAACATACGCTTCCCCCACCTCCATCAGGACTGCCTTTTAATGCGCAGCCTAGAGAGCGGTTAAAAAACCCCAATGCTCCCATGTTACCACCACCCAAAAACAAGGAGGATTTTGAGAAGGTAATTTAAAAAATGTACATAGGCCGCATCTAATTTGTAAATACTAAATCTGTGGTAGTATTTCTTTTCAACAATTAAATAGAAAGTGTGTGTGTAAATCTGTTTGGCAGCTCTTAAAAAAGATAAGTAGATGTGTTCCCTGCCTTAGCCCATGGAAACCCCTTATATTGAGATACTAGGTCATTTTTATTTGTGACTACCATTCTTTTTTTTTTTTTTACCACTTAATATCTCCCCTTCCCTCACTTTGTCCACTATTGTATCCAGTTTTGCTTAAGTGCAGTTTCTAGATTTACTTTGTTCTGAGAGAGTCATACTTTGTATTTGGTTAAGTGACTTTTCAATAAGACAGATCTAAACTACTGTTTGGATGGCACTAAATGATTTAGTTCTCAAGATTAGAGGCTTTTAGAATATTTGAGAGTTTATGTGTTTAAAAAACATTTAACTACTATAGTAAAAGCAAAGGGTGAGTATTTTCTTTTTATTAAACATAAAACCAACTTAATTTCAAGCTTTAAGAATTTGTTGGTTCTATTATGAATTAATTACACTTAAAATGGCAGGGCTGGTTTTAAAGGCTTGGGAACAAAGTAGCAAACTGTATGGTCAGAGGCAAACAGTTAATTATTTCACAAATTAAAATCTTTATCTGATAATTCTCAGTGTAGTACCTATTTCAGTGCATTGATGTGCATTCTGGCAGGAATGTTCTGATTCTTTGCATTTAGTGAACATTTATTGTTCACTGAACACATCCATTTGCATTTATGTTATTGCTTAGTGTATGATTACTTCAAATGCAGTGATTGCCTGCAAAACTTGTGATTAGATGTGTAGTATTTTCAATGCATATGTATATTTTTGCTTGTTACTTGTTAACAATACTCACATATTCTATGTTTATTATCTGATGTGACTTCATATACAGACTCTGTCGCAAGCCATAGTCAAAGTGGTTATCCCAACAGAAAGGTACATGTTTTTCTTTATTATTACTGATCTAAATATAGACAATATCCCCTTCTGAATTACAAAAAAAGTGGTGTTGAGGAAAAGGTAATATCTTGACTGAGCAATGGTTTCTTCCCAGTACTTTTGGGGTGGGGGGGATATGTGAAATTATAATTAACTTTAGTATATTGTGCAATTTTATGTCTATTTTCATTGTTAACAGTAATGGGAAGTTCATAGTATTAGCAGTAAGATTGTGTTTAATGGATTTAATCTGGAGTTGTTAGTTGGATGTTAGACAATTGTAATGGGAAAATAGGTGTTTTAAAATGTCTTAAATTCTAGATAAATTTAAGTTAATTTAGAAAGTCACAGGCTGTTATTTTTTCCTTGGTTTCTTAATTATCTGTGTTTAATATAGAACCCTAGTTTTAGTTCTCTTCATTGCAGTTACAGCTCTCCCCTGCCCCCTCCCTAATTAAGATATTTTTTTTTTAGAGTAAATTATTTTTGTGAACACTGGACATTTTAGAAATTACTTTTTCATAACAAAAGTATTTGGAATTCTTTTATTTTCCTTTCTTTTATTTCCTTTTTTCAACATAATGTTAAAGCAGAAGAATTCATGCTCTAGGTGTGCTCTTGCTCAGTCAAGCTAGGCCTTTTCCCAAACACAGGAACACAACACTGGTTGAATAATAAATGAACACAAAGAATACCAAATTCTCTTTGACATTGGCCTTGGTGAGCAACACCAGCTGAACTGTCTGCGGCAGCGGGGGACCAGGAAAACATCATGGGATGGATTGGGAAAGTATACAGTTTTTGACCAGACATTGGTACGATCGACTCCAATAAATGTGATTTTATTATAACTAAACTAAGAGACCTTTTTCTTTTTTCTTTTTTTTTGTTGTTGTTGCCCAGAATAAGATAATTACCATTTTAAACTAAAATAATGCACTTAAAAATATATTATCTTTTTGTACTACACTGTTTTCATTCTGATAGAAGTCACCCTTTTAAAATAAGAAATTAAACACACAATCCTTAAGGAAAAAGTGTGATTATAATTCTTTAACAGACTTGAATTTAGGTTAGTAGAAATTAATTGTCAGATTTTGATTTTAAATAAAATGGAACATTTTAAAACTTTAAATTTTCTAAGAGATCTTATCAGTTACAAGCCTGTTTAAAACTATAATGGGTTTTTTTCCACTGATAAAGCATTCACAGGGAAGTTACTTTGTAGCATTTAAAAAAACATAAAACCATAGTAGATTTATTACACATTAATCAGCTTATTTCTGACCAAAATTTTGAGTTCATATTTTGCTGAAAAGTCTTGACTTACCATTACAATGAATTATTTGTTTTAAACTTGCTAAGTCATTTTTCATCTATCTTTAACATTTAAGTCAAGTTGTTTTTGACTTGATTCTTGTAAGATTCTAGATGTATAGCATTTGTCCACACAGTGATTGATATATATTATGATACATAAAATTTCCTTTCACATAGACACATATCAGTGGGAGTTTTGGAGCTGAATATTAACTTTATCTTATCTCCCTTCAAAATAATGTCATTAACTATATGGATGCTGAGAATACATTCTCATTTGGATATCACCAAATGCACATTTGCAGAGCAATTAGTACTTTTGTGAAAAAGCATTTTTAGATTTAAGCTAAATGATACTTTTGGTATTTTGTTTTAGCTATTTGAGGTTGAAATAATAGTTTTAAATATATGTAGTTCCCCTTGCAAACATTTTAAACCTTCCTGTAGTTTTTTTGACTTCCCTCAGGAGGTCAAAAAGATTGTCCCTCCCCCCTCCCCCAGCCCCCATGTAGATCTTGTTGTATCCACTTAAGTGGATTTGTTTCAAAATTGTGAGAGAATAATTATGATCAACATAAATTTAAATTATTTTACTCTTCATGTACTCTGAAGCAGGGTATTATAGAGCAAAAAAAAAAAAAAAAAACCAACATGTTTTACTCTATACTGTATATTTCCTTATATACCAGCAATTATATGTATTTAATTTGAGCTGGGAACGCTAAAGATGTGATCTAATGTGTGCCTTGTACCAAGAGCCAATATCCTTTTGCTTCTCTCAGTTGTTATTTTGTCAACTCTATATGGTGGTGGACTGGTGAAATGAGAAATAAAAAATTATCTTACAATAAGCTGAGTCCCTTTTTTACCTGATACTGTTATCAGTGTCTAAAATTGTTTGGAGTCTGAAAAGTCATCATGTGATTTTAGGACCCAGCATCAGATTTTTAAAATAAAGACCTTTAAGAGCTCAGCCAATAAAATGACAATATAGAAAAGTTACTCACATTTGTTTATTTTTGGCTTATATACTGGAATATAATTGTTAAGAAAAAATGGGAAGAGTTTCTCACCATGTCCCTTTTATTTTTGAATGTTATGGAAAGAAGACTTTATTTACAGCTTGGCATATACGTACTTCATGATTAACAATGCACAGGCAGAATTATATATGTCATGAATTGTATGAACTGGTTTGAGTTGTGGTCCAAAGGGATGTTGCCTCATTAAAGATCAGATTCAATAAAAACTCTATCTGCCATATGTGTAATAGAAAAAAACACAGGTTAGATGGATTTTTTATTAAATCAGGCTTTAACCTTGTTAAATAGTTCTACTTTTTTTTTTTTCCAATGAATCATAGTCTTATTTATGACATTCCAATAGCACTACAAGAATACTTGATTTAGAAATGCCTTAAATTTGACATAGTGGGCAGTTCTTAGGTTACAATGATAATATGTAAGCTTTTAAGTTACTGATTTTATATATTTTCAGCTTTCCAAATAGTTGTGATTAATAATTTTATATTTTGCATTTGGAAAATTAAGTGGCATTTAGAAAAAAATCCAATCTTTACTACTATAATACTATGTTGTGGTTTTTCCACCTCCCCACCACCTTCCTCTTCCCTCCCACACTCCCTCTGCCCCACTGTCCCACTCCTTAAAGCACAAGACATTAACATATGCTCCAGGTTACTTTTTTAGTATGCAATTCTGTATTAGTCTCAGAATTATCCTTTTAACTTAGGTGAAGTATAGTTTTATATAGTGATAGGTCTGAATCCATTTTCTTTAACTGTGTTGTTGTTGTAGGAATTTGCTCGCCCTGATACATCGAATGATAGAGTTTGTTGTACGTGAAGGGCCGATGTTTGAAGCTATGATTATGAACAGAGAAATCAACAACCCTATGTTCAGGTTTGCATTCCTCTTTAGCCTTTAATTTAATTTTATTGAACTATATGTCAAGTATTGTGTCTGCCAGTGGAAAGATTCTCCCAAGATAAAATCTCAAAAGCAGCGCTCCATTGTTTGTTTTGGAGATTAAATGGAGTCTCAAATAGCAAAGCATGTGTTCTATATTGAGCTATATTTTCAGCCCAAAGCAGTGTTTTTAGATCACTCAAGTAAGACTATCAGATGAATAGCTTAAAATAACATAGCTATTCAGAATAGAATCAGTTATCCTATAAACCTCCAACTATATTTTACGTGTAAAAACTTACATTGAAAAGCATTATACAAAATATTTTTTCCTGGAAAATGCCGAACACATGCTATTTAATTAATTACATCAAAATTAGAGAAAGAAAACTGATCTAAGCACATTCTACCAGCAAAATTCAAAGAAGGCAGGCGGGCGGGCAAAAAGTGTATACCTGCTCCAGTAAGACAGCACACCTGGATAGTGCACATGCCTTGTCAGTGGCTTGGCCCCCGCTGCTTAGGAGCTGTGGTGTCTATCCCATTTTCATATAATAAAAATTTAATAATTTTTACCTCATATCTCAGTGGTGTTGAATACATTCACACCACGCTATCATCCCTACTATTCATCTCCACATTTTTTCTCATCTCCTGTAACTGAAATGCTATACTTGTTAAGCAATAATCCTTGCTCCCCAGCCTCTGCCAACTGCTTTTTTACCTTGTACCTCTTCGAATTTCTAAGTTTCTCATAGAACTAGAGTCATATAGTATTTGTACTTTTGAGACTGGCATATTTCATTTAACATAGTGCCTTCAGGACTCATCTGTTTGCAGCAGCAGCAGTTAGAATTTCTTTTTTAATGCCAGTAATACTCCATTCTAGGTATACATAACATTTATTTTTCAGGTGTACATTTAAAAAAGTATTTTAACTTATTTTGGAGAGTTAAAGATACTTTTTTTTTTTTTTGCCTCCAATGTTATCGCAGGGGCTCAGTGCCTGCACTACGAATCCACTGCTCTTGGAGGCTATTTTCCCCCTTTTGTTGCCCTTATTGTTTACTGTTGTTGTTATTATTATTGTTGTCATTGGACAGAACAGAGAGAAATTGAGAGGGGGGGAGGGAAAGACAGACACCTGCAGACCTGCTTCACTGCCTGCAAAGCTGAGGCTTGAACCAGGATCCCTATGCTGGTCCTTGTGCTTTGCACCATGTGTGCTTAACCCGCCGCTAAATGTTTTGAGTATTAACGCCAGTCACAAATATCTTCTGGGTAAAATGAAGATTTCAAGTATCTTTACTTTTGGTTTTATTTATAACTAAATATGAATAACTTACTTATTTTTATTATTTGAAGATAGCTCTTCATTAAAGAATATGTTTTTTGTTTGCTTTAGGTTCTTGTTCGAAAATCAGACGCCAGCACATGTTTATTATAGGTGGAAGCTTTATTCTATTCTTCAGGCAAGTAGAAGCAGTTGCTGTAATTTGGTCTAAAGTGTTAGACCTTTCCCACCCCTACCCCTGCCCTCATCAAGTTTTAAATACAGTTTCATTTTGGTAAATGCTATGAACTAGGAGCACAAATATATAATGCATTATTTATTTTAATTCTTAGACTTTTCTAATAATATTGTGGGTGTTTATTAGGGAGATTCTCCAACTAAGTGGCGGACAGAAGATTTTCGTATGTTCAAAAATGGATCCTTTTGGAGACCACCACCATTAAATCCATACCTGCACGGGATGTCAGAAGAACAAGAAACAGAAGCTTTTGTAGAGGAACCTAGTAAGAAAGGAGCCCTTAAGGAAGAGTAAGATTTACTTTAATGATAGTTTTAATTAATGATCTTACTAAGATGTTACTCCTAAAATATTGTTTAAATACTTGTAAAGTATTTTAAATAGAAGTAGCCCTCAATGCTTTACAGTTTTAGGCATTTTAACAAGTATATAGCTTTGTATCTAATTGACCTTGACCTCAGCATACTGATAAAAATGATTGGTGATCTCTTGGTGTGGTTTATTTACTTATTTTTTAAATTTCATATTAGTAGTGGGGTAATTACTTAAGGACCTTGAGTGTTCCTGCTTCTCTGTCTAAAAAAGAGGAAAACTGTGTATGATTTAGTAGGATGACTTGGTTGTGCAAACTTCTTCCAGAGTTTGCACTGTATGACCACCTTGGAAAAATATGTTTGATTTGTTCTAGTTAGCACTGCTATATTGCCATTAGCCTTATTTAAAAAGCAGAAACAGACTCAGCTATAATAATTTCTTTTCTTCACACTTCACACCAGAAATCTGCTAACCAAAAATTAGCATATTTTTCATATTTCACTGCATAATCTATAAATCTTAATGCTAATTTCGTCAGTGCATTGCTTTTTGTGTGTGCATTTGCTAATGGAGATCTTTAATATTTGAGAATGTGTTTGCTTTCATTTCTTTGGTTCAGGAATCTGCATACCTGAGCCCACAGAATAAATCTGCAACTAGTAACACACACACTTTTTTTCATAAAGTTTAATTGGGCCATAGTCATGCTCATTCTTTCACACATGTTGTATGTGGCTGATTTGATATTGTAGCAGCAGAATCAAATAACTTCCACAGAGATAAAGTGATCCTAAAAAACTATATGATCCTTTATGAAAAAGCTTGTCACTCTCTATTTACCTTTCCCGTGTAGAAGTGTGAAAGAAACAACTTGCCAATTTTAAATGTGCTTTTGTTAAATATATATTCCCTTTTGTTGCCTTTGTTTTATTGTTGTAGTTATTGTTGTTACTGATGTCATTGTTGTTGATAGGACAGAGAAATGGATAGAGGAGGGGAAGATGGGGATAGAAAGAGAGACACCTGCAGACCTGCTTCACCGCTTGTGAAGCCACTCCCCCTGCAGGTGGGGAGCTGGGGCCTCAAACCAGGATCCTTATGCCTGTCCTTGCCCTTTGTGCCACGTGTGCTTAACCTGCTGCACTACCACCCGACTCCCCTTTAAATGTACTTTTTATAAGTTAAAACTCATTGGAATCATTTCTAGGAAAGAATCCTTCTGCATTCAAGTTTTTTAAAAAAAATAAAATTAATTTATTTGGAATAGTTAACACAATGTATTTTTAATAAATTAGTTAATAAGTAAGTCCTGTAATGATAGTTGATGTTTGTATCTCTAAACATTTGTTAAAATGTATTCAGGCAGAGGGACAAGTTAGAAGAAATCTTGAGAGGGTTAACTCCGAGAAAAAATGATATTGGAGATGCAATGGTTTTCTGTCTTAATAATGCTGAAGCTGCTGAAGAAATAGTGGATTGTATTACTGAGTCCTTAGCCATCTTAAAGACACCCCTCCCCAAAAAGGTATGTAAATGATTTTTTTTAATGGAATGCTGGGATCAATTATGCAATGCCATTATACCACTTCCCTGGCTACCCTTTTTTTCTTTTTGACAGAGAGGTCAACCAGAGCTCTACCTTCTGTGGAATTCCACTTACTTTTCCTCTCCCTCCCTCCTCTTTGCCCTTCCTCCCCTCCCCTCCCTCCCTCTTTTCCTTCCTTCCTACCTTCCTTTCTTGTGATTTAATATTGATTTACAAAATTACAAGATAATAGGGGTATGATTTTACACCATTCCTACCATCAGAGTTGTGTCCCCATCCCCTCTGTTGGAAAATGCTGTAGTTCTCCCAGATCTATACTGACTATACTGTCATCTGTATCTATATTTTCTTGCCCTTTTTTTTGTCACCCTGCCTTCACTTCATAAGTTTCTACTACTGAACGCCGCCCCCCCACCTTTTCCATATTTAGATAAGAGAAACAGTACCCAACCTTCTCTGGTGTTTTCCAAACTTACTTCCTTTTCAGTGATGGTATAAAGACTCTAGTAGATAGCATAATTGTTATGCAAAGAGACACTCATGCCTGAGGCTCCAAAGTCCCAGGTTCAACCACAAGAAGCCAGAGCTGTGAAGTGCTCTGGTGTTTCTCTGTCTTTCTCTCTCTGCATATCTCTCAAAAATAAAATTAAAAAAAGACAAGATTCCTAGTGACAAACAATTCAGGGTTTAATAATTTACCTTTTTTTTGAGAGATCAAAACTCCACCATCTGTGGAATTCCATTTATTTTGACTTTATTGCTATTATGTGGTATTGGAAATTGAATCCAGGACCTCAGACATATAAAACATGTGCTCTACCACTATAACTGTGTCCTTGTGAATTCTATTTTTATGGAGCATTTAATTAAGTAAAGGGAGATAATAGTTCACTTCTTTTGGGGAATGAAATTGGTTTCCATTACGTACAAACTAGTCTTACTTTCCTTCTATCTGGAAAAATATGCATTTTAACTGGTATGTTTCCAACAGGTTGGAATTAATTATAAATTTTATCCTTGTCAAAAGGGGTGTGGTGATGTTAAATTTCATATAACTTTTAAAACCAGTTAATCTTTATTAAATTATTGCTATAAACATTATTGACTACCTCAAAAATTTAGTAAAAAATATAGTTCCAGATGATTTTTTATTTTTAATCTTATTTTATGTTAATCTTTTGGTATTCTAGATTGCCAGGCTATATTTGGTTTCTGATGTTTTGTACAACTCTTCAGCCAAAGTTGCCAATGCTTCATACTATAGAAAATTGTAAGTATAATGAGAGAAGCTGGTATTCCTGAATATTTGGGGATAGAGCTCAAGAGAGAGTTTTTTTTTTTTTAAGATGGTGAGTAAGTCAGAGAAAGAGTGAAAGAGACTTGCAGCAACAAAGCTTCCTTCAGTGTGGTGGTGGGAGGCTGGGCTTGAACCTGCATTTTGCTCACGGCAAAGCAGTGAGTAATAGTACACTATTTAAGTGAGCTATTACTTTGTTGATTAATTAATACTCTCCAGTAATAAACAATTTGAATTTCTTTAGTTTTGAAAATTAGAAAATGGATTATAGTCATGGAGCTTTAATTACTTTTAAGAGTTGTAATCATTTTTTTTTTGAAAGTTTTCATTTAAGTTGATTATGTAAGTTTTGTAATTAGCTATTGATAACAAAGTAGGAAAATTTATTGTACTTAGCCACTTCTATAATATATAATAAAAGTAGTGTCAAACTTAAAAAAAGGAAGAGACCAAAGGCAGAGCATTACTTTTTTTTTATAGTCTCTGCCCCCTTCTGATTATCATTGTTGATATTTTCAGAGGCAATAGGAAGTGATATTGCTGTACTGTAATTAATATAAAAATCTTAAGTTCTTAAAATTAATTTTTCTAGTTATTTTTTGAATTAGGGTCTGATAAGATATTTTTGCCTTGGTTATACCACTTTCATCATACTGTTTTTATTATCCTACTTAATTAGACAGAAGTTGAATGAGAGGGTGTGTTAGGTTTAAGATTCTTCACTAATCAAGGAACAAGCTCTTTAGACTTAGGGATTTTGCAGGAGAAATTTTCAAAATAGGAATTAAATGGTTCAGTTACAGTTTTAGAACTTAAACAAAACTTTCTCGATTTTTTTTTTTTATTATTTATTTTTTTAAGGAGTTATATGATAAATTTAAATATTTTCACTCTAGGTGGGGTTTTCATTGGCTAGCATGCTAAAGTAAATAAGGATTTGTAAACAAGTTTTCTTCTAAAACCATATTTATTTGAATTTCAGTTTTGAATCAAAGTTATGTCAGATATTTTCAGACCTCAATGCTACTTATCGTACAATTCAAGGTCATTTACAGTCAGAAAACTTTAAGGTATGTTTATTTTATTAATTTCACTCTAGTGGTCCGGGAAGTAGCGCAGTGGACAAAACATTAGACTCTCAAGCATGAGAGTCCTAAATTCAATCTCTGGTAGCACATGTACCAGAGTGATGTCTGATTCTTTCCTCTCCTTCTATCTTTCTCATTAATAAATAAAATAGTTTTTTTAAAAAACTTACTCTCGCATTTTAAATGTGGTAGAAGTTGGGAAGAGCACTAGAAGATATAGGTATGTATATCATATTTCAGAAGCCATTGTTTCAAAATTTACTATTTTACCCACCTTCAAATCTAGTGTTACTTTGTGCAGTAATATTTTGTGAAATAATTTGTGTTTCTCATATATTTATTTCTTTATTTTAATGAGAAAGACCAGAGAGAGAGAGAGACCAGAACACTGCTCAGGGCTGGTTTATGTTGGTGATGGGGATTAAACCTGGGACCTCAGAGTCTCAGGCATGAAAGTTGTTCACATAATCATTATGCTGTCTCCCTAGCCCAAGTGTTTCTTTTAAATATTGGTCTTTCTACAAAACACATTCATACGATCACTTGAAATGGTACATATAATCTAACTGGATTAAGAACGTATTTTAGTTTAGAAAATATATTCCATGACTAATTTTTTTTTAAGAAGACATATTCCACCTGTAGGGATAGCTTTATGATTGGTGAAGTAGTGCTGCAGGTGTCTCTTCTTCCCTCTCAATTTCTCTTGTTCCTCTCAATTTCTCTCTAGTCAAAATAAATAAAATATTTAATAAAAAAAATTTCCCACCAAGCTCGATTTTGTTAAGTGACTTTGCTATTTAGGTAATTCACATCCACAGCTCTGATTTTAAATTCTGGCAGTCAGAAAAAAAAAAAAAAAAAAAAAAAGAATAGAGCCAAATTTAGAGGGAATAGGGGGCAGGGAGAGAGACCAACATCTATAGCACTGCTTTACCACTATGAAGCTTCTTTCATGTCAGTGGGACTAGGGACTTGAACCTGGGCTCTTACACATGGTAATGTGTACACTGCAGAGTGTGCCACCACTCATGAGTCAGAAATTATAGAAGGAAACATAATGGGACAGAGCTAAATATTAACCAACATTAGGAAGTACTTCATTGGACCATCAAGAAGTTTGGTTCAAAACATGCCTACCATGATATCCAACTTTGTTAAGTTTTTAAGGTTGTGTTTCCTGATGTAGTCTTATGTTTTTCACCAGATATTGATGTTATGTGGCCAGAATGTCACTTTTCCATTGCTTCTGTTTTTCTTAATTTAAAGGTGACATTGATTTTTTTCTATTTTCTTTTTTTATTTCTTTAAAACATGGTAATAGGTATTTAAAGAATGTCAGTTTAAGGGAAATTTCAACATATGGTGATGGTCATTTCTGAGATGAAGTTTGGTATGTATGTACTTCCTCTAAATAATGATGGGCTATCTTCCTATTTAGCAACGGGTAATGACCTGCTTCAGAGCATGGGAAGACTGGGCAATTTATCCAGAGCCATTTTTGATCAAACTACAAAATATTTTCTTAGGACTTGTAAATATTATTGAAGAAAAGGAAACGGAGGTAAGCACTCAGTGGTTTTCTTAATTATTTTAGAGTTTATTTCTGTGGACACTGCATGTTTGATAGGCTATAGCTAAAGCTCTATGTGTTGTGAATATGGGCTATATTTGTAAATATCTGCTTCTTAAACAGTGGCTTTTTGCTGGAATTATTAGAGTGCAAGTGTCGAAAAGTTGTCTTATTTATAACAGGAATCTTGTTTCTGTATGTGAAAATTAGTGACTTATTTTATTGGACAGTATGAAGAGGTTTATATTAATAGAAATAATCAAATAATAGAGCAATGTAGAGATGATTTCATTCTGTTAAACTAGAGACCACTCTATAAATTGTATTTGAAAAGATGAACCAAAGTAGTAACAGATTTTACTCTTCACCATTTCTACTTCATTTGTTTTTTATTTATTTTTATTTCTTTATTGGGGGATTAATGTTTTACAGTCCGTAAGTACAGTAATTTGTATATGCATAAGATTTCCCATTTTTCCATATAGCAATACCTCCTCAGTATTTCTACATGTTCTGTCTTTCTAGAACTTGCCTTTATCTGAACTTGTTCATATTTCATATTTAAACAGCACTACACAGGACTTTATCCCCTTGAGGTGGAATATATTTGTTATAGACTAGTAGCATTCTATACTTCTTTGTTGTAATAGTCACCATTGTTTATTATATGTATATCATTGTGTTTATTTGACTGCCTGACTTCTTTCCTTATCCCTCCCAAATTCTGGTAAACTATATGACAGGAGGAAGTAAGGGGCCAGATTCAATTTTGCTCATAATTGTATCCCTAGTACCTTGTATGGTACTTGACATCAATACTGCTTGATAAATATTTGATAAGTAACATAAAAATGACTACTTTGTCAGACTAGGTGATAAAATATATTCTTTTCATGCCTTCATGTTTAACCTGTGAATAGTCATTTGGTTGCTTTTTACTTTATTGCAAATAAATCTTAAAATATGACTGGCAAGTAAAAGATGTCCCAGTAGTTAATGTGTGTGTTCATAGGATGTACCAGATGACCTTGATGGTGCCCCCATTGAAGAAGAACTTGATGGTGCACCTTTAGAAGATGTGGATGGAATTCCCATTGATGCTACTCCTCTTGATGATCTTGATGGAGTTCCTATAAAGAATCTTGATGATGATCTTGATGGAGTGCCTTGTAAGTATAGATTTCTTCTCTCTCTCTCTCTTTTTTTTTTTTTGGAAATTAAACTTTTATTGAAAACAAAACATGTTAGGGAAAGAGAGAGAGGTAGAGTAAAAGAAAGAAGACTGAGAGCTGACTTACATGCTGCTCACATGGTAATCCCAGAAAGAGAGCAAGGGAAGAGAAAGACTTACGTAGTTGCAGTCTTGAGCCAAAGAGAGCAGTAAGTACAGATTTCAAACTGAAATCTAGTTAAAAGCTTTTAAATTGCTGTATGTACTAGTAAAGTCCATTTTGATTGAGGTGTTAGTCATTAACCTTTTTATTTTCAAAATGCCACTATGCAATAATATATTTTTTAAGGAACAAATCACTTATTTTAATGTTTATCACTTCTGTTATATACTAAAAAGAAATTTATAACACAGGAATAAAACCTCCTTCTATAATGTTGCATATGTCTTACAGTAATACATTTGATTGTGGCATGAAAAAATTTTTTCCCTGTTACACCTGTGTTGCTATTATTGGGATGTTCACCCTCATAATATTAACAAGTTTTTCTTTTTGTCTCAATTGTCAGAAAATTAAGGCAAAGTCTTGTGCTAAATTATATTCATAATTTCAAGTCCTTATTTGCAACAGTTCTGTTTCTTAGCTTCCGAGATAGACGAGATCGGGCGTGTTCAGGGTGGTATGGCCGTAGACAACAGTTCTGTTTCTATTATTATACTAGCTTACAGGTTCAGTTCTTACAGCCTAAAATCACCTTTGGGAATAATAAACATACATAATCTTCAGTACATTTAAATTACATGTTAAAATATTGAACAATATGTAAATTCCTTAAACATAAGCTGAAAATATTAAGAATTTACAAATTCGCCTCCAATTTGCTTAAAATAACCTATATGTTCTTGGCGTGTGTGTGTAACTTAGACCTGACATACAATTGGATTAGTTATAATTTTTGTTCTTGAACTAGCCATACTTATTTTTCAATGATATAGTGATACTTAGGTATTAAGTGTTCTAATTTAGGTCATTTTAGTCAGGATTAATTGTTTACCTTTTCTCAATAGTGGATGCGACTGAAGATTCAAAGAAGAATGAGCCTATATTTAAAGTTGCTCCATCAAAATGGGAAGCTGTTGATGAATCTGAATTGGAAGCACAGGGTGAGTGAAAATAAATGCTGAACTTTAAATATAGTGGCTAAGTTTCATTGTGCTTGTTAGAATTCTCTCAGATACTACAGTTTGGAAGCTTTGAGTAACTGGAGAAATAACTAAAATCCAGTTAGATTAAATATTTTAGTGGAAAATGTAGATGAGAAGCTGTACATGTTTGGAAATCTACTTTGAGGTCAGTTTCAGGGGAACAAAACTTTGACCTCACCATAATGCTGACTTGCTAGATGCAATTTAGATTTGCCTTTCATGCTTACTTGTGCATATATCCTTGTGCTCATAATCTGTACCTGTTAATATTTGTAGGCCCTGATGAAATAAATCTTGACATCCAACACAGAAAAAAGGATGACAGCCATTATATGGCTTAAATAAAATTAGATCTGAAGAGAGAAATAGATACAGTACATAGAAGTGGTTATTGAGAATAGATAAATGTAGATAAAAAAACTTCTGTAACAGAAACTTTTTAATTCAAAAGCAATGATTCTATGCTGCTGTAGCAAAAAAAAAAACAAAACTTATGGAATTACATCCTTTTTTCCCCTTTCCTTTCAGCTGTAACAACTTCTAAATGGGAGTTATTTGACCAGCATGAAGAATCAGAAGAAGAAGAAAATCAAAAGTAAGAATCTAAGTTTCAAATATACTGTTTCTTATTGCATATGCACTTCTTTTTTCACTAGTATAGGTATGCTGGAAATAATAGAGAAGAAGAAAACTTTATTGTTTAAAAAACTATAAAGAGGATCATTCTCAGTTCTCTGTTGTTTTTCTAGTGAATAAAGAGCTTTTGGTTTCTGGTCTTGATGTATCTGGTTTCACTTTGCTTTTGAGTTGATTTTTCTATACTATGTTAGGCATTTTCATTTTGTAGCTACAGAGAGACTGTCTACAAAGCAGGCACCCTTTCACACCAACTCTCTTGCTGGCTCACATGTTAATTTTATAGTAGAAAAATCATCAGTGAGGCATGAGTTACTAGAATCAAACTATTTTCTGTTTTTCCTAGAACCTTTAAATAATAACCTCAACATAGAAATAACTGAAAGAGCAAAGCAAGGAAAAAAAAAATATTTTTTTCCCCCTGCATACAGCTTTTTGGTCTTTGAAATTCTCTTATGCTTCACTACTGCTCTCTAGTGGATAAATCTGAAATGCCTTTTCCCCCCTAGGTATTGCTCGCTCTTTCTTCCTTTCTTTCTATGGGATTTGGTGCAGAGTACTGATCTGAAATACTACATACGGTGATGGGAATAAAAGTTGGGGCTTTACACATGCAAGTTCTGTTCTCTACCACTCAACCATCTTTCTAGCCATAGATGTTACTTTTTAAAAGCTAGTAGTTTTATTTGTAACTGAAATACTAGTGTAAGTGTGTGTACATGTACACATGTTTACTTTGTAGGAAAGCTCTAAATAGTAATTCATTTTCACCCGTGATGAATTAAATTGTATGGGTTTCATGTCTTGAGTTTTCATCTCTTTAAAAGAACAGGATGAAACTATGATGACATTTGAATTTACAACTGGTCACTTAAGAGCTGAAGTCAAAACCAATCAGAATAGATTGCTTAAGCCTTGAAAAGTTTTAACAGCAATTGCAAAATTACTATATTTTAAATGAATCAAGTGTTGTGTAGCTCATTTTAAAAATCTTAAATAACATGGCTATTTTTTGTTCGACCATTTAGATCTTTGTATATGAAAACATGCATAAATATTTTTAAAATTAAGTACCATACGTTGTATTCTATTACCTATTGTTTTTATTCTAATGTCAGTGGGTATTATTCCATCTCAACCCAGATATTTATCTGCTTTATATTTATTTGTGATTGAAAGCTAGCATTCATGCTTATGAAGAAATAATTGATATTATAATTTTATTTAGAAAAATTATAAATAAAAGACTGAGATTGAGAAGTAGTTTCCATATCATAGATACTATAGTTCAATTGTGTTTTATCCGTATTAATTAAATTTTTCCAAAATAATCTTTGAGTAAACATTTGTATGTGCACTTGCACACATTTTAGCTATTTGAATGCATGTAAGCCATCTTGTACACATTCCAGGCACCAAAAAAACCAAATTATTAATGTGATTACAGTAACCAAGCAGCCAGGGAGGTGACGCAGTGGTAGAGCATAGCACTTGCATACAAGAAGTCTCAGGTACAGTCTCCATGGTTGTACCTAGGTATACAGTACTAATGATTTATAGAACTATGAAAGTACAAAGCATGTAAAATTGGTCTGTGCCCTTTCCCCACCACAGTGGAGAAGGTATTATAACCCTCCTTGCCTCTCTATCTATTCCTGTCTGAGAAAGTTGACCTGAAGCACTGAAGTCTTCTGATGATGCCCCCTCAAACAAAAACCCAAAAGAAAGTCTGTAAAATTTAGTACTGTTTTGCAAGTAGTCTTTGGATGAGAAATCTAAACACTAGCAGCAAAATTTTGTCTTTAGTGCATATATATATTGCCTCCAGGGTTATTGCTGGGGATCAGTACCGGCACTATGAATCTATTGTTCCTGGTGGCCATTTTTTCCATTTTATTGGATAGGACAGAGAAATTGAGAGAGGAGGGGTAGGTAGAGAAGGAGAGAGAAAGAGATGCACCCGCAGACCTGCTTCACCCTTTGTGAAGCTTTCCCCTTACAGGTGGGGGTGGGGGGGAGTTGAACCCAGGTCTTTGTGCATGGTACTATGTGTGCTTAACCAGCTGTGCCCCATAACTAGTTTTTAAAATATATACTGAATGTGCTACTTAAGGTAAAAGGGCTTACCAGGTTCATAGTTTTAAAGAAAAAAAAAAAAAGACATTATCTAGGATGGGCTAGTAATGTAACAGTTCTGTTTATACAGCATTTTGTATACACATAAGCATTCTGAGTTTGTACATGAATGACTTGTTTTTCCCAGATTGCATGATACACACATGCAATCCAATCCAAGACGATTACCCCCCCCCTTTTGTATTAAAGTTCCTTCACCCTTTGTGTGTCAAGAATATTTTTCTCAATCTTATTCCAGCATTGGTCACCAATTTTTCACATATTTGCCTGCCCATCTGCTTACCTATTTGTATTAGATTGCTTTAGATGGAAAAGTTTTTCGTCTTTGTATGCCTACTCAAGGTAGTCATTCAATTTAGTATTTTCTTGTTTTTTTTTTTTTTTGTATTTCAACACTATTTTTAAATTATTTATAAAATGGAAACACTGACAAGACCATAGAATAAGAGGGGTACAATTCCACACAATCTCACCACCAGAACTCCATATCCCATTCCCTTCCCTCATATCTTTCCAGTTCCTTAAAACCCCTGGGAGCATGGACCAAGGGTCATTATAAGGTGCAGAAGGTGGAAGGTCTGGCTTCTGTAATTGCTTCCCTGATGAACAACAGTTTAGTATTTTCTTATTTTACATAGAACTAGCACAATTTTTCAATTAATCTATGAAATGGACACTAATGTGTTAATATTTTAAATTTATACATTGGCTGGGGCCAGGTGGTGAAGCACCTGGTTGAACATATTAAGTACATAAGGACCCAGGTTCAAGTACCCTTGTCCTTACTTGCAGGGGACGGGGGAAAGCTTCATAAGTGGTGAGACAGTGCTATGAGGTCTCTCTGCCACTCTCTCCCTCTCTCCCTTTACATGCCCCCATCCTTCTCAGTTTTCTCTGTCTCTATCCAGTAAAAAAAAAATAAAACATAGGGAGTTGGGTGGTAGCACAGCGTGTTAAGCACAGGTGGTGCAAAGTGCAAGGACCTGCGTAAGGATCCTGGTTTCAGCCCCCACCATCTGCAGGGGAGTCACTTCAGAAGCAGTGCAGCAAGTCTGCAAGTGTCTTATCTTTCTCTCCCCTTCTCCGTCTTCCCTATCTCTCTCCATTTCTCTCTGTCCTGTCCAACAATGACATTAATAACAATAATAATAACTACAACAATAAAACAAAGACAACCAAAGGGAATATTTTTTTTAATTTAAAAATAAAACATTTTTAAAAGTCTTATTAAAATTTATGCATTGCTTTATTCTCAAGATTATGTTATGGTTTTTATGTGCTACATTGATTATGTCATAGTGATCCTGTATAATTCAGATTTACACATCTTTTAGTTTAACTCTGCTGCAGGGTGAGCATCTGACTTTTTTTTTCCCCTTTAAGTTGCCACCAGAGTTACTGGTGGGGGCCTGGGTGCCTGCACCACACTATGAATCCACCGCTCCCAACCGTTTTTTCCTTCTTTTTCTTCCTATTTTTTATTAGATACGACAGAAGTGTCTCCCCTGTGGGTGGGGAGCTGGGGTCCATTTGACTTTCTAAGCATTTTATATAAAGTGTGTCAAATTCAGACACACTTTATGTGGAGGGCAGCAGCTTTATACTATTAATTTTTAAAAACACTGCTGGAAATTGAATCCAGGGTCTCATGCTTTCACATCACCACCGAGCTACCTCCTTGGCCCAACAGTTTGCTTTTTTGAGAAAGAACTTTCCATGGAGCACTTTCTTACTACTATACTGGAGATGGCATGCAGAACCTCACAAATGTGAGGCCATTCTACTTTTGAACCACCTCCCTGGCCCTATTGATCATATATTTCAGTAGTGAAGTGTGGTCTTATAGGAAGTTAAATAGTGATGACATTATTTAAGTGTAAGGCAGTGAAAAATAACCACCAGTCTGAAATCAAACACTTAATTTGTTGCCTTAGCACACATTGTTTATTTTACAGTCAAGAAGAAGAAAGTGAAGATGAAGAAGATACTCAGAGTTCCAAGTCTGAAGAACATCATATGTACTCAAATCCAATTAAAGAAGAAATGACTGAGTCTAAGTTCTCAAAGTACTCTGAAATGAGTGAGGAAAAACGAGCTAAGCTTCGTGAAATTGAGGTAAATATTGCAGTGAAGTTCAGCCTTCTTTTACTTTTCATGCTAGACTAATCTCCCCCTTGATTTCATACATTGGTATGTAGTATTCCCACTCTGTCTGGAAACCTTCAGACTCACTGAAGTCTTTCAGGCCGTTTAGTTGTAACATGCCTTCTCTTGAGGAATCCCCGCCCCCTCCCCTCCCTTACCCTCCCTCCCCTGTTTAAAGCATAGCTCTTGGCAGAAGAATCCTTTTCTTAACTTTACGAATTTGCTTCTCCCTTTTTCTCTGTTATGACTGGTGTTTATATACACTGATGGTGTTTTTTTAAGGTGCTCCCCCTTGCTTGTTTTTTGGTGCTAGTAGTCCTCATTGGAAATCACTAAATTGTGATTTCCACAGGGAGAAAGGGCCCTGGGGGTCTGTTATTTTGTTTATCATCATCTTTGTAGTACCTTGCTTATAGGAGACAATCTGACAGTACTGGTTCTAATTAATATATTACATCTGGCACTGACATCCATTACAGTATGTTACAAGGAAAAATGAAATAAATTCTGACACCTTCAAGTTATATTTGCATTTTTAAAGATTTATCTATTTATGAGAGGGTGGAAGAGAATATCACTGTGGCATATGGCACATGCTTGGTCACTTGAATTATGCAAGGTTGGGTTTTGTCTGACACATGACCTTTAGACAAAGGGTTTCTATTTCGACTGGCTTCTACCAGTTATACTTTCTGATTTGATTGGGGTGTGTGTGTGTGTGTGATGGATACCTATTTCAAAGAAAATAATTGTTTTTATTTGTTTGTTTTTCACCAGAGCACTTGTCAGATGTGGTTTATGGTTGTGTGGTGTGGTGGATTGAACCTTGATCTCAGAGTTTCAGGCATGAGCATCTGCTTGCATAACTATCATGCTATCTCCTCTGCCTGAAAACAGTTGTTTTTATAGAAGGAATAAGGTAGTGTTTGAGAAGATGTAACAGTGGGAGGAAAATCTATTTTTAAAATGTCTTTACAGCTCAAAGTTATGAAGTTTCAAGATGAACTGGAATCTGGAAAAAGGCCGAAAAAGCCAGGTCAGAGCTTTCAGGAACAAGTGGAACACTACAGAGATAAACTTCTTCAACGAGTAAGTTTACTCATTTTATGCATTTTTCTCCTTAACATGGATTTCCCAACTTTATGTGTTTGATTGACTAGAATATATATAGATATACTTAATGAAAAATAGATTTCAAGTGATATTCTTTGATGTGTTAAGACTGAGTACAGGTAAACAATTAGGAACATTTGGAATTTGTTTTTAAAAGTTTAATCTGGAAGAGTTTAGTGCAATAATACACTGTTTTACTCTGGCTACTCTCTGTGACTGGAAAACCCTGCTAAGGTCATTTTCAAAATTGGAGGCTCTTATAAGAATAGTCACATTTGCAAAGTAATATATGGTGAGTTCTAACATATGGCATAGAGACAGTATGAGGGTTTGGTCAATTTTGAGCTTGGAAATTCACTTAAGACCACTTTCCCATTAATCCAAGAATAGCAAAGCAAGTTGACAGATACCTTCTCAATGAATTCTTAGCTTTTGAGAGACAGTGCGTTGTTTTTTTTGTTTGTTTGTTTTTTTGTTTGTTTGTTTTAAGTGGGAATATGTAAAGACTTTTAAGAACAAAGAATGCCATACAGTAATTATGAGGGAACTCAGGGATTTTATTGGGACCATTGCGAATTCTACCTGTGCCTTTATTATCATTATAAAGGAGTTCCTTTAGAAAGAGAAAAATAGGACAGAACTAGAAGGGTGTCACTGTCACAGTGAAGCTGTTTATGATGCAGAACTGGTGGTGAGAGCTGCATTATGATAAAGCAGCATTGCTGCTCCACAGATCTGTGACAGCACCACTCTGTACACTGAGGCATGTCAGGGAAGCTGGGTAGACAGGCCCACTTTTGTAAGTCCCACTTCTGCCTTAGATGTGGCTACTACCCATTGTTGAATTAGAATGACTATAAAATAGTTTAAAAAAAAAAAGTTTCTATCTTCAAACTACAACTAGTAGATTGGTTCCTATAAATTTTTTAATTAGGAAGATAAATCCTATAGGTCAATAGAGGAAGTCAATTTCCTTACTACATCACTGCTTATAATTTGTATTGTTTGTTGCATTTGGAAGAGATTAATGGGATTTTTAAGATGATGCTTTGTATCTGAACCCCATAGGTTCCTTTGAGGATATGGTACTAGATGTCTGATCTGCCTAGATGATACCTCGATGTTTCTTGGTTCTTGTGATAGTAATACTGGGATTAACATCTTAATCTTCTTGCTTCCCCCATGATTGTAATTGAAAAGGATGTATTTTTTGAATGCGTATATATGTTCTCGGTCTATGTCTCTGTCTCTCTGTCTCTCTCTGTCTTTCTCTTGTCAGAAGGTCAGGGCCATTGTCTGATTTTTGTAAGTCTGATTGGTTTATATTAGAGCACAGGTCATGCTCTAATATGCCTCGTCAGTCATGTATTGTCCATGGTGTCTTTGGCACTCCAGTGCTAGAGTTGAATACTTTGACAAAGTATAAATGTGACCGGCAAAGCAGAAAATACATACCTGGCTCTACAGAAAATGGGTGCCAATATCTGCTCTGGGCAGATCATAGAGAAAACTTTTGTAGTGAAGAATTAAATTGGCTTTGTGGGTCTATTGTCTACAGCCATTCCATTAATTATATTATCAACAGAAGTTATTTGAGAATTGACATTTATAGTACCTGGATATAAGCCACTAAGTTATTTTTCTAGTTTCTGTGATTGTATAGTTGTGTTGTTGATTTGTACTTTTATAAATTATAGTTTAGGGTGGGGAAATAGCATAATGGTTATGCAAAGAGGCTTTCTTGCTTGAGGCTCCACAGTCCCAGGTTTAATCTCCTGTACCACTAGAAGCCAGAACTGAGCAGTGCTCTGGTTTAAAAAAATGAAATAATTGGGGTTTGAATTTTTTAATATGATTGGCACTTCTGTCATTAAATTTTTTGTTCCCTCCTTTCTTAAATTACTGCTTTAGTAAGAGCATTCTTGATTAAAGCAGCTTACTGTAGAATTAGATCCTTGCTATTTGAGGCAGCAAAATAGTTGACTTGAACTAGCGAGTTGCTTTGCCATGTGTGCAACCCAGGTTTGAGCGTAGTCCCTACGACACTGAAGGAAACTTTGGTGCTGTGTACCCTTTTCTCTCTGTTTGTACCTGAAAAGGTCAGTCTGGAATGGCAAAGCCCTAGAGATGACGTAAAAATAAAAATCCCTGCTGTTGTATACTGAGATGAAAAAGTCAGCTTTTTTGTTCATAGATTTACTTTTTTATTTATTTGCAAAGATATTACTCTATAGGATAGCAAAGAACACTGAGCGCTTTGGCTCAGATCTTTTCACTGTCCCATGGGTATGATACATAATCTTTCTGAGTTTCTTTTTTCATCTCTAGAATGAAGATAATAGTACTGCTATGGGAAGTTAAGTAGTCATGTAGTCAGTCACTTGACTTATGGCAAGTACTTAGTAAATATTTAGTTGCTGTTACAGTTGTCACTTTTATTGTTTGGTACAAGTAAAAGAAATGATTGATTTCCCTGGAAGAGTGGATTAAAAAACTGCCTCCAGTTGTCATTTAAAATAATAGTTAAATAGGAAAAAAGTATTCTTACATGAGATAAATAGAAAAAAGTATTCTTTTTTTCATTTATTTTTTTAAAAATTATTTATTTATAAAATGGGAACACTGACAAGACCATAGGCTAAGAGGGGAGAAAAAGTATTCTTACATGAGATACAACCCAGGTTGGTTTTTTTTTTTTTTTAATATTCATTTTCCCTTTTGTTGCTCTTGTTTTTTATTGTTGTTGTGGTTATTATTGTTGTTGTTGTCGTTGTTAGATAAGACAGAGAGAAATGGAGAGAGGAGGGGAAGACGGGGAGAGAAAGATAGACACCTGCAGACCTGCTTCACCATCTGTGAAGCGACACCCCTGCAGGTGGGGAGCTGGGGGCTTGATCCGGGATCCTTACCGGTCCTTGCGCTTTGCGCCATGTGCGCTTAACCCACCATGCTACCGCCGGACTCCCCAGGTTGGTGTTTTTTATTTACGTGTCTTTTTTAAATGTTACTAATTTATAAAATATAAAATATCAAGGCCACAGGATAAGAGGGATACAATTCCACACAGTTCCCACCACCAGAACTCTGAATACCATCCCCTCCCCTGATAGCTTTCCTATTCTTCAGCCCTCTAGGAGTGTGGACCCAGGGTCATTATGGGGTGCAGAAGGTGGAAGGTCCCGCTTCTGTAATTGCTTCCCCAATGAACATGGGCGTTGACAGGTCAATCTATATTCCCAGCCTGTCTCTTTCCCTAGTGGGGCGGGGCTCTGGAGAGGTAGGGATCCAGGACACATTGTGAGGTCCTCTGTCTGGGGAAGTCAAGTTGGCTTCATGGTATCTGCAGCTTGGTGACTGAAAAGGTCGGTGTTTTTTAATGACTAAATTCTCTCTCTTAAAACTAAATAGGAGAAAGAGAAAGAACTAGAAAGAGAACGAGAAAGAGATAAGAAGGATAAAGAAAAATTAGAATCTCGATCCAAAGAGAAGAAAGAAAAGGATGAGTGTACGCCCACGAGGAAAGAAAGGTATAACATTTTTCTTTCCTGTTGCTACTGATTTCAGAATTTGGAGTGATATTTTCATTATTGATGCCGAATTGGATGAGTAATTTTTCCATGGTACATATATTTAGCTCCTGTCTGCAAGAGGCAGAAATAGCTGAGAAATGAGCAGTTTACTTAGCACTTGGCTTAATTAACTCAGATGTTATCCCTTTACCTGGTCTATCTATATAGTACCTTAGCTGAAGTTCAGTGTAAGAATTCAATTACCATATTAGGTATCAGACCCGAGGCTTAAATAACTAAGCAGCTTACTAGATCTTCTTTGTTGCCTCCCATATAAGCGTTCTTTCCGGCCTGTATGTACTAAGGCCGTTACCTATAAACTTGAGTTTCTCATTCTCAAGAAATTGCGTACATAGACCACAGGGGCTTGCTTCTTACTACAGATGTTCATTTTAATCAAAATCATATTTGTCTTATAGTCTTTATTTTTTACTTCATAGTCTCTGATTAAGTAGAGAACATTGTTTCAGTTAACAAAACTTAAGTTTTCCTGATTAAAATTCAAACAAAAAAAAAACCTGATTTAGTCATTTTACAAATAGTTAAAAATAACATGTGAATGGGTCAAATTATAAATGGATCACTTAAAATATATTAATGAAATGGAGGGTGAGAGCATCACTGACACTTGCTGGGAACCAAACTTGGAACTTCATGCTTGATTGTCTGGCACCTTTATCACTGTGCCACTTCCCAGGCTGCTAAATCTATCAATTTTTCAGTTGTTATTTTAATGTAATTTCAAATTTGCTAAAAGTCACAAGTATGGTATAACTTCTACATGCCCCTCACTCATTCCCCAAATATTCATAGTTCTACTACTGCTTTATTTTTTTCTGCCCCTGTTCCTCTCCGACTTAAATAGTAACTTGCCAGTCTGACGCCCCCCTCATTTTTCTCATATAATCAGGAAAGTTTCTAAGTTAGGAAATAACTATTAAAAAGACCATACTGTCTAAACAAATACATTAATGAAATTTTATCCATTGTTCCAGTGTCTCCTGTTGAAAAAGGAAATTCAGTTTAGTTTCTGTCTTAGTCTATCTTTAAGACTTATTTGTTCTTGGTATAAAGTTGCGAAATGTCATTGATACATTAGTGAAAACAAAGTCAGAGTAAATTGTGAGAAATTAGTTGCTAATTTAGTAAATGAAACGCTTGAAAATGAACACTTGATCCTTTGCTCACCTGTGAAATATTTGGGGCCTTTGTTCCATAGGAAAAGGCGACATAGTACATCCCCTAGCCCATCTCGAAGTAGCAGTGGTAGGCGAGTGAAATCCCCATCACCAAAATCAGAGCGATCAGAGCGTTCAGAAAGATCTCATAAGGAGAGCTCCCGGTCCAGGTCATCTCACAAAGATTCTCCTAGAGATGCTAGCAAAAAAGCCAAAAGGTAAATACAAATTATCTTGTAATATTTCAAGTGCATAGCTGCTTTATTATTCAATCTAGCTTTTGAAAATAATTCAGTTGTCAGCCATTTTTTGAAAGTGTTTAGGAAACTAAAGATAACTTTGATTTTTTTTTTTATTCTTTCTACCTCCCCAAGTCCAGTCTCCTACTATCAAGACTTTCAAATATGATGCCCTGTCTTTGCTGTGCATTAAAGGCAACAGCGTAACTTTTCATTCTTCTATTTCTATAGAATTTTTTTTGTCAAGGTTCAAAGATGCAATTTTATAGAGAATTGAGAAAATGCTATTGCTTCAGTGTGTAATTCAGTGTGTAATATGCCTTGTTCCCTTGTAGTCCCAGAAAAGTGATTAAAAAATGTTTTATCTGGTTTTGTATGCAGGAATTCTTGTTTTATATTCATAAAAATTATGGTAACTATTATTCTAAGAGTTAAAATTGTTCTATATTCTTAAAACTATTTTGGTAAAATGTTTATATTATATCTATTTTGTTATATATATCTCAACATTATGCTGTCCTAAATGATTCCCTAGGATAGTATTACAACTCTCAAGAAATTAGGCTGCAAAGCTGTTGTGTGTGAAGCTTGTGTGAATGATCTTAAATACCAATTTATTTTTATCTTGTAGACATAGAGGTTCAAATGTTATAGTCTATCAGTCACTTGGGGAGCTTGTTAAAAATAAAAATTCCTTGTCCCTAACTCTTGAAATAGAGCAGTGATAATAAGACCCAGGAATCTAATCCGGCCTTTTTATGTAAGCACACCACTGAAGGGTTGTATGTTATGTGTGGGTGCGTATATGTGTACATTTGAGAAGTTTGCAACTTTTTATTTCAGTTATTTTTGCCTTGCCGTATTAAAGATTGTTTTAGATTGTTTAAAGATAATTTTGATCATATGAGCATGTTGATAAATAGTTTTTGTTTCTTTCCTCAGATCACCATCTGGTTCAAGGACACCTAAACGGTCTAGAAGATCACGGTCTAGATCCCCTAAAAAATCAGGGAAGAAATCCAGATCCCAGTCTCGATCTCCACACAGGTCTCATAAAAAGTCAAAGAAAAACAAACACTGACATAAGTTTTTAAGATGCTGTCACTTGTTGGAAATGGAGTTTTGTTTTGTGCCTGAACCGTCTGTTTTTTAAGAAAAAAAGAAAAAAAGAAAAAAAATCACATGAAAGAGCATTCCTGGGGTTTTTGTTCATTTGTGAATGCATGTGTAAATTCATGAGTAACTGCATCTGTAGACCTGTCATTGTTTTATATTGTACAAATTACTTTTGTTGTGGCTGTTTCTCAAGATGAAATTTTTATTGTGCTAATGAATTTCATCAGAAATGTGTATAATGGATCTGCTGGCAGTAGTAGTACTTTGTTTTTAGGATGTTGTGACTTGGCAAAAATAATACAGATGTCTTCCCCCTTTTGTAGCTTTGACAATTTTAATTAGATTTCAAATAAAATATGAACAGAAAACTATAATGTTGTTTTTTTGCCCTATTGGTGACATCCAGTCCCTTAAAGTCCTAGTAAGTGAATTTGGCATTTGTTTTGTTTTTGTTTCTTATACCTAGTGTACTTTACAAGCTCCATTGTCCGGGTAACTAAAGTTTTACTGAGATAACTATCAAAATTAAGGGACCGGAGACTATTTGCTAGGTTTGCCAACCTATTTGATAACATTATTTTTGGGTAATACTAAAACTGAGAGATCAAAAAACTAGGTGAGTGTGGAATGGGATGGTATTTTGTTAAAGGAATGCCTGACTAAAACATTTTTTCTTTTTTCTTTTTTAAAGAAATAATGTGATTTCAGTGTACTCAACCTGTACTTGTGTGCTGAGCAGCTGCTTAGTTTTAGGAAAATTACATATTCACTTTATGGTTTTATCTTCTATCATGAACGAAGTTTATTTATAAAAGACGTTTTCTAACAAGAGTTGGCTATAGAACTTTTTGTATGATAGTTCCCCTTTTATAGCCCTCTGTAGGCTATTTTTCAAGCACTGGTATCAGTATATTTTACAAGGTTCTGTTTAAAGTACCTTTTTTTTTAAAAAAAAAAAAATTTAGTTTTAAATTTAAGTGAAATTTAAAATAATTTTCAGGAAACATCAATGGTTTGTAAATTCATGGTGCAAAAATGTTGATTTAGGCCATTTGCACAGTTGAAATCTGTTGTATATATAAGCAGGAATAAAACTGCAGAATGAAGAATAAGAAAACTTGTATAATGTCAATGATAATATTGTTGTAAATATAGTGTAATAAAAGGTTATGTCAACTTGAATTGACACTACTACTTGTGAATCATGTTTTCAGTTTTCTTTTTAGTTACTTTATACTCTTTTGATGGTTTGGTTTTAGAAAACTATGCAAGTGGATTATTTTTAGCTAGCTAGGTATTTTAAAAATACCTATTCCAGTCATTTTACTTACTCTTGCCTTGTCACCGAATAAAATATACTGTACCTGTGATTTGGGGAGTGGGTATGTTAGCTGAAGTATACTATTTACAAACTGGGAAGACTACAGTAGTTTTTAGAAATAAGCCAATCAAATTCTTTAACTTTATGGTTCTTACCAACATGACATTACTTGACAATTATTTTCTTACTTTTTGCTCTTTTGTCCATAATATTAAGAAATGTTAATTGCTATGTTGCTCAGAATAATTAAACATTTGGTGCTGATTTTTAAGAGCCTACAAACAGCAGTATTTAAAATAATGTGATTTTTCTCTCATATTTGTTCCCTGGGAGAATGGAATTTTATACAGTCTTCTTCCTTTGCAGAAATAAAAATAGTGGATTCCTGATATTTGGAACATTTAATCATCTGTTGGTAGCTAGTATAGACTTAGAAATAATTGATCAGGGGAATCGGGAGGTAGCGCAGAGGGTGAAGCGCAGGTGGCACGAAGTGCAAGGACTGGCATAAGGAACCCGGTTCGAGCCCCTGGCTCCCCACCTGCAGGGGGGTCACTTCACAGGCAGTGAAGCAGGTCTACAGGTGTCTGTCTTTCCCCCTTTCTTTCTTCCCCTCCTCTCTCCATTTCTGTCTGTCCTGTCTAACAATGACAACATCAATAACAACAACAATAGAAAACAAGGGCAACAAAAGGGAAAATAAGTAAATAAATATAAAAATAATTGATCAGGTAATGATTTTGCCAGTCAAGTTGCAAGGGGGTGCTTTTTTCTTTTTTTTAAAAAAAAATCTAGTGTAGCATGGATGATTAGAAATTGTTAGGTCAGTGGTCCGGGAGGTGGTGCAGTGATAAAGCTTTGGACTCTGAAGCATGAGGTCCCGAGTTCGATCCCTGGCAGCATATGTGTCAGAGTGATGTCTGGTTCTTTCTCCTCCTTTCTCATAAATAAAGAAAATCTTTTAAAAAAAAAAGAAAAGAAAGAAAGAAAGAAAAATTGTTAGGTCAGTTTTGGGCACTTAAATTGGAATTTAGCAGATCTTAATCTGGATCAAGACACAGGGAAGACCATTTATCCTTACATGAAAGTAAGATGTGGGTAAGATGGTCTTCGGTTTAGGGTGTGTGTGTGTGTGTGTGTGTGTGTGTGTGTGTGGCCTTATGCTTGATAGAATTCATGTTTTGTAAAGTTATTGTATTGAATTTCTTCCCTGAAATTTTAAGTGGTATGGTTAAAAATAGGCTATTTCCAATTTTACTTAATGGGAAAGTACCTGGAATAAACCTACCTAATTATCTATGGATCCTATGAAAAGTTTAATGGGACCAGAAATTGGTGAAATTAAGGAGGTGTTCCGTTATATTTTGTAATGGCATAGTATTCATCTATTTTCTCTAAAGAACACTCATAGGTCAGATAACAAAATTTCTATAGATTGTGTGAAATTTTCATAGCCATGGCCTATAATTACAAGAGATAACCCTGCCCCAGCTGTGCAATAGCTAGTAATTATCTTCTACTGTAGCTACATGTTAGAGGAACTACTCTCTTGTCTACTCTTATAAGGGATGTGGCTTGAACTTTGCCTTTCAGCTAACATTTATAGATAAGATTCCTTACCAGGTTAATACCATCTAATCTTTCCACTTTCTCCCATCTACAGAATAAACAGTGGTCTATTTCTTACCAAAGAAAGTCTTATAGTTGAAAAGATTCCTTATTACTGTAAGTATATATATCTGAACTGTAACATCTTGAGAAGTTAGAGGTGAAAGAAATGAAAACGACTACAACAAAAAAAACCCGATCTAAAAGAATGCTTTAATTTGGCTTTGAGTCTTCCTGCCTTTTTGCTGCTACAGTTTGCAAAAATTACCCTGACCTGATTTTTCTTTATTGCAGAATGTTTCTGTGGGTTTACCCTAAGACTTTTATCCCAATTAAAGAATATTTTATTGTGGAAATACTTGCTTATGACATTTTCTCCCTAATTTTAATATTTTCTAGCACTAAAATATCTTAAGAACTTTCAATCATAGTCTAATAAAATTATGAAAAGTATTCTGTACACATTTGCCTTTGTGATGATATAAGTTCTGAAAAATTATATAACTGATAATTCATCATTTTAATTATTAAAAATGAGAGCAAATAAATCTGTATTGCTGAGTGACTGAGCCTATTCTGATGACCGTAGCTGTATGATTTCTTTCATTATGAAAGTTCTAAAAACAAACAGTACTATGTTTCTAAAACCATGTATTTGAAAATAAGAGCTTTTCCTTTGTTTTCTTGTGCTACATTTTAGTAGAAGAGCTAATTATAGAAAATTCAGTGCAAATATTAATGAAGCAATACTAAAGTAAGCTTATAGAAACAAAAGGTCAAGTGCTTGCTTGCTTCATATTTCAAATATGTATGTTTTAGAATAGATTTTGGGAGTATAGGTTTAATTCATTATCCCATGTGATTTTTTTTTTTCTTTTTGTTATTGAGGTTTCATTAATTAGATACACACACACATACTAATACCAGAGGGAGTACTGTAATGATAGACTAAGAGGTGGGAATGTGTTGCTTTTCAGCAAGTCATGCTCTTTTGTTGAAGATTAAATATCTCCCTGTTTACTCAGTACTACCTCATGGAGCTTCAGTGTAAAGGGATTTTATGTATAACTAGTTATTTACATAGTTTTGTAGATCAATAGATAAGCTTCCCTCGTTCATTTTGACATGTAATTGTGCCTGAAGTTTGTGTTGTATCCTTTTATCTCAGTGTGCTCTTGTACATTGTACCTTTTAGTGATTTGAAATATCAGGAAAGATAGTTTATCAGAACTGAGAATAATATAATTGAAATCAGCTCATTTAAAATACTTAACACATAGCAAGACAATTTGTTTTGGATGAACTGATTCCATATCTAGCTACTCTTGATGTGTAAGGATTAAGTTTCTTGTGGAACTGCTTTCCAGACCGCCACTTTATAGTTCTTTTTTTACAGTTTTTTAAAACTTTATTTATTCGATTTGATTGAACCAGAGAGAAATTGAGAGGGAGGGGGAGGTAGAGAGGGAAAGAGACACCTGCAATACTGCTTCACCACTCCTGAAGCTTTCACCCTACAGGTGGGGACTGAGGGCTTGAACCTGGGTCCTTGTGCATGGTAATATGTGCATTTAAGCAGGCGCCACCACCTGGTCCCCTGTAGTTTTCTCTTTTTTTCCCCGTTAAAGTTTTCTACATAAAAATCGTTGAAAAAAAGGTTGTGGAATTTGCTTTTCGTTGTTTAACTTCTAGTCATGTAAGTAAAAATGCCTTCTTTTCATAGCAAAACTTTAGATGGTTAAATAATTTTCTCTAGTCTTTCCAGTAGGAGACTAGTAAACTTTCTAGTTTTCAGCCTCTTTCCTTCCTTTTTCTCTTTAAGTATTTAATTATTTAGGATAGAGACAGAAATTGAGAAAGAGGGGAAAACACACACACACACACACACATACACACACACACTCCTTTAGCACTACTTTACTGCTTATGAAGCTTCCCCACTGTGGGTAGGAGCCAGGGACTTGCCCCAGGGTTCTTGTGCATTGTAATGTGTTTGCTCTACCAGGGTTCTTGTGCACTGTAATGTGTTTGCTCTACCAGGTGTACCCCTGTCTGACCCCACTCATAGCTGCTTTCCTTTTTCCCATGTAAAATAGGTGGGACAGAGGATGGCATAATGGTTATGCAAACAGACTCATGCCTGAGGGTCCAAAGTCCCAGGTTCAATCCCCCACACTACCATAAGCCAGACCTGAGCAGTGCTCTGATAATAAATATAGGTGATGTGCTACATATATCAGTTGTAGCTAAAGTTTTGCACACTTCAATTATATTGAAATATATTCATGATAGATTCTCTTAATTAGACACTTTTAACCTTATTGGCTCTCTTAATTAATCTATTCATATTTATTTTTAGCTAGAACACAGCTCAGCCCTGCATTGTAGTGGAACAGGATTGAACATGGGCCTCAAAGCTTCAGGCATGAGAGTCTTGTACGAAGATTATGCTATCTTCCCTGCTCTGACTCCCCTTTAATTTGTTAAGGGGTTTTAAACATGCAGAAAAGTTAAACAGCAGAATGAACATCAATATACTCATCAGCTGGCTAGTATAAATTAGTATGTATCAATGTTTGGTTTTTAAAACAATCTCAACATCATTAGCACATTACAATAATTGATCTTTTTAAGTATTTTTCATTGTAGTAAATGGCTCATAACAATTCGAAATCTAAACTTGGGGTATAAAACAGTTTATAGTAGTTCTGGTGTATTAGCATTGTACAACCATACTCTGGAATTTTTTCACCTTATAAAAGAAATTAGAATTAGATAGCTCCTCCAGCCACTTTACTTTCTGTTTCTGTGTGTTTGATGTAATTACATATCAGTACTTCATAGCATGAGATGCAAAGTAATTTCAAAGCAAGTTCTCTGTGATTTTGAAATTGTATTGTTTTATTTTTCTCTATTAGAAAACTTGTTACCAAACTGCTAAGAATAAAGAACTTATTGGATTTTATATGAACTTTGGTGTGGTATAAGAACTAAGAATTAATTTGGACTTAAATGCCACTTCTTCCCTTCTATTTGTCTGATTTGGAATTTTATCTTTTTGCCTTTAAAGATGGGGGCTAATAACTATTATAAGGATGAGATCATATTGCAGACTTGTCATATAGTAATATTTAAAGTTAATAAACATTCTGTATTCCTGAAAACTAATGACATCTTTTTTAAAAAATTTTTTTCATTGGGGGATCAAGAGAACATCTTTTAACTAAAAGGGTAATACTACAACTGTAACATGCCTTTAAAGACATTTTCTTGTGCTTGCTTTGTAGTTGGTTAGTAGATTTTTTGAGGAAAAGATTTTTAAGTAGATTTCTAGAAATACTTTTTATTAGTTGTCATTTATTATTGTAGAATTCTACTAACAGATTTCCTGGAAGGAAATTAATAAGGAGACTCTCTAAATGTGAACAACTGAAATTGGTTTATGTGGGAAGAGCCTGAAGAACAGTAGGGAGTATGATAGGCTGTGTTCTTTGTTCCGTCTCAAAATATAGAGAGTTCTATACAAATTACCAAAAATTAGCATTGATGTGTAATTTTCATAAAACGAGTGGACAGAGGACAATATCCTGAGAGAAGGCTGGAAAGAGTGTAATTGAACTCTTGTAATTTGTGTATATTTGTAGTTATAGTTGGTGTTTTCAGGTTATGGAGGAATAAGAAAAGAGCTACCTTAAGAATAGCTGAAACTTTACAGTCAACAATAGTTATACACCTTTCCTTTATTTGTTTGGGAGCTACTCTCTTCCCTGATCCAGCTTTCTGGTCGTTTTTTCCAGCCATGACATCATCTCCCCAGACAATAACTTGGACCCACCTGCATATCAGATTTCAGGCTCAGGGAAAAAAAAAAAAAACTAGTATAGCCACAGGCCCTTTGGAATATAACTAAAACATGCCTACTAGCTATCTACAAAGCAGACCCCCCCCCCCCCCAACTCTTCATCTGCACTATTCCAGCCTTTAGGTTCATGATTAGTTAATTTGTTTGGCTTTGTATGTTAACTCTCTTTTCAACCACCAGGTTCCATGTGCTAGCATGATGCCAACTTGACTTCCCTGGACAGACAGCCCCACCATTGTGTCCTAGAGCTCAAATTCCCCAGACCCCTGCCCCACTAGGGAAAGAGAGAGACAGGCTGGGAGTATGGATTGACCTTTCAACGCCCATGTTCAGCAGGGAAGCAATTACAGAAGCCAGACCTTCCACCTTCTGCATCCCACAATGACATTGGGTCCATACTCCTAGCGGTTTAAAGAATAGGAAAGCTATCAGGGGAGGGGATGGGATATGGAGTTCTGATGGTGGGAATTGTGTGGAGTTGTACCCCTCTTATCCTCTTATCCTATGGTTTTGTCAGTGTTTCCTTTTTATAAATTAAAAAAAAAAAAAAAAAGCTGAAACTAGAGAATTTGAAAAGGAAATTGCACATTAAACCCTTCTCAGAAATAGCAGCTTTATAGTAATGTCTCCAGGACATGTATAAAGCTCTTTGGAGCTCTCACAGTTGTACAGTCAAGAATCTGGAATAGCAAAACTTTGATTAAAAGTACTTTAGCCCCCCCTCCATATAACAGAACCACTGAAATTGAAAAGAATAAGCACCTTACTACTCCTTGACTATTACAGCAGCTTAGTAGTTCTGTTACATCAAGTGCTATTATATGATTTTCCTTATCTCAGTGTATTTTTTTATTGCTCTATAGTAGCTGTTGGGTGTAAGCAGGTTATTAAGTACATTTAGGAAAATGCTTTTCAGATGGCTTTTGGCCATGCTAACATTTCAATAAAGGATCTGTCAAACTCTTCACTTACTTCCAGGAAAGTGAACAGTCTTGTCCTAATAATAGGCCTCCTTACTGACTGGCAAGGTTTTAAAAATCAAAGGGTTTGCTAAGATTTATTTTAATCTTTCTTTTCTCCTATCAAATTAGCCGATATGGATGTCGGTTCTAAATTTCAGCACGTGTATTTCGTGTATTTAACAGGATGAGTATACTCCTGATGTAGTCTAATTATTTTAGTTCTTGCCCCTGGAGCTTTGTGCCACCATTATTTTACATCTCCCAGTAGACTTTTTCCAGGTAGAGGTGAGAAACCGATGCTCTACCATTTTTTAAGCTTTTCCTTTTGTATGGCATTCCCAAATGGTGGTGAGGGAAGGGGGGTGGGCTCACACTTCGTCCTCACTCATGGGAAAGTGTACTCTCCTTGGTGAACTATTCCCTTCTCCCTTTTTAATATTTATTAGAGCTCTTTGATATGGCAGTGTAGGGGACTGAGCCTGGTGACTGCCATTCTAGTCACGAGCTGTAATTTGGAGATAGGTCCCTGTCCTAGTCTAGTAGATACATTATTTTTCTTTATTGGGGGGGGGTTAATGGTTTACAGTCAACAGTAAAATACAGTCGTTTGTATATGTGTAACATTTCTGTTTTCTGTGTAACAATTCAACCCCCTCTAGGTCCTCCTCTGCCGTCATGTTCCAGGACCTGAACCCTCCCCCTCCCCTACCCCCAGTGTTTCTTTGGTACAATATACCAAACCCAGCCCAAGTTCTGCTTTGTGTTTCTGTTTGCATTTTTTAGTCTAATATTTTAATGAGACCTCTATTAAAAAATTGCAGCATGTCTAACTCTGCCAAATAATACATATGTGTATTAGTGCCACAAACCAGATGTCAAGTATGAAATAGAGGCATCAGCATCTGAAAATACTGGATTGAGCTGGGCGCTTGTACACTCACCTAAACACACAGCTCCAAGATTTAAGCTCCTAGTTCCAATCTGCATGGGGAATATGTACCACTGCTGAACAGAGCTGCAAGTGTGTGTCTCTATCTTTTCCCCTCTCCATTTCTCCTATCAAAGGGGAAAAAATGTATATATTGATGAAGCCTGATCTACTGACCTGAAAGTATACATAATTGAACCTAAATAGATGTATGTCTTTAAACAGCAAATGTTTTTCTTTGCTTGTTCTCCTGACATGGCAATTGTCAAACCTCCTCAGAATATTCTTTATGTCCATGTATTTTTCAGTAAACCCTATAGTGTATTCCTTTAAATTTTGTCTTATTATATAATAAAGCTTTGACTACCATTGTATTTAATGTCACCTGTATATTTCAGAGCTTATAATGCTATTCACAATTACTTGCATCTATCTGGATTTGCCAGAATAAAAGTACTATATGCCTTTAGAACAGTTTATAATATTCTTTTAACATGTCTTTGTATAGGTTAGATTTATAGGGAAAAGCCTTCAAGTTGTGTGTACTGCCTGAGTGTACTAATACCTACTCTTATTTATACTAAGTTTGTGTTTTTCTTTTATTATGTGTCCTTTCATGCACCCATTGGGAATCGGTCTTTATACGGTATGTATGAAGATCTTCAAATTGGATATTTAGTGTGGAATGTAATTTCTAAAGATGAATCTTGATCATCTTCAAATAATCTAAATTAGCTCTTATGGGGTCCAATTGACAGAAAGTTTACAGAAGCTGACTACCTCCCTGAAAACCTAGCTTTTTACTTTGTGGTCCAATAGGACTTAGCCAACTATATAGTATAATTAATATCTGGGTGCTCCAAAGTGTGAGTGTTTTAATAAAGGGTTGGGGGGAAGGGACAGTGATGTGCTGAGGAATGGGAAGCAGTTGGTGTGGCCTGAGATGAGGTTAAGCAAGAACTTGACAGTTAAGAGCAAGGGAATGACCAGTGTCATTTCTGAAAACTACTCTGGAAACTGCCAGATGGGGAAGGGGCAAGAGGAGAAGTCAAGTATCTAACATTATCCCAAGCACACAGCCCCTCCCTAATAATTCAGCCTCTTATAATCCTCTACCCCCAACAGAGGCTAACTTTTCACCCTAAGATTAGCATCAGATTTTACCAGATCAGGTCAGGCAGGACACTGCACCTCTGTGGCTCCTGGACTCAGAAGAAATTATAAACTGTAGACTGCATAAGCACTTTCATATCTTCAGTTTACTGCCACCCACTGATTGTACTACCTACTGCACTGCAGGTTACTAGTAGGTGTTACTAGGAAAAAAGAGCTGTGTGGTCAAATGAGTTGGGAAACTGGGCTTAGTATGTTTCTTTATATCAGTACTTCTCAAAGCCTTGAATGTACCATGTTTCCTCAAGTAGGAGACATGTCCTATTTCCCAAACAACTCACAGAGTCAAAATCCCACTTGATTTTACTTTGGAAAACACTGAAACTGATTGGGCAGTTTTGTCAGAGTTGATTTGATTAGTGAGTTGCTTTGATGTGTCAGGGCTCTTTAGCACAAACAATAGAGAAATCTCTAAATTAAGCAAGAATTCAGTGGGAGCCTACGAAGACTCAGGAATTGACAGTGTAACCAGAGTCAGATGTGGGCGGAATCCTGAGACTAGAGCAAGTTGAGAGGGCCCAGGCATCCTGGTGGGCAGTCTGGCTAGACCCCACTAGGAAGGAATCATAGCACCAACCTTTGTCTCAGTTGTCCTGCTGCTGCAGGTATGGATTCTAGGACATAGCTACTGAATGGGCATCACTCCCTAGGTTATAGACTGTGAGAAGATGCAACTTCAATGATTACCAACAGTCATTTACTGTGATTTGCCAAGACCCTGCTGTTAGCAAGTTGGGTTGTTTGCACTCTTCTCATTAATGTTGTGAGGAACATCACTGTGCATATCATTTTTGTGTTCATTTTTTAAAGGAAAAAATTTGATTACTCCCAGATACAGGATTTTTTGGATCAAAGTATATAAACATTTAAGACTCATCTGATGCATGTTGCAAAGTTTCTTCCCCAAGTGGACTATTTTTAGGTTTTCTGTAATGGAGGATGGGTATTTCTACACACCTCTGCCAATAAAAGAAGTCTGTGACATGCTATTCTAAAAAGTAATTGAAGTTGGAAGAAAGTATTTGCTCCCAGTTGAGAAGACTTCTGGAATTTATGAAACAGCGATTTTGGCAGACTCCCTAGCTGAGTGAGGTAGTGAATCATCTGAAGAAGTGTGTAGACATAAAGCAATCTCAAGTGCATAAGCTGCACCGAGCAGCAGCCTTGACCCTGGATGCATGGTGATTTCCCCTGGCAACCAAGTGAAATGAATCTATTGTTACTCAAATTAATTTACTAGCAAAAAGAGAAGACACCACAGTACCACTCTGGCATATGCAGTACCAGGGCTTAAACTCCCAGACCTCATGCTCTAAGACACTTGCTACCTTCTAGGCTTTTATCACTTTTAAAATATTTTATTTGAAATAACAAAAATTAAGAGGGAGAAAGATGCCTGCAGCACTGCTTCACTACTCATGAAGCTTTTTGTTTTCCAGAACTCTGCTCAGCCCTTGCTTATGGTGGTGTGGGGGACTGATACTAGGACTATAGAGCCTCAGTCATGAAAGTCTCTATATAACCACTATGCTATCTCCCCCAAGCCAGTTTTGTTTTTTTAGAAGGAAGTTTAGGAGGGAGAAGGTGAGATACAGCACTGTTCTGTCATTCATGGAGCTCCTCTGGTGCACTGGTGTGTTCCCAAGTGGTGCCAGGAATAGAGAAGCCTCATGTATGGTACACTTCAACAGGTGAGCTATTTCCTGGCCCCTCAGTTAAAAAAAGGGTGGGTGGGTGGGACCGTAAGTCAGAACTGAGAGGGGTTGTGATCTTCCTTTGCCTTTCTCTCTGTATCTCTCTCTCATTAAAATAAATTAAAATATTAAAAATAGAAAATGCTTTAAAAATATTTAAGTAAAATAAAGTGAAACTTGAAAACAAACAAACAAACAAAAATGGGTGGGTGGGGTGGGCTGGCAGGATAGCATAATGGTTATATAAGCAACTTTTATGCCTGAGGCTCTGAGATCCCAAGCTCAGTCACTAGCTCCGCCATATGCCAGAGCTGAACAGTGCTCTGGTCACTGTATTTTGCTCTTTGTATCTCTCTCACTAAAATAAACTTTAAAAGCATATATATATATATGTATATATATATATATATATATATACATATATATATATATCACTTTTTAAAAAAGACAAATTGATAATAACTAACATGTCTTTGGGTGACTACTTGTTTTCAATATTTTTATATAAATTTTGTCAGATTATTTTTTTATGTGTGCAATTATATAGGTGTTGTATATTGCAGGATGAGGATTGAAGAAGATAGAAAGGAAGATATTTTTTGATACATTTTACAACTCTATCCAACCCATGCTTGCTATGTCCTTTTTTTCTCCAAACAAGGGGACCATCTAGGTGGATTTCTATATCCTCCATTTGATCAGGGGGGAACTTCATTTCAAATGGCTGGAGATGGGGTGCTTTGCCATCCTCCTGCCCGAGGAGCTGCAAGAAAGTTAAACCTTGGGGCTCTTGCCTTGCCATGATCTAACTCCGCGGAGGTGCTGTGTCACCTGAGAAAGCTCTATTGCTGTGGTGTGCCCACCCTCTTCCCCCCCCACCTCCAACTGAATGAAAAACAGTGAAGGCATGTCTGTGTGAGGTCTAGAGTCCATTTAAAAAATGAAGAATATTAGGGTACTTACTCTACAAATCTTACCTTGCGTTTGGTTAAAGAGTAATATTGGTAGCGCAGCGGATTAAGCGTGCTTGGCGCAAAGCGCAAGGACCAGCGTATGGATCCCGGTTCGAGCCCCGGGCTCCCCACCTGCAGGGGAGTTGCTTCACAAGCGGTGAAGCAGGTCTGCAGGTGTCTGTCTTTCTCTCCCCTTCTCTGTCTTCCCCTCCTCTCCATTTCTCTGTCCTATCCAACAACAATGACATTAATAACTACAACAATAAAACAACAAGGGCAACAGAAGGGAATAAGTAAATTAACAACAACAACAAAAAGAATAGTAATATTGGAGTCAGGTGGTGGCACACTTGGTTGAGCACACATTACAGTGCGCAAGGACCCAGGTTCGAGTCCCCACCTGCAGGGGGAAAGCTTCACGAGTGGTGAAGTAGGGCTGCAGGTGTCTCTGTCTCTCTCCCTATCTCCCCCTACCCTGTCAATTTCTGGCTGTCTCTATCCAATAAATATATAAAGATAATGAAAATTTAAAAAACAATAAAATACTTAAAAAAAGAGTAGTAATAGTTAATATTAAATGTGGTAGCCAGATGAGATGGTAACCCTGAAGCTTTCTACCTCCATCATCCTCTTCTGGAGCCAGTACTTTTGGTGTGGATTTACTCCTTTCACAATAGGGGTGGGACTAAGAGGAAAATGTAAGTAAACCTATACTTCCATTAACAAAGATCAAGATGAGAAAAAGCAAAGACATTCAACAACCCACCCTCCCTCTCTTCCACCGCACAGCTTTTCAAGGCTCTTCCTCCATTATCTTCCTGTAATTTACCAAGTCCTGCTCTACCAAATCCTTTTTCCCAGGTTACATCAGTTTAAGAAGCCCTAGACTCCCATGCCACCAACACAACTTCAATATTCTAATACCCCTCAGACTGAATACCTCCTCTTTTATCCAACAGATATCCCTATGTCCTCAACTTCCTTTCTGAATGTCCCCATTGCCTTCCAAGTTCCATGAATATAGAATATACAGACTTTTGGGAGTCGGGCTGTAGCGCAGCGGGTTAAGCGCAGGTGGCGCAAAGCACAAGGACCGGCATAAGGATTCCGGTTCGAACCCCGACTCCCCACCTGCAGGAGAGTCGCTTCACAGGCAGTGAAGCAGGTCTGCAGGTGTCTATCTTTCTCTCCCCCCTCTGTCTTCCCCTCCTCTCTCCATTTCTCTCTGTCCTATCCAACAACAACAACAATAATAACTACAACAATAAAACAACAAGGGCAACAAAGGGAATAAATAAAATAAATATATATATAAAAAAAGAAAGGCCTGCTTTAAAAAAAAAGAATATACAGACTTTTAGGAAAAGAGACTGAGGATGTTGACTGAGAATTCTAATGTTGGATTTTGAACTCTGGAAGGCAGCTAGAGAAGGTTTTTGATCTCTGTGTACAGTCTCATTTGGAAATGACATCAGAAGCCTCATATTTGAACCTCTGCCTGCAGGCATGGTTAAAAGGCCCATCCTGTTCCCCCCACCCATAACAGATTCAGAATCCTCCTGCATCAAATAGCCCTGAGGGACTAGATTTCTAGGTGATAAAACATGCTCCAGAATGTCCAGGTGCCTTCTGGAGATTTGCATTTAAAGTGGGTCAAAGTGTCTCATTACCTAAGAGAGGAATACCTGCAGGGCACCTGTCTTCAAGAGGCTTAAATACCCTTAAATGATCCTGGGCCAGTCAGGCTACTTAGGTTCTGTGAGCTAGTTGTGTGAACTCAGTCAGGAAACAGTTTGTCCACAGGAGGTGGTATTCCAGAAGAAACTTAGGGTGAAGAGGGGCTAAGACCTGGGTCAACTGCCTCTCCCTAACTGACATCAGCTTAAATGCACTTGTTATCCCAGCCTGTCTTCCTCATGGAGAAAGGGCTTTAGGAGAGCTAAGGACAGAAAGGCAGTCTTGGAATTGTAGACTTGGAATGTCAAGCTGAGAATCGAGTTACTCTTTCTTTGTTGGAACTCCCGTGGCTTTTAAATAAGAGAGTGATATAATCTGACTTCTAATTTAGGAAAACCAGCTGAATTGGAGAAATTTTGATAAGACAAAGAATGGGGGCATAGGCAGACAGCTTGAACAGGTGGCCATGGCAGAAAGGATGAAATAGACTGATGAAAAGGTTTCTACTACTTAATAAACTGTTGACTTTCCCTCCTGGCACATAGCTGGATCACTTGTATTAATTAGTCCTGCTACTGCTATTACAAAGTCCATAAACTCTGAGATATAAAATGATCAATACGTGTATTCTTTGCAGACCTAGAGGTCAGAAATCTAAAATGGAGGTGTTGACAAAGCTTCCTTCATTCTGGGGACTCCCAGGGGACAGATCCACATCCTTGCAGCTTCTGAGAACCCACCACACCCTTTACTTACCTTCCTCCATCCTGAAGTCCTTCCCTCCAGCATTTGCAGAATTGGATATTGAATTCACGACCTCACACATGTATTTGACTAGAGTGCCACCTCCCCAACCCCTCCTACTTCATTCATTTTCTTTTCTTATTGCAAACACTGTATCAGTAAACATCCTTTGAGCCTGTGAGAACACTATCCACTAGAGGACAAATACATCTTGCATTTGTCAAGTTGCTACATCAGAGAGTAGGAACATTTTATAATATTAACAGGTACTTAACTTTGCCTCCAAAATCTGCCCCTTTTGGAGGGGCAGAAATAGTGGAGGTAAGGTGGGGTATAAAGGGGGGATGGATTCTTATATGAAGGAAAGAGGAAACTGGGGAAGAACTAGATCTGGCTGGTATGCACTAGGAGTATGTAGCACAAAATCTGGAATGAAAGACCCTGGCTTTGCTGCTGTTGTATTGGAATTCTTAATAGTGCTTGAACAAGGGTTCATATTTTCATTTTGCACCAGGTCCCATAAATTATGCAGGTCATGGCAGGGAAAAAACAGAATAGAGTCAGCATGCACTTGACCTTGTGAAGAAGGAGTTAACTATAAGACAGTACTTGACACTGAGGTCCAAGAGAATGGGGCTCCAGGTCTGGGGAAGGTTAGACTCTCTAGGAGGACTTCCCAAAGTCCTATAGGACTAGAATAGAAGTCTTGGTGAAGGAATGTTCTATAGATGTATTAATGCCATTTCTGTTTTGCTTCCTCTTATTTACTTGGACCTGAGTGGTGCTGCTGGTGTTGGTGGGGTGCTCAAGAGCCACTGGATTGGGTATTTATAAGAGCCCTTGCTCACTGGCTCCCTCAGATAGTCATAAAATGGTGATCTTGGAACCTTAGAGTCTGCCTACCAGATCAGCTGTAGCAGCAGCTTGGAGACTTAGAAATGCTGATTCTTAGATCCTGGACCAATAGAACCAAAACTCCAAGTGGGGTCCCAGAGTCTATGTTTCAACAAGCCTCCAGGTGATTCTGACAGGTGCTCAGGTAGAAGTGCTTTCTGGATCCGCAGAATACCAGGAAACTTTTCAAAGCTGGTTTCCAGAATGGTCCAGGAGCCTGATTTCCTAGATCAGGCTGGAGCTGCTCCCTCTTGCACCAGACAGGAGAAGAAAGATTTGAACCATTACAGGCCTTCTGGGCCCCTTAACTTACTTGCTGTCCCTTGCCATCATGAGTCTAATCTGTTGGACTAATAAAATGCCCCACAGTCCTCATTTCCTTGGTCCTCTGGTGGATCCAAGATATAGTCTATAATAAGTCCTTCCCCCACTGGGGCATAAAGGCAAGCCACACAGAGATGAATATCCTCAAAGTCTTATTAAGAATGTTGTATTCTGCTTTGGAGAAGCTGAAAGCCACCATGTGAGCTAGTAGCTTTATGATCAGATTTGAGACTCCTGGAAGTTACACATATCTAAGGTAAATATCTTTGTCAGGAGAGGTAACCCCTGAGATTCAGTGAATATGAGAATATTAGAGTTGGAAAGGGCAGGCAGAGATGGTAATAAAGTTGTGTCATGTGAAGAAATACTGTTGAAAAATGCTAACACAAATTGCTTAAACTCTCTGAAGAGTTTTCAGCACTGTGGCTGGCAGAATGGGCTGTGGACAAAGGATACAGTGGGCACTGGGACTGAAGTCAGATCTGCACCCCTCGATCCATGATTTCAGTTGACTGAGGAATACCCATTGAACTTGTAGTGGTTGAAGTCAGAGAGATGCACAGTTTGAAATTGTTTGGGCCTGAGTGGTGGTGCAGCTAGTAAAGCAGACATATTACAGTACAAAAGGACCAAAGTTCAAGCCCCCAGTCTCACCTGCAGAGGGGAACCTTCACTAGTGGTGAAGCAGTGCTGCAGAAGTCTCCCTTTCTTCTTTAATCTCACCATTCCCTCTCAACTTTTTTCTCTGTCTCCATCCTAAATAAATAAAAGATTGAAAGAGAAGAAGAAAGAAACTGTGCAGAGGAAGTATCCACCTCTGATTAAAAAGGAAGCCCTTTCTGTGCCCTGTTGAGGGGAGGGCCAGCTGAGGGCAAACCTATAAGACGGGTCTGGTCTGAAGGAGCCAATGGTTTGTAGGCCTCTCTAACCTGTGGCCACAAAATATATTCCTTTGGTAGCAGTTTACCTTTAAAGAGAGCCCAGTGCTGGCTTGGGACCAGGTGGCCACAGCCACATCTTTCCCTGCTGGGATTGGGCAGCTCATAGAATTTTCTCTGAACTGCAGGTGTGAAAATGGAATGAATTTAAAAGCATCATAGAGGATGCAAAAGGCTGGGCAGGATAGAATCGGCTTTGACCTGGGGACCTCTTTGTTCTCTCTAGAGCATTTGCATGGTGGGTGGGGTATGGCATGAAAGTGTGTGGCATGCTCAGCATGGTGGGTCCACTGACCTTACAGGGTTAAAATGTGAATCTTAGGTTTTGTGAAATATAATAGCTCACTTGGATGGTGTGACGCTTTGGCATGTGTGCAACCCAGGTTCGAGCCTGGCTCCCACTGCACTGAAGTAAGTTTTGGTATTGTGATTGCTTTCACTCTCCCTCTCTCTGTCTCTTGGTGTCTGTCTTAAAGAAATAAATAATAATACAATACAAACCCTAGTGAAGAAACATCTAACAGATGCATACACCCAACACCCGTTTTTGTTTCCTCCCTGAAAACAAGTGACCTGTTCTTTTGAGACCAAGCCTCTGAAGTGGTGGCTTTCATAGTTATTTTTTATTTTCGCCTTCTGGGTTCAGGCTTTACAACATGATGACCATCTTCTGGCCTCTACCTTGGGCACATATTGACAGCTGGAAGTTAGATAGCTGGTGAAAAATATAAGGCTTGAACGATGAATCCTTAAGGGACCAGGCTCTTGCCAATTCCATTTCAGGTAATGCTTGTGGTTTTTTTTTTTTTTTTTTCGATCTTGTTTTTCAACTTCTGCCTGAGAGTGAGATCATCCTTCTGTTTCTGACTTATTTCACTTAACATGAATTTTTCAAGGTCTATCCAAGATCGGCTGAAAACGGTGAAGTCACCATTTTTTATAGCTGAGACTACTTCCATTGTGTATATATACCACAACTTGCTCAGCCACTCATCTTTTGTTGGACACCTGGGTTGCTTCCAGGTTTTGGCTATTACAAATTGTACTGCTAAGAACATATGTGTACACAGATCTTTTTGGATGGATGTGTTGGGTTCCTTAGGATATATCCCCAGGAGAGGAATTGTAGGATCATAGAGTAGGTCCATTTCTAGCCTTCTGAGATTTCTCCAGACTGTTCTCCACAGAGGTTGGACCAATTTACACTCCCACCAGCAGTATAGGAGGGTTCCTTTGACCCCACACCCTCTCCAGCATTTGCTGCTGTTACCTTTTCTGATGTGTGACATTCTCACAGGAGTGAAGTGATATCTCATTGTTGTCTTGATTTGCATTTCTCTGACAATCAGAGACTTGGGGCATTTTTTCATGTGTTTCTCGGCCTTTTCGATCTCTTCTGTGGTGAATATTCTGTCCATGTCCTCTCCCCATTTTTTGGATGGGGTTATTTGTTGTCTTGTTGTTGAGTCTGGAAAGCTCTTTACACATGTTGGTTATTAAACTCTTGTCTGATGCATGGCATGTAAAGATCTTCTCCCATTCTGTGAGGGGTCTCTTGGTTTACATAGTGGTTTCTTTTGCTGTGAAGAAGCTTTTTAATTTAATGTAGTCCCATAGGTTTATGCTTGTCTTAGTCTTCTTTGTAATTGGATTCGTTTCATTGAAGATGTCTTTAAAATTTGTGCGGAAAAGAGTTCTGCTAATATTTTCCTCTAAGTATCTGATAGTTTGTGGTCTAACATCCAAGTCCTTGATCCACTTGGAATTTACTTTTGTGTTTGGTGAAATACAGTGGTTCAGTTTCATTCTTCTGCATGTTTCAACCCATTGTTTCCAACACCATTTGTTGAAGAGACTCTGCTTTCCCCATTTAATAGTCTGAGCCCCTTTGTCAAAGATTAGATCTCCATAGGTGTGGGCTCTCAATTCCACTGGTCAGTGTGTATATTCATGTTCCAGTACCAAGCAGTTTTGATGACAATGGCCCTATAATACATTTTGAGATCTGGGAGTGTGATGCCTCCGGTTCTGTTCTTTTTTCTCAAGATTGTTTTGGCAATTCTAGGTCTTTTCTGGTTCCAGATAAACATTTGTAGCATTTTTTCTATTCTCCTAAAAAATGTGGTTGGGATCTTGATGGGGATAGCATTCAATTTGTAGATGGCTCTGAGTAGTATATTCATTTTGATTATGTTAATTCTTCCAACCTATGAACATGGAATATCTTTCCACTTCTTTGTGTCTTTCCCAATTTCCTTGAGTAGTGACTCATAATTTTCAGTATACAAGTCTTTCACTTCTTTTCTTAGGTTTATTCCTAGATATTTTATTGTTTTTGTTGCTATAGTAAAAGGAATTGATTTCTGGATTTCAGTTTCTTCTAACTTAGTGTTTGCATAGAGGAATGCCACTGACTTTTGAATGTTAATTTTGTAGCCTGACACCTTACTGTATTGCCTGATGATTTCCAAAAGCTTCTTGCTGGATTCCTTAGGTTTTTTCTATGTATAGTATCATGTCATCTGAAAATAAGGAGAGATTGACTTCTTCTCTTCCAATCTGTATCCCTTTAATTTCTTGCTCCTGCCTGATTGCTATGGCAAGAACTTCTAACACTATGTTGAATAGTAATGGTGATAGTGGGCAGCCCTGTCTAGTACCTGATCTGAGGGGAAATGCTTCCAGTTTTTCACCATTGAGTATGATGTTGGCTGTAGGTTTGCTATATATAGACTCCACTATCTTCAGGAATTTTTCCATCTATTCCCATTTTTTGTAGTGTTTTGATCATAAAGGGATGTTGTATTTTGTCAAAGGCTTTCTCTGCATCTATTGATATGACCATGTGGTTTTTGGTCTTGCTTTTGTTGATGTGGTGGATCATGTTGATTGATTTACGTATATTAAACCAACCTTGCATGCCTGTCATAAACCCCAGTTGGTCATGATGAACAGTCTTTTTAATAGACTGCTGTATCCAGTTGGCTAGAATTTTGTTCAATATTTTAGCATCTATGTTCATCAGAGATATTGGTCTGTAGTTTTCTTTTTTGGTTGTGTCCCTGTCTGCTTTTGGTGTCAGAGTGATGTTGGCTTCATAGAAGCTGGCAGGGAATATTCCAGTGTCTTCAATCTTCTGGAAGACTTTTAAAAGTAGAGGTATTAGTTCTTCTTTGAAGGTTTTGTAGAATTCATTTGTAAAGCCATCTGTTCCAGGACTTTTATTTTTGATAACTATTTCAATTTCATTAGCTGTGACGGGCCTGTTCATGTTATCCACTTCCTCTTTACTTAGTTTTGGAAGTTGGAAGGTATCTAGGAAATCGTCCATTTCTTCCAGGTTCTCTAGCTTGGTGGCATATGGTTGTTCATAGAAACCTCGCATGATATGTTGAATTTCTGTGGTGTCTGTTGTCATATCTCCTCTTTCATTTAGTATCTGATTTATTTGGGTCTTCTCCCTTTTTTTGTTTTGTGAGTCTGGCTAAAGGTTTGTCGATTTTGTTTGCTCTTTCAAAGAACCAACATTTACTTTCGTTGATCTTTTGTATGGTTTTCTTATTCTCAATGTTATTTATTTCTGCCCTAACTTTAGTGATTTCTGTCCTTCTGGTTGCTTTAGGGTAGTTGTATAAATTTTGAAACCCACTTCCTGCCTTAAGGAAAGGGCCCATAGACATGGGACAGCGTTTTTGCACCAACTCTCTTTTTAAACTCCTCTGACTCTGAAATGTGTGTTTTTTTGTAGTAAAATGCACACACTCAGCACTATCATATATGCATGTTTTCATCACTTAACTCCAAAGAACAGTCACATTTTTACTGATGCTGCTTTTTAAGACTTCAGCAAAATAGGGGCTGGTGTGGAGCCAGGTGGTGGCACACCAAGTAAAGCAAACATGTTACACTGCACAAGGATCTACATTCAAGCCCCCATTCCCCGCCTGCAGTGAGGAAGATTTAAGAGTGGTAAAACAGTGCTGCAGGACTCTCTCTTCTCTCCCTCCCTAGGTCCAACTTTCCTATTGATTTCTCTCTGTTGTTGTCCAATAAAAAAATGAATAAAAATATTTTAAAAAATAGGGACTGGTGTTGGCAGTTCCATCATATCAGTTGGAGACATAGACTGCCCAGTACAGAGTCCCTGCGCACTTGACTGGAGGCAGAACCAAGCAGGGTTCTTAGTGGCCTGCAGCGGCAACTGAGATGGGTGACAGAGGCAGGAAAGAATCCCTGGGAATTACCAGTGAGGCCAACTCTGAGAATGGGTGGAAAAAGAGGTGCCAAATCCACTAATCCCCAGCTGTGGCTATCACAATGAGATCTGTTCAGATCCAAGCTGAGCCCATGGGCCTGGGCCCTGCACACAGTCTGAGAGCTTGCATGGCAGCCCTAACAACGGATGGACACACACTGGGGATGTTTACAAATACAGGAAAGGGTTCCTTCAGTTGCTGGTGAAGTGTCTGTTGATAACCTTTCTGAAAACCCCTTCTTTAATTTCTATCTTTGGGAAGTCTCTGAGGAATAATACAATGCTTAAGAAACTGAGAGCTGGTCTATTCCAACACTATAAATTAAAAATAAAATAGATTTATTTCTCAGGTTTTAACAATTATCATCATCAGCATGCTAGATAGGGTTATTGGCAAATATTTGGTGTATAGGATTAGTAAGGAGCCCTGGAATCATTCATTCTCTCTCTCTCTCTCTCTCTCTCTCTCTCTCTCTTCCCCCCCCCCCCTAGCTATCAGACACAATTGAAGAAAAAAGTGTCTAAATTTGTTTTGGTTTTGATTTTCAGAAAAGATGATGTTTTAAAGCAACAACCTTAGAAAAGCAAGGAGTAGTTTATTTTGAGCCTATGATTTGAACTTCTTAGTTCTTCTGTAATTGTAAGAAAACATTTCACCCAGAGTACATTGATCTAGAGTTTCATACCACTTGGTTTAAGCAGCACAATCCATTCTCCCTACCACACTTGTTAACATGTATTGGACAGTCAGTACAATCTCTCATTAAGGAGATGCTGAAAGAACCAATCTTGAAGCATCTACCATTTAGGTGAAGTGTGCTGGTTCCCTGTGAGAGGGCTTCCTTTCTGGAAGGAGCAGAGATGTTTAATGTCCCAGCCTATAGAGAAGTCAGACCAGCACATTACCCCTTCATTTCTGGCTTTTTGGTGGGCTGCTCAAAATATTTCACAGACTTTACTGAGGATTTTGTTTTGGGATTTCTCTGATGCCTGGGTCACAACCATTCAGAATAGTGCTCCAGTTTCTCGCTCTCTCATCCCTAGGCAGGCTCTGTACATACTCAGTAGTCCAGGAAAGTCCCTCTATCAGCTAATTTTGAGAAAAAGAAGACCTAGGGTTTTTTTTTCATAATTTTTTTGTAATTTTTTCTTCTTTTTTATTATTATTTTTTTGCCTCCAGGGTTATCGCTGGGGCTTGGTGCCTGCACTACAAATCCACTGCTCCTGGAGGCCATATTTTTCCATTTTTGTTACCCTTGTTGTTGACGTTGTTGTTGTCAGTGCTGTTGTTGTTGTTGGATAGGAAAGAGAGAAATCAAGAGAGAAGAGGAGACGGAAAGAGAGAGATAAATAAAGACACCTGCAGACCTTCACCGCCTGTGAAGAGACCCCCCCCCCCCACAGGTGGGCAGCTGTGGGCTCGAACTGGGATCTTTATGATGGTCCTTGCGCTTCGTGCCTTGTGCACTTAACCCGCTGTGCTACCACCAGACCCCCTAACTGTCTAGGTCTTAACATGCACTGACCTGGTCACATGCAAAAGAGGGGGAAACTTGGAAATCTCCCCAGATCATAAAAGCAAAATCCAAAGGCCCTCAGGTGGAATATAGATATCCAGATGGGGTGGTATTTAGATTTAGAACACTTCTATGGTCCAGTCACAAGTAAAAAATTTCGTTTAGTTGGGTAACAAGTCTTCCTGTGAAAATGGTACAGATTTGCATCTAGGGACCATTGGCTAATGCTGTGTGAAGAATTCATTCCTATGATCTCAACTAAGTGTATTAAAACTGAATGCTCAGAGCTGTTGTGTCTAAAGTCCTGTGGACCCTGAAGAAGTCACTTGCTCTTTTATAGTACCATTGACCCTTACAAACATCCCTTCATCCCTTCTTCTCTCTCTCTCTCTCTCTCTGCCTTCAGGGTTATTGCTTGTACTTGGAGTGGCTACACTATGAATCCACTTCTCCTGGCAGCCATTTTTTTTTTCATTTTATTGGCTAGGACAGAAAGAAATTGAAAAGGGAGGGGGGAGATAGAGAGGGAGAGAAAAAGACACCTGCAGACCTGCTTTGCCACTTGTGAAGTATCCTGCTGGTGAGGAACCAGGGGCTTGTACCAGAATCCTTGCACAGGTCCTTGCTTAGTACTATGAAACACTGTCTCTTCTCTTCCCACTTCTCACAGAGGGAAGGAGAAGAAGCTTTTTCATCTCAATGTTTTTTTTCCCTCCCTCCTTCCTTTTTTTTTCTCCTTCCTCCCTCCCTTCCTTCCTTCCTTCTTTCCAACAGATAAGGAGATCATGGTGCCAAAGCTTTCTTCAGTGTAGTGAGGTTGTTGACAAACTTGTGCCAAACAGGCAGGGACATGGCAAAGTGGTGCACTATCCAAGTGAGCTATTTTGCCAGCCCCTGCTGTTAACTTTCTTCATAGCTTCACAGCCTCTACCCTTTAGTACTTTCAAGGTGGTTTTGGATTTAGGATTGAAATTCAAACATGACTGGTCTTGTACTAGCCTGTGAAGCACGGGGCTTCCTGACACCTGTTGATTTGTCCCTGGCCACATGGAACTGTGGCCCAAACCAGGACTAGTAGAGGCCCATTTTAGTCTACTCTAGTGTGTGTAGCTATGACACCTTCATCATCATCAATCTCCTCATCGCCCAACTTGTTATACATCATATGTAAAGTGCCTTTAAAGATTTGAAAACTACACAATGTAAAATAATTATACCCTATGATTTCATTCATATAGCAGAGAAATCAAACAAATGAATAAAATAAATTTAAAAAATTATGGTATATAATAATAGAATGAATCAAAAATGATATTTACTCATTATCTGAGAGCCAAAATTTGACCCCAAGCTTTCTAGTACAAGTAGGAGAACCCAGTGGTATTATAATGTGTGTTGGAAGGAATCTGAACTTTTTGGTGGGGAAATTATTCTGCAGATAATAATGATTAAAGTATTTTAAATCTGTTTAAATGAAAAAATTTAAAAGTTGTATATATTTTAAGATCTATTTATTTTTTAATTAATTAATTAGTTAATTAATTAATTTGTTTTTCCTCAAGGGTTATCACTGAGCTCGGTGCCAGCACTATGAATCCACTGGTCCTGGTGAACATTTTTCCATTTTTATTGGATAGGGCAGGGAAATTGAGAGAGGAGGAGGAGAGGGAGAGACAGATAGACAGATACCTACAGACCTGCTTCACTGGCTGTGAAGTGACCCCTGCTGGTGGGGACCTGGGGGCTCCAACTGGGACCCTTGTGCATCACCCTATGTGCACTTAACCCAGTGCACCACCACCTGACCTTCTATTTTTAAATTTATTTTATTTGATAGGACAGAGAGAAAGTGAGAGGGGAGGTGGATTGAGAGGGAGATAGAGACAGAGAGGCATCTGTAGCATAGTTTCAGTACTTGTGAAGATTTCCCTCTGTAGAGGGAACGTGCATTTAACCAGGAGTACTATCATCTGGCCCACAGAAGTATTTGTTTTTATGAGACAAGAGTACCACTTAACTCTGGTATATGCTGGGGATAGAACCAGAGGTCTCTGGGCATTCGAGTAATTTATTTTATTTTATTTTATTTTATTTATTTTTTTGTTACTGATGCTTGCAACTTTACCTTTTTTTTTTTTCCTCCAGGGTTATTGCTGGGCTCGGTGCCTGCACCATGAATCCACCGCTCCTGGAGGCCATTTCCCCCCCCCCTTTAAAAAAAATTTTTTTATATTTATTCTATTTATTCCCTTTTGTTGCCCTTGTTTTTTTTTTATTGTTGTAGTTATTATTGTTGTTGTTGTTGTTGGATAGGACAGAGAGAAATGGAGAGAGGAGGGGAAGACAGAGAGAGAGAGAGAGAGAAAGATAGACACCTGCAGACCTGCTTCACCGCCTGTGAAGCGACCCCCTGCAGGTGGGGGGCCGGGGTTCGAACCGGGATCCTTATGCCGGTCCTTGTGCTTTGCGCCACCTGCGCTTAACCTGCTGCGCTACAGCCCAACTCCCCTTTTTTCCCCCTTTTGTTGCCGCCTCGTTGGGTTATTATTATTACCATTGTTCTTGATGTTGTTCGTTGTTGGATAGGACAAAGAGAAATGGACAGAGGAGGGGAAGACAGAGAGAGGAGAGAAAGATAGACACCTGCAGACCTGCTTTACCGCCTGTGAAGCGACTCCCCTGCAGGTGGGGTGCCGGGGGCTCGAATCTGGATCCTTACGGCGGTCCTTGTGCTTTGCGCCACGTGCACTTAACCACAACTTTACCTTTTAAAATTTATTTGTAAAATGGAAATACTGACAAAATCATAGGCTAAGAGGGGTATTATTCCACACAATTCCCACAATCAGAACCCTGTATCCCATCCCCTCCTTTGAAAGCTTTCTTATTCTTTATCCCTCTGGGAGAATGGACCCGGGATCATTATAGGGTGCAGAAGGTGGAAGGTCTGGCTTCTGTAATTGCTTCTCCACTGAACGTGGGTGTTGGCAGGTCCATCCATACTTCCAGCCTGCCTCTTTCTTTCTCTAGTGGGGCAGGGCTCTGGGGAAGCAGGGCTCCAAGACATATTGGTGAGGTCATCTGCCCAGGGAAGTCAAGTTGGTATCATGGTAGCATCTGGAACCTGGTGACTAAACAGCATTAAGATATAAAGTGGAACAAATTGTTAGTCATGAACCTAAAGGCAATATTATTGCAGATGAGATTTGGGGTCTCCATTATGGAAAAAGCTAGAAGGTCTATCTTAGGTATATTCCAAGGGGCCCATGACTTTACTAGTTTTTGCCTGAGCCTGACAGCTAACATGCAGATAGACACAAGTCTGGGGAGATGGTGTCATAGTTGGTATTTATTTTATTTTTTATAGAGGCAGAAATTGAGAAGGAAAGGGGGATAGAGAGGGAGAGGGAGACCTGTAGCACTGCTTCATTGTCTATGAAACTTTCTCCAGGGACTTGAACCTATGCACATGGTAATGCATGTGCTCTACCAAGTGCACCAGTGGCATACCTTCTTGAATGTTAAATCAGTCATTTCTAGAAGATAGTCAATTATTGTGCTACCAAATGTCCTCTGATGCCCAATCTTGCTCCTGAAAAACTCTGATACTTATTATTGCATCAAAGTAAAATCTCTGGGGTTGGGGGTGGGCAGGTTCAGGTCCTGGAACATGATGGCAGAAGAGGATCTAGTGGGGGTTGAATTTTTTTAAAGCTTTTTAAAATTTATTTATTTTCCCTTTTGTTGCCCTTGTTGTTTAACATTGTTATGGTTATTGATGTCATTGTTGTTGGATAGGACAGAGAGAAATGGAGAGAGGAGGGGAAGACAGAGGGGAGAGAAAGACAGACACCTGCAGATCTGCTTCACCACTTGGGAAGCTACTCCCCTGCAGGTGGGGAGCTGAGGGCTCGAACCGGGATCCTTATGCCAGTCCTTGCGCTTTGCAGGGGGTTGAATTTTTACGTGGAAAACTGGGAAATGTTATGCATGTACAAACTATTGTTTTTATGTTTTTTGTTTTTTTTTTTTGCCTCCAGGGTTATCGCTGGAGCTCGGTACCTGCACTACAAATCCACTGCTCCTGGAGGCTTTTTTCCCTTTTGTTGCCCTTGTTTATCATTGTTGTTATTAATATTGTTGGTGTTATGCTGTCATTGTTATTGGATAAGACAGAGAGAAATCGAGAGAGGAAGGGAAGACAGAGAGGGAGAAAGATAGACACCTGCATACCTCCTTCACTGCTTGCCAAGTGACCCCCCTGCAGGTGGGTAGCCATGGGCTCAAACTAGGATCCTTATGCTGGTCCTTGTGCTTTGCACCATGAAACTATTGTATTTTACTGTCAACTGTAAACCACAAATCCCCTAATAAATAAAAAAAGAAAGAAAGAAAAATACCAGTACTAAACAAATCAATGATATACAGATCTCTTCAGGGAGTTGGGCGGTAGAGCAGCGGGTTATGCGCACTTGGTGCAAAGTGCAAGGACCAGCATAAGGATCCTGGTTCGAGTGCCCAGCTCCCCACCTGCAAGGGAGTTGCTTCACAGGTGGTGAAGCAGGTCTGCAGGTGTCTATCTTTCTCTCCCCCTCTCTGTCTTCCCCTCCTCTTTCCGTTTCTCTCTGTCCTATCCAACAACAGTGACAACAATAAAACAACAAGGGCAACAGAAAGGAATAAATAATAAATATTTATAAAGATCTCTTCAAAGAACTGAATCTCTTAGAAAGACACCAACTTATTTTTATATTCAGTGTATAGTTGGTGAAATACTGTACCCTTGAACATTTTTTGCTGGGGCAGATTTCGAATAAGAAGCAAAGGAGAGGGTAGCAGTTTGTTTAATGGAACAGCATCTGTTCTCTAACTGCATCTGAGCCAGTAGCTAAGGGGGCAGGCCAATTCCTGAGTAGGCCAGTGAGAATTCCCTCCTGGAATCTGGATGAGAGTGCATGTGATCCACTCTGAGATATGCCAGACTGGGGCTGGGGCCCAGCAGCTCCCCATAGCCTAAGCAGGCCCACTGGCCTTGACCTGTGGGACCCTGTGACTTTAGCTTCTTTCTAGTCTATGAGACAGTCCCTATCCCTACAGCTTTCTAACAAAGCTTCTTTTATTTTCAGTGATCAGACTCCTGTTTCTTGCAGCCCAAGTTACCCAACTGGCTCACTCAGTATAGATAATCGTGAAGCATAGTCAGTGGGATGATTTGAGGTGGCACTCGAGGAACATTTAAAATTCTTAGTTATGTAATTATCTCAGTGCATATTGGGAAAAACTATAAACAGCACATCAAACCCGCAATGTCATGGGTATTCCTGCTCAGGATGGGAGGGGGTGCATTTGTCTGAGTCAGAAAGTGACTCATTTTATAGACAAGCACTAAGCTGTAGTACAGGTTTTGTGACTCTGGGGAAAAAGTTCTTTAAATGGGGGCTGGGTGGTAGCGCACTGGGCCGAGTGTACCAGGTTAAGTGCACATAGTACAAAGCTCAAGGATCCCTGTTCGAGCCCCTGGCTCCCCACCTGCAAGGGGGTCGCTTTGCAAGCAGTGAAGCAGGTCTACAGGTGTCTATCTTTCTCTCCCTCTCTGTCTTCTCCTCCTTTCTCAACTTCTCTCTGTTCTATCCAACAACAATAATAACTTCAGCAACCAAACCAACAAAAATGGAAAAGAAGGGGGGGAGGCGAGTATTGGTGCACCTGGTTAAGAGCACCTTACAATGCATAAGAGCCCAGAGTTCGAATCCCTGACCCCCACCTGCAGGGGGAAAGCTTTTCGAGTGGTGAAGCAGTGCTGCAGGTGTCTCTCTCCCTCTCCTCCTCTCTATCTCGCCCTTCCCTCTCAATTTCTGGCTGTCTCTGTGAAATAAATAATGGTAAAAAATGTGAAAATAAAGAGAGAGAGAGAGAGACAGAGACTATTTGGGAAAAAAAAAAGATGGCTGCAGGAGCAGTAGATTAGCGTAGGCACTGAGCATAAACCTTGAGGGAAAAAAAAATCTTTAAGAGGGAAAAGCCTCCGAGGTAAAGGTCATGGGAGACCTATAGCATTTTTACTGCAGAGGGGAACACCAACCAGCTTAGAATCGGAGGCATTCGACGTGCCATTATGAAGGCAGATTAGAAAAAAGATAGGCTGGAGGTAGCCAGAACTGGGAAGAAGCTTCTTGTTGTCCAGGGAGGGGGTTGGAGACAGTATGGCCAGGCCCAGCCTGGAGAAGAGGGACAGAGCCTTCCATGTCACTTCCATGCCCTTCCTTTTGGCTTGCAGTCAGAGAGACCCGTGGAGGCAGAGTAAGGTGAGGGTGCTCCAGGAGCGCCCCCTGACTTTTTTCTCCCTCTGCTTGCCCTGGTTCCTCCCCTTCTTATTTCCTCATTTCCTCCCCTGCTCACATAGCCCAGGTCTGTCTGGCTTTGCTGGCTGTGGCAAGTGTTAGATTTCAGAGACCACTTTGTGCCCAATGAGGGGTTGAAAGTCACCCCAATTCTGCAGCCTTTCAGATGAGGGAGAGCCCTTTGATGCCCCTGATGCTGCTTTCATTTGCCAGCCTCTGAGTTTGGATTCCACAGGCAAGGTGGGGTGACCTTTAACATCTGGAAATAGGCCCCAGTGCTTGCTGCCCCACTTCCTCAGAATCACCCAACTCCCCAATCAACTTGGAAGCTTCCTGGTACTTTGCTAAATTAGAAAAGGACTAGAAACTGTACCTCTCTGGCTTCCCAGCTGATCCTTCCTGGGTACAGAATGCAACCACCACAGTCCTAGTGGCTCCCTAAATTCACACATGGCTCTGTCTATAGCAAGATCCTAGCCTGTAAATTCCAAGGGCTTTCTTGATTCCCTTAGCAAAGCACTGCTCAGCTTTGCCTTTTGGTGGTGTGGGGGACTGAACCTGCGATTTTGGAGCCTCAGGCATGAGAGTCTCTTTGCATAACCATTATGCTATCTACCTCTGCCTGGCTTTTTTTTTTTTTTTTTAAAGATTTATTTGTTTATTTTTATTTTATTTTATTTTTAAAAATTTATTTCTTTATTGGGGAATTAATGTTTTACATACAACAGTAAATACAATAGTTTGTACATGTATAACATTCCCCAGTTTCCAATTTAACAATACAACCCCCACTGTGTCATTTATCATCCTTCATGGACCTGTATTCTCCCCACCCACCCACCCCAGAGTCTTTTACTTTGGTGCGATGTGCCAATTACATTTCAGGTTCTACTTGTGTTTTCTTTTCTGATCTTGTTTTTCAACTTCTGCCTGAGAGTGAGATCATTCCATATTCATCCTTCTGTTTCTGACTTATTTCACTTAACATGAATTTTTCAAGGTCCATCCAAGATCGGCTGAAAACGGTGAAGTCACCATTTTTTTTTACAGCTGAGTAGTATTCCATTGTGTATATATACCACAACTTGCTCAGCCACTCATCTGTTGTTGGACACCTGGGTTGCTTCCAGGTTTTGGCTATTACAAATTGTGCTGCTAAGAACACATGTGTACATAGATCTTTTTGGATGGATGTGTTGGGTTCCTTAGGATATATCCCCAGGAGAGGAATTGCAGGGTCATAGGGTAGGCCCATTTCTAGCCTTCTGAGATTTCTCCAGACTGTTCTCCACAGAGGTTGGACCAATTGACATTCCCACCAGCAGTGAAGGAGGGTTCCTTTGACCCCACAGCCTCTCTTGAATTCTCACCTGCCTGGCTTTCTTAATTCAAACAGTAAGGCCTGGGGGGTGGGGTGGGGATTGCTAGCCCTCTAATTCCTCAGATGTAAAATTAGTGGGCTGTGCTCTCTGACCTCTGTGTCAGTCGTGTTGGCTGCTGACACACCCTCTCCCACCACCACACATGTAGTGCTGATCTTTCACATCTTGATAAATAATGTTCTGTAAAGACAAGGGAAGCATATAAAATGAAATTAAAACTCTCTTTCAACTACCAAAGCCTATGTTCAGAAGCAACCCCTGCCAATAGTTCTTGCCATCAATTCTTCTGGCATATACCATTGTGACACAATGTAGCTATTTCTTGATTTATCAACATGAAATGGAACCTTTTAACTTTTTAAAAACATTTTTAATTATCTTTACTTATATATATAGTCCAGAGACAGCCAGAAATTGAGAGGGTAGAGGGAGACTGAGAGGGAGAGAGACAGAGACAGCTACAGCACTGTTTCACCACTTGTGAAGCTTTCCCCCTGCAGGTGAAGGCTAGGGGCTTGAACCTGGGTCCTTGTGCATAGTAATATGTGCGCTCAACCAGGTGTGTCACCGCTAGGTCCTCTTTTAACTTTTTTTTTTTGTATTAAGAAAGTGGGCTTGGAAAAGGGGGCTGGGTGGTGGCTTACTTAGTAAAGCATGCATATTACCAGGCATGAGGACCTAGGTGCGAGCCCCTGGCCACCACAGGGAGTGTGTACAGGGGGGAAGTTTCAAGACAGTAGAGTGGTACTGTGGTGTCTCTCTTTATCTCTCCCCCCTTTAGCTCTATTTTTCACTTTGTAGAAAATGGGAAAAAATGACTTCTGAGAACAGGGATAACTTTGGTGGAGAGAGAGAGAGAGAGAGAGAGAGAGAGAGAGGCTGTTCTCACATTATTGCTTTCTTCTCACTCTCCAAATCGGCTGCATGTTGTTTATAATTTTGCCTAATTATCCTAATGATTTTCTCTCTCAATTGACAGGTTTCTTTTAAAAGTATGTTTTATTTATTTATTATTTATTGGATAGAGACAGAGGAATTGAGGGTAGGGGGAGATAGAGAGGGAGAAAGACACATGCAGCACAGCTTTGCAGCTCATGAAGGTTATATCCTCCTGCACTTGAGGACTGGGGCTTGAATCTGGGTTCTTGCGCATTGTAACATGTGCATTCAATCAGGTGCACCACTGCCCGTCCCCAAGAAGCCAGGTATAGACTGCACATTTACCCTTCCTTCCATCTCTTGTAATATCTCTTCAACCTTGACTCCAACTCCCAATTTATGGTGCTTAGAGTTTCCGTGCCACAATTTACAACTGCATTTTGTCTATGGAAAGTTTCCATTCTCTTTTAGGCTAATTCTAAAAATTAGAAGCCTATTTGCAACAGAATTTATGATGTTATTAAGTTGGTGTTGGTCATTGTATAAGTATGATTTAAGCTATACAATAGAAAATATAATCCTTAAGAAAAATTTGAATATCAAAGAATTTTCCAATATCTCATTCCAATGCTTTAGTTGATGCTAATAATTTACCCTTAAAATTTTCCAGTTTCTTTCACTTCTATGAAGTCACATTCAATCCTTTTAATACATAGAATAGATTTATTTTGCTTCATTTACTTACTCTTTTTTAATTATTTAAAAAATTTTTTTATTTATAAAAAGGAAACATTGACTAAACCATAGGATAATAGGGGTTCAACTTCACACAATTCCCACCACCAGAACTCTGTATCCCATCCCCTCCCCTGATAGTTTTCCTTTCTTTAACCCTCTAAGAATATAGACCCAATGTCATTGTGGGATGCAGAAGGTTGAAGGTCTGGCCTCTGTAATTGCTTCCCTGCTGAACATGGGTGTTGACAGGTTGATCCATACTCCCAACCTGCCTCTCAATTTCCCTAGTGGGGAAGGGCTCTGGGGAAGTGGAGCTCCAGAACACATTGGTGGGGTTGTCTGTCCAGGGAAGTCTGGTTGGCATCATGCTAGCATCTGGAACCTGGTGGTTGAAAAGTTAACATACAAAGCCAAACAAATTATTGACCAATCAAGGATCTAAAGGCTGGAATAGTGCAGATGAAGAGTTAAGGAGTACTCCATTTTGTAGCTATCTAGTAGGCATATTTTAGTTATATGACAAAGGGCCTGTGGCTATACTAGTTTTTTTTTCTTTTGTTTGTTTTTTTTTTCCTGAGCCTGAAATCTGACATGCAGGTGGATCCTAATTATTGTCTGGGGAGATGATGTCATGGCTAGAAGAAGGACCAGAAATCTGGATCAGGGAAGAGAGTAGCTCCCAAATATGGGAAAGGTGTATAAATATTGTTGACTGTAAACCCCACCGATTTGATGTGATCTGGGGTCCATATTCACCTTAGGAGCCTATGTTACCTCTGCATCCCTATAGATCTGAGCTCACATTCTGAGGTCATAAGTAATAACGTTCCAAGCTGCCCCAATATCCCCATCTTCCTCAGGTGTAGCATAGAGTATTTTGTCCAGCCTCCCTTTGGAAGATGGAACATTCTCTACATTGTTGATCCAAGTTGAGGGCAAAGTCCTATGGGGTCCACAAAGGGGTCTATTGTGTTGTTCCTGATAGAGATGACCAGTAACAATGGAGAGAGGGATTTATTCGAGGTCTAGGCCCATCATGTCTGTTTGGAAATCTCAGGACCCCCTGAATAGGGCCCCAGCTGATGGGATAGCCTGATAGTGACTACAGACTCATCATTAAAGTATGCCAGTCTCTTGCCCTTATTCAGCTTTTGCAGTCTTTGCTTTGATGAGGTTAGCTTTGGAGTGAGTGAGAAAACTGTAATAGGAAGTAGGTGAGGAGGGTATCTAAGTCTAAGAAGACACTATTTCATTATGAACTTGATACTAACTCACTACAGACTATTGTGTATTTTTGCTTTCAGGTATATATTTTGCTCCAATTTATGGATACATGTGAACATATGCTGTATCTTAAGGGACCTGTTCTATATTTAGGTTTTGGGACTTTGTTAGGAAGTGAACCTCCTGGAATGGAAATTGTGAATACTATGAAAGGAAAAGTCTCACCCGAATAATGAAGGAGAAGGGCTGACATTGCATGCCTGACGTCTCTGGGCACAGTCTGAAGTGAAGTATGCTGAGGTGGTACTCCTTGCATTAATTAGGTTGGGATCAGCAGATGCAATATCATTTGGTATGAATTGAGAGAAGCATGCAGGAAAGTGAGCCCCACCCTAAAGGTTCCAGAACTGGGGGAAATATAGGCTCTATAGAGGAAGCGGGAAGATCCTGCTGTCTTAAGGTTTTAGAAGACAATAGTTAGTTATCGCTATAATCACATTATTTGGCAATTGGGTTAACTTTGAAATATCCCTTTGTTAGGATTTGCTATATCATACACAACATCACCATAATTTATGTCCTTTGACATTATTTGTATATAGTTTTGCAGCCAGTTGCTTCTGTTCTCTCTGGTTTAAGCTTTTAAGAGAGTCAACATATCAAAGACTCAGCCTATGTATTAAAAAGACTCAGTCTGTGATTTAAAAAGTTTGAGACATTCAATTTTTCCCCTCTCATATTAATTAAGTAGTGATTTATACTTACTTTTGTTCAGATCTTTAAGCAATAGGAAATATGTAGGTGATAAATATTTTAGTGTTTGTGTGATTGGAAATAGTTTTATTTTACTTTAACATTTCACTGAGCTTCCTCTGACAAAAAGTTCTAGGTAAAAAGATACTTAAAAAATTAGACTATTAAGTACATTGCAGGATTTTATTTTATAATCCAGTGGCATTTAAGAAAAATATTCTATTTTCTGCCTTTTGGCTTTCTCTCTCCTCCACATGTGCTTAGGATTTTCTCCTTATCCTTGAAATCAGGAAATGTTAGTGGGGTATGTCTATGTATCTTTTCATGTAATCTTGTAAGTTTATTTAAACTTGGTGAGTTTTTTTGTTGTGAAAATTTATATCATTCTTCATTTCAGGGACATCTTATTTTATTACCATTTTGATTATTTTTTCTGTTAGGATATGACTGTATACTCCTACTAGAATTACTATTAGAAATATGTAAGACTCCATGAATATATTCTCCTTCACAATGACCACATTTGACTCTGGAAAACAGCTGAAGCACTAAAATACTGTAGAATCAGTGATGGATGAGTGACCAAGTTCATTGGTAGCTGGCACTGCCTGCTCGGAGCCTGAGGAAATACAGAGTGCTAAGGCCTTCAAGTACAGACCAGGTCAGCCCACTGTCTGCATGGTTTCTGTGTCATCTTTTATTTCGTGTGCACGAGTGTGTGTGTGTGTGTGTGTGTATTTCTTTTATCTTATATGTTCTAGTATATTTCTACCTTGTCTTTGAAATTAGTAACTTACTCTTCAATCCTCTGTTACTATTCCTACTATTAGAAACATTTGGGGGGGCAGTGATCATACTTTTTTTTAAAAGATACTGAGAAGCAGAGAAACAGAGTGAAGAAGACTGTAGTACTGGAGATTCCTTCAGTGAGGTGTGGGCCTGGCTTTAACTTGGGCTTTGCACATGGCAAAGCAGTGAATGATGTTTCTTATTTATTTTTATTATTTTATTATCACTGGAGCTCAGTGCCTGCATGATGAATCCATCACCCCTTGTGGTGCTTTTTTTTTCTCTTCCGTTTATTGACAGGATAGAGAGAAATTGAGAGGTGAGGGGGAGACAAAGAGTGAGACAATGAGAGAGACACCTGCAGATCTGCTTTACCACTCATGAAGCTTCCCCTCTGCAGATGGGGAGCGGGGCCTTAAGTCTGGGTCCTTTTGCATGGTAATGTGTGCTCAGCCAGGTGTGGCATTGCTTGGCTCCGAATGATATATTTTGTAATTACTAAGATTTTTCTCTCTTTTTTCTTTCTGGCTATTTTTCATGCACTCAGGAGTTGGCATGAGTCTTCTTTGCAATGTATAGATCTGTGTTTTCCTGGAATTAGTGCTGGCACTTTCTTCTAAATGGGGCATGCTGAAAAGCCAGTCTGAGGGGTACATTGATAGGGCAAGCCACCTTGAAACCCCCAGTTGTTAGCAGTAGGAGTATTCTGGTGTGACCACCTGGCCCAGACTCTGGGGGAGTGGACACAGCCCAGGGCTCTGGCTGTAATCCTGCTGGGTGTATTTGGTAGCCTTCCTGCCTCTCAGAGCTTCCTTAGGCCAACCTGCTTCTACACTTAAACTTACTCCCTGGCACTGCTGTTTGCTCTGTATTTCTCCCCTGGGTCAGATCACTTCTCAGGATGCCTCAGAAAGTCTATCACTGATACCGCCTTTCTTGGGGACTGGAGATGAGGGGGACCTATGTTCTCAGGCCACAAGTTGGAGCCAGAGACTGTGCTCAAAAGTCTGTTATAAAATGCTCCCACCACCCTGAAACACTCTTCCACAAAGAATCTGCCAAGTGTATTTACATGAGAAATTCCTACAACAGCTACTACACTTGGCACCAAGATGCCCGGTTAGCAGGAGGAAGATGCTGCTCCCACCCCTTTGCTGGTTAATTAGATCTGCTTTGAAATCACTCACTTGATGACCACCCTAATGGCACTAATAAAAGCCTCTTTCGAAGCGCTGTATTCTTTCCTGCCTTAAGTACTGTACCTGCTTAGCTCCACTGGCAGCGACCTAACAGACTCATTATCTTCCGAATTCTGATGTCTGCTTTCACGCTCTGCTGATTTCATTAGATATAAAATAAAATCACTACCTATTAAAATCGCATTAAAGCCTTAACTTAAGTGGCACGAAGCTCAGTAATGGAGAGACAGAACTGGGTCTCCCATCTCTGGGTTGTGCCTGCTTTTGCATTTGATGGCATTTCCCCAGACTGGGGGCAGGGGAGCCAGCTGCCAATGGACTGACTGGGTTTCTCATCCATCAGTGATTCCACTGTATTTTAATGCTTCAGTGGTTCTTTGATTTCCGGAATCAAATGAGGCAGACACAAGGATGGGAGGAGAAAGAGTTTTTCCATGGCTGCTGCAGTGTCTTCAGAAAGATCCCCAGTGGAGACATTTCCACGCTGGATGGTTAGGGGCTGGTTTTGAAGAGGCCAGCTGAGTGGTGACACTCCCAGCATCACACGTAATCAACACTGCTCTCTGGAGAGATTTGACAAACAAAAGCCAACCAAAGAAAGCACAGCCTTGGTTTTTGTGAAAAATATCAATGGGACTGGGGTGATAGCTGGGCCTGTTAGAGTACCAACTTTTATGTTTGAAGTTCCAGAGGCCACAGGTTCAATACTTAGCACCATCTCATGCCAAGACTGAGTAGTGCTCTGGCTTCTTTCTCCTATTCTCCTCTCTTTTATAATAAAATATACCAGTTAATTAAAAAATAGAAACAGATGGTCTGGGAGGTGGCATAGAGGATGATATGTTGGACCCTCATGTGAAGTCCTCAGCATCATATGTGCCAGAGTGATGCTCTGACTCTCTTCCTTACTGTGTCTCATCCTCATTAAAAAATTAAAGAACAAACCTTTAAAAAAAAAAAAAAAAAAGGAATAGAGGCTGAGGGATATTTCAGTGTTGGAGCACAGTATTTGCATGCTTGAGACCCCAGAAGCCTCAGATTCAATCTTTGGTACCATCATATGCCAGGGTGTAAATCAGAGCAGGGTTTTAATCTCTCTTGTTGGGCAGTACGCCAGTTCCCCCTGCTTAATGGCTGTGGTCTATTTACATAACCACTAGAACCACCCTGCCTGCAGGGCATTGGTTTAATCCCCACTGGTTCATACTCTCTTTTTGCTCCGCCCCCCTCTCTTTGTCACACCCTGATTTCCACCAATCTCTTTTTGCTCCACCCTCTCTATGTCACATCCTGTTTCCACCCTACTTGGCGAGTATATATACAGCTGCTCTTCTGTTTGAACACACTTGGGATTGCATTCTGGCTCCAAGAGTTCCAGAGTCTATCTCCTGCGACGCTAGCTTGGCACGAGTTCCTGATCCCTTTCCCACGCAGCAGCCTAGGTTGGCTCCAGTTGAGTTCTCTCCAACTCGGAGAACACCCTAGGTTGGCTCCAGTTGAGTTCTCTCCAACCCAGAGAGCACTTGCTCGGGAAGAAGCACCCTCAGGCTCTCCTGGCAAATGGTGCCCTGAACAGGGACTGGCACTCTCTCTCTCTTTCTTTCTCTCCTTCATTATTGCCATCAGGGTAATTTCTGGGATTTGGTTCCTGCACAGTGAATTTACCACTCCTGGAAGCCATTTTTTAAAAAAGATATTGATAGATAGGACAGAGAAAGTTGAGAGGGGAGGGGTAGAGAGGGTGAGATACATCTGTGAAGCTTTTCCTCTGTAGGTGGGGAGCAGGAATTAGGATTTGGGTCCTTGTGCAAGGTAGCATGTATACTCAACCGGGTGTATACTCATGTATACTCAACTGCCCAGCCCCTTGCATTATCTATTGCTCATATAAATAAATAAACAAATATTTAAAAAGTAATATAAAAGTTGGGAGGGGATGGTGAAATAACTGTCTTGGGATAGTGTGCTGCTTTGCCATGTGTGACGCAGGCTTCAGCCTGGCCACCAGTGCATTGAAGTGGGATGCTGTGAACTCTTTCATTCTCTCTGCCTCTAAAGAAAAAAAAAAGAAAGAAAAGAAAGAGAATATTAAGTATTCATATCTTTCCAGAACCAGAATGTAAACTGGCTGTGTCCAGGCCAGTGTGTAGTTAGCTCACAATCTCAGCTTATCACTCTGGAGATCAATTTTCTCAGCTGTAAATAAAAAGGAACTGTCTCAACACACTGATGCTACTCTCACCAGTCAGTGCAGGGCACATCTGTGGATGTGTGTGCACAGGTCTATGATTTTGAATGACACCTTCCCAAAAGTTACCCTCCCCAAGCTAATTTCCTCTGTTGTAACCCATCCCTCCTGCCAGTACTTCTCTTTAGACTTTATAGTGGAATTTTGTTTTGATCATCTTGAAGATTCTTTGTTGCACTGATGTTGGCTGGTGCCTAGAGGAATAAGAGGAGAAAAACTCTGACTCTTCTTTCCTTCCTTATTTTTGCAACTTCTTGTTCCCTGAGTCCCCTTTAACATCTAGAATCAGGGTTCTGAGGTTGGGTCCCCTAAGGCACAAATCCAGGAGGTGACAGGACAATGAGATCCCAGCTGGTGTTGATAAGAAGCTGACTTGGAGAAGCTAGTGAATGAGATGGAGTGAAAAGAGCAGGGTGTCAGGGAGTCTAAGGTATCCCTTACAGAAGCTGACCACTAGCCAGTTTGCCATCTCAAATGCTCCTTTTTACATTTCACCATCTTCTTCCATGGTGGCTCTCTCTAGCTCTGAAATCCTGTGATTCTTTGAGAAGCACAAGTAATTATTAGTGTCTAAGGTGTGTTAGAGGATGGCAAGGTTACTGGATGCCTAGAGCTTTATGGGGTGCTGTCATCTGAATGAAGATGAGTAACCTAACTTTTCTGGAGGAGCAGTGTGAGTAAAGGTATAAGGGAGTGGCACTGGGACACTGCAGGAGTGGAGGCAGTGCTGTCCACACTGGGCTGAGGAAGTTGGACAAAACCTTGCCGGGTGTGTGTGTGTGTGTGTGTGTGTGTGTGTGTGTGTGTGAGTTTTAAATAATTCTGGTTACAAATATTTCAGAAGCTTGGAAGACAGTATGAAAGAAGAAGAAAGTGGGCCAGGTAAGGGGCTAGGGTGAGCTCCCCAGTCCCTTCTGAGGAAACAGCCTTGTCTCTGTGAAAAAACAAAAGTCTAGGACCAGATGGTTTTACAAATGAATTCTATAAAACATTCAATGAAGAGTCAGTACCTCTAATTTTTAAACTCTTCCATGTCGGGCTGGCTTCGCGAGAGGAGACAGATGACCAGGGACTCATGGTTGGGTTGTATGCAGTATCTCTTTATTCATGCAGGACGCAGCACAATCTAAGCCAAGCCAAGCTAAACCTAACACTACAACTTCAACTTACCACTACCAAAACGAACAATGTTGTTCTTACATACTTTCCAAGTAGGGTGTAAACAAGGTGTGACATACAGAGGGTGGAGAGAAAAGTGACTGGTGAAAATCAGGGTGTGACAAGGAGAGGGGGCGGAGCAGGCAAGAATTCTACCACTGAACCACCAATGCCCTGGAGGGAGGGTGGTGCTTTATGTAAATGTAAAAGTGATTTATGTAAATAGACTGCAGCAGTAGTTATGTAAATAGAATATAGTAGTTATGTAAATAGAATACAGTGTTAAGCAGGGGGTATTAAACTAATAAAACAGAAGGGGTTTTTAGAAGCATACCAACACTTCCAAAAATATTGAAGACACAGGAATACTCGCTTCCATCTTCTATGAAGCCAGCATCACCCTGATACCAAAAGCAGACAGGGACACAACAACAACAACAACAACAACAACAACAACAAAAACTATAGACCAATATCTCTGATGAACATAGATGCTAAAGTACTGAACAAAATTTAGCCAACTGGATACAGTACTATATTAAAAAAATATATATCATGAACAAATGGGACTTATCCCAGGGATGCAAGGCTGGTTCAATATATGTTAATCAATAAATGTGATCTACCACATCAATAAAAGAAGAACCAAAATTCACAAAATTATCTCAATAGATGCAGAGAAAGCCTTTGACAAAGTACAGCATCTTTTCATGATCAAAATACTCCAAAAACTGAGAATAGATAGAAAATTCCTTAACCTTCAGCCAACATCATACTCAATGGTGAGACACTGAAAGCTTCCCCATTCAGATTAGGTAGTAGAGACAGGGTTGCCCACTATCACCATTCCTATTCAACCTATTACTGGAAGTTCTTGCCATAGCAAACAGGCAAGATAAAGGAATTAAAGGGATGTAGATTGAAAGAGAAGACATCAAATTGTTACTGTTTGCAGATGATATGATAGTACACATAGGAAAACCTAGAGAATTCAGCAGGGAGATCTTGGGAATTATCAGACAATATAACATGTCAGGCTAAAAAATTAACATATAAAACACTATACAAACACTAAGTCAGAAGAAGAAATCCAGAAACCAGTCCCATTCACTATGGCAGCAAAAACAGTAAAATACCTAGGAATAAACCTAACAAAAGAAGTAAAAGACTTGTATACTGAAAATTATGAGTCACCATTCAAGGAAAAAGAAAAAGATACAAAGAAATGGAAAGATATTCCATATCCATGGATTGGAAAAATTGGCATCATCAAAATGAATATTTTACCCAGAGCCAAATAAAAATTTAATGCAACACCCATCAAGGTTCTACCCATTTTCTTTTTCCAAAAAGAGAATAGGAAAAAAGCTATAAATGTTTATCTGGAACAGGAAAAAAAAATACCCAGAACTGTCAAAACAATCTAGATAAAAAAAAAAGAACATAACTGGAGGCACCACACTCCCAGATCTTAAACTATATTACACACCTATTATAATCAAAACTGCCTGGTACTGGAACAAAAACAGACACAGTGTTCAATGGAATAGAATTGAGATAAATAAATAAATAATCCCCCACACCTATAACCATTCAATTTTTGACAAGGTGTTCCAAACTATTAAATGGAGAGAGTCTCTTCAACAAATGGAATTGTGAAAATTGGGTTGAAATGTGCAGAAGAATGAAACTGAACCACTATCATCTCACCACACACAAAAGTAAACTCCAAATGGATCAAGGATTTGGATGTTAGAACAGAAACTATCAGATACTTAGAAGAAAATTTTGACAGCACTATTTTTCATCTAAATTTTATAGGTATCTTCAATGATATAGATCCAAATGCAAGGAAGACTAAAACCAAACCAATTAAAAAGCTTCTGCACAGCAAAAGGAACCGCCACCAAAAACAAAGTGACTCCTTACAGAATGGGAGAAGATCTTTATATGCCACACATCAGACAAAATGTTACTAACAAAAATATACAAAATTTTCACCAAATTCAGGGGAAAAAATGACTCCATCCAAAAATGGGGAGTGGGTATGAACAGAATATTCACCTAATAAGAGATCTAAGAGCCTACAGACATGAAGAAACGTTCCATGTCATTGATGATCATAGAAAAGAAAAAAAGACAAAAATGAGATACCACCTTACTCTTGTGAGAATGTCATACATCAGAAATGATAATAACAACAAATGTTGGAGAGGCTGTGGGACAAAGAAACCCTCTTGCACTGCTGGTAGGAATGTAAATTGGTCCTACCACTGTGGAGAGCAGTCTAGAGAACTCTGAGAAGGCTAAACATCAATCTACCGTATGACCCTGTAATTTCTCTCCTGGGGAGAACCAAAAACACCCATCTAAAAAGATCTGTGTATACCCATGTTCATAGCAGCATAATTCATAATAGCCAAAACCTGGTAGCAACCTAGGTATCCAGCAACAGATGAGTGGCTGAGAAAGTTGTGGTATACATACACAATGGAATACTACTCAGCTATGAAAGACAATAAATTCCCCTTCTTCACCCCATCTTGGAGTTTGAAGGAAATCATGTTAAGTGAGATAAGCCTGAAAGAGGATGAATATGGGACAATCTCACTAATAGATAGAAATTGAGAAATAAGAACAGAAAGGGGAAACACAGAGTTGAACTAGGACTGGGTTTGGTGTATTGTAGCAAAGTAAAGGGCTCTGGGTGGGAGGGAGAGGGAAGGGGTTCAGGTCCTGGTGCATGTTGGTGGAGGTGGACCTAGGCAGGGGGTTAGAGTGTTCTGTAGAAAACTAAGAAATTTTACACATGCACCAATAGCTGTATTTACGGTTGACTGTAAACCATTAATCTCCTCCCCCCCACAAAAAAAAAGTTTAACAGGATTGCAAATGACCAAGTGAAAAGCACTGTAGTAAATTCAGTACACATTGAGGAAATGTGCTTAGACCTCAGTATGAGACTAGCTCTCCAATGCTGGCTGAAACCATAGTCAGAGATGTGGAGCCCTGGGGCAGGCTGCCTGTGGCAGGGCCAATCAAAGGGACCTGTTGTGCATTCTGACAGTTTCACCACACATAGCTACACGTGGCTAAACTCCCACCCATTCAAGTGTGTTAGAACTGTGGAGGTAAAGCACTGAGATTTCACTTAGTAATATTATTAGAAAGTGAGAGAGGAGGAGAGACAGAGATGGGGAGAGAAAGACAGACACCTGCAGATTTACTTCACTGCTTGTGAAGTGACCCTCCTGCAGGTGGGGAGTGCTTCCTCAAATCAGAGATGATCAGCCTGATCAGGACTATGTCACATCATGATTGCTGCATTCTCCAAGCAAAGGTTCATGAAATTAGAAGGACACACGTTTTTGACACTCATTAAATGTGAAAATGTCTGCACCCCATAAAGAATTTGGCCCATAACTCCCAGATGGATAAATGTTAGGGGAAGATGACCAGAGGGCTCTGAACTCTTAATTACCTGAGGACCCAGAGACAGTAGAGGGAGGAAAAAAAGAAAAGGAAAGATACTCAAAAGTAGCAGATGTGACTAGGAAAGGAAGAGAAGGCAGGATCATAGAAAACAAGGGCAATTATATATAAACATAGATAGATAGTTATAGAAATAATAGTCAACTTTTATCTATAATCTTGGGAGAACTAATGTAGAATGCTATTTCCAGTGGAGGGAATGGGGACACAGAACTTTGGTGGTAGGAAATGTGTGGAGTTATACCCCTGTTATTTTGTAAATCAGTATTAAATCACTAATAAAAATGTGAAGGCTGATCTATAGATGATCTAAGATTTTTGGATGGACTCTTCCTTTTCACAAAGAGAAAGTAGAATTCCATATATTCAATCAAGCATTTTTGTAGCATCCAGTATATAAATGCATATACTCATGCATTTATAAGTGCCTGAGAAACAAAACAAATGGCTTAAGAGAAAAGACCAACAGTCTGAAAATCAGCCACAGTTCAACAGATAATACGCTCAAATCTTCATAGGAGGACTCTTCTCTGTTCACAACCAGGTATTTACTATTATGTTATGCAAACCATCTTCTTAGATTATTGGATTAATAACAGTTTAGGTCTTTAGAACTTTCAGTATTAATTAATGAGATAAAGGAATCAGTTGATTAATAAAAAATTAAGTTTCAACTTAGAACATTCAAATCTGAATTTGAGCTTGTCCACTTATTTACTAGACATTTCACATGGACAACTGGTATAATGACATCTATATTTTGAGTATTTTTCAAACACTAATTAAATCAACTTATATAAACCATATAGCACAGTGACTGACAGTCAATTAATATAATATAGGGTCAATATACTGTGCATACTCCAATAGTATTATATACAAAGGTGCATTAAGTATAAATTAAGTGAAAATGTACAATAATAATAATAACAACAGAATGAAACAAATAGCCACTCAGAATGGTGGCTTCATCCTGCAGGTATCAAGCTCCAGCAGTAACTCTGGTGGCAAAAAAAAAAAGTTCTGGCCTAGTGTTGCTGTAACTTTAGATCTCTCTTTCCTTGCTTGTTTGCTTCCTTCCTTCCTTCCTTCCTTTCCTTCCATTTTCTCCTCCTCCTTCTCTGTCTCCTAAAAGATGGCTCACCAGGTAGAGTGCACACTTTACCAAGTGCAAGGATCTTATCTGAACAATATTGCATGACTAGCATCTATAAGAATAATCACATTGGGAGTCGGGCGGTAGCGCAGCGGGTTAAGCGCACGTGGCGCAAAGCGCAAGGACCGGTTGTGAGGATCCCGGTTCGAGCCCCTGGCTCCCCACCTGCAGGGGAGTCACTTCACTGCCTGCAGGTGTCTGCAGGTGTCTGTCTTTCTCTCCCCATCTCTGTCTTCCCCTCCTCTCTCCATTTCTCTCTGTCCTATCCAACAACGACAACATCAACAACAATAATAATAACTACAACAAGGGCAACAAAAGGGAATAAATACATAAATTAAAAAAAATAATCACATTATTTTTCAATTCTTTAGTTCATTTCTTTTTAAAAATTTTTTAAAAATTATCTTTATTTATTGGATAGAGACAGCCAGAAATCAAGAGGGAAGGGGAAGAAAGAGAGGGATAGAGACAGAGAGACACCTGCAGCCCTACTTCACCACTTGTGAAGCTTTCCCTCTGCAGGTGGGGACCAGGGGCTCAAACCCGGGTCCTTACACACTGTCACATGTGCACTCACCCAGGTGCACAACCACCCAGCCCCTTATTTAGTTCATTTCTCACCCCACTATCTGACTATAGAATTTATTTTAAAAAGTATTTTATTTATTTATCAATGAGAGGGATAGGAGGAGAGAGAGAAAGAACCAGACATTACTCTGGTACACGTGCTGCCGGGGATTGAACTCTACCTCATAGCTTGAGAGTCCAACACTTTATCCACTGTGCTACTTCCCGGACCACTAGAATTGCTTTATTTGTTTTGCTGCTCTGGATTTCATAGACAATGTGTCTTAAAGAGACTAGTCTATCTCCTAGTGTTCATGTCCACAGATTTTTCTAGAAGATAAGTTTCAGTAGTAGAATTACTGGCTCACAGGGCGTGAACATTATCAAGTTTTCTAATAATGTTAAAACTTTTTTCCCCTAAAGTAGTAATAATTTCTGATTCCTGCCAGTAATGTATGGAAGTACCCATCCCCAGCAACTGGTGAGGATGTTGGAATTGCCAGTTATTGTATATTGTTAGCAATTTGGTGGTGTGTAGTGGTATCTCATTGTGGTTTTTAATTGCATCTCCCTGGTTACTAGTAGGATTGAACATCTTTTATGTTTATTGGCAATTTCAACATATTCCCCTGTGAGAAGCCAGTTCAAATCTTATGCAGCTATTCCCTTTAGGTTACCTGTCCTTTTCTTACTGATCTATATGAGGCCTTTGTATAAAATGAAGTCCTTTGTCACTTCCATATACTGCAGTTTCTCTTTCCATTGTGTGGTTTGAATTGTCATTTTTAATGATATTTTCTGATGAACAGAAACTTTTAATATATGTACATATTTTTTCTTTTTTTCTATGATGGTTAGTGCTTTATATATTGTTTCACATTTCCCTCTACTGAGATCATTAAGCTACATAAATGACCTTCATTTTCATTAGTTATCTTTAAAAGAATGAGTGTTTTACTTTTCATGGTCAGGTATATAATTTAGCTGGAATTAAGTTTTGTATGTAGTGTGAGGATTCAGGTATATAATTTAGCTGGAATTAAGTTTTGTATGTAGTGTGAGGCTTCAGGTATATAATTTAGCTGGAATTAAGTTTTGTATGTAGTGTGAGGCATTTTCAATGTGTCCCCACCCCCCATATTAACAAACATCCAATTACCCAAGTGTCATTTATTGGAAGACTGCCTCTCTCTTCCTTTTCAAAGTGCTACTTGGTCACCACGCAGGGTCTGTAGGAGCAAGGATTTATGAGTCATTCCTTCTTTTCTTTCTTTCTTTCTTTCTTTCTTTCTTTCTTTCTTTCTCTCTCTCTCTCTCTCTCTCTCTCTCTCTCTCTTTCTTTCTTTTTTTCTTTTTCTTTTTTTTTTTTGCCTCCAGGGTTATCCTTGGGGCTCAGTGCCTGCACCATGAATCCACTGCTCCTGGAGGCCATTTTTTCCCATTTTGTTTCCCTAGTTGTTGCCCTTGTTGTTGTCATTATTATTGCTGCCATTGTTGTTGTTGTTGGATAGGACAGAGAGAAAGTGAGAGAGGAGGGGAGACAGAGATGGGGAGAGAAAGACAGACACCTGCAGATCTGCTTTACCGCTTGTGAAGTGACCCTCCTGAAGGTGGGGAGCTGGCCCTTCAAACCCGGATCCTTACCCTGTCCTTGTGCTTCACACCATGTGCGCTTAACCCTCTGCACTACTTAACCCTCTGCCCGACCCCCGTGAGTCTTTTCTATCAGTGGTCCATTCTTTTGTCCCTGCATCAATATCAAGAGGTGCACCAATACCCATCCCCCAAGTTTCATTATCTGAAAGAGCACATTTTCCTAACTGCTTCCTTTTGGGGCTTGATTTTTTTTCTTAGCTCTCTACACTATGTGTTCACCGCCTTTTGTACTTAGTAGGTTTTTGTGGTTAATGTTGACCTGAACAAACAAGTTTATTACTAGTGAAAGTAATACCAGAAGTCTAGAATATTTTTCAAGGATTTTGATATGTTACAGTAAATGGTACTCTGGAAACAGTTTGGTTACTTTGGAAAAAGGTAATTGATGGCAGTCTTTATTCCCATAAGCATCTCATTGGAAGATTCGGATACATATATTTCATCTTCTTTCCAAATCTATCTATCATGTGATATATATATTTGGGTGGGACTGAAATGTTGACCTCATACCTCTAGTGACTGCTCTAAAAGCATATGCTGAACAGATGAGTCTTCTGGATGAGTAAAAATTTCAAGGACTGTGATGAGCTGAATATATTTACCCTAGTCATTGTAGCTGCATATATGGTACCCGTGTGACTCAAGCTGGAAAAAATTTGATTATATGCTATTTTGAAAAGAAGACCTAGCTGCACTTATAAACAAATTATCTTAAAAGTTCTGTCTAAACTATCACCATTAGCAGCAAAAGCAAGTTGTTTGTCTGTATATCATTTGTTCACTTATTATTGTTATTATTTTTTATCAGAGCACTGCTTAGCTCTGGCTTATGGTGGTGCAGGGGACTGAACCTGGGAGCCTCAGGCATGAAAGTATTTTTATATAACCACTATGTTATCTCCTCTGCCCTAGTTTATAGACAAATTTCAAGGGAATGATTAGACTCAGGGCTACATGGAATTTCCCATTATCTCTTTCTTGCAAAGCTCATGAGTAAGGAATGGAAATAAGAAAAAGCAAAACAAACAAACAAAACCACAAAGACATCATCCAGCAAGCTGGAGTCAGAGATACAGGTGGAGGAAATCTGTAGCAACAGAGACTCTCAGGAGTTGGCATGTTAAATAAAGAATTAACACTAGTCACACAGTCCCAAAACATTAAAAACATGAAAACCAACTGGTAGCTCCAATAAGCCATGTAGTTCATGGCCTAACAGCTGAGAGGGTAGATTTGGCATACAAGATGGAATACATAATATACAAACAAACTTTACTTCAGCTTTCCTTTGGGAGTATTTTAATCACAATCAAATCACTTTTGAATCAGGTCTGTCTAGTGGAATTGTGTAACTGGAACTCACCACACAGGGGAAGGAATCCTCCGGTAGAGTTTGTGTTGTAATATGGGCACAGTGAACGGCACTAGTAAAGGTTAATGGAGCAGATAAATGGAAGAAAGTTGCAAAGTCAATTTTACAGTTAGGATGTTTCTATCGCCTTTTATTCATTCACCTGACAAATATTTGTGCAGTGCACTTCATATACAAAGTACTTATGTTAATGGTCATTTCAGGGATGTGCATAACAATAGGATAAAATGTAAGAATTGGTTTTTTAAGTGATATGGTTACATTTCCCATATAATCAACACCATTCTTACTTTAAGAAGATTTTAATTTGTAGGACTGAAAGTCTAGGAACCTTACCACTCATATGGTATGTCAGATATTTTTCAGGCAAATGAAACAATTTTTTTTTCAATTGACACCAGGATTATTGTTGGGGCTTGGTGCCAGAGTTACAAATACACTCCTCCTAGCAGTCATTTCCCCCCTTTTCTTTTCTTTTTTCCTTTTTGGGATACTGGATAAGACAGTGAGAAATTGGGGGAGGGGGAGATAGAGAGGGAGAGAGGAAGACAGACATCTGCAAACCTGCTTCTCAGCTCATGAAGTGTTCCCTCTGCAGGTGGGGAGCAGGGCCTTGAACCCAAGTCCTTATGCATAGTAACATGTGTGCATAACTGGGTGTGCCATTGCCCTGCCCCCAGGAATCATTTTTAATTTTAGTCTGGGGTGGGTCTGTCCAAATGCTCTTTAATACTTGCTAATCTCCTCCTTAAATTTACTTTTTGTTGTTATTAAGTCAGAGCTTCGCAAACAAAGACAAGAGACCATGGAAGAGAAAGAAAGGAACCATAGCACTACAAAGTCTTTTGGTGCAGTGGGGGCTGGACTTGAGCCTGGGTGGCACATATGACAAAACAGGTACACTATGTAGGTTAGCTATTTTGCTGACACCTCCTTTTATTATATACTTTAAAGAAAGAGGTTTTTTTATTTCTTTATTGGGGAATTAATATTTTACATTCAACAGTAAACACATAGTTTGCACATGACATTTCTCAGTTTTCCACATAACAATACAACCTCCACTAGATCCTCTGTGATCCTTTTTGGACCTATACTCCCCCCCCCCCCCCCCCGACCTAACCCAGAGTCTTTTACTTTGGTGCAATATGCCAATTCTAGTTCAGGTTCTACTTGTGTTTTCTCTTCTGATCTTGTTTTTCAACTTCTGCCTGAAAGTGAGATCATCCCATATTCTATTTCTGACTTATTTCACTTAACATGAATTTTTCAAGGTTCATCCAAGATAGGCTGAAAATGGTAAAGTCACCATTTTTGATAGCTGAGTAGTATTCCATTATGTATATATACCACAACTTGCTCAGCCAGTCATCTGTTGTTGGACACCTGAGTTGCTTCCAGGTTTTGGCTATTACAAATTGTGCTGCTAAGAATATATGTGTACACAGATCTTTTTGGATAAGTGTGTTCAATTCCTTAGGATATATCCCCAGGAGAGGAATTGCAGGATCATAGAGTAGGTCCATTTCTAGCCTTCTGAGAGTTCTCCAGACTGTTATCCACAGAGGTTGGACCAATTTATATTCCCACCAGGAGTGCAGGAGGGTTCCTTTGACCCCACACCCTCTCCAGCATTTGCTGCTGCTACCTTTTCTGATGTATGTCATTGTCACAGGAGTGAAGTGGTATCTCATTGTTGTCTTGATTTGCATTTCTCTGACAATCAGAGACTTGGAGCATTTTTTCATGTGTTTCTCAGCCTTTGGATCTCTTCTGTGGTGAATATTCTGTCCATGTCATCCCCCCATTTTTGGATGGGGTTGTTTTGTTGTAGAATTTGGCAGGTTCTTTATATATGTTGGTTATTAAACTCTTGTCTGATGTATGGCATGTAAAGATCTTCTCCCATTCTGTAAGAGGTCTCTTGGTTTGGATAGTGGTTTCTTTTGCTGTGCAGAAGCTTTGTAATTTGATGTAGTCCCATAGGTTTATGCTTGTCTTAGTCTTCTTTGTAATTGGATTTTTTTCATTGAAGATGTCTTTAAAATTTATGCAGAAAAGAGTTCTGCCAATATTTTCCTCTAAGTATCTGATAGTTTGTGGTCTAACATCCAAGTCCTTGATCCACTTGGAATTTACTTTTGTGTTTGGTGAAATATAGTGGTTCAGTTTCATTCTTCTGCATGTTTCAACCCATTTTTCCCAACACCATTTGTTGAAGAGACTCATCTTTACCCATTTAATCATCTGGACCCCTTTTGTCAAATATTAGATGTCCATAGGAGTGGGGGCTTACTTCTGAGCTCTCAATTCTATTCCACTGATCTGTGTATCTATTCATGTTCCAGTACCAAGCAGTTTTGATAACAATGGCTCTATAACAGAACTTAAGATCTTGGAGTGTGATGCCTCCAGTTCTGTTCAAAGAAAGAGAGTTTGATCTAGTGATATCACTCACTTGGATAGTTTGTTGCTTTGCCATGTACATGACCCAGATCTGAGCCTGGCCCCCACTGCATTGAAGAAAGCGCTGGTTCTGTGATCTCTTTCATTCTCTCTCTGTCTTTCTGTCTCTCTATCTCTATCTAAACAAACCTTACCAAACAAAACCAAACCAAAACAAATCAAACCAAAATAAAACAAAAAGGAGAGGCTGTCTAGATCATTTAGACCATAAATCTAATTAGAATTTAATAACTGTTGTTTCTGTTATATTCAATTTTGAGGTTAGTTTTTTTTTTCAGGAACATGCTAATGGTTTTTCCATTAATGGTAGTGAAATGCTGTTTTGATTTAAAATAAACACAAGTTAGGTCCTGAACAGTGAGTCAGATGGAAGAAAATGTTAAGTAACCGGTAAAACAGGTGGTATTGACACATGGCAGGAGAGACTACAAATGGTAGTCTGATTGAGGTTTGGGAGATGAGAGGCATGCACACCCACCTCTTTTCAGCTAACTCTGAAAGACCTTGGGTACTGACTCCCTTTTCACGTAGTTATCACAGATAGCTCCCCGGGGGAAGCTTCTCAGTCTGTCACTCTCTGGATAAAGCGTGGCATTGGGGTAAGTGGCCATCCAAATGGGGAGGGGATGACCCTAAAAGCCTGAATGTCAAGGTGCACACAACAGTTGACCAAGTGACCTGGAACTGCGGGAGGACTTTGCCGGAAGCCTTGGTGACAAAGATTCAGTGGCTAGCAGAGGGGAGTGTTTAAGCCTCACTTTGAGAAGATTCTGGACCCACAGTTTGGGAAGGTCTGTGAATCAGGAGGATCAACACAGAGCTGAAGGTCAGTGCTTCCAGGACAGAGGCTTAGCATTCTTTTGGGTCCTAGACTTGTAGAACCACTGAGCTGCCCGCAGTGTCTCCTTCTCTTCCCTGCAGGCCAGTGGCTCAGTTTCAGCAAATACCCTGCACACCTGTCCCCTTGCCAGGGGCCATGCATACATCTTTGCTGGGAGGGATGGGGAAAGAAGAATGCTTTGATGTGGGACTGCGGAAGGAGGAGAACTTTTCTGAGCTGTTTCTGCAGGGATAGGCATTCACGGGCCCTTAGGAGGAACCACAGCAAATAGGTGTAGACATTTTCCTAGACCTAGTTATTCATGAACAAAAGTTACAGTCTCTCTCCTACTCTTGCTGAAACTTCTGTCCTCTGGTGGAAAATTATAAGGATGAGCATCTGTGAACTGCTTTCAGAAGGGGACCATGACCATGCAAGCAGATGACATTATCTACCTTCTCCTGACAGCAAGAAGTAGCCATGTGGGGCATTATGTTGAAAAAAGAAGACTGAATCAGGAGGAGGCAAGGGATGGGACTGAGCATGGGCTCTAAATGCTCACAGTGCATATTCAGAACTTTGCCTTGGACTACCAGATGGAGGCTATTCTGTGAGGACACATTCTGTGTGTGTTATTTAAAAGGATGTAAAAGATTGCTGACCCTGGCTGGGACTGTGGGCAAGCTGTGGACACATCTGCAGCCATTGAGCACATGTTTCTAAGGATTTCCAGCAGAACATGAGTAAACAGTTGCCTGCCTGAGTGACACGGGCGCATCATAAGGGTCATAAAACCTGAGCTGATGGCCAACATTGTTGGACAATTCCAGCTGTTTATAGACACAGTGCCATCCAGCCTGAACACACTGAATGGCACCATCTCTCTGGAGTTTTTCTCCAACAGGGTACTCCAGACAGAAGGGCTGAGCACTCTGACGGTGACACCACCTACACACTGTGAGTATTTGGGGATGCTGCAGCTTCCATGTCATAATGGACATAATTAAACAGACCAGGGATTCAGAAGCTTCCAGAGTAGCGCCATGCATATTCATTGAGAAGAATTCATTTTTCACCAGGAGAGGACTTTTTTCTGTCTTAAGTGATGTTACTGCCATTCTGTCCTTCACAGGACTGCATGCTGTGATGACCAGTCTGTCAAATCCTTGTTCTCTGGGCCCTGGGATCAAGTGGTAGCAATGGCTGTCATTTCACCATAATGAATAAAAATCCACAAATGGAAATAATTGGTCTCATGGCTTGGGAAGTGGATGAAGCATTGGATTCTCAAACAGAAGGTCCTGAGTTCGATCCCCGGCAGCACATGTACCAGAGTGATGTCTGGATCTTTCTCTCCTCCTATCTTTCTCATGAATAAATAATAAATTCTTAAAAAAGAAAGAAGAAATAGTTGGTCTAATTCTTCCTGCTCCGTAGGCTCTCATTTTTTATTTTAATTTTTTATTATCTTTTATTAAAATTTCTTTATTGAGGAATTAATGTTTTACATTCCACAGTAAACACAATAGTTTGTACATGCATAACATTCCCCAGTTTCCAATTTAACAATACAACTCCCACTAGGTACTCTGTCACCGTTTTTGGACCTGTATTCTCCCCCAACCAACCCAGAGTCTTTTACTTTGGTGCAATAGGCCAATTCCAGTTCAGGTTCTACTTGTGTTTTCTCTTCTGATCTTGTTTTTCAACTTCTGCCTGAGAGTGAGATCATCCCATATTCTGTTTCTGACTTATTTCACTTAACATGATTTCTTCAAACTCCATCCAAGATGGGCTGAAAACGGTGAAGTCACCATTTTTGATAGCTGAGTAGTATTCCATTGTGTATATATACCACAACTTGCTCAGCCAGTCATCTGTTATTGGACACCTGGGTTGCTTCCAGGTTTTGACTATTACAAATTGTACTGCTAAGAACATATGTGTATGGGAGTCGGGCGGTAGTGCACGTGGCGCAAAGCACAAGGACTGGCGTAAGGATCCCTGTTAGAGCCCCCAACTCCCCACCTGCAGGGGAGTAGCTTCACAGGTGGTGAAGCAGGTCTGCAGGTGTTTTTCTCTCACCCTCTCTGTTTTCCCCACCTCTCTCCATTTCTCTCTGTCCTATCTAACAATGACAACAACAACTACAACAACAATGAAAAACAACAAGGGCAACAAAAAGGGAAAATAAATAAATATTTTAAAAAAAGGAACATATGTATACACAGATCTGGGAGACTTCTAGAGGCAGGAGCAGATGTATTTCTCTCCTCTTCTGGATCAACTAAGAATACCAAAGGAGACCACCTGGGACTGCAACAAGACAGGATTAGAACAACTTCAGGAACCACCAAATCACCAGTGAGTGCAAACACATGTGGCTCCTGGACAGAGAGGAGTCTAGGGAGAGATTAAGTGGATGGTAACAGTCTGGCAGTTTATCAGAGACACCAGCTCCAGTCTGTTCCACCAACAAGGGGATGGGTGAAGGGAGGAGAGGACTCCCTGGAGACACACCAAATGCAACTGTGAGTCTCCATTGCTACTGCCCTCAGAAGCTGGAGCAGTGGCAGGGAGGGACACCAGGGGACAGAGATCTAACCAGAAAACTCAGGAGAAAACCTATATCTTGGTGGCATAGCAGTGGGGCTCTGAAAGTCTCTTTGCATAACCACTGGATTAACTCTGCCACACCCTACTTGATATCTTGCTCAGGAGTCAGTGATTAAGCTAAGAAACCTACTTATAGTTTAAAAGCCCTCAGGCTCCCATAGCCAACAGGGAAGGAAAAGAACAAAAGAGGCTTTTAAACGACTGTGCTAAAACTCAGGGATTAAAATAATCTTGAAACAACTGTCAATTTCCACAACTGTGAACCCTTTAATGACCTTACTTAGACACAAGTCAATCCAGGCAATAGCGATCAGTCATTTGAAAAGTACTGAGAGAGGGAACTCATAACATACTATATAGAATGGTTATACCAACAAGAGTATTGGAGAAATGAACCAGGACAAGAGTCCAGCTAAAAGACCCCCAAAGGGCGAAGCACAAAATAATGAGGTCAACATCCAAACACTAGCTAAGGAAATAATCACAGAAATGAGTAAAGAGTTTGAAAGAATTGTCATCAGAAGTACAGGAACAACAAATGAGACTCTGGAAGAAAACACTAATTATCTCAAGGTTATTAGAGAGCTGAAAGCTGAAATAGCTGAGCTAAGAACACAGCTAGCTGAACAAGCTAAAAACAGTATCAGAACAGGGTAACAAAATAGATGAACTCCAGAAAACAGTAGAGGGGAGAGAGAATAGAATCAATGAGGCTGAAGCAGAATTAGCAAGATTGAGGAGGAATTAGAGACAACTAAAAAAGAAGTAAGAGAGCTCAAAAACAGATTAAGAAACACTGAAAACAACAACAAAGTCCTATGAGATGACTTCAAAAGAAATAATATACGCATTATTGGCTTACCAGAGGAAGAAAGAAAGGGAGGGGGGGAAGAAAGCATTCTTCAGGCCATAATAGTTGAAAAATTCTCTAGTCCTGTCCTCCCTTTAGCTGTGTTTTTGTTGGTGAAACAGACTGGAGGTGGTGCCACAACTGGTAAACTGCCGGACTGTTACCAGCCACTTAATCTCTCTGTAGACTCCTCTCTGTCCAGGAGCCACATATATTTGGACTCACTGGTGATATGTTGGGTTCCTGAAGTTGTTCTAATCCTGTCTTGTTGTGGTCCCAGGTGGTTTCCTTTGGTATTTTTAGTTGACCCGGGAGAGGAGAGGAAAACAGCTGCTGCTGCTACATAGCCCCACCTCCAGAAGTCATCCAGTTTTTTATTCTTTATTTACTGGATAGAGACAGTCAGAAACTGAGAGGGAAGGGTGTGATAGAGAAGAAGAGAGATACAAAGATATCTGCAGCTCTGATAAAACACTCACAAAACTTCCCCCTGCAAGTGGGTGCCAGGGGCTCAAACCTAGGTCCTTGCACATTATAACATGTGTGCTCAACTAGGTTCACTGCCACCTGGTCTGTCATTGTTTAAATTTTATTTTATTGATTTTGTACCATTGCTATTGGAGGAATTATTTACAAGACTGTTGCCACAAGAGAATATTTTATTCACTTATTTATTGGATTGAGACAGATGAATCAAGAGGGAGGGGGAGATAGAGATTGAGTGAGAAAGAGACACCTGCAGTTCTTCTCTATCTCTCTCAAAGCTCCCTCCCACCCCCATGTGGGGACTGAGTGCTTGAACTTATGTCCTTGCACATTGTAACATGTGAACTCAACTGAGTGTGCCACTGTCAGACCTCCTATTTTATTTATTTATTTATTTATTTATTTTATATGAATTAGAGGGAGAAAGCTTCATATAAGAGAGGGATGCCAGAGTCCCACTCTGTTACATGCAGCACCAGGATTTGAACTGGGAGTCTCAGATGTACAAGTCATGTGCTCTACCTGCCAAGTTATTTCCTTGAAAGTCCACCTATGTTCTAAGCAGAGGAGATTTGATGGGGTGGGGGACAATTAAAATATCCATTATTAAAACAGTGATGGAAAAATACATTTGGATGAGCCCAGGTATTTGTTGTAAAAGTCAAAATAGATCACCACAGTGCAACCAATTAGTAATTTCATCAAGTCAGAATCCAAAAAAAAAAAAAAAAAAAGACAAATGGGGAATTGGTTGAAGATGCAACAAACAATATATTTTCATATGAAAGCTAGGAATCTAGATATTTATTAGACTGGGATTTGACCTATGGTATTAAAATGTAGTGTCTTCCAAAAACCTAAGTGGGGCAAGGCTTTCAGAGGAGACTTTTCTGCATAGTAAGTCCTGTGTTAACAATGAAATCCTGCACAGAAATAGACAGCTAACAAGACAAAGGAAAAATAGCTCAACAAATCAACAAAACATTTTGTGTTCTAGAAATAGATGTGGCAGAAACTGCGCTGGAGCGAAAGGTCGCTCCTTTGAAGTAAGTAAAACCACATGTTATTCGTGACTGAGAAAGGAGAAATCTGTAGAAGGACAAGAATATGTCATCTGAAAACTGATGAGACATTACATTTTGAGCCAAAATTATATCCAACTTTCCAGTATGTAACTAGTCAAGATATGAGCCAGGGTATAAAGAATTGACATAAAACTTTGGGAAATCTGCCTTCAGACACTTCTGTGGAAGATGAAATGGGAAAATGACTACCTATAGAGCCTAAAGACACAGGATGAAAACTATCTGGGCTGACAGTTGTTTTCTTTTCCATTTTTTCCTTACCTGGCTTTTCTGTCTTGTGAATGGCAAAACAATGTATATATGAAATTTTACATTTTCTCTACTCAGCAGTACATCCTAAAATTAAATACACAAACACAGAGGTCACCTGTGGAAGAATGCTATGTTTCTGCATAATAGTTTATCTCTAAGTTAAAAGAATGTTGCTTTGAATGGAGTTTATTTTTGTTTGTAGCAAAATATATGGTGAGACCCATGCACTTGTCTTGTTCCAGTGTTCCACTGGGTTGCTAATGTGATTAAGTGCACTCATAATTTCCTTCCTTTCTTCTGTCCTTCCTTCCTTCCTTTTTTCCTTCCTTTCTTCAGGCAGTGCTGAGGAATAAACCTAGGGCCTTCCTCATACTGACAAATGACCTCCCTCACCCAGTTTCTTTTTTTCTTTTTCCCCTCCAGGGTTATTGCTGGGGCTTGGTGTCTGCACTATGAATTCCCTGTTCCTGGAGGCTATTTTTTCCCCCTTTTTGTTTTATTGCCCTTGTTGTTTTATTGTTGTTGTGGTTATTATTGTTGTTGTTATTGCTGTCATTGTTGTTGGATAGGACAGAGAGAAATGGAGAGAGGAGGGGAAGACAGAGATGGGGAGAGAATGACAGATACCTGCAGATCTGCTTCACCGCCTGTGAAGCGACCCCTCTGCAGGTGGGGAGCCGAGTGCTCGAACTGGGATCCTTATGCCGGTCCTTGTGCTTCATGCCATGTGCACTTAACCCACTGCACTACCACTTGACCCTCACCTAGTTTTTTATTCGTTTCTTTTTAGAGAGGAAGAAAATAAGGGTGAGAGGAATGAGACAGAGTCAAGGTATCATAGAAATGTTCCCCTGGTATTGTCCACGGTGTTCTATATGGTACTGAGGTTCAAATCTAGGGTTTTACTCATAGCAAAAAGTGTGCTAAAAAAGGGGGGGTGTAGGTTGTAGCTCACCTAATAGAGTACATGTGTGATTATGTACAAGGACCCTTGTTCAAGCCCCCAGTCCCCAACTGCAGGGAGAAAGATTCACAAGCAGTGGAGTAATGCTGCAGGTGCCTCGCCTTCTCTCTCTGTTGTCTATCTTCCATCGTCTCACAAAAAAAAAAAAAAAGAAAAAAAAGAAAGAAAGGAAGGAAGGAAGCCATCAGGAGTGGTGGAATCCTGCAATAACCCTGGTGACAAAAAAAAAAAAAAAAGGAGCGTATGTGTGTGCATGTGCACGGGCGTCCCCCTCCCTCCATCTCACACACACACACACACACACACACACACACACACACACACACACACACACACTACTGGGTAAGCTACCTTCTGGCCCTCTTTTCCTTCATTATTGTTTTACGTATTTATTTGGTGGGAGGGAGTAGAACATCACTCCAGCATATGTTGTGCCAGGGATCAAACCTGAGGTCTTGTGCATGCAGTCCTGCCCTCAGTCCCTGGAAAGGCTACTCAAATGTACATAATTTCTCTGTCTTTTGGTTTCATGTGAGCAAAGCACCTATTTCTATTGCACTGGCCAAACACAGACATCAAGAATGATGGACTAATTCTGGGAATTTGTAAATCTGATTTACAGTGACTTATTTCTGCGGGAACAGTAGGCCCCCTGCATAGTTTCTCAGGGCTGTGCCAAGTACAAAGGCTCCAGCACCTGTCTACCCGACCACTGTTCATCCTGGCACAGGGCTGTCCCTGAAGGCAGGAATGGCAGCTCTCTGATGTGAAGCATCTACCAGCCACCTGATAACCTTTTGCAACAGAAAAGCATAGTAAAAGCCAGTCCTGCCCCTGCCCTCACACCACCAAGTTGACCAAACTGCACCAATATGTGCTTCCCAAATGCTCATGTAGAGACCAGGTGGTCTCATTACAGTGCAGATTCTAATGCAAAAGGCCTGGAACCTGAGACTCTGCATTTTGAATGTGCTCTCAGGAGACCTGGATTCAGTCTTTTCACTTAACTGTACTCAGAGCGGTGAGGCCCAGTGCAGGCCTACATCAAGGAGACACACAGGTTGATTTGGTCCATGATGGGACTCCTCCTCTCTGCTAATCTCCTCGTCTTTTTGTCCCTTTATCTTCAACCAGAAGCCTCCCTGCCCTGTCACTCACTCAGCCATGCTGAGTGCCCACTTCACTTCTGCATGCTCCTTGCTCTTTTATATTTTAAATGTTAAGAACAAGCATTATATTATTTATTTATTATTGGTAAAGATGGAGAAAAATTGAGAGGGGGAGGAGGAGATAAAGAGGGAGAGGGAGAGAGAGAGAGAGACCTGCAGCTCTGCTTCACCACTTGTGAGGCTTTCCCCCTATAGTTGGGGACCAGGGGCTTGAACCTGTGTCCTTGAGCACTGTAATGTGTGTGCTTTTAACCAGGTGTGCCACTGCCTTGCCCTCCATGCTCCTCGCTCTTCCTAGACATACTGTGAGACAGCTATTGTTAGCTCTGCATCACACAGGAGAAACTGAGGCTCAAAGAGATTAACCTACTTGGTCTGAGAACCTAGAGCGAGTAAGGAAAACTCACACAGAGAACTGAGTCCAGGACTAATTCCAAATTCTGCACAAGAGTCACTGTACCTTCTTTCTAAATTTCGAGGAACTTAATTCCTTCTGTCAATAAAGACAGAATTTTCCAACTGACAGTCTTTTTATCAGATCCTGTAGTACCTGAGGCTGAAGTCACATTGACGGTGTGTGTATTACACCAGACAGACCTGTATTTGTTTTAAACAGAATTCCATGATCACTGAGCCATATGAATGTCCCATGGAGTGTCTGCTAATGTGACATTATCTCTGCTTCCTCATGACAGTTGATTTTGGTGACTGGTTGATTGTTTTTAATGCATATCTGATCACAGACTAAAACCTCAGAGTTAAGGCATCTCTAGGATTTCAAATGTTGTGTTTCAAAATACAATTGAGAGTGATATCTCCTGGCTGATTAGGACCAGGCAGGAAATGGAGCCAGAGGGCTCGCAGAGAGCAAGATGGGTGTCTCTCAGCTGATAGAGAGGAAGCCTGGCCTCTAAGTGCCCAGCCCCTTGGGGACAGGCCCTCTGCAGAAAAAAACATTTGCTCTAAGCTGGTGCTCCAATAGGACTGCATATTGGGGATGAGGGACATTGGTCAGAGCAAGGTACAAGGCAACCCTCACTCCCCACTTTCCCCGCAACCATTAGGCTATTTGACTCTTTGGTGTGTTCAGAAAGCTTATATCCTAGGGAGCTGAGAGGGAGAGCTGGTTGGGAATGACATGATTCTCCGAATGGGCCAAGATCACTGTCCAGCAGAGGATAGTACAACACAACAAAGCACAGCACAGCAGTTTTTCTTGTTGGTGGAAGATGTTGGCTTGACTGTGAAAAGAGCAGACAGAAACAGGATCTTGCAGGGGTAGATTGCATAATGGTTGTGCAGGTAGACACACACACACACACACACACACACACACACACACACACACACACACTGGATCACTTCTTTTCAGACAAGAGCTTCCCCAAGAAGTATTTTCCTGCAAGGCATGCTTCTATGCTTCACACCATCCACATTGGCAGAATAGTAACACTACCCAGGTCCTTGGTGAGCTGAGCATGACTTTCTGCACCAGTTTGCACTGGTGCTAAGGAGAGCCAGCACATCCCACCCAAACTCTATAGTTGATCTTATTGGAGGGACGGGATACTTCTTCTTTGCATTTACTTATGCATACTCATTTACTGTCTGTGTGGTCACATGTGACTCAGAACACAAAGGTAAAATATAATCATGGTGCTTATGTGCCAGTGGGAGAGGCTAGGGACTGGTTCTATTTCACTGTGGTTTCCTGAGTGTTAGACCAGTGCCGAGCACCTTTTGGGTGCTTTATAAACAAGCATTAACACTAAATCACCCTTATATTCTTGGGATAAACCCATCTTGGTTGAAGTGTACTTCCCCCCCCCCTTGTGCTTGATTACATTTGTTTTGCTGACATTTTATTTAAAAGTTTCATGTATTTATTTATCAGTGAGCAGGATCCATTTCCTTCTCTGAAATCTCCCTCTAATTACTATCCCTTTAGAATGAGTTGGGATATTCACTCTTTGCGTTACTTAGCCCTTTAAAGTTTGGTAGAGTTCTCCTTTAAAGCCCTCTGGGTCTGTAGTTTTCACTGTGGGAAGATTTTAAATAACTGCATCATTCCTTTAATAATCATGACTATTCAGGCTGTCTCTTTTTGAGATAAATTATGGCAACCTCCCCCCTTGCAATGTGACTATCTCATTTGCATTTTTAAAGTAATTGAAGAAGCTACCTCTGGATGAGACTCTGTCATGGGTGAATCAATATATGTCATGCTATTTAAAATTACATACTATATAAATACATACATGCTATATAAAATTAGAGGGTTGGTCTTGGGCTAATGATGACAGTATGTTTTAAATCAAGAATTATGATTATTCTAATTTGGGGTGCTTTCAATCCTTTGGAAATGAAGACTAGCTTGGTCCCCAAGGGTGAATATTCTCCAAAGGCAAATTTTTAGGTTCCCAGGGACACAGGTCTGTGGGACCCTCTAGATCAGCCAACCTGTTGCCTTTTCCCAGCGTGGACTGGTAGGAGGTTCTGGAAGCTCTCTGTCACATTCCACAGCTGGACACTGGACCTCCAGCATCTAAAAATGCTCACCCTCCCATCTTATCTGGGGTTAAAGACCACAGCAGTTTCCTCTCTACACTGCAGCCTGTAGAGCCTTAAGGAGTATCTTGGAAAAGGCTCTTGGGTTGCAATGAACTAAGCAGCAAGTGAAAATTGAGGGCAGTCTGGTGACATAACTGCTTCCTTTCCCAATGAAATCACTCTGTGACTTTTTATATGGCAGGGGCCTTATTCTGCCAGAGGATAAATGGATTAAAATGAAAGGAATCTATGAACAAACATGGCATTACCGGGACTTGGATGTTGTTAGTGGGAACAAAGTTTGGAATTAATGGTGACACTGCAAAATGGCAAAATATTTGCAAGTAAAGAGAGGGTGGAGATGGCGGAACCTGCAAATTTATGCCAGCTGAGCGCTCACTGTGGGGGCGGCTGACACATGGGTTTACTATTTTGCCAACTCTAGTAAAGTGTTACAAAATTTCCACAAAGTTGTTCCTATGCAAACCATTGTTTTTTTTTTTTTTTTTTTTTGAGGGGGGATAATTCTTTACATCAAATAAGGATAAGGCAAGTGTTTCCATAGGAAGGAGAAAGCCAGAGATGAAAATATTATTGTAAATCATTTTTTTTCTTCAGTCAAACTTAATGTTATGATGGTGATACCTCCCCCCCCCCCAACGACCCCATTCACATTAGCCTCTATGTGCCAGCCTAACTTTAGATGGTGTAGGGAAGGGAGGCAGGGAAGGACATGTTTGAGACCAAGAGCAGGTTAAAGTGGGTGGGTCCAGAAATGCAAAGACAGGAAGTTATTTGCTTTACCTTCATTTGTAAACGATCAAAAACATCTGTCTGGAGCCTATCCCAGAGGCAATGCTGCTTGAGTAAGTTGCACATACCATCCAGCTCTGCTTTTCTTCCCTCCAAACTTACCAAGCTGGTCCCAGACACACCATCTGAACCACAGACCAAACAGTGAGCTGAGCTTTACTCAGGGTGCTATGGACTTGAAGGGGTGGGGGCTAACTGAAGTTCCTGAAACATTTTTTTTTTTCCTTGTCTGAAAAAACCCGTGTGGTCCTTGCACTCATAAAATTCTGTAACATTGGCTGGGGGATAATGGCGCCACCAGCAACGTTTAAATTTAGCAGGATCCTCTGGCTGGGAGTGGCTGCATCAAAATAGCACAAAGATAATTGCACTGTAACTTTGTCCAACTTGGGAAAACTCCACCGGGACTGGAGGCAACAAAACAAAATATGCCTCCAGAACTCAGTGCCATTCATCAGTGGCCCAAAGCAATTCAATCCGGGCCTCGACAGGAGCCTATCACCTGCGCAGCACCAAGTGCAATCACTGGAGGCCATTACAACTGTCCTCTTGTACGCATGAAATTGCAGCCATGGCTTAGTCTTCTGGGGTTCATGTGAGAGAAAGAGAGAGAAGGAGAGAAAGCTTCTCCTCTTAATAAAAGTACTTAGGCTAAGTTTCTACTTTCCGAAAGTCATGCTCCCTTTAGGTCAAATCGTTTGATCTCAGTGCTTAAACCAAGAAGACAGACAAGTATTTTGCCATAGATGAGAACAAAGAGTCTCATCCCCAACCTCCGATGACCCCCATTCCAGAGCACCCGGCGGCAAGCCTAGGCGCCGTGGGGCGGCTCAGCGCCGGGGTCCAGCCTTGCGGGGGACAAGAGGGCACACACCCTCCTCCGCAAAGCTGAGCTGTCGTCTTTGACCCCGGGGGTTAGGGAAATTTATTTCTTCCTTGGCCAGGGAGAAGACTCGGGCACGCTGGAGCACGAGAGGCCAGAGAGTGGGCAGCCTGAGCACGGCGCCCGGCGAGCGCGGGAGCATCCCGGGTGCCGACCCCGGGAAGGGAGCTGGAGATCCCGTCCGCAACTTTACCACTGCCCGCCTCCCGTCTGGCGTCCGCGCGCGCACCCCAAGTTCCGCAAGGCCCGGGGTTCCGGGGCGCACGGGACGCGGCGGCCCCAATGGCGGCCCAGGCGGCGGCGCAGTAAACGCGGCCCCGCATCCCCAGCCCCCAAGGCGGCGGGAGCCTTGCGCGGCGCGGCGCGGCGCGGCGCGGCACGGCGAGGGGGGCGGGCGCGGGACGGGCGGTGGAGGGGGGCGGCGCGGTGAAGGGGCGGAGCCGCAGCGACGGACGGCGGCGCGCACCAACCCAGCGCGCAGGCAGGAGCCGCGCAGAGGCCGCTCGGGCGCCGCAGCCGCTGGGCGCAGGGGAGTCAGCCGGCAGCGTCCTCCCGCGGCGGCAGCGGCAGGGTCTTCCTCTGCCCAGATTCCTCGCTGAGCAGACGCGGCGGGTGCCGGGAGCGGGGCAGGCCAGGGGGCGCTGCGGCCCCGGCTACTCGGCTCCGAGCGTTGTGTGCAGAGACCCCCGCGCCCATCAGCAGCGGCGGGGCGGCGGGGGCTGCCGCTGTGCCGCCCGAGCGTCCTCCGAGTGATGGGAACGGCCGCTGCCTTCGCCACCGCAGGGCTGCCCCGCGCCCCATCAGCCGTCGCCGGCGAGATGGGAAGAGTCGCCGCGCCGAGGCCGAGAGCGAGAGAGGCGGAGCCGCCGCGCCGCGAGCTGGGCCCGGTATAACCCCCTCCCTCCCCCCGCACCGTTGCGCCCCCCGCGCGGGGAAGGAAGCTGCGGTCCCCGAGGGCGGAGGAGAACCGCCGGAGCCCAGGCGCAGCCGAGCGCAGAGCGGGGCTCCGGGCCGGGGAAAGTTTCCTTTTCCAAACCGCAGGGCGCTCACTGCCCGGAAACTCTGCCCGGGGCTGGGGCCGCCGAGTCGGTCGCCTCCACCCCTCCCCTCCCGGCGGTGCGGGGACCCCGGCGGAGGAAAGCTCGAGTGGGAGCGAGTAACAGCGGAACAGACCGCCGGGCCGTGACCCCGGGCCGCTCCGGGCAGTGCCCGCGGCTGCAGGTGAGAGGAAACCTGGCGACCTGCTGGTGGGAGTCTCTAGAGGTGTGTGTGTGTGTCTGTGTGTGTGTCTGTGTATGTGTGTGTGTCGGTGTTGCGGTGCCCCACCGTTCATCCCGCTCCTCCCTGCCTCTGCTCCCCATCACCCCGCAGGTCCTGCCCGGAGCCGCTGCCATGGGAGAACCACCCCTGGGCGCCGGGGACCAGCCGCCGCGCCCGCTTCGGAGCCGCGGCCCCAGTCCCCGCATCCGCAGCCGACCCGCTGCGTCGTCCTCCCGGGCTGCAGGGCCGCCTCCTCCGCGCCGCCGGCCGGGGCTGAGCGTGTGATGAGCCGCGTCCCGCCGCGAGCCCTGCCACTGGGCGCGCCTCTCCGGCTGCTCCCGGCCGCGCCCGCCGCTGCGCCGCGCGCCCTGCTCCCGCCGTGGCCCCGGCGCCCCGGCCGCCGCTGGCCAGCGTCCCCGCTCGGCATGAAGGTGTTCCGCAGGAAGGCGCTGGTGCTGTGCGCGGGCTACGCGCTGCTGCTGGTGCTCACCATGCTCAACCTGCTGGACTACAAGTGGCATAAGGAGCCGCTGCAGCAGTGCAGCCCCGACGGGCCGCTGGCGGTCGTGGCGGGAGCCGCCGGGGCGGGCTGGGAGCGCCCTGGGCCTCCCCCTGCAGCGCCGCCCCGCGCGCACGCCCGCGCGGAACCCCGGACCCCGCACCGCCTTTCCGGAGCCGCCGTCGGGGTGGCCCCGGCAGCTGTGGCGGCGGTGGCTGGGGGCGCAGCCCCGAGGGGCAATGACACTCGCGGCGCCGCTGGCGTCCGGGACAAGCGCCAGCTGGTGTACGTGTTCACCACGTGGCGCTCGGGCTCGTCCTTCTTCGGGGAGCTCTTCAACCAGAACCCGGAGGTGTTCTTCCTGTACGAGCCCGTGTGGCACGTGTGGCAGAAGCTGTACCCGGGGGACGCCGTGTCGCTGCAGGGCGCGGCGCGGGACATGCTGAGCGCGCTTTACCGCTGCGACCTGTCCGTCTTCCAGCTGTACAGCCCCGCGGGCAGCGGGGGGCGCAACCTCACCACTCTGGGCATCTTCGGCGCGGCCACCAACAAGGTGGTGTGCTCGTCGCCGCTCTGCCCGGCCTACCGCAAGGAAGTGGTGGGGTTGGTGGACGACCGGGTGTGTAAGAAGTGCCCCCCGCAGCGCCTGGCGCGCTTCGAGGAGGAGTGCCGCAAGTACCGCACGCTGGTCATTAAGGGCGTGCGAGTCTTCGACGTGGCCGTGCTGGCGCCGCTGCTACGCGACCCGGTCCTGGATCTCAAGGTCATCCACCTGGTGCGCGACCCCCGCGCAGTGGCCAGCTCACGCATCCGCTCGCGCCACGGGCTCATCCGGGAGAGCCTGCAGGTGGTGCGCAGCCGCGACCCGCGAGCGCACCGCATGCCGTTCCTGGAGGCGGCGGGCCACAAGCTGGGCGCCAAGAAGGAGGGCATGGGAGGCCCGGCCGACTACCATGCCCTGGGCGCCATGGAGGTCATCTGCAACAGCATGGCTAAGACCTTGCAGACGGCCCTGCAGCCTCCGGACTGGCTGCAGGGCCACTACCTAGTGGTGCGGTACGAAGACCTGGTAGGAGATCCGGTCAAGACCCTCCGGAGGGTCTATGACTTTGTGGGACTGTTGGTGAGCCCCGAGATGGAGCAGTTCGCCCTCAACATGACCAGTGGCTCAGGCTCCTCCTCCAAGCCTTTCGTGGTGTCGGCGCGCAATGCCACACAGGCCGCCAACGCCTGGCGGACCGCCCTCACCTTCCAGCAGATCAAACAGGTGGAGGAGTTTTGCTACCAGCCCATGGCGGTGCTGGGCTACGAGCGGGTCAACAGCCCAGAGGAGGTCAAAGACCTCAGCAAAACGCTGCTCCACAAACCACGGCTCTGAGATGGATGCCCGAGGCACCCGGCTCCTGCCCAGACACACACAGGGAGACTGTGGTGTGTTCAGATAAACACAGCCCAGACCCGAAACTGAGGAAGCCCACATAGTTGACTATAGATCTATAATATAAATAACCTCACAGGCATTTGCTGTCAGTGTTTTGAGTCATTGAATTTCAAGGAACAACACACATACAGACACACGCACACATGCACATATACACCTCAGAAAAGGCAAGACTTGAAAGTTCCCACCAGCTGCTCCCTCCCTCCTCCTCCTGTCTTTTCTCCCATTCCTTCCCTGCCTTCCATTTTGCAGTGGGATATTGACTGAATCAAGACCCCAGTAACCCCAATCTTGTTTACAAAATTTTTGTGGTATCTGTGAACATGTAAAAAGGAGTCATTTGGATGTGTGTTGGGGGTGGGAGGGTGCAGAAAGGGGGAGTCCCAGGGGGAAAAGACCCGTTGGTCGGAACAAACCCAGGAGGCTGTAGACTTTTGTGTAAAGAGCAAAGGTTACATGTGAGTATTAATAAAGAAGATAATAAATCATATTCTTTTTAATTTTTATTTTTGATATTTTCCTCCGTTACTTTGGATTTGCCTGTGTTACTTGACCAATGTAGCCTCAGACAGATGCCCTTCACTTCCAGACTCTTTCCTAGAGAGCTGCTAACATAGGTGGGAACAGCATCTGACTCTTGATAAGAACCTGGGAGTTGTTTTCTCACCTGTAAATCACAGCCTGTCAGGTGCCTGGGAATGGGAAACAATCTTCAAATTCTAATGGCTGAAAACCAAGCAGGCACACACCACTTTCTTGTTCAACTTAGAGCAGAGGAAGGAAGAACCACCCCCTGAGAATTTGAAGGCATTTGGCTTTGATTGCTGTAGGCTTAGGACTGGGACCTCTCCAGATTCAAAGGAGGTCTCGAAACTTTACATCAGGCTCAACCTGACTCTGTTGACTGGCTACGGAAGAAGGGCAAATGCTAGAAGAAGAAGAAGAAGAAGGACTGGGAACATGGAAGTGGAGACCACCATCTATTTTGGCCCTGAGGTTAGGTCCAAAAAGGATTTAAAAAAAAAAAAAAGACAAATAGGTAATTAACACCTGGGGATTAGAACCTAGACCTCAAAAGTTAGTATGGATGGGCCTGTCATTAGCAATGATAGAATCCTTTTCACTTAGAAAATGACACTTGTCCTTTTGCCTGACATACTGCACTGAGACCTACAAAATAGTTTTGTCTGAGAAATGTGAGACTTTTGTAGGTTTTTCCTTTTCTCACTTCCCATCCAAATGAATACAAAGTAGTGAATTTGTAATGATTTATGTGGGATACTGGGGGTGGGGGGGAGTTTTATTTACACAACTTTATCTTTTTTCAAAAGTAAATTTTCAAAGAAACTCTCACATGTTGCAGACAGGAAGGTTGCAACCAAGAGCTCTTTTCAGATATGAAAATGAATTATGGGGAAGAGGAAATGTGAATTATGGGTTAGTATGTTGGGGCTTGAGAGTTGGTATTTTCCAGGGAGAAAACCATTGTGTCTTGCAGTGGAAATGATGTAGCTGCTGTCCTGAGCCAGTTTGCCTGGAAGCATTCTGCAGACTGTCACATTACAATTAGCAGTTGTGGAACCTAGGCAGAAGAAAGAGACTGTGTGTGTGTGTGTGTGTGTGTGTGTGTGTATGCATGCTACATAAAATACGGTACAAGTCAATGTTCTCCTGGCTTTATTTTTATTATAATTTATTGTGAGATTTTTCTGTAGACAGATCTGTATAAGTTTAGTATTGAAGATTTTCTTTGAGGGGAAAACTGTGAAGAAATATGTACCTGGGGAATATTTTAACACAAGATGGTTCTTTAGTAAAGTTTTGATTACCTTCTGAGATCCATAGTTTAAGAATTTCTAAAACAAAGAAGCACCGAAGCTTGTTTTTAGAACTGGATTTTATAACCCACTCTAGAGTGGTGATTTCTTAATTCCTTAAAAGAGGGTATAGTTTGTGTTGTTTCGAATTGATTACAGTTATAACACACTGATCATGTTTCCTGTGGTATTTTCCTAGTAGCCCTATGCTGAATCATCTTCAGCAGGAGCAGAATATTTGTTGCAGCTTTAATTCAAAAACTCCTTTTAAATTAAATGAACAGAATAAATATTAATGTTGCATGGCTACAGATGACACAGTTTCTAACAGGAAATTAAGATAATATTGTTAAAAAGCAACCATGCTGAATAAAACATCCATTTAAAAAAACAAATTTCATCTGGCATTAGAAGTAGCTCTTACCATTTAATCACAATAGAAATCACAGTTTTTGAGTGAAAGATTGCTAAGCAGTTGCAGCCCGTTCTTCTTTCAGTGTATCTAAGGACTTTGATTGCATTAAAGTAAAATCACGATGTTTTTTTAAGTTTGTATTTAAAAGAAAAAAAAATTGTGCTTAGCGCCGCCTTTGCAGCCAGCAGGGCATTCATGGCCTCTGCTAGGCATGGCTGTCCTCTTGCTGTGCTTGACTGGGGTTGCCTGTGATTTTCTGGTTTTGTAGCAGCAGCTGTGTTTTCTCTTCCCAGTCACTCCCAGGCTCTGTCATTTGAAAAGGGGAATTGCTCTTGGAGCTTGGGAGCTAGCAGCATTCTAGAAAGGTGAGACAGGTGTTGTTCCCACTAATGGCAGACAGTCCTATCACTGGCATTCAACTTCTGCAGGTCTGAAAGGGAGAGGGACCGTGTGTGTGTGTGTGTGTGTGTGTGTGTGTGTGAATAAGCTTCTGGCAGCCTCTGGCACATGTGCATCTTGGCCATGACAAAATTGTAGTGGAAACTGTGGCCTTTTCCGAGGCTGTGGATGTGAAAGAGAGTCTTTCATATTTCCCACTTTGGCAATCTATCCATCAGTAGAAGAGATTCTCGGGGTAGGTTAGGGTGATTTTCATTTGTAGATGCTGCTCTGCTGATAGAAAAGCCTGACTTGCTCCTTTGACTGTGGAATGCCTTTGTTAATTAGAAAGCTCTATTTATAAAACAAACCCGCCCAGTGCATTTGGTCAACAAATGGGAGTTGGGGACAGAGGGAGAGGCCCAGGCTGTGTGCCTGAGTTTCTGGGAGCTCAGAGGCACTTAAAGACCTCATTTAGGCTGACCTGTTGGGGGGACCTGGTGGCAGGCCTGGGTGCAAACCTTGTGCAGGTCAGTGTCCACCGCAGCATGAGCGCTGGGTGGGTGTTTATTAAGTAAGGGGATGTAGAGGGTGGAGATAGCTCTCCTGGTAGAGCTTGCCTCGCTGTTTTCAGGGCCCTGGGTTTGAGCCCTGGCACCACCTAGGAAAACCATGGATGGCACTAGGGGAATTTCAGAGATGATGGAATTGTGCTAAGGCAGCTCTTTTTTTTTTCTTTCCCTTTTTCCCCTTTGTCTCTCCCTAAAATAAACAGAATGAAAATGCTGACCCAAATTGGCTGTTCAGGCTGGCACCAAATTAAAAGAAAGAAAGAAAGAAACTGCAACAGGAATACAACATGTAACTATCACATTTTGAAAGTGATCAGAGTGAAAAGAGTAGAAAAACATGCTACCTGTTTGGGAAAAGTGTCAGGTTGTCTCCCAAGTTGCCTGAAGGATGTGAACTCCAAGTTGTCTGCAGACAAAAGGAGTGGGTATTAGAAGCAACACTAAGATTTCCAGAGGGACCCTGTTTAGTTCAATATTTTCCACTGACGAGTTAGAACCCCCAAATGTGGGATTTCTCAATATGGAGAGATGAACATTTCCTAATGAGGTATTTGATCTTTCTTATTTATCTTCCCAATTGTATTAACAGGATAAAGGCAGGGATTGGAGCATATCTGCAGAAGGAATGTGGGCCTGGTGTAGAAGGGAGAACTGGACAGTTGCTCCTTAGTGCATTTATGATTTTCTGTGCTGAGGAGAGACAGTTTGAAGAACCAAAAGGTGCATTTCAGTCCTGAGTAAGGATGGTTACTTTTAGGAAGCCTGTCCTATTGTGGGACCCATGAGACCAGGACTGCCTGTTCCCAGGCATCCCATGTGTTGCTATAGCCAGTCCTGCCCAGGATTTCTCCTGCACACTGACACTGTATAATTACCTCTGCATCATTCTGTTGGTTTGAAATTAATGTGCACCACAGTGGGACCATTAAATTACTATTCCTTGGGTCTGAGTAATGAAATAAATATCATATTTGAATCACAGTCTCTAGAATGACTTCAACAAGACCAAGGAAGAAGGGAAAGAGGGAGATAAAAAGATGAGTCCTACTTGCCATTGTGAGAAAGGACAAGATGTCTCTTGACTCCCCTCCTCCAACTTCCTTCTCTTCCAACACACAATACACACACACACACACACACACACACACACACACACACACACACACACACACACAATTGAGCTTCTGCAGTGTCTTGAGGTCTGGAGAAGAGGATGTTTTAATACTGGGTAGTGGGTATGTGAGTATTTTGATCTTGGCCTCTGGAGAATGAACAGCCAATTATTCTGTCAGAAGGCAGGATGATTCTGTGTCAGGATCCAGTGGGGACAGGTAGAAAATGACAATTGCAATGTGAAGGATGACTTGAGGTATATGATGGATTGTCTGAGTTAAATGCACAATTTGTAGAACTCCTTTGTCACTTACCTTGAGGAGGCCTGTCCTGGCTAAGAACATAATTTGTTCCTGTGCTTACTGTCCTTTCTGAGCACCCTAGCTGCTACTTTTGCTGTTCAAATCCAAGCCACTGAGCTGCTTGGACACAGGCTCTAGCGCGAAGTGTTTAATAATTGAAATTACAGGGCTTGACTTTTATTACATGTGATGCAGTTCTGCATGCCCTTAATCAAATTATGCTAAGGAAATTGTTAAATTCTGCGTAACACATTAAGCTTATAGAAGGGGAAACTTTATGAACCAGTGTTTGGAGGTGCCACTGTTTATAAACTTTGAGCAGCCTTGGAAAAGCAGTATACTTGGCAGGGTGACAAAGGATAGCAAGGCCAGGACTTAACTTTAGGCTAAACCAGTTATTTGGAATCCCATGTCAAAGTGGTTTGGACTTGGGACTTGGGACATTCCCCGTCAAGTGAGTGACAATGAAAATGATCTCTGTAACTCTGAGTTATGCTCTGAGCCATTCACCATCAGCTGTGGTTCCCGTCCTGGTATAGACAGAGTTTGAGGAGAATTCACTTTGAAGTGATTAGTTCTCTAGACAAGACCAGCTTCAGCATTTGCACAGTCCTGTGCAAAATAAAATATAGAAACACTAGTTGTTTTTTTTTTTAAATCACTAACCAATTCAATTCAGTATCTTCAGAGAACTGAATTAAGCATAGAGCCCTCTGAGTAAGAGACCCATAAAGTTCATGGGTGGGGAGAGGCTGGAAGTCCTCCATGGAGATTGTAAGTGTCTAACTACAGGTGTGGACAAATGATGGTAGCCCACAAGTTCCTGGAATATGGGTGCAAAGGGGTAAGTTATACCGTGTGACTATGGCCAGTTACTGATAATGTCTTTTGAGTCATCAGCTGGACTTGTGGGGGTAGGAAACTGCTCCTATCTAGAGCTCAGCCTGTGCTGGAGTCCTTCTCACAAGAACAGATTAGATGCTTTTCATGATGATGGAGAACTCGACTTCCTTGTCCTCTGGCGTGGACACTGGCAAATTCCACTAGTGAAGATGTTTCCTTCCTTCTGGATCTACTGCGAAAGTCTCTTCACTTGCTTCATGCATAATAGAAATGGAAAGCCTTATATCTGGAAAAACAGAAGGTCCGGTCACAATAAGATGGAAAGGTTAAGGTGCAGCATGTATTAAACCAGCTGCTCTACTTCCTTGCTCTGTGACTGCTGAGATGGTTTTCACTACTGGTATGCTGTGCTGTATCACATTTTCCTCTGGTTACACTGCTCCACCCCCTCTCTACCCTCCTCCCATCTCCCCTTTATTTTCTGCTTTGTGAATCTCTCACATTACTGAAGTCTTTATTTATCAGCTTCACTCTAAGACACAGAACTATCTTTCTGTCCTCTGCCTCCCTTACTGGCTCAGTTCTTTACAGATCCATCATTGTGTGTCTCTGCAAGTTGGGATTCATTTTTCACATCTCACTTCTTCTTCTAGGACTGCTTTCAGGAGGGAAGAAAGTGGGTTCCACGAGGGGGGGAGGGGAGAGGTATGTCTCCTCTACACCTAAGCAGTGACTCACAGGTACATCTTTACTGTGCAAGTGCTAAGTAATCGATGAAACCCCAAAACCAAGCAGAGGGAGTAAGGAATAATTACTTTGACAAAGAGGCTTCAAAGTTAGTATGCTATATAACATGGCATTTGGAATGTCACACACCTGGCAAACAAGCTGACAAAACAAGGCATATTAAAAAATTATTAGTTATTTAATATTGACTTACAAAATTATGAGATAACAGGGGTATAATTCCATACCATTCCCACCTCCAGAGCTCTGTGTCCAACTCCCCTGGAAACTGCAGTAGTTCTCCCAAGGGCACAGATATGGGTTTACTCTTATTTCTGTACTTACCTATATTTATATATTTGCCCATTTTTTCTCTACGGTTCTGTCTGTTTTTTCCTTTCTAAGTCATACCTACACTTGTTACTACTTCTGAGTAGTCTTTGCTCTTCTCTCCAGGTCCTGATGGAATTGGAGTGTAGAGGCCTCCGGTCATCTTCCCCTAGCATTTCTCCCCCTCTGGGATTATGGGCCAAAATTCTTTTTTTTTTTATTAAAAAATTTAAATTTATTTACTTATTAGATAGAGACAGTCAGAAATTGAGAGGAAGGGGGAGACAGAGAGGGAAAGAGACAGAGTGACACCTGTAGCTCTGCTTCACCATTTTCAAAGCTTTCCCCTTGCAGTTGGGGACTGGGGGCTCAAACCCGGGTGCTGTGAACTGTAACATGTACACTCAACTGAGTGTGCCACCACCTGTGGGCCAAAATTCTTTATGGGGTGAAGAAGGTGGAAGTTCTGGCTTCTCTAATTGCTTCTTTGCTGGATGTGGAGATTGGCAGCTTGATCCATACTCCCAGCCTGTCTCTGTTTTTCCCTAGTGGGGTAGGGCTCTGGAGAGGTGGGGTCCTGGGGCATATTAGTGAAATCTTCCGCATAGGGAAGTCAGGACAGAATCATAGTAGTATCTGCAACTTGGTAGCTGAAAGGTGGTAAGATATAAAACAGGACAAATGGTTTAATAAATAGGAACCAAAGTGTAGGAATAGAGCAGATGAGAATAGGGATCTTAGAGTGGAGGGAAGCTAGGAAGCCTATTTTAGATTTGTTCCTAGGGGCTCATGACTTTAGTAATTTTTGCTTGTGCTTGACAGCTAACATGCAGGTGAACTAAAAATATTGTCTGGGGAGATGTTGTTAGAGTTGAGAATAGGACTAGAAAGCTGGGTTAGGGCAGAGAGTAACTTCCAAACTTGAAGAAAATATATACATACAATTAACTGTTTACCCCATCAACCTGACCCTAGCACAGGAGCCTGTGTAACCTCCAAGTCCCTGTCAGTCTGAGCTTGCAGTTTATGGTCACAGCTGGGAACATTATAGGCTGCACTAGTTTCAGGACCAGTCTTCCTCAAGAGGCAGAGTAGGATGACCCAGCCTCCCTTGTGAGAGGGGGGACAGCCTCTACCATTACTGCTTTATAGTGAGGACAAGGTGCTAGAGAGACCCACAGGAGGGCTTATACTAATGTTCCTGAAGGAAGTGACCAGTGATCATGGAGAGAGGAGTATATTAGAGGTCTAGGCCCATCATACCCACGTGGGAATCCAAGGATTCCATGACTAGGACCCCAGATGATGGGGCGGCCTGGTGTTAACCAAAAAGGTCATCATTAAGTGAACCAATCTCTTCCCCTTACCCAGCTTTTGTAGTGCAAGGCAATTTTTAAATATTTATTGATTTATTTTCCCTTTTGTTGCCCTTGTTTTTTATTGTTGTTGTAGTTATTATTGTTGTTGCCATTGTTAGATAAGACAGAGAGAAATGGAGAGAGGAGGGGAAGACAGAGAGGGGGAAAGAAAGACACTTGCAGACCTGCTTCACTGCCTGTGAGTTGACTCCCCTGCTGGTGGGGAACCGGGGACTGGAACCAGGATCCTTAGTGGTTCTTGTGCTTTGCGCCACGTGTGCTTAACCCACTGCCACTACTGCCTGACTCCCTGCAATGCAAATTTTTAGGGATAAAACAGAATACCACCGGCAGAAGGATCCCGGTTCGAACCCCGGCTCCCCACCTGCAGGGGAGTCGCTTCACAGGCGGTGAAGCAGGTCTGCAGGTGTCTATCTTTCTCTCCTCCTCTCTGTCTTCCCCTCCCTCTCTCCATTTCTCTCTGTCCTATCCAACGACGACAACAATAACAACTACAACAATAAAACAACAAGGGCAACAAAAGGGAATAAAAAAAAAAAAAAAAAAAACAGAATACCATGCAAGGTCTACTGAAGGCCTGATGATGGTCTTCTCATGATCTTGTTTGAAATGGAGAAACAATAAATTGGAACCTCCAAAGGAAAGCGAAAGCCATGAAGTGAATTACAGCCAAACAAGAATGGTACACTCCTTTAGTAAAACTTTTTATAAGTGATTTAATAATGGTTTATAAGATTATAGGGGTATAGTTTCACACTTCCCCACCACCAAAATTTTGCCCCCTCCCACATTCTCACAAAGTGGGAGAGACTGAATACTTCTCTTTTTTCCCCTCAAGTTCATGTGATTCAGTTATCTATATTCCACACATGAGTGAAACCATCCAATAGTTATCTTTTTTTTTTAAGACCCCAGTAGGGAAAAAAGTGTATTAATATAACGAAAGCTATGCATTTGCTTTTGACATTTGAGTTTATTGTAAGTATCTTTGTCTTTTAATCTTTTAGGAACTGGAGATCTAAATATTACACATCTGTTTTCAGATGTCCCAGTTCCTCTGGCAAGCTCTTATTCTCTCTAGGACTGAACTAATTTCTGGGGAGAATGGAAATATCTGATGTTCTTGTATTGGGGCTTAGCATCATCTAACGAAGGAGAGCACTATGTTATTCTTTTTAAAAAGGCAAATAGAAATGAAGCCCATTTTTCTCTTGGAAATAATGACTTCCACATGTACAGTTTTACAATTTTTTAAAATCTTTATTTATTGGATAGAGACAGTCAGAAATCAAGAGGGAAGGGGGTGATAGAGAGGGAGAGAGACAGAGAGACACCTGCAGCCTTGCTTCACCACTCAGAAAGCTTTCCCCCTGCAGGTGGGGACTGGGGGCTAAAACCTAGGTCCTTGTGCATTGTAATACATGCGCTCAACCAGGCGCACCACCACCTGGCCCCCACATTTACAATTTTAAGCACTGCTGTCTTTCCAACACAAAGGAATGGCAAGACTAGTACTTGTCCCAGAAAGTGAATTCTGAGTGTAGAATATTTAGGTTGAATTTTTGCTGCATGGCTTTTTCATTTATTTATTTTTTCCCACATTTGCTAAGTGTCCTGCACATGTGCTGTGCTCTTTATAACTCTCTATCACCATTTTCATTTCATTTCAAATGTCCCAAGTAGCAGTACCAATGATAGTGTTAATGACAATATTATTATCAGTCACCCTTTGAAGGACATTCATTATGTGCCTGTCATGGTGCAAAGCACTGTGCAAGTATGATTCCATTTGCTTCTCATAACAAGTCTCTGGAATCCGTATTATCCCCACCTTACTGAAGGGAACTCTATTCTATAGGTTTACATTTTGCAATTTTCCATAGGTCACACAGCTAGTAAGTAACAAAGTAACTTTTTTGCTTGGTATATCAGAGATCAAGCTATTTCCACAGAGGGGATATCAGCAGAATAGTAACATACTTTTTGTCCTAGTCACATACTTTCTGAGAGCTGCATCCTGAATATTTGAGGCATTATACCTTCTGCCAGGGAACAGGTGTTAATAGTGTCTTTCAAAACACTATCTGTGGGCAGAGGGGGACAAAAGCAATTGTTCCTTGAAGTACTGCTGGTCAAAATTCCTTTGCTCAACTAACCAGGTCATAGGCCATCTCAGTGGAGGGAAGAAGTTCTGCTGTTTGATACCTGAGGAAGTCATTTGGGAGCTGAGAGAAAGGGCATTTGATATGAGAGGGGAAGTGACCAAGGAAATAGCTCACCTGGTAAAGCATCAGATTTTTGTACGTAAGGTCCTCAGTTTGCTCACCAACACTGCATGTACCAGAATGATCCTCAGGCTTCTCTCTCTCTTTTCTGCCTCGTGTGAAATTCTCCAGTATGCCATAAATAAATAAAATAATCCTTAAAAAAGAATGAAAGAAATGAGAAGGGAAAGAGTAAAGGAAGGGATAAAGTCAAACATGTGATCTGACAGGATGCTGGAGCCCAAGGAGATGACTTGAAGTGACACTCCCTGAAAGAGAGAAGAGTGGCTAGTGACAGGGAGACTCTTGTGTCCTTGGAGGTAAGATGCAGTGTAACTGTCTTGCTGCTGAAACCTCCAGTGAAGATTGTATGTCTTACCTTCAGCCTCAGTATTGTGCTGGCTAGGGCGTCAAAGTAGTAACACAGGGCAAAAAGTCTACAGGAAGTGAAATGTAGGGGGCAAAAATGCAAATTCAGTGGACTGTGGAGACCAGTGGAAGTGCTGGCTTAGATTAGAGGCCCCTGGAGTTATTTAGGGGAGGAGGAGAGGCATTCACCCCCCCCCCAACTTGAGCCAGGGTTTCTGAACAATCTTAGATTTTTTTTGCATTATTTATTTATTTATTTTATTTTTTATTCATAAAAAGGAAACATTGACTAAACTGTAGGATAAGAGGGGTGCAACTTTACACAATTCCCACCACCAGAACGCTATATCCCATCCCCTCCCCTGGTAACTTTCCTATTCTTTTTAAAATTAATTAATTAATTTATTATTTAAGAAAGGATTAATTAACAAAACCATAGGGTAGGAGGGCTACAACTCCACACAATTCCCACCACCCAATCTCCATAACCCACCCCCTCCCCTGATAGCTTTCCCATTCTCTTATCTCTCTGGGAGCATGGACCCAGGGTCATTGAGGGTTATAGAAGGTGGAAGGTCTGGCTTCTGTAATTGCTTCCCCGCTGAACATGGGTGTTGACTGGTCAGTCCATACTCCCAGTCTGCCTCTCTCTTTCCCTAGTAGGGTGTGTCTCTGGGGAAGCTGAGCTCCAGGACACATTGGTGGGGTCTTCAATCCAGGGAAGCCTGGCCAGCATCCTGGTGGCATCTGGAACCTGGTGATTGAAAAGAGAGTTAACATACGAAGCCAAACAAATTGTTGAGCAATCATGGACCCAAAGCTTGGAATAGTGGAGAGGAAGTGTTAGGGAGGTACTCACTGCAAACTCTAGTGTACTTCTGCTTTCAGGTATATATTTTGCAGTAGTTGATGGATACGTGTGAACATAAGCTCTCTCTCACAGAAACTGGTGTATATCTAGGTTATGGGACTTTGTTAGAAAGTGAACCACCTGAGATGAAATTAGAGTGTACTATAAAAGGAAAGGTCTCACCCGAGTAATGAAGCTGAAGGGTTGTCATTCCACACGTGAAGTCTCTGGACACAGTCTGAGGTGAAGCATGTTGAGGTGGCAATCGTTGTGTTGGTTAGGTTGTGATCGGTGGATGCAATATTATTTGGTATGGATTGGGAGAGGCATACGGGAAAGTGGGCCCTATCCAAGGGTTCAAGGACTGGGGGAAGTAGGGGCTCTATAGTGGAGATGTGAGGTTCCTGCTGTCTTAGGGTTCAAAAAGACAATGGATAGTTAATGTTATCATCACATTATTTGGTAATTAGGTTAACTTTGAAAAGCCCTTTTGTTATGGTTTGCTGTACAGTATCCAGTATCTTGTATATAGCTGTGCTACTGGATGCTTCTAAAGAATCTTAGATTTTTAAGGACAAGTAGACTGAGCATACCTCAAGGGGCAGAGGCTGTCCAGGAGGTTACATAGGTAGGAACTGAATGTCTAGGTGGATTCCCAGCAAAGAGAAAATGTTGGCAGATCACAACAGCTGAAGTGTTAGTGTCAGCTATTTACAGGTGTGGAAAATGAGGCTCTATGTGGAAGATGAGCTCTATCTCCCTCACTAAAGGAATGGCAGAAAACAGGAAATTACAGCACTGGGTTTTCAGTGGAGGCTCTCTAATGTGTTCTCACCCTGTCATGCCTCTTGGTTCCTTTCAGTCTTCTGGACATTGCAGCATTTCTCAGTGTCTTTGTAGAACATCCAGGGTCAGAGAAGGGGGGTGTTCTTTGGGTTTTAGCCAGACTTTAGTAGGAGATAAAGTTCAAACCAAAGCAGCAGCTGGGTTTCTGGGTGGTCTGAGTTTCATTCTGAAACATCAATCAAGGCTCTTTGGTTGCAAAATGGACTCAACTACACCAAGCAAAACATGAAATTAATTGGGGTAAGTGTGAGGAGCCACAGCATTGAAAAATCAGCTAAGGAACAAGGCTGGGTACTCTGGCCTTGTCTCCCCTTTGTCTTTTTCCTCATTTCTTTCTTTTCCTTCTCTTCCTCTCTTTCTTTTGCCTTGCTCCAGGCATTCAGAATTCAAAATCCTGGGAGCAGAATTGCATTGACTGGAGTTGGGTCAGATGTCAGTCCCTTGACAGAGCACTGTGGCTAGTACAGTAGTTCACTAGAAAAACAGGACCAACTTTTTGAAAAAATGTATATGTTCATGAATGTGTGTGTGTGTGTGTGTGTGTGTGTGTGTGTTCATACCAGCACTTGTATCTTGCCATGGCTTAGGGGTTTTCTTGTTTCTAGTGGGCTGGGAGAGTTTCATGCTGGAAGTTCTGCCATGCACAGGACAACCACATACCATAAAGAATAGTCCTGCTCCATTGTATAGTAGTTCCTTTGAAAAACACTTTATTAAATTAAGCCAAAGAGAATTATTGTACTTACTGATTTAGAACTGAAAAAAAGGTTGGCTCATAATGATAGTAAATATCAGTTAGTGATAATATCATGGCTGCCACCACCACCACCACCATCATTGTTCTTGTCATCACTATTTTATGCATTTACAACTTATTGAACTTCAGAGTGGCATGTTTTTCTAGCCACATTCTGTTGCTTTAGGTTAGGAATGGAGAAGATGGATAATTGCTTAATGGGTACTGGAAGGGAAAAAGTGGTGGGAGATTGTATTGGGACTCTTAAATGAAATCAAAGATTTTATGTAAGTAAATAATTTTGGCAGGATAGAGTGCAGAATATTTTGTCAGGGATTATTATTATTATTTTTTAAAGACTTATTTTTGAGAGAGAGAGAGAGTGAGCGAGAGAGAGAGAGAGAGAGAGAGACCAGAGATTGTTCAGCTCTGGCTTATAGCAGTGCAGGGGAGATAACCTTGGCCCTCAGGCATAGAGGCTTTGTGCTTTAACACACAGACATATTTTTCCCAGGCTGGTGACTAGGAGTTCTTGGAACCCACATTTCTGAGATGGTGCAGTTGTTTCTGGTCAAGGGCTAACATAGTCATGTTATACTGGAGGTAAAGACAGATCCTAAGGAGCTGAAGGGCAGAATGCCAGCTGCTTCCCTGACATGAATGCTACAGCTGTGGGTAATGGCAGCAGGGCCATGGTGGAGAGCAAGTCATTGACCCAGGTGCTCAAATTTTGCATCTCACCTTAGTTTTTGACACTGTCCTCACCTATAGCTTAATTAGTTTCTCCCTTTCTGAATACACTAGTAAGTTCCTTGTTGCACCTGTATTTTCAAGCCCATGGAAACTTCCACTCCAGCTCACACCAATGTATTCTGTCTTTGAGCATGACTTAGCATGGGATTTGATATTGGCTTCATGTGCCAATCTAACCCGTAATCTAATTGAAATACAATCTCCTCAGGAGCAATTAAATCACTCTTCTTTGTTTGCTTCTTTTCTCCTGCAAGGAAAGTAGAGGATGAAGTATTTCTAGAGTAACTGAGTTCTAGCATGGATAGGTTGGAGGTGGAGCAGTGTGATGGTGCTAAAGGCATAAAAAAAAAAACAAAAACCCATCGACAGTCTTTGCAGACTGGATATCTGTGTACCCTTTGTCCTGAGACTGGACACACTGATCTATAGAGTTGGTAGCACTTGCCACTTCCTGATGTTTCCCTCCATGACCTCATTGTACCCTGCATGAGTTTCTGTCACAAACCTTGTAGTGGTGACTGTGGCATCTAATCCCACCCTGAGTTTTCCTATGAGGACCTAAGCCTTCTGTTTTCTCACTACACATGGGTTCTGCGGAGCTAACTTCACTCCAAGCTCTAGAGTCAGTCAAGCTAGAAGTCTGAATTCTATACAGGGATTGGCTAAAAGGCTAAGCACATGACCAAGTTTGAGAGACTGAGATTTTTGTGAGACTTCTTTTTTTATTTTCTTTTTAAATTTTTTGTTTATAGAATGGAAATATTGACAAGACTATAGATTAAGAGGGGGTACATTTCCATACAATGCCCACCCCCAGAGCTCCATATCCAATCCCCTCCCCTGATAGCTTCCCTATTCTTTATTCCTCTGGGAGTATGGACCCAAGATCATAGTGAGATGCAGAAGATGGAAGGCCTGGCCTCTGCAATTGCTTCCCCACTGAACATGGGCATTGGCAGGTCAATCCAGACTCCCAGCCTGTCTCTGTCTTTCCCTAGTGGGGCAGGGCTCTGGGGAGGTGGGGCTCCAGGCCACATGTTGGGGTCATCTGCCCAGGGAAGTTTGGTTGGCATCATGGTAGCACTTGGAACCTGGTGGCTGAAAAAGCATTAAGATATAAAACAGAATAAATTGTTGACTAATCATGAACCTAAGAGCAAGAATATTGCAGATGAAGATTTGGTGGTCTCTGTTTTGGAAAAAAGCTCGTAGGTCTATTTTAGGTATACTCTAAGTGGCCCATGACTTTACTAATTTTTGCTTGCAACTTACAGCCAACATGCTGGTGGACCCAGGTTATTGTCTGAGGAGATGTTGTGTTGTCATAGTTGGAAAAGGACTAGAAAGCCATATTAGGGAAGAGAGTAGCTCCCAAATATGGGGAAAGTATATAAATATTATTAACTGTAAAACCCATCAATTTGATCAAGTTGAGGGCAAGATCCTATGGGGCCCCACAAAGGGGTCTATTTTGTTGTTCCTGATAGAGATGACCAGTAATAATGGAGAGAGGGATTTATTCGAGGTATAGGCCCATGATGTCTGCTTGGGAATCTCAGGGCTTCTTGAATAGAGCCCCAGCTGATGGGGTGGCCTGATAGTGACTAAAGAGTCATCATTAAAGTAAGGTTAGCTTTGGAAGGAGTGAGGGAATTGTAATAGGAAGTAGGTGAGGAGGGTATCTAAGTCTAAGTAAACACTATTTAATTATGAACTTCATACTGACTCACTGCTGACTATTGTGTACTTTTGCTTTCAGGTATATATTTTGCCCTTATTTATGGATACATGTGAACATACGCTCTATCTTATGGGACCTATTCTATATCTAGGTTTTGGAACTTTGTTAGGAGATGAACCACCTGTAATGGAATTAAAGAATCTTATGAAAAGAAAGGTCTTACCCGAGTAATGAGGGTGAAAGGTTGGCATTCCATGCCTGATGTCTCAGGACACAGTCTGAAGTGAAGAATGCTGAGGTGGTACTCATTGCGTTGATTAGGTTGAGATCGGCAGATACGATATCATTTTGGTATGAATTGAGAGAAGCATGCAGGAAAGTGAGCCCCACCCTAGAGGTTCCAGGACTATGGGAAATATAGGCTCTATAGAGGAAGTGGGAGGTTCATGCTGTGTTAGAGTTTAATAAGGCAATAGATAGTTATTGCTATAATCGCATTATTTAGCAATTGGGTTAACTTTGAAAAATCCCTTTGTTAGGATTTTCTGTATCATACACAACATCACCATAATTTATGTCCTTTGACATTATTTGTATATAGTTGTGCCACTGGTTGCTTCTGTTCTCCTTGGTCTAAGCTTTTAAGAGAGTCAACATATTGAAGACTCAGCTGATGGTCTGTGCATTAAAAAGTTTGAGACATTCAATCAATTTCCCCCTCTCATGTTAATTCAATAGTGATTTATATGACTACTAATTAATAGGAGTGTACATAAACACTGTTTTCACCACCAAAAGACTGTGTCCCATCCCATCCTCCTCCAACCCCACCAATGTGTCCTGGAGCTCTGATTCCCCAGAACCCCACCCCGCTAGGGAAAGAGAGAGGCAGGCTGGGAGTATGGGTTGACCTGTCAGTGCCCATGTTCAGTGGAGAAGCAATTACAGAAGCCAGACCTTCTACCTTCTGCATCCCACAATGACCTTGGGTCCATACTCCCAGAGGGTTAAAGAATAGGAAAGCTATCAAGGGAGGGGATGGGATACAGAGATCTGGTGGTGGGAATTGTGTGGAGTTGTACCACTCTTATCCTATATTTTTGTCAGTGTTTCCTTTTTATAAATAAATAAATAAGTAAATATAAATAAATGCCCCACTAATTTGAACTGGGGCCCACATTCAGCACAGGAACCTATGTTACCTCTGCCAATAGGTCTGAGCTTGCATTCTGTGGTTACGGCTAGGAACATGCCAGGCTGCACTAATTTCAGGACCCATCTTCCTCGGGTAGTAGATAGAGTATGTTGTCCAACCTCTCTTCGGAGAATGGAACATTCCCTACCATTGTTGATCCACATTGAGGGCAAGGCCCTATAGGGCACCCCCAAAGGGGTTCATTATGTTGTTCCTGATGAATATGACCAGTGACAGTGGAAGAGGGATCTGTTAGAGGTCTAGACTGTGTGGGAATCCCAGGACTCCCTGACTAGGGTCCCAGGTGATGGGGTGGCCTGGTAGTGACTAAGGAGTCATCACTAAAGTATGCAGGTCTCTTTCCCTTATTCAGATTTTGTAGTTCTTAGTTTGTCTGACAAGGTTAGCTTTGGAGTGGTTGAGGGACGTGCAATAGAAGGTAGGTAGGAGGGTATCTAGGTCTAAGTAGAAACGGTTTCACTAGGTACTTTAAGGTGTCTTTTAAGGGCTTTCTACTTGCTTCATTTATTGTCTCACTGCAAATTATTGTGCACTTTTCCTTTAGGTATATATTTTCCCCTAACTTATGGATGTACATGTACATATGCCCTATCTCATGGGCCCTGGTCTATATCTAAGTTTTGAGGTTTTGTTAAGAAATGTGTCACCTGAAATGGAATTAAGGAGTTCTATGAGCTAGGAAAGGTCTCACCAGAGTAATGAAGTTGAAGGGTTGGCATTCCATGCCTGAAGTCTCTGGACACAGTCCCGTGTGAAGCATGCTGAGGTGGTACTAATTGCATTGATTAGGCTGAGATCCTCAGAGGCAGTATCAGTTGGTATGAACTGAGAGAAGCATGCAGGAAAGTGAGCCCCTCCCTAGAAATTCCAGGACTGGGAGATGTATGGATTTTATAGAGAAAGGGGAAGTTTCCTGCTGTGTTAGGGTTTAAGAAGGCAATAGATAGTTATTGCTATAACCAAATTATTTGGCAATTGGGTTAACTTTGAAAATCCCATTGTTAAGATTTGCTGTATCATACAAGACATCACCATAATATGTCCTTTTATGCTATTTATATATAGCTGTATTTTATAAAGTAAAAACTTCTGAGATATGTATTTTATAAAGTAAAGATTTCTGAGATAGGTAAGGTAAGAGAAGGAGATCAATGGAATGACTTCTAGGATGTGTGCAGGAGAAGGGAGCCAAGCCACAGGAAATAGAGCCTGAAGATGGAACAAAACCAGGTACTGGGGAGAAAGGAAAACTTGATGTTGGTGTCCTCTCACCCCTGCTTGAAGAATTGAATCCATCTTTCTGGGTTTGTAATTATAGGCATCAGTTACAGTCCTTTCCTGTTTGAGCCCCTTGGGATGGACTTTTTCCTTCTTATGGCATAAAAACTCCCAAATGAACGCTGAAATGTTCCAGTGTGTGGTAAATTGCCTTTTCCTTTAGATGACAAGCACTTCTAGGCCTGGGCCCTTGGCTTGCATCATTTTGTTTCTGGCAGAAGGCACAGTGTGCCTCCAAACCATATCTAGTCATAAATGCAATAGTCTGTAAACTTTTCAGCATTTCAGCTCAAGGTGGGTCCTTAGATCAGCAGCACTGGTCTTTTCTCATCCTGCCACTAAACCACCTTTTTTTTTTTTTTTTTTTTAAATAAGATTGATAGAGACCACAGCATCAAAGCTTCCTCCAAGGCGGTGGGGGACAAGCTTGAACCTGGGTCATATATATGGCAAAGCAGTAAGCTTTTTCACCAGCCCAGGAACCTGCATGTTAAAAAGGATCCCCAGAAGCAAGGATCTAGTTCGCTTGGCAGAGCGCAGGACTTTCATGTCTGAGACCCTTAGTTTATGTATCCCTGACAAACACATGTGCTACAGTGGTGCTCAGGCTTTTCTCTCATGTAAAACTATCTCCTGTTTAATATGACAAATCTTTAAAAAGAAACAAATGAAAGACTTCCATGTGAGTTTTCTACATACTTACTCTTAGGAAGCTCTCCACAGACCCACAGACCCATGTGTTTTGCCAACGTCTACCTGGAGTGGTTGCACACCAGCAGTGACCTTGCCTATTCGCTTCCATATATGTAGAGATAAAAAAAATTCTCAGGCATGCATGAGGCTCTGAGCTCCAGGTTCAATCCCTAGAACCAGAAGCCAGAGATGAGCAGTGCTCTAGTGTCTGTCTCCTCTCTCTCTCTCATTATAATTAATTAAAGTAAAATAAAATATAAAAAAATTGCTCAGGAAAACATCCTTAGCTGGCCCACCCCCCCCCAGGAGCAAGACACTACCACCCCTAGTTTCATGGTCACATCTTTTTTTTTCCGCTGGTGCCACAGCCTGGAAGCCTGCTCAGGGATTTAGGAATATGTCAGCAACCCACTTGGTTCTTCTTAGTTTGGGAAGCCTAGAGAAGGCTAATTGGAACCCTAATTCTGTCACAGTCTTGGGACTGCTACATGATAAATTGATTTCTGGGCTTCTGCCCTACAGCATTTTAGCCATGTGGCTGACTCAAGAATGTGATTTTTGGAATCTCTATGAGCACGGATTATTGAGAGGCTACAGGGAGAAAAGTACTGTGCAAATAACAGGAAAAAAAAGATGAGTCTCCTCATGCTTTAACTTGTTTATAGGCGATGAAAAATTAGACTTACCTGACTCCCTAAAAGTGAAATGTAGAACTTGTTCTTTTTCTCTGATTTCAACTCACCCCATTTAGTGAGAGCTATATATCCACCATGAGGTTTTTTTATACCCTAATATAGCATGTGAATTTTGAGTGACAGATGATATTTCCATGCTTCTATACATGTGTACATGTGACAAATGATTTGCATAACTTTTGAATATTTCAGGGCAGAAAGAGTGAGTCATTTCTTTTCCGTAACTTCAGAATTAGTTTCACAATAGCTGTGAGGAGACTTCAAGCTGGGGACAGGAGAGGAACACACTCATATCCCTCCTCGCTGTGGTGAGAGTTCCTGGAAGTGGGACAGTGGGGACTGGGACTGACTCAGCAAGGTCCCTGTGGTGAGGATGTCCTGGCGTAACCACCAGCAGCTGCTTGCCTTGGCTTTTTCAATCCCCCTGAAATAATCTTAGATCATGGGAGTCAATATCTCCTCTACCTCCAGCTTGTAGTTGTGAGTCAGTTTTCTGGATTGCAGTACAGTGATATGCCTGATAGATACTCTCAGAGAATTCTGGTATGAGCTCCTAATTGCTTATAGATTGTTCCTCTCACAGCTCTGGTAAAAATATCCCAGTGTGGTAACTTGCATTTTAATAACCAAGTTACTCATCCCATTTTTTCTATGGCGGGTGAAAAGTCTTCATTGACACACCTTTTGACAGCCAACATGGTTTACAACTCCAGTAACTGTCAAAGCCACCACAGACTAAATGCCACACATTATGGAACAGTCAGTTTGAGGCAGCACTCCTTGGGCAAGAGTTTTTTTTTTTTTTCTTCTTCAGTTTTTATGGGGGCAGGGAGATTAATAGTTTACAGTAAATACAGTTGTTGGTAAGTGTGTGAAGTTCCTCACTTTTCTGCAAAACATTCTCACCTCCTACCAAGGTCCTTCTCTACCATCATGCACTAGGACTGCATCATGCAGAACTGCTTCACCACTCACGAAGCTTCCTTCCTGCAGGTGGGAAGGGGGCTTGAACCCAAGTCCTTGCACATTATAACATATGTACTCAACCAGGTGTTCTATGAACTGCCCCCATTTCTATTTTTTTATTTTATTATTATTTTTTACGAGAGCATTGTCAGCTATAGTGGTACTTGATATTAAACATTGGACCTGTGGTGCCTCAGGCATGAAAGTCTTTTTTACATAACCATTATGGTATCTCCCCAGGCCAAGTGAGCTTTAAAAAATAATTTTGAGAGAGGGAGGGAGGGAGAGAGAGAGAGAGAGAGAGAGAGAGAAATGAGTGCTACACTGACCAGAGCACTACTGTAGTCTATGTAGTATTACAGTTTATACCCAGAACCAGGGACCATCACGCTGGTCCTTGCACTTAGTGCCACCTGCTCTTAACCCACTGCGCTACCGCCAGACTCCCTAGAGATGTATTTTTTTAAAAAAAAATTTTCCCCTTTTGTTGCCCTTGTTATTTATCATTGTTGTTGTTGTTGGATAGGACAAAGAGAAATCAAAAGAGGAGGAGAAGACAGAGAGAGAAAGATAGATGCCTACAGACCTGCTTCACTGCCTGTGAAGTGAACCCCCTGCAGGTGGGGGGGAGGCTCAAACCCGATCCTTACACCAGTCCTTGCGCTTTGTGCCATGTGCACTTAACCTGCTATGCCATAGTCCAGCTCCCTGAGATGGTGTATTTTTAAGAAAGTTGTTTCAGGGCCAGGGAAACAGTGTAATGGTTATGCAATGAACTTTGCATGTCTGAGTTTCTAGGATTCTGAGGTCCCAGGTTCCATCCTAAGTACCACCAGAGGCCAGAACTGAGCAGTGCTCTGGTTAAAAAAAAAAAAAGTATGTTTTCTAGACAACATATCAGAGTTTCATAGATAATATATCAGAGTTGAGCAAGAGGATCATGCTAGGTGTAGGTGCAAGTGTAAGATAGCTAGCTGGTGCAGACACTTCTTCCTGAGCCCTTCTAGTAATTATTTCGGATTAGCTTTCCAAAAGCGGCTTTATATTTATAAGCATGGGTGGAAAGAATCCATATTCTTTGACTCTATGGTTTGCTAATAATTTGCAGACTGAATCAAGAGCCCTGTGTAGCTAAGGTTCTGTTGATATAGTCCTTGCAGTTACCCTGGGAAGTAGCTACCACTCACTCCTGGACTTGAGGGTCTGAGAGAGGTGGGCTGATCTGCCCAAGTTAGATAGCGAGTGGTTGGTGAACTAGTAGCCCCAGCCCAGAGCCCAGGCCCTCATTGCTTCCCAGCTCAAGACTGCACTAGCACTCTTTTCAGACTGATATAGCTCCCTTCTATTGAGGCACGAAGAGGCCTGGTGTTTTGCCCAGAAGAGGGAACCATCACCAAAATCCTTCCTCATCTGTGAGGAATTCCTCGGATAATTAGTGAGGGATTCCTCTCTCACCCCCAGCATTTTAAAAAGAAAACTTCAAGTTCTTTAAGCTGAGACCCAGCTAGGATTTGATTACTGATCTGAAGCATCATATTATGTATCATCTGTATCTTGAGTGAAAAAGAGTGGCTTTAATATAAATATCCTATCTGGGCACATGAGGAGAGCAGTTTCTGTTTTGGTGTCACTTACAACAGTCGGCATGGAGTGATTTAGGGTTTATTTGCATGTTTTCTCAGTCAGAAGTATCAGTTTAGTAACCTTTCTGTTAATAAAGTTGTGTTCATTTAGCCCCAGACCAAATCCATCCATGTGGTTTACAGTTAACAGTATCTCTATACTTTCCCCATATTTGGGAGCTAATCTCTTTCCTAGTCCAGCTTTCTAGTCCTTTTTCCAACTATGGCACCATCTCTCTAGACAATAACCTGCGTCCACTAGTATATTAGCTGTAAGGTGCAAGCAAAAAGTAGTAAAGTCATGGGCCCCTTGGAATATACCTAAACTAGACCTATGAGCTTTTTTCCAAAAGATAAATCCCGAATCTCCATCTGCAAGATTCTTTCCCCTAGGTTGATGATTAGTCAACAATTTGTTCACTTTATATGTTAACTCTTTTTTTAGCCACCAGGTTCCAGATGCTACCATGATGCCAACTGTACTTCCCTGGGAAGATGACCCCACCAATATGTCCTGGAGCCCTGCTTCCCCAGAGCCCTGTCCCACTAGGGAAAGAGAGACAGGCTGGGAGTATGACCTGCCAATACCTGTTCAGTGGAGAAGCAATTACAGAAGTCATACCTTCCACCTTATGCACCCCACAATGATCTTGGGTCCATACTCCCAGAGGAATAAAGAATAGGGAAGCTACAGTGAGCTATTCACTCATTTTATAAATATATATAAAGAATAGGGAAGCTGTCAAGGGAAGGGATTGGATATGGAGCTCTGAAGGTGGGCATTGTGTGGAAATGCACCCCTCTTATCCTATAGTCTTATCAATATTTCCATTTTATAAATAAAAGTTAAAAAATATGTACATTAAAATAATAAAGACACATTTAAAACACAGTTACACAAGGATATTGCTTCTTTAGAAATTGAGTCCTCAAGGTATTATGAAGACATCTGTGGTGATCAGAGCAGGTTAAAAAAAATCTCCACACCTGTCATCTTCCACAATATTTTGTAGTTAAAAATCAAGATGAAGATGCTCCCTGTGTGTGGCAATATGATTTCATATGATATCATGGATTGAAGAGTCTGCTGCAAAGCCCAGACTTGGTTATCTGGGAAGTATACACAGATCACTCTGGGCTTTTGAACAACCAGTAAGAGGCAAGAAGCCAGGTAACGGTTGGTTGAAAGTGTTAGGTCTGTTTGTACAAACTATTGTATTTACTGTCAAATGTAAAACATTAATTGCCCAATAAAGAAATAAAAAAAAAGAAAGTGTTAGGTCTGATGAAATAACTCACTGGGATAGTGTACTGCATTGCCATGTGTGTGAGCCAGGTTCAAGCCTCAATCCACCACATTGAAGGAAGCTTCGGTGTTATGAGGTCTCTTTCTATCTAAAAAATAAAACAAATATGAAAACAACAAGCAAACAAACCTCCCAAAGAAACTGTCAGCTAGTGACATCACAGACCAGTTGGGCTAAGGATCCAGAATGATCCATATGCATTTCTTTCTTTCTTTCTCTTCTATATCTTGATAGGGCAGAAAAATTGAGAGGGAAGGGAGCTAGAGAAGGAGAAAGAGACACTGCTTCACAGATGTTGAAGCTTCCCCTCTGCAGGCCCTTGGACATCTTAATGTGTGCATTCAACCAGGTATGCTACCAAACGGTGGCAATCCATGTGCTTATTAGCTCCCCCATTAACGAGTTCCTGGGGTCCCCTTCACTTTTCCTGAGCAGTCAGAGGAAACCTTATCTCTGGCTTCTTTTCTGTGTGGTTGTGTTTTTGCAAGAATATTAAGTGGGATGAGACTCCTAGTACAACTCAATACTTAGAGAGCCTGGCATTGTAATGCTGAAAGATCTTTCCTTCCTCAAACAGACAAAACCAAACCTTCCATCCACAAACTTCTATTTATGGTTCTGAGGTAGAAGGAAAGGAATCAGTGCTAAGCAGTGAAGGAAGGGAGACACAGGAATTCTAAACCCAGTAATAAAGTGAGAGTTAGGATTAGCCTTAAACTCAGGTGTCCTTTTAGAATACATCCTCAGTAAATAGCAACTTCATTTGACTCATTCATTTGTGCTTGTTATTTTTCTCTCTCCCTTTGTTGAAACTTGAGCAAGCCAAATAGCCTAAAACCATAGCCTTCACTCCCTGTCCTCAAATGAACAAAAACAAACCTTGAATCCACAAACATATATTTAAGATTCTGACTTGAAACTCACAGAAAGGGTATCAAGAAAGGAAATAGAGTTTCAGTTCAAATGCCCCTTTCCCCCAGCTCATACAGTTTTGCCTTCAGCTCACCGGGCACCAAAGGAATTAATCTGCGGAAAAGAAAAAAAAAAAAAATCAAAGGCTTTTAACATTAAACAGTCTTTTCATGTTCATGTGCCATCTGTGCTGTGACTTTGACTCACAGCGTCCTGATGTTTCCATGCTAACTCTCTTTACCCAGGAAGTGGGCAAGTACTGTCAGGAACCCAGCCCTGTCTGGCTCACTTCACTGAGCAAGGTCTTATAACCTGTGATGAGCCTCCGGTGTCGTCCAGCATTCAGTCGGATGTGAACATAATGTCTAGTGCAGGACAAGCCCTTGCAGGGGACTATGGGACCCACAGCATCTGGGTTCCTTTCTTGAGTGGTGGGTCTCACTTCACCACAACTTTCTCTACTATCTGCCTGAGACTGGGTGGGCTGGTCATGCTGATGCCAAGATTATTCTTTCATTGGGCAAAACAAAAGTAGCTTGGGAAGTCAGCTGGAGATTCTTAAAAACTATACTTGTAAGCGGGATCATCTGGGACTTAAGAAACAAAGCCAAGTAAAATACAGTTTGAAGCATTAAGAAATGCAAGTCTATTTAAGAAGATCCAAGGACTCAGAAGGGAATAGTTGAGAGGAGAGAGAAAGGGGTTGGGGAGGCAGTGTTGTGTGGTGGAGTGAAATGGCAAGTTGGTGGTGGGTGGAGGTGAGCTGACACCCATCTTGGGAAGATGAGAAACTTATTTTATCTCTGTGACGACAGTCTTGCAAAAACAATAGCTCATCAAGAAAGTGATTTGGGAAACCAAACCTATAAATTTAATAATTCAACAGCAATATAAAGAGCTATATTGTACAAGAGATATTCTTTGCCCTCTGGGAGTACATGTGGTTTTAGGAGAGACAGACTATGATATGAAAGAATTTAGAGATGAGATGATAAAATGCAGGGCAGATTTGGGAAAGGAGGAGGACTTGCATGGAGGGAAGAGTATCTAATTTCTACTAGGCAATGGGTGGGCTTTAAAGGGAAATAATGTCTCCTGGAAGTCTGAAAAGGGAGCTGAGTGAGGGGTGAATCCCTGGCTAGGGCACCTGCAGAGGAAGCAGTGTATCAGAAGGTCTGGGAGAAGAGCGGTGGGGCCAGGGTGGACTGTGAGTGATGAAGTCGGAGAAATGAGCAGGGCTGGTTTTTTGTTATTGTTATTGTTATTGTTCTCTTTGTGACATATTTGTATGTCAGGTCATGGAGAACCTGCCCCAAAGGCCTATATTTCCCAGTCGCTCTTGCAACTAGTAGTGGCTTCTGTGTAAGTTCTAGCAAATATGAAGGCAACAGAAGTGATGAGGTGTGTCTCTTGTGCTGCCATCAGATGGGTGTCTTTCCTTCTTGTCTTTCCTGCTTTCTGCAGGCTGGAATGTGGTGATGTCATGAGTCTTCTGGGAATGGCCTTGCTCTCAGAGCCAGGACTTGAGACCAGAGACATCTTCCAGTCACCGATTGCTCATGGGCAGATGATTTCGTGAAAGAGAAATAAGCCTCCCTGATTTAAGTTACTGGCAACTTGGGTCTCTGTTGTAGCAGTTATGTTTATGTTCAGAATAGTTTAGGAGTGAAACTGAGGCCAGATGTTTCTTACATTTGAATAGCATGCTTAAAATTTTTTTGTGTCAATTTTATGTTCACATTTATGTTATGATCAATGCATAAATTTGTATCTTTTTTCTTTTTAATAAAATATTTTATTTAGTTTTTATTTTAATGAGAAAGAGTCAACACAGAGGGAAAGATAGAGCTAGAGATAGAAATGGAGGTAGAGACTCGAGAACACTGCTTAGTTCTGGCTTATGGTGATGCTGGGGATTGAACCTGGCACCGCAGAGCCTTAGGCTTGAAAGGCTTTTGCATAACCATTATGCTGTCCCCCCAGCCCCTCTCTTATTATTTTATTTTCATGTTTTCTTGATTAAAAAAATTTTTTTTTGTTGTTGAGGCTGCCCTGGCTTATAACATTGTGTATGTTCTAGGAAGACAAGTTCACACCTCTTCATCTAATTTCCACAATGTAGTGGTTATCACATTCTCCTCACACAAGTTCACACCTCTTAAAATATATGCTGTCACACCATGTCCACCACGAAGGAACCAGTAACCCTCCGACTCTGGTGACCTCAGTTCTGCTGTCTGAATCCAAGGATTTGTTTTGACTTGGTTTTGCATGTTCCTTTCCTTTGCTTCTTTGTGTCCTCTAAGTGTGTGGACTTGTGGTATTTGTTTTTCTCCTTCTGGTTGATTGCACTTAGTGTGCTCCGTCTCCAGCACTTTTCACGTTGTCTCAGATAGCAAAATTTCACCTTTTAAAAATAGCTGTGTATAATATAAATATGACACATATTTATCTAATCATTTTTCCCTGGGTGTTTGGATTGACTTCATAGTTCAGCTATTTTAGATAGATCTGCAGTGACTAGGGGCTGGGAGGGCTGAGCAGTGGCACACCTGGTTGAATATTTGTGTAATCATGTGCAGGGACCTGGGTTCAAACTTCTGGTCCCCACCTGCAGGACAGGGGTGGGGAGGAGTTTCTTTTTTTCTATAACTTTAAAAAAAAATTATTTATAAAATGGAAACACCAACTAGACCATAGGATAAGAGGGGGTACTCCACACAATTCCCCCCACCAGAACTCTGTATCCCATCCCCTCCCTTGATAGCTTTCCTATTCTTTATCCTTCTGGGAGTATGGCCCCAGGGTCATTATGGGGTGCAGAAGGTGGAAGGTCTGGCTTCTGTAATTGCTTCCCTGCTGAACTTGGGTGTTGGCAGTTTGATCCATACTCCTAGTCTGCCTCTCTCTTTCCCTAGTGGGGCGGGTTCTGGGGAAATGGGGCTCCAGGACATATTGGTGGGGTTGTCTGTCCAGGGAAGTCTGCTAGGCATCATGGTAGCATCTGGAACCTGGTGGCTGAAAAAAGAGTTAACATTTAAAGCCCAAACAAATTGTCGATGAATTATGAACCTAAAGGCAAGAATATTGCAGATGAAGATTTGGGGCTCTCCGTTTTGTAGATAGCTAGTAGGCCTATTTTAGTTATATTCCAAAGGACCCATGACCATACTAGGTTTTTTTTTTTCCTTTCTTTTTCCTGAACCTGACATCTGATATATAGGTAGATCCAAGTTATTTTCTGGGAAGATGATGCCATGGCTGGAAAAAGGGCCAGAAAGCTGGACCAGGGAAGAGATAGCTCCCAAATATGGGAAAGGAGTATAAATATTGTTGACTGTAAACTCTATCAATTTGATCTGATCTGGGGCTCACATTCAGTTTAGGAGCCTATGTGGCCTCTGCATCCCTGAAGATCTGAGCTCACATTCTGTAGTCATGAGTAGTAATGTTCCAAGCTGCCCCAATTTCAGGTCCCATCTTCCTAAGGTGGAAAATAGAGTACATTGTCCAGCCTCCCTTCGGAGTATGAAATATTCTCTACTGTTGTTGATCCACGTTAAGGGGCAAGGTCCTCACAAAGGGCCTGTAAAGGGGTCTATTGTGTTGTTCCTGATAGAGATGAAGGCTAACAATGGAGCGAGGGATTGATTTGTGGTCTAGGCCCATCATGTCTGTTTGGGAATCTCAGGACTTCTCGAATAGGGCCCCAGCTGATGGGGTGGCCTGACAGTGACTAAAGACTCATCATTAAAGTATGCCAGTCTCTTGCCCTTATTCAGCTTTTGCAGTCCTTGCTTTGATAAGGTTAGCTTTGGAATGAGTGAGGGAAGTATAATAGGAAGTAGGTGAGGAGGGTATCTAAGTCTAAGTAGACACTATTTCATTAGGAACTTTATGTTGTCTTTTTACTTGCTTGCTGCATATACTGACTCACTGCAGACTATTGTGCACTTTTACTTTCAGGTATATATTTTGCCCTCATTTATGGATATATGTGAACATATGCCTTATCTCACTGGGCCTGGTCTATATCTAGGTTTTGGGACTTTGTTAGGAAGTGGACCACCAGAAATGGAATTAGAGAATCCTATGAAAGGAAATGTCTCACCTGAGTAATGAGGCTAAAGGGCTGATATTCCACACCTGACGTCTCTGGACACAGTCCGAGGTGAAGCATGCCGAGGTGTTACTAATTTCACTGAATAGGTTGGGATCAGCAGATGCAGTTATCAGTTGGTTTGAATTGAGAGAAGCATGCGGGAAAGTGAGCCCCACCCTAGAGGTTCCAGGACTGGGGGAAATATAGCTTTATAGAGGAAGCAGGAGGTTCCTGCTGTGTTAGGGTTTAATCAAGTTATTTGGCAGTTGGATTAACTTCGAAAATCTCATTGTTAGGATTTGCTATATCATATAAGACTTCACCATGATTTATGTCCTTTGACATTGTTTATATATAGCTGTGTCTTATAAAGTAATGCCACCAGTTGCCTCTGTTCTCCCTGGTCTAAGCTCTCAGAAGAGTCAACATTTCAAAGAACAAGTCATTATTAGCAATAATTAGCAATTATTAACAATTTGAGACCACTGTTATAATTCAGTCTGATTACACACTTGAAATCTTAAGTGCTTAGATTGAAGGAACATATACTTAACTTATGGTCTGTGCGTTAAAAGGTTTGAGACATTCAATCAGTTTTTCCCCTCTCATATTAATTAAATAGTGATTTATGAGACTACAAGTTAATAGGAGTGTACATCAACACCATTCCCACCACCATAGGACTGTTTGGGTCCCCCCCTCCCAGTGCAGCTGAACATCTGCTCTCATCCTCCACCCAGAGATTTTTACTTTGGTGCCCTACTCCAAACTCAGTCAGATCTTGCTTTGAGTTTCCCTTTCTGTTCGCCTTTCTCAACTTCTGTTTATGAGTGGGATTATCCCATACTCATCTTTGTCTTTCTGACTTATTTCCCTTAAGATAATTCCTTATAGCACCATCCAAGGTGTGCCAGAGAAGGTCGGCTCATTGCTGAGGAGTTTCATGAGAGGTGAAGCAATGACCCAGGTGTCTCTCTCCCTCTCTATTTTCTCTTAATTTCTCACTGTCCTATCAGTAAAATAAAATATAAAAATTAAAGAACTGCAATTAATATAGGGCTACACATAGCTTTTAAAATAGTCACTTATGTTTTTTTTATGTGTGTGTGGGGGGTCAGCAAAATAGCTCACCTGGATACTGTGCCTGCTTTGCCATGTGTGTGACCCAGGTTTGAGCTCAGCCTCTATCAAATTGGAGAAAGCTTCAGTACTGTGGTGTCTTTCCTCACCTCTCTTATTAAAAGGCACAGAGTAGGAAGGTGGACCAGAGAACACAACCAAACCATATATTGTCTACAGGAATCCCACCTAACTCAACAAGACAAACACAGACTCAAAGTGAAAGAATAGAAAACTGTCATGCAAGCTAATGGACCACTAAAAAGGTGAGAAACAGCTGTTATCATATCTAACACTATAGACTTTAAAATAAATAAAATTAAAAAAGATATGGATTAGATCAGCCAACATTTATCAAGAGCTCTGCCTGTGGCAGACATATGCTAAGTACTTTTTCACCTTGTTTCATGTTACCCTCACAATAGCTTTATGACTTAATTGATATTTGGCCCCTTATGATAGGTGAAGAATCATAAGTTTAAATCACTTGCCTTAAGCCCCACTGTGAAAGTTGCTGTCCATTGTGAGAACAGCTAGAAGTAGGATGGGGCTTGAAGCATCTGTAGTATATGTTGGTAAGTGTGATCAGAGGTGTGGGTTAAGGTTCATTGCTTATAGTTGTTTAAAAAGATATATGCAACTTCTATATGTTCACTGCAGCACTATTTACAGTAGCCAAGTGCTTGATGATGGATGATGGGAGGAGTGGATAAAGAAGATGTGATACATATACACAGCAGAACATTATTCAGTTACTAGCAATGACTATCCATATCCTTGTACTTTCAGGTCATTGCTGCCTCCTGCTGTTGATTGACTTAACTATGACAGACCAAACAGCCTTGGGATCTTTGATTTAACATGCCCCTACTTGTCAGTTCCAGCCTGTGGGGATAGGGCATGCTGAGCAGGGCTGACACCCTGATCATCTCTCTTGAGACTGGTAGGAGTTCACCAAAAAAAGCCTCCATGCCCCTCCTCCCTCTCCTCAGATGGCCCTGTTGCCAGCATTCTGCACCTGGCCCAAGGGCAGGAATTGTTAACTGAAACTGCTGCACATATTATAGTTAAGTTTCCATTTCTCCGCAGACAAAAGGGTGTTGAGATTCCACAAACAGCTTAGCCATTGAGATTGCATAAGCCTTTGCCCCAGCCTGCTCCTGATAAGACTGCAACTTCCCTGTCCCCAGCTTATTCCCACTTCATGATATCGACCTTTAAAATGATTGGTCTGACAATACTTCCTCTTTTTTGCCTGCTGGCTCAAGTATAAGAATACCTCTGTGTAACCCAATAAATGCACTATCCCCTGCCATAATGTCCAGAACCTACACTCTGCATGCTCACCTCCACCATGACCTGTTCTTCTCCTCCTCTATGACTCCTTCCTGTTGGCCACCAGAATGGTGGGCGTGGGGTGGACAGGGCAGACCTTCCAGAGCTTGCCCTGTAGCAGCCCTAGCTCCAGTTAGAACCATCATAGACATTTTCCTTAGGTTTTAACACTTAGTTTGCATATAATTTCAGACTGACAGAAGCTGTAAAACTAGTGGAAAAGATTTTTCAAATCCCCTTCGCCAGATTCCCAAATGTGATCAACTCAGTGCAATGATTAAAACTGCAGAATCAACACTGTTGCTGCTATGCCATATGTCTAGAGGCTTCGTGCTCATCATTTAATAGCTTTCCTAAGCCTCCTTCAGTCTATGACAGCTCACTTCTCGGGCTTTGTCTTTCATAATCTTGAGATTTCCAAAGAGTGCTGGCCAGTTCTTTTGTGAAACTGGCCTTCCACTAGAGTTGTCCTTCCACTAGAGTTTGTCCAGATTTCATGATGGTTAAATTCAGCTTGTGCATTTTTGGTAGGCACAGCACAGATGTAAGCTTGTGTTCTCATGCAATATAGCAGAAAGCACATGAGGTTGATAGTTCCATACTTAGCTGGTGATAGGAACTTTGATAACTTGGCCTAAGTGGTGTTTGATTGCTCTTTCAGAAGGTTACCAGGTCCTCCTTTGTAATTTATAAGCATTATTTGGGAGCTACTCTATCAATATTTTGTTTCTCACATTTGTGTCTATTAATTTTTTGATACTCATTGGTAATTATTGCCTGGAACTATTATTATTATTGTTATTGTTATTATTATTATTTTTAAAGAAAAAGAAGGGAAGCGATGGAGTGAAAGAGACCATATCTCTGAAGCTTCCTTAAGTGCTGTGGGGGATGTACTTGAACCTAGGTTGTGCACATGGTAAAGCAACACACCAATTAAGCTATTTATCTGTCTTGCTTGGAGCAATCATTACTGCGGTCTTTGTCACTCATTCCTTCTAGACTTATTAATTGGAATTCTGGTGCAAGAAGGAGTTTTTCCTCCGCTCTTATTTATTTGTTTATTCATTTACTCCTTCATATTTATTAATTTATAATGGTTTTTGTTTCTTATCCTATGAGCAATTATTTATTGCAGTAGTGCATTCCATTGTTAGAATTGCCCCAGATTTGACTAGTTGATTTCTGAGTCATTTTGACATATATCCAGGAATTGGTCAGCTTTTACTTTTCTTCTGCTCTGAAATCAAACATTTCACCAAGAAGCTGTGTCTTCTTTTATTGGACAAAGATATTTGGAAACTAAGATCTGGTCATCAGTCAGCACAATGGTAAGCTTCAATTCATAGGACATGGTTGTATGTTCCCATTTTCACTTTCTCCTGTTCAGTTGCTTCTTTATTATCAGCTTATTTTTTATGGTCTGTGAGGTGTCAGGTTATAAGCTACTGTTTATTATTATTATTATTCTGTTATTATTATTTTTGTTATTATTATTCTGTTCTGTGGTGGTGTGGAGGACTGAACCTGGGACTTTGGAGCCTCAGGGATGAGTCTCTCTCTTTTTAAAAAATATTTATTTATTTATTTATTTATTTATTTATTCCCTTTTGTTGCCCTTGTTGTAGTAGTTGTTGGATAGGACAAAGAGAAATGGAGAGAGGAGGGGAGACAGAGAAGGGAAGAGAAAGATAGACACCTCCAGACCTGCTTCACCACCTGTGAAGCTACTCCCCTGCAGGTGGGGAGCCAGGGGCTTGAACCTGGATCCTTATGCCAGTCCTTGCGCTTTGCACCACCTGTGCTTAACCTGCTGCACTACAGCCCGACTGCCATAAGCAACTGTTCTAACCACTACACACACATCAGTGCATATATTTTTCATTACTGTGTCACAACAAATATTAATTGAACATTTACTGTTCTAACAATTCATTTATTTACCTGTGAACACCAAATTTTATTTTCTATTATAGTGAAAAAGAGAATTTAGATTATGGATAACTTGTGTTATATACATGTCTGTTTTGGGAGATATTATCTCTATTCCACTCCTTATCCATTGGTTACGTGTGTCTATTTTCTCAAACTATGGGTCATTAAGTTTAATAGAGTAAAAAAAATCAGTTTGGTTAATTCTCATTTTTTATTAGTGATTTATAAGATTATAAGATATAGTAGGGGAATAGTTGCACAACACTGCTACCACTAAGTTCTGTGTCTCCTCCCTCACCCATGACCACCATTGTTGTGAATTAACTTAAAACAAAGTGGGGTTAGGTTGGGGGCTGCTGCTGAGGTATGTAAAAGGATTCACTGCAGGAACTGGGAACTGGTTTAAACAATACAAAGTTTATTAGGGTGAAGCAGGTAAAAGGCAAAAGAAGCACTTATCATCAAGGATTAAAAGTACGCTAGGTCTATAAGGTCTGAGTATAGTCATCAAACGTTTAGTCCCATAATATAAACACTTATAAGCTCTGGTAAAGGTTGCTCATGGCTGTAGAGGGGTCTAAAAGTTTACCGGCTAGCAGAGTCACACGTGTTCAGTTCCCGGGAGAAGTAGCCATGGCGCACCTGACCAGAAGAAGCTTCTGACCAGGAGAAGAAGCCGCAGCCAAAGAGCCCCACATGCTCCAAGTCCCTTGCTTTTATACATTCCCTTCTCTGAAGCACCGCCTCAGGGTGAGGTCATTTGTATGCTAACAGTCCCAAACTCCTGCTGGGGTCACCACACACCATAGCTTTCCCATGGACTTAGAGATGGGCTGGTTATTTACTTTATTTTTCTTGCAAGTTTATATATTTCAATTCTCTATATTCCACATATAATTGAAATCATACAATAGTTGTCTTTTACATTTTTCCTTATTCCACTAAGCATAAATATCTCCACTTCTATCCATGTTGCCCTGAAGGACACAATATTGTATTTTTTAATTGCCAAGTAGTACTCCATTGAGTATATGTACCATAAATTCTTTATCTTTTCATCTGTCAATGGACATTTATCTTGCTTCCGTATTTTGGCTATTGTGAATAATGTATCAGCTTGGCTAATCCTTTGGCATTGTTAGATCTTAATTAGCTTATGAGACATTTCATTTTTTAAAACAACTGTGCTTTTGTATAGATGTAACCTTGCATAGAATTTGGGTTTTCCAGTTTGTAATGCATCTGTCAAGATGGGTGAAGTATAGCAAAATCTTAGCATCACTGATCCTTCAAAACACCCATTCCCCTGAAGTATGTTAGAGGTACATGCATAGTCAACAGGTAATTTATGAACTCTAGGCCTCCCAGTGCAAAAGCTAATCTGTTCTATTTTGTGAAGGATGTCTCAATTTCATTTTCTCTGGACTCCTCACCAAATTCAGTCTATAGATCAAACAGGAGTTCAACAAGAAAACCTCTGGAACACGGTTCAATCACGCTGATTCAGCCAACAATTTGCCACATGGGTAATGCAGTTAGAGCAATCACATTAATCAAAACACACAATTCTTCTTATCTTGAAAGTTAAAGACTTTTCTACATTGCTTTTGAGGCATTTGGTGGTAAATAATAATCTAAGAAGGAAGAAAAATGCAAGTTTTTGAGCAATTATGTACATTCTCATAATAACTCCTCCTCCTTCTCTTCCTGCCCCTTTGTCTCTCTCTTTCTTTCCTTCTCTATCTGAAGAAAACCATTATGGAGTAAAGCCGTGGTAATGGAAAGTAATTTAAGAGAGAAATAGACAGAGAGACACTAAAGCATCCTTGTGTACACATGGTACTCCCATGTGATACTGGCACTTGAATGCAGGCCCTTGCACACGGTCAAGTATATGCTTTACTGGTTGTTCCTAGTCCCATTATAACATTTTTTGTTGCTGTTGCTTAAAGCTAGTTCCCCACAAGTTGAGCAGTTCCTGATACGATTGTATCTCGGCTATTATAATTGCAGTTGCAAATAAAGAGCTACATCCAAATAAGCTGTATGGAAGACTTCAGTCACCTTGACCACTAAGCAGAAGGACAGTCCCAACAGCTTTGGAAAGGACACACAAGAATGTCTATTACTTCCAGAACCCTCAAAGCACTATTTCAAGCTACTGGGTGTTTTTCACACCCTTTCTCAAGACCCTTCCAACCCTTTCAATTCCATGTCCCATTGGTTATTGTCCTGAGGGCTCAGAAGGGGGCTCTGTAGACCAGTCCCTGGACCTAGAAAACAGTAGATTCTACTAGTTTAAATTAGGGACATACTTTCCTATTCCCTTAGGAGTCTGTGCTATTATGATGCCACTAGTGCTACACTTACTTCTTTAATATGCTGCTTATTTTCTGTCTGAGAAGCATGCCCTACAGAGTTGGGTCATCTGCCCAAGGAATGCTATGATATGAAGGTCTGACATAATAATAGTCAACCCATATCTGCCATTTTGGGAGAACTGGGGTAATTTCCAGTGGAGGCAATTAAGACACACAACTCTGGTGGTGGGCATGGTGTGGAATTATACCTTTGTTATCTTAAAAATTTTAAGTCAGTATTAAATCACTAATAAAAAAAGTGTGGCAAAAAGTGATCCTGATTTGATGGTGAAAAGAAGGGAATATAACACAGAGTACAGAGGCACCCCAGAGCCCTTGTACATGCAGTACCTGCTGCCTGTGAGGCTATTTTCTGGGGTCCCTGCTTGGCTGCTCCTCTTTTGTTATTAGGGTCTGAGTGTCAGTGTATCTGTCCCAGACGAGCTTCCCTGATAATACAGACGCTCCCTCACTCCACAGTCTGCTTCTTCATAACACTTCTTGATATCAGATATGTAGCCAGTTGATTTGTTCACTTGACCCCTGGGGCTGAATGGGACCCTATGAGAGCAGAGAGACTGTTTATTTCAGTCATGAGTGGAGGCCTAGGGTTTAGAAGGGGAATGGCAGAAAGCTGAGTGTGACAAACCTGTGATGCTGTGTCAACTTTCACAAGGAGCTACCCACTTTCCCCAGAAGAAGCAAAAGTTTGTGCCTTATTCATAGACTGCTATGGTCTCAGACTCTCAAAGTCTGTCCTTTGGAGTTTACTTATTGGGTGCACCCTCTTTGGAGAGAGTAGAGAAGAGGGCAAATGGAGAATCACTCACCTCTTCCCTCCCTTCAAGCCTTCTTTCCTGGCTGGAGGTCACAGCAGTGGAGCCTCTGCAGCTGTCATCCGAGTATGGCATGTACTCCACACTCAAGTCATTACATTGTGAGGGGGTGTACAGAGGGGCCGCTGTGCTATGCCATTCTGGGCCTGGCTGCTGCTGCCTCTGTGCCACCCACACGGTCACGTCCCTTTGTGAGCAGGGAGGGAGGCCATCTGACATCTCCCTCCTAGCCCAAGCTCTCCCCTCTCCAATTAATATCACGCAAGGGCAATGTTTATGTAAAACCGCATGCCAAGAAGCCTTTTGCTTCTGATTTAAACTATTAAAATGCCATTAATCATCTCACAGCACATCCTAGCACTGTTTTTCCTACATTATTTCTTGTTGAAGAACAACTCCATGGAAAGGAATGCATCTTGTTTCTCTATCAGTCCCAGATAATTTTTGCTCCCATGGTGGTGATGATGCTCACTGGTGGAATATATATCCTTGATCCAGTCTCCCTGCCTGGCGCTGGCATCTGCAGCTCCGAAGTCTGTCAGGGAAAATGAGTACCAGTCACGTACGCACTCTGCTGAATCAATCAGTGCAGCCACCTCACTGGAGACAGGCTCCATCTGAACCAACAAGCCTGGGACAGTCCTAGTCTGCATCTGATTCATCTTGGTGAGGGCCTACATCTACTGCTGGGGTGCAAAGCTGGTCACCCTACCCAGGTCACCTGTCCTGGGAAGCTTCTCATGGATATGTTCAGTTCAAAATCTTGGCCCTGTTTACATTTCCTGCCGATTAAAACTCACGCGGTTTGATCTCAGCATTGACCTTTCTAAATTGCTGCAAGTTAACCTTTGGCTGAATGCGTGGGGAGTGGTGATCATTCTCTTCAGTGAAAGCAGAGAGCTGTGTGCACAGAGGTGACCCCCGAAATGGCACTGCATCTCTTAGAGGACAGCATGATGCCAGAAATGGTCTAAACAACAACAACAAAAAAGGTGTTTGGGGGCACTTTTATTGAAGGAGTATGCTTTGAGATTGGAAGGCTGATATACAAACAGGCTGCTCCTGGAGGTTTTCCTTTTCCCTCCCCCCCTTTTTTTCTTCTCTGTGTGAGTAATGCTACCCATGGGGCACAGGGGCATGCAGCAGGGACTAGAAGTTTCTTCAGTTCCACCATTTGCTTTCTGCTGACGTACTAGCACTCTGTGTGATTCACTCAGGAGCCAGTTCTAGGTCTGGATTCAAAATCCCCTCAGGCAGTGAGTGTCTCACTGACCTTTGAAGGAAGTATAGTTTTTTCCTCCTCTGCCCAGTTGATTCCCTACAGCTAGGCCTCAGTGGCTCTCTGAGATACCAATTTCCAGCTGGAAGTGACAGGAATCATAATGGAGTTCTTTAAGTGCCAGCACAGTGTGCAAGACTTGACCCTGCAGAATCATCCCCATCTGACCTTGGTAGAAGGCACCAGCTTACAGATGGGAGAGACTAGAGTTCTCCACCTGGTTGGAGTCTGAGAAGGGAGTCAAGGGCAGGCATGTCTCACAATGGAAAACACGGCAAGTTCCGTGCTTTGTGGCAGGCAGTCTGTTGTCAAGGGGTCTAGAAGCTGCTGCTTCTTCCTCTTCCTCCTCTTCTTCTTCCTTCTTCCATTATTTTTATTTGATAGGCCAGAGAGAAATTGAGAACAGAGAGGGATACAGAGAGGGAGAGAGAAAGACACCTGCAGATCTGCTTCACCGCTTGTGATGCATCCCTGCTGCAGGTGGAGAGTGGGCCTTTAATCTGGATCCTTGCACTAAGTACTATGTGTGCTTAACTGGGTGCACCAGTGGTCGGCCCCCCAGAAGCTTCTTCAGTCTCACCATTTGCTCTCTGAGGAAATGAACAGACATCTCTGGGTCCCAGTGGTGACAAATTCTGCAGAGAGAACCCTAATGTACTTTCTCTCAGGAGACAGGAAAAAGCAAGGGACCCATAATGGAATCTCATGAGTTGTGACTGAGAAGTAGAGCAACAGCTTCCTAACTTGCAGGTATCGGGTCACTCAAAGTCACCATCTCAGCCAAAATGGACTTAGGGGTGCCGGTACCCTCATATGTTCACGCTCCCTCTTCCTGGGTCTCTCTGACTCCCGTGCTGGACAACGAAACTCCTCTGAGAAACAGAGGGAAAACTCAAGGTTTAGAGACATCAAATGAAGGTTTGAGCTGGGGACAAAATATATGACTTCAGGTTTCAACCTGAGTCTTTATTTCCCTAAAATGTGGAGGTAATTACCACCTTGTCATCCTCTCCAGTGATGGCCAGTCTGGGTCACGGGGTTATGTTTGAGTTTCGGAGTAGAGCAGCTGAGGAAACTTGGAAGAAAGGAGATGGGAACAGGGTGAGCTCTGCTCTGCAGAAAACCAGATGTGGCCGCCCCATCATGACGTCCCTTCTCTCTTTGGTTTGTGAGCTGGGTGTGCCAGTGACGAAATACTTTCTTGCTGGCACAATTGCTGGAAGAAGTGGAGATGAAAAGAACTCGTCTGGTAAATCTTTTACTCAGCTAAGTTTGAGACTCTGGGTTTAAACCCAACACCACATGGGGGCATAAGGATACTCATGGATGATGAAGCAGTGCTGAAATCTTTCTCTGCCTCTGTAAAAAGGGAAAAAAGGAAGAAAAAAAGGAGAAAGAGCAAAAAGAGGAGAAGGAGGAGGAGGAGGAGGAGAAGAGGATGAAAAGGAGGAAGAGGGAAGGAGGAAGAAGAGAGGAGGAAATAAATAAACCTAGCTAGGCCAGGCAGTGGCATACCTGGTTGAGCATACACATTACCATGCTTGAGGACTTGGGTTTAAGCCCTCAGTCCTCACCAGCAGGTGAGATGTGGTTCAGCAGTGCTGCAAGTCTCTTTATTATTTATTTTTTAAATTAGTTACTCAATATTAATTTATAAAATTACATGTCAACAAGGGTAAAATTCCATACTGTTCTCACCACCAGAGTTCTAAATCATAAGTCCCTCCATTGCAGTCTTTTGTGGCTCTCCCAAGGTTGCAGACATGGGTTACTGTCACCTCTACAACTATCTGTCTACATTTGTACGTAATTGCCCCCTTTTTCTTCCAGGTCCAATCCTCTCTTCCCCTCCAAGTCACATACAACCCTATTACATAATCCACATATCTCCCCCCTTTTTGTCCTCTCTCTCTCTGGAACCTAATGGAACTTGAGTTCAGAGCCCTCTTATTTTCTTCTTCCTATCACTTCCACTGGGAGTATGGATCAAAATTGTTTTGGGGGTACAGACAGTAGGAGTTCTGGCTTTTGTAATTGCTTCTCCACTGGACATGGGTGTTGGCAGGTTGATCCTTATCCCCAATCCTGTCTCTGTCTTTCCCTAGTGGGGTAGAGCTCTGGAGAGTTGAGGTTCCAGAACACATTGGTGAAACCATCTGCCCAGAGAAGTTAGGATGGAATCATTATAGCATCTGCACCTTGGTGCTTGGTGACTGGAAGGTGGTAGGACATAAAGTGAGACAAAATGGTTAATGAACAGAAACCAAAAAATAGGAACAGGGCAGATGAGATCAGGAATCCTAGGGTGGAGGAAAGCTAGGAAATGTACCTTAGGCATGTTTCTAGGGGCCCATGTCTATGGTAGACCCTGCCTGAGTTTGACAGATAGCATGACGTTGAATAAAAACATCTGAGAAAATGGTATCAGAGTAAAGAGAAAGAGAGTTGGATTAGGGCAGAGAGTAACTTCCATTCTTGCAAATATTCTGTGGATGGAATTAACTATTTACCTCCATCCACCTGACCCAGGGCCCCTATATATATTTAGCACCAGAGCCTGTGTAACCTCTAAGCCCCTATTGTTCTGAGCTTGCAGCTCATGGTCACAGCTGGGAACAGTGCAGGCTGCACTCATTTCAGAACCAGTCTTCATCGAGTGGCAGGGCAGGATATCCCAACCTCCCTTTGGAGACTGGAGCAGTCTCTACCATAGCTGTTCTATGGTGAGGGAAAAGTCCTGGGAGGGCCCCCAAGAGGGTTTGTGATGGCATTCCTGATGGGAATGACCAGTGGTGGTGCAGAAAGGGATCCATTAGAGGTCTAGGCCTATTGTATTTGTGTAGGAACCCAAGGATTCCTTAACTAGGGGCCCCAGATGACGAGATGGTGAGATATTGAACAACAAGGCTATTATTAACTCAAACAGTCTCTTGCCCTTATCCAAGTTTTGTAGTCCTCTCTTTATCTGATGACCTTGGACTTTCCCCCAGTTTTTTTTTTTTAATTTTCTTTATTTATTGGATAGCAATAGCCGGAAGTTGAGACAAAGGGGGAGACAGAGAGGGAAAGAGACAGAGAGATATCTGCAGCACTGCTTCACCACTTGCAAAGCTTTCCCTCTGCAGGTGGGGACCAAGGGCTCCAGCATGGGTCCTTGAACATTGCAACATGTGCTCTCAATCAGGTGCACCACGACTCAGTCCCTTTCTCCCAGTTTTTTAAGTACTGAGTGCCATTTGTTGAACCCAACCAGAATTGGTTTTTTTTTTTTTTGTCATCTGTCTCCTTTGGACCTGTTAGATTGCTAAGCTAATTTGGTCTAAGTCTAATTAATTAGAGAGTTTTTTTTATATTTATTTTATTTATTTATTCCCTTTTGTTGCCCTTGTTGTTTTATTATTGTAGTTATTATTGTTGTTGTTGTTGTTGGATAGGACAGAGAGAAATGGAGAGAGGGAGGGGAAGACAGAGAGGAGGAGAGAAAGATAGACACCTGCAGATCTGCTTCACCACCTGTGAAGCGACTCCCCTGCAGGTGGGGAGCTGGGGTTCGAACCGGGATCCTTATGCCGGTCCTTGTGTTAATTAGAGAGTTTTTGATGCCTTCTTTAGGATTCCAGGTTTATTAGGTCTAAGTATAATCATCAAGGACTATTGAATACTATTACTTGAGTTATATAATTGCCCCTTGATTATGGATACATGTATACCTGTACCCCAATCCCTTAAATGCTATCCCATATCTAATATCTGTAACTTGGTTGGATGATGTGCCATCTAACATAGATGCAGACAGTCCCATCTTTCTTAGGAAAGATCTCACCTGTTTGAAGAGTTGCGAGGTTGACATCTCAGGCTCTATATCTCTGGTTTCAGTCCACCATAAGAATTCAATAGTGGTGGGAGTTGGGTGGTAGCATAGTGGGTTAAGCACACATGGTGCAAAGTGCAAGGACCTGCACAAGAATCCCGGTTCAAGCCCCCAGTTCCCCACTTGAAGGGGAGTTGTTCCACAGGCAGTGAAGCAGGTCTGCAGGTGTCTATCTTTCTTGCCCCCTCTCTGTCTTCCCCTCTTCTCTCCATTTCTCTCTGTCCTATCCAACAACAATGACATGAATAACAACAATAATAACTACAGCAATAAAACAAGGGCAACAAAAGGAAATAAATAAATAAATATTAAAATATAATTCAGTAGTGGCATAATGTGGGATGGCAGCACTAGTAGCGATTCACAGGGCTCCAATAGAATGCACAGAGATTATCCTAGTTTCCCCATGGTTTTACTTGTACCTCTAGATGGAAGTAAGTTGGTACCCCTTATGTTCCATATTCCACTCTGACAGACATAAAACAGCTTCAGAAACACTAGCCCCAAACTCCTGTGAGAAACTAAATTTACAGCTAGAGTCCAGTGTTTACATAAATTCATTTGGTCCCTAACCGTACAGTATGCAACCGAGACTGTTTTTCAGTGTCTTAGCTCAGCTCCTTCCTTGCTCAAGCTCTCTAACATGGCTACGTCATTCTTCTGCAATGCTTTTGGGCTCGTTTGTCACATGTGCCTCCTTGATGACCAGTGAGATAATGCCTGCAGTGACTAATGCACTACCTGGCACAGGGTGGCCTCTTAAGAAACCCATGTTTGTGGCGACGATAAGTGTTGTCCATCAGTTTTATTTCTTTAGCCTTATAAAGAGATCTAAGGAACTTTGAGCAGGTTCAGGTGCCATTCTTGTCTGTGACTCAGAACCCAGATAACCAGCTCTCAGAAATCCAGCCAGAAGGGTTGTCCTTATGAGCATCATGCTGTAGATAGTAGAGTGATTTTGCACAGGACAGCTGCTGTAGAGGTTTCAGGGGTGAGTAACAGGAGAAAGTATGACTCATTCAAAGTATGTGGACTACAGAGGGTATTAAACCACACAAATTCAATAGAATAAGAATCTCCCTCCTCATCTTGTTTCTGGTCATGGTGGATCTATCACTCAACTCATTTGTCCTCCTGTGTCAACAGACACCTCTCCTGTTCTCTGTGGTGGCTCTGAGTTGAGAATCACCTGTTGCAGGTGACATGTCCCCTGACCAGCTGGAGATGCCGTTAGGATGTTTTAAGTGGCAGGCAGTGGGAACTGCCTCCACCTTACTCAAATCAGAGAAGACATGTGCGGAGGCTCTGAGAGCTCACAGAACTGACGTGGAAGTCGCTGGGCCCTGTTTAGAGCTGTAGGCACTGGGGGAAGCTCTGGGAAGTTCAGAATAACAGTAACCAGCCCATGTCCAGACCCCAGGCTGGAGCGAGTCAGCTCCAGAAACCCCTCCACTTCTGGGAGAAAGAATTTCCTTAGTTCAACTGGGGCACATACTCTCCCTGGGCTGTGGAAATGCAGAGCACTGTGAGCAGAGATCCTTCACAGGGGGTGGGGTACACTGCGGTGGCAGATGCCCACGACTCTTTGTGACAGTCACACCTTCCTTCCATCTACTGTGAGTGCCAAGCTGGTGCATTGTAGGAAGTTAAAGCAGCCTGAACTGTTCCTACTCATGACCCAAGAAAGTGGGCTTAGATCTACAGGGATACAGAGATTATACAGGCTTTTAAACTGAATATGGGCCTGAGACCAAATCAAATCGATGGGGTTTACAGTCAACAATATTCATACCCCTTTCCCATATTAGGGAGCTACTCTCTTTCCTGATCCAACTTTCTGGTCCTTCTGCCAGCCATGGCATCATCTTCCCAGACAATAACTTGGATCTACCTGTATATCAGATGTCAGGCTCAGGGAAAAAAAAAAACAAAAAAAACTAGTATAGCCACAGGCTCTTTGGAATATAGCTAGAATATGCCTGCTAGCTATCTAAAAAATGGAGTACCCCCCAACTCTTCATCTGCACTATTCCAGCCTTTAGGTTCATGATTGTTCAACAATTTGTTTGGCTTTGTATGTTAACTCTCTTTTCAGCCACTAGGTTCCAGAGGCTAGCATGATGACGACCAGACTTCCCTGGACAGACAATCCCACCAATGTGTCCTGGAGCTCCACTTCCCCAGAGCCCTTCCCTACTAGGGAAAGAGAGACACAGGCTAGGAGTATGGATCGACCTGTCAACACCCATGTTCAGTGGGGAAGCAATTGCAGAGGCCAGGCCTTCCACTTTCAGTGACCTTGGATCCATACTTCCAGAAGGTTAAAGAAAAGGAAAGCTATTAGCAGAGGCAATGGGGTATAGAGTTCTGGTGGTGGGAATTGTGTGGAGTTGTACCCCTCTTATCCTATGGTTTTGTCAATGCTTCCTTTTTATAAATAAATATAAAAAAAGAAAGTTAAAGCAATAGGCTCTTTGCTTGCAGATATTCACTTCAAAGCCTGAATAGTCATCCCTTCACTGCCACTGCAGGTATGAGCTAAAAAAGGGGCACATAGGGGATGGTGCACCTGGTCGAGTACACACATTAAAAAGGGGTTCATGGAGAGTCGGGCAGTAGCACAGCAGGTTAAGTGCAGGTGGCTCAAAGTGCAAGAACCGGTGTAAGGATCCCGGTTTGAGCCTCCAGCTCCCCTCCTGCAGGGGAGTCACTTCACAAGTGGTGAAGCAAGTCTGTAGGTGTCTGTCTTTCTCTCCCCCTCTCTGTCTTCCCCTCCTCTCTCCATTTCTCTCTGTCCTATCTAAAATCAATAACAACAACAATAATAACTACAACAATAAAACAACAAGAGCAACAAAAGGGAATAAATAAAATAAATAAATTAAAAAAGGGGGGGTTCAAGGCCCTTGCCCATGAGTTGCTCTGGACAATTCTTCTTCCAGTTTCTTTCTTCTTATTTTTTTTCCAGTTTATGTTTATTAATCTTTAAAAGAATTTTTTTTTGTCACCACTAGGTCTTCATTGTTATGTTTTGGGTAGACTTTTTTTTTCTGAGAAAGAGAGAGAGAGAAAGAGAACACAACATAGTACTAAAGTTTCTTCAATGTAGTAGAACTTAAATTCTTTTTTTTTTTTTGCCTCCAGGGTTATTGCTCAGTGTCTGCACCATGAATCCACTGCTCCTGGAGGCCATTCCACCCCCCCCCTTTTGTGGCCCTTGTTGTTGTTATAGCCTTGTTGTAGTTATTATTGTTATTGTTGGTGTCGTTCTTGGATAGGAAAGAGATAAATGGAGAGAGGAGGGGAAGACAGAGGGGGAGAGAAAGATAGACACCTACAGACCTGCTTCACCACCTGTAAAGCGACTCCCCTGCAGGTGGGGAGCCAGGGGCTTGAACCGGGATCCTTACACTGGTCCTTGCGCTTGGCACCACAAGTGCTTAACCTGCTGCGCTACCGCCAGACACCCAGAATCTAAATTCTAACTTGGGTGGTATACATGGACGAGCCGATAGATGCACTATCCAAGTGAGTTTTTTTTTGCTGACCTGTTGGGCAGTATGCCAGCTCCCCCCAGTTTAAAGCCTCTGTCTCTAATCCTGCTTAACTAAGCACTCCCATGCCCACAGGACATTGGTTTGATCCCACTTAAAGCTGCAGCTATTTACATAAACCACTGTTAACTAAGCACCGCCTGGCCTCCAGGGCATTGGTTTAATCCCGCTGGTTCATACTCTCTTTTTGCTCTGCTCCCTCTCCTTGTCACACCCTGATTTCCACCAATCTCTTTTTGCTCCACCCTCTCTACATCACTTCCTGTTTCCACCCTACTTGGCGAGTATATATACAGCTGCTCTTCTGTTTTAAGACACTTGTGATAGCTTTCCGGTTCTGAGAGTTCCAGAGTGTATCTTCTGCGAGAGTTCTAGAGTGTATCTCCAGCGATGCTAGCTCTGCATGAGTTCCTGATCCCTCTCCCATGCAGAAACCTAGGTTGGCTCCGGTTGAGTTCTCTCCAACCCAGAGAGCACTTGCTCACCCAGAGAGCACTTGCTCAGGAAGAAGCACCCTCAGGCTATCCCGGCACTGACCATTTTTTTTAACCCAAAAGAAAGAGATACCAGAACTTTCCCAGGCCATGGCGTTCTAATGTTTGGGTACTGGGGTTTAGAGCCACACACATGGCAATAAACATGCTCTATCTGGTGAACTATCTCTCCAACCAAAAGAATCTTTTTTATTTTTAATTTTTATTTATAAAAAGGAAACACCAAAACCATAGGAGAAGAGGGGTACAACTCCACACAGTCCCCGCCACAACTCTGTAGTCCATCCCCTCCCCTGATGTCTTTCCTATTCTTTATCCCTCTGGGAGTATGGACCCAGGGTCATTATGGGGTGCAGAAGGTGGAAGGTCTGGCTTCTGTAATTGCTTCCCCGCTGAACATGGGCGTTGACAGGTTGATCCATACTCCCAGCCTGCCTCTCTCTTTCCCTAGTGGGGAAGGGCTCCGGGGAAGCAGAGCTCCAGGACACATTGGTGGTATCGTTCTACTTGCTTGCTACATATACTGACTCACTGCAGAATATTGTGCACTTTTGCTTTCAGGTATATATTTTGCCCTAATTTATGGATACATGTGAACTTATGCCTTATCTAATGAAACATGACCTATATCTAGGTTTTGGAACTTTGTTAGGAAGTGGACCACCAGAAATGGAATTAGAGAATCCTATGAAAGGAAGGGGCTCACCTGAGTAATGAGGCTGAAGCGTTGATGTTCCACGCCTGATGTCTCTGGACACAGTCTGAAGTGAAGCAGGCTGAGGGAGTATTTGTTTTTATATATATTTTAAAGAGTTATTTTTATGAGAAAGGGAGAGGGGTTAGGGAGAGCTAGAGTACTACTCAGGTCTGTCTTATGGTGGTGCCAGAGGTTGAACCTGGTGCCTTAGACATGCAAGCCTTATACTCTACCACTGATGTATCTCTTCAGCCTGCCCAGTTTATTTTGAGACAACCCTCTACTGTGGGGATTGGGATTTCATTTTAATTAGCCATGTTCAGTTTCAACCAATGCATTTTTTTTTAAACCACCAGAGTGCTGCTCAACTGATGGTGGTGCCAGGGATTGAACCTGGGACCTCTGAGCCTCAGGCATGAAAGTCTATGGCATAAGCATTGTGCTGTCTCCCTGGTAGGATTTAGTTTTAAGCACTGGAATGTGTCCAGTTTTATATTCTTATAAAAAAGGCAAATAGAATGGGTATGAAAGTCTACAATGTAAAACTAAATTTAAGAGCCCATAACTTTGGGATTAGAAAGACTAGTTTAAATCTAGATAGAATAAACTCATCAACTGCATGTTCTGTGATGTTAGTTAGCTTTTCCAGGTTGGTTTTCTCATCTGTCAAATGTAGAGATGATCTAGTAGTTAAAGACACAAAAAGGGTCCAGACAGTTAGTGAACATGCTACCATCACAAAGATGGTGATTCAAACCCCTGACCCCCTCTTGCAGGGGGAAGGAAGCTTCATGAGCAGTAACGTTGTGCTGCTGTTGTCTCTCTTTCTCTTGATTCCCCCTTCCCTTTCAATTTCTTTTTGTATCCTATCAACTAATAGAAAGGAGAAAGAAAGAAGGGAAGAAAGAAAGAAAGAAAGAAAGAAAGGAAGAAAGAAAGAAAGAAAAGGAAAAAATGGCCACTGGGAGTAATGGTTTTGTTGTGCAGGTACCGAGCCCTAGGAAAAATCCTGGTGGCAATAAAAAAAAAAGCGGGGGATGAGTGGTCACACACCTGGTTGAGCACACACATTATAGTGAGCACAGGCCCTGGTTCAAGGCCCCAGCCCCCACCTACAGGGGGAAAGCTTCACAAATGGTAATATAATCCTTTAGGTGTCTATTTCCCTCTGTATTGTCCCTTTCCCTCTGTCTCTATCCAAAACAAACAAACAAATAAATATAAAAACCAATTAAAAAAGAATACATAAGGAATAAAGTGAACCACTTAGATGGATTTCTTATTACACACTCAAAAACTACAAGGCCATAAGAATTTATTTTGAGTCTCCTAATTTTCTCCTTGTTTGTCAAACAGGATAATGGTCATGCCTTAATTCAAGGTGTTACCTGAGAACTAAATGAAAAATTCGCATAAATTGCCAATTTAATTCTTATCACAGAATTTTCTTAGGGTTTACACAATGGAGGTGTTTCACATAGAACCTGTCCTACCATGGTGAGTCCTTAATAAATGGTACCTGTTAATACTGTGTCCTGATGCTGATATGATGACTGTGCAAACAGTCTGTGCATTTATCTGGTGACTAGCTGTTGCTCTTTTCTGCAAAGATTGCAAAGACCTAAGGAGAAAATATTTCAGGAAAAAATATTTGCAAAGTGATTTGATCCAGCAATCTAACTCCCTTTAGAGTTACCACCAAATAGTGAGGCTTGTCCTTAGTAGCAAGGTTCTGCTTCTTTAAGTTTTAAATAGTATTTTCATTAGTAGATTAGTGATGTTGTACAAGATGATAAGATTTTGGGGGTATAAAGTCATATTGTACTTTCTACCAAAGTTCTGTTGCCCCTCTCCACACCACCCCCACCTTCAGTTACCTTTTTTTTTTTTTTTTGCATGTTCCTGTGCCTTTACCATATTTTTATTATCATTTTTCTTTCTTTCTTCTTTTTCATAGAGATAGGTAAATTATTTTTAATGGTGCAGAAAATATATCCTAATTCTTTAGACAAAGAAAATAATCAAATGAGGCAAAAAAAAAGAAAATAATCAAATAGTTCATTGTTTATATATTTATTTTTACCTTAAGTTTGAACTCTGTTCCTCATTTCTACAAATTTGCTGAATTTGCCACTTATCTTTGCTTGTAGACACAGAAACATTTGATTGTTCCCTAATAACAAGAGTGGTTTATGAGCCCTACAAACATGATTTTAGAATTAACTCCCTCCTTGGCCTCTGCATCAGCAGTGCATTTTCTGTGACCTGAATTTCATGTCTATTTTTTTAAAAACTTTATTTATTTTCCCTTTTGTTGCCCTTGTTGTTGTTGTAGTTGTTGGATAGGACAGAGAGAAATGGAGAGAGGAGAGGAAGACAGAAATGGTGAGAGAAAGATAGACACCTGCAGACCTGCTTCACCGCCTGTGAAGCGACTCCTCTGCAGGTGGGGAGCCAGAGGCTCAAACTGGGATCCTTACGGGGGTCCTTGTGCTTTGTGCCATGAGCACTTAACCCGCTGTGCTACCACCCAACTCCCTTCATGTCTATTTTTTTAAAATTTATTATTTTTATTTATTGGATAAAGACAGCCAGAAATCAGAAGATAGGGAGAGAGACACCTGTAGCACTACTTCATCACTTGCAAAACTTCCCCCCCTGCTGATGGGGATGGTGGGCTCAAACCTGGGTCCTTATGCGTTGTAACATGTGCACTTACCCAGGTTTGCCACCACCTGACCCCCTGAATTTCATGTCTTCCTCAAGAGTGCTTCCATTTAAAAAAGTCTTTGAGGGGGTGGCTGGGAAGATAGCATAATGTTTATGCAAATATCTTTTGTGCCAGAAGCTCTGAGGTCCCAGGTTCAATCCCCAATACCAACATAAACCACTGCTGAGCTGTGCTCTGCTTTCTCTGTCTCTCTCAAAAAAATTCCTTTAGGTTCTTGGGTGCTCCTCTCTGTCTCCATATCTTCCCACTCTGCATGTCTCTAGAGGCTGCCTTACCTCTTCCTGCAGACATCAGTCTCCCTTGAAGCACCTCAGGCATCATCCTTTATGTAAACCCAAGGCTTATTGCTTTTCTGTTGTCCAGAAACTCCTACCTCATCAGAACACTTCTTCTAGCATTTGCCCTTCTTCCGTAGCCAGTCAACAGCGTCAGGTTGAGCCTGATGTAAAGTTTCGAGACGTCCTTTGAATCTGGAGAGGTGGCAGTCGTTGACTATGTGGGTCATAGTCTGTCTGTAGCCGCAGGGGCAGTTCGGGTCGTCTCTGGCTCCCCAGCGATGGAACATAGCGGCGCACCGGCCATGGCCTGTTCGATAGCGATGGAGGAGGGCCCAATCATAACGTGCTAGGTCAAAGCCGGGTTGGCGCTTGCAGGGGTCTGTGATGAGGTGTTTGCTCTTTACCTCAGCTGACTGCCAACTCTGTTTCCAAGAGTCTGGAACACTATTTCTCACTATCAGAACACTATTTCTCAGTTGCATTTCTCAATGCCTTTGAGCTTCTAGAAGGGCCTGTGGAGCTGCTGCTCAGCTCAACAACCTTCAAACATCTGGTGAGATATTAAGATACATATGAATATATTGATTTTGCTAGTGTAAGACCTTATACATGCTCAGCTTCACTGTTTCTGAGTCAGTGATGTCATTCTTTTTATTTCAGAGAAAGAGAAAGACACAGAGAGGGAGAAACACTATGACACAAGCCATGGAATGCCCACATGGTGCCTCAGCCTTGGAAGGTATATGCCTTACTAGATGAGCTAGCTTCCGACCCTGAGACTGACGATCTTTTAAATTAATTAATTAATTAATTAATTAATTTTTTCTACCCACCTACCTTCCTTCCCTCCCCTTCCTCCCTCCCTCCCTCCCTCCCTCCTTCCTTCCTTCCTTCCTTCTTTCCCTCCCTCACTCTCTTCCTTCCCTCCCTCCCTCCCTTCCTTCCTTCCTTCCCTCCCTCCCTTCCTTTCTTTCTTCCCTTCCTTCCTTCCTTCCCACCCTCCCCTTCTTCCTTCCTTCCCTCCCCTTTTTCCTTCCTTCCTTCCCTCCCCTTCTTCCTTTCTTTCTTCCTTCCTTCCTTCCCCTTCCTTTTTCCTTCCTTCCTTCCTTTCTTCCTTCCCTCCCTCCCTTCCTTCCTTGCTTTCTTTCTTTCTTTTTTTTTTTTTAATTTCTTATTGGGGAATTAATGTTTTACATTCAACAGTAATCACACAGTTTGTACATGCATAACATTCCCCAGTTTCCCATATAACAATACAACCCCCACTAGGTCCTCTGAATCCTTCTTGGACCTGTATTCTCCTCACCCACCCACCCCAGAGTCTTTTACTTTGGTGTGATGCACCAATTCCAGTTCAGGTTCTACTTGTGTTTTCTTTTCTGATCTTGTTTTTCAACTTCTGCCTGAGAGTGAGATCATCCCATATTCATCCTTCTGTTTCTGACTTATTTCACTCAACATGATTTTTTCAAGGTCCATGCAAGATAGGCTGAAAATGGTGAAGTCACCATTTTTAACAGCTGAGTAGTATTCCATTGTGTATATATACCACAACTTGCTCAGCCACTCATCTGTTGTTGGACACCTAGGTTGCTTCCAGATTTTGGCTATTACAAATTGTGCTGCCAAGAACATATGTGTACTCAGATCTTTTTGTGTCAGGCTGGCTTCACGGGAGGAGACAGATGACCCGGGACTCATGGTTGAGCTGTACTCAGTATCTCTTTATTCATGTAGAACACAGCACGATCTACGCCAAGCTAAGCTAAACTGAACTAATATACTTGCCAAGTAGGGTGTAAACAGGATGTGATGCAGAGAGTGTGGAGAGAAAAGTGACTGGTGAAAATCAGGGTGTGATAAGGAGAGGGGGCAGAGCAGGCGAGAATTCTACCACTGAACCACCAATGCCCTGGAGGGAGGGTGGTGTTTAGTTAACAATGGTTATGTAAATAGAATACAGTGTTTAGCAGGGGGGATTAAACCAAATGAAACAGAAGGGGTTTTTAGAAGCAGAATTAGAAGCATACCAACATTTTTAGATGGATATGTTGGGTTCCTTAGGATATATCCTTAGGAGAGGAATTGCAGGATCATAGAGTAGGTCCATTTCTAGCCTTCTGAGAGTTCTCCAGACTGTTCTCCACAGAGGCTGGACCAATTTACATTCCCACCAGCAGTGTAGGAGGGTTCCTTTGACACCACACCCTCTCCAGCATTTGCTGCTGTTACTTTTTCTGATGTATGACATTCTCACAGGAGTGAAGTGGTATCTTATTGTTGTCTTGATTTGCATTTCTCTGACAATCAGAGACTTGGAGCATTTTTTCATGTCTTTCTTGGCCTTTTGGATCTCTTCTGTGGTGAATATTCTGCCCATGTCTTTCCTCCATTTTTGGATGGGGTTATTTGTTGTCTTGTTGTTGAGTTTGGCAAGCTCTCTCTATATGTTAGTTATTAGCCTCTTCTCTGATGTATGGCATGTAAAGATCTTCTCCCATTCTGTGAGGGGTTTCTTGGTTTGGGTAGTGGTTTCTTTTGCTGTGAAGAAGCTTTTTAATTTGATGTAGTCCCATAGGTTTATACTTGCTTTAGTCTTCTTTGTAATTGGATTTGTTTCATTAAAGATGTCTTTAAAATTTATGCGGAAAAGAGTTCTGCCAATATTTTCCTCTGAGTATCTGATAGTTTGTGGTCTAACATCCAAGTCCTTGATCCACTTGGAATTTACTTTTGTATTTGGTGAAATACAGTGGTTCAGTTTCATTCTACTGCATGTTTTAACCCATTGTTTCCAACAGCATTTTTGAAGAGACTCTGCTTTCCCCATTTAATAGTCTGAGGCCCTTTGTCAAAGATTAGATGTCCATAGGTGTGGGGGATCACTTCTGGGCTCTCCATTCTATTCCACTGGTCAGTGTGTCTATTCATGTTACAGTACCAAGCAGTTTTGATGACAATGGCCCTATAATACAATTTGAGATCTGGGAGTGTGATGTTCTTTTTTCTCAAGATTGTTTTGGCAATTCTAGGTCTTTTCTGGTTCCAGATAAACATTTGTAGCATTTGTTCTATTCTCCTAAAAAATGTGGTTGGGATCTTGATGGGGATAGCATTAAATTTGTAGATGGCTCTGGGTAGTATATTCATTTTGATGATGTTAATTCTACCAACCCATGAACATGGAATATCTTTCCATTTCTTTGCATCTTTTTCAATTCCCTTGAGTAGTGACTCATAATTTTCAGTATACAAGTCTTTCACTTCTTTGGTTAGGTTTACTCCTAGATATTTTATTGTTTTTGTTGCTATAGTAAAAGGAATTGATTTCTGGATTTCAATTTCTTCTAACTTAGTGTTTGCATAGAGGAATGCCACTGACTTTTGAATGTTAATTTTGTAGCCTGACACCTTACTGTATTGCCTAATGATTTCCAAAAGCTTCTTGCTGGATTCCTTAGGTTTTTCCATGTATACTATTATGTCATCTGCAAATAGGGAGAGTTTGACTTCTTCTCTTCCAATCTATATCCTTTTAATTCCTTGCTCCTGCCTGATTGCTATGGCAAGAACTTCCAACACTATGTTGAATAGTCATGGTGATAGTGGGCAGCCCTGTCTAGTACCTGATCTGAGTGGAAATGCTTCCAGTTTTTCACCACTGAGTATGATGTTGGCTGTAGGTTTGCTATATGTAGACTCCACTATCTTCAGGAATTTTCCATCTATTACCATTTTTTTTGTAGTGTTTTGATCATAAAGGGCTGTTGGATTTTGTCAAAGGCTTTCTCTGCATCTATTTATATGACCATTTGGGTTTTGGTCTTGCTTTTGTTGATGTGGTGGATCATGTTGATTGATTTACGTATATGATATATGTCTTATTTATGATGGTCTGACTGTTTATAGAAGACCTTTCAAAACTTTTTTCAGGGCAGGCTTGGTGATAGTTGATTCCTTCAACTGTTGCTTGTATGAGAAGGTTTTGATGCCTCCATCTAGTCTGAATGAGAGTCTAGCAGGATATAGTATTCTTGGTTGAAAGCCTTTCTCATTGAGTACTTGACAGATATCTTGCCATTCTCTTCTGGCCTGTAGTTTTTGTGTGGAGAAGTCTGCTGCTAATCTTATGGGTTTTTCTCTGTAGGTGACTCTTTGTTTTTCTCTTGCAGCCTTCAGGGTCCTCTCTTTATCCTTATTCCTTTCCATTCTAAATATGATGTGTCTTGGTGTCTTTAAGTCTGGGTTAATTCTGTTTGGGACCTTCTGGGCTTCTTGAATCTTTATGTCTTTGATGTTGTCTAGACTAGAGATGTTTTTGGCTATTATGGCCTGAAGAATGCTTTCTTCCTCTCCCTTTCTTTCTTCCTCTGGTAAGCCAATAATGTGTATATTATTTCTTTTCAAGTCAGCCCATAGGTCTCTGTTGTTGTTTTCAGCATCTCTTAATCTCTTTTTGAGATCTCTTCTTTTTTAGTTGTCTCTAATTCATCCTCGATCTTGCTAATTCTGTCTTCAGCCTCATTGATTCTATTCTCTCTGCCCTCTACTGTTTTCTGGAGTTCATCTATTTTGTTACCCTGTTCTGATACTGTTTTAGCTTGTTCAGCTAGTTGTGTTCTTAGCTCAGCTATTTCAGCTTTCAGCTCTCTAATAACCTTGAGATAGTTAGTGTTTTCTTCCAGAGTCTCATTTGTTGTTCCTTTATTTCTGATGACAATTCTTTCAAACTCTTTACTAACTCCTCTCATTATTTCCTTAGCTAGTGTTTGGATGTTGAACTCATTATTTGTGCTTTACCCTTTGGGGCACTTTTAGCTGGACTGTTGTCCTGGTTTGTTTCTCCAATATTTCTTCTTGTTGATTTACCCATTTTATATATTATGTTATGAGTTCCCTCTCTTAGTGCTTTTCAAATTACTGATCACTATTTCCTGGATTGACTTGTGTCTAAGTAAGGTCATTAAAGGGTTCACAGTGGTGGAAGTTAACAGTTGTTTCAATAGTATTTTAATCCCTGAGTTAGAGCTCAGTGATTTAAAAGCCTCTTCTTTTTTTTTTTCCTGTAGGCTATGGGATCCTGAGGGCTTCTAAACTATAAGTAGGCTTCTTAGCTTAATCACTGTCTCCCAGCCAAGAGATAAGGCAGGGTGTAGCAGAGATAGTCCAGTGGTTATGCAAAGAGACTTTCACAGCCCCACAGCTATGCCACCAAGGTATAGGTCTTCTCCTGAGTTTCCTGGTTAGATCTCTGCCCCCCGGTGTCCCTCCCTGCCTCTGCTCCAGATTCTGAGGGCAGTAGCAATGGAGACTCAGAGTTGCACTTGGTGAGTCTCTGGGGAGTCCTCTCCTCCCTTCAGCTGTCCCCTTGTTGGTGGAGCAGACTGGAGGTGGTGTCTGAACTCATAAACCGCTGGACTGTTACCAGCCACTTAGTCTCTCCCTAAGCTCCTCTCTGTCACCAGCAACGTGTGGCACTCACTGGTGATTTGGTGGGTTCCTGTAGTCGTTCTAGTCCTGTCTTGTTGCGGTCCTAGGTGGTCTCCTTTGGTATTCCTAGTTGATCCGGGAGAGGAGAGGAGAGGAGAAGAGAAGAGAAGAGAAGAGAGAAACACATCTGCTGCTGCTGGTAGCCCTGCCTCCAGAAAAGACTGACCATCTTAATGCTTTTAAAATACAAATATACTCCCTTGACTCTCTTGTGGAGCCTCCTAGTCTGTCAGAACCCCATGATTCAATCTCTAGTTTCCTTTGCAATTCCCATGTCTAGCAGTGCACATGCATTCCAAATTTATGACAAAGCTATGGTGTTCTGGGTATTTAGCTATTTTTGCAAAGGTATTTAACTGTCCCTTGAAATGCTCCCTTTGATAATTGTTCACCATCTACTGCCTTAATTCTCAAGCTCTACACTGGGGCATTCTCTAATTAAGGCTCTGCAGATTTTGCAAAATAGGTCCAGTGATAGAATTCAACCCTGAATCTTTGTAAAGAGGAAGCTGTCTAGTGCTGGGAAGATAGCATAATGATTATACAAAAAGACTTTTATGCCTGGGGCTCCAAGGATGCAGATTTAATCCCCAGCACCACAGTAACCCAGAGCAGAGCAGTGTTCTGGTAAAACAAACAAACAAACAACAAACCAAAAGCAGAATAAAACACAAACAACAAAACCATCTATGAGATTTAAGAAAAGAAAGTGCAAACCAAATGGTGCTGGGACAACCATACATTTTCATCGTGGAAAATGAGTCTTGACCTTTGTGTCAGGTCAGTACAAATTCAACTTGAGATGGATCAGAGATATAACATATAAAGTTAAACCATAAAACTTACAGAAGAAAACACAGGAGACAATTGTGGTTATTTTGGAGCAGGCAGAAACTTCTGTTTCAGGACACGGAACACACAAATCATGAAAGCTAAAGTTGAAAAAACAGTCTATATCAAAATTAAATATTTCTACAGCGAAGAAAGTAAAAAGGCAAGGCAGAGATTGGGAGAAAACATTTGTAAAACATAAATCTGACAAAGGAACTTGTATCCAGGAAATTCCAAGAATTCTTACAACTCAACAATAAGAAGACAAACAACCCAATAAAAACGTGGGCAAAGGATTCATGCAGAAAACTCACAAAAGCAGATATATAAATGGAAAACAAATACACACAAAGATATTTAATATATTTAGTCACCAGGAAAAGTAAGATTAAAACCAGAAAAAATGCCATTAAAGTACTTATTAAAATGGTTAGAAATAAAACAAGCATTAATACCCAGGAGTAGAAAAACTGGTATACTCACACATTTCTGTTGTGTAATTTGAGTGATAAAGCCACCATGGAGAATACTTGATAATTTTATAAAAAGTTAAATGTACACTTACCTTCTAACTTAGCAGGTATACTTACAGATACTTGTTGAGAGATATAAAAACTTATGTCTATGGAGAGACTCACACAGAATGTTCCTAGCAATCCTATTCTTAGTATCTAGAAGCTACAAATGACTTGTTATGCCCACCAAGAGATGAAAAGCTCAGCCAATTGTGGTATATCTATGTAACTGTATACCATGCAGGAAAAAAAAAAAAGAAAAAGATGAGTTACTTAAGCATAGCAATATACGTAAGCCTCATTATTTCAAGTGAAAGAAATTAAAACTAGAAGAGGCCATTTAGCATGTAAAAGAGAGACAAGATGACTTTGTAGTGAGGGACATGGATCTATGACTGTCTTTGTGGAGGGAGTTGTCTGGAAAATGACACAGTTATGGGCTAGTGGTCTTGACCTCTGTCTTTACTGGGTGGTGATTGCATCTATGTAGGTAACTGCTAAAATTCACTAAGCTGACCATGAAAGATGTGGACATTCTACTGCATGCAAGTTACTCTGAATATGGTTTTGTCAATGTTTCCTTTTTATAAATAAAAAATTAAAAAAGAAGAAAGGCCAGTGTGGGAAGTAACCCATTGTATCCTAGTCAGTTACTGCATTTATAGTCTAATAAACAACATCGTTTACTTTGAGGGGAAAAAAAAAGCCTATGTGGGAAAGTCTACAGAAGTGGAGACTTCTCAGGCATGGTGGCTGTGGGCATGGCAGTCATGGGCCGCAGTGCCAGGGGTTCTGGGTTCTGTCTTCTCTCCCAGTAGGCCAGTTGCTCAGTTAGCCTCCTCCTTTGCCCAGCAGGCTCTTGTGGGACTTGGAGATCTTGTGTTGTTTAGGTTGTGACTCACAGTGTTGTTCCTGGATTCTTTTATATTTATTTATTTTTGGATAGAGACAGAGAGAAACTGAGAGGGGAGGGGGAGGTAGAGAGGGAGACAGAAAGAGAGACACTTGCAGCCCTGCTTTACAGCTTGTGAAACTTCCCCCTGGCAGGTGGGGATGGGGCCTAAAATCTGGGGCCTTGCCCACTGTGACATTTATTCTCTACTGGATGTGACACTGCATGGCCCCATTCCTGTTTTTCTCTTCTTCTTTTAGTATTTATTTATTTATTATTGGATAGAGACTGAGAGAAACTGAGAGAGGAGGAAACAATAGAGAGGGAGAGAGACAGAGAGACACCTGCAGCCCTACCTCACCATTTGTGAAGCTTTCCCCTGCAGGTGGGGACCAAGAGCTTGCACACTATAACATGTACACTCAACCCAGTGCACCACCACCTGGCCCCCTATTCCTTTATTCTTTCCTCCCTTCCTTTATCTCTCTTTCCTTCTTTCTTTCTCTTTTATTTGAATATCATTTGTATCCCACCTTACACAAAAGCCAGTTTAATATGACTCATACAAATATACTAGATGAAATGATATAAGCAAAAATGAAAACCCAAGGAGACATCACTTGGTCCTAAACCCTTGCTAGAGGTCAGCTAGAGGGCCGACTCTGAGCTTCCTAGCTGTAGCAATACAAAGGGAAGCCTGATTGATGACTAAACAGCCCACAGAGCTGATTCACTTTATCACAGAGTGCTGCCTTGGGCTGATACCTGTCATCCTGATTTCCAATTTTTCTGGTGGATTAGTGGTGAAGAGAGAAGGGACTGAAGCTTGCTTTGCTCTTGGCTCCTTTTTTCCTGGCAGGGAGGCACTGAGTACAATCTTTTGGAAGCAAGAGGGGGGGCCTCTCCCTGCCCTGGAGGCAGCCTGATTTGTATTCCTGTCCCTGCAGTCACCTTAAGTGTGATCGGCCTGCCCCACTGCACAGGTCACTCTCATGCTGTTTTTCTGTGACCTTCATTTTGATGTGGACACCAGCTCGTGAATTATTCTCTGGAAAGACAAGTTCATCACTGAATGGCCCACCTCAGAGGAGGAGGTTTCTTTCAAATGTCTTGGCTGTTTTCTCTTTGATTATGCTAGACTTTCTCCCTTCCCCTTCTCAGAGGTTTTTTTTTTTTTTTTTTTTTTTTTTTTGTGACTACAAAATCCCCTCTTAGGGCTTCGGCTAGAGTTATCAAGTGCATGGATGCAGGGGATTTTCAGATGGAGAGCTGTCTACCACAACTCCTTGAAGAACGGGATTCTGAAGAGCGGGCCTCAACAGTCTTACCATTATTACAGCTCCATATTCTTCTTATCTTCAAGAGCCACTTTCCCTCAGACTCTGCTGTTTGGCAGCTTGAGGGTGAGAGTTTCAGACTGCTCCTTGGAAATAAATCCTGACTCCCATGCTTGTCAGCTTGCGGAAATCAAGTCCATCAGCCTGGGCATCCAGGCCTGTGGGCGCCAGGTTAACTTCTGGCTGACCCTCAGGTGATGTTAGACAAGTGACGTGAGCCTGCTTTCCTCATGGTCCAGCAGAGGAAGATATTGCAGGGGGTGGTTGTGAAGGTCAAACAAGAGATAGAACTAGAAAGTTATTTGAAAAATTGAGTTCTAAAGAAAAAGGAAATGCAGGGTGAATATTTATTTATTTATTTAATTCATTTTTCTTTGTGATTAATAGTAGGCTACAAGATTGTAAGATTATAGTGAACAGTTTCACACCACACCCACCACCAAAGTTCTGTGTCCCTACTCTCCCACCTCCCAAAGATAACTGCTGTCGTTCTTACAAATCTTAGAAAGTTTGCTTACTTCCATGTTTTCTTTTTTTCCTTTCTTCTTTCTTTCTTCCTTTTTATTCTTTTTTTCTTTCTTTGCAAGTTCATGTGTATCATTTATTTAGATTTTACATATGAGTGAAACTATCTAGTAGTTGTCTTTCATCTCTTTACTTATTTTAGTCAGCATAATCACCTCCAGTTCTATCCATTTTGCCCTAAAGGAAACATTATCATCATTTTTGATGGCAGAATAGTACTTCACATAATTTATATATCCCATAAATTATTTAGCCAGTCATTTGTTGATGGGCATAGGGTAAATTTTTAGTTAGCAGAAATCTATTGCAGATTCTAAAGGGGAGGAGGTGAGGAATAGTATCCTAGGGTGGAGGAAGAGGAAGAGGACAGATTGGTGGAGGGTGTGGTGTGCAGACACATATTGTGAAGAGATAGAAAACTGTGCACCTATGACAATAGCAGTCATATAAATCAACATTTCCTCTATAAGGTGATCTAAAAAAAAAGGAGACATCTATAAAAATTGAACATAATGTCTTATGTAATTGTCTGTGAATTACATTAATGTGATTCACTAATTAATGTTCTATATTGAATACTATAATAAAAAAGAAAAAAAGAGAAGCCAACTTTTTAAAAGTCTAAATATGGAAATCTGGAGAGATACCTAGAGGTAGAACACCAGACATTCATGAAGGAAGCCCCAGGGGGAGAGCAGGTTCAATCCCCAGCACCACCATATGCCAGAGCTATGCGGTCATCTGGTCTCTGTCATGAAAATAAATACTTAAAACCTTAGAAATAATCCTAAGGGGGAAACTAAAAGCAATATTTGACTAAATTTGGAGTAGGGCACCAAAGTAGAAACCCTGGGTTGAGAGTGAGGGTGGATGTTCAGCTTCACTGGGTGTGGGTGTGGGGAGTGGGACACAGTCTTTTGGTGGTGGGAATGGTGTCTATGTACACTCCTATTAATTAGTAGTCATATAAATAACTAATTAATATGAGAGGGGAAAATTGATTGAATGTCTCAAACCTTTTAAAGCACAAACTTAAGTCTTTTTAATACATAGGTTGAGCTTTTGATATGTTGACTCTCTTAAAAGCTTAGACCAGGGAGAACAGAAGTAACCAGTGGCACAGCTATATAAAAATAATATCAAAGGACAAAAATTATGGTGATGTTGTGTATGATACAGCAAATCCTAACAAAGGGATATTTCAAAGTTAACCCAATTGCCAAATAATATGATTATAGCAGCAATAGCTATTTATTGCCTTCTTAAACCTTAACACAGCAGGAAACTCCCACTTCCTCTGTAGAGCCTATATTTTCCCTAGTCCTAGGACCTCTAGGGTGGGGCTCACTTTCTTGCATGCTTCTCTCATTTCATACCAAATGATATTGCATCAGCCGATATCAGCCTAATCAACGCAATGAGTACCACCTCAGTCCCTTCAGACTGTGTCCAGAGACGTCAGGCATGGAACATCAACCCTTTAGCCTCATTACTCAGGTGAGACCTTTCCTTTCATAGGATTCTCTAATTTCATTTCTGGTGGTCCACTTCCTAACAAAGTCCGAGAACCTAGATATAGACCAGGTCCCATGAGATAGGGCATATGTTCACATGTATCCATAAATTAGGGCAAAATATATACCTGATAGCAAACATACACAACAGTCTGCGGTGAGTCAGTATAAAGTTCATAATGAAATAGTGTCTACATAGACTTAGATACCCTCCTCAACTAATTCCTATTATACATCCCTCACTCACTCCAAAGCTAAACTTATCAAAGCAAGGACTGCAAAAGCTGAATAAGGGCAAGAGACTGGCATACTTTAACAATGACTCTTTAGTTTCTACCAGGCCACCCCATTAGCTGGGGCCTTAGTTGGAGAGTCCTGAGATTCCCAAACAGACATGATGAGCCTAGACCTCGAATAAATCCCTCTCTCCATTGTTACCGGTCATCTCTGTCAGGAATAACACAGCAGACCCCTTTGTGGGCTCCCATAGGACCTTGCCCTCAACGTGGATCAACAACAGTAGAAAATGGTCCATCCTGAGGGACATTAGATTGGATAGAGTTATCTTCCACCTGAGGAAGATGGGATCTGAAATTGGGGCAGCTTGGAAGGTTCCTACTCATGACCACAGAAAGTAAGCTCAGTCAGATCTACAGGGACGCAGAGGTCACACAGGCTCCTAAGCTGAATATGGGTCCCAGTTCAGATCAAATCGATAGGGTTTACAGTCAACAATATTTGTACACCTTTCCCATATTTGGGAGCTACTCTCTTTCCTGATCCAGCTTTCTGGTCCTTCTGCCAGCCATGACACCGCTTCCCCAGACAATAATTAGGATCCACCTGCTTATCAGATTTCAAGCTCAGGCAAAAACAAACAAACAAACAAGAAAACCAACAAAACCCACAACCAAACAAAAAAAAAAAAGCCACTAGTATAGCCATAGGCCCTTTGGAATATAACTAAAATATGTCTACTAGCTATCTATAAAATGGAGGGCCCCCAACTCTTCATCTGCTCCACTCCAGCCTTTAGGTCCATGATTGGTCAACAATTTGTTTGGCTTTGTATTTTAACTCTCTTTTCAACCACCAAGTTCCAAATGCTAGCGTGATGCTGACCAGACTTCCCTGGACAGACAACCCCACCAATGTGTCCTGGAGCTCCGCTTCCCCAGAGCCCTGCCCTACTAGGGAAAGAGAAAAACGTGCTGGGTGTATGGATTGACTTGTCAGCACCCATGTTCAGCAGGGAAGCAATTACAGAAGCCAGACCTTCCACTTTCTGCATCCCATCCCACAATGACCTTGGGTCCACACTCCCAGAGGGTTAAAGAATAGGAAAGCTATCGGGGAGGGGATGGGATACAGAGTTCTGGTGATGGGAATTGTGTGGAGTTGTACCCCTCTTATCCTATGGTTTAGTCAATTTTTCCTTTTTATAAATAAAAAATTAAATTAAAAAAAAAGAAAGTGAGCTCAGATCTACAGGGATGCAGAGGTCACATAGGCTGCTAAGCTGAATATGGGCCCCAGAATGGATCAAATTGATGGGGTTTACAATCAACAATATTTATACAACTTTCCCGTATTTGGGAGCTACTCTCTTCCCTGATCCAGCTTTCTGGTCCTTTTTCCACCCATGACTTCATCTCCCCAGACAATAACTTGGATCCACTTGCATATCAGATGTGAGGCTCAGGAAAAAGAAAAAAAAAAAAGCAAACTAGTATGGCCATGGGCCCTTTGGAATATAACTGAAATAGGCCTACTAGCTATCTATGAAACAGAGACCCCCAACTCTTTATCTGAACGATTCCAGCCTTTAGGTTCATGATTATTCATCAGTGTTTGGCTCTATATGTTAACTCTTTTTTCAGTCACCAGATTCCAGATGCTAACATGATGCCAACCAGACTTCCCTGGACAGACAACCCCACCAATGTGTCCTGTAGCCTGCTTTCCCAGAGCCCTGTCCCACTAGGCAAAGAGAGAGACAGGATGGAAGTATGGATCGACCTGTCAACGGTCATGTTCAGCAGGGAAGCAATTACAGAAGCCAGACCTTCCACCTTCTGCACCCCATAATGACCCTGGGTCCATACTCCCAGAGGGATAAAGAATAGGAAAGCCATCAGGGGAGGGGAGGGGATATAGAATTCTGGTGGTGGGAATTGTGTGGAGTTGTACCCATATTACCCTATGGTTTTTGTCAGTGTTTCCTTTTTATAAATAAATTTTTTTTAAAAAAAGAAAGAGATGCTGGGTATAGGCACCAGACACTTGAAGATTCCTTAGCTTTGTAGAAAAAAAAGGGGGCCAACTTTGGGATGGCTCTGTCTCAGCAGTTCAGTGGGTCAGCCCACTCCACTTTCCTGCTCTATACGTGTAGGTATGTGGTAGTTGATCTTGGCACTCAGATAAGTACTTCTTGATACTTCTTACACTTTAACTTGCTGGTGAATCACCCGGGGATCTTGTTTGAGTACAGATTCTGTTCATTAATGGGGCTAGAGAGGCTACATTTCTTTCTTTTTCTCCTCCCTCCCCACTCTTTCCTTCCCTCCCTCCATCCCTCTTTTCCCCTTCCATCCATCCTTCCCTCCTACTTCCCTTCCTTCCTTCATTCTTTTCCTCCATCCCTTCTCCCTTCCTTCCTTCCTTGCTTTCTTTCTTCAGTCTATGGGATGAACTTTAGTTGCTAGATAAGAGAGTTATCTCTCCAGTCTTGTGTGTTGACTCTCTTATACTTTCCCATAGAACTGAAGGACCTATAATTCCTTGCATCTAGTGACTTATATGTTTGTTGTTTGACCAAATGGTCTGTGATTCTAAATATTTTTGTTTTATTTTATTTTACTTTATTTTATTTTAGCTCCAGGGTTATCACTGGGGCTTGGTGCCTGCACTACAAATCCACTGCTCCTGGAGGCTATCTTTTTCTCTTTTGTTGTCCTTGCTATTTATCATTGTCATTATTGTTATTTCTGTTGTCATTGTTGGATAGGACAGAGAGAAATCAAGAGAGGAGGGGAAGACAGAGAGTGTGAGTGAAAGATAGACACCTGTAGACCTGCTTCACTGCCTGTGAAGTGACCTCCACTGCAGGTGGGGAACCGGGGTCTCGAACTGGGATCCTTATGTCAGTCCTTGTGCTTTGCACCATTTACACTTAACCTGGGGTGCTATTGCCCGGCCCCCTGATTCTAAATATTTTCAGTAACCAAGAAAAGACCAGGATCTCAACAAAATTGCCACCTCCCATCCTTCATCAGTCTCTTTCTGGTCATAGAAGCAGAGGCTGCAGAAATCTAGTAGATTAACACACTAATCTGTAAGAAAGCAAGGCTAGTGCATGGGTGTAATCGACTAAACACAGGCACAGCTGGCTTAAGCTATTAGGAACTTCCTAAAACTCTGGTCCACTGGGTGTATGAGACCATGGAGTTCAAATGTATTCACAACTCAGTGGCTAGAAAACACAGCACTATGTGAGGTGGAGCTTTGGATATATAGCCACCCAATGCCACCTGAACACCACATGCCCTCTGCTGTGGCCTCTTCCCACTAGCTCCATTCTCCACCACTCCCCTCCTGTCTCCACCAGGCAGGTGAATCAGGCATGTAAGGTGCAATTAGCTGGGATTACCTGCCCACATGCCATGTGAGGGACTAACATGGAATGATACTTACACTGATGTCCTGAAACTCATCTGTCAGCAGAAATGGACCTCTCGGTTAATGTCCTCCAGTGGGATAAAATTATCTCTGCCCTAGGAAGGGCAGAGGGAGCTGTTTATGCCATCAGAGATCACCTACTAGGTGTGTCACAACAAACTGGTTCTGTGATAGGCTTAAAACAACCAGGTTTGCTAATAATATATTTTAAAAACAAATGAGGGCACACTCAGGGGTTTCTGAGTGATAATGCCATTCTCAATGATGTGATTTCAAAGGTGAGTGGGAGGAAAAAACTTTATTACAATGTTTGTGAGTGGAAACTGGCAGGTACATGGATGTTGAAAGACACTTTTCAACACAACGATTGCCACCTCAACATGATTCAGCTCAGACTGTGTCCAGAGACTTCACGTGTGGAATGACAACCCTTCAGCTTCATTACTCGGGTGAGACCTTTCCTTACATGGTATTCTCTAATTCCATCCCATGTGGTTCACTTTCTTTTTCTTTTTTTTTTTTTTTTGGTGGTTCACTTTCTAACAAAGACCCAAAACCTAGATATACACCAGTTTCTGTGAGAGAGAGCATATGTTCACACATATTCATAAACTACTGCAAAATATATACCTGAAAGCAGAAGTACACTAGAGTTTGCAGTGAGTACCCCCCTAACACTTCCTCTCCACTATTCCAAGCTTTGGGTCCATGATTGCTCAACAATTTGTTTGGCTTCGTATGTTAACTCTCTTTTCAGTCACCTGGTTCCAGATGCCATCAGGATGCCGGCCAGGCTTCCCTGGACTGAAGACCCCACCAATATGCCCTGGAGCTCAGCTTCCCCAGAGACCCACCCTCCTAGGGAAAGAGAGAGGCAGACTGGGAGTATGGACTGACCAGTCAACGTCCATGTTCAGCGGGGAAGCAATTACAGAAGCCAGACCTTCCACCTTCTGCAACCCACAATGACCCTGGGTCATGCTCCCAGAGGGATAGAGAATGGGAAAGCTATCAGGGGAGGGGGTGGGATATGGAGATTGGGTGGTGGGAATTGTGTGGAGTTGTACTCCTCCTACCCTATGGATTTGTTAATTTATCCTTTCTTAAATAAAAAATAAATTAAAAAAAAAAAGAAAGACACTTTTGCTGCCTGGAAACATTCATGTGAGTCCCCAAACCAACATTGACTGAGGAGGAGTGCACTAAGTATCAGAGTGGCAGACAGAAAGGTTAGGACTTTCAGGTGGTACCATGTTCTAGACAATGCTGTAAAATGATATACATGTTAAGTCTCAGACACAGTGAGTTGCTGCTGGATTTGTCCCTTAAGCACTGACTAAAAGGAGGCCGAATCAACTTAGTGTTCTTCAGCATAGCAACCATGTTTGCTCTACCAGGAAGATTTGCTCTAGAGATTTCTTTTTTTAAAATTTATATTTATAAAAAGGAAACACTGACAAAAATGATAGGACAAGAGGGGTACAATTCCACACAATTCCCACCACCAGAACTCCATATCCCATCCTCTCTCTTGATAGCTCTCCTATTCTTTATCCCTCTGGGAGTGTGGACCCAAGGTCATTGTGGGTCATCCATACTCCCAGCCTGTCTCTCTCTTTCCCTAGTGGGGCACGGCTCTGGGGAAGCGGGGCACAGGTCACATTGGTGGGATTATCTGTCCATGGAAGTCCAGTTGGTATCATGTTAGCATCTGGAACCTGGTGGCTGAAAAAAGAGTTAACATATAAAGCCAAACAAATTGTTGACTAATTATGAACCTAAAGGCTGGAATAGTGCAGATCAAGATTTGGGGAGTCTCTGTTTTGTAGATAGCTAGTAGGCCTATTTTAGTTATACTCCAAAGGGCCCATGGCCATACTAGTTTTTTTTTTTCTTCTTCTTTTTTCTGAGCCTGACATCTGATATGCAAATGGATCCAAGTTATTGTCTGGGGAGATGATGTCATGGCTGGAAAAAAGACCAGAAAGCTGGATCAGGGAAGAGAGTAGCTCCCAGCTATGGGAAAGCTGTATAAATATTGTTGACTATAAACCCCATTGATTTCTAACCCAGCCTCAAGAAATACCAGCGTGGTGTTCCAGGAGTGAGCTGAGGAAGAGCTGAAGGTTCCTGTCTCAAAATACAGTCCTCATAAATATTTTCTCATTTGACACTAACTCCTTTAAAATTAATTCAATTAAACAATTTAAAAATATTAACTTATTTTTTGAGGGAGAGATCCAAGTACCATTGATATTTGCTGGGGATAAAACCTGGGGCTTCACTCATGCAAGTCATGTGCTCTAACCACTGAACCACCTCCCCAACTAACACCTATTCCTTATGATTAGTAAAGAATTTCTTTTCCTTTAGGAAGTTCTTAATTAGAATATAACTATTTCCAGTAGGGCAGTGTCTGAGGCAGTAGGAGTCAGAGATATTGGGGGGATTGCCTGATGGGATTGTGTCCTGGCTTTTCTCAGGAACCTTCAGTGGCTCCCTAGTGCCTGTATGATTAAGTCTGGGTAACCTAGAGCTTGCACATGGGAATGCATCTTGAATTGCTCTTCTGATCTGGACTCCTAATTCCTTCACTCCGCACCTCCTCCCCAAACCCCATGCTGAAAATTCAGCTTTTGTACAGTCCACACATCTTGAATATCCCAAGATATTCAAGAAGTGCTTCTTTCCATTGCTGCCTTTTAAAAGTCTACTTGCTGCAATGGCTTCAGATGATACCTCCCACGTGAAGTTTTCCCAGTGATTCCCAATTGGGTTATTTCTCCTCTAGCAATATTTAATGAGGGAGATCGGCTTCTACTCTGATCAGAGGACAGTATACATAAGAGGTTAAGGGAGCCGGGTGGTAGTGCAGCAGGTTAAGTGCACATGGCGCCAAGCACAAGGACCGGCATAAGGATCCTGGTTTAAGTTCCTGGTTCCCCACCTGCAGGGGAGTTGCTTCACAGGTTTAAGTCCCCAGTTCCCCACCTGCAGGGGAGTTGCTTCACAGGCGGTGAAACAGGTCTGCAGGTGTCTGTCTTTTTCTCCCCCTCTCTGTCTTCCCCTCCCCTCTCCATTTCTCTCTGTCCTAACAATGATGATATCAATAACAACAACAATAACTATAGCAACAATAAAAAACAAAGGCAACAAAAGAGAAAATAAATAAATATATAAAAAAATAAAAAAAAGGTTACAAAATGAGAGGTTTGTGAATATTTTTATTGGCTAAACACAGGTAATAAAAAGTGTGATGTCAGTATGCTTGATGGGACTAAGATTTACCTTTCCCTCTTCTACTGAACCTAAGGAGATCTCCTTCCCTTTCAGGGTCATCTGGGCCTATTTTCTCTACTAACACAGGTAATTATGACTCATGCTTCCCTGTAACTTCTAAGCATTAAGAAATTGTTGGACATGTACCTCACTCCTGTAGATCTTAGTAAATTCCAAGGTTTAAAAGTCTCTGTGGGCTGAGGAGAGAGCACAGTGGTTACGCCAAAAAACTTCCTTTTCTGAGGCACCAAAGGTCCTGGGTTTAATCGCCAACACCACAATAAGTCAGTGCTGAACAGTGTTCTGTTAAAAAACAAGCAGACAAACAAACAAACAAAAGCTGTGTCTGAGACTTAATATGAACATCATTTTACAGCATTGTCTAGCATGTGGTACCACTTGACAGTCCTAACCTTTCTGTCTGCCCCTCTGATACTTAGTGCACTCCTCACAATCCTTTTACAGGCACACACTTTCCACCCACTCCATGTTAAATGATTTGCAGTTACACATTAAATGTGTGGCAAATGACAGAACATGAGATCTAACTCTGAAGAGGAACAACTCCAGAGAGAAGCTAAATGACAGTGAGAGGAGAGGAGCTGGAAGAGGTGGAGAACTTGGGGTTCTTGGGCACCAGCTATTGGCATGTCGCCATATTGTGGGTGATTAGTCTGGAATCAGGCAGTAGCACATCTGCTGTTCTCTCAAGCCTACAGATGCCCAGGAACTTTACAGCATCCTTTTCCCTGCCCTCCATGCATGCTCAGGCACATCTGCGTGTGTGTGTGTGTGTGTGTGTGTGTGTGTGTGTGTGTGTGTGTGTGTGTGTGTGTGTGTATTTGCTAGTGTGCATGTAAATTGGGGGCAGGCAGCACAAATGTGGACTCAAGAGTTGAGGGCAATTGTAGTGTTGACTCCTCAGTACAATGTGTGAGCAAAAGGGTTTGAATCCTTGGTGAATGTAAGTCGGGCCTAAATATCAGGTCATGAATACATCACTCTGCCTTAGTTGGTTGCCAACTGTGACACAAATCTTATATCCAGAACAGAGAGCATTAAACTGTGTGCCCCTCCCCCAGCTTCCTGCTCTATAGAGAATCCAGGTTATTACAACCTGAACACATCATTCCTACAGCACTTAATACTTGATCTGATCAAGCCCTTGATTGCAGTGTTTTGCTATTTTTATCTTGTTTAATAACTTCTTTCATTTGCTTTAAAGCCCACCCCTACTACTGCTTCCTCGTTTCCTGTCACATGAAATCATGTTGAACATGTATGAGAAGCTCAGAAACTTAATTATTTTACTTTCTTATTAGACCTACTGTGGAGGAAACAATACAGGGTGCTGGCTTTTTGGGATCTCAAAAAGTGAATTGAGGGAATCATCTCTAAAACTCTAATATGCACATCTCAAGTGAAGTTGTATCTCTCCCTGATCCTCAGGGGACTTGAAGAAGATCAACAGACTTTTCAAGAAATAAACCACAAGTAGCTGAAAAACACCAAAGTTCAAATGGCATCCGGTGTAACCCTGTGAAAGAATTTCTGCAGCAGAAGGAAGTCTGTTATTCTTGACATAAACTTCAGTATCCTGAGATAATGTGCAAAAAACCTGAGATAACCTCCTTCCAGTCTCACTTGCAAAACTGTGATAGTATGTATAAATCGTATCTGAAATGAGCAGAGAAAAAAATTCTCCCCTGTGGACATGTAAAAATGGATATTTGAATGCAAGTCATTGGCTAATGTTAGGGAAGCCGTTCATCTCAGTTTTAAGTAGTGTTTTTCTTAATTTGATGTGCGTTATTTTAAACACATGGCAGGCATAGCCTTTAAACCCTGTGCCTCTGGCATTATTCATATTGAAGCTTTCAACCAGCCCACTTGGAAAAATAAAATGCTTTTAACCAGGCTCACATCATTAGTGCTTCTGCTGTCTAAGCAGAAAAATTGGGATAGTGCTTAGCAAAATTCCCAGGAAGACATAAAAAAATGGAAGATCTGTTTCTCCAACTGTTTTCCTGTGTCATGAACATCTTAATGACTTTTTCAAATTAACTTTCATATATCCCAGGGTAAAAGGTCCAGGAACACTTCCTCTGGACACTCTATATGCCCAGATGTGGTGACTTGGAGTCAACTGGACTAGGCTCAGTCCCTGTTCTGCCCAACTCCCCTATCAGGGCCCTCTTAGCTTGGTGCCAGTTTCTGATCTTTCTTCTGGGGCCCTGGCTGGGCTTGCTTGCCCCTTGATAAACATTTCAGAAAAGAATGACTGCTATATTTAAAAAGTATTGAATTGAGGCTAGGTGGTAGCTCACTTGGTTGAGTGCAGACATCACGGTGCACAAGGACCATGGCTCAAGCCTCTGGTCTCCACCTGCAGGTTGGAAAGCTTCACAAGCAGCAGAACAGTGCTGCAGATGTCTCTCTCTCTCTCTCTCTCTCTCTCTCAGCTTCTCTCTGTCTCTACCAAAACAAATGAATGAATGGAGAATTCTTTTAAAATATTAAAGCTGCATTGGTTTATTTTTAATTTTTATTATCTTAATTCTAAATATTTATTTATTTATTTTTGAATAAAGACATGGGGTGGGGAGATAGAGAGGGAGAGAGAGACAGACACCTGGAGATCTACTTCACTATTTGTGAAGCTTTCCCCCTGCGGGTGGGGAGCAGGGGCTTGAACCCAGGTCCCTGTGAATTGTAGTGTGTGCACTTAACCAGGTATGGCAACACTTGACCCCTTATCTTTATTTATTTATTGGATAGAGACAGTTGGAAATTGAAAGGAAGGGGGAGATAGAGGGAAAGAGACAGAGAGACAGCTGCAGCACTGCTTTACCACTTGTGACGCTTTCCCCTGCAAGTGGGGACCAGGGGCTTGAACCTCAGTCCTTTCACATTGTAACACACGTCCTCAACCAGGTGTACCACCACCCTGCCCAGCAGCATTGGTTTATAACACTGTCTCAGCTTCACATGTACTAGGCACCATGCTTCTATCTCTGTATATGCAACATTATGACTCCCACCAAGACTCTAGTTTCCATCCACCACCTTCCAGTTGAGCCCTTACCTGATTTCCTCACTCCAGCCCCTACTCCTTCATTACGTCAGAGTTCATTTTTGTTTTGTTTGCTCATTTGTTTTCTTTCATTTTTTAAAGCTTCAGACATGGAGCTTTATATTTTGACATCTGCAAGTCTCAGCATTTTCATCATGACTGATTTTTCCTACTCAACATGCTAAAAGAGATCTTGTAATATTATCCGCAAGCAATGTTGGCACAAACACTACCGATGTCCTTCACACACCTGAATCAACTTTCACTTAGTTTTCTGTCTCCTTTTTTTTTTTTAATTTTTTTTTTATTTAAGAAAGGATTAAAGAGTTTTCTGTCTCCTGCAATGAGTGTTGTCCAAGTCTTGTGCATGTGGATTTTGAGATGTCTAGGGTAAGCTTGCTCTTATTTTCATTTCTATCTCCACTGACCTAGTTTGGGTCTCATTTCCTCTTGCTGGGTGGGATTGTCTAAGTAATTGCCTGACTGTCTCATGGGCCAGCTAACTCTGGTTCCCACTCAAAACCACTCTTCAAATTATTCCCAGAGTAAGCTTCCTAAGGAATGATGACATTCATAGGCATAAATGGAGAAGTAGGAACAGAAAGGGAAACACAAAGCAAAAGTTGGACTGTGTTTGATATATTGCACCAAAATAAAAGACTCAAGGGGGAAGGGATGAGTGGAGTTCAGGTCCCACCATAGACAGTAGGGAAGGGACATAGACCTTTGGTGGTGAGAGTGGTGTAGAACTATACTCCTGGTCCCCACCTGCATGCAGAGGGAATGTTTCACAAAGTGGTAAAGCAGGGCTTCAGGTGTCGCTCTGTCTCTCCCTCTCAATTTCTCTCCTATTAAATAAAATAAAGTTAAAAAAAAAAGAACTATACTTCTATTAACTCATAATCTTATAAATCACTATTAATTAAATATCTCGGGGGAAAATAGACGGAATATTTCAAGTTCTTTAACTGCTTAGATTTTAGTTCATTTAGTGAGCCTCTAATGTTTCAAATTTGCAAACTGATTGAACTCTGACACAGGAATGACTCTAATGATGTTCCCTCTCCTGCTAAAAATTTCCATAGTCTGTTGAGTTAGGTTTCCAACTTAACTTTTCAGTCTTTCTGCAGTCTTCCCCTCCTCTCCTCACCAAACCCAAGAGAGGACTCACTGTTGATCAGTGAGATTCACACTTCCACCTGCTGTGCCTTTACGTAGGTGGTTTTTATTCCTAGAGCCTCCAGCAAAGAAACATACAGACATCCTGCAACTCTACTCCAACCACAACTTTGTCATTCAGTTATGGGGGAACTGGAGAAGTGCCTTAGGAACACTAGTCTGGCAAACATGAAGTTCAATCCCTGTACCACATGAAAAAGGTGAAACTCCATGGATGACAGAGTGATGCTTTGGTCCCCCTCTCTCACAAAAAAATAAAGTGAAGACTGGGCTGGGAAGGTAGCTCAATGGTAGAACACTTGAACGAGTATGAGAGACTGTGGGGTCCATTCAGTCTATTCAAGCACTGCACAAACCAATCAAAACAAAAGAAAAAGATTTGGGAGACTTTGTTTACATTTCTGTCTTTCCTGCACATCAGTCTCAAGCCCCTAGAGGGACTGTGTCATTTGTTCATTTGTACCTTGTTTTTTTTTTTTTTTTTTTTAACATTCTGTGTTGTGAGGCTTGGATATTTGTGCTCAGTGTTGTGCTTCCTGTTGAATGAATAAACACATAAATTGCTACCTACTTTGTCAGTCTTTAGGTGATCATTTGAAACAAAAGTATTTTCTCCTTTATTATGCATATACCTCTCCAAATTTTTTTTTCTCTTTGCATTTGTTTTCCTGCAGTTCTCTATGATAGGCTTTTTTTTTTTTTTCCTTTTTGTTTGTTTTAACTTTGCTTGGGGTTTAAGAGACATTTTGAGTCTGAGTCTTTGTCAACTTGGTAAAATTCTTTGTCATTATTTCTTTTTAAAATTTTTATTTATTTTATTTGATAGAATAAAGGCAAATTGAGAGTGGGAAATTGAGAGGAGAGAGAGACACGTGCATCACAGCTTTACCACTGCAGGTAGGGACAGGGAGATTGAACCTGGGTCCTTCTTCTTCTAGCGTTTGCCCTTCTTCTGTAACCAGTCAACAGCATCAGGTTGAGCCTGATGTAAAGTTTCGAGACCTCCTTTGAATCTGGAGAGGTGGCAGTTGTTGACTATGTGGGTCATAGTCTGTCTGTAGCCGCAGGGGCAGTTCGGGTCATCTCTGGCTCCCCAGTGATGGAACATAGCGGCGCACCGGCCATGGCCTGTTCGATAGCGATTGAGGAGGGCCCAATCATAACGTGCTAGGTCAAAGCCGGGTTGACGCTTGCAGGGGTCTGTGATGAGGTGTTTGTTCTTTACCTCAGCTGACTGCCAGCTCTGTTTCCAAGAGACTGGAACAGAGAAGTTCAGTGTAGGCGTAGGGGACCAGATTGGGTGACGAGACGTCAAGCGTTGGGCAGGGTGGGCGAAGATATCGCGTATATTGGCAGGTCCGGTAGAGCGTAGACGTGGGAAATGAACTTAGATGATGCCGCATCCCGACGAATATCTGGCGGGGCGATGTTGCTAAGAACTGGCAGCCATGGAACTGGGGTGGAACGGATGGTTCCAGAAATTATCCTCATGGAGGAATATAATTTGGAATTGACCAAGTGAACATGGGGGCTACGGAACCATACTGGGGCACAGTATTCTGCAGTGGAATAGCATAATGCCAGAGATGATGATCGTAGTGTGGGAGCGCTCGTGCCCCATGAGGAGCTGGCCAGTCTTGCAATGATGTTATTCCACGCGCCCACCTTTGCTGCAGTTTTTATGAGATGTTTGTGAAATGACAGAGTGCGATCGAGAGTAACGCCAAGATAGACTGGCTGGGCTTCATGCCGGATTCTCGTATAGCCAAGCTGCACATTAAGCTCATGCGAGGCCGAGGCATGGCGTAGATGGAAAACAGATGATACCGTTTTTGCAGTGCTAGGGATTAGTCGCCATTTTTTACAGTAATCAGATATCAGAGACATGTCTTTCATGAGTGTTTCCTCGAGGATGTCGAACTTGGATGCCTGAGTTGCACAGCAGATGTCATCGGCGTAGATGAACTTCCTTGAAGAAGTTTCTGGGAGGTCATTGATGTAAATATTAAATAGCGTAGGAGCCAGAACACAGCCCTGGGGGAGGCCACTTGAGACAAGTCTCTATCTGCTAGACTTGTCACCCAGATGTACCCGGAAACTTCTGTTTTGGAGAAGAAACGATATAGTGTTGGCCACCCATGGAGGCAGGCATCTTGAGATCTTAACTAGGAGACCATGGTGCTAGACTGTGTCATAGGCTGCTGTGAGATCAACAAAGACAGCACCCGTCTTTAAATTCTTCTGGAATCCATTTTCAATGTAAGTTGAGAGGGCCAGGACTTGTTCCCAGGTAGATCTTCCTGGGCGGAAACCAGCCTGGGCGGGTGATAGGAATTTCTCTGTAAGATGAGAAATACGTGACAGAAGCAGCCTCTCAAGGAGTTTGTAACACACGGAGAGGAGAGAAATTGGTCTATAGCTGGCGGCCAGTGTTGGGTCTTTCTTTGGTTTCAAAACCGCTATAATCTTCTGGGTCCTAATGCATGGTAATACAATCACTTAACCTGGTGCGCCACCACTCGGTCTCTTTCCTTTCCTTTTTGGGATTCTAACACCAAATGCTTTAAATAGTTCTACTGGATTATATAAAACTCTTTCAGTATTGTCACCCATTTTCTCTGTGCTTCACTCTGGATAACTTTCACATGACTATTTCACAGATTATTAATCCTTTTCTAGCTGTGTGTAACCTTCTATTAAGTCTACTGAGTTCCATTTTTCTAACTTGAATGTTAGAATTTCCATTGAATTATTTTTTATAGATTCCAATTCTATATCTTAGCATCCATTTTAACTAATCTATGCATCACAGGGTTTTAAAAGTATTTAAATACTTCTTGGATCTCTGGAGCATTAGTTTCTATGGTCTGTTTTTCCATTTTGCTCATCTTTCTTTTTTTTGTTTAATCTTTTTTTTATATTTATTTTATTTATTTATTCCGTTTTGTTGTCCTTGTTGTTTTATTGTTGTAGTTATTATTATTATTATTGTTGTTGTTGTTGTTGGATAGGACAGAGAGAAATGGAGAGAGGGAGGGGAAGACAGAGAGGAGGAGAGATAGACACCTGCAGACCTGCTTCACCGCCTGTGAAGCGACTCCCCTGCAGGTGAGGAGCTGGGGTTCTAACCGGGATCCTTATGCTGGTCCTTGTGCTTTGCGCCATCTGCGCTTAGCCCGCTGCACTACAGCCCAACTCCCTTTGCTCATCTTTCTTGATATGCTAATACTAGACTGAATGCCAGATATGTGTATAAGAAGGTCACACAGGTTAGGGTGATACTTTCTTTTCCCAGAGAACTAAGAAGCACAAACGAAAGAAAAAAACCTCCAGGGGAAGCAACTACAGAAGCCAGACCTTCTACCTTCTGCAACCCTCAACGACCCTGGGTCCATGCTCCCAGAGGGATAGAGAATGGGAAAGCTACCATGGGAGGGAGTGGGTTATGGGGATTGGGTGGTGGGAATTGTTTGGAGTTGTGTTGTTGAGGTGGTCTGGTGTCGGGCTGCACCGCGGAGAAGAGAGCGGACGTCCAGAGCAAAGGGGTACACAGATCTTTATTATAGGATGGGGGGGGGAGGTTTGGTTCAGACCACGTGGAGCCAGCCAGCAATGGCCGACCACGGGGGGAGAGCAGGGAGCGAGACCTCAGAGAGGGAGAGCCGAGAGCCCAGAGAGAGAGAAGGGAGGGGTGAGGGGGCTTTTTATTGGGCGACAACCAGGGGTGACGTGTAGGGCCAGAATTGGTTGAAAGGGGGCACTCTAGGATTTAGCGGAGCATAGAAAAACCTGGGGGCGGAGACTGCATCAGAATAAGTCCTCAACAACAAGTTGTACCCCTCCTACCTTATGCTTTTGTTCACTAATCCTTTCTTAAATAAAAAATTAAAAAAAAAAAAAGATTCAAAAAAAAAAAAAAGAAAAAAAAAAGAAAAAAACCTCCAGCACTGCCAGCAGCTCCATTCATATACCTGTAGTCTTAGAAGACTATAAGAATATTTTACATTGTGTCTGGGGGATTGCTCAGTGGTGGAGCGCAGGACTTAACGCATGAGGTCCCATGTTTGATCCCTTACATTGCATATGCTGGATTATCTCTCTAATAAATAAATAAATAAACTCTTAAAAATAAGTATACATATGTGTCTCTTTGTCAGTTCTCCTGTGAATCAGTAAATGTTCTGGGGAACTGTAGGGTTTACCTCTTTCTCCCTTCCTTCACTTGTGGGTCTTTCCCTTTATATGCTAGCTATCTGACCCTGAACTTCACTTGTTGTTCTCTACCCCTGTGAGGTGATGAAAACTCTTCCCAGTTTTTCCATCCATTAGCTTTGCTGTCTGCAGCCTGTCTACAGACACACCACACATGAATTGGTCAAGAAGCTAGCGGTGTGAAATATTGAGCTCATCTCAGCAGGTTTCTCTTCTCCCCAGGCTCTGGATCCTGCTAATCCTGGATTTCTTGAAAGAATCCAATATCTCCAAAAAGATCACTTTTCATTTTATCACCTGTTTGTAGTTTTGTTCAGTGGGATAATTGCTTTGCTGTGGAGAGGCTGCCTGCCATAGCTGGAAGGGGGAGCCTGTGTATTCTCCTACGATAGATAACACTTTCTTCTGCTATAAATTTCCAGGCGTGTTTCTTTTTCCCATTTATGAGTTCCTTGAGAACAGAAACAGTATTTTATCCTATTTATCTCTTGTAAAATGTCAATTCATTCAACAAGATTTTTGAGCGCCTACTCTGGGCTGAATGGTGAGGATATTTTGGTGAATAAAACAGACGAGACTTTGGCTGCTATAGAGCTTACTGTTTCCTAGTAGGAAAGGGTACACAGGCCAACAGTCAGAGAGTAAAGGGTGTTAGGTACAGGATTTGGTTAGAATGCAGGAGTAGCAGGTAGGGGCTACTGAAAGCCCCTTCTCTTCTCTTCTCTCTCTCTCTTCCTCTCTCTCCTTAAATATTTTATTTGTTAATGAGAGAGATAGGAGGAGAGAAAGAGAGAGAACCAAGCATCACTCTGGTACATGTGCTGCCAGGGATTGAACTCAGAACCTCACGCTTGGCTACTATTCAATGATTTATCTACCACACCAATTCCAGGACTCCTTCCTTTTTCTTTTCTTTTCTTTTTTTTTTTAACTGCCACCAGGGTTATCACTGGGGGATCAGTGTCTGCATGATGAATCCACTGATCTTGGTGGCCATTTTTTTTCCTTTCTGTGTTATTGGATAAGTGAGAGGGAAATTGAGAAGAGAGGGGAAGATAGAAAGAGAGAGAGACAAACACCTGTAGACCTGCTTCACTGCTCATGAAGCATTCTCCCTGCAGGTGGAATGCTGGAGTTGAAAGCAGGGTCCTTGTGCAAGGTAACATGTGTGCTTAATAAGGTGTGTTACCTCCTGGCCTCCTGCCCTCTATTTCTAAGTGATTTACCATTGAGATCTAAATGAAAACAGACAGAAAACCATGAAGAGAACTGGAAAATCCCAGCTACAAAGAGGAGCAAGGGAGAGGGACCCAATGTGTTTGCTAAAATGGATTAATTTTATGAGATTCTTAGTCTAGAATGTCAACAAGATTTTTTAAAATAAAGAACACGCTATGTATTTGAAATGTCCCTAGTGTTTGCTCAATAATTATGTCTGGGGTATAAGTGTGGGTCATATAGAAGGTTCTTGAAATCATTCAGGAGTTATTTAGGGTGCTTGGTCACTGACACTTCCAAAAGTGGGTTAGGGAGATTTTTCTTGGACTTAATATTTATTTTATTTGCTAAGACATAGAAAATAAGAAACATCTGTAGCATTGCTTCATCATTTGTGAAGCTTCCCCACCTGCAGGTGGGGACTGGAGACTTGAAGCTATGTGCCCATGAATGGTAATGTGTGTGCTCAACCAGCTATGCCACCACCCTGTCCCAGCACTCACTCTAGACTTTCATGCCTGAGGTCTCAGAGGTTCAGTCCCTGGCACGACCATATATTAGTGACGAGCAGTTCTTTGGCTTCTCTCTTTTTCTCTCAAATAAACAAATCTTTCAAAAACACACAAAACCATGAGCTGGATCAGCCCTAGGAGGAGAGTGTAAATAGAAGAGGAGAGACCTTATGTCTGAGGCCCATGTTAGGGAGGTAAGGTGGACGTATGAGCACCAGAGGCAGAGAGCAGCAAGAAGAACCAGGAGCATGGTGTCCTGGTGACCTGCCACCGATGTTTATATGACAAGGAAGCTGGGATTCTCTGTGGGAAGAGCTACTGGCAGGCCCAGTAAGAAAGGGCAGGGAAGTGACCACTGGATGTGTTCATTCAAGAATGATAGCAAGTGAGTGCATTGAATAGACAGGAGCTGTTTAGGCAAAGTTGAAGGGCCAAGAGCCTGATTAGAGCTGGCTTACAGGAGATGAGACCAAGAGGAGTTGGAGATGATGGATAAACATCTCTTTTGAGAAGTTGTGCTGTGAAGTGTGACATTGGCATGGTCACTGGAGCAGGTATTAGAATGAAAGGACTGACTTCTAAAAATATGATTGCTAGCAGGGCACAATTCCATGCTCTTGTGATTTAGTAATGAGAGAAAAAACAATGCTGGAATATTATTTTAAAAATCAGTTATATCTTAATCTTATTTTTTTTACTATCTTTTAATTTACTTTTTGTGTATTTCTAATGCTTTATACATTTATTTCACATTGAAACAGAGAAAAGTTGAGAGAGAAGGGGGAGACATAGAGGGAAAGAGAAAGAGAGTCGCTGGCAGCACTGCTTCACCACTTGTGACACTTCCCCCTGGCAGGTGGGGACCAGAGGCTTGAACCTGGGTTCTTGTGCATGGTAACCTATACATTCTATGAGATGCATCACTGCTCCCCTTCATTAGTAGTTACTAAGTGGGTGATCAGGAGGGAAGATGTTGGTCTTAGAAGTTTGGATGGGGAGTCAGGTAGTGGCACACTTGGTAGAGAACACATGTTATAAGGACCAAGGATATAGGTTCATGTTCCTGGTCCTGGCCTGTAGGGTGGAAGCTTCACAAGTGGTAGAGCAGTACTACAGGCGTCTCTGTTTCTTTCTCTCCATATCCCCTAGCTCCATGGATTCCTCTCTGTCTCTGTCCAATAAGTAAATGAATAAATGTTGGTATGCATGAGACCCCTTCTGTTTCATTTGGTTTAAATCCCCCCTGCTTAACACTATTCTATTTACATAACCACTTCATTCTATTTACATAACCACTGTTAACAAGTTCCACCCTCCCTCCAGGGCATTTGTGGTTCAGTGATAGGATTCTCGCCTAATCTGCCCCCTCTTTGTCACACTCTGATTTTCACCAGTCACTTTTCTCTCCACCCTCTCTATGTCACATCCTGTTTCCACCTTACTTGGCAAGTATATATAAAGACAGCATTGTGAGTTTTACGGTACTGTACTTTGAGTTTAACTTAGCTCGTCTTAGATTGTGCTGCATCCTGCATGAATAAAGAGATACTGCCTACAGCTCAACCATGAGTCCCTGGTCCTCTGTTACCCGCCCATGAAGCCAGCCCGGTGAAAACAACATAGCCCGGAGAAAACAACATATGGCGCCACAATGTGGGACCAGACCTGTGCAACTCCCAGATAAGTGAAGACTTTGCCTACCTATGCACTATGGTCTTCTCTTCTACTTACGAAGAGGTTTGCCAAAGCCTCTACTGTTTCATAATGAGACAGTTTCTCTGTCTCTGGAACATTTTACTCTGGGCCACACTTCGGTTCCCTCACCGGGAACTTTGGTTTCTTATGACTGGGGTCATAGAGCTTGGGAGATGCACGGAGATTTCTCCTTGGACTTTCTGGATTCCCTCTCCCATGTTTCCTGAGGAAAAGGACTACATTTTGCTCCGGGCCACAGTTTGGTTCTTTATGACTGTGATCATAGACCTTGGGGTATGCATGGGGATTTCCCCTGGAACTTTCTGGACTTCTTCTCGAATGTTTCCCGTGGAGAAGGACTACTCTAATTTGAAGAACATTCTCGAGTACCCTGGCAGTTCCCAAGTTTGGAGACACGTGGTTAGTTCTACTCTCCTGATTGGATTCTTTCTTCAATGGGAAGACACTTTTAAAAATGGGTGCCGGAAGCAATCCAGCTGGAACAGTCAGAAGCACCCTAAATGGAATTTCGAGGACCTTTTTGGACTAGGACGTCCTCCGGGGATTCTTAATCCTACATGGTGAGATCTTGATAATCTGGTTCAAGTTGCGTTTCATAAGAGAATGATTTGAATGACTGATTTTTTGTTTGACATTGACTTAAAAAAAATGCTGGACGCAGCCATGATTTCTAGAGACATCCAGAAATAATCCAAAAAATTGTTTTTTCCTCCTTTGATTTCTTTTTTTACGTCTTGGCATAAATCTGAAATGTTTAATCCTCAAAACGGTATGAGTTATGGGTGGTGCAGACAGTGCAATGGTTATGTTAATAATTCTCATGCCTGAGGCTTTTAACCGTGGTTCTTCTGTTTACCTTTCCACATTTTATTGAGTTTAAACTGTTTAAACAACCTTAAAATCATACTAGAAAGGAATTCCAATTATAATGGAGTTATCAATTATAGTAAACTTCTAATCTGCTACAAGTTTTGTTTGACAAGTAAGTGAATTTCAGCTGTCAAAGTCTTCACATGAAAAAGCATCTACTCAAATGGAATTCCTGGAAATCCATTTGGATCCTGTTCTCTGACATCGCCCCCGGAAACCAATGATGAGACCTGGCACGTCCTGAAGAAACAGATTCACAGACTCCAAAGATCACTCTCTACAGAAAAGCAGAATTCTGGTGGCCGACATTCCCCATCGAGACAGACATGCAGCGTTTCATCCTCTGGCATTTTCTTCTGTGGTCAGCTACTTTGGACTGACACCTCCATCGGACTTACTGGTACATGCTGCTGTGTTTCTCAAAGACTAACTTCAGCCAATTGCCCTGAGACTTTATAGACCATGTCCCCTCGCCTGCAGGCTCTGTCCCAGAGGCAGAAAACTCCCCCTCCTTATTAGGTTATGCCCACAGAGGTAGGAAATGCCCTTTGAGGCAAGAGATGCCCCCATAGGCATGAAGCGTTCCCAGAGGCAAGAAATGCCCTTTCGCCTGCTAGGCCTTGCCCTTTGAGGCAAGAAAAGCTCCCCTTGGCATCACACTGGTTATTGCTGCTTGCCTATTTTGTTTTCCATGTCTTATGCCAGTTCTTTTGAAAATGCCTGTATGATATACGTTTCTGTTCACCCCACAATGGCCATTAGTTAAAAAGAAAGGGGGAATTGTTGGTATGCATGAGACCCCTTCTGTTTCATTTGGTTTAAATCCCCCTTGATTAACACTATTCTATTTACATAACCACTTCATTCTATTTACATAACCACTGTTAACAAGTTCCACCCTCCCTCCAGGGCATTTGTGGTTCAGTGATAGGATTCTCGCCTAATCTGCCCCCTCTTTGTCACACTCTGATTTTCACCAGTCACTTTTCTCTCCACCCTCTCTATGTCACATCCTGTTTCCACCTTACTTGGCAAGTATATATAAAGACAGCATTGTGAGTTTTACGGTACTGTACTTTGAGTTTAACTTAGCTCGTCTTAGATTGTGCTGCATCCTGCATGAATAAAGAGATACTGCCTACAGCTCAACCATGAGTCCCTGGTCCTCTGTTACCCGCCCGTGAAGCCAGCCCGGTGAAAACAACATAGCCCGGAGAAAACAACAAATAAATATTTAAAAAAAGTCTGAATGTTTGATCCACTTCTTTACAGTATAAGAAGGGAAACATGGGATCAGATGTAGGTGGAGTGCTGGGGTGGTGGGGGATTGTGGACACTTTTCTCTGTTTTTAGGGAAACTAGAAGTCAGATCATCAACCAGGAAGGAGGATAAAGAGGGAGAAGAGGATGTGCTGGAGGCTGTAAGAAAGAAGGGAGAAATCTAGGAGAGAGGGGAGTTTGAGTGGATTCAGAAGGAACAGTTGAGACAGCACACAGGGCTACAGACAATGGTATTGGATTAAAAACAGTGCCCATGTCAGCCTGGTAGTGTGCTCCCCTGCCTCACCTGCCTGGAATGTGCAGTGCAGATCCAAGAGAGTGTAGGTTTAACGAGGGCCGTGGTAGGAGGGAAAGGCCAGGGTGAGATTATAATGGCCAACCATTGATTCTAATCAGTGTAAGGTGGGAAGGGAGAATTGGAACAATAAAAATGGCAAGCTGGATAGATTTTTATCCTGGTAGGGTCAAAGAGGTAGTGATGGGTGGGTGGATAGATTTAAAATGGGATTGTTACATAGCACTTAGCATTGATTTGCACAGGCTTTTGGGTGTGACTGTGTGAATGGGCAGTTGAGGTAGGTCAGCACTGAGGAGAGGAGATCACTAGGAGGGACCGGGCCTAGCAACTGAGGGGGCAGAATCTAGCAAAACTCATACATGTGGCTCTTGAGACCAAGTGCATAAATATTGTTAACTGTAAACCACATTGATTTGGTCTGGGGCCCCTATTCAGCACAGGAGCCTGTGTGACCTCTGCATCCCTGTAGGTCTGAGCTCACATTCTGTGGTCACAGCTAGGAATATTCTAGGCTGCATTCATTTCAAAACCAGTTTTTCCTGAGTATACTGACCCAGGCTCTTCGGAGAGTAGGGCAGTCCCTACCATGGTTGTTCCACATTGAGGGCAAGGTCTTGTAGAGGCCAACAAGATGGTTTATGATGCTGCTCCTGATGGAGATGACCAGTGTTGGTGTAGAGAGGGATCTGTTAGAGGTCTAGGCCTATCATACTATGTGGGAATCCCAGTTTTCCCTGACTAGGGCCCCAGCTGATGAGGTGGTGGCCTGGTAGTGACCAAAAGAGTCATCATTAAAAATGCCAGCCTCTTGCCTTTATCTAGTTTTTGTAGTCCTTACTTTATCTGATACAGTTGGACTTACAGTGATTGAAGGAAGTGAAATGGGAAGTAGGTAAGGATAGTATCTAGATATTAGTAGAAACTATTTGACTAAGTACTTTATGGTATTTTTTTTTAGGTCTTCTTGCTTGCTTCACTTAGTCACTGCAAATTATTGTGCACTTTTACTTTAAGGTATATATTTTCTCCTAACTTATGGATACATGTGCACATATGCTCTCTCTCATGGGCCCTGGTTTATATCTAGATTCTGTGGCTTTGTTAGGAAATGTGCCACCTGAAATGGAGTTAAGGAGTCCTGTGAGCTAAGAAAGTTCTCACCAGATAATGGAGCTGAAGGGTTGACATCCCATGCCTGGCATCTCTGGACACTGTCTGAAATGAAACATGTCGGGCTAATACTGGTTGCATTGATCTGTTTGAGAACAGCAGATGCAGTATCCAAAGATATGGATCAAGAGAAACATGAAGGAAAATGAGCCATGCCCCAGAGGTTCCAGGTCTGGGAGAAATATGGGTTTTATAGAGAATGGGGAAGTTTCCTATGGCCTTAGGGTTTAAGAAGGGAATAAATAGTTGTTGTTATAACCAAGTTATTTGGGAATTTGGTTAACTTTGTAAATCCCATGGTTAGGATTTACTGTACCATATAAGACTTTACTATGATTTATGTCATTTAATGCTATTTACAAATAGCTGTATCTTACCTAATGACAATATCAGTAGCTTCTGGTCTCCCTGGTCTAAGATTATAGGTGATTTAATATTTCAAAGATGAAGTCATTATTAGAAATGTATTAATTTAAGCCCACTGTTAAAAATAAATCAGGTTGCCAATTTGAAACCTTAAGTGCTTAAACTGAAGGAATATATTGTCAGAACTGGTGTCTATGCATCAAAAAGTTCAACAAGTTCAATCTATTTTTCCCCTCTCATATTGATTAAATAGTGATTTGTAAGTCTATAAATTAATAGGAGTATATATTAACACCATTCCCACCACCAAAGGTCTGTGTCCCTACCCCTACCCCACTATAGTGGAGCTGAAAATGTGTCTTCCTCCTCCCCCTGGAGTTTTTTTTTTACTTTGGTGCAATACTCAAAAAACTCAGTCATGCTTTGTGTTTTCCTTTCCTTTCTTTTTTCTCAACTTCTGTTTATGAGTGGGATCATCCCATACTCATCTTTCTCTTTCTGACTTGCCTCACTTAACACAGTTCCTTCTAGTTCCATCCAAGATGAGTCAGAGAAGGTGGGTTCAGTGTTCTTAGTATCTGAATATTATTACATTGTGTATATATACCACAACTTTCTCAGCCATTCATCTGTTGTTGGGCACCTGGGCTGTTCCTAGGTTTTGGCTATTATGAATTGTGCTGCTATGAACTTAGATGTACACATATCTTTTTGGGTGGGGGTGCTTGACTCCTTAGGATATATCCCTAGGAGAGGAATTATTGAGTCATAAGGAAGATCCATTTCTAGCCTTGTGAGGGTTGTCCAGACTGTTCTCCACAGGGCTTGGGCCAATTTACATTCCCACCAGCAGTGCAGGAGGGTTCCTTTGTCTCTAACATTTGTTGTTGCTGTTGTTTCTGATGTATGCCATTCTCACAGGGGTGAGGTGGTATCTCATTATTATCTTTATTTCTGTTTCTCTGACAGTCAGTGACTTGGAGCAATTTTTCATATGTCTGTTGGCCTTCTGTATCTCTTCTGTAGTGAATATTCTGTTCACCTCCTCTCCATGGGTACAATTTCTTATCTCCCCTTGATAGGTGTCTATAAAACACTCTCAACCCTAACTGAAGTCTTCTTCCACCAGAAACACACATTATCCTATGAGAATGTCATGACTAAAAAGGATAATAACAACAAATGTTGGACTGGTTGTGAGGGTAAAGGAGCCCTTCTACTCTACTGGTCTAATCTCTGTGGAGAGCAGTTGGAAGTTAGCATTCTCAGAATGGTAGAAATAGACCTAGTCTATGACCTTACTATTCCTCTCCTGGGGTAATATCCAAAGGAATCAAACACACCCATCCAAAGAGATCTATGTATACCTATGTTCATAGCAGCACAATTTGCAATAGTCCAAATATGGAAGCAACCCAGGTGTCCAACGACAAGTGAATGGCTGAGAAAGTTGTGGGTACTACTTAGTTGTTAGGAAAGATGACATCATCTCCTTTGCCTTATATTAGCTGGAGAACTGGGAAGAGTTCCATTTCCACACTTCCTAAAACTGGCCAAGGGAAGTGGTCTGCCTAGTGGGAGGGTTCAGAGGAGACCTCTGTCACCACATACCACTTTAAGGCACAATATTGGGACAGTGACTGTTCTTTCATTTTTGTCCCAGAGACAGGGTCACTCACCACCATAACCTTTTACCCTGATCTAATGGCCCCTCTCTACATGTTTCCTCACCTCCACAGTTCTGTCTGTCCAGAGAGCATATACTTCTCCCACTCCTCTTCACTTGCCAAATCCTTCCACTTCCCCTTGGAGTACCTGTTTTGACAAATCCTCACCCCTCTCCTGAATCTCCCTTCACCTTTTCACTTGATCCACAGCCCACCTTCCCCAGGCCATAGCCTTCTTCAGCCAGAAACTTTTAATTTCATATCTCAAGGACCTTAATTCCCTGGGAAAGGGCAGGTCTTCCCTCACCCCCCTTTGCTGCTTCCAATTAATCACAGCTTTCGCTCCCGACTTCAAAGACCTCATCCTCTTTGAAGCACATCATCAGATGTTGCCACCTGCCACCTCACCTTGTTGCTGTCACTCCAGCACCTGTTTTTCTGTCCCTAGCTCCAGTGCTGCTGATAGTGACAATGGAAGACAGCATTTGTCAAGTGCCCTCTCTTTTCCAGGAGCTCTTTGAAGCACTCTGAACGCACCCTTCTAGTCATCTCCTGTCACCTCCTGAGACACTCAGGCTTATCCACAGCTGAGGAAATGGAGGTCCTGAGAGGAATACTCCTTTCCCCCAAACTTACTAAGCTCACAGCAGAGTGGGTTTGGAGGCACAGTCTGGCTTCAAAGCATATGAACTTACACCCTGGAGAAAATGCTTTTTTTCTTGATGCTTATAACAAACGTAACATCTCAGAGAACTTTATTTTCATTCTATTCTGTTTATTTTACCATCAGGGCTGTCAATGGGATTTGGTGACTGCATGACTCCAATGTTCTTGATGAACATACATATATATGGTAGAGGGTGAGAGATAAGGGAAAGGAAGAAAGAGAAGAACAAAGAGAGGGAAAGATTTTTTTTTTGTCATAGAGGAGAGACCTACAGCACTGCTCCATTGCTTGTGAACCCCCCCCGGGGGGGGGATTTGACTTAAGTCCTTGAGCATGGTAAGATGAAATGCCAGCTGGATTCTCAGACAACTCTATCAAAGCTTCTCTACTCCCTTGATCCTCAAATTCTCTGGTATTATCACTTACTTGCTCCTGTGCTCACATCACCACTTTTTCTTCAGGTGTAACAGCATTATTTTACAATGACACTGTTAGGCTTTCCTCCTGTGTTTCCAGCCCTTTATTACAATGAACATGGCAGTCACTCCCCAGCCTCACAGAAGCCTCAACTCCAGCACTCTATTGCCTTACTATTATTTCACTTAACAAACTTTCCCCTTCTCTCTCCCCAAATCACTTGTTTTTGTCCACTGGATGACACCTATAAATTATAAATTGAGGAACACTCCCTGGCTCATATATATATGGTGTAACGAATCACTCCTAAACTCAGCAGTTCAGAACAATAGCTATACAACTATTTTGTTTGTTCACAGTTCTGTTAGGGAGAAATTTGTGCAGGACTTATCTGGATGACTCTACTCTTCCTGGACTCTCTCTTTTAATCACATCACTTTATTGGGGGAAAATGATGATTTAAAAGATTTTTTTTTGTCACGTGTACTGTTTCACATCTCCTGAAGTTTAATGTGTCTCACATTCCTCTACGGTGAGATGCTGGGTCCGCAATCCCCCCCTGCCCTCCCCAGTTTGGAATCTATGGACCTGGTATAATAGCCTGTACTTAAGTTTCTCCAGGTATTTTCTCCTTTCCTTTCCTTTCTTTTCTTTTTTGCCACCAGAGTTATTTCTGGGGTTCAGTGCCAGCACTATAGAGCCACTACTCCTAGTGACTATTTTTTCCTTTTTCCTTTCTCCTTCCTTCCTTCCCCCTCTCCCTTTCTTTCTTTCTTTCTTTCTTTCTTTCTTTCTTTCTTTCTCTCTCTCTCTCTCTCTCTCTCTCTCTCTCTCTCTCTCTTTCTTTCTTTCTTTCTTTCTTCCTTCTCTATTTGATAGGAAAGAGAAACTAAGAGGGGAGTGGGAGACAGAGAGACACCTGCAGATCTGCTTTACAGCTTGTGAAGTGTCCCCTCTGCAGGTGGGGAGTGGGGCGTACCTCACAGGCCTCTTTGTAGACACTCCACATTATGTCACTCCATTTTCTTCATCATTGTCCAATATTCACTTCTTCAACAGGTAATTTTCATCTTTACTATTAATTTTCCTTACCAGAATGCTAGCTATTTGAGGGTGAGGACTTTATCTTACTGATTTCCAAAACCTAGACATGGCCTAGCATATATAGCATGCACTCTGTAAATAGTTGCTGACTAGACTGGTAGCTTTTGATTTTTTGACTAACACAAGTAATTCAAGTACATGGAGACTGGGGAGATAGCATTATGGTTACGGCAAAAGAGTCTCAAATGCATGAGATAATTTTCAAACAGCATCAAGGTGTAAAACAAAAATTAAACCCCCTTCTGGCCTGCACCTTTGCTTCTGGGTTCTGTTATTCAGAAGAAAGTTGGTTTTAGAGATTCCCCCCAAAATTTAAAATAGCAATTTCACATGATCCAGTTACCTACTTACAGGGAGTTATCTTCTCAAATTCAGAAACACTAACTTGATGAGATATAGGTACCCCCATGATCTTGGCAGCATTTTTGTTAATAGGCAACTATGAGAAGTAACGCAAATACTCATTGGCTGATGATTAAAGAGGACTTGGCATGTATACATAAAGGCTTATAACTTAACAATAAAGACAGATGAAATCTTTGACACATGAACGAACCTAAATTATGCTGTTTTTAGTAAAATAGGCTAGATGGAGAAAATAAGACTTAAGATTTTGTTCATATGTGGCATATAAAGAAAACAAACAGATGAACTAAATAAACAATAGTAGACTTTTAAAAATATGATCAATTAGGAGTTATCAGAAGGGAAGGAAGAAGGCTGGGGAGGGGGGTAGAGGAGGAAGAATAAAATCAGGACAAAGGAGACTTGTGTGTTGATTGTTGATGACATATCTGAAGGCTATATACTACTACAAAGGACTGATATGCCTATAAAAATAATTAGGGTTGGCAAAATAGCTCCCTTGGATAGTGCTCTGCTTTGCCATTACTACACTCAGATTTGAACCTAGGCCTCACTGCATTGATTTCTTTCACTGTTTCTCACTTGCTAAAAATGGCAGCTCTAAGTTGTGGACCCCCAGAATGACTGACAAAGTAAAAAGGAACTTGTGGTCCAGGAGATGGCACAGTGGGTAAAGCACTGAACTCTCAAACATGAGGTCTTGAGTTCAATCCCCTGCAGCACATGTACCAGCACATGTAAAGTTCTTTCTCTCTTTCCTCCTTCTCCTCCTATCTTTCTCTATAATAAATAAATAAAATATTTATTTTATTATTTTAATTTTTATTTATTTTGCCACCAGGGTTATCGTTGAAGCTTGGTGCCAGCACAACCAATCCATTGCTCCTGGTGGTCATTTCTTCTTCCATTTTTTCTTTCTATTTTTATTTGACAGGACAGAGAAACTGAGAGGGAAGGGGAGACAGAGGGAGAGAGAAAAGATAGACACCTGCAGACCTGCTTCACTGCTGATGAAGTATTCCCCTTGCAGGTGGGGAGCAGGGGCTCAAACCTGGGTCCTTTAGTATGGTGATATGTGCACTTAACCAGGTGCACCACTGCCCGAGCCCCATAAATAAAATCTTAAAAAAAAAATAAAAAAACAAAGAGAACCCGAGGTGGTGGAGTATTACATTAATGCTTAGCGAAGTAAGTAAGGAGGCAAAAAACAATAGGATGGCATCTGTCCTATATGGAATATAGATAACTAATCACAACAACTTGCAAGATAATAAAAATAAAATTAAAAAAGAGCCAAGCTGTTTCCAAGACTATGAGCACTGTGGTGACTGTGGGAAGGGGAGCACGGAATTTTGGTGGTGGGAGGGTGCAGTGTGAAATTATACTCCTGTAATCTCAGAATCTTGTGAATCACTCTCAGATCACTAATAAAATCATATTAAAATGAAAAATTCCAAAGATAAAGTTGTAGAGTTTGCTCTATTAATCATTTCTCTCCCCCCTTCTTCTGTTTTGAAAAGTTACTGCTCTGTCTAAAATGTTTTTGTTTTGTTATCATTACAACCATCAGTAGCACATGTAAATCACTGTCTCATGGACTCTACTATAAAGGAAGAGAAAATGTACCTCAGACACTTACTTTCCTGGTTCTCTGGTAGCTCCCCTTTCAGCTTTGGTCATTAGTTTTACATGATCAAGGTTTATTGCATTTCTATCTTGATCTGCAACTGTAATTAAGTCTGCTGTGTTTCAAAGATAGGTTGGTTTCTTAAAATCAAATACCATTAAATGGCAATTGGAAATTATGATTATGTAAATATTATTCAGTAGAGAACCAAGTAGTTTGATTAGACTTGTAGCGAAGGAAAAACAATTTTCAACCACCAAACCCCTGGCACCCAAGAGAGAAAAATCAAATCTTCAAGGTCAAATGAATTCTGTTTTCCACTTCATATTCCTTTACTTGCTAACACCACACTGCATTTGAATTTGCTTTAATTTGACACATGACATCTCCTGACAGCTTTGTTTTGCCTTTCCCAAATCTCTAATTGCTTCTCTTTCTTTCTTGTGGATGTGAAAGTTATGAAAACAAACTTTGTGGAGAAGTTATGAAGAACCAAAGACTGAACGTTTTGTATAATCTCACTGTTAACAATAAATGCATATACTCACAATGACACTATAAGCCAGATATTTTTTATGCCTGTTTTCAAACAAGACAACTGAAAACCAAGCTAAGCCAAAGAAAATGAATTACCCAAGATCATATGCATAGTTTATATTCTGAACACAGTCTACTTCTGGAGACCAAGATTTTAATCATATTATAGGTCTTTACCCAATTAGTAAGCACATTAAGCTTCTTGGTTATAAGTCTCATTTATAAAATTGGAGCAATATTTTCAGGAGGAGGGGGATTTATGATTTCCTGTTTGAATCTGGAGTTCCATGGTTAGTTTGCTGACATCTTGACATTTTATGTTAGTCTGTCTGGCTTGGTGCTCACGTTTTCCTTTTTCTTTCATTTCATTGAAAATTCTGTTGGCATATGACATGCAAATTTTCCAGAATGATAACTGGAAAGTAAAAGTTCTATATTGCTGACCCCTAATTAAAAAAAACATATTTATTTATTCCCTTTTGTTGCCCTTGTTGTTTTATTGTTGTAGTTATTATTATTGTTGTTGGATAAGACAGAGAGAAATGGAGAGAGAAGGGAAAGACAGAGAGGGGGAGAGAAAGATAGACACCTGCAGACCTGCTTCATTGCTTGTGAAACGACTCCCTTGCAGGTGGGGAGCCTGGGCTTGAATCAGGATCCTTCAGCTGGTCCTTGCACTCTGCACCATGTGCGCTTAACCCACTGTGCTACCACCCGGCTCCCAAGGCCCCTATTTTTTTAAAAGCTTTAATTGGGATATATATATATTTAATGAAGAAGCCTAAAATTTTTTCGAGGTCTTTCTTGTTGGGGTATATTTCCTTTGGCACTTTTGAGATTTACATCTTTAAACCATGTGGAATTTATCTCTGTGCAAATATGATAAAAAGTCCTAACTCACATTTTGCTAGACTGATGGCCAACTGAGCCCATGCCACATAGAAAGAGACACTGATTTTCTTAGGTTGAAACCTTACCTTTAAAATATGCTCAGTTCTCATATCTATTAGGATCTATTTAGTTTTTCTCTTATTTCTTTTCCCTTCACCTCCTTTTCTTCCTCCTCCTCTTTTTCTTTTTTTTCTTTTTTACCAAAGCACTGCTTAGCTCTGGCTTATGGTGGTGTGAGGCGGGGGTGGGAAGGACTTTGGAGCCTCAGGCATGAGAATCTATTTGCATAACCATTATGCTACCTACCCTCCTCGTATCTGTTTAGTTTTTCTGTCTATCTGCCTATTGAAACATGGACTATGTTTTTCTAATTATGGCATTTGTATAGCATATTCTTACAAGGGGTAATGAAATTTCTAATCACCTTTTTTTTTTTTTACTAAGTCCTTAAAGCTGAAACATCCCCGTATTTCTGGATTAATTAATTGGGGGAGGGAGAGAGAGAGAGAGAGAGAGAGAGAGAGAGAGGTTCAGTTTTGGCATATGGTGGTGCTTAGGACTCAAACCTGAGATCTCAGACTTGCAAACCCAGTGCTCTACCTTGAGATATTTCCCAGACCTCAAAAAACAATTACTGCCTATTTATCTTTTCATATAAATTTAAGAATAATTCAGTCACAATCTTTCCTACCCTAGTTTCCTAAACATAAATGAATTTTTAAAAAGATTAAAAAAATTTATTTATAAAAAGGAAACACTGACAAAAACCATAGGATAAAAGGGGTACAACTCCACACAATTCCCACCGCAACTCTGTATCCCATCCTCTCCCCTAATAGCTTTCCTAATCTTTATCCTCCTGGGAGTATGGACCCAAGGTCATTATGGGGTGCAGAAGGTGGAAGGTCTACGGCTTCTGTAATTGCTTCCACACTGAACATGGGTGTTAAAGCCCACAAACATTTCTACACTCCTCAGCTTTACCTCTCAGCATGATTATGACTTTTCTCATCATTGATGCATTTGTAATATAGTCAATAAAATATCTGTGATAGGATATATTTAATAAACCCATAACATTATGCAAACCCAAACTGTGGTGAACTCTTTCTCCTGCTGGCTCAGATAAACTTGATGGTGAGCATCTTTGGGCCTCAGTGTTTTCCCCTTATAGAGTTTGCTAGAGAGTTCTTGAAAGGTTCTATAGCAATAGCAATCTGTGACTCCTCAGTGATGATGCTGTTTGTCTGAGAGTGGCCCCCGGTGTAGGGGTGCTGTTACCATAGCTTATTGCACCATCAGTCACAGGCCATGGTGGAACTTAGAACAGACCCACCCACCTCTCTTTAGATGAAAGTCACAAAGACCCAGAGGAACTGTGCACACGATTGAATTAGTTCCATTTCTTGCCTTCCCTAGCCTTCAGTGCTGTGACAAAAATGAATTAAAAACCACCCCTTAAAGTCATTGTTGCAGTTCTAAAGCCAGGGTGAGATTGAGCCCTCAATGGGAAGAGGTGGCCCCAGTCACAGGCTTGTAGCTATGGACACTCAGCATTTTGCAAAGCTCCAGGGAAGCAGAACAAAAGAAACAGCAGCTTTGAAGGTCCCTGCCAAACTCTTCTTACGAGCACAAGATTAGGAGGAAAATAAGGCTTCTAAGAGCATAACCAAGTATTTAATGCCCCCTTGGAGCCCACCAGACAAAAACACAATCATCTTCATCTCTCCACTTAAAAGAAAACACGAAGGACAGTCGCTTTGCCTGATCTCTTTAATTGGATTATAAAGCTTAGATGAAAGTTCTTTTGCAACAAAGTGACCAAAGCTTTATGGTTAGAAAAGTATCAGTCAGGGTAGAGCTCCAGGTCCACCCAAAACTTTCTACATCTTAGATGGTTTCAATGTGTGCAACTTCCGCTACTGCTCTGAAACAATTCAAGAGCAATGGAAGCTCCAACTCATTGGGTGGTAGCCATTAGTAGTTCTCAGTGGATGAATGTTTCTGGATTTTTTTTTTTCACTGTCTTGAAAAACGAACTGGTGATATCAACACACTCCCTGAAAGAAAAGCTGAATAGATTGGCAGCTAGCACACACTGAAGGAATGCATTATGGACATAAGCCCTGTAAATGTTTTCAGTTTCTTTTGGCGAAAAGATACAATATAAGAAAAGACTCGATTTCTGGAGAGTCACTTGAGATGATTTGCATATAGAATGTTTATTGCAGCAGGGCAGATGTGCCTTTGAATAAAGGGAGCCAGGTCTTGTGAATGCTCCAGCTCCAACACTGTTCAGGCAACCAGCAGCTGGAGGTTGTGGCCTGGCTGCTTTGAAAGAAATGATTCACGGGGTTGGGAGAAGGTACAGTCTTCCTTGGAAAGCTGATACAGTTTTAGCTTAATCTGTCATGGGTTGATGCAGCTCGGTTAGGTGTTTCTATGAGGTGAGTATGCTTAAGCTCTTTCAACACCAAGAGGACCATCTGGTTTGTTCTCACTTCCAGAAACTTTTTTTTTAAAGGTGACATGGTATCTACTCCCCTCACCCTTTGCCTTAATTTGAATTGCAATCACAGAACCTACATCCCATTCTTAAAAAAAAGAATTTATTTATTTTTAATGAGAGGGAAAGAGAGGGAGAGAGAGAGAGAGAGAGAGAGAGAGGGAGAGAGAGATTGAGAGAAAAAACAGAGCAATGCTCAGCTCTTGTTTATATTGGTTCTGGGGATTGAACCTGGGACTTTAGAGCCTCAAGCATAACCATTGTGCTATTTCCTCAACCCTACTCCCCTGTCTTTGTGCACTGAATTCTTTTCCCTTCACTCTGGGAGCAGGTTTCTTGCAAAACCTCCTCTGCAGCCAGATTCTAGGAAGCATTTAATTACACGCTTGGGTGGTGGTGGTGGTGGTGGGCTTCACATTTTATGTTTCATTCACAAAGGGTGATGAAAATGCCATGAAAAGTGATGTAGATCTAAGGAAAGGAAATTATCCCCAATTATAAAACCAAACAGATCAATTTCTTAGACTTTATTTCAGATGAGAGAGAGAGAGAAAGAGAGAGAGAGAGAGATATGGAGAGAGAAGCAACCCCTGCCCCAACCCCCAACAGAGTAGCCTTTCTCCTGGAACCCAGGCCCCATAGCTAGCACACTTTAGAGATTTCCCTGCTTCAGCCAAGGTGGCCACAACAGGCTCACAGTGCCTTCTTTTTTGGTTGCCTTTGGGATGAGGTCCCAAAGCTGGGTGCCTACCAGCTCTGCCAGCTGAGCTGCCTCTTTTCTAGCACCTTCCATGGGCTCTTGCTATTCCTCAAGCCTGGCTTTCCATGACCCAAGCTAACGGAACCCTCCCAGTAGGACACAGGTAGTCTGGCACTCTATGGGCTTCCTACACACTCCCATCACAGTCTGGAAATGTGCATTTTCCTGTGCATTTTCCTATGTGCTGATGGGACGGTGGGTGGGATGCATGTTCCAGACTGAACTCAATGCTGTCCTCAGCACTGGGAACAGACTTGGCAATGAAACCGTGTCTAATACACTCTTGGTGACAGATGCATCAACTTTGCAGTTTTCAGAGAAAGACTGTTGTTCTCCATTCTCCTCCCTGATCCATGCAGAATCCTCCAACAACTTGATTTCCATCTGTCTCCTTCTTACATTCTCATTCCCTTTCTCTGTCCTTTCCTCTTCTTACCCCGCTCACTTGTAGAAACTTTATTAGTTTCCTTTTTCCCTCCTCCCATGTTGCCCGAAACAGATGGGTAGAGGATTTCAAATGAATACAGAATTTCACATCACCACTGATGAGATCATTTTGGAATCTTCTAAAATTATTCTTCATGGTTCCATGGCTAGGGAGAAAATATCCCTGGGATTTTGAGAACTGGGTGGCTGCTGCCAGTTTTTATTTTATTGTATGTAGGAACGCATGCATGCATTAGATAGAGACAGAGAGAAATCAAGAAGGAAGGGGGGAGAGAGACACAGAGAAAGAGGAGCACCTGCAGCACTGTTTAACCACTTGTGAAGCTTTCCTCCTGCAGATGGGGACAAGGGTTTCATTGAACCTGGGTCCTTGCACATTGTAACATGTGCTCTCAACCAAGTGTACTACTGACCAGCCCCTTGCTGGTTTTAAGTTGCTATTAAAGAGACAAAGGCTCACCAAGAGAGAGTGCTGGGAATTCTTTAGCAGCAGAGTATATTCAGCAAACAGTACTCACCTGGAGGTGCGCTGGGAAAGAGCTTCTCTCTTTCTCTCTCTCTCTCTCTCTCTCTTTCTCTCTGTGTGGTTACTTGTCACTATATCTAAATGTCACATCTGGAGAACTTGTTTTCCTTTAGACAGTTACAATACCGTCCACCTTGGGTCTACAAGAGAAGGTTTCTTGGCCCTGGAAAGAATGATTTCAATAGAGCAACACTGACATTGTGTTCCCCCTTCCTTCTAAAAAAAAAGTGGGCAAATATGTTTGAAGGCTGATGTCATGCCTTGGGGTATGAGTATGAGAGGCATTTCAGATATTCTTATCTGCTTGCCACAGTCAATGGTCTCATCTGTTACTCTGTGCAGTGAAGTGCATGTGAACTTGACTCTGTCAGAGAAGCAATCTGGGGGCCGAGTGGTGGCACACCTGGTTTAGCACACATGTCACAATGCACAAGGGCTCAGGTTTGAGTCCCTGGCCCCCACTTGCAGGGGGAAGACTTCATGAGTGGTGAAGTAGGGATGCAGGTGTCTCTCTGTCTCTCTCCCTCTCTATACCCCCTTCCCTTCTCAATTTCTGGCTGCCTCTATCCAATAAAGAAATAAAGATAATACAAAAATTAAAAAAAAAGAGGAGCAATCTGAACTTGGTCAGGGTGAAGCCCATCAGTTGAGTATTGAACCATCTCTAGCATGAATATCACAAAACATGCTGTTGGTTTCAAAGTGTGACCCTGGGAACTGCCAGTAACTGCCTTCTCTTCCCACTGATGTCCAGTTCAAGTGCTCACTCTCAGCCCAACAGAGGCTGCCTTGATTGATGCAAAGCTGTCACAAGTCTGAACATCTCCATGCAGGCAGGGAGGGACGTGTTTTTGGTAACCTAGCAACATGGCAACAGCAATATCCTCATGCTGTTTCATTTTTTTTTTTCAGATGAAATGAGAGTCACAATATTTTGTATTTAGGCAGCACAGTCTCCCAGGACCTTCAAGTCTGTTGTGACTCGAGAGAAAGAATCACCAGAATCTGCTCCTTTCGGGATGGCTAGCTTTACTTTACAGGTAATGGAGTCAGAACAAACAGTGGGCCCAGCAGCAGGACCAGCCAGAAAGCCCACAAAAAACAACTTCCAGCCAACATGGAAGACTGAGAGCAAAGAGCCATGCATTTTCCCATTGTTTCTTGTTAAACTTTAGGGAGCAGAGACTCTATTCTTTATACATTTTGAAAACTCTCAGCCTTCCTTATAGATTGCTAAATCATGCATGTGATCAATGGTGTCGCTCAATCTTATAGCCTCCCTCGACAAGAAAACTGCTAGAGGTGCAAGTGTGCAAGCCAGGTTAGTCTCCTCCTCGTGTGATTATTCTCTGGTTTCTGAAAATGGGATGTATCTCCAATATGCAGGTAAATGCTGTTTCTCTCCTTTTTTTTTTTTTTTTTTTTGCTAACAATAGTGCTTTTTTTTTTTTTTAATTGCCATAAAACTTTTGACACTCCTTTCATCTAGAGCGAGGGTCTTTGAAATGCTTCATTGAGTCTGGCTGGGTTTATGCCTGACCCAGCCAATTGTGCATGGTGGGAGTTGTGCCATATGACCTATGAGGCTGACTCATAAAAGGTGATATAGCTGCCTCTGTGCTCACCAGGAGGCTCACATGAGGAGCCCAGGGAAAATATGTGAGATGTCTCATTGCAGAAACCCAGGCCATGTTGGGAGTACGCGCATGGTGCTCTGCTTCTCCTCAACTGAGCTCAGTCTTCCTGTCATTCCCATCCAGGCACCAGATATGTGAGTGAAATTTCCAGAAAAGTATCATGAACCTCAGTTGTTCTACTCTTTGCCATGCCAAGCCCCTGACATTGTGAAACACACAGATACAGACACACATAGACACACAATTTTTTTAGACTGAGACAGAGACAGAGAGAGACAGTACAAGAACACAGCACTGAAACTTCCTTTAATGTGGTAGGGGCTGGGTTCAAGCCTGAGTCATGCATATAGCAAAGTAATACATTAAGTGAGCTTTTTGCCTGCCCATAAAATGGATAATACTCACCTTTGCTGTGCCCTTTTTTTGGTGCCTATTTTGTTAATTAGTTATCCTTTGATTGCTCTCACACTGGTTTACACCACCATAGTTTAAAAAATATTTTTATTAGTGATTTAATATAATTTTATAAAATTGTCAGATTTCAGGAGTATTTTCACATCCACTTATGGTACATGTGAGTCACCATACCTCCTCCCCACAAAGTTCTGTGCCTCCTCCCAACTGTTCTTGCCCCGTAACCTTCTTACTTCTCATATTGTACAAGAGACAGGTTGTTTCTTCCTCTCTCTCCTTCTCTTCCTCCACTTCCTCCTCCTCTCCCTCCTTCTTTGCAAGGCCATTTGCTTTAAGTCATCTACGTTCCACACGTGTGTGAAACTATCTAGTTGTTGTCTTTCACCTCTTTACTCATTTCACTCATCATAATCACCTCTAATTCTCCCAATTTGGTCCCAAAATTATATAATCTTATCTCTTTTTGATTGCAGAGTAGTGTTCCATAGTGTATATGTGCCAGAACTTTTAAAAATCCAATTATCTGTCATTGGGTATTCAGGTTGTTTCCATGCTTTAACTGCTGAGCATAACATAGCGGGACATATATTCTTGTGAATTTGTACTTCCATGTTCTTTGAGTAAATGCCTAGGAACCACTGTAGATGTTTTAGGAGTAGGAATTGGTGTGGTTCATACCACATCCAGCATGGAAACCTCAGTCCCTCTCTACCAAAGCCCTCCTTGCACCTTCCATACTTTGCTCCACCCATCCCTCTTGCTTTTAACTGTTTATTTATAAATTTACTTAAGCTTGTGGAAATGAAAAGAATAACTTCTAGGGTTGTTGGAAAAAGTAGATAAGCTTGTGATCAACATAAGTCTCAGTCAATACCTTATTTTAGACATTTTCTTTGATTTGAATAATAAAGTGAATGCCTAACTTTATTTACTTATTTATCTATTTATTTATTTTTATTGCCATCAGGGTTATCTCTGGGGCTTGGTGCCTGCATGATGAGTCCTTTGCTCCTGGTGGCCAATTTTTCTTCTCCTTCTCCTTCTCCTTCTCCTTCTCCTTCTCCTTCTCCTTCTCCTTCTCCTTCTCCTTCTCCTTCTCCTTCTCCTTCTCCTTCTCCTTCTCCTCCTCCTCCTCCTCCTCCTCCTCCTCCTCCTTCTCCTTCTCCTTCTCCTTCTCCTTCCCCTTCCCCTTCTCCTCCCCCTCCCCTCCCTCTTCTTCTTCTTCTTCTTCTTCTTCTTCTTCTTCTTCTTCTTCTTCTTCTTCTTCTTCTTCTTCTTCTTCTTCTTCTTCTTCTTCTTCTTCTTCCAAAGAGTTTCAACAATAGCAGCCTGTACCGTTTTTACCTTTTTCCTCCCTTCTCCCCTTCTCCCTGGCTCCTGCCCCCTTTCTGTTTCTCCCATGTTCTGCATTAATTAATCTCCCCCTAACCTCTGCAGACTCCACTAGACTGTACAGTCAGGTCACAGAGAATTCCCAGTCTGAGTGTGAAGGAAGCTCCAAACTAACCATTTTCTATGGGCTACAATTCTTCTTCTAGCGTTTGCTCTTCTTCCGTAGCCAGTCAACAGCGTCAGGTTGAGCCTGATGTAAAGTTTCGAGACCTCCTTTGAATCTGGAGAGGTGGCAGTCGTTGACTATGTGGGTCATAGTCTGTCTGTAGCCGCAGGGGCAGTTCGGGTCGTCTCTGGCTACAATGATATTCATAGAGGATCCCTCTCTCTTTATCCCTCTCTCTCTCTCTCTCTCTCTCTCTCTCTCTCCTTGTGTTCTAGAAATTTGAATGTTAGGCTTGTGTCAGATGAATTTATTGTAGACAGTAATTGCTGAATGCATTATAGTTGAGTAATCAGAATATTTAATCTACAACAGATTCCCATTGATAGCCAGGATCACATTGTAATTTATATGATTGGCCATAGAATATCTTAGTCTTCTGTTATTAAGAGATCCAAGGTGGCACTTGACTTTGCCTTTGATTGGAGTCAACACTTAGTGATCTTCCCAGCTCCCACACCATGCTTTGAGAAGTGCCCCTTCCCTCACAAGACTGAAAACTTGGACTGTCTGACTCCCTCACTGGCCACAGTTGGCTAGACCGATGATAAACCCAAACAGAACCAAGCAGATTTGTTTCCCTGGGAGTATGACACTGAGAATCCTACCCTGTCAATGTGTGCTGGCCTTTGGAAGAGACTGGGGTCTTGGAAGTGGTGGCTTGTTCACCTTCTGTTTCCACTGTGCATGAGAAGCATCAAAGACTGGTCTTTAGAGGGACAGAGAAACAGATTTCAAAAGAACTTTCCTCACTGGGCCTTCTATCTCTCTGACCCTGTCTTTCTCCTGCCAGCTGAGGTACTCCTATCCTTTATAAACTCTCTTTCTTCTTCCTACTGTTCTAAGTTAAGCTGAGTCACTTTCTGTGTTAAATCAAAGAGTTTCAACAATAGCAGCCTGTACCGTTTTTACCTTTTTCCTCCCTTCTCCCCCTTTCCCTGGCTCCTGCCCCCTTTCTGTTTCTCCCATGTTCTGCATTAATTAATCTCCCCCTAACCTCTGCAGACTCCACTAGACTGTGCAGTCAGGTCACAGAGAATTCCCATTCTAACCTAAAGCCATTTTCTCGCCAAGAAGTTCCATACCTCCAAACCTTTGTCTTTGAAGGGTCAATGAAACTGAAGGGTCTACCTCCCAGGATAGAGCTCACAATCTATCATCTGAAAAAAAGCAGCAGAATGATTGTTCTTCCCTAAAGGCAGCCTCCTCTTGGTTAAGTACATATGTCTGGTTTCATTTGTGTGCTTGTCAACAGCTCCTTTCACTGGGGAGGGAAAAGGCAGCACCCAAAAGACAAGGGAAAACAAGAGAGTCTTGTGGCCTTTTTTGAAATGTCTCTTCATCTGTCTTCAATATTCTTTAATAGAGAGGACTTGACAGTTCCTCTACCTGCCAGTCAGAGAGAGCTAAAATGCCACTCATTTGCTTAAGTGTATTTGATAAATCTCCACTCTCATAAATCTCCAAGTACTCTTGCCTGTAAAGGCATAGAGACAATAACAAAAAGCTGGGAAGAATGCAAATTTCCAGAAGTAGGAGAATGGTCAGGTCAACTATAATACACTTACAAGTTAGAGATCCAAGGTGCTACTAAAAGGAATGATTAAAAAAAAAGAGATATGGGAGGACAGGAGAAATAGCTCACTTGGAGTGTGCTGCTGTGCTCTGTGTGTGACCTGGGTTCGAGCCTGACCCCCACCACATTGAAGGAAGCTTTGATGCTGTGGTCTCTCTTGCTCTCTCACAATCTCAAGCTACAAAATAAAATAAAATAACAATTAAAATGGTAGGCATGAGGCTGGGAGATAGTTCACCCAGTAGGCTATGTGCCTTGCCCTATGCATGACTGACTGGAACCCTGACACCACATGGGAGTGTCACAGCACTGCAGAAGGCTTTGATGCTATGGTGCCTTCTCTCTCTCTCTCTCTGGAATGAAAGTATGAAAAAGTTAGCAAAATTATTCATGTATGAGGTCACTAGTCACCATACATGTGTATGTATACTATTATAGTATGAACTCTACCTGAGGCAAATGTTGCTAATTACCCTTTCCCTCTCAAATAAACCTGCCCTTTTCCATGGCTTTTAGCTGGACATAGAGCTGTTTTTTTTTTTTTTTTTTTTTTGCCATCAGGGTAGTAGACACTGGGGCTTGGTGCCAGTGTGATCCCATTATCCCATTACTCCTAGAGCGTTTTTTTTTTTTTTTGAAGGGACACACACACACTACTCTGTTACTTGTGAAGCTTCCCTTCTACAGTTGGGGACAAGGTCTTGAACCTGGCATCCAGCACATGGTAATGCGTGCTCTTACTGGGTGTGCCACCACCCGATTCCTAGATGGCATCTTTAGCTTGACATAGGCAGAGGTTGTCTGGTATAACGGAAAGAACATGAACTCTAGAAGTAGGCAGTTGGGGATTCAAATCCTCACTACAACAGGGTGTTCCCATTTTTGTGGTACTATTTTTGTTGAGGGCCACAAGACCAGGATATGAACATCCATTACAAAGCAAGGCATATGACCACCACACAGGATTTGCAAGAATGTGAGCATGATTGCTTTGGGGTCTTTTCACACATGTCCATGGGCTCATCAGTAAACACACCTGTCTCAGGACAAACATTTGACAGAGTGTCCTCCAATGTGATAGGGGCTGGGTTTAGAGATGGATTGTGCACATGGCAGTTCTCACTATCTGGGTGAGCTATTTTGACAACCATAGGCTGGAGTATTTTTTATTTCACAAGTTCCAGGCTTGCAGGATTCACCTTCAAAGGTGCCTTTGTCTGAATGTTTCTGCCCTGACTTCTCTCTGCCCTTAGAGCCTAGGAGAAGTGGCCTCAGCTTGGAGAATGAGAAAGACTTGTTGTTTTATTGTTGTTCTTATTGATGTCGTTGTTGGATAGGACTGAGAGAAATGGAGAGAGGAGGGGAAGACAGAGAGGGGGAGAGAAAGATAGATACATGCAGACCTTCTTCACCGCCTGTGAAGTGGCTCCCCTGCAGGTGGGGAGCCGGGGGCTTGAACCAGGATACTTAGGTCTGTCCTTGTGGTTTGTGCCACCTGTGCTTAACCAGCTGCGCTACCACCCGACTCCCTGCTTTTTTTTTTTTTTTTTTTTTGTCATCACTAGTGCTTCACTATTCTGGATTGACTTCTTCAGGCAGAGAGACACAGGGGAGAGAGAGAGAGAGAGACCCCACAGCACTGAAGCATCCCCCAGTGCGGTAGTGACTGGGTTTGAGCCTGAGTGTAGAGCATGGAAAAGCAGGCACCCTCCCAGCTGCTCTGTCTCGCTGGCTCCATGACTGTCATATTTTCAAAGGTAGAGATTTTATGAAGCAATTTGTATGACCATAATCCAATACAATTAAAAACACACACTGGCAAGTAACTGAGACTCCACTACATGGAAAATAAGAATAAACAGAAAATACTCAGTATATTAAAAAAAAAATCAGGCCAGGTAGTGGCTTACCTGACTGAACACACATGTTACAATGCACAAGGACCTGGGTTCAAGCCCCTAGTCCCCCCTTGTAGGGGGAATAGCTTCATGAGCTTTCAAGCAGTGCTGCTGGTCTCTCTCTTCTTCTCTATCTCCTACTCCCCTCTCAGATTTCTCTGTTCAAAAATAAATAAAACATTTACAAAATGCTTAAAGAAGATCTATTGAAAATCAAAATGGAGTTTGCAACTACTTTGAAGACAGTGAAAAATGATACCTTGCATACCTCACAGTCACTGCAAAGCTGTTCTCACCAAAAAAAAAATCATAGCTTCACATTAAAGAATAAAGCCTGAAATGAAGACACACATCACCTCTCTTTAATAGAAAACCCTAATACCTCAAAATAAAACAGGAAGTGAGAACTATCCCATTTCATAGACTCCGAGGCCCATTTTATTTTTCATTTTGACATTTCTGAAATCAAAATAGGTCCTCAATTTCTGTTGGTCCTATAGGAGTGTGACCTTGTTGTTACTGCCTGTGCGTGTAAGAACTTGGCTGTTCCTGCTGGTGGCAGGATTGAAATCTCTTGGTATGTCACTCAAAAAACCATTTAAGCACTTCTGGAAGAAAGCATATGACTATGGGCTGATGTCTGAAATATTCTGAGTGAATATTTGTTATTAGTTCCAGCATGCAAGAACTTGAAACTTGCAGAATGCATATGGGCAATTTTGAAGAAAATCTTGGAAACATCAGTAACAACAGTGACTTTTTAAAGAAATGCTGTGTCATCACTGAGGACACTGTCCTGTGGGAAGATTGGGGACACTGATGATTGAGTAGGCTGTGACATACATTGAGAATCTAGGGGCTAGATTCTCAATGGAAAGATGTATTAGAAACCCTTTCTGTAGTATTAAATATTCCTCTTATGGCTAGAGATGATTGAAATTCATGCTGAAACAAACCTAAACGAACTCTCCCAATGAGTCCAAAAATAAACATTCTCCCTGATAAGAAGGCTTATGCCCTAGATTAGGTGAAAGTGCTTTGCTTTTTCTTAGTGGTATCCAAAATAATGAAACCTGGTAGCATAGCCAAAAGCTAAGACTAATGAAATGTAAAACCTTTTGCGAGAGCTGCATGTATAGGGGAATTTGGTTTTCAGTAGGGAAACAATGTTTTATAGACAGATATTGATTATAAAGATATATACCTGAAACTTACATAATGCTGTAAAGTGATGTTACTTAAAAAAACTAAACAAACAAACAAAACAATCAAAACAAACCAAGCCAGAAGCCCAGGACTGGGAAAGTGGCTCAGAGGTGGAGAGTATGGCTTGCCTGCCTCATGAGTCCCTGAGCTTGATTCACAGAACTCCAGAGAAACAAGAAAGAAAAAATCAGATGTGGGAAGAAGTGGTGTGCTCTGCCATCTCTTTCACAACAAGAAAAAGCAACAATAAAAACTAGATTCTTGAAAACAGCAACTATGTACATATAAACTCTCCATGTGCCTGACTCAGGATGAGAGTGGATACACAAGATTAGGAGCAGGAAAAGAGAATGCAGAACAAAACAACCAGAAAGTATTATAGGTGATCAGGCATGACAGCCCATTTTGAAATCAAGGACAGGGGCTGGAAAATTAAAAAAATAGTTTATTTATTAGATAGAGAAGAGATAATTTTAGAGCTTGCTTGGAGACTCGAGCAGGGAAGTGCAGTTACTCAACTTCTTTCACCAAGAGCGCGCAGCTTCTGGAGGGACACAGAGGGAGTTGTGAGGGAGGAAGGGACCACTCAATCAACCCTTGGTGATCAGTGGGGTGACAGATGTCACAGCCAGACTGTCCTCACATCCAAAGAATAGGGAATTTGAGAGGGAAGAGTGAGACAGAAAGGGAGATAGAAAGAGATACCTACAGACTTGCTTCACCACTTGTAATGCTTCCTGTGTGCAGGTGGGGACTGCCACTTGAGCTCAGATCTTTTTGCCCATTGTGACAAATATGCTCAACTAGGTGTGGCCTGGAAAACCACATGACCCTGGCAACCCCCCCCTTTTTTTTAAACAAAACAAAACAAAACAATCATTTTACTTAAAATTTTTTAAAATTATATTTATTTATTGGATAGAGACAGTCAAAAATTGAAAGGGGAGTGGCAGACAGAGAGGGTGAGAGACAGAGAGACAACTGCAGAAGAGACAATTTCTTCATCACTTGTGAAGCTTTTCCCCTGCAGGTGGGGACCGGGCGCTTGAACACAGGTCCTTGTGCATTGTAACATGTGTGCTCAACCAGGTGAGCCACTACCTGGCCCCCCCCTTTTTTAAAATTAAATTGGCACTAAGGTCTTGTGTATGCATGACACCACTGCCCTGTTACTTTATCAGTTCCTTATTTTGGAGAAAGAGAGCACTACCAGAGCACCACCCCACCACCCACGGAGTTCCTCCAGTGCTATTCTTGATGGTCTCATGTAGAGTTAAGTTAGGTCTCAAGCCCAACCAGCCTTGTGTGTGGAAAGTTGCACTCTACGAGGTGAGCCCTTTCCTTTCCTTTCCTTTCCTTTCCTTTCCTTTCCTTTCCTTTCCTTTCCTTTCCTTTCCTTTCCTTTCCTTTCCTTTCCTTTTCCTTTCCTTTCCTTTCCTTTCCTTTCCTTTCCTTTCCTTCCCTTCCCTTCCCTTCCCTTCCCTTCCCTTCCCTTCCCTTCCCTTCCCTTCCCATCCCTTCCCTTCCTTTCCTTTCCTTTCCTTCCTTTCCTTTCCTCCTCTCACCTCCTCTCCCCTCCCCTCTCCTCTCCTCTCCTTTCTTTTCCTTTCCTTTTCTTTCTTTTTAAATTTATTTATTAATGAGAAAGATAGGAGCAGAGAAAGAACCAGATAGCACTCTGGTACATGTACTGCTGCTGGGGATCGAACTCAGGACCTCACACTTGAGGGTCCAATGTTTTATTCACTGTGCCACCTCTTGGACCATGGTGAGCTATTTTCTAGCCCCTGGAAAATCATTTTTGTATGGAATCCTGAACTATATATCTAGTTATTACAAGCTAAATTGAAAATCTTATGTATTTAGAGAACTATTTAAAATTTAACCATTTCTTTTTCTTTTTTTTTTTTTTGCCACCAGTGTTATTGCTGGGACTTGCTGCCTGCATAATGAATCCACTGCTCCTGGTGACCATATTCTTAGTTAAAAAAAATTGATAGGACAGATAGAAATTGAGGGGGGGGATATAGAGAGGGAGAGAGATATCCCTGCTGATCTGTTTCTCTGCTTGTGAAGCTTCCTCCCTGCAGGTGGGTATCGGGGGCTCCAACCTGGGTCTTCAGGCATGGAAATGTGTGTGTCCAGCTGTATGTGCCATTGTCCAGTCCCTAAATTTAACCATTAATTTTTTTTTCACTATTAGATGACTGGCTGTAGAAAAGCAGACTGTGAGCTAGATTTGATGAGTGAGCCATTGCTCTTGATTGTTGAGCAAATCTAGAAGAATGTGCTCAAACCACTGTGCCAACTCCCAATCAATGGGCAGGTGCCATCACCCCATTTTGCCAGCTTAGAATTGCCATCAAGAACTGTCGTCTTTCAAAGCTATACAAAGCTTCATACCTCATGTCTCAGTGTATGTGTTGATACAAACTTTAGCCTGCCTTAAAAAAAAATACATGTTTTGTTGTAAAACAGGACGAAGATTTCTGTATAACCTTTAAGAAAAATCCCTGGCTCCTGGAAACTCAGTTAATCAACAGTTTGCGGGGGTTGCTTGGCAATCACTGTGCCTGCTCAGGAGTTTCTGCATTGTGAGCAAATCTAACATACAGATGGTTTTCGGATGTAATGGGATTTTTATGAATGCTAAGCTGAGCAATTAAGGAGGTTAGAGTAACACTGGATTTTGCCAATAAACATTTATTAATTTATCATTTGGGGCTTTCTTTCAATAGTTGGGAATCTGTTTTGTACTGTGGTCTCAAACACTTTTGTGGGTCTCCTGAAGAGCTCTGTGACTTGGGTGCTGGGACAGGAGAGTCTGGAGAGATGGCAGTGCTGTGGGAAGGAGACTGAGCCTGTGTGTATGAAAGCTGACGGGGGGGGGGGGGGGGAGGGCGCAGGTGACGCCTCAAGAGAAACAGCATCTCAGGAGTCTCCTTCCTGCTCTGGACTCTGGACCTTCTACATCCTGCTGATACCTCACCTAACATGTTTTTCACCTGAATCTCTGGAGTAGGGGCCTCACCACTTTGGCCTTTGTTTCAACAAAACTGCTTAAGCAATGTTAACTTCTTACTTTTCTGCTTACTTGACAATTCTACCCCTCTGCTTTATTACATGTCCTCTTTCCTCTTTTTTCACCAGAGCCATTGCTGGGACTCAATGCCCGCACGACTCACCTTTCCTCAAGCCCATTTTTTTAAAGCTTTTTTTTCTTTCTTTTTGATAGAGGATGGGAGACAGAACCAGGTAGGGAGAGAGGCAGAGAGAAGGAGAAACACCTGCAGCACTGTTCTCTCACTTGTGAAGCTTCCCCTCTGTGGGTGGAGACACTTGGGGGCTCAGTCCTGTCTCTGTCTCACATCAAAATCTGCAAGGGACTTCTTTTTCATGAGCTGTGTACTTTCCCAGTATAGATTCTTAAGCATTTTTAAAGGGTAGTTTTGTGTTTTCTTTGGGGTAAAACACTATTCTGGATATATTTTCCTTATCAAACCCAAGAAAACCATGAGTATCAGCTTCACTGTTACTTTGCAGACCACTGACATTAGAAAAAATTTCCTTTATAATTTTGGTCCATACTCCCAGAATGATAAAGAATAGGGAAGTTTCCAATGGAGGGGATGGGATACGGAACTCTGGTGGTGGGAACTGTATGGAATTGTACTCCTGTTATCTTACAATCTTGTTATTACTAATAAAAATAATAAATCACTAATAAAAATTAAAGGGAGTTGGGCGATAGCACAGCGGGTTAAGTGCAGGTGGCGCAGAGTGCAAGGACTGGCCTAAGGATCCCGGTTTGAGCCCCCGGATCCCCAACTGCAGGGGAGTCGCTTCACAGGTGGTGAAGCAGGTCTATAGGTGTCTGTCTTTCTCTCCCTCTCTCTGTCTTCCCCTCCTCTCTCCATTTCACTCTGTCCTGTCCAACAGTGACAACATCAATAATAACTACAACAATAAAACAACAAAAGGGCACCAAAAGGGAATAAATATTTAAAAATTTAAAATAAACATATAATAAATAAATCATAAAAAGATATTTTAGAACTTTGACATAATGTCTCATCAGAAAGTCCACCATGCCTTTAGTAGTAGTATGCCCTTCAGTTCTGAAATGTCTTTCATCTCCTCTGAGGGATGAGGTCTCTGTATCAGTCTTCAGTTTTGTTGCCTGATGTGGGGGCAAGTGTAGCTTGTTTCTTGTTAGATTTCTTCTTTTTAAATCCTTGAAAGCACTTAGTGATTGCTTTGTGAGATGGAATGGAGCCTCTGTTTCTCTAACAACAAATATTTGCTTCACAAATGTCAAACCTACACCTCACTCCTTAGCTTCTTTTTACTTACACAATAGCTCATTGTTTGAATGTCAGAATGTGGGATGCTCTTCTGAAGACCTCCTGAACAGCACTGAATCCCAATGCCTGCTTGCTGTTGCCACTGAATACAGTCAAAATGATGACAATACGTACAGCTGTGACTAAACTTGTCACGCACAGGCGGTGACAACTGTGCCATGATCGCCTTGATACTGCGCCTTGGTTTTGATGTTAGAGATACTCAAACGTGGGTGAGAAGAAGCACATTGCAGACGTGATGATGAACTATGGAACATCCATATAGCACGATGTCTGCAGCCCCCCTGCACCCGTGACACTCCCTTGCCACTCCCCAAGAATTCAGGGCACAGAGTGTGCTCAGGTACAGGGAGGCTGGGAGTGGCCTGAGTGGTTTTAATTAGATCAGAGCCATGGATCCAGCTCTTTGCTGAGCTGGCTGTTCGGCATGAATGGTCACCATGTTGGTTTTCTTAGTGCTAATTGGACAAATGCTTGCGTCATATGTCCCTTTCTGCATTTGTTTTCTGCTTCACTGCTCTCTTCAGCAAGACAGTAAGATATTGATTACTGGAGAGGAAGTGGTGTGTGTGTGTGTCTGTGTGTGTGTGTGTGTGTGTGTGTTAGAGAGAGAGAGAAGGGGAAGAGAAAAGGGAGAAAAAAGAAAAGGAGAGAGAAAGCAAAGGGGGGCAGGAGGAAAGGAGGGAGGAGAGACTGGATGGTCTTGAGTTTACTGAAGACAAACACTGGCCTTTACAAATGTCACTTCCTGAAAAAGGATGAGTTCCTGTCGGCCACATGAAGTCCAGGGGGAAGACATAGCCTGGTGAGAGTCAGAGCAAGTCCCTTCCAGGTACCCTCAATGAGATGAGGTCTGTTTCCCATTGATTCTGCATCTCATCCCAGCAAACCTCAGTAAACAAGTCCAGGGCCCAGGCCAGATAGCCCTTGGAGGCACAGATTTCCAGGGGGCAGGAAAAGGAAACAAGGCGTGGGAACCATCCTGCTGACAGGAAGCCAGTGAGAGAAAAGCACTTGATGTGGAGGATTCACCGGAGGAGTTGGGCTTTCGGCAGGCACAGCTCCCCTCTGCCCCATTTGCTTCTTCCGCAGGTGGTCCTGGCCCACCTGCTCCCTGTAGTTCTTTGACACATGACACAAACTATACAAACGTCAATGTGTCCCCACCTGCAGGGAGGAAGCCTCACTAGGCATAAAGTAGTGCTACAGGTGTCTTCCTCTCTCTCTGCCCTCAGTTTATGTCCTATCAAATAAAATAAACTTTTAAAAAAAGTTTAAAAAGTACAATGTCAGTGTGTCAACTGTGGGAAGGACAGATAGGATTGACTGATGTCTGTCCCCACCCTGTCAGCGTTTGTCCTTTGAGTGTTCCCATTTTTATGCTTCACCATTTTCTTCCTTTGTTTCAAATTATTTATTTACTTGGAAGAGACACAGAGGAACTAAGAGGGAAATGTGAGACACAGAGGGAGAGAGAAAGAGAGACATCTGCAGCTCTGCTTGACTGCTTGTGAAGCTTTCCCCCTGCAGGTGGGGACTGGGGGCTTGAACCTGGGTCTTTGCACATTATAACATATGTGCACACTAATGTGTTTGCCACCTTTCAGGCTCTACCCTTTTCTTCCTGAGGAGAGTGGGCCTTCCTTTCCTTCTTTCCTTCCTTCCTTCCTTCCTTCCTTCCTTCCTTCCTTCCTTCCTTCCTTCCTTCTTTCCTTCCTCCCTTCCTCCCTTTCTCTCTTTCCCTCTCTCCATCCATCCCTTTCCCTCCTTTCCTTCTTTCCTTCCTACCTTCCTCTTCCTTCTTCATCTCTGTTTTTTTTTGTATGTTTTATTTACAAATAGATTAGGCTACCACCTACTTATTACCACAAAGTTGCCCATGGACAGGACCCAGCCTGTAACTCATACTACAGTTGGGCTCCCCAAATGTCATCTTCCTTCCAGGTTCCTCTCTCTCCCTTGTGTGGAACCTCAATTTGTCCAGTCCCTAATTGCTTCCTGAGCCTCCACATCTCACTTTTCCCAACCTCCATCTATCCCTACCACCACCCTGCTCTTCCTGTTTCCTTAATTCACAGGGTTTCAAGACTGATCACTGGCCCTCTTCATGGACATTTCTTCCATCTTCCACTTCCTCTGTCACTCTCACACTTAATCATTCCTGTTCCCTGCTCAACCCTGCCCAGCCTCTCACCACTCTCAGCATAAACCCCAATTCCTAACCCTGAGATCCCATCCTGACCTCTGGCCCACCCACTTGCTTACCCCACCCTTCCCCCTTAGTCTCTGGGGTCCTCACCTTGCTGTGGAGTGCTTGCTCATCCATTTTCCCTTCTCCATGGGGGTCCCTTAGGCTCTGCACAGGCTCTTCTCTGTTTGGAATACAGTTGACCTGTCCTCCCCACTTCCACTCCCCCTCCCCTGACTGGGTTGTCCATTTCAACTCAGTTGACACTTCTTATTTTGCTTTTTAAAAAGATTTAGTTAATTATAGAACCAGAGCACCGTTCAGGCATATGTCCTGCTGGGAGTTGAGGGATTGAATTTGGGATCTCACACTTGTCTGCCAGTCTTGTGCCCCTTTTATCCTGTGGTTTTGTCAACGCTTTCTTTTTATAAATAAAATGAAAAAAATAAAGTAAATCCCTTTCCTCTAAACTCTTAAGCATTTCTTAACCACAGTGCTTCCCACATTCCCTTACAAAGGACTTTTCCCTACTCTGTCTCCAGCAGAGATCCCATTAAGTCTGGCCCACTGTAGTGAAACAATATGTTTCCTGGAAGAGTGGGAGAAGGAAGGGGGAGTGTAGAAGAGCCTGGTCCTCATTTTGATGGGGACACAACTAGCAGCTCAATAGTTCTTTACACACCACCTCTTGTCTCAGTCCTTGTCACCAGGGCCTTTCCAGCTGGAGGTGAGTTACTTGCACTCCATTATGCTTGTCCTCATGTGGAAATGAGTGTCTCTCCAGAATTGAATAGCTGTGTCCCAAAGGTCAGATGCCTTCACCCCCCTGTTCTATGACAGTGGAGAGAAGGCCCACTTTTCAGTCAGGAGAACCAGAAGAATGAACATTGGGACGCATGAGCGAAAGAACTCTGACTTCAGTCTTTCTAGCTGTATAGCACTTAGCTTTCTTGCATCCATTTTTATTGTCAAGAGCTTTGCAGTGGTAGCATCTGTCTCTTCCATCTCATGCTCTGTCATTATTTCCTATTTCTCTGTAAGAGAGAAGAGAATTTGACATCATATGAGTATATCTTTAGATCAGTGAATGCTTTGAAAGTATGTGGTGTACTTGAAAACATTAACAACAACAATGAAAAAACCTTTTTTTTTAAACATTGTTGAGACTTCTGAATCTCAGATTCTTCTGAATGCATTTCAGATCTAGGTAGCTCTGACCAACTGATTTTTTTCATATTTATTTATTTATTTTCCCTTTTGTTGCCCTTGTTGTTTTATTGTTGTAGTTATTATTGTTGTTGTTATTGATGTTGTCATTGTTGGATAGGACAGAGAGAAATGGACAGAGAGGGGGAGAGAAAGATAGACTTCTGTAGACCTGCTTCACTGCCTGTGAAGTGACTCCCCTGCAGGTGGGGAGCCTGGGGCTCTAACCTGGATCCTTAGGCTGGTCCTTGTGCTTTGCACCATGTGCGTTTAACCTGCTGCATTACCGCCTGAATCCCCCAACTGAATTTTTAAAACGTCTATCTTCAGCTCTTGCAGGGACTTTGAACACATTATTTGCTTTGTTTGGTGTATTTCTGGTGGTGTGACTTATTTCCGTGAATAAACACTTCCAGCAATGGGGAGGGGGGCAATGTAGCATTTATGAGGAGACTCACTCCTTTCTCCCAATGATGACTTATATGTATGCCCTGCTTTTTCAGGCAATTATAACCTTATTATCAGCTGAAAGTTACTTTTAGATGGTGCTTAATGCCTTTTGGTTCTTTAAAGTATCCTGTAAGTGCAAGAAGGCCAGCCCCATTCCTTACTGTGTGAACCTGACAAGGGAGGCTAATAGATTTCTCCAAGGTTGTACAACAGTGAGTGGCCAAGCTGGGCCCTGACATGCTGTCACTACAAGATTCTGCTAACTGCCCTGGCAACCCGGCTGCTCATCATTCAGGGGATAGTCGACCTTTATCAGTCTTTCCTCTTGTCAGATGACAGTTTTCTTCTCCTTTTTCTCAACACACAGGAGATCTGGCCTCCTTTAAAGCTGACCTCGGGGGCCTTTAATTCACATACTCATCAGCCTTGGGAATCCAAGTGACACGGAAAGGGCACACTGTAGTTGGGTGTGTATAGATGTCTTTTTCCAGGTGTCCCCAGCCTATGGGTGACCTGGGCTGACACCCTCAGGAAGTCCAGAATTTTCTATGTAGTAGATTTTCTCTCTTATATTTATTTGTTATTTATAGGATTCTGGGAAATGAATCCTGGGCTTCATATATGCATGCCACCAAGGATGAGTTTTTTCCACGGCTCAGTTTTTCCGCATTTATTTCAAGAGGCAGAGAGATACAGAGAGAAAGAGGAAGGAGAGGAGAAAGATGATAACAGTGCTCCACCATCCCAAGCACACCCTGTGGTGCTGGACTTGAATCTAGACCCCCACAACACTTGTGCTCTCCTGCATGAGCTATCTCCTAGGCCCTTCCGTGACATAGTCTAAAAACATCCTCCAACTCGACTTTGTATTTAATCACTTCAGAATGAGGCGCAGACCTGGTTATTTAAAAGAAAAAAAAAAACTATTAAATGATGTTAATATGTGGCCAGGCTTAAAACTGGCAGTTGTGACTATCTTGCCCACTGGGCCTGGAACTACTTTGTCTTTCAACACAGACTTCAGAGAGTGGTGGTCAAATAGGTTAGAACTTTGCTCTTTCTTCGATTCCATACTTCTTATACTCTGCAGATGAAGAAAGGATGTCAGCTTTTCCTTGGGAACGACATCCTTATGATCTAACTTTTTTTCTGTGAGGAGATGAGACCAATGGCGTTGCTCAAGAAACTTTGAAACTCTCAGATGGGTAGAGCTGGGATGGAGCAGACTGGTGAGCCTGGCCTGGAGCTGAGGGTGTTGGTGGTGGGGAATTATGCCTTTTGGCCTGCCAGAAGCCCTGGAAATAAAGCAGTGGGTGAAAGGGACTAGGAGCTGTAACATATTTAGTCTTTCCAGACGCTTTTGATAAACTTCTCTATAATGAGGCAACTTGGTTGCTAGGAGAAGTGGGGACAGAACTGTCCAGCCACGAAGACTGAGGGCAGATGAGACAAGGGGCCATTTCCATGTCGACAGCTTCTGTGAGGACCTGCGTCACAATCTTCTCAATCAACACTGTGTATTTTTAAAGATTTTCTTCACTCCTTTTCCCTCTTCCTTTTTCTTTAATACTAAGGACTTGTACATTGGGACACCATCATTCATCTCTCTCCTCAGGTTAAATTTCTCACTTTTATCTTAGAGAGAGAAGAGAGATACAGCCCAGTCCCACACTACCATACTTGGTGCTTCTAGTTTCATCATCCATCTCTTCTGAGTTTAACAGATTCGAATAAGGCCTGAGTTAGTCTCCAAGTCCCCCCTCCCTATTAGCTGGGAGGGTGCTCCATTCACTGACCTTGAGGCCATCAGTGGCCATCAGCTGGCCCTCCCATCTTCCATCTACAATGTTTATGTGTGAATTGAGTGGTCAGCTTTGTATTAGTCTTAATGGTCTGAAGTCAAAGTTGTCTAAAGACCAGGTAAGTTCCTGCTGTACATTGGGGTTACACATTTCTCCTCCTCCCCCAGGGTGACCCCTGAATGCCCCTAAAAGAGTCTCACTGGCTTTGCTAGGGGGAGGTCTGGTGTTCCAGTCTTGTGTTATGGCCTAAGGTGCCTCCTGGCTGATTCCCACCTTGGTCTTTCCTCCAATGACACCCACCTGGTTGAGGCAGTTGGAAGTTGACTCAGAGGAAGAGCAAAGGACTTGAATGTATGAGGTCCAAGGTTCTTTCTTCCCAGATGTGGTTCACAGATCACCACTGGGCATTAGTTCAGATAAAGAACTCCCTTTTTAAAAAGGCCATCAGGCACCAAAGATTCCAGGTTCAATTCCCAGCACCACAATAAGTCAGAACAGAATAGTTCCCTGGTAAATTAATAAATACATTTGATAATAGGACTTTTTAATATTGGATTCATTTTGACTATGTATTCATTACATTCGAAATATGTTGCTAGTTGTCTGCTGTGTGCTGCATGCTTTTCTATTATTTAATTGACCCAGAAATACATCAGCAAATAAATCTGGGAAAAAAAGCCACCAGGTATACTTAGCAAAAGAAGTACAGAAGTGAAAGGCAACTACCAGATGGTATCATTCACATGTGGAATCTAGAGAACTGAAGCTCATGGATTAAGAAAAAAAAAGGATAAACAAAAAACAGAAGCAAATAAATTCTCTCTATGACTTTGTGAAAACCATAGTGGTTAACACTGGAAGGAAGGAGACACAGAACTTAAGTGGTGGGTATGGGGTGGAACTTTACTGTGTAATACTACAATCTGATAAACTGCTATTAGTCACAAATAAAAAAAAATGGCTTGAAAAAGTCTGAATAAAAAAAAGACATCAGGGCTGAGCAAACACTCTCAGAACAGAGGTCTGTGCTCCCATCTCTGCTCTGGGTCAGCACTCCCCTGGATTCTGAACCTGTTCTTAGACTGGACAGGATGTAATTGATTAGGGTTTTTCTAAACTCCGGCTACACTTCAATTTTGATTCTTTACAAATCATACTCTAGTGGCCTTGACTGGAGTTTCAAATGTTCTCAGTCTTGTTGGTCACCCACACAGAGCGTCTCTCTCTCTCTCTCTCTCACACACACACACACACACACACACACCATTTTGGTTTGTTCCCACAGATAGTTGATCTCATGAAATCATATCTACTTAGATTTCATTTATTTATTTGTTTACTTACTTAGAGCATTGCTCAGCTCAAGGCATCTAGCAGTGCTGAGGACTGAACCAGGGTCTCAGGTACACATGTCCTGTACTCTAGTGTGCTAAACTAGCTCTTGGCCCTCATGCATCCTATCTGTGTGGTTTTATAGGTATAAACTTAAGGGTCACTTTATCCCTGAATATTTTCTGGGAACTCCAGCCCACATCCACATTTCAGCCACATTTGTGGTGAGTCCCACCTCTGAGTGGTGCCATTCCTCTCCTCACGGGAAACCACCTCTTAGCAAGCAAATGTGCCGAGGAGGGGGAAAGAGAAAACACATCTTCATGATTTCCTCAAATTCCTGAGCAGGGTGGGGACTGTAAGTACAGAAGTTGGACTAGAATTGTCAAGAGCTTATAAACTCAGCTTCAAATGTTAAGGGGCCAGGTTGGGTTTCTCTTTGTTCAAATCACTTCATTCAGCAACAATGAAAAACTCCTCACAGTCGTTACCAATCTAGAAGATCATAACAGAGAACCAACTGTACACTCTTTCAACTTACTGGGCAGGACACTCCGCTCAGCTCAACAGCTCTGTCTTCTGCTCTCACTCAGTCCCCACATCACTTCCTAGTTCCATTCAGTACGATTCCAGCTGTGGCTTCTTTCCTTGACAGCTGAGCGGTGTAGTTCTATTTAATGCAGATTTTTTTTTTTTCCCCAACAAATAGATAGAAAAATTTTTTAGAAGTTGGTGACAATTTGAAAGAAAAATTTACAAACCATGCAACCTATAAATATAAAAATTTTCAAGAAAAAAACCAGTTATGTCATGAATACATAGATTATATGTAGACATATCATTTGCTACCATAAAATGTATGTGATTTATTTCAAAGAGAGAAAATTGATTGAAATTTATGCACACAAATGCTTAGGCCAGACATGATGCTGTGAATGTCAAGATGAACATTAAACTATAAATACACAAAATTAACTGCAGTAGACACACACACAGAGAGACATATAAATTATAACTGCTGTTATAATTTCGGAGCTGCCTCCTGTCACTCAAGTGTGGTGCATACCTGTTTCAAATTCCCTGTGTCATGGCTATAATGAAAACTGGAACCTTCTGCCCCACCCTGACCTCCTCATACTCTAATTTCTATAACTTTTCTTTGCTCTTTCTCAATCATCATAGCTCATTCTGCCTTCAGTGATTCTGAGTGATTGTGATAGTCTGAAGAGGAGGGAGAACTACACGGGTGCACAACAGTCATGTGCTCCCTGACCCATCACCTCACCTGTGTCGCTAACTAAACTGTGCAAACTGCTGTCCTGTTGCCCAGGGCTTCCTTCCATGTTTGTTTGGAAACCCCTAGTGTCTCTTCTCTGCTCCAAGGGCTCACCTTCATCTGATATAGCTGGACCACTCACCCTCTTCACTTGACCTTGCCCTCCTAATGCTGTCTACCAGAGGCTCAGCACAACATGGGGGAATATATTGATGGGCCAATTAAGGACGCCAGAAAAAAATTTACCCCTCAGAGGAGTGGGAACTCTTTTGAGGTCAAAGTCATTGTAAGTGCTCTCGTGCTGGTAGAGAGTTTGCGCTACAGATAGGTCTCCTCTCATGTTTATTTTATTTTATTTTATTATTCTATTTTTTGCCTCTAGGATTATCACTGGGGCTCGGTGCCAGCACTATGAATCCACTGCTCCTGGAGTCTATTTATTTTTCCATTTTATTGAATAGAACAGAGAGAAATTCAGAGAGGAGGGGGAGATAGGGGGAGAGAAAGATAGACACCTGCAGACCTGCTTCACTGCTTGGAAAGTGTCCCCCTGCAGGTGGGGAGCTGGGGGCTTGAACCTGGATCCTTGTACTGATCCTTGTGCTTAATAATATGTGCATGTAACTAAGTACACCACTACCCAGCTTCCTTATGTCTAGTTTCTTTTCCTTTCTAGGCTCTTTGGTTTGTACCTCTCTTCAGTCTGAAAATACTAATTCATAATTATGTTGTGGGACACAGAGGGTGGGTCTGTCAGCTAGTTCTGAATATCAGAATAGAACATGTAACCAAATTATAGAGTGGCCTCTCTCTGTTATCTTAATGCTCACCAACAAATATGTCCAACTGTGGACAGCGGTTCAAACAGGGGAGACAAAAGTGAACGGATTCTCTGCTGTATTTCTAAGTTTATGTCATAACATAATATTTTCTTAAAATTTTTTTTTCCTTTTTTATTTCTTTATTTCCTTTTGTTGCCCTCATTGTTTCATTGCTGTAGTTATTATTGATGTTGTTGTTGTTTGTCGTATGCTTTACATTGGCTTGTTCTAGCCCTCCCCCTCCAAGAGAATTGGATGAGTCCTGTTAATTTCGCGGGCCTGCTTGGCCCCGCCCCAAGGGACCCTGGGAGAGGGTTCCGGAGTCCGAGAGTTCCTGAGTTCCCCAGTGACAGAGTTCCTGAGTTCCGGAGTTCGAGAGTGCGAGAGTGCGAGAGTTTCAGAGTTCGAGAGTAAGAGAGAGGGTTCTTGAGTTCGAGAGTGCCAGAGTTCCTGAGTTCCTGAGTTCGAGAGTTTCAGAGTTGGAGAGTTAGAGAGAGTGCTTGTGAGAGGGGTTCCTGAGTTGCAGAGTAAGAGAGAGTGCTTGCGCCGCCGCAAAGAGACAGCAGAGTTTTGTTTGGTGATTAGTTTGGTTTAGTTTATGAATCGTTGTTCCTGAATAAAAAAATACAGCTGCCCTGCCCAGCCGTTGTCTCCGCGTCTCTGTTACCCGCCATGAAGCTAGCCCGCCCGGCAAGAGCTTCCGAATTTTAACAACAAATGGCGCCCACGTGGACCTGACCTGCGCATCTCTCAGATAAGTAAAGACAATTTGGCTACCTATGCACGATGGCCTTCTCTTCTGCTTGTGAAGAGATCTCCAAAGGCCTCTGCTCTTTCTTCACGAGACTGTTTTGCTGTTTCTAGAACATTTATCTCTGGACCACTCTGTGGTTTCCACTCGCTCGGGCGAACTCAGAACAGCCAGCGGGAAGAGCCAGCGGGCGGGAGGCGAGGCGCGGAGCTGCTGTTTCCACCTGGTCAAACAGCCAGCCAGCCGGCTGCGCCCAGACAACCCCGCGCACTGCGCCCGCAGCCCCGCAGCCCCGCAGCCCGCAGGAGGCCTACGCCACCATGCAAGAGCCCGATGCCAACACGCTAGAGCCCGATGCCAACATGCTGGAGCCCGATGCCAACATGCTGGAGTCTGAGGCCAACATGCTGGAGCCCGATGCCAACATGCTGGAGCCTGAGGCCAACATGCTGGAGCCCGATGCCAACATGCTGGAGCCTGAGGCCAGTCCACAGGAGCTGGCTCTCCACCGCGTGGCGCAGGGCACTGGACGCGTGATCCCTCCACGCTGCTCGGCCACTGCGAACAGGGCAGCAGACATGGCAGGGCCATGGGGCAGGGCCGCGGCGTTCTATCATGGCCGCCACCCCTGGGCACCTAGGCTCACGCCTTCTACAAAGATGGCCTGCCTGCCCTCTTTCTATGAATTCTGGAACCATCCCGGGCCTCCCGGACCCCCGGGCTCCCTGCCAAAACTGGGCACACGAGATCTCCAGCCGCCGGTCCGGTCTGAAGACAGACAAGCTAGAGTACGCAGAGATTTGTGCAGAGATCACAACCTGCAATTCCTAAAAGTGGAGCTGCGCGGGAAGCCACCTCCAGATGGTGAACCCCCCCCCCCGCCCAACAACTAAGACAATATAGATTTAAATTCGTGTTTAAAATGACATGTCTTCGTAACAAAGGTTTCTCTCCTCGTGTATTAATGACTATGTTTATGTGTATGTTTAAAGTTTGGTAAACAGTAGCTTTAAGGCTAAATTCTTACTAGTCAAAGATAAATAAAAAAGGTTTTCAACATAATTCTCATAAAGATAAAAATTAACTTACATTTAAAGTCTGAGGTAAAAATTAGTTAACAATCAATATATTTCAACTAAGTTGGTCTAAACAAAAGGTTAAATAGACTTGTTGATATATAAAACACTACCTTCTCTATTAAAAATGGTAGATCGCACAATGGCTATGCTAATTATTCTCATGCCTGAGGTTTCCTCTCCGGCCCACACCTAGGGTGTGTCTCCATCTTGAATGGGTGTAACAAAAGGTTAAAAGACGTTGTTGATATGTAAAAGTCTCAAATTCCTTCTCTATTAAAAACGTTAGATCCTGCAGTAGATATGCTAATAAGTTTTGTTTCATAGTAAGTAAGTTGCAGCCAGCTGCCTGTGGGACCCTAGGCTGTTCCCCGCCCCCATACAATTGCCCGTCGAGGCAAGTAGCCCCCCAGAGGCAAAAAAAGAGGAGGGGAAGACAGAGAGCAGGAGAGAAAGACAGACACCTGCAGACCTGCGACTCCCCTGCAGGTGGGGAGCTGGGGCCTCGAACCGGGATCCTTCTACCGGTCCTTACACTTTGCGCCACATGCGCTTAACCCCTGCGCTACCGCCCGTCTCCTGTCATAACATAATCTTTTGTAACATATATATATATATGTCTTCCAAATATGTCCACTAATAAAGCATATGCTACTCACTAACTCAGAGGTGTAGTTTTGGGACATGGCCACATCCAGGAATGGAGTCGTTTGCATCACAGTTTATTATAAATCCTGATGTCTTCTTGATAAAATGAAAAATATATTATTTGAGCTCTGGGATGATAGTTCAAAAATACTAATATATATAATGTAACTTGAGCAGAAAGTTAAATGATTATAGATATGCTCTTTGTTGCTCTCCAAAGTCCTGAGGCAGAAATCTTATCATATTATCACCATTAAAAAATTATTCTTATGCCTGAGGATCTGAGGTCCCAAGTTCAGTCCCTAGCCCCATCATAAGCCGGAGCTGAGTAGTGCTCTGTTCTAGCCACACTGGTTTCCTCGCTGCCCTTGAACATTGCAGACAAGCCTGGAATTTTCTTCCTGTGAAGGGTTTCATCTCTGTGACTTTACTCCCTCACTTTTGTCAAGGTTTTGCTCAAATACTGTTTTCTCATAGAGGTCTTATCTGATGCACCTGCTTAAGATTCCAGTTTCCATGATGCCAACCAGACTTCCCTGGGTAGACGGCCCCACCAATGTGTACTGGAGCTCCGCTTCCCCAGAACCCTGCCCCACTAGGGAAATAGAGAGACAGGCTGGGAATATGGGTGAACCTACTAACACCCACATTCAGTGGGGAAGCAAATACAGAAGCCAGACCTCCCATCTTCTGTATCCCATAATGACCCTGGGTATACTCCCAGACGGATAAAGAATAGGAAAGCTAACAGGGGAGGAGATGGGATATGGAGCTCTGGTGGTGGGAATTGTACCCCTCTTATCCTATGGTCTTGTCAGTGTTTCCATTTTATAAATAAATAAATATATTAAAAAATAAAAAAATACCAATTTCCACACCACTCACTTGCCTCACATGACTGTTTCTCTCCCCGTGTAGTGCCACCACTTGGAAATAAACAGTCTATTCATGGTCACAGTTTATCTTCTTCAACTAAAGAGTAAGGTTTGTGAGGACAGGAAAGCTTGTTTTGTTCATATATGCATCCATAATGAAGCAGAAAAGACTCCATTTTAATTTTTAACTTAGCTGCCTTGCACTAACCACGGCCTTCACTTTGGGCCTTCACAGCTATTTTGACTTTGTCATAGCAACCCTCCCCATGGCCTTTATTTTGAGCTTTCATATTATTTCTACTGAACCATATCTACTTGAAAGAAATGTTTTCACTAATCTTGTATATGTGTCTGAAAAACTGGAGGTCAGAGGAGGATGTAAAGTGGAAAACAGATAAGAAATGTCCTTGGGGAGGTCGCTTAAGCCCATTATGAAGATCTCCAGCTGTAAGCTCTGCACAATAGTGTTACCTTGAATTAAATATATATGGTATTAGAACAAAGGTTATATGTTTATTCTAGCTATTTTATTTGTTTTATTTCAGTGAGAAAATCACACACACACACACACACACACACACACAGAAAGAGAGAGAGAGAGAGATAAAGAAAGAGAGAGACAGCAGAGTACTGTTCAACTCTACCTTATGGTAGTGTCAGGACTGAACCTGAGACTTCCAGGCCTCAGGCATGAATGTCTTTTTGCAGAACCATGTTCTATCTTCCCCACCTTAACTTTTTTTTTTTAAAACAACTTAGTGACAAGACTGAACACACCAACCCCTGGTGTCTGAGAGACGGCCTGGTGACTGGATCTCTTTGCCCTCATCAGCCCATGTAGCTCTCTCACTCTCCTCTCCCCTTCCCCAGCCTGAGAACAGGATGATTTTGGGAGACAGGTATCTATATTCTTAGATAACTGGCACCTAAAAACAACCTGTTTCCCTCTCACCAATCTTTGTTTATTGACTCTCAAGCAGTGAGTTCCAAACTTGGGCATTTCATAGCAGATCCTAAGCACCCAGAGCAGTGTCTAACAGACTGTAGATGCTCATTTAATATTTGTTGAATAAGTATAAGTGGAGGTTTACTGGTCATCTAGATGCAGTGTGAGGATGGACATCATATTTGCCTTCCTGACCACTCTGTGCTTTTTTTTTTTTTTCATTCTGATCTTAATGCATCTTCTGGTCTACCTCATCAGGCACAAAGAAGTCCTGGTCAAAATGGAAAATATTTTCTGTAGCAAAAGCTTTCAGTAACAAAGGAGACATAAAGTTAGAGGACATTTTTTACATCATCTAAAGTCTCACATGAGCCATGGGCTGACTCATTTGTGGTACTGTTTAACTGAGAAGTGAAGGTCTGCAGGTATCTATCTTTTTCTTTCCCTCTCTATATCCCCTCTTCTCTCAATTTCTCTCTGTCCTAGCCAATAAAATGAAAAGAAAAGTTAGGGTTAGGGTTATGTAGGGAAATAGTGAGGATGTGGTTGAGCTTGGCAGGGCTTGACTTGAGGGGACACCCACCCTGTCAGTCTCTCTCTAGTGAGAGGTCGAGCGAGGAGGGACACAATCCCCAAGGTTTGCCTCATCTTATCATATTCCCTGCCTCACAAAGAAGCCTGCATTTTTCTGCCTCCAGGAGCCCAGCATTCTTTAAAACATTAAGCCACCTCCCCCTGTTCCACCCTGTATTCCTTGATACTATGGCCCACCCTTTTATTATCTACATATCAGTCTTCTGCTTTGTATTACAAATGACTTAAGGCCTCCTCCCTATTCCCCCACCCATTCTGCTCATTTAATATATTCTTTTCCTACCCTAGAGACTGCAAGGTATTATTAATCCTACCAGTTAAACCCCTAGCAACAGTTGCTAAGGAAGTCCCTACCTTTCCCAGCCCCTTTAACCTTTCTCCGCCCCTTTCCTAACTATGTATGGTATTGTCAAGCCACTTCCATTTCTGACTTGCCTCTTCCGTTCTCTAGCCTGGGAGGAGCATGTGGAGAGACCGGGAGGCAGACGCCAGTTTGCACCGTGTGGCTTAACCAGATGTGCTACCACCTGACTCTGGGGTGTTCGGATGAATAAAGATTTGAACAGCCTCACTGCCACAAGCCTGGTTCCTGGGTTATCTCTCTCTCATGTTGCTAGCCCGACAGGGTTAGATTAGGGTTAGTATCAAATAAAATGAAAAAAAAAGTTAACTGGGAAAACTGAACCAAATATCTTTATCATCCATGGGCAAAAAAGAAAAAAAGAAAAGAAAAGAAAAGAAAGGTGTGTGTGTGTGTGTGTGTGTGTGTGTGTGTGTGTAAAACCACAGTTAATATTACATTTCAAATGAATGACCTTTCTGGGAACTAGAGACTTCTGTCACCCAATTTCTGAAACTACCTGCAGACCCCTTGATGAAGGGCTAGACCCCCTGGTAACCAAGTCAGAAACCTCAGATACAGCTCTTTGGCCCAGGCTACTCATGGTGCCATCCAGGGACTGGAATGTCAGTGTCATCTGGAATCTGACTAGACACACAGAACCTCAGATCCAGCCCAGCCCCTCAGGGTCTGAATCTGCATTTCCACACACTTCTAGGGAGAATAAAAATCCACTTTAAAGCTTTTGAAGCACTGCTTCATACACCTTTTTCTGATTGAGAGGCATATCAGAGGGCAGGGGGTACTTATTCTCAGTACAGAAGAGCATCGATGCAGGCTTGTAAGTGTGGTGATCAGTACTCACTGAACTGCAAGCTCTGCCTGAAGCAACAACCATCTCTTCATTTCAGCCAGTGCAGACTGTGGGGGAAAGTGGATGCATGCTTATGATCTAGGTTTCGCCAGGCCAAAGATACACTCAGAAACCCAGCCAAGGGTTCCTGAGTTGATGCTGTTCTGAGCGGTTCTCCTCTTGAGATGCAATGTTTTAAAGCAGGAACAATGAGGAGTGATTTGGTGGATGACGTTGCACGGTCACTGGGGCTTGAAGGGAGCATTACTTTTTCTTCTTTTGTTTAGCCAGCAGCTGTGGCTCCCTAAAAATGACATCCTGTATGTGTCGCCCGCTGGGGATTTAGAACTTGATGACTCACAGTTTTGCGAGCTGACACTTTCTAAGCTGGAAGTGGTCTTGCCAGTGCACGTAGTTATGTAGTTCTGGGAACTAGGATGCAAGTGACACTGGTGGACAACACTTCTCAGTTACCTTTTAGCTAGTGCAGCTCCCTAATGCCCAGAAAGTGTGACACCATAGGACAGGCCCAAGTCCCAGACTATCCCAATCACCACTTTCTCCGGAAAGTCTTTGGTTATTTATTTATTTATTTATTTATTTATTTATTACCAGAGCACTGCTCAGCTCTGGCTTATGGTGATATGCAGAATTGAACCTGGGATTTTGGAGCCTCAGGCACGAGAATCTCTTTGCATAATGATTATGCTATCTACCCCCACCCTTGATTTTTTTTTTTTTTTTTTTTTTTTACAAGTGAGTGATAGATCACCAACCTAGGAATCCTCATGCTGAGGGGTTCCCAACCTGGACTGCATGTCAGAAATCACCCAGAAGCTCTAAGAAAACTTCATGCTCAGGCCACAGTGCAGGACAATAGAGTCAGTCTCTGCAGGTGAGGAGTTTTCTAAGATCTTAGGGTGAGCCAGTACACAGTCCAGGTGGGGGGGCAGTGGGTTCTTCTTAGCCTGTCCCTGCTCTGGACCATGCCAGAGATCACTGTCTTCATTCTCCTCTCCTTTCCCCGCACTCCCCATTCCCACTGCCCCATGTCTAGAGGTTTGCCTCCTGGGAGTCAGCGGCAATGATTTTGAATCTGCAATATATCTAGTACAAAACTAAGTAAATGTTTTTAAAAAGGCATTTATGGTTCTGGACAGCTCATCATTATTATTTTTGTCTGTTCAGGAACTTCTTGTCTGAATTTTTGCCAAAAATTTAGTTAAGAAGTGGCTGCAAAATGCAGTGCCATAAGATAAAGCCAACATTTGTACCTGTGGATTCAGGATCTGAAAGTAGGTGTTGGGGTGACCTCCTGGCACTTGGCCTCTCCTGGAGTGAGGGCCAGGACCTCACCCGGGACTGTGGCCTTCCCAGGCAGGAGTGGGGGAGCAGCACCCCCATTCTGCTCCAGGACTTTCTAGGGAATGAATCAGACCCACCATGATGATCTAGTACAGTTTTACCAATTTAAAATCAACTAATTGTTAATGAAATCTAAAAAGAAGCAGCCATAGTGACACTTAGATCAGTGTCTGACTAAATAAGCAGAGATCACATCCTAGCCAAGCTGCCAAATCAGACCCACCATCACAGCTGAGAAGAGGCACATTAAGAGTTACAGCCACAGCACAGAGTAGAGGTTAGTATTGATTTTTCTTGAGGATGCTGAGTCTTCTTGAATTCTCTAGGGTTTGTTTCTCATGTGCACCCACTAAGGGAACCCTTCCTAGTACTTTGTTCTATGTTCTCTTTCTTCTTCTGTGGATTTGAATGAGAATTCTTTGTGATCCTTTTGAAGAAATATATGCCTGTCCTTGTATAGTTTTTGACACTGCCATTTTGTGAGAAGGACATGTCAGAGTCAGAGTTTCTTTGAATGAGGGGAAAAGGAGTTAGGGATAGGAGATGATGGCCATGTGGTATTTGCAAAACTTTTTTTTTCTTTGGAGGAGAGACACTACAGCTCCCCTCATGGAGCACTCTCACGTGGTGTCATGCTTTGAACCTGGGGAGACTGCCACCGTCGACCCCGGCCCCCCCCCATGATGGTAGGGCATGTGCAATCTCTCTGACCATATAAAATTCTTCAGCAAGGTTGTGGTATACCACCCGTACATCCAAATATGCAGTCAGTCTAGATCGGGGTCTGCTGGGCTAGCTCCGCAGGTGGGAGAGAGAGATGACCAGGGACTCATGGCTGAGTGGTACGCAGTTCAGTCTTTATTCATGTGGAATGCAGCGCAATCTAAGCTATCTCTAATCACAATCCTGTCCTTATATATCCTGAGGCGGAAGAGTCCGGTCTGAAGAGGATGTACGTAGGATAGGGGGTGGGGAGAAGGAAAAAGGTGCAAAACAGTGAGGATTAAACCAATGCCCTGGAGGCAGGGTGGTGCTTAGTTAACAGTGGTTATGTAAATAGAATACAGTGTTAAGCAGGGGGGATTAAAACAGTGAAACAGAAGGGGTCTTAGAAGCAGAATTTAGAAGCATACCAATAGGGGTCAAAACTTCAGACCCATGTAAACCATACCTGAATGTTTCCATGTGGCTCTGCACAGGAGTCTGGCTCAGCATGTCCAGAGCTGAACTCATTGCTCCCCCCTCCCCCAAGTCTGTTCCTCTCCCCAACAGCCATAGTGATGGAACTGTCAACCTTTCATTGTCTTAGTCTTAAACTTGGGGTCATTTCAGACTTATCCAACTTCCTAACCTTTAGTTTCAACTTCATAGAGTCTACTTCTGAAAGTTATCTAAAACTGATCTTCTACTCTCTCTTTCCTAATTCTGCTTTAGTCGTGTCTCTCAACATGAGCCATCCCTTTCTTGGGATATTGGAAAGGGGCATTCTAACTCAGCTAAAACTAAGTGAGCTAAGATCCTGGTCTAAAAGCACTGTTCCTGTTCTTAGCAGCACTTCATCCCTCATAATCCATGCCTTCCTTGTTTAATGTATTCCTGCAACTTTCCAATCTCATATGATCATAGTTGAGATTTCTTAGTTTGATTGTACTTCCAGAGTTATTTCTTATTTTTCCATTACCCCCACACTCCCAAGAACACAAAATACCAACACAGTGGCCTCTTATGCTGCACACTGCTGTTACCCATTGTTTCTGCTAGTGCATCTTGTCACCTTCCAAGACCTCACGCATGTGTAACTTTATCTAGAAACCTTTGTGACCAGGATTTCTCTCTCTCTCTCTCTCTCTCTCTCTCTCTCCTTGTCCAGCCCCCAATCTCAAAGTCAGAGTCAAACTCAAAATCAATTGTACAAGATGGTAGTATCTCTGTAAGAAATTAAAAATTGGACTGATGAAATAGCTCACTGCTTTGCCATGTGTTCCACCCAGGTTCAAGACCAGCCTCCACTGCACTGAAGTTAACTTTGGTGCTCTGCTGTCTTACATTTTCTTTCTTTTTTCCCCTCTCTTTTACTTTCTTCTCTCTTTCATATATATATATATATATATATATACAAGATTAAGAGAAAAAATTAAAACAATGCCAGAATTCTAATTCTAGTGCATTTTGAATAAATGCATTTTAGATAAAGCAGAAAGAAAATACTCTCTTGATCCATCCTTTTTTATTCCACTCCTCCCTTGTTTGTAAGTCTGCTGTGGATGACAAAGCATGTATGCTACTTGGTGAACTGTCTTTCTGTAGAAATCTTTGATCTCTGTTTACTTTTGGAGAAGGACAATACTGTTTCAGTTATTAGAGTTTTCTAATATGTTTTGGTATCTTGAAAGGGATATTTTAAGATGGTCTGTTTTATCCTATGAGATATTTGGTGAATAAGATTAAATCATAATTACCTCTACATTTCAAAGAAATTTCTATAGTTTGCATCAATATGTACTGAATGATGTACATGAAGAAACCCAGAAGTTATTGGTGTTAAACTTGTTTTTTAATACCAAGGTCCTGAAGATTATAGAGAAAAACAATTTTTGTAGTTTTTACTCTTCCATCCCCTGTTGGAGCTTACTACCAGCAACGAATTATTTCACAGGAATCTTCTTTTTTATTATTTGTGTTTTGAATCAATAGTGCATAGACAGTGTATAAACCCCCAAAGGCACAGTGTAATCTTCCTCAGTTTTTGAAAGATAATCATGATACCAGTTTCTTCTGTAATTGCCTAGAGTTTCTGCATTCCCTCTTGCTCCTGTTCTCTCAGGCACCTTCTTGTTTCTGTTTAATGCTACGTCTTGGGGCTCACTCCCTATCAGGACATACAGTCCTGCTGAGATTACTGGCCCATGTCTTGTTTAGCCAGGATGACAATTAAGTTGTTTTAATAAATACCCCTCACATGGATGCTATCTCTCACAGAACTAGAATAAAAGTTATGCATAGAAGACTATTGGGTCAAAGTGCATTTGGTTTTATCTAAGCTTTCTTTGTACCTTTACACGGCCTTCCAAGAAATGAAGACATTCTAGACTTCGCTAACAAAGAGCCTGATTGTTTTGCCCACCTGATCAGACATGCACCCATCTTGGAGGGGGGTGTTAGAGAGACTGGGGAGGGGCATGGAGGTGGTAGCTCAGATCCTGCCCATGAGTTCATCTGTGTAACTGGGTGAACATGTGATGTCCACATGGTGAGTTCATAGGAGAAGCAAGTCAACTAACTAATTAGGATCCTATTTCAAGCTCTAATAACGACAGGAACCTTGGCCAGCAGTAAATAATACTGCTGATGCTGCTAGTCAAAGCAGTGAGCACTCCTTCCGAACACAGGTTATCATCCTTCACAGACGGAGTAGAGTCAGTTTGGTTTGATGACTGGTTTACTGGCCTCTGGGTTTCAGCTGAGTCAGAAGAAAGGAAGCTGGTCCTGTCTGGACCTCTTCTTCTCAGAGAAAGACCTCTTATTCTCTGAGAAAAATGGTTTGTGGGGGCTGAGTTGTAGCACACCCGGTTAAGTGCTTATATTACAATGCTCAAGGACCCAAGTTCAAACCCCTGTTCCTACCTGAAGGGGGAAAGCTTCACAAGTGATGAAACAGTGCTGTAGGTGTCTTGCTCTCTATCCCTTCCTCTCAGCATCTGTCTGTCTCGATCCAATAAATAAATAAAGGTAATAATAATAATAATAATAATAATAAAGAAAAGAGCCTGTGATGTGTGGTTGCAGAGAACTTTTCCTAAGCTGGGCGAGGACTTTGCTAGGGGTCGGGTGGCTGCAGGCTATTTCAGCTGCGTCCTCTCAGCTGGCTGAGTTATGTGCTCCCATTCTTCACCCACCTCATTACCATCAGGAGTGCTTAGCCCTCTTCTTTCCCACCACTCTGGCTCCCGCTGATTTGTGTCTGTTTGGGGTATGGGGGCTGCTCTCATCTTGGTGTGCTTTTCTACACCCAAAGGGTAGGAAACAAAACCACCAAAGTCTCCTCATAGAAAAGTAGAATGCCAAATTCATTTTTTCTTTCATTTCCCTTTTTCTCTACTCCAGTGCCTCCATCTGTGAATTTTTTTCATCATTTCTGGTCACTTGTGGTGTGAATGGAGGCGGTTTCACTCTGCCTGGCTTAGGCTTCCTGGCTGTGTCTTCCCACCCCAGTGTCATTCTCTTTCCTTCAGACTTGCTGTATCAGTTCCTCTGGCTGGTCTGGGTCATCAGACAGATCTTTAGATGAGCTTGATTTTTTTTTTCCACCAGGGTTATTGCTAGGGCTCGATGCCTGCACAATCAATCCACCACTCCTGGAAGCTATTTTTTCTCTCTTTTTTTCCTCCCCTTCTTTTTGTTTTTTTAAATCTGATAAGACATAAATTAAGAGGGGACAGGTAGGTAGATAGGAAGAGAGGAAGAAAGATAACTGCAGACTTACTTCACTGCATGAGAAGCTTCTCCCTTGCAGGTGGGGAGCAGGGGCTTGAATCCAGGTCCTTAAACATCGTAATGTATGTGCTTACCCAGGTGTGCCACTACCTTATCCCTTTAGATGAGCTTTCAGGGTCTGCTTTCCCTGGTACTTGGGACACAGAGTTTAGAACCATCACTTAACACAGGACATGCTTTAAGTAAAGCATTAGCCAGTGCTTGCAACAAAGTTTTATTAGAATTAAGTCAAATTAGAAAACTTCATGCTTCATCATTTGCCATATTTATGGCAATGGAATTATCAGATATAACTTAGCAGTATATAAACAGTTCTGGGCCCTGGATTCTACTATCAGGAAAGCAAGAAAGTGGCTGTGCCTTGCAGTGTGCTGGGCACCTCTGTAGTTAGGTTTAAGGCTGGGCAGTTGGTCAGCAAAGCAAGTTTTCCTTCCAAGCTTTGGGCCCAAGGAAGGCAGACTTCCTCTTCTTCCTTAGAAGCAGACTCGTAGGAGCCTGGGTACCTGGGGCTGGAGTTTGCTTTGCAGAGTCTAGTTTAACATATGGATTTCAAGTGAAGCTGGGCCTGAGGTATCTTTATGGCTTAAAAGGCACAGGTCATGCAGCTGAGTCCAAAGCTATTGTGTCCGTGGCTCTGATGAGGGCCACCAGGAGCCACGCCATGCACAGGAGGACACCTGAAACTGTTTGGTCCCCGCACCCCAGGCCCCACCCTTGCTGCTCCTGCTGCTGATGCCTTAATAATCCTTGGTGCCAGCTGCAAAAGAAGGTGGGTTTGGACCGTCTCCTGGAACATTTTGTGCTGCGGAGCCTCATCACCCAGTGCTCAGAGGGGAAAAGCCTAGAGCCAAGAAGGAACTCACATGCAAACCAGCACAGGGAGGTCCATTCTTCCCTGACACCACAGTGTGAAGAGAGTGGCTTTCCCTGGGGAGTGGCATTTTGTGCCAGGCGCACACAGGTGTGACTAGCCCCTTCATCCTGTGGGAGAAGCATGAGAAATGGAGGCCAGTGCAGCAGGGGTTTCCTAAGGCCAGGCTCCTGGCCACTTCTCTGGATTCATCCCTGGCTAGTGAGAGTGCTGGGCATCAGAAGAGAAAACGTATGTCCCCCTTATGACATAAGTGGCCATACACTTCTGCTTGGGAACAACACTCACACTCAGGGACACCCTCTTATTTTTAAACTCTTCCTAATGAGCAGAATAAAATCCAGAAGGGAAACGAAGGGCCCGAAGCACGGAGTCAAGAGAAGAAACAGCCTGCAGACACAAGCACATCTGTTCCATCCTCCCTCAGGCAGCTGGGCTTCCCCCACCCTCGCCCCCGTCCCCGCCCAATTCATTAATTAAAAAAAAAAAAAAGCCTGCTGTCAAAAGCTTCAGTTTGGTTGCATAATGTAGAGGAATGCGAGTAAGTTCTCCTTTCTTCAGGCAGCAGAGGCCCGTGAGATAAAGTTCGGGTTCTCGCCAGCAGCCGCTACCGCTGCCTCCCCAGCCTTTTTTGGGCACTGTGCCCACGCCAGTGAGATTCAGGGATCTCTGTGAGCCCTGCAGCCCTGGGATCACATCTGCACTGCGCATGCCCATCAGTTCAGCTGGGCCTGACCTGGAGTTTGCTCCAGTTTGAGCTCATAACCTCCGAGGCCCAGGTCTCCCTCATAAATGTTTTCCTTGCTCGGAGTTTGGGGTGAAGCTTTCTGGTCCAGCCCCAGCCTTGCAGGAGGGCTGCAGGGGGAGGTGGCTTGCTCCTGGTAAGTCATGGCTAGTTCATCCTGGTGTACAATACATTCTATATCGTCCTCTTTGAGCTTCTCCTGGATTTTAGAAAGAGAGGGAGGGAGGGAGAGAGAGAGAGAGAGAGATCATTTCAGTGTGAGTCAGTGGGGTGCCTGCTTCCCTTTTCTTCCTCCCTTGTCTTTCTGTGACTGAAGTTTCATTTCCCCTGTGTCATCTCTGTGGTCATGGTGAAGCATGTTCCCAAGTCAATTTTAAACACCCAATCCACCTGATACCAGCCTGAGGAATCTCTCAGTTCAAGGTGAGAATTGGTATAGCTGATCCTTGGGTTAGGAAGTGAAAAGGAGTCAGTGGGTTTAACTGTTGCCTAATTGGTTTAGGAGTTAGCAAAGGCTTGTGGCTTCAGAACAAAGACCAGTTCTCAGTGCTGACTTTTTAACACTGCCATCATGAGTCACAAACTTTCCCCCACACATTCAGAGAATCACTATATTCTAAAAACAAACAAATAAAAGAAAAAAAAAACTGTGCCTGTAATCCCTTATTTGAAAAGTGTGTCTTCATAGAACTGGGCTGTTGGGTAAACCATGACACTTTTTTTTTTTTGCATAGTTTTCTGACAAACTGGCAGTTTTTGTTAGGGTGAGCACTGCAAGGCTAGAAGGGTTGGAAGTCATCCTAGCAGACAAGAGGAATGAACTACATAAGGTCTGTGTGGTTTTCAGAGAGGAAAGCTTCCCCTGAAAGACAGAATGAAGGTGTTGACTTCGAAGGTTTTGACTGAGCTCTTTCGGCTGTGGGAAGGTCATACAGGTTAGTTGTAGAATGAGCTAAGGTCAGTAGTTTTCAACTTGAGCTTGTAGGCAGGCTCATGAAAGCACAGATGTTGAGCCCCCAGCATAGAGTCTGAGGCAGGGCCTGGTTATTTGCATTTGTAACAAACTCCCAGTGATTCCCAGGCTTCTGTTCTGGGGACCATACTCAGAATCATTGCCTTTGGCTGTTTCACCCAGAGCAAACAGGCACATCTGAATTATTTGTTCTCGGTGGATTCATGGGGGTGGCCTGCTGGTCAACCTGAAGTATGCCACAGCCCTGAGCCCCTGCTCCTCTCCAGTTCCTGACACTGTGGTTTGCTGGTAATAATTCTAATTTCTTTTTAGTCTATTTTTTCCCCCTGCATTCTACTCCCTTGAGTGATAAAAGCTCAGGCCTGGGAGTCAGGTGGTAGCATAGCAGGTTAAGTGCTGGTGGTGCAAAGCATAAGGTGTAATGATCTGGGTTCGAGCCCCCGGCTTCCCACCTGCAGGGGAGTCGCCTCACAGGCAGTGAAGCAGGTCTGCAAGTGTCTTATCTTTCTATCCCCCTCTCTGTCTTCCCCTCTTCTCTCCATTTCTCTCTGTCTTATCTAACAACAACATAAATAACAATAATAGATACAACAACAATAAAAAACAACAAGGGCAACAAAAGGGAAAATAAATAAACATAAAACATTAAAAAAAAAAAAGAAAAAGAAAAATGCTCAGGACTAATAGCCAGAATCTGAAAACACAGCTTTTTTTTTTTTTTCTTTTTGTGAGGACATATGACTTCTTTTATTTTTTTTCTAAATTTCATTTTGTGGTTAAAGATATTGGTGATAATAACAAATTGTAATTTGAGAAGAATAGTCCTCCATCAGCAACAACTGAAAAGAGGTGATAAATGCTTCTTAGAGTATAATTTTTATTTTTATTAATTTATTATTACTTAAATTCTTTCTTACTCCCTTTCTCTCTCTCTTACTTTCTCTATCTCTTTCTTTCTCTTTCTTTCTTTCTTTCTTTCTTTCTTTCTTTCTTTATTTCCTTCTTCCTTTCTTTCTTCCTCTCTTCCTGAGATAGTGTATAAAACTGACCACAGAACAAAAGCTTCCTTCGATGTGGTGGGGGCTGGATTTGAACGTGGGTCATGCATGTAGCAAAGCAGTGCACTATCCAAATGAACCATTTCTCCAGCCCTGCTTTATTTCACAATAATTTGAATGCTGCTTTGTAGTCCAGGTACAATAATTAAATAAAACTAAATAATAATAATAATAATAAAATAAAACTAAACTGATTAAACTTTGTCAGTGAATGACAATCCACGATTTCAAAACTTTCGACAATTAAAAAAAAATGGAGACAGAGTTTACTTTGTATATATTAAGCTAAAAAACAACCTCTTATCAGAATGTAAAGTTGATTGCATACTGCTGCTTATTAAATTTGAAAATGACTTTACTATGTATATGATAGTTACAAATCTCAGATAACATAATAGTTATAACATAATGGCAAAAGACTATCATGTTTGAGACTTTGCGGTCCCAAGTTCAGTTCAGGACTACCATTAGTCAGAGCTAAGCAGTGTGGTGGTGTTTTTCTGCGTCTTCCTTTCTGTATCTCTCATTAAAATAAATAAATAAAATATTAAAGCGAGTAGTTACCAATCTTGGAGCAATGAATTTTAAAAACTACTGAGAAGGAATATTCCCAAGGCTCCTTTATTTTCCCCAATGCCCCCCCCCCACTCCCAGCCATTCGGGGCCCCTACTCACCCCATAGGCCTGAGGACTGGTGAGCAGTCTGGAAATTGGACCACACCATTCAGGTAATGTGGCGGTCAGTGGAGGACCAGAGTGGGTTAAAATTGGTTTCAGATATCTGCCAGGCCTGTTAAGGGATACTTGCCGAAAGGGAGTTAGGATTGAATCTCTCACACAGCACAAACCCTCGCAAACAGTGGAAGAGGCTGTTATGTTCATCTCGAAATCCCCTACTCCCTCACTGAGGAGGCAATTTGGCCTACAGAAATGGCTGTTTATAATTTTCACTCTGCATACTTTCTTGGCCCTCCCGGCAGTCTTCAGTCATGAAGAAGTGGCAAGTTGACCAGCTGGCCTCAGTGAGGTGTCCATGTTCCTCTCTCTTCCCTCCCTCCAGTTCACACCTCATCCACTTAGAGAATACGTTCTGTAGAATTGCATTTAACAAAAGTTTTCCTTAAAACTGCACACACATCTTAAACCAACAGTAATTGCTACAATGAAGTAAGAGGTAAAATTCCTAAACTGTTCAGTTAGCTTAGCACTGGGGGTGGGGGTGGTTGGGGGGGGGGTGAGCACAGACTGTTTTTCAAAATACTTTATTTCTTCATTGTTTAACGCAACCACTTTAAACTTCGTACAACAATGAGTCTCTATACAAACTGATGTAAATGGGTGGGTTCCCGGTTTATTCCACTGCCTAGCACCTGCCTTTCTCTTCCCTTCATCCCAAACTGCTCCAACAAGTTAAAGGAAAACCTGTTCATCTCATGCCATTATGTTTCCTTCACATCCATCAATATCAAATCCCTAGAGGCTGTTCTGGATGCCTTCTACTTAAGGAAAAAAAAAAAAATCCACTCAAAGAAAAATAGTGGCATAATTTCAACCTTCCATCAAAAACAACTTTGAAGCTTTATGTTATTTCCTCTGCAGAAGAATATTTCACCTCATTGAGTTTTCTTTTTTTTGAAAGGCTATAATAAACAGGGAAAGCAAAAATGGGGAAAACAGTCAAGTGTTGGCTTATTGTTGGTTTGTGAAGATTCATCAATATCTCCAGGCACTCAGGATGGAGCAGCTTTTGGAGCTAGTTCTCTGGAGTCTGCCCACAGTTGGACTGCACTGCTTTGCCTTTCCCAGAATGCTCTGAGTGTGGGGACAGAGCATAGTCTGTTGGAGACCACGAATCTGGTTGCCTCTAGCTTCAAACCGTTCATCACCAAAGGAGTGACATAGCAGAAAATGCTCATGAACATAGTCTAGTTTCCATGTGAGGAGGGGGCTGCGTAGGTGCGTAGGCAGGTCTGTGAATGGCAGGGTTTCACCTTTTTAAAAATTTATTTTTTGTCTTTGCTGGGATTTCATTGCTCTGAGTTAACTTTTTCAGATAGAGACAGATGACAGACAGAGACAGAGAGAGTCAAACACACACACACACACACACACACACACACACATACACACACACACACACATACACACACACACATACACACACACACACATACACACACACACATACACACACATACACACACACACATACACACACACACATACACACACACACACATACACACACACACACATACACACACACACACACACACATACACACACACACACAGAGGGGGGGAGAGAGAGAGAGGAGAGAAGTATGTCTCAACTCTTACCTGCTATTTTAAAAAACATTTATTTATAAAAGAGATAGAGATAGATAGGGAGATAGGGAGATACCAACCAGAGCACTGTTCAGCTCTGGTTTATGGTGGTACTGGGGATTGAACCTGGAACCTCAGAACCTCAGGCATGAAAGTCTGCCATGTTGGCTGTTCTGCTGTTTCAGTCTCTGTGAGTCACAGGCTCAGACCCAGCATGCCTTGCTGCCCCCACCAGAAGTGATGCTCTTTTCTCCTTCTTTGGGGAGGTGTTATAAAGGGGTTCCTTAACCTTGGATTTGGGGAAGAGCCTATAGGTCTCACCATGGACATGTTCTCCAATGTGCCTTCTCTTCTGCTGTTTCTGAATAAACCCTGTTCACTGTTAGCATAACTGGTAATTTTGATTTAAATAGCACCAGCCACAGCCATGGTGCCCATAGAGCTGTTTATATTCCTCAGTATCTTGGATTGTCTAGAGCCTGCCAGATAATGTGTGTTCTGTGGAGGTGTGATCAATCTATAATAAAGGAAATTACTCAGGGGGTGGTATGTATACTGGCAATAGATTCTAAGACTCTCCCTATTTGCAGATGACATGATAGTATACATAGACAAACCTAAAGAATCCAACAGGAAGCCTTTGTAAATCATCAGGCAATATAGTAAGATGTCAGGCTACAAAATTATACAAAAGTCAGTGGCATTCCTTTATGCTACCATTAAGTTAGAAGAAGAAATCCAGAAATCAATTCCTTTTGCTATAGCAATAAAAACAATAAAATATCTAGGAATAAACCTAACCAAAGAAGTGAAAGACTTGTATACTGAAAATTATAAGTTACTATTCAAGGAAATAGAAAAAGACACAAAGATTCAAATCAAGTTTTCCTAAAGGTTAGCAAGTTCAAGCTCAAGCATACTCCAGCTCCTCTCTTGTTTAAATTCTTCTCCAGCTCTTAGCCCTAGTCATGGGAATTTTGCATGCCCTGGCTTAAAATCTAATGAAAGTAGTGGCCATGGAGTAGCAGCGGCTGCATTTTGCTATTTCTCATCAACTAGGAATAGCAAAGAGGATCACCTGAGAATGTAACCAGATAGGACTAGGATTACTTTAGGAACCCACCAAGCCATGGGTGAGTGTGAAGATGTGTGTTAGCATGGACAGAGAGGGGCATAAGGAGAAATTCCTGGGGCTAAAAGCTTGTACATACTTGGGAGTGGCTGCTACCAGTCTGGGAGTTTTCCAGTTGGTGTACCACCTCTGGTCTGAGTTTTATCAACAAAAAGACTGCTGAAGGAAGTCACCTAAACCTCACCAATTTACAACTGTGTGTCTCCATTGCTGTTGTCCCTCAGGAACTGGAATAGCATGGGGGGGCGGGGCAGAGAACTGGCTGGGTGACTCAGAAGAAAATCTACACTCCCAGTGTTCCAGAGGTGTGGTTATATATTAGGAGCCTTTTCACATCATCCTGATAAATTAGGAAAAAGGGTGAATAATCTCCTCAGAAATCAGGATTTATTCCAAAACACAGGGCCACAGAGCTGCTTGGTTCAGCTCTGGCTGGTGGTGGAATGGGGGATTGGGCTCAGGAATTTGGACCCTTGGTGTGTGGGATTCTCTTTGCTTAACCACTGTGCTATCTATGTCTATTCCCCACCCTGGTTTATCTCTTGAGTGACTAAGCTAAAAAAAACAAAAAACTACTAATAGTTAAAAAGTCCTCAGGCTTCCTTAGCCTTCAAGGATGATAAATAACATAAGAAGGTTTAACAGCCACTGTGCTTCACCTCAGGGGTTGAGATAACATTGAAACAACTGTGAAGATTTGAAACTGTTAAGTACCTTAACTCTTAAGTACCTTACTCTTAAGTACTTTACTTAGACACAAGTCAATCGGAGGCAAGTGTGATTAGTGGATTAATAAGTACTGAGAGAGGGACAACATAACACATCAAATAAAATGGTTAAAATAATTTAATGTGATTCCCATTAAGATCCCACCTAATTTTTTTTTTTTAGGAGAATAGAACAAAAGCTATAAATATTCATCTGGAACCAGAAAAGACCTAGAATTTCCAAAACAATCTTGAGAAGAAAGAACAGAAGTGGAGGTATCACACTCCCAGATCTCAAATTGTATTATAGGGCCATGTAATCAAAACTGCTTGGTACTGGAACATGAATAGACACACTGACCAGAGGAATAGAATTGAGAACCCAGAAGTAAGCCCCCACACCTATGGACATCTAATCTTTGCTCAGACTTGGGAAAAAGAGAGTCTCTTTAACCCATGGTGTTGGAAAAATTGGGTTGAAACATGCAGAAGAATGAAACTGAACCACTATATTTCACCAAACACAATAGTAAATTCCACATGGATCAGGGACTTGGATGTTAGACCAGAAACTGTCAAATACTTAAAGGAAAATATTAGCAGAACTTCTATTCCATCTAAATTTTAAAGGCATCTTCAGTGATATGAATCCAATTGCAAAGGAGACTAAGACAAAAATAAACCAATGAGACTCCATCAAATTGAGGAGCTTTTGCACAGCGAAAGAAACCACTACCCAAACAAAGAGACTCCTCACAGATTGGGAGATGATCTTTACATGCCATATATCAGACAAGAAGCTAATAACCAAAATATATAAAGAGCTCACCAAACTCACTAACAAGAAAACAAATGACTTCATTCAAAAATGGGGAGAGGATATGAATAGGGTATTCACCATAGAAGAGAGCCAAAAGGCCAACAGACATATGAAAAAATGCTTCAAGTCATTGATTGTCCGAGAAATACAAATAAAGACAACAATGAGATACCACTTCACTCCTGTGATATTGTCATACATCAGAAAAGATAGCAGCAACACATGACGGAGAGGTTTTGGGGAAAAAGGAACCCTCCTGCACTGCTGGTGGGAAAGTCAGTTGGTCCATCCCCTGTGGAGAGCAGTCTGGAGAATTCTCAGAAGGCTAGAAGTGGACCTACCTATGACCCTGCAGTTCCTCTCCTAGGGATATATCTCAAAGAACCAAACACAACCATCCAAAGAGATTTGTGTATACCTATGTTCATAGCAGCACAATTTGTAGTAGCTAAAACCTAGTGTCCAACAACAGATGAGTGGCTGAGTAAGTTGTGGTATATATACACAATGGAATACTACTCAGCTATTAAGAATGATGAATTCACCTTCTTCACCCCATTTTGGATACAGCTTAAATGAATCATGTTAGGTGGTGTGGAGGATTCCACACGGGGCCTTAGGCATGAGAACCTCTTTGCATAACCATTATGTTATGTCCCCTTTATTCACTTGTTTCTTCATATATTCAATTTTTTGCTTTTATGTTACAAACTAGTGAGGCACCAATCTCCCTCCCCCCCCCCCCCCCGCCACATGTACAAACCTATCAGCTACATGATGGTGTGGAAAGCTTCTTGTCCACACCATAGTCTCCCTGAGGGTAAGTCTGGCTCTTTCACCTGCACCCAGTGCTTGATACATTTTAGATGTTCAAGAATTAGTTGTTTAGTTAATGGAAACAACAGGCATTGAGAAGGCTAATATATTGCTCTGTGGAACCCAGCCAGTTAGTCAATGGCAGAACTAGGCCAAGACCAGGGACATATCTACCATCCTGGCTTGCTTCTTTCTTTTACAGTGAAGGATGGAGGATGCTGAGTCACAAGCTTCATCTGACTGGACAGATGATTTGGAATCAGGGGATCAGTGACTTTCTGAGTGACTGAAAGTCATTGCTGAGCAACGTTTGCAAAGTAACTGGATCTCCAGGGTTACCTGAATTATTAAAAAGTTTGAAAACTGTTTTGATCTAGAAAAGAAAAAACCAACTGCTGATTTTACAAAAATGTGTTTTTCTTCTCATCAGGTTCTAATACAAGCTGGGAGAGGGAGAGTCCCCATTGGGCATTTTTCTGGTCTGGCTCGATTCACTTTTCTAATAAGCTAGGACTGCACTGAGATAAAATGGAGAGCTGTGGGGCGGGGAAAACATAGCGCTGCTTCTCATCTTGAAAGGGCATTAGTTTGGGAATAGCAGTCTGGTTCAGCAGATGTAAGTAAAACCAGAATTCTACACAGAACTGAGCATGTGTGAATAGGATGGGCAATTAGCAGGTGTCTTTTCTCATCTGACCAGAGCTGTCAGCAGAACCCAGAGCTAAATTTTGTATTCAACAGAATTAGCACCCCCATTTTCAGCCAATCTTGGATGGACCTTGAAAAAATCATGTTGAGTGATATAAGTCAGAAACAGAAGGATGAATATGGGATGATCTCATTCTCAGGCAGAAGCTGAAAAACAAGATCAGAAAAGAAAACAGAGGTAGAACCTGAAATGAAATTGGCGTATTGCACCAAAGTAAAAGACGCTGGGGTGGGTGGGGAGAATACAGATCCAAGAAGGATTCAGAGGACCTCGTGGGGGTTGTATTGTTATATGGGAAATGGGGGAATGTTATGCATGTACAAACTATTGTACTTACTGTTGAATGTAAAACATTAATTCCCCAATAAAAAAAAAAGAAAAAAAACTAAAAAAAAAAAAAAAAAGAATTAGCACCCCCAATACTTGGTAACATGGGTTTCTTCATTTTGTTTGTTTTGATTAATTATTTTTTATATTTTTCCTTTTTACTACTAGAATACTTCTCATCTCTGGCTTACGGTGGTGTGGGGGGGCTGAGGATTGAACCTGGGACTTCAGGATCCTCAGGTACAAGAGTCTTTGCATGAACATTGTGCTATCTCCCCTACCTATATTTGTTGACTATTTTAAAATCATATTTACCTACTGTAATTTCTCCAAACCAATGGGTGTGCAGCTTGCCTCATGTGACTTTCCACATAGCTTTTTAGTGAGAAACAAAAGCTCAGAATAAAGGTTGGCTCTGCAGCTAAGCATCTGTATCCTGGAGGGGACTACTATCTATTTATTAACTTTATGAGACAGACAGACAGGCAGGCAGCCAGGCAGACAGACAGACAGGCAGACAGACAGACAGACAAACAGACACCAGAAGCAGAACACCACCTTGCTTTAGCATAAGGTGATGCTGGGATTGAACCTGGGGCTGTAGATATGCAAGTCTTGTGTTCTAACATGCTGAGCTATCTCCCTGGCCTGATGGGGCTAGAATCTGCTGCATTCAGTTATGAACTGCATGTTTGTATTCCCCTTCCCCACCCTCAAATCACATGTTGAAGCCCTGACCCCCAAAGTAATGATATTTGGGGCTGAGAGGTGATTAGATTACAAGAGGTCATGAGAGTGGGTCTTTGTGATGGCATTAGAGCACTTATCAGAGACACAGGCCACAGGCATTAGAGCACTTATCAGAGACACAGCTTCCTTGCCCCATGTTCAGTCTGAGCACAGAGAAGAGCTCAGGGGAGACACACAGTGAGGTGGTCAGCCTAGAAGAGAATCCCCCTTCCTCCCACCCAGTTTCAGACTAACACCCTACACCCTTGGCTCTCTCTAAATATCTCTGATTTGAGAACCTTGAAAAGTTATGTCTTAATTTGACTTAAACTTGTCTTCTCATAAAGATCATCCTGGATTTTAGTTAAAAATTCATATTTCCCCACCTGCAGGGGGGAAGCTTCATAAATGGCAAAATAGTGCTGCAGGTTTCTCACTGACTGTCTCCCTCTCCTTCTCCTCTCAGTTTCTCTATGTCCTAGCAAACAAACAAACAAATGATGTAGAAAAAAAAAAGTCAGATTTCTATTCTTCTCCCTGGAGAAGTGGCCTGGGAATATGTAATGTATTTATTTATTTATTTATTTATTTATTTATAAAAAGGAGACATTAACAAAAGCATAGGATAAGAGGGGTACAACTCCACACAATTCCCACCACCATCTCTCCATATCCCATCCTCTCCCCTGATAGCTTTCCCATTCTCTATCTCTCCGGGAGTATGGACCCAAGGTCACTGTGGGATGCAGAAGGTGGAAGGTCTGGCTTCTGTAATTGCTTCTCCACTGAACATGGGTGTTAACTGGTTGATCCGTACTACCAGCCTGCCTCTCTCTGTCCCTAGTAGGGTGGGGCTCTGGGGAAGTGGTGCTCCAGGACACATTGGTGGGGTTGTCTGTCCATGATGGTCAACAATTTGTTTGGCTTTGTATGTTAACTCTCTTTTCAGCCACCAGGTTCCAGATGCTAGCATGATGCTGACCAGACTACCCTGGAATATGTATTTTTTTATATGTCTCCCCAGCTGACTGATAATCAGGCAAGCACAGAACACAGTGATCTCTGATCTCTCTCTGGAGCTATTTCCCTCCATGTAAAGTTTAACACTTAAACAGGACTATAAGGAACAGGATCTCTTTGCCCACAGAACCATTGCTTTTAGGGTAAGGGTATGTAAAAGAAAAGTCTATTTGGTGCAGAAACTGAATCTATCTAAGGACCTTCCCATCATGTTTGGAGGATGAGCCCGATGCCTGACTCAGCAAAATGAAGCCTTGCTGATACTACATCTGAGAGTGAATTAATGAATCCTCTTTTCTCGGCATGAGGAGGAAGACTTGGCACCACTGAAGAGCATTTGCATGTGTTTGTGTTTGTGGTTTTGATAAACAGTCTTGTTATCAGGGTAAGATGCTTGTCAGTGTGCAGCTGTGAGAAGGAAAGCACATTTGTCTCTGTAAAGGGTTTTCAGGAGGATGTTTCTCACCCTTTCAGTTAGCATTCTCATACGTCTTGCTTCTTAAAACTGTGATGGGCTGACTATAGTCCCATTTTGCAGATCAAGGAATGAGTAAACTGGTTTTTTTCAGGTTCTTTCTGAACTTAGTCTTATCTCTATTTCCCAGGAAGCTTTCTAGTCTCCAGGGCCAGCTGGGCACCTAAGGGAGTCAGAGCTTAGTGCCAGGTGGGTGGAGGAGTGTAAGCACATCATTGAGAGGAGGTGACATCACCCTCAAACTGCCCCCTTCCTGCAGAAAACCAGGTCCAACATAAGATGAGGGAGAGAGAGAGAGGGGAAGAGGAAGAGGGAAAAGGAGAGGGAGAGGGAGAAGGAGAGAAAGAGAGAAAGGGAGAGGGAGAGAGAGAGAGGGAGAGGGGGAGAGAGAGAGGGAGAAGGGAGAGAGAGAGAGAGAGGAGAGAGAGAGATATCAGAGTATCACAATTCACAGGGCACTGGGGATTAAACCAGGATCCTTAGGTGTCCAAGTTCCAATAGCTCTACCAGTTGATCTATTTCCTTTGCTGTCTTGTTTATATAGCATTCATACATAGAATTCATGGAAAACACCCCAGATTTTACATACTTTATCACTCTTTTTGGGGGGAGTCATCTCTAGTGCTTTACCACTCCAGGATGACTTTTTCAGATAGCTAGACAGCTCTAAATATACCACAGCACCAAAGTTGCCTTCAATACAGTGGGGACCAGGATGGGAGCTGGGTTACACACATGGCAGAGCAGCACACTAAACAAGTGAGTTCTTTTGCCAGCTCCACCCTTGAAGTCTTATATACAAACCACACCCTTCTACTTCACTTCCCAGAAAATCTGTTTTGGCTTTAGATATTTCAGATTAGCATCTACTGTGAGCTACCATGCAAGATGGCTCTAGGGCACCATGGAGATTCCATAGCAACATGCACATATCTTATTCCTTTGTTGATTTGTTCATTGATTAATCCATACATTACTGAGTAAATATATATATTTACTATTTCATATGTGTGTGCGTGTGTGTGTGTGTGTGTGTGTATCTGAGAGACAGACACAGAGAGAGAGACAGAGACTTCAGCTTCCTCCACATGGGCTACACATATGATAACTATCCCACTATCCAGGGAAGCTATTTGAAGCTAACTGTCTTAATCTCCAGATCCTTTTTTTAAGTCTCAGTGCTCCTCTGAGGGCAAGAACTTTATTGCTATTAAGATATTTTTGTTATAAAATGAATCAGGGTTACACCAAGTCCTGCAGATCCTCTGTACAGCACAATCAATCATGATTACATGGCAAGGACACAACCCAAGTCAGGAAACAGAAATTAGTTTCTGATGTCCCTTCCAAGTGTCTCATCTTAATCAAAACTCTTCCCTCTTGCCCCAAAATGAGTGCAGTCTAGAATGTTCCTAGCCATGACCATGGAATGTGAGCTCAGACTGACAGGGATGCAGAGGTCACATAGGCTCCTGTGCTAAGCACAAATAGACATGGGCTCTCGGTCAGATTGATGGGGTTTATAGTTATTGGTATTTATACACTTTTCCCATATTTGGGAGCTTCTCTCTGCCCTGATCGAGCTTCCTAGTCCTGTCCTCAACTCTGACACAGTCTTCCCAGACAACGCTCAGCCCACCTGCATGCTCGTTGTTGGGCTCAGTCAAAAATTAGTAGTCATGGGCCCCTTGGAATATACCTAAAATAGACTTCCTAGCTCCTTCCAACAGGAAGACCCCACATTTCATCTGCTCTACTTTTACCTTTAGGTTCCTGATTATTAGACAAATCATTCTGCTTTATATCTTAATGCTTTTTAGCCACCAAGTTGCAGGTGCTACCATAACACCAACCTGACCTCCCTGGGCAGATGATCTCACCAATGCATCCTGGAATCTTACCTTCCCACTAGGGAAAAGATAGAAACAGGTTGGGGGTATGGATCAATCTGTCAATGCTCACGTACAGTGGAGAAGCAATTACAGAAGCCAGACCTCATAAAGATCTTTGGTCCATATCCCCAGAGGGATAAAGAATAGGGAAACTCCCAGTGGAGCCGAAGGGATATAGAACTCTGGTGGTGGGAATTGTATGGAATTGTATGCCTCTTATACCACAATCTTGTCAATCATTATTGAATCACTAACAAAATAAAAATTAAAAAATATCTCCTCCCTCTCCCCACAGGGGATTACTCTCCTGTTTGTCATACCTATCTGTAGAGTTTGTCATTCTATCACTCAGTGCACACTCTGGAGTGTTACAGTTTGCTCTTGATGATTTATAAATGCTTTAGAACATTTTAATCTATAGATTCCACTATTACATATGCAGTTTATCTACTGAAGAACCTAGACTGTTAAATCTGTGAAGTTCCCATAGTTTGAATGTTGCTGAGTACAAACTCATGTGAGACTCAGCATGTTTTTCTGTTCTTGGCATTCCTGCAAATTGCCTACTGAGTGTAGAGACAATTGGATTCCTGTCTATTCTAGCCCTCAGGCAAGATTAAAGCAGGAACATCACCTCTCTCTTTTGTGATCTTGGCAGCCACCAATCCATAGTGTCTATATCTATTTACTCACTGGGGGTTGCAAATGGTGGCATTCTAATTATTTCTTTAAAATTTCTTTATTAGGTAGAAATAATAGTTTATGTAGAGACAATTTTCATGAGTCCTACTGGATACCTAGTGGGACTGACAAAATAGGAAAGGCAAGATGAGTAAATGCTTTAGTCCATCTATATATTGATTTTTTTCAAGATTAAAAATTAGTTTACATCCTCTGAAGATGATCAAATGGTCATTTAAACAACGATGTGAAGTCATGAACTTAAATGCACTTTACTGCAGTTGTTATCTATTTGAAGGTCAAATAGACACTCCGTGGGAGTCTTTCAAATGGACTCTTGAGTCTTCCTGATCGGAGGACACATCTTTCTTTGTTTGCTTCCTTGTCAACTGGATGGCAAGACTTTCCAGGTTTGTATTTGTACACTTCCTATTTCAGATCTCAAAACAACTATTTCCCCCAAGTTACCTGGTTTCTGGACAACAAGGGTGGCGATATACAGTGGATGTTGGTAAATGTTCAACAACTGACTTTCCTCCAAAAAAATAAAAGTGTGTTTATAGCATTTTCCAATTTCCATTGTATAAATTCTCCCACTACAGCTGATTTCCAGATAACAACCTAAAGACACTCGCTGCAGGGTTCAGAAAAGATGTGAATAATCTGTTTAGACCAGTGCACTTCCCAATAAGTTAAATGCTTTGTTACTTTAGGAAAGTTATTTTGAATTAGTATTTATCTTGCTTTTTTTGTTTTGCATTTTGTTTTCAGGGACCCACCGCTATTTATAGATATTGAATCTATTTTTAATCCATTTTTAAAAAATTAGTAAACATTTTCTTTTCTTTTCTTGTTTTTACCTACTATTTCTAGCATTATCTATTATGTTTATTTGCTTTTGTATTCCTTCTAATTTACTATTCATTTCTGAAAGAGCCTTTTTTGAAAGAAAAATTTTAATTATTTCAGTTTTGAATACAGTTATGATTTATGTTGTTTTATCTCTTGTAGCATTTATTAATGTCTTCAGCTTGCTTTAATTTAGTGATTACAAATTCACAGCTCTTTCTGATTGAGGAAAGACCAGAGCACTGTTCCACCTCTTATCATGTGGTTCGAGGGACCAGACTCTATTGAGTAACTTCCCTGTCCCTCAATGTTTATTTTGATCTGTTTATGGGTATATCTTTCTGGCATGCTTTCATTGTGTGTAAGGAGGATGTCATTCTGTTCCTTCTGTTTTTTTTTTTCTTTTTAATTTTTTAAAATATTTATTTGTTTTCCCTTTTGTTGCCCTTGTTTTACTGTTTCAGTTATTAATGTCATTGTTGTTGGGTAGGACAGAGAGAAATGGAGAGAGGAGGGGTTAGACAGAGATGGGGAGAGAAAGAGAGACACCTGCAGACCTGCTTCACTGCTTGTGAAGTGACCCTCCCCCCGCCGCAGGTGGGGAGCCGGGGGCTCGAACCAGGATCCTTATGCTGGTCCTTGTGCTTTGCGCCACCCTGCACTTAACCCGATGTGCTACCGCCTGACTCCTTTCTGTTTTTTTTTTTTTTTTTTTCTTATAATTCCTTGTGGGGCTTGTTTATTACCAGAGCACTACTCAGCCCTGGCTTATGGTGGTACTGGCGATTGATGCAGGACCTTTGGTTCCTCGGGTATGAAAGTCTTTTTTTTTAAATTTTATTAGTGATTTTAATATTGATTCACAAATTACATGTCCACAGGGGTATAATTCCACAATGTTCCCACCACCAGAGTTCTGTATCCCCAGCTCCTCCATTGCAAGCCACTGCAGTTCTCCTACAGGTGCAGATATGGGTTAACTGTCATCTCTACAACTACCTGTCTACATTTGTACAAAATTGCCCCCTTTCCCTTCCAGGTTCAGTCCTCTCTTCACCTCCAAGCCACTCATGACACTATTACTACACCCAACTGTCCCCCTCCCCCTTTTTCCTTCTCTCTCTCCTGGTCCTGATGGAGCTGGAGTTCAGAGACCTCTCTTCCTCCTCCTTCTCCTTCACTGGGAGTATGGATCAAAATTATTTTTAGGGTAGGAGTTCTGGCTTCTGTAATTGCTTCTTCACTGGACGTGGGTGTTGGCAGGCCAATCCATACCCCCAGTCTATGGTATGAAAGTCTTTTTTTATATCCATTGTACTATCTCTCCAGTCTCCACTTGCTGTTTTCTATTGTTTGCATCTAACAAAAATTAGATTTTCCAAGTGCATAGAATGGAGCAGGGTGCACAAGTTTTTGAGTCTATTGTTTTTATAGAATTATAAACACTGTAGCTTGCATTCTAAAATTTTCTGCCTTGTTTCCTTCCAAGCCAACCTGATCTTCCTCTCATCACTGTTGTATTGATTCGGCATACTTTTCATTCCATACCAGGCAGCATCTCTTGAATTAGGGCCCTGGCTTGGAAAGGAGTCCCAGCAGGTCCATTTGGAGAGTTCCCAAGCACTTTACTGCTCCCCACTCCTATGGCTCTTCTTTCTGGAGCCTTCCACTGTTAAAGAAGGCAATACCCTCTTGCCCCCACCTGTCCCCACTCTAATTTGAAAGCTGTTTTCCAAATTTCCTAATAGCTATTTAGGAGTTCTCCTACTTTGAGATCTATCAGATGAGTCTAGTGCTTCCTTCTGCCACCTGCACAGAACCATGCAGCTTCCTGGGCCAGTGGGGGGGTGGGAATGGGTGGGAGGGATGGGTCACAGTCTTTTGGTGGTGGGAATGGTGTTTATATACACTCCTAGTAAAATGTAGTCATATAAATCACTAGTTAATTAATATGAGAGGGGGAAAATTAATTGTATGTCTCGAAGTTTTTTAAAACACAGACTGAGTCTTTTTAATATATAGGCTGTGTATTTGATATGCGGACTCTCTCAAAAGCCTAGACCAAGTAGATCAGAAGCAACCAATAGCACAGCTATATACAAGATACTGGGCTGTACAGCAAACCATAACAAAAGGACTTTTCAAAGTTAACCCAATTACCAAATAATGTGATGATAACATTAACTATCGATTGTCTTTTTGAACCCTAAGACAGCAGGAACCTCACATCTCCACTATAGAGCCTCTACTTCCCCCAGTCCTGGAACCCTTGGATAGGGCCCACTTTCCCATATGCCTCTCCCAATCCTTATCAAATAATATTGCATCCACCGATCACAACCTAATCAATGCAACAATTGCCACCTCAACATGTTTCACCTCAGACTGTGTCCAGAGACTTCAGGTGTGGAATGACAACCCTTCAGCTTCATTACTCGGGTGAGACCTTTCCTTTCATAGTATACTCTAATTCCATCTCAGGTGGTTCACTTTCTAACAAAGTCCCAAAACCTAGATATACACCAGTTTCTGTGAGAGAGAGCTTATGTGCACACGTATCCATAAACTACTGCAAAATATATACCTGAAAGCAGAAGTACACTAGAGTTTGCAGTGAGTATCCCCCTAACACTTCCTCTCCACTATTCCAAGCTTTGGGTCCATGATTGCTCAACAATTTGTTTGGCTTCATATGTTAACTCTCTTTTCAGTCACCAGGTTCCAGATGTCATCAGGATGCCTGCCAGGCTTCCCTGGACTGAAGACCCCACCAATGTGTCCTGGAGCTCCGCTTCCCCAGAGACCCATCCTACTAGGGAAAGAGAGAGGCAGACTGGGAGTATGGACTGACCAGTCAACGTCCATGTTCAGCGGGGAAGCAATTACAGAAGCCAGACCTTCCACCTTCTGCAACCCACAATGACCCTGGGTCATGCTCCCAGAGGGATAGAGAGTGGGAAAGCTATCAGAGGAGGGGGTGAGATATGGAGATTGGGTGGTGGGAATTGTGTGGAGTTGTACCCCTCCTATCCTATGGTTTTGTTAATTTATCCTTTCTTAAATAAAAAAAAAAGAAAAAAAGAAACCTGTTTGTTTGATGGTTTGTCTACCACTTGTAATTTGGGGTTAGTCAGAAAACTTGCTAAGAGTTTTGTTGTAATAGTGTCTATGGGTGCATGGTTTTTATCGAATGGTCTGGCTGTTTTGTGTCGGGGTTTGGAAGATTGAAATCCTATGTGTTTGGATCCCACAGGAACGGCATTTTATTTGTTCTCCTGTTCTTACTAATGAATGGGGGTGTAGTCTGGTTAGGTTTCTAGCTGCATTCTGTTTGAACTGCCCAAGTTAACTGGGGACTTCATGATTCCAATACTGTGGCTTAAAGAACTTCCACTGTCACAGCCAGAGGACTCAGATGGAGTCCTCTGACCCTCTTACCCCGGCCTGGCTAGGTCTTCCATCTCTGAGAAAGTGCCTGTATGCACTCATTATTTGCAAGCACTTGAACATGACATTTTAAAGAGTTTCCAGAGGCCTTGAAATACATTCATGCTCCTGGAGAGGCCTCCAGGTAGAAAATTTTGGTCATGGGTGATTAAGAATTAAGGATGAGGGCAGACTAAAGTCTGATAAAGTGGAGTGCTTGCTCTCAAATTTGCACTGGGAGTTGGTTTTATCAGTGATATTTATAGAATCTGCCTATCAGATGTTCAGATAATACTATTAGGCTTCTTGGTTCTAGATAGACAATCTAGGGACATAGATAGGGCAGTGGGGTTTGTTGGAAAGGTTAAAGGAAAAGACGGTGTGGGGATATAAAGCCATCCAACTTAAGTAGGAAAAGTGAACATAAGATAAGCAGGGTGGGGAGGAGATTGGAAACTAGAGTCTGAAGGGAACCTCAGAGTTCATCTGAGCTGAGCCTTGGATCTTATACAGAAGAAATTTGAAACCTGGGATTTTTTCCCAGTGTGGGAACCTAATCATATGCATCCACATCTCCTGGTGTTCTTATTAAAATGCATATTCTTGGGCCTCGCATATGCACAATCCCCTGAAGACCACTGATCTCCATGATGCAGAGCAGAATGGCAATTGGTCGCCTGCAGGATCCTGGGTGTGGATGTACCACATCCTGAGCTCACGTCTGTGAGCTACACAGTGTATTGTTTTTAGTCTTAATTCTTCAGCTTCTATTCATATTATTATTTTCTTCTCTTTGGAGAATGGGCGAGATACACAGATTTCCTGTAATCTTTGCTACCTCTCAGGACTAGTGGATTCCATTTGTACTATGTGGAGTGTTAATTTGGCTCCAGCTGATTTGGAAACAGTCTTGGAGGAAAAGTGTGCTGTCACCCACGTGGAGTGAGTATTGGTTTTGGGGGGACCTTCAGGTTAAGGCAGTGCTGCCTAGATTCTCTCTCTGTCACAGTGATTCTGATACCAGGCATTTATAGTCACCATCCTAGTGCACACTGAGAAGTAACTGCTATAGCAGTTCAACTCTCTATTCTGCTTTTCAGGGGGACATTTCCATCTGATTTCTCTTCCCAACACTGACTGAAGGTCGCCTTCAGTTGCCTAAAGGGTTGGAGCCTTTACTGGCTGCCTCAGAATTTGTTTTGAAGATGGGAACAGACAGTGCTGCCCAAGTCCTGCCAGTGTTACTGACCCCAAGAATGGGGCCTAAAGGGGACAGGTTCCCCTAGACAAGAGAGGGTGCAGGGATCTCCTGGGGGTACGTACTGTCAACATTTAGGGAAACAGGAAAGGTCACCTTTGCATTGGTGACTATGGTGTGGACCTTGAAGCTCAGTAGGAAACTGTAGTCAATGCTTTCCTGGGGAGAGAGAGAGAGAAGCCACCAAACACCAAAGATGGCTGGGTACTGGCTGCTTTGAAAAAAAGCACATTGAAAAAAAGCAAGAAAAGCCTAGACCAAAGTTTGCTCATGTGTTAAGGAGAACTATTTGCCTTGGTTCCCCACCACTGAGAAGAGTTGGGATACTAAGTGAGACCAGTTAGGGAACTATTCAGAGGTTTCAATAGACACATGTGTTTGTTTTTCAGACATGCCGTGATGAGCACACTGCCTTAAAGATGGCCTGAAGCAACAAAAATAATTTTTCTTGCAGTTTCTTGAGGTTGGAAGTTCCAGATCAAGGCCATGGCAGGATTGACTGCTTCCTTGCCTCTCTTTATTCTGGTCATAGCCCAAAATCCTTGGCATTCTTTAACTTGCAGACACATTGTTCTGTTCTCTAACTTCATCCTTACATCTATGTCTGGGTCTTCACATCAACGAACAGGTGCTGATGGATGAGGTGCCCACTTGGTCCAGCACAGCTTTATCTTAGCTGTTGTTTTCATTCGGGCTATGTCGTTTTCGCCGGGCTGGCTTCACGGGCAGGTAACAGACAACCAGGGACTCATGGTTGAGCTGTAGGCAATATCTCTTTATTCATGCAGGACGCAGCACAATCTAAGCCGAGCTAAGCTAAACTCAAGGTACCGTAAAACTCACAATGCTGTCTTTATATATACTTGCCAAGTAGGGTGGAAACAGGATGTGACATAGAGAGGGTGGAGAGAAAAGTGACTGGTGAAAATCAGAGTGTGACAAGGAAAGGATCAGGGTGTGACAAGGAGAGGGGGTGGAGCAGCCAAGAATTCTATCACTGAACCACTAATGCTCTGGAGGGAGGGTGGTGCTTGTTAATGGTGGTTATGTAAATAGAATGAAGTGGTTATGTAAATAGAATAGTGTTAAGCAGGGGGGATTTAAACCAAATGAAACAGAAGGGGTCTCATGCATACCAACAATGATGCTGGGAAATTATGCCGATGCAGTCACATCTGCCATGTTGTCTCCTCAGGCTACTGCTAGTTCCCGCGAGAGTTCGGACATTCTCGGAGTGCCTGTTCCACCATGTTATGCCCTCAGGACATTGTCTATATCCCCGCGATATTTGGTTACTCCTCACTTTTCACGAGAGTTATCATCCTATCCTGGAGTGCTATGGTTACTCCTCCCCCTTCCCATTCTCGTGAAAGCTACTCCTATAAAAACCCTTTGTTTTCTGCACCTCACTCTCTTGCCAGCGCTTCACTCTGGTGTTCAGATGCAGGAAAGCTTACTGCGTGAGGCAGCCATTTTCGCTACCTCCACGTGGCCCAACCTGCTTCTCTAGCACTCAACTCTGAGGTGCCAGCGCAAATAAAGATGTGTGTTTCCTCTGGACCCCCTCTCTCTTCTCTGCGCACAACAACATCTGGCTTAACAACATCTGGTGCCCAACGTGGGGCACGAACCCACGACCCTGAGACTAAGTGTCTCATGCTCTACCAACTGAGCTAGCTGGGCGCGCACAACAACATCTGGCTCAACAACACTTAGCTACTTCCGTCTGCCATGACACAGTCCACAAAATGAGGCTACATTTGGGGTTAACGAGGCTTAGGCCTTCGAAACTTCTTTTCTGCAGGGCCCAATTCAGCTTATAGCTTTCTGTTACTTCAGAACAATTCCAAGCCGTCTGCTTATCTACTTATTATGTAGTCATTAAAGAGACAAACAGGCTAGGCTTGAACCATAGTTCTGCTTCTTATTACCTACAGCTGTGCAAACTTCCCTAGTTCTTTGAATCTCATTTTCATCACCCACAAAATGGAAATAGCTGACAGTGGTGACCTCATACGGGAGAGAATGAAGTGAAATAAAAATAGCATAGTTCTAAGTACATAATGCACAGTAAGTGTTAGTTAACATTATCATTATCTATCTTAGTGTCCCTTGAGAAGATGTAAGTATTAGAAATATATTTCAAACATCCCTGAGTCAATTTACTCACGAAGGAAATACTAGCACATACCCTGCAGAGTTCATAATGTTTGTTTTGCTGGCTGCTGTAGCCCAAGAAAGACAGTGCGATTTTTCCCTGGGAAGATTCCCTTCTATCCTTGGAGCCATGCCCCATGCAGGGATCCCCTGGGAGGCACTGCTCCCCATTTCAGAGCAGTGGGATTTCCATCAAGCACGTATGTGAGGGAGTCCTGACACAGGAACACCTTGGCAGGAATAATACACTTATGCAAAAGGCAGGTGTTTTTTTTTGTCACTAGGCCTCAGATTTTCAATGCTCACCTTAAAGCAGCCCTTTCTCATAATTGTGTGGGTTTTTCTGGGCCCAGGTTAACTTTGAAGCTGCTCTAACTCTCCTATACTCTGAAGGCATCTTTTCTTCCAGACCTTTAGGCTAACTTCTTAGAGGAATGCACATGTTGTAAGTCTTTCAGGGAGACACACATACATGCACGCACGCACGCACCAGCTCTGCTAAAGCTGTAACTCACGATATTTGTTACTGGCATGGGAAGCAGAGTCTGTGACTTTGCGGTTATTTTTGAAACACCGAATGAAGCCAGTTCAAGGGACATCAGAAACCTATCTCCTTTGATGGAATGGAAACAAGAGGAAAGGCCTTTGTTGCTGCAAGGTCACACGTCAAAAATAATCTAATTCTCCTCTCTAGGCACATTCTTCTCTTAGATGCAGTCACTTTCAAACCCTTGTTCACTTCTAATTCCTACCTGGAATCACATTCTATAATTGTTACTCAGGACATCCTCCAGCATCTGTTCAATCATACACACACAAGACTAAAAATACTTGTGTGATGCACATACGTCTATTCCCATTCCCGTGTTATTCCATCCCGTATGTCTTCTATTACTGTGTATTACGTGTAGACCTTGCTGGTTTTCATCTTGCCTAGTAGTTCTGCTCTTCCAGGTATCTGAAGCAGGTGTATCAGCATCCTTGGAGTAGGTGGGTTTCTGTGATTAATTCTGGCTAATAAGCTGTGTTCACAAGTGACTGGTTTTGCATCTACACTGAAACATAGAAACCAGCAAGTAACCTTCTCTCAGACTCTTTCCCTTCTGCAGTGGTCTAAGGAGGCATCAGGTAAGATGCTAGAGCACAGGTCAAAGCTGCCAGGACTACTGAGTGGCCACATGGAAGCCAGTGGTCCTAGTGGGTCACCCCACTTCTTAGCAGACTTTAAGTAAGAGGGTCACTAAGGTTTTAGAAGTGTTTGTTATTACAGTACTAATCCACATATTCTAATGAGTATAGGATTTTTCTATTTCATTTTTTTTCTAGAGAAGAAGCTGATCTTGAGTTATTAAAACGAGTCCTTGATCCATTCCTTAGGATTGCTTCTGACTATGCAAATCACTTTTCCAAAGCATCTGCCATCTTGATAGCTCTGAAGTATAAACAGACAGACAGACAGATAAGAGATTCAGAAAGGAGGGAGAGCACAGGCCAGTACTGACCCTCCTTAGGACCCCAATTTTCTGGGACTGGTTGACTTAAAGTCTAAGTGATTGTATAACTGGAAGCTTAGAGACTTAGGTTCAATAGTTTTGGTGAGGAGGCACTAAGCACTAGTTCCAAAGTTGAGTGAGCAGCGGATTCTCTTTTTCTGTAGGATTTTGTCTTTCAGGCCTTATATATTCTTTACTTTTTCAATATGCCTCTTCCATAGAACAAGCAATGACATGTGTGACCTGTTTTATTATTAAAAGAATTTGGAGGACATACATACGGTTGCTACTACTGACTGTCAAGGGGTGAGGTCAGAGGCCTCCACCATGGATGAATCCTAGGTCAGACATGAGAGCTTCATTGCTCTCCATTAATTCTGACCCACTTTCCAGACTAATCAATTGATTACCACAGCCTTCCAAATCACTAAACCTGTATTTAACACTCTCCTAGGTCTCTGTACTCTCCACCTAATAGATATTATGGTAGAGTTTTCCTTCACCACACCTTGAACCAGAGCTTTCTATCTTTTAGCTTTTTTCACTTAAAGTTTCACATAAAATTCCATCCAAATACAGGTGTTCTGGTGATTAGCAATTATCATAGTACATACCTAAAAGTTAGAAAATCCACTGACGTGAACAAATAAATAAGGCTGATCTACAAGGTTGACATGGAAGGCTTTTAGGGCTATTTAAAGTCCCCCCAACACTAGATACTTTATGTGATTTTTATCTTTGATTGTTCTGTTTTCACTACCAGAAATATCCTTTCTCACTCTGTCTTCCAGCGAGGACTGCTTATTTTTGTTTTTAATAAGTTGTGGAATCATTTGCTACCTGTCCACTCAACATTCAACCTCCCTTTCTCCCTTATAGTAGAAGTTGCTTTTATTTTCTCAGTGGATTGAGTAACCAACAACAAAATGGAAGACAGCTGTTGAGTAGAATTTCGAGAAAAGCTTCTAAGAGAAAGAATTAATTTTGCCCAGTAACTTCTTTTACTTGGAATTTGAATGAGCTATTTGGAGCAGTCATTTGGGGACTATGAGTTAATCTTGTGACTAGAAAGTATATATGAAGAATGGTAGATGAAAAACAAAGCAAACCAAAGCAAAACAAAACAACCAGGCAGACCACAGAATTACTGGTGACATCATGAATCTATTACCAGTTGTAAACTAATGTTGGACTTCTTTCATATGAAATTAATATAACTATTTTGATTAAACAGACAGCGTGAGAAAGGACATTTCTGGTAGTGAAAACAAAACTATTTGTACTGTTTTTTTATAGGTAATTGTAGTGGATACCCAACTCAATTCAAACAGTACCTATTTGTGATTTACCCTGTACTGCAACTAAAGAATTTCTTCTTTGGTGCTCTTTCAGGCCTTTCATTATTCAGACTTCTCTGATTACATGTATCACAATATGTCAAAATTATTTGGCTCTATATTTACTTTACTATTAAGAATCTGAGGATCTTGAAGAAAAAATCTTTTATCTTTTCTCCCCTCCAACCTTTTTTTTGTATCTGTAGTGCTTAATGTTTGGTAGCCAAACATGAGTCTTGCAATTAATGTTTGTTTCGGGAAATATTATCTGAAAACTCAACTTATTTGTGATTTAGTTGGCAAGAAATAAAGTTATGGGGAATGACATTGGGAGGGGTCCTTACGGGTAAGGGAGTGAGAAATGAGTAGGGCTGGACTGGGCCATAGAAGGAAATACAAGATAAACCACAGTCCTGGATTTCGACCTGTCTGTATCCCTTGGGCAGCCCCACATTGGCCAAACTGCCTTCCTGTATGCACACTGGGAGCCCCTGAGTGAAGATAGTCTGCATGAGGAATGCTTTCCAGTGCCCCTCCAACCTCGAGAGACCTAGCTTCCCTCTTGAGACTGGGTATCACAGATAACTGGCTCCACGGCCATACCAAAAACTCCCTCCTATATGCCCCAACCCTGTCCCCTTAGTCCTCCTGAACCACTTTGGAAGGACCCGTCACTCTTGAGTTGCAAGATTAAATGAATGCATGTTGGGATAAGATGCTTTTGGGCCCTGGATCAAAGTCTTCACTGCTCAGGGTCTAGACCCCTTTCAGAGTGAGTATAAAACCTGCCTTCTCTTCAAGTGAATTATGGGTGCAAAAGGAGGGACATGCTGCCCAGATCTACCATATCAACACATCTTCTCAGGGGAAGAATGCAGATGGCATATTCAGAAACTGGTTTTCTGAGAAAATGGAAAGATGTATTTTTCTTGAAAGATGCAGTTTCTATTAAAATCAAAAGTTGTATTGGCATGGACAAATCTGATCTTTTGATAAATTAAACCACTGAAGAGCAAAATTCAGCCATGCTACATGATATGATTATTCATTCCTTGTAAAAAAATAATAAAAATTCTTTTGGTAGGTTTGTTGTGGTTGTTTTGTGTGTCCACATTAATAAACAGTTCCAGGGCCTTTTTGTGTAAACCATAGATCTGGACTGCAGCCAAACCAGTGGCAAGAGCCTCCCTGCTTGCCACAGAAGAGGAAGAGAAAGTACTAAGTTGTTATACAATTTCACTCTCCTAAATCAAATCTACCATTTGTCACGATTATTTACCATTGCTTTCTAATTGTGAGCAGATAGCTGAGTGGAGCTGGAAGCCTATCCATTCTTGAAAGTGACATTAAGTGGCACTTGGAGTGCCAAACAATAATTGTTCTTTTTTTCCTTGTTAATATCCAAGTGCTGCTATGAGTTCTGTGAAAAATTCACTTAATGCCACAGACATTTCTGTGGGATATAGTTCTTGGCCTTTTTTTTGAAACCTGATTTGAAATCACCCTCAGAAACTAGGATGGATGAAATGACTGTGACCTTCAAGTCTGAATTCCTCTCTTAATATTTGAGCAGATTGCAGAAGAGTCCCTTATTTTGACCCCTCTGTTACCTAGCAGTGGCTAGGGGTGGGAAGTACTGGTGGATTCTCAGAAACAGGATTATTTTGAGGACCTTTCCAGTTCAACCCGACTCTTGGGAATTAAAATTTGGTAAAGAAACTGGGTCTTACTGGGGTGTCCACCTACTCTGATGGGACCTTAGTTTCTAGACAAAAGCTTGAAGCTCACAGGACCCACTCTGCAGTGGTGGGAGGCTCCTCTCCTCTCTTCAGCCGTGCTGGTAGACATCTTCCCCACCCCACACTGAAGGCATCATTTATGTATAATCTGCTAGTAAAACTTTCAGCTGGCAAAATGATCAAGACAGAAAGTTTCATCCTTTCACTCAAGTGAGTTTTTCCATATCCTTAAGATCCCACTTGATTTATAAATATGGACAAGGGAGGTAAATATGTGCTAATACAATAAGCTTTTCTATACGAATGAATCCCTTTATTTCTTTCCTCTCCTCCATTTCAAATTTCATGCAACATTGTTGAATTTCTGATCTGGATGAGAATCAAAAGCAGCAAGTTCATGTCTCTCTGACCTTGTAGCTCAGAACTAAAATATTAATGGTGTCTAGCATTGATTAAATGTAAATATGTTTGGAGGGAGCTCTATTTTAAACACTTTACATGAATAATCTCCCTTAATCCTGGGAGGGAGCCTTATCATGATCCACCTTTTACAGGTGGCACCTAGAGCTGAAGAACACAGCCTGGGACCACACAGTCAGGCAGCAGTGAACTCAGATGTGAACTTGGGCTGCTGTGCTGCAGCCTGGTTCCTCTCTTTTTGACTCAGGAGTTCAGTGCAGCTTCAGAGGTGCTTCTTAGGAAAGACTCTCACTTTGCTGCATTCTCCAAAACAGGATGGGCACCATTCACAGCAGAGGCTGCCAAGCCAATAGGTGGCTATAGCTTAAGATATTTGTAATGTGATTCATGGCCTTGGATTAGGAGCAGAAGTCACCCACAGTCTGATATGAAAAGATATGCCGGGAGTCGGGCTGTAGCACAGTGGGTTAAGCGCAGGTGGCGCAAAGCACAAGGACCGGCATAAGGATCCCGGTTCGAACCCCGGCTCCCCACCTGCAGGGGAGTCGCTTCACAGGCGGTGAAGCAGGTCTGCAGGTGTCTATCTTTCTCTCCTCCTCTCTGTCTTCCCCTCCCTCTCTCCATTTCTCTCTGTCCTATCCAACAATGACAACAACAATAATAACTACAACAATAAAACAACAAGGGCAACAAAAGGGAATAAATAAATAAAATAAATATTTAAAAAAAAAAAAAAAAGAAAGAAATTTATTAAAAAAAAAAAAAAAAAAAAGAAAAGATATGCCAGGGGGAATTTACTGCAGACTTCCACTGTAATGGTTGGAGTTGAGATATTTTGTCTCAGTATTTGTATCCCTGGTTTCATGAAGGAAAAGAAGAAAGGAAGAAGGAGATCTGGGACACCACAGAAGAGGAACTGAGATCCCCCTTCTCTCTGCTGTAGTTCTTGAGATTCTATTCAAGTTTTAGGATTTGAACATACTATTGCAGGACTATGACAAATGGTCCATAGTTCAGAACCTAAGAGAGGTTGGAATATACTAGTAATACATCCAATATACATCCAATATGTTAGTAATATACCCAAGATGGAGAGATCTTCTCTTTCAACCAAAGAGTGATAAAGAATATTACGAAGCTGGTGACTTTGGAGTGGACAGATTATTAGAGTTCATAGCCTATGTGTTGCCAGGGCCCTAAGTTGATACTATTTTCTCCTAGTGGAGTTCTTTTTTTTTTTTTTTTTCTTTCTGTTGCTGGCTTTAAGGAATAAGGCACATGTGGGCTTGTAGAGAAGAAGGGTGGAATCTGCCTGAGAATCAGGGTAAGGCCTTTCAGAGTCCTTAGATTCAAAGCTGTTGTATAAAGAGCCTCTACTACCGCCTCAAGACTGGAAGAAGCTGGGCTGAGCACTCGTTCCAGGGCTCCTTCTGTTGGCTTCAGTAGGGCTACAGGGCTCCTGCAACCATCCAAAAACCTTGGAACATTTCTAGTATTGTGACAGAGGCTAGGGCATCCCCACTGTCGGTGCTAGTGTGGTCACTGGCCCAGGCCACCTGGTGACACTCCCTCCAGCTCCCAAACTTCCTTTGAGTTGGAACCTCACAGTGTTCTTGCTCAGGCTAAGGATAAATAGTTTTGTAATGAGGAGTGATATTCTCCTTTTGATTTGCCCATTTATCCCAGGACTGGGATACAGATCTAGATCTAAATGGAGCTGAAAGCAGTCACACTAGATTTCAGTGACTGCAGATAACCATCAGAATAGCATTCTCTTATGTTCCCTCCAGGAAGCAAATTATACAAGCCAGTTGCAAACCCTTTAGAATAAATCTTCATGGTACCAGATAGTTTGAAAAAACTGTTGCCATGCTGGTCAACTTTGATTCATTATAATCCGTGTCATTACAATGTCTTAAAGAAAAAATAGAGGTCCCCCTCATTTCTGGACTTCATGAGGAAAGCGTAAGCAAAATATTCCATCTCTCAGGTCTTTCTCTGAAAGGGCTGGCAGGGGATGAGGATAATTTTTGATGGGTAAGGGAAGTCCAAGGTTACCCAGCAAGATAGCACTTGCTGTCTGCCAGCACTAACTTTGAGGAGGTGGCAAAGCTGATAGCGTTTCCTGTACCGTGCTTGAACTTTGACTTGGCCAGCTCACACACTGGGCAAAAGATTTTGCTTTGCCAATTTAGGAAGTTGCAAATAAGGCAAACTACAGTTTATCCCATGACCCAAAATATAGCTGATTAAAAGGGACATCAAAGGGTGCTATGGAACAGAAGGGAAAATTCTTTTATTACTTTTTTTATATCCTACAAACTAACAATTCTTCCCACTGTTAGTTTCTCTGGTGATTTTGCATCTCAGTTCTATGATTCAGAGGTCAGTGGAGTGGAAAGAAGACCCTGGGGCAGATCGCCCATTGTTTTGAGTTGTCCCTGCAAATTCTTTCTCTTACTACACAATGAAGAAGCTGACTGTATAGCTGTTCCCTCAGGGTTTGGAGTAATTCCTGTTGCTGTTATTCATTCAGGCCAATACAATCATTTCTCCATTTTCTTCTCAGCACCTTGTCCTTCAGGGATAATGGAATAATAGTGAGTTAGTTTATGGAAGTGTTGCATCTATAGACCTTTGCACTTTAATTAGCAGTGGGGCTGAGTCAAGAGGAGAAGCTTGTAAAGTGGATGCCAAAGGGAATCTTAGAAATTAAAACATTGCCCAGAGATAAAATTATTTGGGTTTTGTAGAAGGGCTCAAAAATCACACCAAGTGCCTACTTTTTAAGTGCAACTAGGATAGTGTTTTATAGCAGACTCTTGGCCTGCACCAAGACAAAAAAAAAAAAAAAAAAAAGTCTTCCTGGAAGGAAAACAAATTTAGGCTCTTGATTGATTTGCTTTTATTCAGAAAAGCTGAAATGGACTAAATTTTTTATGTGGAAAACTGGTCATTGTTTCTACTGCTGACAGTACTACAACAGGGAAAAAAAATGGAACTTTTCCTTTGGAAAAGAATTGGAGTGAATTGAGAACTAAAGAGCTTATGGAAAATAGCTTGCAAATGATTATTTTTGTTTGCCTAAATGCTTAATTATAATTCTAGCTATACATGGAGTAAGCATGGAGGGACAGGGGGTGGGCTAAGCCTCGACTCCTGTTATAACAAAATAAATGAATGCATCATACTCTAAAATCCAAATGCCCAAAGGTTTCTTGGGACTGCTAAAGTAAATTGTAAACATACAGTTCAGGTTCTACTTATTTGCATTTTCAAGTACAAGAATTCTTTCTAGGGTTTCTTTTAGAAGGTTTACTTTGGCCCTGGGTTATATTAACAACTTCTGAAAGGAAACTTGGATTTGAAATTACCTTGCTTTGCATTCAAAGGCTGGCTCTCTGGATTACAACAGAAAATCTTTGGAAAGAATAATGAGTCAGGGTTCCAAACACCAGGATCCTTCTAGTTCCTGATCTTGGTGTAATTTCATCGCTGCTTCAGAGGGCATTCCTCCTGTTAATGGCCATATTTCACAAATATTCTATCGGACTCTAAACCTGTCTCAGCTTGAAGGGGCATAAGAGGCACTTGATAACTGCTGGCCTCCTCAGCTGGACTACCTGTGGTAGTGCAGACTGGAAGCACACTTGGGGTGTGTGGGAGGAAGGTTTATAAGACCCTGTCTGCACCAGCTCTGCTGTAGTGCTTAACAGAGAAGCTTGGTGGTAGAGGCTCAATTCATTGCCTCTCAAACAACAGCAGTCAGTGACTCGCAGTGCCAGTAGCAAGGCTGTTCTGCCTCTCTGGTACACTTTGACTTGGCTTTTGTTTCATTTAGCTTCAGCAATATTTCTCAATCATTTTTTTAAAAGTCCCTTTGTCTTTACACTTTCAGTGCTCAGACTCTGGAAGAGAAACATCAGGGACCCTTCATGTTTGTTCTGACAAAACCGGACCTCCTTGTCTTCTTCTCACCCAGACCTGTTTCCCCACCCCACACAAACCTCCCTACAAACACTGGTCATCTCATTGAAAGTTCCAGCAAAAACTTCTGTACCCAAGTATAGTCCTGGCCTTGCACTTTCTACTCACCTTCCCCTTTTTCCTCACCTCCCCCTACCACAGATCAGTCAATCGATAATTTTGTGAAAATTTTCCCACCCACCCCTCCCTCCACCCTTTTACACATCCTTTTACGCATCCACTTCTCTCTAGTCCATAGCTGCTTCTCTAATCCAGGCTACCAGCATTTCTTCCCTGGGTGGCTGGTCACAGCAGCTGCCTCACTGGTCTAGGGCCCCTACTTAGCCACCTCACCTCCTCCCTCCTCTACTCCCACTCACAGTCACAGTGGCTCTTCTGCACCATTGAGCAGACTATGGTTCTTTCCTGCCTAGAACGTTTTCAAAGACTTCCCATGGCCCTGTGTAGTCTAAACATGCATGATACAGCAGGACTTAAATCTGTCCCCTGCTTGCTTTAATGCCACTGCATGAAGTGAGATGTTTTCTTTTTCTTTATTTTAAACTTACTTTTTTTTTTTTTTTTGCCTCCCGAGTTATTGCTGGGGCTCAGTGCCTGCATTACCAATCCACTGCTCCTGAAGGCTATTTTTTCCCTTTTGTTGCCCTTGTTGTTTATTTTTGTCGTATAGAACAGAGAGAAATTGAGAGAGAACGGCAAGCGAGAGAGGGGGAGAGAAAGATAGACACCTGCAGACCTGCTTCACTGCTTGTGAAGCAAACCCCCAGCAGGTAGGGAGTCAGGGGCTAGAACTGGGGTTCTTACGCGGGTCCTTGTGCCATGTGTGCTTGACCTGCTGTGCTACCGCCCAGCCCCCTTACTTTTTTTTTTTTTTTTTTTTTTAACAGAGCACAGCTCAGATCTGGTTTATGGTGTTGTGGGGGACTGAACTTGGGACTTTGGAGCCTCAGGCATAAGAGTCTCTTCGCATAATTATTATGCTATCTACCCCCAACCCCAACCCCCCCCCCCCCCCTTTTAAACAGAGTACTGATCAGCTCTGGTTTATAGTGGTGTAGGGAATGAATTTGGGACTTTGGGGCCTCAGGCATGAGTCTCTTTGCATAACCATTATGCTATCTACTCCTGCCCCCATCACCCCCTTTTTTTAACAACACTGCTGAGCTCTGGTTTATAGTGGTGCTGGGACTGAAGCTGGGATGTTGGAGCCTCAGTCAAGTCCTATTTTCTTATAGCCTTTGAACTTGATATTTAACTCATCTGAGTGCCAACTGAACCACTGTCTCAGCCTCAACTCAAGGGTCAGGCTCTCCAAGACTCTTGTCCTAGCCCTTTTTCTTGAGTATAGTCTGTACCATTATAACTCTGTTGTCAAAATTAGGACACATAGCAGAGCGAAAGGATGCACTTTTACAACATGCATGGACAGTGGGTATAAGCAACAAGTGATTCAGGCAGACTGAGAGGTATGGTCACTCTCACCACTATGTTTCTCTGTCCTTCAGATTGTCTGCTACCTGGCCAGGCTCCTTACCACCCTAATTGGCAGACTGTAACTTCTCTGGTGACAGGCAATGCCCAGTTTTCAATGTAGTCCCGTCCATACTAGGTGTTCAACAAATATATAAATGAGTGGGGGGATGAATGCAGGTGAATCAAATGTGAATCTGGTCATGGTGCTCTCTGCTCTAAACACTTCTTCTTCTTCTTCTTCTTCTTCTTCTTCTTCTTCTTCTTCTTCTTCTTCTTCTTCTTCTTCTTCTTTTTCTCCTCCTTCTCCTCCTTCTCCTCCTTCTCCTTCTCCTTCTCCTTCTCCTTCTCCTTCTCCTTCTCCTTCTCCTTCTCCTTCTCCTTCTCCTTCTTCTTCTTCTTCTTCTTCTTCTTCTTCTTCTTCTTCTAGCGTTTGCCCTTCTTCCGTAGCCAGTCAACAGTGTCAGGTTGAGCCTGATGTAAAGTTTCGAGACCTCCTTTGAATCTGGAGAGGTGGCAGTCGTTGACTCTGTGGGTCATAGTCTGTCTGTAGCCGCAGGGGCAGTTCGGGTCGTCTCTGGCTCCCCAGCGATGGAACATAGCGGCGCACCGGCCATGGCCTGTTCAATAACGATTGAGGAGGGCCCAATCATAACGTGCTAGGTCAAAGCCGGGTTGACGCTTGCAGGGGTCTGTGATGAGGTGTTCTTGTAAAGCTATTTGTCCCCAAACCCTACTGGCAGGCCTGATCAGATGATAAGCTTCTGATTAGAAGTTTAGAAATTTAGACAGGAGCTAGATTTCCCCTCTGATGAAGCCCTTAGCCATCACAAATAGCACAGGAAAAGGGGTGGACCAGATGACCTTGAAAACACTCCTCAAATTCTGAATTCTTAAGCAGATCTTGTTGTAAAGAAGCAGATGGGTCTTAAATGTGAATCAGAGTGGCTAAGCATCTTAGGATGGTGAGATGTTACATGATAAATGGGTCTGGGTCCAAAGAAGTTGTGAAAATGAAATTATCTATCTATCTATCTATCTATCTATCTATCTATCTATCTATCTATCTATATCGCCTCCAGGGTTATTGCTGGGGCTCAGTACCTGTACTACAAATACACTGTTCCTGCAGCCATTTCTTGAATTTTTTGGATAGGACAGAGAGAAATTGAGAGGGGAGGAGAAGATAGAGAGGGAGAGAAAGACACCTGCTGACTTGCTTCACAGCTTGTGAAGCCACCCCCCTGCAGGTGTGGAGCTAGGGACTCAACTGAGATTCTTGCTTCAGTCCTTGCACTTTATACTATGCGCGCTTAACGCCCTGCACCACCGCCTGGCCCCCGAGTGTTTATATCTCTTTTTAGGTGAGATATGCCTAAACATCAAGAATGGTGCTCTGAAATTCAGATAGAGGCAGGACTTCTTCCCTTTAACTCTCCTACCTTCCAAACTTTAGGTTCCATAAAGTCTATTTTGAGAATCAAAAGTAGGGGCAGCTTCCTCTAAATTATTTTGCCCAAACATCTCTAGGTAGTGAAAGGTTTGAGTCCCCTAAGATCTGAGCTCTGTTTTTATTTATCTCTTTCTGTCTTCTGGAGCAGGACTTGGTACATATAATGGATGTTCAGAAAAAGTTTGAAGTACATAGACTGGAATGTCTTGCATTTTATTGAGCAAAAAGTTTTAGGGTTGACATGTCAGTGTGTGTGTGTGTGTGTGTGTGTGTGTGTGTGTGTGTGTGTGTGTGTGTGGTGGCGGGTGGGGTGGGGTGGAGTCAGGACTGGCTCTTTGAAAGGGAGCTGGGAAGACAGCATAATGGTTATGTAAAAAGCCTTTCATGCCTGAGGCACTAGCTGTGTCAGGTTCAGTCTCCAGCACCACTGTAAGCCAGAGTTGAGCAGTGCTCAGGTAACAAAAGGAATGGAGAAGATTGGGAAGCTGAGCTTTCACAGTCTGTCACCTTCCACACTACTCCCATCTTCCCCAGGATTTTCTCCCACAGGTTTGCTGGTTACTCCTTGCTCAGTACAGTGCTAATGAGACTGAGTCTCACCCAAGCAGGCTTGTCCTGGATGCTTCCAACTGACTGGCTTCCGGGAGAGTGGGCGGTCAGGTATCCGGGCCTACTATACCCAACTCCCTTCAGTCAGATTTCTCTCTCCACCGACTTGTGAGGCTGGCTCTGAGTATGCACCAAAGCCAAAAGTTTTCTCCACCAACCCGAAGGGACAGGAAGGGGGCTTATGGGTCAGCATCCAGACACAAAGAGGAAAAGAGGAAGAAGCTAGTGGTCTTGAGACATCAGGAAAGAAAAGCATAAAACCAATGCGAAATTCCCTAGTAGACTTGGGAAGATAGCATAATGGTTATGTAAAAAGACTTTCATGCCTGAGGCTTCAAGGTCCCAGGTTCATTCCCCAGCATGACCATAAACTAGAGTTAAGCAGTGCTCTGATAGAAAAATAAACAAATTAAATAAATAAATAATAAAAATCAAATCAAATCTTAGTAATAGAGGGAAAATGGCAGCAATCACAAATTGAATCCAACTCCTGTGCATACAGCTTATAAAAGCTCATCTTGAAGAATTTCTTGCAGTTTTTTTTCTTGTGAGATGTCATTCTTTCTTTCAAATTATTTATTAGAAGGTGACAAAAATCTATGAAGCTATGAACCCCTTTCCCTCACCCCATGTAAAGGGGGAGTAAAGGTTAGTAAATGCCAGAGTGAAAGTTTGCTGTTGATTCAGTCTGAGCTGTAAGTGAATCCATCTAGGGGTAGGTGGGAGACTCTTGGATTTACCCCAGCTCCAAACCAGCAGTTATGGGACTGTTGTATTTGTCCCTTTCTTCTTCTTCTTTTTTAAAATATTTATTTATTTATCCCCTTTTGTTGCCCTTCTTATTTTATTGTTGTAGTTATTATTGATGTTGACGTTGTTGGGTAGGACATAGAGAAATGGAGAGAGGAGGGGAAGACAGAGAGGAGGAGGAGAGAATGATAGACACTTGCAGACCTGCTTTGCCACTTGTGAAGTGACTCCCCTGCAGGTGGGGAGCTGGGGGCTTGAACCGGGATCCTTACACCGGTTCTTGTGCTTTGCGCCACCTGCGCTTAACTCCCTGCACTATGGCCTGACTCTTGTCCCTTTGTTCTTATAAAGAATAACTACCCTTCTGACTCTTTCAGGGGCTAACTTGCTATCCTGGTAGGAATGAAAGGCGAGAGCTGGGAGTAGAAAAGCAGCAGAGCCATTCTGTGGAACCTGTGTGGTGACAATGAGACAGAGCCCCTCCGTTTCTTTGGCTTAGCGGTCCTTACGTTGGCCCCTGGCGTGACATACAACTGCCATAGAATAAATCTTGACAATATGTCACCTCCTCATTCAGGTGAGGTTCTCCCTCCTAGTAAGTTCAGTCTGGATTTATGTCACCAAATGAATCAGAACATATTTTCTGTTTTTAGGGCTGTTTAGGATTCTGTTGATAAAATTGCTTGGCTGGTAGAGACTGTCTTGTTGTGCATAAAGCCCTGAGTTTGCTTCCAGACACATGAATGACACTATGGAAGCTCCCTGGATGGTGGGGCAGTGCTGCGATGTCTCTCATTTCTCTTTGTCTCTTCCACTCTCCCCTCTTTCTCTCTATAATAAAGAATGAAAATTTTGGGCCAGTGAGCAAGGGCCTGGGTGATGAACTCAGATGAAACAAATATGAGTATGTCTTCTCGACTCCAATCACAGATTTCATGAAGCTATTTGTCCCCAAGCCCTGCTGGCAGGCCTGATCTGATGATAACCTTCTGATTAGAAGTTTAGAAATTTAGACAGAAGCTAGATTTCCCCTCTGATGAAGCCCTTAGCCATCACAAATAGCACATACATATTCTTTCTAATGAACTTTTGTGGCTGGGGAGGTGGCTCAGTGGTACAGGGCTTGTATGCATGAAATCCTGAATTAGATCATACCAAAACCAGCACATACCAAAGTGATGCTCTGGTTCTTTTCTCTCACTCTTCTAAATAAATAAATAAATAAATAAATAATGTTGGGTAGTATGCCACCTCCCCCTGGCTTCTGCTTAACCATATGCCTATATAGGGATTTACTGATCCAAAGCTTTGGTCTATTTACATAAATCACTTTTACATTTACATAAAGCACTCCCTCTAGGGCATTGGTGGTTCAGTGATAGGATTCTCGCCTGTTCCGCCCCCTCCTTGTCACACTCTGATTTTCACCAGTCACTTTTCTCTCCACCCTCTCTATATCACATCCTGTTTCCACCCTACTTGGAGAGTATAAAAACAGCTGCTCTTCTGATTAAAGACACTTGGAAATTGCTTTCCGGCTCCAAGAGTTCTAGAGTGTATCTCCTGTGGAAGTTAGTGCGGCACGATTTCCTGATCCCTCTCCCACGCAGCAGCCTAGATCGGCTCCAGTTGAGTTCTCTCCAAGCCAGAGAGCACTAGCTCGGGAAGAAGTACCCTCAGGCTATCCCGGCAAAATAAATACATATTGAAAAACGTAGAATTCTGATGACAGCTTATGAGCTTATACTATTATTCTGTTACTCCATTTCACAGGTGGATAAGCTGAGGCCATACAGGCTGAGGAATTTGGCTTCATTCACACACCTGTGACTTGAGTCCACCTTAGCTTAATTCTGTTCTAACCCACCCCCTCCACTTTTCTTTGCCTGTCCAGTAGCCCTATGGCTGGGAGACATCCCAGGGCTATAAACCAAGGAATGTGGGTTAGGTGGTGGTCTACAAGGCTCCTTCTTGATCTCATCTCTCATGGTTCAAAGCATTTCACGTTTGTTTGTCGAATAGGGGGCTCACACCTGGGTAGGAATCCCAGAAGAGAAATCTGCCTCTCCTTGCTTATACTGCTTTTCTAATAGGCAAGATCCTTGTTCCTTTTGGACCCAGGGGAGTCTGTGGCTCCTTTGTACCCTTCTGAGCCTTGATGGCACTTCTCTGGCTGCAGCAAGGGTGATCTCAGCTGAAACAGGGGCCTGGGGTGGTTAATGCTCCACTATGTGCAGACAAAATAGAAGACACTCACTGCATCATGGGGCACCTAGAAGTATGACTGGACCTTCTTTCCTTCCTTCTTTCTTTCCTTCCTTTCTTGATGGCACTGGGGAGGCACTTTAAATTGGAGAATGTGAGGGTATAATTCTCTGTTCCCCTCTGTCTTCATATTAGAAAGGGTCTAAAGGTACACACTATTTATTATATATGTATCATAGGCATTCCTCTGCTTTTCTTATCTCCATGCTTATATCAATTCATAAATAAAATATACAGCTGCTAGGCTAAAAGTGTATCATTTACTTGCAAGATTCCTTTTGCAAGTTAATGCCTCCTGCCCAGGGAGCTGCCCTGGTTTGCATCGATTTTCAATGACCTACTTGTATGCGCTAGTTCAGACAGGGTTTAACAAGTGGCTTGGCCCATGTGTGCATCTGTACATATTCCTCATCCTTTCATTATTTCAGTATTATTTGGCCTCACTCTGCCCCAAATCAGTGGATGTGCATAAAGTTAGTTCTGTGATTGCACCTGTAGATAGGAAACCATGAACACATACTGGGGAGGGGAGACGGATCCACACTTGTTTCTCCTTGAGTGGCTACTCTGCTACTGGCATAATTGGCATTTCCCTGATAATTGCCTTCAGGACCCTTGGTGCTTTGGGAAAGGGACCTTCAAAATGGAATCTACCTGGGACTAGGTGTAAGCTCACTTTCTGTCATTGAATGTGATCTGAGTCTGAGGTTTGTGGCAGTGAAATAGTGTGTTACTGTCAATCACAGGAGCTTATCTAAGAGTCTTACTTGGCCTGGAATTGGAAATTTCTGAATAATGTGACACTCAAGCATTGGTTAGTCTCAGAAATGGAAGGTGGTTTAATCTTCACAATGAGATTGTAAAATACGATTCCACCAGTCATCACTAATACTGAAGAATTCCATCTTTTAGCAAAAGCCAATGTTTTGAGTACTTGTGAAACCCTTGTAGAAGGTATTTGTTGCTAAAATCAAGCATTCAGTTAGGGACTAGGGAGCAAAATAAAAAGAAAAAAATGTATAAATTTATTTCTTATACAGATTTATAAAACAAATAGAACAAGTATAAGAAGAGATGATGAAAAATAAATTAAGATAAAATGTAGGATAGACTCAGTCAAGTCAAGCACTTGGTGCATTGAGAATAATTCTGTTTCTTGTAAACCAAATTACAAAAAATGTTGGATAAAAAAATCAATGGACTATTATTTATGTTCCATTTAATCTAGATACTTTAATAATATCTATCTGGCCAAATACAGTATTGATTTTTCATTGCTGTGGGATTCAGTTAACCTCAAATAAAACTAAAGAAAACAAAACTCAAATTGCCTGCTCTCTCTTGTAATTGCTGGTGTTTACAGGGAGAAAGGACATACAGAATTTAGGCAACAGAGGGAGAAACAAAAGGGATATAGGAATCTTGGTTTTTCTGCCTGCTTGCAATTGAGAAATACCTATTGCTGGGGTAAGGCTCGATCTTCACTGTGCATTTTCAGATCTTGACAAGGCAAGATTATTGCCAAGCAAAGTATCCAGTAAATGTGTGGCGAGGAAGCACAGAAATAGAGGAGCCTGCTTCAGACAAAATTAGAATCGGTTTCTATCTTATACTAACTTTTTTTTCCCCCAGGAAATCAGCTGGATTTTAAATGGGCTGTCCAAATGCTGAAATAAATTCACAGATCAGGGAGGGTAGAGGGATGGAGAGTGGGTAGTGTCAGCCCCAAGGACCTTGGCCCAGCCCCTCTGACTAGTCCTCTATGCACTGTCATTTAAACTATCTTGCTTGGATAATTCACATATTGGCATCCACATTTTGCAGATAACAAAACTGAGTACTTAGTGAGGTTAAGTCACATAGTTCTTATTTAGAAGGCCTGGGAAAATAACTTTCATGTGACATGTTCTTTCCATACATGACCTATGTCATCAAGAGATAAAATTATGTCTAAAATATCATGGTCATGAGAATTAATATCTGTAATTAACAATGAATATTTAAGACATCATAAACATTTTTTTTTTCCTGCAAGATGATGAAGCTGATCAGAAGATCACTGAAATTCTATTTATGATGTTTAATGATTTGGGATTCTTGGTATTTTTTTAAAAAGTAAGGTTACCTCTGATATGAGCTGAGTTTGATTTGCAGGTAGATTTTGTTTTGCCTGTCTGGTATTTAGGGTTATTGTTATTATTGTTGTTATTAGTGAAGTAAGGAGGTAAGAGACAATTATTGTATGATTTTTATTTTACTTCTTTTTGATATATTTATTTATTTATTATTGCATAGAGACAGAGAGAGTTGAGAGGAGGGGGGGCTAGAGAGGGGAAAAGACAGAGAGACACTTGCTGCCCTGATTCACCACTCCTGAAGCTTGCCCAATGCAGGTGTGGACCAGGGGCTTGAACCTGGGTCCTTGTGCACAGTAACATATGCACTCAACCAGGTGTGCCACTGCCTGGCTCCCTTGTGCACTGTAATGTATGTACTTAACTAGGTGCACCACTGCCTGCCCCCCTGAATGATTTTGTTCATATGTGGGATTTAAACGCATGAACTTGTAACAAAAAAAGTAGCTAAACTTTCTCATATTTTGTGAGAATTTTGTTGGCTACCATTGGGGAAGGGGCACAGAGCCTTGATGAGAGTTGTAGTGTGGAACTATACCCTTGTAATTTTATGATCTTATAAGCTATTATTTCATTACTAATGAATTTATATTAACTGAAAAATATTATTTTGAGGTACTATTAAAATAAAAATATAAAAACATGACTTCTGGCTCTTCCTGAACAATCTGAAGATTTGGAAACTGTATCTACTCTGTTGAAATGTAACAACTGGGGCCTGGGTGGCAGCACACCTAGTTAAGTGTATGTATTATTATGCACAAGGACTCAGGTTCAAGACCTTGGTCCCCACCTGCAGGGGGAAAGCTTCGTGAGTGGTGAGGCAGTGCTGCAGGTCTCTCTCCCTCTCTTCCTCCTCCTCCTCCTCAATTTCTCTCTGTTCTATCAAATCAAACAAATAAATAAAGTTTAAAAACTCGAGAAAAAAAAGGTAACAATTAACTCAGTGTTGACTCTAGATGTTTTCTATCATTTTTCACATTGCCACTGCCCCCACTAAACCCTAAAGCCACATATAGATGGCTTTTACTTTGTCCTTTTTACTACTACTACTTCTTTTCCTTCTCCCTTTTCCCAACCCCCTCCCCCTCTTCCTCCTCCTTCTTCTGTTCCTTTGTCTTCAAATCTGGTAGTTTCTCATATTTGTACTGCCTGCCTTGACCCTTATAGGTCACTTATAGGTGAGTATCCTGATATAAAGAGCAGCAGAATCTAGAACGAGGAGACTTGCACACACCTCAGTTTTGTGATCTAGTCTATTCACCACTCATAACCTCAGATTCCTCGTCTTTTACAAAGATGAGGTCAATGGTTTGGGGAAGAGTAAATAAAATAGCCCATAAAACTATGCTCATTCAATGTTAACTGACTCTAAGATACCCTTCTGGCTTATCTCATTTTATGTGATCCCTTCAAGCTCTGGGGCAGGGGTGGGGGTAGGGGGCACTTTTAGGTACTAGTGGACCTAGGCTGGGTGTGCGAGTATTTTGCAGAAAATTGAGAAATTTTACCCATGTACCAACAGCTGTATTTACTGTAAACCATTAATTTCCCGTCATAAAAACCTTAGAAGATATTCCTTAAAGAAGTTTTGCTCCCCTTCCAAATTACAGAAGTCACTATAACTGACAACGTACCTGCACTTCCCATGCCCATACTCATAGCTAATCTTCTAGACTACCTTTGCCCTTTCTTTCATTCCTTCTCAAACTAACAATTCTAATTGTCTTTCAAACCGTTACTAGTATTACTGTAATTACATAGCAACATCCACGTTTCAGGCCTAAAACCATCTCAAACAGAAGGAAAAATGGTGGTTCTTATAGAAACTACTGATCTGTGCCTTGGCAAAAGCATTTTTTAAACAAAATTTCTTTATTGGGGAATTAATGTTTTACATTCGACAGTAAATACAATAGTGTGTACATGCATAACATTTCCCAGTTTCTCATATAACAATACAACCCCCACTAGGTCCTCTGTCATCTTTTTTGGATCTGTATTCTCTTCCCCACTCACCCCAGAGTCTTTTACTTTGGTGCAGTACGCCAATTCCAGTTCAGGTTCTACTTGTGTTTTCTCTTCTGATCTTGTTGGCATAAGCATTTAATTCAAAAAAGTTCACTCAAAGTAGAGAATGTCTTTTCCCTCACAAGAATGAACAAGGTTAAGACTTAAGATTTTTGTGTAGTCTGCTGAGTTATCTGCAGGGTTTCTTTATCAAGTATTGGAGGGCTGCCCATGTCACGAGGTTCAGGTTGGACCATCTGTGACCATCTTGTAGATGAATGTGCTGACTGGATAGGAGGGTGTTTAGAAACAGTGCTGGGCTGGCCTGGGGCAAACAAAATGGAAGAATGTCCTTACGGACCATACATGCAATACTGACTAACACCCGCATGTCCATCTTACGTGATCAAGTTGGCTTGGGTGCCCTGAATTCTCCACATTGGATCACAGCAGAGTATTATTTGCATTTAGTGGCATAAACATGAGCTCTTACTGGGTAGGTGGAGAGGGTGTGATTCTCTAGCATGATCTTTTTGTATTCCCTTTTCTGGGGAGTTTAGTCCTCAAATTCTAAATGTGGTCACAAGGGCCCCTGATCTCCTAAGGAGCAAAGCTTGAGGCTGCCTAGTAGACACCGGCCATGTTAGACCTGCTGTCTTGGAACAGATGCTGCTAGTTAAGAATAGATTCCTAAGTGTTTCAGGATGCTTAAGCACAGCCGAGCTACTTCACTGCTCCTGGCTGGTCTATTCTTACTGTTTGAGAACAGTGTGAACAGGGAGCACAGGAGAGGGTTGTGGAGTTAGGCAACCCTGGGGGCGGGGCTTGGAGTAGGTGGATCTGTTTTGGGAACTTGTCTTCCCAGATATGGAGTGTGGCTAAGATTTTTACCTTTTCCTGCTGGAGGGCAAAGAACACAGGTGCATGGTCTCTGGGATAAGCCCTTTGTGATTTTTAAACAAGCTACTTAATTTTTCCAGAGGCTTGCTTTCCCTCTTTCTCTAACAGGGCTCACTGTGTTAAATAAGATGATGGGCGAGCAGAGCATACATGCTTGGATCACTATATGCCTGAAGTTTGGTGTGACAGCAGGAGCTCGAGAAATGCCTGCTCTCTTTTCCCTGTCTGATGCCCACACGCTTGCTACCCCAACAGTCAGTGGGCTGCAGGCAGGGAAAGAGCGATTAATATTTTATCATTAGTCATCATTTGCTTTCTCTTTTCTAAAGTATTACAGCTCCTTACTGAGATGTAGGGGAGGCCCTGAGAAGATTAAATCAGCATGTGAATTTCAGCTTGGTTCAAGCCCCTGAAGAAAGCTTTATTTAAACAGAAGCTGCAGCCTAGACTCTAGCAGGAACTCTAGCACCAGAGCTATGAGTGGGCAGGGCTATTGGTGGGCTGCTGGTCTCAGTGCTGCTTCTCAAATATGGGGCCAGCAGAACCCCCATGGAGGGCTCCTTAAAACAGTGTGCTAGGTGGGATCTGAATGTTTTCATTTCTTGTTTATTATTTACTTACTTAGGATAGAGACAGAGACATTAAGAAAGATGGGGGAGATAGAGAAGAAGAGAGACAGAGACACATGCATCCCTGCTTCACTGCTTTTGAAGCTTCGCCCCAGTAAGTGGGAACTGGAGGATTGCACATGGGTTCTTTGCAAAGTAACTTGCACTTAACCAGGTGTGCCACTGTCCGGCTCCCCGTATTTGCATTTCTTATATATGTTTTGATTATGATACTTCTCCTGGTGTGGGCTCTGCACTTGGAGACAGCTTTATGGAAAGAAGCATGCTGGCAGGTCAGCCTTTTGGGTTCTGGGACCATCTTGGCTTTAAGAAGTTCAGTGAACTTGGGGAAGTCACTTGAACCCTAGGAAGTACAACTTTCCCTTTGTCATCAAGAGGCAGAAGGGTCATTGTGTATATATATATATATATATATATATATATATATATATATATATATATATATATTTGCCTGTTGCCCATGTAAAATGGTAAAAAATATAATTTAGAGCAGAGCCTTGAGTTTTTTCTTTCTTTTTAATATTTTTATTTATTTATGAGAAGGATAGGAGGAGAGAGAGAAAGAACCAGATCATCACTCTGGTGCATGTGCTGCTGGGGATTGAACTCAGGACTTCATGCTTGAGAGTCCAACACTTTATCCACTGCACCACCTCCCGGATCACGCAGAGTTTTTTTTTTTTTTTTTTTCCTTTAGTGATGGCTGCCCAGGTCCTGCTACATGGATGGAGGACTGAGTGAATCAAGTATCTTGGCACATATGTAGCCTATCCACAGTGTTTGGGTCATAGTTGGGAAAGTCTAATACTGCGTGCCCAATCTTCGGGAAAGTTTCTCTCTCTCTCTCTCTCTCTCTCTGCATGTGCTCTAAGTCTGAGCACCAGTTTGGGCAGCTGTGAAAATGGGTACAGAGCTTATATATCACAAACTGTGATGAATATCAAATGGCATGGTGCCTGTAGATGCTTGGCATGCACAATACCTTGCACAGGGTGAATATGAATATAGAGACAGTCCTCAATGAGTGACAGTGTTCTATTCATGAAATATGCCCAGTGAACTTATCATCATCATCATCATCAACAACAAATCACTTCTTATCAGTATTTCAGGCATAATGTATAGGACAGGTAGGGGATTTGTCAGTCATCTGTAGACAGTTTAATGTCAACTTTGCATCACTTATAGTATTTTAGTATATCTTCAAATGTTTATTCAACAGTGTACTATATAGTGCTCTATAATAACAATATAGAGGCAATAAATTGCAGCATGGGGTGCACAGTAAAGTACAAATATTGAAACGAGAAGTGAAGTAGTGTTCACCAGTAGTAGAGCAAGGCTGAAGCCAGGAGCTGTGATGTGAGATGAAGAGCTTGAAGCTGAGCCACTATGCTGCTGTTTTCCATGGCCAAAGTTCTGTACTGCCACGATAGGGACTTGTCAGAAGAGCTGGTTCTCACTCTCAGTGGTCAAGAAAGAAGAAGGTCACTAGGTGAGGACTGACTAGCTGTGCATTAGATATTACTTTTGATTAGCTATTGCTGCTGCATATTTAAAAACTGGTGGTTCGTTGTTGTGCTTATGCTGTACCTTCTTGGGAGGAGGACATAAAACTCTTAGTGTTCAGGAATTCAGAATTTTTTTGTTGTTTTTAAATTTTGATGGCAGAGTGTTCTAGAAGAATGATTTTCACACATACACACACATGTACACACACACGTACACACACACACACGTACACACACACACACACACACACACACACACACACACACACACACACACACTACAGTGTGTACAGACCCAGGCTCAAGGCCCAGATCCCAGCCTGCAGGGGGAGGGGAGCTTCATGCATGGTGAAGTAGAGCTGCAGGAGTCTTGCTGTCTCCCTTTCTATTTTCCCCTCCCTTCTCAATTTCTCCCTGTCTCTAAACCAATAATAAATAAATGAACTAAAAAAAGAATGCCTTTCAAACTTTAATATACTGAGAGACCATCTAGGGATCTTGTTAACATGTAGCTCTAACCTTGTGGGTCTTGGGCAGGGATTCTGCATTTCTAAGCAGCTCTCAGGGGGAGGCTCAGTTCCTGGTTCACAGAGCTACAGTTTAAGTAAGCAAAGCTCTCCAGCAGCTTCTTGAGAACACTTTCATCTGAGAGTCATTTGGGACTCTGTGAACCCTCTCCCCCAGGCCATGCTCAGAACCTATTACATCCCAACTTCTGGGGGTGGATTCAAGTATCAGTAACAGTGATCCCCAGTGATGTCAACACCTACGCAGGTTGACACATTTGCCACACTGTGACGGTTTGACAACACAGTTTCTCAAAATTTTCTGGATATGGGAGGGTTTAAAAAATACAGATGCTCAGATCCTGTTATTTGAGATTGTTATCTGGTCTAGGGTAAGACCTGAGATGAGGGCACTTAAAAACTATCAGGCAATTGTAATGAGTCACTCTCACATCACAGCACTTTTTAGTAAGGCACAAGGAAACGTCAGATTGACTCATATTCCAGGGGCATGAAGTGCTTAATTCCCATTCAAATACCCCCTTTTCCCCTAGGGGATTTGCACTGAAATATGGTCAAAATAAGAAGATTTGGGAGCTCTTTTAAAAGGCAAAACCTCACTTAACATCTGCAATCAGGAAGCTGTGTTGTCCAGGAGCTCAGCTTGGCCCAAGAAAGCATTCAGTTCCTAATCTCCTCCACCACTGCCTTCAATGTGACCTTGGGAAGTCTTTTCATGTTTATGTTTCCACATTTTCTCAATTGCAAAACCTGGTTAATCCTACACAGGGCTGATGTGTGGTCAGCGGCAGCTTCAAAACACTCATGTGGTACAGCTCCCAGATTGTTCAGATTCGCTGACTACATTTGGCTATTTATGCAAAATGCATACTTTGTGCCTTGAAAATTCTGTCACATTTAAACTGTAGTCTTCTAACTCTTCCTTCTTTTTAATGGTACAATTTGTTTCCTGTCTTCTTCACATAAAGTTTAGACTTTCTGTGCCCCAGAGATTCTGAGAATTCAGCAGGAAGGTGGCTAGGATCTTTTAAAAACTGTGGCAAGGAGACTGGCCTTTCAGGATTAGTCTCTGTTTTGCTACCATAGCAGAAAAGGCTTATTGCTTTTCCACTTGGTCCATTCACCCAGCCTCCCAGTCTATATTTCTGGATGACTGCCCACATTTGAGCTTTTTTTTTTTTTTTTTATAAATATGTATATATTTTATCAAGTTCAATCCTCAGCACCACCATAAACCAGAGCTGAGCACTATTCTGGTCTCTCTCTCTCTTTCCCTCTCCCTCTCTTTCTCTCTCTCTCTCCATATATATGTTTCTCTGTACTTTTCTCATTATAACAGATAAATAAAATCTTTTTAAAAGGCCTCCCCCCCACCCCCCCGAGAAACTAGAGCACTGTGCCACTCTGGCACATGGTCAAGATTGAATGTGGCCCTCAGGCATGCAAGTCTTGTGCTCTGTCATTGCTCAGTATTTCCCTGGTTCTTGGTTTTTCTCTTTGCTGAGGACAGACAGGGGTGACTCAGAACTGGAAGGAAAGCCAGAGCAGCCAAGAAAAGCTGGTTACCATCAGGGACCATTACACTTTCTGGGATGGCATATTTCAAATTGCACCATCTTCCTCATTCTCCATTATTCCTTGCTAGAGAGCAGAGTTCCTCTCACAGTACAGTCTAGCTCAGTTAAGCTCCAGACATCTACTTTCAACACCACAGCCAGCCAGCCCCTTGGCAGCCTTCCCCACCATACCTCGTGCGGTTGGCCACATCCTGTCCTCTCCCACAGGGCTATCTCCAGGCATTTCCCTTCAACTTCCAGGCACTTCCGTCCAGTGCAACACGGCCTTTCTGTCCCCACAGGCCCTCACTGTTCTAAGACTGCTGCCAGTCTCCTCACAGTCTATGTGCAACTTATAAAAAGGGACGCGTTGGGCCAGATGAGCTAGAGAAGAGATGCAAGTGAGATTGATTCAGTAAGACTAGTTTCAGAGTCAGATTCTACAACGCTGCTGCTATGTGTCGTGGGGCTGGGGTGAGGAGAGGAGTGTTTGGGCGAACATTTCTCAGTGGTATCTGAGCTGAGTCTCCAGAGATGAGCAAGTGCTTTTCCTGTTCCAGGTTACATTTATTACATTTATGATGATGATGGCAGGTTGGGTGGGATGAAGAAAAAGTTTGGGGGCAGGAGCAGCACTTATAAATAGGGTAAAAGTAAGAAACTGTGTGATGGCTGTAGTGTCCCTGTAAAAGGCACTGCATGTTGAAGGACTTATGGAGTTGAGGCCAGACTAAGCAGGGTCAGGTCAGGAAGGAATTTGAATACCAGCCAGGCTTAGGACACACATGTCACCTTATAGAAAATAGGGATTGTCTAGCAAACTAGACTCGGTCTAGTAAACTCAATCTCAAAGAGGGATTTATGAATGACTTCCTTGGTAGGCAGTTAATGGCAGACCTAGACCTTGACTCTGTTTTGCTGAACTAAATCTGGAGTGCTTTACCACACCTCGGCTGTGAGTGGCCGTTGTGAGATTTCCCTTGCAGATCTTGCTAGACCCATCTCACCTACCTCAAAAGTCAAAAAGGACAAGATTCAGGTCAGCACAGATATTGCCCTGTGGTCTCCAAAGAGGAGATTTAATAAAACAAACTTCTTTCCTTTTCTCTTCCTTCTTTCTTTTTCTTTTTTTAATAGTGAGAAGGAATAGTGTTATTAAAACAAAATAAAACAAAAACTAAACAACAGCAACATTTTTCTTTTTAACCAGAACACTCTCAAGGGCTGGAGAGATAGCATAATGGTTATGTAAAAGACCCAAGGCTCCAAAGTCCCAAGTTCATTCCCCAGCACCATCATAAACCTACAACTGAGCAGTGCTTTGGTTTCTCTGTCTTTTTCTCTGTATCTGTCTCTCATTAAAATACAATAAAAATTGAATATTAAAAAATAAACCAAAGCACTCTGTCATCTTAATGCCTTGCTGATATCAAACCTAGGGCCTCATATATGCAATGCATGTGCTCTCTCACTGAGCCATCTCTTCTGCTTTGGGTCACTCCATTTCTTGACAGAACAACTTTATTTATACCAAGTTCATCTTTAGAAATCTAAGCTAAAATGTTTCATGGGGTATTTATGGCATTTATTTTCAGATAACATTTATTCTGAATGTCAGTTCGTAGAGGAAAATTGGAGGAAAGAGAATTCATCAATCCCTTATGTTTCTAGGTGAAGATGGAGTTTGCAGCTATTTCTAGTTCTGTGAGGGAATCCTGCCAGCTAGCTGTTAACAGTTGACTGCAGTGGTGGGTCTTCAAACCAAGTTATGGACACAGGTTTAATTTCTGCCTTCCACAGGCTTTTATATCAGGCCAACTTATGATAACAAAATAGGATTGCATTAGCATTTTTCTCCTTTTCTGTCTCCCCTACATACCAGAAAGATGGTCATAGGGAGAGAGATGAGAAAGAGCCTTGAAGTAGAGTTATTCTTCAGAATCACCAGCTGGTGAACCCTCCATAAAACATCCACCTCAATGGCCATGCTTGGGAAGCACCTTTGTTTAAGTCCAGCAGTGTCTAATACTAGCATGAATAGGGAAGAGCCTGCACTCTAAGTCACCAAGCCGAAAAGGATCTTCGATAGTTCCATTCCTCAGTTTTACAAATGAGGTATTTACGATAAGAGGATGGACATTTATGACTTGTTTAGACTTGGCTTTATGTTGGAGGCATTCAGATGTCAGTCATGAACCTGGTTTTAAGTTGACAGATTGGATAACAATCCAGCCAAAGCTGGCACAAAATTAGACACCACACTGAAGGATTAACTTCTGGGAAGTTAGTAAATTACTGTTATCACTACTGATAAATCTGAGTCTTCCTGAGATTTCTCTCAACAAGGATAAAATGTGAATAACAATGGTTATTCCCAAAATGTTCCCTTAAGACATTCAGAATCCATCCTGAACATTTTCCCCTTACTTTTAAGTCTTCTGTTAAAATTTAAATCCAGTGGCAGGAATTGACAGACACACACACACACACACACACACACATACACATCTAAGTTATTATTACTTCTTTGAGAGTAAGAAGAGATGCCCTTTTTCTTTGCTCATGTAAATGATGAAGCAAACCACAGCTTTTCTAACAGAATCATAAATGCCAAATGATGAGGGCATTTGGGCAGAAGGGAAAAAGGGAGAGTTGAAGGCAATGTTTTGGGAAGCCTTATTAGGTACTTCTGCTGATCTTTGCCATTTCTAGTAAGAAACTACTCTTTTCTCTTTTAAACCTCATTTAGACTTTTCAGCTGCTGTTGGTGATAATAGCAGTGACTGCACTGAGATATATTCTTCATCTATTTATTTTTTTCCTGACATTTATACAGTAGGCAATGCCATTTTACAGGCAAGAAATTGAGGTTCCTAGAAGTTAAATGTATTTTCCAGAGTCACACAGCTTGTGAATAGTGGAAATCAGGCCTTGAATCAGGTCTACCTGATCTTAAAGTGCTAACAGGATATTTTGTTGCTTTGAAAAAAAGTTTAGAGCTACTTGGGTTTTATTCTTTTTTTTTTTAATATTTATTTTATTTATTTATTCCCTTTGTTGCCCTTGTTTTTTTATTGTTGTAGTTATTATTGTTGTTGTCATTGTTGGATAGGACAGAGAGAAATGGAGAGAGGAGGGGAAGACAGAGAGGAGGAGAGAAAGATAGACACCTGCAGACCTGCTTCACTGCCTGTGAAGCGACTCCCCTGCAGGTGGGGAGCCGGGGCTCGAACCAGGATCCTTATGCTGGTCCTTGTGCTTTGCGCCACCTGCGCTTAACCCGCTGTGCTACAGCCCGACTCCCATTGGGTTTCATTCTTATGGAAGAAATGCTGCAGGGGAATTAAGTTGACCAGAAAACAAAATCTTGCTAAGAGGCTGCCTATGAAAACGTAAATCCTGTAGTGTGAAATAGGTCCAATAAAATCACCTGGCAAATTTTAAAGATTTGGTTAATGATGGTTAATTCTACTTAAAGCCTGTCACCTCTTAAAAAAAAAAAAAATCTGAAGACAGTGTGACCAGAAGCGGGTTTACAGAACACATGGCTTGAGTCATAGAACTGCCTCCCTCTTCTGCTTTGTTTCAACCCTTCTGCAGTCAAATGGTGGAGAATGTTTTCTAGCTGACGGATTCTATGTCTTTGATCATGGGTGAAATAGCCAAACAACCTCTCTTTTTGTGGTATAGTCTAATTGGCAGCTTAATTGGATTATGAACATTCATTTTTCTCTCTGTGTGTATGACCTAAACCATCACAACCCCTCAGAATTTCTTTAGAAACATCCTAAATGTGACATTGACAAATATAGACATTATATTTCTTTTTTTTAATCTGAGGGAATTACTGGTTTACAGTAAATACGGTTATTGATATATGTATAACATTTCTCAATTTTCTGCAGAACACTTACCCTGCCCAGCCTAGGCCCTACTCCACCATCATGGACCTTGTATTTGTTTTGGATAAAAACATACAGAAATTGAGAGGAAAGGGGGAGGTAGAGAGAAAGAGAGAGAGAGAGAGAGAGATACCTGCAGCCCAGCTTCACCAAGTGTGAAGCTTCTCCCCTGGGTCCTTGTGCATAGTAATATGTGCCCTCAACAAGGTGTGCCAGCACCTAGCCCTTTGGACATTGTTTTTCTTGCTCATGTTTTTTACTCTAGTGTTCCCTCCTCTCAGAATGATTTGAATGCACCTTAGAGGCACCATGGGGAAGAGTGGGGAAGAAAAGTAAGGGCATCAGACAGAAAGACAGGGTATTGGTGGTGGAAAGATGAGGACTTTCCTGGAGGACTCTTTTTGCCATGATTTATACATACCCCATGTAGCCATCACAGGCTCGGCTCAGCAACTAGGCACCTGCTGCTGATTCATTACCTAACACCTCAGACAAAGGTAACATTTGGATCTATCCACTAGCATTAATCTGTAGAATTAAATAAACCAGTGCATGAAAAAAATGTGAAGGAACATGCTTGCATGCAATCAGCATTTAAGGGTTAACTTCTACATCTTTTTCCAAAAACGTCTCCTTCTGCCTATAAGCTCCATGAAGACATAGGGCAATGTTCTCCATGATGAATCACCAGGGCCTGGCATGGTACAAAATATATGGCACAGACTCAAAGAGTACCTGTGAAGCAAGTATTGACATGTAACACCTAAAAGAAGACACCAGTCTCCTCCTCTTGGGAGACTGCCACAGTCTACCCTCTCTGATGGTCCTCTTGCCCCTCAAGGCATATTCCCCACACTTCAGCCAGGATGAGGGTTCCAACACAGAGAATTATGCTCATGACATCCTTTATGGAAAACCCAGTGTTGGAAGCTGGTGAATGTGGCTTCTGAGCTCTCTGGTCCCTATTCCTCCAGAGTCTTACCTTGCCCTCTTACAGGTCTCTCTCAAACATGATTTCTGCTCTCCCTGCTTATGTGTGCATGTCCTTCAACTTTCAGTAGAAATATCAGTTCCTCAGGGGTTTCCCACTGTCTGAGTTGTACTGAATTGCCTTCCCTTTTCCTTCTCCTTCTATAACACTTACAGGGCCCTCAACTTGTTCTTTCTAACAGGGAGTTGTGCAGGGACCTGCTGATATAAGCTTTCCAGAGCAGATTAAGCACAACTTTTCCCAGTTCTGTCTTCAGCAACCTCACATGGGTTGATTGATATACACTATGGTGTAAAGACCATGGAAATTGGCAGGTGCTCCAAAGTAGGCATTGACTTTTCTCCAGATAACCAGCTGTTAGACATTTAGTAGCACACCATCGGTTAGTCCTCCAAAAGATGAAGACATACAGTCCTCTCCATAGATATTAAAGCATAAACAGTTATGGAATTAAGTAAACATTGAGACTTCCAGTGTTTCATTCTTAACATCTTGAATGACCTCACAAGTTTACTATAGCTTTCTTTTTTCCCAAATGGGGAAATTTACGTTCTGCAAATAAGTGACTTACAGAGCATATAAGCTGAAGATCCCCTGAGACTGTACTGGGGGTTCTGCTCCACTCTGTGGTTTTCTGTCCTTGACTGTTAGTACCCATGCTATCTCCAGCCTGAACTGGGTCACTCAATATGCACATTAGTTTCTTTCTTTTAATATTGCATATTCCCTGCAGATTCAATTGCTTTCTTTCACAATGATAGTCATTTGGCTACCTGCCCTCTGTCCAGATAAAATATTCAGCCTACCCTCAGTTTGGGTTCAATCTTTGGGGACGTATATATATATATGGCCCAGCAGGTGTACGACCTATATATGGCACAATAAATAAGGACTGGGAAACTTCCAGTTCCCATGACTACAGCAGGATAATCCACTGATTCCAATTGCCTGGGACTTTCCTGATTTTGGCATTATAAGTCCCATACTCTGGGACTCCCCTACATTTCCAGTTAACATGGGATAGTTGGTTCTCATACTTGATGCATAACCCCCAGAACATAATGTGTGAGGCCATCTAATGAAGGTTAATTCCAGCTGGGCTCTGAAGGCATGGGTTCTATGTGTCCATTACACAAGTCTACCTTCATGCTGCCTGCTCTACCTGTGGGTCTCTGTTCTCATCTTTGTGAGTGCCTGGAATCAAGTGTTTAATTTAACTAAGCTCCTGTTGACACATCTATAACATGGAGAGCATGGAGACCAGCTGCATACTTTGAGGGACTCAGTATAAGTGAAAATATGGGGTTCATTGTTTGATAATTATTAAGAATGCCAAGATGATGATTGTTGTTAAAATTCGGAGGCTCTGGCTGGCCGGGCTAGCTTCACGGGCAGGTAACAGAGACGACCAGAGACATACGGCTGGGCAGGGAAGCTATATTTCTTTATTCAGGAACAACAATTCATAAACTAAACCAAACTAATCACCAAACAGAACTCTGCTGCCTCTTTCCCCCCGCGGCAGTGCCAAGCACTCTCTCTCTGGAACTCTGGAACCCTCTCGGGGTTCCTAGGGGCGGGGCCAAGCAGGCCCGCGAAACTAGCAGGACTGATCCAATTTTCTCGGCAGGGGAGAGCTAGAACAACCCAATGTAAAGCATACAACAGATGATTACAAACATGGGGGTTTCTGAGCAGCTTCACTGGTCTCAAGCCCATTAAGTTGCCCTTGGTCATAGATAACAGCACCTCTCATCCGGTGAGGAAGAATCCTGTGATGACTTAATGGCCCAAGGAATTAATAGCATTGACCAGGGGTCCTAGCTGGGGATGATGCTCAGAAGGTGGCGGTGAGTTTCTGAGCTCTGGCCTGGATCTGACTTACTAAGCCTCCCCCAGAACAGACATCTGAAGTCTTACTCAGTAAAGTGGATGAACTGACCTTCTGTAATTCATTTCAGATTCTCTAGGCTCAGAGTTCTCCCTCTGTAGAACATGAGGATTGTAGGAAATCTCTAAAGCGCTTATCAGCTCTAAATCTCCTTTGGCCCACATCATGACATTTATACATATGAACTTGGTCTTGATCTTCTTTTATTTATGCCCTGTTTTTGTTGCCTTTGTTGTTTTTTATTATTGTAGTTTTTTGTTGTTGTTATTGATGTCATCGTTGTTGGATAGGACAGAGAAATGGAGAGAGGAGGGGTTAGACAGAGAGGGGAAGAGAAAGCTAGACACCTGCAGACCTGCTTCACCACTTGTGAAGCGACTCCACTGCAGGTGGGGAGCCAGGGGGTCAAACCAGGATCCTTAACGCCGTTGGTCCTTGCACTTTGCGTCACCTCTGCTTAACCCGCTGCACTATCGCCCGACTCCAATGTTCTTTTAAAAGCAGTCTCTCCTTCTTTTGGTTTACTGAGATTCTCTGTAGCCTTTATGTTCCATTCATATCAAAGCATCTCTCCCTCTAGCTCTGAATACATAAAGCAAGGGGGGGGGGAGGGATGTCCTTAGGTTAATTCTAAAGTTTCTTCTATTCAAAGGTACCCCATTTTACAAGTGAGCAGCCTGAGGCTTGAGATGACTGAACATGGCCCTCAGGACCAATTAATAAGAGGGGGCAGTGTTGGAATCAAACCCAAGCCCTCTTCAGTTTTAAAGGTATTTTTTTTTTCCTAGCAAGGAAACACCAGACGATACCTGTGTAATTTTAATTTGTAATTATTCTTTCCTGAAAAAAAGAAATAAAATAGAAACTGTCAAATATTTAAATATTGGCAGAACTTTTCCCCATGTAAGTTTTGTAGTCGTCTTTACTGACACAAGTCTGATTTCAGGAAAAACAAAACCAAAAATAAGCCCACGGAACTACATCAAATTGAAAGCTTTTTTCCTTTGTAATTTTTTATTATCTTTATTTATTTATTGGATAGAAACAATCAGAAATCAAGAGGGAAAGGGGAGATAGGGAGACAGACAGAGAGATATCTGTAGCACTGCTTCACCACTTGTAAAACTTTCTCCCTGAATATGGGCAGTGGGGGCTCAAACCCAGGTCCTTGCGCATTATAACACATGTGCTCAACCAGGTGTGCCACCACCCAGCCCCATGTAAAGCTTTTGCATAGCAAAAGAAACCGTCACCCACACAAAGAATCTCCTTACAGAATGGGAGATCTTTACATCAGACTAAAGGCTAATAACCAAAATATGTAAAGATCTCAGTAAATTAGCAAAAACAAAACAAAAGCAAAACAAGACAAATAACAACAACAACAAAAACAGCAAACAACCCATCCAAAAGTAAGGAAGGAATATGGACAGAATATGCACCAAAGAAGAGATCCAAAAGGCTAACAGACATATGGAAAAATGCTCCAAGTCATTGACTGGGGGAGGAATGCAAGTAAAGACAACAGTGAGACATGACTACCTCTCTGAGAATGTCATGCATCAGAAAAGGTAGCAGCAACAAATGCTGGAGCAGTTGTGGGGGCAAAGGATCCCTCCTGCACTGCTGGTGGGAATGTCCAACCCCTATAGAGAGCAGTCTGGAAAGCTCTCAGATGGCTAGAAATGGATCTACCCTATGGCTCAGAAATTCCTCTCCTGGCAATCAAGCCAAACGAAACAGACTCATTCAAAGAGATTTATGTATAGCTATGTTCATAGCAGCACAATTTGTAAGCGCCAAAACATGGAAACAACCCAGGTGACCAATGACAGATGAATGGCTAAGAAAGTCATGGTATATATACACAATGGGTACTACTCAGCTGATAAAAAAATGATGAACTTATTTCCTTTGTCTCATCTTGGATGGAGCTTGAAGGAATCATCTTAAGTGAGGTAATCCAGAAAGAGAAGGATGAATATGGGATGATCTCACTCATGCACAGAAGTTGAAAAATAATAACAGAAAAAGGAAACACAAATTAGAACTCAGACTGAACTAAGTGTATTGCACCAAAGCAAAGGAATACAGTGAGATAGGGGATTTCAGGTCCTGGTGCATGATGGTAAAGGACTACCTAGGTTGGGGGGTGTTCTGCAGAAAATTGAGAAATTTTACCCATGTACCAACAACTATATTTACTGTAAACCATTAACTCCCCCAATTAAAAAATATAAAGAACAAATAGAAAAAATACAACTGCAACTTTTCATTTGGACTCACCAGTTTTTTTTTTTAATATGTACCCATTTTTTCTCAAACTGTAGACTCCTGGTTCAGGTTTATATTCCTAGATTTTCCAGGTTCTATTTAATAGGGATGAGGATTCCTTCTCTTTCCATTTGGTTGTAGGCTTCCCAAATCTTTTCATCTCTTGCTTCTCTACTCTAGGGTGAGTAACAGATGTTCCTTTAAAACTTGTCTTAAAAAATTTAAAACTATTTTATTATTTACTTTGGGTAGAGAAAAAAAGAAGTTGAGAGAGAAAGGGGAGACAAAGAGGGAGGGGGGAGAGACAGAGAGAGAGAGAGAGACCGAGACCTGCAACACTGGTTCACCTATGAAGCTTCCCTCTTGTAAATGGCGGATCAGGGAATTGAACCCGGGGCCTTGCACATTGTAATGTGTGTACTCAGCCAAGTGCACCACCACTTACACCCTTTCTTAATCTTTTGTTTCCCTCAAGTTCAATTGGTCTTTTGAGGCTATCTAGTCATTCTCTTAAAAGAAAAGGTTGTAAAGAGGGTGTTTTCAGCTGTTCCTGGGTCTGGCCCATAAGAACTCCCATTAGTCCTCTCCACAGGATATCTTGTCATGTGCCTGGTGGCTGGAAATTTCTAAGCATTTCCCAAGGATGAGCATTAAGGGTGGTGGTGGTGGTGGGACCAAACTAAAACAAAACAAAAGTGGCTCTATCCCTGGAACACCTGTTGCTTCTGAAAATCATTTCTAGACTCGTCTGCGCTGGTTTTCTCACTGAAGGAGTCTTGCATACTGCTTAGGAAAATAAATCAACCTTTTTGAGTGATTTATTTTTTAATTCAAGGTTGTACTTTTCATGTGAACTGGCTCAGGGCCAGATACAACATGCATTGCATGAGAGGTAGTGAAGATTGTAATTTTATGCTCTTCTCTTAGTTTAATCTTTCCTTCCACTGCCACAGAGGAAATGAGCTGACCTGCATCAGTGTCACTTGGAAAGTGTTTTATTTGTGTCACCCTCAACATTGAGATTTAGGGCAACAAGTCATTTTTGTCATTTTCTCCACTTTCAAGCATCTTAGCAAGGAAGCCCACAGGCTGAAATTTGAAGGAACTGTAATTTGCCAAGCAGTTGGAGTCTGCCTGCAGGTGAAGTTTGTAAACTGAGAACAGTTTCTAGTGGGTACTTTCTTCCTTTTCAAGAGTGTAATGATCGCCTCTCTAGCAGAAAGTCATGTCAATCTGGGGCTCTTCTGAATTTTCAGCTGGTATCAGGCCAACGAAATTGCTGAGAAGATTGGAGTGAAATGCGGGGGTGGTGTGGCCTTTGCAAAAACAAAACAAGAAAAGTCTTACACCACTTCTCCTCTTTTTTTTTTTTTCTTCCCTAAATCCCAATTTAGAGTCTAAGTTTGTACCGGTTTCAGAAGTGGATACTTTGCTGCTTCTTTCCCCCTGTCCTGAACCAAGGGTTCTCTCTCCTTACAGACTGCAGAATGTTAGCTATCTACTTATAGTTGTGTACAGAGAGGGCAACAATAAGAAGTGGTGCTCCCAGAAGAGAGAAAGAGAGATAGTTGGCTGGGTCTCTTGCTTGCTGATGACATTGTGAGACCATTAATTAGCACAGACAGGTCACCATCTTTCAAAAACAGAAATCTAAAACACATGTTTAAGTTCTCAAAAATTCTGGACCAAAAGTCAGGACCAAGCACATCTTCAAGTCACATTGGACTATTTATTTGGGGAGGATGTCTGATGTCCTGAGGCCACTAGTGAACAGGAAATGGGTGCCCCCCCACACGGTTAAGCAAGTTGCCTGAGGTTGTGAAAGGGAAGAACTCTGTGTAAACAATTTATTTCCATCCAGCTCAGTTAAGACTAAAACTGGCTCCCAAGCTGCCCCCTCAGTCAGTGGGAGGTGCTGGTCTTTGCAGTTGTGCATGGATTGGTTCTTAGTCCAAGTGTCTGCCATTTCAACAGCAGCCTCCCTCTGCTGCCCACCATTTCTCATGAGTAGGAGGGTTAGACTCTGGCACTCAAGGGAAGGGCATCTCACTGAACAAAAGAAAGTGAAAATACCCCTGAAAAAAGCCAAAATAAGTATTCTTGTCAGTCCAGATTTCTGTATTTTGTGATTGGAGAAGTACTGTGGTATATTATTTTGGTGTGAGATCATAAATATTTGATATTAATACATCAGTGTACCTGCCTCCTCTATTGGTATGCCACCCCTCTCCCCATCATGGTTAGTTGGAAAATTTAATGAAAAAAAAAAAGACATTTAAATGTCATCTGTCTCTATATGTTTGTATAACATTTAACAGTTATGTTCTAAATGTTTATTTACTTTTGTCCCAGTTTTACAGATAAGGAAGTGAATAAAACAGAAAAATGACTTGGGGCTGGAAAGAGAGCTCACCAGGTAGGATGTCGCTTTACAATTTTCACGGTACTGGTTTACCACATGCAATTTTAGGCACTGGGGAAGTTCCAGTCCTCTCTCTTTCTCTCTCTCTCTCTCCCTCCCTCCCTCTCTCTGTCTTTGTCTCTGTCTCTGTCTCTCTGTGTCTTTATCTGAAAAAGTTGGTTCAGGGTCTAGAGTGGTCAAATCATACACATGCGAGGCCCCAGTGATGACAAAAACAAACAAAAAACCCAGTTTACTTAAGGATATACAATAGGTGGGATTTGACTCAGGACTGCTTATTCCAATTCAGAAGTTCTCTTTTAACCACATCATGATTTGATTTGTTCCTAGGTTATAAGAAATTCTTCTCTAGGACCTAGACAAAGTCAGTTTTAACTCTTGGGGAGGGTAGATGTTTTTCCCATCAATAACCTCACTTTACACCTTGTAGAATTAAACAACAGCAAGAGAGAGAAGCAGGACCCAGTGAAATTGTACTGGAAGCAGGTGATATGTCAGGTCCCATTACCTAAAATAAAAGCTGGGTGAGCTGTTTCTTCTCATTGTGCTAAACATGGCTGGGAGAGAACCGTTTTGAATGTCCTTTTGTTTATCTATTGCCCTGGCTGACAAATCATCTGTGTACTGAATATCAACCCTAAAGATTAAAAGATGAAGAAGGCTACCATTCCACATTTCAGCATCTCTGAGATCTTCCTAAAGCCAGTCTTTGAAAATATTGGGTTGCTGGAAAAGACATGATGCATTCTGACATAACTACACAGAAGAATACTACATGGCTCTTCCAAAAACTCAGTACATCATCCTGTCCTTCCATATGGGCGTGAGGGTTAAATGGTCCAGTCTTTTTTTGAGGGATGCGACATTTTCTCTTTGTCAGTAAGTGAAACAAAGCATTAAGTTCCAGTTTTCATGGAGGAACTGAACCTGAATGCTGACACTTTGCTTTCTTAATTTTTTTTTTAAGTTACAGAGAATCAAAACCCTCCAGGAAAATACTTAATTGCCTTCTCACAATGTCAGAGGACATGGTGTAGCCTGCTCCTGTCATTTACTGAACAAGAACCGAGGAGAGGGGGGATTTGGGTGGGAAAGGTGACAGATGGTGAAGTGCATCGCAATAGCAATAGCCCACCTTGAATCCACAAGGGCAGACAGAACCCACCTCCGGGGAGCGACTGTGCTGTCAGGCCTGACTCACTGTGGGGTGGAGGTTGTGAGTGCGCACTGGAGGGGTGGGGAGGGAGTTCACTTAGCCTTCTTGGAGTGTCCATATTCCTTGTTTCCCCCTCTATCAAAGCATTACCTCTCTGAAGCATTCACTCTCTGAACTAGGACTTTCTAAGCCTATCTCTGTTGGATTGGGAGCACCTTGAGAACAGGGTCTGCACCTTCTACTTTTCCATCCCTAGCTGACTGTGTAACTGTAATTATGGCCTGGATGAAGAAAGGAGCAACATGGCTACCATGTGTAGACTTTGCTCCTTGCTGCTGAGGTGACAGCTCAGTTCCACTAGATGTCAGGATCCCTAGTTCCCCCATGTTCTTGAGTCTCTACACCCATATTGTGTATCTGTTCCCACAAAGGGGGTAACTCCAGGACATTGAGGTGAGAACTCGACAGACAGTACCTTGTGATTGAACATTCTGAGTAGATTTCAGGGTGGGGGTGCGAGTGGGTAGAGAATGATCTGAATGACAATTTTGCAGTGTTTGAAGGGGGACCTTGTGAGTGACACACAGCAGCTGTTTCCACTTAAAATTGATTAGCAAATATCACTGCACATGAACTCAGAATTTAAAACAAAACTCCATGGAAACGAGTCGTTCTGAATCACTCTAAACTGGTGGCAGCAAAGTTTGTCCAGCTGAAGACCAAAAAAGATCTCCCTTGGCCCTGCTTTTCCCTCACTGGCCTGCCTGCCTGGAAGTGACAGTCCTTCATGTCACTGAGATAACAGGAATCTCAATTCTTTCCTGTTGGCTGTCACAAACCTCAACTGGCCCTGTGCAATTGCTCTGGCCCTGGCCACACAGCTGGAAGCAATATGTCACTTCAGACAGGAGACCTTCAGGCTAGCCCCCTCCACTTTGGGCCCAGAGTCACACTCTTGGTGTTGAGCCTCACTGCAGCCCCTGGGACCCTCAGAACTGGTTCATGACATCACTCAACAGTGAGCAGCTGCTGGGCTGCTGCTGGTCAGTGTTGCTTCCATGAGCTCTGCAGCACCTGAGAAGTTAAGCAGAAAATGCCGCTTGCTGTTCAAAGTCTTCTTATTAGAGAATTAAGAGTCTCCTTTTCAGAAACAAATAACCCCATAGTGTGACGCTCAAGGAAACTTTAGAGAGCCTAGAGGTGATTAATGGCCATACAATGGGCAGGCTTAGTAGAAAGTCTGACAGAGAAGGCAAATCAAATAGAGAAAAAAATCAATTTTTGAGAATAAATTTAATTTAAAATGCTGCAGTAGTAGGCCCCAGCAAAGACAAGTTAGAGTACATCTTGTGGTCATCCAACTAATGGAAGTCTCACATTTTATTCTTATTATACTGGGTACATATTACCCAGCTCTGCTTCCTCTAAAATTAGATCTCTGCAGAGATATAGTTAGCTCATTCTGACAGGGCTGATGGGTGGTGAGAGCCCTAGTAGCCATGCACTCCATCTGCGAGGACTCTATTCTGCTCAGGTCTAAAAACATTCTGCGTTTCAAGAGTTGATCCTGCCACATGGCACACAGAACCCAACTCAGCGATCCACTTCTTCCTCTTTTGTTAAGTACACATGGTGAGTGCATGACCAGCCCTAGCCAAACATCTCTAGTGCCCCCAACAAGGACTGAAAGCTGCCTCTCAGTTAGTTTCTCACCTATTTTTGTTTAAAACCATGTGAAAGGATCATGCTCCAGGAACCCTAAGAAAATGATGACCCAAGGGGTTGCCTGGTCTTTTGGTCAAGGATACCTGATGACACAGCTTTCTATTGTTTGTATCAACTTGAGGATTTTATATTATCTTCTTTAATTGGAAGAACTCCCACTTGGACAGAATTAAAATATGCTCAGTGTTTAATGTTTCTCTGTGGGGAGGCTAACATTGTGCATTAACTGAGTGCTGGTAGAGTACACATGATCTCCAGGTGCTATGCCACGGAAGGTTCTGGGAAGTTTGGATGGAGAGAAAGACCTCACCAGGGTATCCAACAAGGATATTTGGCTGTTGGACAGAAGTCAGGTGGCAGAGAGGGATGACAGAGATATACAAATCCCTTTGCCTACAGCTATATCTGAAAGGTTCTGTGTTATGTTTCTGAATTTCTGCCTAGACAAGGGGAGACTGGGCACTGGGAGCTGGAGGGTTTCAAGCTAAGCTGAGGAAGAAATGATGCACTGCTAAACCAGCACAGGAGAAAAGCTTTCTCTCCATCTCTAAACACTGATGACCAATTGCCACCAATAGGAGAACCAATTTTGCCCACGCTAGTTTTCACTTTATCGATGAATCCACCTGACACTTACGATGTGGAATTAACTACATGTCAAGGAGTTTGCTAGCCAGTCAGATAAAGTTATCATTATTAGAGGTTTTTTTATGTGTATAAGACACATTTATTTTATTTTATTTATTATTATTATTTTTTAACCAGAGCATTGCTCAGCTCTGGTTTATGGTGGTGCAGGGGATTGAACCTGGGACTTTGGAGCTTCAGGCATAAGAATATCTTTGCAGAACCATTATGCTATCTGCCCCCACATTTCCCCCACCTCACAGAGGGATTTTTTATTTTATTTATTTTTTATATTTTTATATTACAGAATTACATGTCTACGGGGGTTTGAATCTATATCATTCCCACCACCAGAGTTCTGAATCTTCACTCTCCCCACTGCAATCTACCATGGTTCCCCTAAAGTTGAAGACATGGGCCAATCATCTTCTTTACAACTATCTGTCCACATTTATACATAGTTGCCCCTTCCCTCTACCTTTTTTTAATTTCTCTATTGGAAAATTAATGTTTTACATTCGACAGTAAATACAATAGTATGTACATGCATAACATTTCCCAGCTTTCCATATAACAATACAACCCCCACTAGGTCCTCTGTCATCCTTCTTGGACCTGTATTCTCCTCACCAATCCATCCCAGAGTCTTTTACTTTGGTGCAATATGACAATTCCAGTTCAGGTTCTACTTGTGTTTTCTTTTCTGATCTTGTTTTTCAGCTTCTGCTTGAGAGTGAGATCATCCCATATTCATCCTTCTGTTTCTGACTTATTTCACTTAACATGAATTTTTCAAGGTCCATCCAAGATTGGCAGAAAATGGTGAAGTCACCACTTTTTAAAGCTGAGTAATATATATATACACCACAACTTGCTCAGCCACTCACCTATTGTTGGACACCTAGGTTACTTCCAACTTTTGGCTATTACAAATTGTGCTGTCAAGAACATATGTGTACACAGATCTTTTTGGATAGGCGTGTTGGGTTCCTTAGGATATATCCCCAGGAGAGGAATTGCAGGATCATAGGGTAGGTCCATTTCTAGCCTTCTGAGAGTTCTCCAGACTGTTCTCCACAGAGGTTGGACCAATTGACATTCCCACCAGCAGTGCAGGAGGGTTCCTTTGACCCCACAAAGAGGCTTTTTTTTTTTTGGCTGAAACTTGCTCCTTTTCAAATGAGGGAGATAAAAAGTAAACAGGTAACTTCAGTTCCTTGTACTTAGTACTGAGAGGGACTGGGTGGACAGCTGTGGGACTGGCACTTATTACCGAATCTAGCAGCAAGAGAAAGTTTGCAAATAGTGGTGCTTTCCATGAAGGCAGGCCTCAATCAGGTGCTAAGAAGATAATATTCCCATCATGGAACTGCCTGGGAGACTTAGAGGCTTAGAGTGGCCGGTAGCTTGCCTAGGATCACACAAACACAACACCATGGGTTCAAGCAGGCTTCAGGCTTAGTTGTGACACTATGCTTGTTGTGAGGACTAAACAATTAATGGGTGTGAAGTATTAGAACAGGGTCAAAACACAGCTAGCAGAGGAGGAGTATGGAATGAGAACCATGATTACTAACACAGATACATTTCTTCCTCAGTTCTCTTCCAAGAGGAAAATAAATGAGTTCCTCTCAAGTAACCAACCTAATGCAGACCCCCTCAGTGATTAAAGGCACTAATTATATGTCTCTAATGAGAAAAGAAAGAAGGCACAGGCCAGCCAGCCCTCTCTGTCAAGCATGGCATCAGGTCTGTGATGAAATAAGAACTCAGCTACAGTCATGTTCCTAAGGCCAAATGGTCCTCCTTGGAGTGAGGCTCCTGCTTAAGGTATTTCCAGAGCCCAATGCCTAGAAAACTCTCTACTCCTTGGTCTCCTCATTTTCTCTCCACTTCATGCTTCACTGTTACAATATTAAAGTGAATATTAAACAATATTCACTGTTTACAATATCAAACAATTTAGTCAAAGTCCTCCTGATTCTCATACCAGCAAGAGACCTGAGGCCTTGGGAGTGGGAAAGGAGCAGGTAGAGGGAAGAGGTGACAGATGAGGTTCAGTGAACTAAACTTCCACTATTTTTTCCTAAGATAAAGACATTCTGGTAACTAGACATCTAATGTCTTTCCTTTACAAAAAGCAATGTCTACAAAATTCATTATTTAGTTGTAGGGATTTAAAATGTTCTCTTTTCCAGCAGTTGGGCGGTGGCTCAGTGGGTTAAGTGCACGTGGTGCAAAGCGCAAGGACCACCATAAGTAAGGATCTTGGTTCGAGCCCCTGGCTCCCCACCTGCAGGGGAGTTACTTCACAGGCGGTGAAGCAGGTCTGCAGGTGTCTATCTTTCTCTCCCCTTCTCTGACTTCTCCTCCTCTCTCCATTTCTCTCTGTCCTATCCAACAATGACATGAATAACAACAATAACTACAACAATAAAAAAAGGCAACAATAAAATGTTCTCTTTTCCATTCTGTCTCATCTTGTTCCAATCCAATCTTTTTATAGACCTTTACCAAACAATGGAATGTCTAAAATGTGATTATAACCAATAGCAGTGGGGCTAGAATCATTGCATTTTTCTTTTTTCTTTTTCTAAAGAGCCCATGAACTTCCATAAACTATGCCTGAGGTTGCTTCACCATTGTCTAATAAATGTTCATAAACATATTTACACATCCCAAACCAACACTGGGATATTTCAAGGGGGAGGAGAGAAATACACAAGTTAAAATTATATTAGGAAGAAGCTGCTATTACTACAATCTTTTAAATAAGGAAGATAAGCAGAAGCAGACATTTTCTTATTAGTTGTTTGAGGAACTCAAATTGAATTCAACAGTCAATTAACCCTGTGAAGCAAATATGAGAGAAATGTCATTACATGTGTTTTTCTCATGAGGAGGCAAACATGGAAAGGAAAAGTGATTTGCTTGTTCAGGACACACAGTGCAGTCAAGCAAAACCTGTAGTTACACCCAGACCTCATAATTAGCCAATAACTGTAATAGTCCACCCTCCAGTAGTCCGTACAAAAGTAAACAACCTATCAAGTGAAATGACTGCGTTGTGGGGCATAAACTCTTTACTTGCCAACGTCTTCACTAATTCCCCCTGCCATAGGGTGGAGGCCTCAGAGATCATTTCAGGTCTCCACACAACACAGTTATCTCACTGTTATCTCCTTGAGAATAAGGTACCAAGCCCCCTTCACACAAATCCAAGTTCCTTGGATCCTTGAGGCCAGGTGTGTGAGACAGTGACAGGGTAAAGGGAATTAAGAGGCTGGAGATGCTAACAGGAGTTGAAGGTTCTTTGGGAGAGATGGACTTGAGCTTGACCTTGTTACAGGGATATTGGCAAGAAGGGTTTATGCAGTGACGTAGGCTGGGCTTAGGATGTCTTCTGATTTTATCCAATAGTAACTCTTGTTCTCTGGAAAGGTCTTTTGATTTCAGTTACTTACAATAATTATCTTTCATTTGTTGTTGCTGGTCTTTGAACACCAGGTTTATTGCTGGACCTTGGTGTCATTTCCACTAGCCATTTATTTTATTTTATTTATTTTTCTTATTTATTTATTTTGCCTCCAGGGTCATCACTGGGTTTCAGTACCTGCACTACAAATGCACTGCTCCTGACAGCCACCTTTCTTCCATTGTTGTTGCTGTTATTACTGTTGTTGCTCCTGCTGTTGTTCTTGCTGGACAGGACAGAGAGAACTTGAGGGAGGAAGGGAAGACAGAAAGAGAAGAAGACAGAAAGACACCTGCAGATGTGCTTCTCTGCTTGTGAAGCAACTTCCCTATAGGTGGGGATCTGGGGTCTCATACCGGGATCCTTGCATGGGTCCTTGTGCGTTTTTACCTGGTATACTACTTACTACCCAGTCCCCTAGTTTTTTTTTTTGTTTTTGATAGCGGATGAGAGACAGAGAGAGAAAGGGATAGACTGAAAGATGAGACACCTGTAGCACTGCTTTACCACTTGTGAAATTTCCTTTCTACGGGTGTAGACTTGCACATGGTAATGCATACATTCTACTGGCTGAGCACCTAGCACCACCTGACACACTTTTTAAAAAAATAATAATATTAAACTGGAAAAGCAGTCAAACCCTACTAAACACAGATAATGAAAATTGTTAGGGCTGTGTGGTGGCACACCTAGTTAAGCACACACACATTAACATGAGCCAGGGCCCAGGCTCCAGCCCCTGCCCCCCACCTACAGGGGAGCAATAAGACGAGTACTATAGGTGTCTCTCTGTCTCTCTCCCTAGCGTTCCTTCCCTTCTGAAATCCTCTCTGTCCTGTCAAGTAAAAAAGAGGAAAATATGGCCACTAGGAGTATTGAATGGTCATGAAGGAACTGAGCCTCAATGATAACCCTGGTGGCAATAAAAAGCAAAACTGAAAAAAAAAAGCAACAAAAATGAAAATTGCCACAAAGTTGGTCTCTTGAAATGGTATCTAAAATATGGAAGCTGCCTGAATCATTGCAGACCCAATCAATAGTTATATGCACTGAAATTATGTCTCTGGCACTTGAGTTTGAGAATAAAACCAAAAGTGAGACTCTGGTTCCTAGGCAGCCTAGGGCAGAAGCTTCTTTGCTTCTCTCCTCTTGTGTCCCATGTATTCCCTTTTTGGCCTTGGCCACACCACTTTGGCTGTTGGTACAGGCTTCCCACCTGAAAACTCTAAGAAATGAAAGATACCTACCCATAGGGGTGGGTGGGTTAATTAGGTAATGTTAGTCAAGGGCTTTGAAGATCACAGCTCTACCTACTGTACAAAAACTCTTTTATTGCTGTTCCCAAGAAGCCAATTCCCTTAGAAAAACAGGCTGCCTCGCAGGGCAGTGATTGCTCTCCATCTGATAGGATAAGATCTTACCTAGGTTTTCATCTGTCAGAAGAAAGGAGTTTGCTTAATTAGCAGGCAATGTTTTTTTTTTTTGGAAACAGCTTCTGTGAATTAGCACAGAGGCTACAACTCCCAGTGTATTATTATTATTATTTGTCTTTTTCCCCAGCTAACATTTGCAGTCTGTTGCAAATCACACACACATTCCTAAAGGAGAGAAAAACTGAGGCGAAAAGTTAAGCAGGAATAGTGACCAGCCACAGAGGATTATTGCTGGACTCAATATTCAAAACCTTACAAGAAACATCTGAATGGTACCAGAGAGAGTGGAGGACTAGAGGCTCTATGGGGGAATATCTTCCTGTTTTATGTTTCTGTTTTCCTGACTCTTAACACGAGCTGAGGTTCCTTGTTGTCCTTTGGTCTCCCTGGCCTGTTGTATGAGTTGGTGCTGTCACTTGTGTCCACTGCTTCAAGAGCATTGCCATACCATGTCCTACAAAGATGAGTTGATTGTCTTTTGCAGGCCCATATAATGGATGACAGTTATTACCACTTTCTCAAGTTATTTTGCTCATTTATGTACAACTGCCCTGGCATTCCAAGAAGACAAGTCCCTTATCTTTCTTCCTCATGGTGGAATCCTTAGTGTCTAGGTTTAGTCTAGGTTGAGTTACTAATAGTAACTCAACAAATATTGTTTAGATGAATTACTGCCAGTAATCTGTACACCACCACTCCAATTACCACAAATCTGTCTAGAAGGCTAAGTTCCTGTATTTGAAATATTGATTGAATCATACCCCTTAATATGTACTTAAGTTCAGACCCCTGGTACTTGTTATCATGACCTTATTTGGAACTAGGAATAGCAGGTTGCCTGGTAGCCACTGCCAGAAACTAGATGAGTCAAGGAAGGATTCTTCCCTGTAGCTTCTGGAGGGTGTGTGGCTTTGCTGACACCTTGATTTCAAACACCTGGCGTTCAGAACTCTGAGAGAACACATTTCTGATGTTTTGAGGCACCCAATTTGCCCTACTTTGTCACAAAACTTAGAAAACCAATGCATGAAGGTTATTACAGACAAACAAGAGATCCTGTGGGCAACGAGATAGAAATCCCTTTCACCTCTCTCTGCCTGGAAGCTTCACCTTCACTGCAGAGTGAGGCAGACTGTTTTTTTTTTTTTTTTTTTTTTAATCAGAACAGACATGGGCAGGAAATAAGAATGTGTGGAATTTATAGAAACCTTCCTATTGTGCTGAGCAGCTCTGTAACTAACCCTTGTTGGCCATATATTCAAATATGGTCATCTGAAGGCCTTCCTATGCAGAAGGCCATTCAGTGCATTAGCTTCCATTGGCCTGCTCACTACAGTGGATTCCACCTGCTATTTATTCACGCCTGCTGTTTCATTTGGAGCTTCAAATTCTTTGTGTGATCTCTATTTTCACTTTCCAGTGAGATAGGCAAAGGGAGGGACACTGGTCTGAGTGTCAGACTTTAGGACGTTTCATATTAATTATTTTGTTGTTGCCAGATCGTTAATGCTCTGGGTCAAGTTGTTTTCAGATAGAAACAGAGACAGAGAGACAAGATAGAGAGGAAAAGACACCATAGTACTGAAGCTTCCCCCTGGCCTTCACATGAATTTTAACCCACTAAGGGTAAATGAATCAGCTGGAATTCATTGCTCTGGACCCTCCTGTTATCTAAGACACATTTAAAAATATTTAAATATTGGAATATTGCTGGTTCTTGATTATCTTTTTAGCTTCTTAGGAAGACCCTTTTATTTAAAAAAATCTTTATTATATTTATTTAGTTGATAAAGACAGCTAGATATTGAGAGGGAAGGAGGAAATAGACAGAAAGAGAGGCAGAGAGACACCTGCAGCACTGCTTCAACATTCACAAGGCTTTTCCCCTGTACATTGTAACATGTGCACTCCACTAGGAAGACTTATTTCTCTGGAGCAGTTATCCTTAGACTAGTTTAAATGACAGATGCTTGGGGTCACAACATTATAAGAACTCTTCCCAGACAGGAGGATGCTCACAGAACATTTAAATGATGATATTAGGTCCCTGGACCCCAGTTAGGAAGTCCTACTCTGTCCAAGTTGTATCGTCTTCTCCCTCAGTTCAGGGTTTCAAAAGGAAGTACCCTAACTCTCCACTGAGAAGTGGTATCTTTTGCTTTATTTCATCTGATTTTTTAAAAAAATTATTTACATAGTTTATCTGTGTGATGGTTATTTTTATTTGTCAGTTTAGTTGGGCAAAGGATATCCAGATATTTGGGAAAACATTATTCTGGTATGTCTGCACAGACATTTCTGGATAATTAACATCTTAAATGGAAACATAGATTTCCATTTCCCAATGTGGATGGTCCCCATCCAGTAGTTGAAGGCTTCAGAAAACCTTTCCCTGACTAACATGGCCTTTCCCCATTAGTTTTTCTCCATCACAGCAAACAAACCCTGTCTCACCATTCTACTTGCATAATTTAACTATGCCTCCTCCATGTAGACTGTTAAGCAATAAGTTTCAAGATGGAAGGGGATATATTGTCCATTCCCAGAACCTAGTACAATGTCTGGCACTTAGCAAGCACTAAATAAATGCGTATAGACTCCATGAGGGGTGACATTAGGTAAAGTCAGCAGTCACATGTGTCTCTTGCCTAGGGACCTATTTTTTTCTCCCCCCTGTGCTCATAGTTCCTACAAACACACACAGAGAGAGACCAAATCACTATTTTTTTTTTTTTTGCCATTGAAGCAATTTGTTCCCCTCAGCAGTAGCAGTCTCCTTGAAACTATTAGCAGACACAAATTCAGAAATAAGACTTAGAAGGATCCTTCCAGTTGAAAGCATTCAGACATGGTTCTTGAAGGTATTCTGAGAATACAGTGAGAAGCAGGAAGCATTTCCTCTAGAATTTCAACTTGAGGCAGAAAAGAGGGAGTCTCAATGATCCTAAAATGGCATATTATCGATCCCAGTGCAAGTTAAATTTCCTCAATTAACACACACACACACACACACACACACACACACACACACACACACACACACACACCATTCCCAGAATGAAAGAAAAAAATTTATGAAAGAGTTGTGGGGGTAGGGTAGAGTCATGTGAAAGAACCATGCAGGAATTGTGTTCTTAAATGTGGGGGAAAAGGAACATCTATTTAAGATACTGGAACTGACATTGTGGAAAGAAGCCTATTAGCCTAGAGCCAGGTGGACCAAATAAGAATTTTTAATTTAAGAAGAAAAGAAGACATCACTTTTGTCTATCTCCTCTTATTATTACTACTAGATTGATTTCATTCTTTGTGCCTGGAGGATTTTTGGTTTTCTATCAATTGAATTCAGGTGTATTTTTCTCTGCCCCCACTCCACTTTCACTTACTCCCATCACTATTCGTAGTTCCTCACAAATATCTTCCATCTATAGACACCTATGGGAGCTATAGGAGTATCCTCTAATATATTTCTTATTCAGTGTACTTGGGGTAATCTCTTCTTCTTCCTCTTCCTCCTCATCCTCATCTTTTCCCTCCTCCATTCTTGTGGGGCCAAGACCTCTCAGTTTCACTACTCTGGGCTGTGTTTTCGTTTTTCATTCTGACAGAGAAGGAGGAGGAGAAGGAGCATGAGGAGAAAGAGTAGGAGCATGAGGAGGAGGAGGAGGAGGAAGCAGCAGCAGTGACACTTCTAGAGCTTCCTCTGGCACCAGAACACCTGTCGTGTGGTTCTAGAGCTTAAACCTGGACTATGCTTATGCAAGGCACATGCCCTACCCAGTGAACTATCTCTCAGACCCGAGATGGGTGCTGGTATTCTTTCTTTTCTTTCTTTTTAAAAATTTATTTATTTATTTATTTAAGAAAGAAGACATTAACAAAACCATAGGATAGGAGGGGTACAACTCCACACAGTTCCCACCACCCAGTCTCCATATCCCATCTCCTCCCCTGATAGCTTTCCCATTCTATATCCCTCTTGGAGTATGGACCCAGGGTCATTGTGGATTGCAGAAAGTGGAAGGTCTGGCTTCTGTCAAATGGAACTTGGGATTAAGAAGACATTTTGATCTCAAAATTTAGGTGACAGTGTTTTTATGTTGTTATGAAATGTGGTATTTACTACTTTTTTCCAGAGTATCTAAGGAAAAAAATCAAGTACATGTAGTAACTTTTATGAGAGCAAATTTCTTCAGTTCTTCAAATTCATTCTGAATTCTTTGAGCATTAGTTTTAGTTCTTTACTTGTATGTTCCAGTGAAAGTAGCAGATATATTTTCCCCATATTTGGGAGCTTCTCTCTGCCCTTATGCAGCTTTCTAGTTCTATCTTCAACTCTGACATCATTTTCCCAGATAATACTCCTAGCCCACCTGCATGTCGGTTATTGGGCTCAGTCAAAGACTAGTAAAGTCATGGGCCCCTTGGAATATATCTAAAATAGACTTCCTAGCTCCTTCCAACATGAAGACCTCAAATTTCATCTGCTATATTCTTACCTCTAGGTTTCTGATTATTAAAAATTTTGTTCTGCTTTATATCTTAATGCTTCTCAGCCACCAAGTTGCAGATGCTACCATTCAGCCAACCTGACCTTCCTGGGCAGATAGCCTCACCAATGTGTCCTGGAACCACACCTCTCCTCTTCTCCACTAGGGAAAGATATAAACAAGATGGGGGTATGGTTCATATGGATCGATCTGTCCATGCTCATGTCCAGTGGAGAAGTAATTATAGAAGCCAGATCTTCTACCTTCTGCACCCTGTAGAGATCTTTGGTCCATTTTCTCAGAGGGATAAAATACAGGGAAACTTCCAATGGAGGGAAGGAGATATGGAACTCTAGTAATGGGAGTTGTATGGAATTATAGCCCTCTTATACCACAACCTTGTCAATCGTTATTAAATCACTAATAAAAAATTAGAAAAAAGAAGCTGCAAATCTAGATTAGCTATTCTCATGAAGAAAACAGGGTTGTGGAGACAGCTTAGCATTAGAGCTCAGGACTGCATGTCTGAGGCCTCAGGTTTGATACTTGGCACTGCAACATACCTGAACTGAGTGGTGCTCTGGTATCTCTCTTTCCCTCATAAAAAATGACTACATCTTAAAAATCTGTTCTGGAAAGTTCTGAAAGGTTCCTCTCTTACCCCTTCTCATGCATGTCAATAGGGTGAGACTGACTATATACACACATCTGGGTCATATATGAATATCGCTTATTTTCCCTGATTATATAGGTTTAAACCAGAGCATATAGGTATATAGAAACCATAATCTGAGATTTATTAAAAAATAAAGCATTATTTATCATACAGACACAACTCAGAAATATTTTGGGTTCATTTCCAGACCACTGAAACAAAACAAGTCCAAAGAACCTTCTGGTTTCCCAGTACACAAAAACAATCTGCTTATACTATACTATAGGTTACTACACATGCAATATGTTTAAAACAAATGCACATAACTTAATGAAAAATATTTTAGGGGTCTAGGAGAAGTGACTTAGTTGTAGAATACATTCCATAGGTGACACTGTGAGTTTGTAACACAACACCATGTGACAATGTTATCAGCACCAAGACCAAAACCTGGGGAGGCTCCATGGATGGTGGGGCAGTGCTTTGGTCTTTAAAAACATAGAATAAAACACTGGGCTGGGAGGTAGCACAGTGCTAGTATATATACCAAGATCCTGGGGTTGTTCCCTGGACCTGCATGAAAATATATTTTATTGCTTACAATTACTATCATCTGAATTTTCTGTGGGTTATAATCTTTTAAAATATTTGTTTTTATGTATTTTATTGGATACAGACAGAAAAATCAATCAAGAGGGAAAGAAGAAATAGAGAAGGAGAGATACAAAGAGACACCTGCAGTACTGCTTCACCACTCATGAAACTTCCTTCCTACATGCAGGTTGGGGTTGGGGGCTTGAACCAGGGTCCTTGCACATTGTAAACTGTGTTATCAACCAGGTATGCCACCACCCAGCTCTGGTTATAATCTTTTTAGAGGGGCTAATAAAAGAAAAAAAAAAGCAGTATCTACATAGTACAATAAAGGGAAATGTAATAAAATTAGGTGTGCCTGTACTTGAATGGTGGATCTATGTAATTATATATTTGTCAAAATCAGAGAATAAGAGATACAAAGAGTTAGCCTAAATGTAAATGTTGGATTTAGTTAATAATAATACATCAATCCTGGCTCATTCATTATATAAAATGTATCCCACTAGTGTAAGGTCTTAAAAATGGGAAATTGTGCAGACCAGAACTCTGACTTTCTCAAGTCTCTGTAAAACCTAAAACTGTTCTAAAAAATAAAGTCTAGTAATTAAAAAGCATCAGGAGGTAGTTTATAATATCTTTGGTTTTAAGATCACTGATAATGTTCAAGATTGTTTCCCCCAACTATTATAAACAGTCTGAAAGCACAGCAAAAATGAACCACAGGGAAGTAGGCCTACCTTTCTGGTCTTTTCTCTGGGATGCCAATGTGACACTGAAGTGCAGGGCATCTTAAAGGGATACTGGAATGGCACTGAGATCATATTCAATTCATACCCCTTCCTCTGTCTACTTGATTCAAATTACCATTCAGTCTTTGAAGTTCAGTTTCTTGTTATCTCCACTACCAGAATTTCTTCCTCTCTCCATGTAATTTGTCTGAACTTTTTCATACTACCACACTTTGTACCTGGGTCCCTTTTGTTTCTCTTATATGCCATCTTCAGTTGCTGGAAATTATTTGGATTGTTAGGTTAATAATAATCTGCCAACAATATTCTATTTGTTAGAAAACCTAAAACAATACCTGGACTTCTCCTTTCTAGTCATGCTGTTTTTTCTCCCTCAAGCCTGTATGTTTCTGGCAGCTTAAAATTCTGCGGTCAAATTTCCTTGGCCACTTCTGCCCCATTTAAGAATCTTGTCAAAGAGCCCTGAAAATATAACCTTATTGGCAACGTGTCTCCTGAACTTTCCATTCAGGTTGACCTTTGTATGTGGCACTTGTTCTAAAAGGATCAGAGAGACAAATAATGACTGTCAAGAATCCACCCATTTAAGAACAGGAAACTGTTTCTGAATCTCAGCAGTCATGACCTAGACAACAACCAGCTCCATAATGCTCCAAAAATCCTGGAGTGGAAGGGGTATAAAGGATCTGGTCTGGTAATTTATTGTCTTTTGAAAGTGTGTGTGTGTGTGTGTGTGTGTGTGTGTGTGTGTGTGTGTGTGTGTGTGTGTGTGTCTTGAATGTGAATGATTAGGGCAGTTGGTGGGTGAGTAAAGAAAAATGTGGATAATCTGAGACTACAAGCAGAAAAGGGTCCTCATTAGAGCTATGAGGCTCAAAACAGTGAAAATCATCATCTGCACCATCATCCTGCAGACTCTGTAAAGGAAACATTCCTTGTGCTTGATTGCAACAGGTCTTTACTAACATGCAATATGATACTGAACTGAGGACACCAAAGGGGGTTTATAGGGAACTGGACTACAAGTGTGGAGGGGGGTTCCAGTGAACTTTAGTGAAGGGATATCGATACCTTGGAGTTGAGCATGTTGTAGTGTCATACATTGAAGAGGTGTGAGATGATACTTCTAAAACATTTGTTAAGGGGCCAGGTGGTGGCGCACCTGGTTGAGTGCAAGTATTACAATGCGTAAGGACCCAGGTTCAAGGCCCTGGACCCCACCTGCAGGGGGAAAGCTTTGTGAGTGGTGAAGCAGTGCTACAGGTGTCTCTCTGTCTCTCTCCCTCTTGGTCACCCCTTTCTCTCTTGATTTCTGTCTGTCTCTATCCAATAAATAAAGATAATAAAAAATAAAAAAAATAAAACATTTGTCTTGTAAACCAAGGTTGTTCTAAAATAAACTAGAAATACATGGAATTTAATAATACGATATCACAGATTGGCAAAATAATTTGCTTTCCCATTATGTTCTCAGAGGGCGCACTACTGATAAAGCTGGACCTGGCTCTGCCATGCTCACTCGCCTTGACCCTCTGCCTTCAGTGTGCTGCTCAGACTGCTAATTTAGGCCATTCCCATCATCTCCTTTAGCCCAACATCTTCCCCCTTTCAGATGCACCTCTCCTCTCTTCCCCAGGGGTTTAGGGCCCCAGTTGTTGGGGGTTTGGGGACCTGGCCCCTGAGAAGTTCAGGCTCCCTCCAGTCCCCTGCTTTCAGCCTCCTGTTTCCCTCCTCCCTGCCCTTCACCCCCCACCCCAACCCCTGTACTCTCTGCTGGTCTGTTTATATTCAGAACTTTTATTCTAAGATATAGGAGAGAAAGTGATTAGAAGGACATCCTGGGAGTCAGGCAGTAGTGCAGCGGATTAAGCGCATGTGGTGCGAAGTGCAAGAACCGGCCTAAGGATCCCGGTTTGAGCCCCCGGCTCCCCACCTGCAGGGGAGTCCCTTCACAGGCGGTGAAGCAGGTCTGCAGGTGTGTCTCTTTCTCTCCCTCTCTCTGTTCTCCCCTCCACTCTTCATTTCTCTGTGTCCTATCTAACAATGATGACATCAATAACAACTACAACAACAATAAAAAACAAAGGCAACAAAAGGGAAAATAAATAAATATTAAAAATTAAAAAAAGAACATCCTGAGAAAGACCCTCTAAAGTACTTTTAAATGTCCTAGAGGTCCAGTGTTGGGAGTATGTGATGTATTATGCCTGTAAACAATGAGGAAGGCTGACACATGTGGGTGTGATTAGCAGACCCATTAGCATAACCTCTAGAGAACTTTCAAGGATTGAAGAGGTTTAAGGGCCATCTGGGGGAAACGGCTCTTTTTCTCTCTTGGCTTGCTGGTTTGCTCCTGCCCCTTTGTGCCCTTTTTCCAGCTCACTGCTTTCTGCTGCTTCTCCTGAATCCATGTGTCTTGGAAGATGATGGTTGGAGAGTGAATTTATGACAGAAAGTAACTCATGCCAGCTTAGATTTTAAGTCAAATCTTTACCTCAGTTTCCAGAACCTAATAAGACAGCTGATTTTAAATGCCCCAATCCCTCACCCAAGCCTTTTTATATTTATAATAGTCTATTCATTCAAAGTGGAACTTGGCATGGCCATGAGCCTGTACCAGATTTGGCTTCCTTGTGGAAGACCAGAACAACAAGGTCAAGGACAAGGAGCAGATCAATGGTGAGAAGGCAGTGTGTGTCATCCCACCAACCCACCTTAAGAACAGCAGGACCAGAGACAGGCAGAAAATGGCTCAGCTGCATTTTAAACCAACAGAGAAGAGAACAGAAACATAAGCTTTATAAATGTGAAGGCAACATGTGAATGGAGTGAGTGCCGTATTTTAACTTTAGTGAAAAGAAGTAGGGAGTAGACTTATTGGCTTCCAATCTAATGCTTAACACGGAGACTTCTAGCTAATCAGAAGCTGAAAGGGACAGTCTTGATGCCTTTCTAAGGAATATGCTCAACAGTCAACTAATCAGACCAGAACTGTGGGATAAAAAGTTCTTTGAAATATCTTTCTCATAAATCTTCATGTAAAAGCAGACGGTTAAGTGGCCTGGATCTTATTTTCAAAGTTCTCTTTAAGCAAAATTTATTAATCACCAACATTTTAGGGCATAGTTATCTGCATTTTCTTGGGTGTCAAGTAAATGCTGTTGCTGAAAATCATAAATATCTTCCTTGTGTTCCTAAGAGGAGAGACACATCTCATTGTCTTGACTCCACAATGCTTAACTATGTCATAGCAAATGTCAATAGAGAATTAACTATCCCTTTGAATGTTTTAAAATGTGACTTTTAATTAAGCCTATTAACCTGATGTATCATCATTTGTGCAGCCACAAAAGTCAGATTATATGCATTTTAAACTTTTGGATGCCTACTGAATGTGAAGAGTACTTTGTGAGGCTGGCGTTAATGCATATTTCATCACAATGCAATTATATATTAAATATTCTGCTTTTGCATAGAGTCAAAACTGATTCTGCTCGGTAGCAATACTGATTTAAATGAGTAAACCACAAGCTTCACTCTTGCTGTATTTCAGTATTGCTGTGCTCCCAGGAGAATTCTTTGGGGGCAGAATTTCACCTGTGGATCATAGAGTACAGCACTTGAGGTGTTTCAGCTGGGGATGGAGTGAGAAAGGACTGAAGCAACATTTCTTCTGTGCAGCACTAGATGCTTAGGGACACATCTGAGCATAGTCTGAGCATGCTGCTTGATTCTAACACTGACAGTTAATCAGTTCCATCACACAGGGGCGGGGGCAGTAAGGTTGAGCTGCACATGAGAAGGCTGTGAAGGGCCAGCCAATTGTCTTGGTCACACAGAGAAGGAGAGCAGGTGTAACATAGATACATAAAGAAAGTCATGGTGCTTTGCAGTGCTGCCGTGTAGCAGCCTGCATTATATCACGAATAGATCCTCTACAATTTTTTATAGCTTCTCGATTTATTTTTGAGACAGTCCTAACATTCCATTATTTCCTGTTGAATAAGGAACAAAACAGGCTTAAAGACTGGAAGGAAAAGCTGGTGTGAGGAGCCATCTCTCCAGATGGAAGTTTTCAGGCAGATTGTGATTTGTGACTCAGAATAAGCTCTGATCACTCTGTGCCATATGGGTAGCAGAGCCTGTGGATACCGATGCAGTCACTCAGCAGCCTCCTGAACTCCTACTATGTGTCATCACTAGTGAGGCACTGTGAAGCAAAGATGAGTCAGCAACGGCACCAGTTGCCAAGGAGCTGTGCATTCATTCAGCAACATTCGCTGAGCCTTAATGCTGTGCATCATATAGTAGGAGATCTGAATACATAAACATAGAGTAAATTACCATATGGCATTATGGCAAAGGCAGTTATAAAGATGGGGGAAATGCTTTGCAAGCACAGAGGTAGAGAGAGTGACTAATTATATCAGACAGGCATATGAATTCTTCTAGAAAAGGTGACATTCAGCCTGAATCTTAAAGAAGAGATTAGGGGATTATGGGTTAGACTAGAAGGCAAAGCTATTCTGCACAAAGGAATGACATAAGCAAAGTCATGGAGTTAAGAATTCATGCTTATGGGGGAAATAAGAAAATAAGAAATTAGTGGTGGATATAGATTGTGGTTCATAAGTAGGAAAGGCAGCTAGAGAAATAACCTGTGTTAGACTGTGTATATTATGTTAGAGCTTTAGTTTTAATTCATGTGTTGGCATGGAAAATTCCAGAGCTAGTCATGGCAGTTGCCCCTAAGCTACCATTGACAGCATTCTTTCCTGCTGAGCCTAGGCTAATTCAAGGAATCTTTCTGTAGGGTTAAAGAAGCCACCACCAAACTTACTGGGACTGATATGGAGAAGTGTTATCTGCCAACTTTGCTACAAGCAGAGGAAGTTAAATAAGATTTTTAGTTACAGGATTGACAAGATGAGATTTTATTGGAAGACTAAATTACTAGTACAATAGAGAATCAGTTGGAATGGGAGAGAATCTTGAATCAAGGAAAGTTAATAGGATATTGGGTCTCAACTCACCTATATATTGAAACACTTAGGTGCTTGTTAAATATATTACCTTGGCCTCATTGTAGTCAAATAAACCCAAACCTGTTTGAGGGGCAAGATTTGTTTGTCTGGGAATTAGTTAATGAGAACATCTATTAAATAGAAGAGATTTTTTTTATCTTCATTCAATATGATCTTATAGAGGAGAGAAGATAACTTGGGGAAGATGTAAAAGATCTGTTCATTTGTTTGTCTGTTACTTAAAAAGTGCTTTTAATAAAATCTATACTCTCCTGGGAGTTTTCTATGTATCTACTGGCTTACATAGAGATGCATTGTTTTGCTCTCATATAAATCCTCTAAATATGTAAGTATTAATATATATGTTTTATTTATTTATTGCTCTCAGGGTTATCACTGGTGCTTGGTACCTGCACAACCCCACCATGAATGGTGGCAATTTTTTAATGAAAGATGGTGAGACACAGAGGAAATTGAGAAGGAGAGAGATGGAGAGGACAGACTGCTCTACAGTTTGTGAAGCACATTTTTGTATACTTGAAGACCTAGTGTCTCATGCATGCAGAATAGTGCAGAGCCAATCTCTTGACCCAATTTTCATTCATTTTTTCAGAAAGAGAGAAAGATGGGAAGATAAGGGGGTGGAGAGAGAACAAGAAGAGGAGGAGGAAGAGGGGGAGGAGGGGGAGGAAGAGAAGGAGGGAGGAGGAAGGAAGAGGAGGAGGAAGAAGAAGAAAAAGAGATACAAGAGCAATACTTTACCATTCATGAAGCTCTCCTAGTGCTTCTTAAGCAATGTCAGGGATTAAACGAAGCACCTGATGCTTGTATGGTAAAACATGTGTTCTACCTACTGTGCTACTTCCTAGGTCCTTAAATATGTATTGAAGTAACTCACTTAAGGTCTTAAGAACATCTTATACCAAAAGTCATAGTCTCTTTACTATTTCACACTACTTACAAGTGCTTCATTTAATTTCCATTAGAAGACAGAAGAGCAGTTGGGGAGTGTGTTGCTATTCTTGAGTATGATCATGCTCACTTTCAGGAATGAAAGTCTGAACCTCTTACTGTGGAAGTGGAATTGGTTAGCACTTCGGTCCAGGAGATGCTTGAACCTTCCTCTCATGTTTTTTTTTTTTTTGTTTTTTTTCTTGGAAGAACTGAAAGCCACTCCCATCCATCAGGAATCATGCTTACACTCTGTGTTCTGGTCATAGTCTTCCTGCATGTACTCATCATTGTTGTCACTAGGTGGGTTTGCTTGATGGTGCTTCCTAGGACCTAACAGTCCAAAGAAGCCTCAAAAGCAAGACACACATTGGCTTAAATGTCCATAAAACCTGTTTTTATCATCTCTCTCTTTTTTTTTTTAAAAAAGCAACCAAATAATGTTTAGTGACTATCAGGTTATCTGGGTCATTTCAGAACCTTGTAAGCAGGAAACCAGTGGGAGCAGCAGAGCTCACAAAACCACTAAGTTTTACTTGGTCTGCAACCTAGATTCTAGAATCTTGCTACACAATTAAGGCAGTAGTAGTAGCCAGGACCCATGAAGTATGCTTAATTTGACAACCTGCATCTCATTCAGTCAACCAGTAGATTGCTTCCTGGCCTGAGTGATAGGTCATGAAGGCAGAATGAGAGGAGGTATAGGTACCTGTAGCCTGGGAAATCCCATAGCATCCCCTGACAACAAGAGATGCTAGCATATGAACACATAGAGTGAAGAGTTCTAACTCCCAGGTGAGTGTGTGCAGTTACCAGACTGGATCAATTCCTATCAAGGGAATCTAGTAATGATGTTTATTTATTTATTATGGTTCACTTTCTTGTCAAAAATACTTTCTTTTAAAAAAGAAAATTTATTTATTTATTTCATATCAGAGAAATAGAGGCGAGAGAGAGATGCCAGCAAAAACCAGAAGCCTCAGACATGCAATCCTGCACTGTCAGTGGAGCTATTTACCTAGCTGCTTTCGTCAAAAAAATTTAAAAAGACTTATTGATTTTTATTTTATCATTATTATTTTGAATATATTTTTTAAAAGTTTATTTATTTTTAGATAATGACAGAGAGGCATAGAGGGGGTAGGGGAGATAGAAGAGAGAAAGAGGCACCTGTAGCACTGCTTCATCATTTGTGAAGCTTTCCCCTGCAGATGGGGACCAGAGGCTTCAGCCTACTCCTTGAGCATTATAACCAGTGTGCTTTACCAGGTGCACCACTGCTCAGCCCCTTATTTGTTTTATTAAGAAAGATCAGAGCATAATTCTGGGACATGGAGTGTCTTGATCAAACCTAGGGTCTTGCACTTGTAAGTCCTGAACTATTCCTGCTGATTGACCTGTCTTACTGCACTTGTCAAAATTGGATGCATTTTGTTATTATTTGCATTTTTCTTATTGAAAGGGCATTCTAGGGACTTGGTTTTCCACTTGTTTTCTGTGGAGCTCCAAGATTTGTTGGTGGGTATTGTGAGCAGGTGATGAGGTGGGAAAAAGTGGGAAAAAGTGTTGGGCTCAGATTCAAATATATTTAATTAACATGCAAGAAGAGCAACTTTATTTATTTATGTATTTATTTATTTATTTATTTTTGTCACTGGGACTCTATGCCTGCATGATTCCTCCACTTCTGGTGGACTCTTCCCTCCCAACCATTTTATTAGGGAAATATGACTTATTAAGTAATTATTGTCAGATGGATCCAATTTCTTATGTTTCTGTGATAGGGGTCCACACACCACTCCCATCACCAAATTAAGTCCTCCACCATCATCATGTATTGGATCCCCACCACCCTTTCTTTTGCCACATCTTGATGGGACCTGAAGAAATCATGTTAGGTGAAATAGGCCAGAATGAGAAAAAGGAAACCTGGGTTGTCAATCTCACTAATATGTGGAACTGAGAAATAAGTGAAGTGAGGGAGACCAGGGTGAAACTTGGACTAGGTGTGTTCTTGTTAAGATAGAGGATGAGAAGCAGATAGAGAGACAGAACTGTAGAGAGGCAGAGAGAGCACCATAGCTCTGCTTCACCGGTTGTGAAGTTTCCCCTGTGCTGGTACTCCCAATGTAGGGGCCTTGCAGTTTCAACTTTATTAATTTTATATTTTGTAAAATATAAAAAAGAAGCTACAATTGGTGTGAAGAGCACTGCATTAGGTAAGAAATCTCTGAGTAAATATTTACATATGTCAATCAGCTAGACTGACACTATAGTCATCTGGAATTCCAATTCTGACACTGAACATGTCTAGAAAAAATGGCCTGAACATAAGAGCAAAGGCTTGTCAGAAAGCCTATGAATTTGACCCTCAGGGAATTTCAGGGTCTACCTACAGATTAGACCATCGCTGATGGATTTACAATCATTTTCAAATAAGGTTTCTGTTATGACAATTCTGTTACTGGATTTCAGTAGAATGTATTAGCAGAAAGCTGTTGGAAATTCACAAACCCAGAAGCTACAGCAGAGGACATGAGTTCAGATGGTCGTTCGCTTGCACTAGAGGGCCTATCACACAGTGGCTAGAGATGTGGACTCTGTAATCTAACAAAATGGGGTCCACAATCTAACTAGGCCCTTTACTTGCCTTTTGACTTTGAGCCTCAATGTTCTCTTCTGCAAAATGGGCAGAGTCAGGTTCTGCTCAAGTCTGACAGGACAGTTCCTTTATAGGAACTCATACACTTTCCCAGAGTTTTCTTATTCATTAACCACAGCAGAACTGATTGGGACACTTGTTAAACTTTACAGACACCCTGACCCTGCACCCAGGCTTCTGGAACCTGAATTTTCAGCAGGAAGAGTAGGTGAACTGAACTTTTAGAAAAGGTCCTAGGGATTCTGAACTTCCATTATATTAGAAAAAACTCAGCAAAGCCTGATAAAAGTTCTTGGGGGAAATAAAGAGTGAGCAGGAATTACAAATAGTTATGAGCCCTAGAACAGATTGGTGGGGTTAACAGTTAACAATACTTATATACTTTTCTCATATTTGGTAGATACTCTCTGCCCTGACCCAGCTTTCTAGTTCTATTCTCAACTCTGACACCATCTTCCCAGATAATACTTCTAGCTCGCCTGCATGTTAGTTATCAGGTTCAGGCAAAAACTACTAAAGTGACAGACCCCATGGAATATACTGAAAATAGCTTCTTCCCATTTGAAGATCCTTAGTTCCATCTGTTCTATTCTTACTTTTAGGTCCCTGATTATTAAACAATTGGTTCTGCTTTATATCTTAATGCTTTTCAGCCACCAAGTTGCAGGTGTTACTATGCAGCCAACCTGACCTCCCTGGGAGATGACCTCACCAGTGTGTCCTGGAACCCCACCTCCCCAGAGCCCTATCCCACCAGGGAGAATAGAAACAGGTTAGGGGTATGGATCAATCTGTCAATGCCCATGTCCATCAGAGAAGCAATTACAGAAGCCAGACCTTCCACCTCCTGCACCCCATAAAGATCTTTGGTTCATACTCCCGGAGGGATAAAGACTAGGGTAACTTTCAATGGAGGGGGTAGGACACAGAACTCTGGTGATGGGAATTATATGAAACTGTACTACTCTTATTGTAAAATATTGTTAGTCATTATTAACTCACTAATAAAAAATGTAAAAATAATAGAGCAGGGAACTCACAGTCTATGGGCCCTATGCCCCTTTGCTTTCGACTTATGTCCTCTTTCTTCTGGTAGCGAAGTGTCTGTCTGAGATAAATGGGTAACTGGTCTTCTTTGCCTTTCATTGTTTTTTCTTGTCAGGACCTGAACTATGTCATGATTTCAGGGAATAGTGTTACATGCTTTTTGCTGTTTTACTGGAAATGTGTGAAAGAAGAAAGAAGGGAGCTTTGAATGCCAACTAAATCACTTTTTTATTTAAGAAACTAAACTGAATTCCCCTTTAAATATAAAGTCCTATCAATACATATCCTTGTATGTATTATGAGAGGTTTTGAATGTATACTCTGACCAAACTGAAAAACTGGTTCCATTACTGTTGGGAATCTTACAGAATTTCAATAAAGAGTTCTCATTTTGACTGCATTATCAAATTGTGATGGTTGTCAATCCTTCTGTGCTGAGATTTTTAAAAAGAGGCCTCATTATGAATAAAAAGAACTCCTGTTTTCTGTAATATTTTAATTTGCATAACGGGTGTGGCAAACAGAAAGATGTTATAAACACTGTTTCCTAATTTGGTCTTTGTGTTTTCCTGTGTCAGAATGGAAATCCTGACAGACAGACAGGGCAATGCTACATTTAACACACACACTTGTGAAACCTGGGTGTGGGGAGTGGGGTGGGGGTGGGGGTGGGAAGCAAGCAGGCTCTATTTGATCATTTTTTCTGATCTATCTCATTCCCAGTCCAAATTGTATGTACAGATCTTCAGACATGCATGCATATATTTTTAAATGATTCTCTCAAAATAATGACACACCTGACTTCATCCCAAATTAGACAATGGCCTTGGAGTACTTGTTTTGCTCATAGCAGCTGCCACGTAACAGAACAAGTCCAGGGCAAAGCAATCACCTTTCTGTTAAAAATAATTTAAAGCATCCTGAGGAGTGTATGTCGGGACTCCCAAGTTATTAAAATAATAATGAAAGTGGGTCTAGTGCTTGGCATTTCATTTTTAGCACAACAACTCCCTTCCACTTTGGAGATTAGAAAACAGAGATTCATGAAGTTAAGTGACTCATCCAAGTCATGATATAGTTAAGTGAAAGTGACGGGGTCTGAATCCACATGCCATTTATTATATTCTTTATGCAGTGCTGGGGGATGAGCCTAGGATCTGACATCTGCATGATACCATCACTGAGTGACATCCTGGGGCCAATTGTTTTCACTATTTTTATTTTAGGCATAAAAAGAGAGACAGAGTTAACATACAAAGTCAAACAAATTGTTGAGCAACCATGGACCTAAAGACTGGAGTAGTGCAGATGAAGTGTTGGGGGGTATTCCCTGCAGGCTCTTGTGTACTTCAGCTTTCAGGTATATATTTTTTCCTAGTTTATGGGCACATGTGAACCTATGCTTTATCTCAGGGGACCTGGACTATATCTAGGTTTGGAGACTTTATTGGGGAGTGGAACACCCGGAATGGAATTAGAGAATACTATGAAAGGAAAGGTCTCACCTGAGTGATGAAGCTGAAGGGTTGTCATTCTACACCTGAACTTTGTATGTTAATTCTCTTTTCAGCCGCCAGGTTCCAGATGCCAGCACGATGCCAACCAGACTTCCCTGGACAGACGACCCCACCAATGTGTACTGGAGCTCCACTTCCCCAGAGACCCACCCTACTAGGGAAAGAGAGAGGCAGACTGGGAATATGGATAGACCAGTCAACACCCATTTTCAGCAGGGAAGCAATTACAGAAGCCAGACCTTCCACCTTCTGCAACCCACAACAACCCTGGGTCCATATTCCCAGAGAGATAGAGAATGGAAAAGCTATCAGGGGAGGGGATGGGATATGGAGATCGGATGGTGGGAACTGTGTGGAGTTGTACCCTTCTTATCCTATGGTTTTGTTAATGTCTCCTTTCTTAAAAAAAAAAAAAAGAGAGAGACAGAAAGGGAGGAGGGACACCATAGCATTGCCCTACCAATCATGGAGCTCCCCTGCTGCCTTCAGAATGGCTCCTTATGGTTAAAGGGTCTCAGCTGTGGGTGTTTTACTGGATGAGCTAGCTGTCACCCCTGTGACCCATGTGTTTTGAATACAAACTCCTCTGAGTTCCACAAAATCATATCACCTTTACCTTATAACATACAAGAATATTATGGGGCCTGAACATTACTTCTCTTCTATAGGAGGCTTATCAGTGAGTTATAGCCAAGAAATAGTTATGAATGCTGGAAACCTTCCACTTCCATAATTTCAATCTTAATAATGTCTCCTGCATAAGGCTCTGTGTCAACTGACAGCCCAGGGGATGGAGTTTTGGCTTTTCTATGTCGCTATCTGCCACCAATGGTCTCTCTCTCGATCACTATCAGTAATTATCTGTGAGTCCTCTGGAATCCTAGCTCACTTTAGCTCACAATCTTCTCATTAGTGCTCCCTCCTGGTGCAGAGGTTCATTATACAGCTCCTTGGACAGAGGACCTCAATCACCTTCCCTGCTAGCATGTATTAGAATCATCGTATTCTTTTGTAATTAATTGCATGTGCACAGCTGCAGGGGAGCTGAGTGGTTGGAGGGAAGAAATGCAGTTTCTAGCTCTCATGTTCACCTCTTCAACTCAAGCCCCGGATGAGGTATTCTCTGCAGCTCTCAATGGTCACATCTATTCTAATGAGTTCCCCTCCTGTGCTTGAGCTGAGTTTGAGCTCAGATTTGATCATCTGAGTCATGTTAACAACTGCTGCTCAAGCTACCATTTTCTTATAACTATTAGAGTTATAATAAACACTGAGGATGACAACTGCTATACAAAGATGGTGCTACCTGAAATATGGGGGTGTGCTCTCTGCAATTACAGCTCTCCCAAAGGTGTTAAGTGACATGGAAACGATAGCAACTGAATCAAAGACTAATGCAGAGGAGAAGCCTCAAAAGCATTGGGGATACAACATGAAGAGTTTTGCATCTTGACATTGTAAACAAAATAATAAGTGATTTGGAATCATGGATGATTAAATTCAAGTTAGAAGTCCTCAGTACTATTATATCACACTCACTCTCCCAGGCACTCCTGTGCATTGTCAGCCAACAAACCATAATTTCATGCGTGGCTGGCTTAATACAGTCTGAGGTTCTAGATTCTATATACAGGCACATCAAGCCACAGACATTAAGTGAAAGGAAATAAATAAAACAGTGGGCAGAGATTTGCCTGAAATGTAGCATGTCTCTTAGTAGAATACATGACTTTTTTAAAAAAAGTGATTTAATAATGATTAACAAGATTGTGGGATGAGAGAGGTACAATCCATACAATTTCCACCACCAGAGTTCTGTGTCCCACCCCCTCCATTGAAAGTTACCCTTGTCTTTATCCCTCCAGGAGTATGAACCAAAGATCTTTATGGGGTGCAGGAGGTGGAAAGTCTGGCTTCTGTAATTGCTTCTCTGATGGATATGGGCATTGACAGATTGATCCATACCCCTAACCTGTTTCTATTCTCCCTAGTGGGATAGGGCTCTGGGGAGGTGGGGTTCCAGGACACACTGGTGAGGTTGTCTCCCAGGGAGGTCAGGTTGGCTGCATGGTAACACCTGCAACTTGGTGGCTGAAAAGCATTAAAATATAAGGCAGAACCACTTGTTTAATAACCAGAGACCTAAAAGTAAGAATAGAACAGATGGAACTAAGGATCTTCAAATGGAAAGAAGCTAGGGAAGAAGCTATTTTCAGTATATTCCAAGGGGTCTGTCACTTTAGTAGTTTTTGCCTGAGCCTGATAACTAACATGCAGGTTGGCTGAAAGTATTGTCTGGGAAGATGGTGTCAGAGTTGAGAATAGAACTAGAAAGCTGGATCAGGGCAGAGAGTAGCTACCAAATATGAAGAAAGTATATAAATGCCGTTAACTATAAGCCATATAGTTTTTTTTTTTGTTGATGCTTTTACTATCATTTAACTGAAGGATCTTGTTGGTTACTTACTAACTAAACACTGAGTAGACATTCACTACAATATCTGCTATATATCAAGCATGGTAGCAATCCTTGAAGCGATACGCTGAGAAAGCTGATACTAATGAGTAACTGGATTTTTTCATATATATATATATGTGTGTGTGTGTGTGTGTGTGTGTATGTGTATAAATTTAGCTTTTTTATTTTAATGAATGAGAAATAAAAAGTGAAAGACAGAGAACAAGACTGAGAGCAAGCAATTGAGCAAACAAGCAAGAGAGAGACCAGAATACTGTTCAGTTTGGGTTATGGTCGTTCAGGGGACTGAACCTGGGATTTTGGAACCTCAAACATGAAGGCTTTTGTGGCATAACTACTATGTTATCTCTCCCACCCAAGAATCTGGAATTTCTCAATGGAAAGTCAAATGAGTCTTTATCTCAATCATTCTATAGCTTGGAAATCTTTGAAAAGATTTCTTAAAGAAGTTTTGGTTCAGGTCTTTGGCAGGCTTCCTATGGATTCTCTGCACCTTCTTTAAAATATTTGTTGAAAAGAGTATCTTAACTATTCCTCAGATGTGATCTGTAGTAGTTATCTGTACTTACTATATCAACCTTTCTGTGTTTCAGAATATGCTCAGAAAAAGTGTGCTTAGATCTTATTGTCACTCAGTAAAGTTTCTCTGAAAAACTAAAAACCTATTTTATGGCATTCTCTTACTTGCTCTTTCTATGATGACAGTACAAATATTTTGGCTTGAGAAACATGAAGAAGAGAAATGGGAAATATACTGAAATTTATTAGTGTTCATTCACTTTTACATATCTTAAGCTGTTACGATCACTTAAACTTTATCATTCCCTGGGAGTAGAACAGTAATTAAAACTGAAAAGAGTACTTAATCCTAAGAATTTTTTAGGAAATCCTTAATAAAATTAAGACTATCCCTACCATCTTCTTTTAGGCAGAAGTGTCTACACAAATTTCATTTAGCATTTATACTGAATATAGTTAGTTACTTTCTCTGAGTTTATCTCAACACAGTATTACCTTGCCCTGATTGGAAGGTGATTTTCTCTAATTAGGATCTTCAGTGCTTCTATTATTCAGGCACTTTGGAGCAGAGGGCTTACAGAGGACTAGTGAAAATGAACTTTGACCAACAGAATGTATACCTGAGATGGAGTCAGTCTGACAGTTCCCAATGCCTGAAGTTGAAGATTTTTGGTCTGGTAGATTCAAAATAGAATTTGAAGTAATTATCAATAAATAATTGAGTTGAGTTGCAAAGGAGAGCAGAAGAGTCATTCCAGGTCAGAGGTAGACAGTGCAAATTTATATTAAGAATAAAAGGTACTGGAGGAAATCCTGTAATAATTTTTGTCAGTGATCTGAATTTAAATATACCTTTTAGGAGATGACAAGTTGCTTGAAAGGGTATTATGAAATGAGGAAATTGTGCAACATGATTAGGGAGAGATATGGAGAGATAAAACACTAGTGTCCGATCCCAAATTGAGAGTTAAAATTCCTTAGGAACTTTTGAAACCCCTCAGGTACCCTGGAATATACATAGCAGAACCATTCCAACACAGAAACTGGCACTATACCAGTGCTAAGGATTGAAATATTTCACAATGAGGTGAATATAATTGTGCTAACTACGTATTGTGATATATTTAATACAATTGCAATACTTAATATCACAAGATAATATATTTGTCTGAATTTTAAGTTGTACTTACTCAGATGGTCAAGAGTGGATCCAGGGGCCAGGTGGTGGCACATCTGGTTAAGTGCACACATTATAGTGTGCAAGGACCCAGTTTCAGCTCCTGGTCACCACTTGCATGGGAAAATCTTCACAAGTGGTGAAGTAGGGCTGCAGGTGTCTCTCTGTCTCTTTTCCTCTCTATTTCCCCTTCCTTTCTTACTTTATCTAATAATTAATTAATTAATTATTTTATAGTCTTTATTCCTTTATTCACTATAATGATTATTATGGGGGAATTTAGACCCCTGGAAGGGGAGACAATGCTTCTGACCTTAACAGATGGTTTGACTGTGCCAAATACCTCATAGATTTAATACAAAAAAAGAAGCAATGGATTTTTTCCCTCCTTGCATCTCCCCTCTTTATTATTAAAGTGACTAATTATGTCTGCAACACATGAGGACATATGTGGCAGAAAATCTTCAATTCCTTCTGATTTCTCTGTGGTATTAGAAACAGCAAGGCATTCTTTTTACAGTTATTTTCTTTTTCTAAGTGAAGTGTGGGTATGGAGAACAAGACTAAGTCAATTCTCAGAATGAGATGATCTACCAAGATGTAAAGAGGAGGAAAGGTAATTTTCAACAGCTAGGAGACAATTGCCACAGTGGTAGCAGATCAAATCAATGACATGGTTTCATAGCATGGTCTCAGATTCAACAAGAAAATGCTGTGGAGAGAAAACTGCAGGAGTCCTTGTTGTGCTCCCCTCCCTCCCAAATGAATTTAAAAGGTCTGCTGAGATTTTGAGGTTTGTGAGGGTGGCATGTCTACCAATTATTTTTCTGATGGTGTTAAAGATGACTCATGGTTATATATAAACAGAAACACTTTTATCTGTTATACACATTAAAAATGACAAAGGATATACATTTTCATTTAGGCTATTTACCCAAACACTGTTTCTGTAGAAGCCTGGTTCTATGTTCTATGACTTTCCATTTAAAGAGCCTCTATCATCAGAGCAGGATCCTGAGTTGACCTCTTAAGCAAAATTCTGTTTAAACTAATAGCTAGTTGCAGTGATCGATGATCTGAACAGCTTGAAAGTTATGGCATAAAGAATAGTTTACTCATTAAATCCACCTAACTCCCAGAATAATGATGACTCTAGCTTTTGGGCTGAAAATTATTGAAATGGAAGATTATTTACAAAGAGAACAGCAGGGAGAAGTATCATGTAAATTAGATTAATTAAATGCACAGATTCACTCACAGTTCATTTGGGATAATTTATGCCAGTTTTCCCTGACATCATTCTGTTGTCCAGGTTAACAATTAGTCAGATTCATTATTAACTGATGAAGGTTGCTTTGCATTGTGGTGGAGGGAGGCAGATTATTTGGGAAAGTGCCTATGAATACTGAATTTTCGGTATAGGTATAAAAGTTCATTTGCAAAAATGCAACTCGTATTTTACTGAACAGTTGAATATCCTGATGCATTTAATCTTATAGTCTCAGGAAATTTTGCAAAAGATAATATTTAAAATGTTAGAAGATATCTCTCTTATAGGCCAAATTACATATCTCTTGAGAAATTCAATATGATGATGTCCATTTACAAGATTTTTATAATCAAGAAATTGACTTAAAATTCTGTATTACAACTACACCAAATGTAGGCTTTTAAAAAGTAAGACAATTCATTTAGATCTTTGAAATCCGTGGTGTTACTTGAAATTCTTTCTATGCCTCAGTTCTTCTAATTTAGTCACTTTGACTTTGGAGAAGTAATGAGAATGATGTCACCTATTAATGTTTCTCTTTTGAAGAACAAGATATTTCCTGGCATGTAATTGTTTTTTTCAAAAATATTTGACCTTATCCGGTATTTTACACTCACATCACTTACCATTATAGTTCTTTCTTGTTTCAGTGTTTTGGGGGGGAAAAGTATTATGTAGTCCTCTTTAAAAAGGTATCCAAATAACAGTACCATAAGCTATCCTGAATTTTAATTCTGATGGTGGTAAAACTGGAGAGAAATAATTTATGTATCTACTGGATGAAGGCAAGAACATCCAGAAAATCACTTGATTTAATTTTTTTTGTTTGAATAACAGGGGGTGGGGTGGGGGGAGGCAAACTAAGCATGGATTAAATTAGTATGAGAGGAATTCCTGAGTTTGGTTTTGGATTTATAGACAGTAACATGTCTTCATGTCATACAAATGGATATATCAAGTAAGGTTTATCTGTATTTCTGGACTTTGACAGAAGTATGAATTTGTGGGGACCTAGGCAGTGGCGCACCTGCTTAAGTCCACACATCACCATGCATTCAACCCAGGTTCCCATGGATCCGCAGGGCCCTGCATCATTAATTGGTGAAGCAGGTTTGCAGGTGTCTCCCCTCCTCTTTGCCTCTATTTCCTCCTTTTCTCTCAATTTATATTTTTTTCCTTTAAAAGAAAAGTAATGAGAATATTCTTTAAAAAAGTATAAATTTGTGACTAATTTAATCACTTGGGGTGGTGATTACAGAGTACAGTGAGAGTGAGAGAAGAAACTTTTGGATAGAACTTTGGTTAACTCATGTTATCTAATGGAGAAAAGAGGGTGAATGGTCCAAGAAGTAGGAATGCTAACTCAGAGAAGGCAAGGGTAAAGATGTTACAAGAAGAAAGCATTAATCTACAGTATCAGATGCTGCTAAAAGACATGTCAGAAGATAACTGAAAACTATTCCTCTAGCTTGGAGATCGGGTATTCAAACTTGACGTAGAAAGCTACTTTTGTAAAGTGGTTGAGATGGAGACCAGATCCAAGTGGGTTGAGGAGTGTGTTGAAGGAGAACAGAGTATAAATAGTGGACTTATCCAAGAGGTTTGACCATGAAGAGAAGGTAGTTAAAGATGGCTGATCCCTGGTAGAGCACACATTACCATAAATGAAGATCCAGGCTTAAGCCCTCAGTCCCCACCTACAGGGGGGAAGCTTCACAAGTGGTAGAGCAATGCTACATGTGCTTCCTCTCTCACTGCCTCTTTCTCCTTCTCTATCTCTGTGTCTCTTGCCCTCTATAAAAAATGGCCCCTCATAAGGGTGGAGTTGTACAGGCACTGAGCCCTAGTTATAACCCTTGGGGCCAAAGAAAAGGATAAGAAAAGGTCATTGATGAAGGGGTTGCGACGTTACTGAAAATTTTAATTATTGTAGTTGATGTTAAATAATTAAAATAGAAACATGTTTTCAAGTCATTTCAGGGTGGGGCAGTGGTACACCTGGTTGAGAGCACATGTTACCAAGTGCAAGGACCCACATTTAAACCCTCAGTTCCTGCATGTAGAGGGCAAGCTTCCATGAACAGTGCAGCAGTGCTGTAGGTCTCTCTCCATCTCTCCTTCTCTATCTCTCCATTCCCTCTTGATTTCTCTCTGTCTCTAGCCAATAAATAAACTATTAAAGAGTTTTTTAAAAGTAATTTCAAAAGATTTAGTTGATAAGGCATGCTTGATATCATAAGGAAAAGGAAGTATAAGTACAGAAGTATATTGGCTTTTTAAAAGTATTTCTTTTAAAAATATTTACTTATTTATTCCCTTTTGTTGTCCTTGTTGTTTGATTATTGTAGTTATTATTGTTGTTGTTATTGATGTCATTGTTGTTGGACAGGACAGAGAGAAATGGAGAGGGGAGGGGAAGACAGAGGGGGAGAGAAAGACACCTGCAGACCTTTCACCATCTATGAAGTGACTTCCTTGCAGGTGGGGAGCCGGGGGCTCGAACTGGGGGCTTGAACTGGAATCCTTACACTGGTCCTTGCGCTTTGCGCCACTTGCGCTTAACCTGCTGTGCTACCACCCAATTCCCCTAAGTATTTATTAGCAAAAGACACACACACAGAAAGAGAGAGAGAGAGAGAGAGAGAGAGAGAGAGAGAGAGAGAGAAAGGGAGAAGAGCTCTCCACTCTGGCCTCTGTGATTACGGATAGAACTTGAGTCCTCAGGCAGCCAAGCACTGTACTCCATTTTCCCAGTCATAGAAGTATGTTAGTTTTAATGTTTGATAGATTGATGAAAGAAGCTGTCATCAAATGGCTCCGATATGCTTTATGAAGTAGGTGGTGAGCTCATTGAGAGTGAGATGAGATGGGGGGGGGTTTGCATAGAGCAGGTGTAGGTTTGAAAAACTGATTGAAGATGAAAAATTCTGAGCTGTGAAGTAGGATATCTGGGCAATATGGATTCATTTGAGGCTAATACTTTATAAGAGAACCAGTCTTCACAGGCATGAAACTCTATGATGTCTCAGCTCCTCAGGGAACACCATTCCAAATTAGTGTAGGGGAGGAACAGGAATGGTTATGTTTGCATTAACAAATGGAATAATGAGAAAGGTAAAAGGAGAAATCAACATTACTCCAAGGGAACAGACAAAGGAGTCAAAATGAAATACAAACCGCCTATAAAGAGAATTTGTTATGAGAAAATGCAGGCATTTTCTGCTAAACCAGAAATCGATAGAAACTACACCCAGTTAAGGCCCAAAGCTATAAACATCACTGTAAGGAAAGGGCATTTGGATGGGGTGGAGAGTATCACACTCCGGGTTTTAAGGCCAGTTTTGCTGATCTTCAGTTTCTCCATCTCTAAAGAAAGAGGAATGCCTTCTGCTCTTTGCTAAAGCAGCAATTACAGAAGCCAGACCTCCCACCTTCAGCACCCCATAATGTTCCTGGGTCCATACTCCCAGAGGAATAAAGAATAGGGAAGCTTCCAATGGAGGGGGTGGGATGTGGAACTCTTGTGGTGGGAATTGTGTGAATTGGACCCCTCTTATCCAATGAGCTTGTTGATCATTATTAAATCAATAAAATTCAAAAAGGAAAGTCAGCTAGAGTTGCTCTCCGCCCCCCAATTCCACAGTCATTCTATTGGACTTATGTTAGCTACCTTTTCAACCCACTTTCCATAGACTTGAGATGGATTTTACCAATAATCTATAAAGATCAATTATTTGTACCTCTTGGCTTGAAAGAATTGATCCAAAGTGAAAGTGATAGTAAGGCTCTAGTTAGAAAAAAATAGTTGTAAGTTAATAATTTAAGAAGCCATAAAAAAAAAAAAGATGAGTTCACGGCTTGTCAAGAGCAATGTGAGTTTGCTTCCTCTGTTTTTATCATGAACAGGGTGAAATCAGGACATTCTAGGAGCTGGTGGAGAGGTAAATACCTATTGATGAGAACACGTCAACCTTTAATCCATTTTTCTTTTATTTCCATGTATGTTTCCTGTGATTGAATCATAGGAAGTTAATATGTCAATTATTTACTTCCTGGGAGTCTAGGAAAGCACCTTTATTTACTATATACTATCAAACAAGGACATTGCATTTTGTTAGATTTGTGAGAATAATAAATAGTAGGTGCTCTAAATTTCAGGGAAACAACTTTGTAACAGAGGCATCTTGCTTCCTTTTCCCGCACAAAGTCTGTAGGAGAGTATATAATTTTTTCCCCACAATCTGTAGGAGAATATATAATTTTCCTTCCCCACAAAGTGGCTTCTGTTTGGACACACATATGCACAAGAATTTATGTTAAGCACTTTCATTGTGCAGTATGGTTTTGGCTAAAATCATAAATAGACATAAAAGGCTGGGAAATGAGCTCTAATTTTTTTAAATCTATAAAGAGACATGGTGAATATCACGTAGGAGTCAGCAATTGTCTAGGCCCCAGGCTTTAGGGGTTGGCTTCAACTCCCATGGCCAGCAAACTCAAAACAGCCTCCAGCTGGGATTTCTGACTCATGGTTTTGCTGCTTTGTGACCTTTGGAGCCCACTTGCCTGTTCTTTAGACAGGATTTCTGGCTTATCTGGAGAATACCTGAATTCCCTCACATGGGACATTCTACTCACTTAGAAAGTTGCTGGGGTGTAAAGTGTGCAGTCATACTATAGAAAAACAGCTCTGTTATTTTTTATGGCCAGGTGGGATTTCCAAGGATTCTCCTGGTCATGGGGCAGGAGGAAACCAGAAGCTTCATTCCTCGAACTAGGGAAAAACTGAGTACAATTAGGAAGTAGGGTGGAGCCCATCAAGTTATGTCCTTGAATAATAACAACAGTAACAACATCTAATTCTTTCTAAGTCATATGACAGGTATGCTAAATTTAATATCCCAGATCTCCCAACAATCCAGAGAGACACATGTTACTGTTATCCTCATTAGCCTGATTTTACAGACTAGTAAATCAAAGTTCAGAGAGTTCAAGTAGCTTGTCCAGCACCACACAGCTAGTAAGTGGTAAAGATCTAAACTTAGCTATTTGACTCATGCTCTTGTGTTTCAAACTCAGGCTAATGAACTTGAACTTGACTTGGAAGGATATGTTATCAGAGCTGTATTCATAACATAAGTTGACCTGGGGGTTAATTCAAATGACATCTGCAAGTAGAAAGCAAGCTGATGAGACAGAATTTCCCCCCAAATACTAAGATACAGCTTTCTGCCTATTATTTGAGTAGGATGTTAATTGCAGAGTATCTTCTTATGAGAGAGCCGCTTGGAAGAAAAGACAAATTAATACAAAGGTTAGAGAGCTTCATCTGAGAGGCAAAATGGAGTGAGATGCTGACCTGTCTCCAAGAAGAAGCTAGGCCTGGATATAGAGCAGATTCATAAAAACAGGTGTCCAGCCAGGATGAGCCAATACCTCCATGAGACAGTCTTCTTGTCTCTCCCCTTCTGTGATGAGCAGATGCTGATGATAAGGAAGTTTTGGGGTCTCTTTCTGGCGGGGTGATCTCCAGGGGAAAGGCAATGGGCTGGTTTTTTCTCGCTCATGACAGGGGTGACACGAAGTAAAAGACACCAGGGGACTCTTAGCGTGCCTAGAAGCCGTTTATTAGCAAAGTGGACATGAGTTAAATAGAAAAGCAATGAAGGGAATTATTGTTGAAATATGTCAGAAATTTCAGGTTTCTTAACGGTCGGCGTGCCCCTAAGGTAGGGGGCTGGTATGACAGGAATTAATGAGATACAAGACAGTTATTTTCCATGACGCAAGCTACTTAATTATCCAAAGGTATTTGAGAGAAGATTAGGGGTTAAACACGTAGGGTGAGACAGAGAGAAGATGGATATCAAAAAGCCATATAGTTTGGAATTTCTCTTGTCTGGAGTCTGAGGTGTGTGATGAAGTATGGGATAAGGTGTGTTCTTCTGTGATCAGAAGGTGACTTTGAATAAGTGAATCTGAGGCCATGTGGCCTGCAGTTAATGGAGGGAAGTACTGGGGTTTCTGTGGGCCTGAGAGTCAAAAAGGAAAGAACCAAGTCTGAGTTTCCCCCCTTATGCTCACCCCGGTTGAGAGAGACTTACCAAGAGGTTATCTTTTCAGACCTCCATCCAAGGATGGGGGTGGTTCTCCCTAAGCTCTATCAGGCTTACACATAGTCCCAACAAGGAAGAGCAGAACTTCCCAGTTACCTGGCGCCCCCACTTCCTTTTAACTGTACTTTTCTTCAGGCCTGATGACGCCCAACAAAACCACACTAGAGGACTTGGTGCCAGAGTTTTCTAGCATCTGGAGTTTCTTTTCTAGTCTGTCAGCCACCATCATTTAGGTCCTGGTGACTTCTCCCTAATCAATGATGTTATATCAATCTTTTTAAAAACAAGACTTTGTGTCATTACTCTGTCTACAGATTATCTGATTCTCTATTTACTGAATTAAATCTTGACACCACCACCACCTGATACTTAAAATCTTTTCAGGTTTCCTTATGTAAACACATATATTTTTCCATTACATCTTATATAGCTGACCCCCACATGTGTCTCACTTTATCCCAAAACTTTATCTTGAAAAACTTGGTAAGGATACCTTGAGTTTGTTTGGTATTTCCTACTTTTTGAAAGAGTTTTGTTTACTGTATTCCATTTGAAAATTGTAGCTGTTAGGTGTAGCATACTCATTTCACAGAATAAAAAAATTAAATAGTGGCTCAGAGCAGGCCTATAATTGGGTCCCATAACTGAAGGGTTGAGGAAGGCTTGAGAGGCAGCTCTTCAAACTCATTGCATTGCTCTACAGCTCTGTGGTACTTTCACTCTCTTCTGCAACTAATCTTTCCTCTGGCTCCATCCAATATTTATTTGTTCAGATTCCACTTTTTTTTAATTTAAGTTTTTAAATTTTTTTAAATTTTCCCTTTTGTTGCCCTTATTGTCTTTTTTTATTATTGTTGTAGTTATTACTGTTGTTGTTACTGATGTTGTCGTTGTTAGATAGGACAGAGAGAAATGGAGAGAGGAGGGGAAGACAGACCTGCTTCACTGCCTGTGAAGTGACTCCCCTGCAGGTGGGGAGCCATGGCTCAAACTGGGATCTTAGGCCGGTCCTTGTGTTTTGTGCCACGTGCACTTAACCTGCTGCATTACTGTCCAACTCCACCCCCCCCTTTTTTTTAAACAGAGCACTGATCAGCTCTTGTTTATGGTGGCGTGATGAATTAAACCTGGACTTAGGAGCCTCAGGCAGGAGAGTCTCTTTGCATAACCATTATGCTATCAACCTGTGCCCAATTCCTTTTTTTTTCTTCTCATCAAATCTTCCAGCTCCATGAACGCTTCCATAATAATAGCTGCTGAGTCTGTCTCCTCTGAATTCTTTGAACAATTTGTCTATAACTTACAACAATTAGGTGAAAAGATTAGAGAGTTCCTGAATAAGAACTTGAACCTGCTATGTATCAAAGCTTTTAATCTTTTTTATTATGATCCCCAATAAGAAACATGTTTATGTGGCCAGGGAGGTTGATTCATTGAGTAGAGCACAGGAATTGTATGCTTGAGTTCCTTCTCCAGCACCAAGTATGTCAGAGCTGTGCTCATCTGTTCTCACTCCCATAAAATAAAACTTTAAAAAACACACACATTTTATAACACAATTAGTGCAAACACATCTGAAACAAATTTCATGAGGTAGTATTTACTTCTAACTGCAATGCACTATCATCTTTCTCTAGTCTGCCATCTATTAAGAGGTGCTAGATTGGAAACAGGTTGATTCTGAGAATCACTGATGAGTCTCTATCAGCAGTTTGGAAAACTCTAGTTTAAATATTGTCTGTCTTTTCTAATTGGTCTGAACAATATTTTCAAAGATTTGCAAAATACAGAGTTAGCAAGAGACATGCACTCATCAGAGACTTGATCTGTAATTTCTAACAGGAACATACAGTTTTCACAATGGCTTGGCCAGGAAAGAAGGGCCTCAGCTTGAAGAGCACTAGCTTCCACTTGCTGGTAGATCAAGGACAGGGATTCTCTTTTCCCTCAGTTTTTTTTAAAATAATAATTATTTTTATTTTTCTAATTTTTATTAGCTAGGACAAAGAGAAATTGAGAGAAGAAAAGGCAATTGAGAGGCAGAGGGAGACATCTATATCCCTGCTTCACTTTTCCTTCAGTTTTATTGAGGTATAATTTACAAGTAATTATATGTATTTAAAGTGTATGTGATGATTTCACATATCTATACATTGTGAAAAGATTACTACAATCAAGCTAATAGACATTCCTTTATATACTATAGTTTTTGGTTTCTTTGTAATGAGAATACTTGAGATTTACTCTCAGCAGATTCCAAGTATACCAGATAGTATCATTAAGTTTTCCCCATTTTTATTCCTTTTTTTTATAGGACACAGAAAAATTGAGAGAGGAGGGGAAGATGGAGAAGGGGAGAGAAAGATCGACACCTGCAGACCTGCTTCACCACATGTGAAGTGACACCCCTGCATGTGGGGAGCTGGGAGCTTGAACCGGGATCCTTGCACCAGTCCTTGTGCTTCACACTGTGCGCTTAACCTGGTGTGCTACTGCCACCCCCTTTTATTCCTTTTAGTATATAGGGAAGAGAAATTTTGCGAAGGAAGGGGAGATGGAGAGAGAGAGAGAGAGAGAGAGAGAGAGAGAGACAGAGACAGAGACACCTACAGCATTGCTTCATCACTTGTGAAATTCCCTCTTTCAGGTAGGGGCTGGGGACTTAAATCCAGGCCTTTGTGTATTATTAATTTTTAAGACTTATTCTATGAGGGAGAGAGCAAGACCAGCACCACTACCTCATAAGAAGAGCCTCATATATGCAAGGGATATACTGTATTCATTGAGCCAATTCTCTGGCCATAACAATATAGTACTGGTAACTTTAGTACTAGTAACTTTAGTCACTGTGTTGTAAGATAGGTTTCCAAAATTTTTCTTACCTTATATACCTAAAACTTTGGACCCTTTGAACAACATCTTCCCATGCTCCCTAATCTCCACTCCCTGGCAACCACCATTCTATTCTCTGTTTTTACAAGTCTGATTTTTTTTTTTTTTAGATTCCACATATAATGAGATCATGTAAGGTTAGGGATGTTTTTTTTCTTTTTTTAGTGTGCTAATTGGTGCAGGAGTGGTGAGCTTCCACTTCATAGTGGCACATCTTTAAGAGCAGGACTTGTGGGCAGCAGAGAGCTGGAGAGGAAAGTTTCTCAAAAGATATATCTATACACTAAGAGGAGACTTATGTGCACATCATAATCTTGAATAAAGCAGGAAATCACCTAGAATTTAAAAGTAATAAAATTCTTTGTTTATATCTGCATAGTGAGTCTGAGGGCCTTCAGGCTTATAAACCTGTCATTGAATTTAGTATCATTTCAACTTTATGAAGCACTTGATGTTTGCAAAGTACTTGTACAATTACCAATTACCATAACGTTCATTTTCTGAACATTGCAGTTCAGAGAAGGCCTTGGGACATTTAACTTAAGAGGAAAAAAATTGGTTAAACCAAGGAGCAGACTTCTTATTGTGTGCTGCTGAAACTGTTTCTGATGTGGGGTACCTCTGCTTATGAGTGGGCTCTCTTATTCCTACATCCCCCAGAGACTGCAGTGTATACAGCCAGCCTCAGGCTGCCACATCCCCTGAGTGACACTAACTGATTTGGGGGACTACAAATATGATCTGCAACTACACCAAGCAAGGAAAGGCAGAGGATTTGGCATCAATGAAGCACAAATACTAGACTGGAATAAGGCTATAAGAAGAGGTGTGTGGGCACTATTAGAGGGTAGTGAGCAACAGAACAAAGCAGTTATGGCCTATCCTTTTCCAGCTATTAAGCACATGATAAAGATAAAGGCAAGATTCACTTAGTCGTCTGTATGTACAAGCCGAAAAAGAGCTCTGACCATGTTTACAGGCAACAGGTCAGTGGAACCAAACAGACTGCTGGATTTCAAGGAAATTCAAGGAAATGGCTTCAAGGGATGTCAAAGGCAATGGTTTGAGGATGTGTCTGTTTCTTTTGGAAAAAGGTTAGCTCTCCTGTTTTTTTCTCCCTTATGTTGATAAGGCCATAGCATCAGTTGTGATTGAGAAGTGTATCTCAGACATAAAGACAAAGCATGGCTCAAGAGTTTGTAGCATTGTAGTTTATCAATTTAGGAAGAAAAAAAACAGCCTTTCCTTTAAAAGTAAATTTTAAGTCGACTTTTGTTGTTGTTAGGGACAGTTAATATGTCCATCAGAAACACTTCCATTTCTGACCATGGATAATCAAAGAGCAATGTGTCAAAAGTTAGTCTTCAAAATTCCTGTCCCAAACCTGAGTCAGCCACATGACAATCATGGCTGATTCTCCTAGGATGTCTACATGTGTATCTGAACTCTGGTAACTGACTTCTGGACTCATGGGCCTGGCCTAGCTGTATCTGCCAATAATTGCCTATCTTCTGTACCTAAATAACACCACTCCATATTGCTGCACCACCATGTAATAAACCTTTGACAGTCTTAAATACACACCAAGCCACAACTCAAGGTTTTTTTTTTATTTTTAAATTACTATAGTGAATCAGATCTACAGGTGTCTATCTCTCTCCATCTCTACCTTCCCTTCCCCCTCTCTATTTCTCTCTGTCTTATCCAATAAAAATGGAAAAAAATCCACCAAGAGTAGTGGATTTGTAGTGCAGGCACTGAGCCCAAGCCATCACCTTGGAAGCAGAAAAAAAAAAGTGCTTCAATCTTTTTTCCAAAGACTGACTCTAGTACTCTCTAGAAAATTCTTTCTTTTTAAAAAATATATATTTTATTTGTTTTGTTTTCATGCGTGAAAGAGAAAGTCATATATACACACACAGAGGGAGGGGCAGGGGGCGAGGGAGGGGACATAATACTGCTCAGCTCTGGCTTATGGTGATACAGGGTATTGAACCTGGGGCTTTGGGGCTTAGGCGTGAAAGTCTTTTTTTATGTTTTATATTTATTTATTCCCTTTTTGTTGCCCTTGTTTTAGTTATTATCATTGTTATTGATATTGTTGTTGTTGGATAGGACAGAGAGAAATGGAGAGAGGAGGAAGACAGCGATGGGGAGAGAACCTGCAGACCTGCTTCACCACTTGTGAAGTAAGTCCCCTGCAGGTGAGGAGCCAGGGGCTCGAACCGGGATCCTTACACCCGTCCTTGCACTTTGTGCCTCCTGTGCTTAACCTGCTGTACTACCGCCCGACTCCCATGAAAGTCTTTTTGAATGGACTATGCTATGTCCTCTGCCAAAGACTACCCTCTTTTTACCTCTTCCTTTCAATTCTGTGCCTTGCAGGCAGGGTCATTTAGGAGCTCTTTCAGCTATTCATACCACATGTGCCATGGGACCGTCCCGATGTTGTCTCCTCCACTCAGAATGATCTTTTTCCTTCCACATTATTATATCTACAGTAATCATTTACAGTTCCTCCACAAACTTCTTCCACAGTTGAGCAGAACAGTCCTCCTCCATTAAGCACCAGGACACCCCTCTCTCTTTGGTTTTTATTTATGAGCTGGTTTGTTCTGTCTTTTGAATATGTCATCACCATCTAGTTTGTGAAGTGAACTTTCATTAGGACAGGGCTATGTCTGCCTACACAATATATGTTGTGTCTCTCCCAGTTTCATATGCAGACAAGGGTCAAATCCTGCAGTCTGCAAGGTAAACCCAGGCTTTGTGTCAGGTGATAATCTGTAAGGCCAGTAGCCATGCTTATAATGTGTCTCTGCTAGCTCACAAATTTGCTGGCAGCCTGAAAATGTCTTGGCTTTAGTAGTTGAGAAAGAATGACTAAACAACAATTAAAGAAAGTTTAAATGAAGTATTCTACTTTCCACAGGGAAGAAAAGTGAAAACTGAATCCAAACCTGACGACATTCAGAGAGTACATATATATTTTGTCAATCTCAACATTTTTTCTTTTCTTTTTTCCCCTAATAAAATGATTCAAGACTGACCTAGAAATCTTTGAGTATAGAATCACATTGCTAATGACAAAACACGACAGCTTCATCTGAAAGGTGCAATTGAAAGATTTCCTTTATCACAGGAAGGTACAAGAGGAATAATTATCATCAAAGGCTTGTAGTGCTTCCATTGTGGAAGAGAAAAATTGCTGCACTTCTCTATCAAGTCAAAATTGCTATCTGTGGTATAATTTTCAGAAAAATAACTATGGGGTGATGGACTCTCACTTAGAAAAATCATAAATGAAACAATTGTATGTGCAGAATAGGGAACACAAAAGAACTGCCTAACACCCAGTTACATCCATTTACTCACAGTCAAAGAAGAAGAATTATGTCTTGCTTTGTGGCTTAAGCAGAATCTTTCATTTGTGAATGAAGACTCTTGTATTAAAATAAGGCTGTTGCAACTAAAAATTATTATGAGTATTCAAAATAGTGAATATTTTGGTGACTCAAAGATAGCAAATAACAATAAAAATGAAGCACGTTACAAGATGTTTCCCTGTATGAGAAGTGAAAATCATCAGACAGGCATGATAATTACTCTACTACCATTATTGAATACCTAGGTGTTTTCTGATAATTCATTTAATTCCCCCAATATATATGCAAGGTATTATCCCTATTTGGCAGTTGAGAGACTGAGGCACAAAGCAAGCAGACCACTAAAGTCACCCAGCTAGGATATAACAAATCAATAAGTCCTGACCTCAAAACCAGATTTTCCTCTATATGGTAGAAAACAATAATAGGATGCCTATGTGGATCTTTGTACCACAATAATGTTCCTGAAAAGACATTTATAAATCAGAAATTGAAGAACTGGACCAGACTGGGAAGTAAGTTCTGTGAGAAGCTGTCAATGCTGCATCTCTGGTGCCCAGGACTGTTTGGAGCACAGGAACATTTTGATAAATACAGGATGAATAAATGAATAAAGAAGTGAGATTCAATTAAAGTGCTTTTGCAATGCAGTGAGAAAGTATTCAGTTGATGATTTTTAAGTTGGATTCATCTTATGAATCTATTCCAGAAAAGGAGGAGCTACATTCTGATTCTCATTTATTTAAACTGAAACTTTCATATCATTCACTTAATGTGAAGATGAAATGATGGCATTATCATTTAATCTGAACATTATTAAAACTTTCAAAGGAAAAGAGACAAAATAAACCAGGGATATGAAAGATCATGTAGAATATTAGAATTTCTGTAGAAAATCCAATTATCATCCTGGGACTTACAACCTTTTATATTCACAGTAGGGGATCCAACTTGTTTGGACATAAACTCAGTCATACTTGTAGTTACTTGTTAGACCTCTAGAAGAGTTTTAGTCTAGTCACAGAATGTGTAAACATGTTAGGCCACAGAGCATTGGGCAAAGTGCATTATTTAACTGTTTCTAATAGGTTCTGACTTGGAAGGCGAGTGACAATGTACATGTCCAACATTAATAGGAGGTTGCTTCAGTAAACAGTCAGTTTCCCCAACAGAATCCGCCAAAACAGGGGGCAGTGTTTATTGATCCTCTTATGAGGAGTAAGTCATAGGAGATCTATGTTATGAGCTGATCAAAAGCTAGCTCATGCTTCTGGGTTCTACTAGCATTCCCCTGCATTGATTTTCACTAAAAGGCCATGGGACTACAACAATCCAGAAAGTGAGTTCTCTTTTAGTGAATTTTAATTTCATTTTATTTGGGTGTGAACCAAGGACTAGCTAGCTACAAGGTCTTTTTATACTAATACCTGCAGGGACATTTACAACCAAAATACTTAGTGGATTAACTTCTTTCTGAGAGTGGTGGTTGCACAGCTGCTTAGTGCAAGCCTGATCCATCCCTGCAGTCAGCTTCCTAGAGATGTCATTACAATACTCTGTGCACCTTCACGGGGGACACTGTGGGTATATAGCTGGTAAGATCAAAGAATAATCCCATCTAGTGACGCCACTCTCTTTTTCCTATAGTAGGGACTGCCTGTCATTTCAAAGTATTGTGGGGGTCATTCATTGAAACAGACAAGCAAGACTTCATTAGAATCAACCATCTCTATCCTGTTTGCTGCTGGATTCTCAGTATTTAGTATGTCGTTTAGCACATAGAAGGTATTCAACAACAAAATGTCCATTGAGTATATCTTACTTACAGCCTTTGCAGTCTCTCTTGCTTGCTAGCAAAAGTAAAACACATCCCACTCCAAGTTGGGGGTATTTTTGATGAGCTATCAAAGAAACTACCACATAAGACTATCAACCATATGCCAAGCGCACTTACAATAACATCACACATATTTATGTGTCAGAATTCAGTGGTTGTGTCACTCATACAGCATCCTTAGGTTCTTCAGGTGGACATAGTCTGTTCCTCTCCTCATGAATTCTGGCTCAAGTCCATCGGTAGCTTCAGAGGGGTCTTATCCCTCCTTTGAACTCAGCTTCCTCATTTATAAAGCATAGGTTACAGAATGAACATTCCCTGTGTTTTTTGGTTTTTTTTTTTTTTTTTTTTTTGTGAAGTAAACTCAAGTCACTCTCAAGGCCACATCACTACCCCAATAAATAATTCATGTGTGTTTCAGATAGAGTATGAAAAAAAAAACCTGCAATGCAGGGTTCATCATTTAAAATGGAAATTGTTGCTCACAATATTCATATCTATGATTTAAAACAAGCATGACTGTGGGATATAATGAATTCTGGCAAGTTGAGGAGAGGAAAGCTCCCTCCTGCTACAATGTCATCACATTTAAATCCATTAAATTCTCAAGTCCAAGTATCATTTTGAATGATCCTGGAATGCAGTCCCAGTCTGTCACACTTCAATACAGGAGGGGTCTGGTATCTGTCTCTTTCCCTGCCAGACTCTTTAATGGAAAAACCCAGAGCTGCTGCATTCACATATAATGCCATGGGCCTTTCATTTTTGTTGGTGATGCCTCAGTGCGTTCTTCTTTTCAGACCAGTGATAGGAAGGAAGTCTCCATCCAGGTGGCTTTATATAATCTGTTACCCTGCCAACTTGCCAGTCCATTGTTATCTTTGTGTTTTCTTTACACATATATAAAATGTTGACAAGTACATAATAACTCCTTTTGGTTGATGGCATACAGGATGTGCTAAAGTGATCCTAGGCTGTCCTTTTGATTTTGGAAAAGGTCATTCTTACCTTGTCTTATTCACATTTGTAGGACTAATGAATACACATGCTTAAGGAGAAGGATGAAGGATGATCAAATGGAAAGAGACTGTAAGAAGCAGACAGTTTGGCAGGATCATTAGTCAGCTATGAATAAGGCAATAGAAGAGTCCCATGGCAGCTATACCATTGTGAATATAAACAAATTGCTTTATCTGATACTTTAAATTCAGAATAAGGAGGCGTTGGTTTCTGCGTCTAACCTCCTTATTATAAGAATGCATTCATGAGGATAATGAGTGGTTCTAAACTTCTGAATTGTATAGTCTAATAAAATCAGAACATGGTTGGTGATTTGATAATCAGATGTATTAAGAATCACCAGACAATGATGGTGGAAAAGGATCTAAGTGGAGTGGTGGAGGTGAGAGTGTTTTTCAGACATCTATCATGGCGACATAATGAATTTTACCCAAGAACTGTAATGTAAACCACTAACCATCCCCAATAAATAAAATAAAATAAAATAAAATAAAATATAGCATTAAATAGGAAATGGCTTCTAAGTCAGATCCAAGCTTGAATGTGCCAGAAGAGATATGCTAATTAAACCTAAGGAAGACACAGCCAGTGAAAGGAGGCCAGTGAGACAACAGGAATCAAAGGGAGAGGGACACTAGGACTGGGAAGAGGGGCATGTCTACCCAGGGAGAGACTGTGTGACTGTCCACTCTGTCTTGCTCTGGTTTCTGACTCACCTAGCAGCTTTCAATTGATTGGGGTTTCTTGCTCTTTCAATGTCTAGAATAGGAGAGTCCCAGATAGGAAATATTATTATTATTATTATTATTATTTTAATTTTCCCTTTTGTTGCCCTTGTGTTGTAGTTATTGAACAAGAAAGAGAGAAATGGAGAGAGGAGGGGAAGACACAGAGGGTGAGAGAAAAATAGACACCTGCAGACCTTCTTCACAGCTTCTGAAGCAACTTTCTTACAGGTGGGGAGCTGGAGGCTCAACCAGGATCCTTACACCAATCCTTGCACTTCCCACCATGTGCGCTTAAGCTGCGCTACCGCCCAATCCCCAGAAATATTATTTGCTTCATTGATTCAACCACTACTTACCAGGTTCTCACTGCATGTCAGGACCATTCTGTGCCCTGAGGACACACTTAAGAATGAAAATAAGGGGTGCTGGGCGGTATCACAGCAGGTTTAGTGCACAAGGCGTGACACGCACATGGACTGGCAGAAGTATCCTGGTTTGAGCCCCAGCTCTCCACCTGCAGGGTGGTCACTTCACAAGTGGTGAAGCAGGTCTGCAGATGTCTGTCTTTCTCTCTCCCTCTCTGTCTTTCCCTTCTCTCAGTTTCTCTTTGTTCTATCCAACAACAACAACAACAAATAATGATCACCATAACAACGATAAACAACAAGGGCAACAAAAGGGAAAAAAATAGTTTCCAGGAGCAGTGGATTCGTAGTGCAGGCACTGAGCCCCAGCAATAACCCTGGAGGCAAAAAAAAAAAAAAGAATGAAAATAAGATCTAAATTTCTGTCCTCAGAAAGTGTAGGTCTTGGTCGGAGGATACCATTAAAAGTAAGCAAAACATCAACTTATTGTATCAAATGGTGGGAAGTGTGATGGTGCAAAATGAAGCAAGGAAGGGGTGAGAGAGTGCTCCTGTTGGGATGGTTAATTTAAGATGGAGTCAGGAAGGTACATGAGCTCAGACAAAGCAGCACATGAGCAAGTGTGCTATTTTTCCATGTGCAACATCCAGGTTTGAGCTCAGCCCCCATTGCATTGACTTTGGTGCTATGGCTTCTTTCCCTGTCTCTCTGTCCCTCTCTCTGCCTCTATCTGAAAAAGTCAGCCCAGCGCAGTGAAGTCCTAGAGATGACAAACAAACAAACAAACAAACCTTCCTTAGGCATTCCAGAAGATAGTTACTTAAGTTCTATGAAACTTTTTTTCCTTAAAGAAAGTGGTTGTAAACATTTTTTAAAAAATCAAAAGGCTTAAATGAAAGAATATACCCAACAGCAAGCCATCAGTACTCAGAACTTGTTCCCCTCCTTATCTACCCCATCCTCAATTTCTTCCTTGGGTCACATGATTCAGAATTGCTGCCCACACGGAATCAAAACAAAATCTTAATTGTCCTTAATTTTGGCACCATGGCCTTCCAATAACTCTCAAACAGGGGATCCCAGGTTGTCTGAACAGAGGCTGACACAAGAGTATCACTATACACTCTAGTTCTTCCCAACTTCCTATGGTCATGAAAGTGAAGTGAAATTATAGGCCTAAAGCACGTTAGCTCAACATTGCACTTGGCTATTGTTTGTCTACACCTAATGTTCACTTTTAGATTATTTTTATTCTCCTGTAGTTTCTATATATTTTTTCGTGAAAATTTTTATGTATACTACCTATGTTATGAACAAATATAACAAAATTTGAATAACAGTGGCTAGTTTTAATGTCAACAACAGGGAATTGAGAGGATCATTGCATCCTTGGATCTAAATATTGAGTAGAAACTGAATATGATTTGATTACTGGAACCGTTAGTTTTGTGTGTTGACTTGGCTAGGCTCCCCAGTTATTCAATAAAATCCTAATCTTGTTATTTTGTAGATTTGGCCAATAACTGAAATCAGTTGCCTTGAAGTACAGGAGATTAGCCTCTATAGTACAGATGGGCCTTTCTTCATCAGTTGGATAACATTCACAAAACAATCAAACTTTCCCTAAGGAAATAGGCGTTCTGCCTCAAGACTGCAGCAACAGCTCCTTATTTGTGAGTCCTAGTTAGAGAGATCACCATAAAAAAAAAAAGGCAGGGGGAACTAACCATGCTCACAACTGCATAAGACAACTTCTTAAAATAAATGTGTATTGAATGGGAGATCTTTACATGCCATACATCAGACAAGAGGCTAATAACTAAAATATATAAAGAGCTCACCAAACTCAGCAACAAAATAAACCAATGACCCCATCCAAGAATGGGGAGAGGATATGAATAGAATATTTTTTGTATGTTAACTCTCTTTTCAGCCACCAGGTTCCGGATGCTGACCAGACTTCCCTGGACAGAGGACCCCATCAATGTGTACTGGAGCACAACTTCCTCAGAGCCCCACCCTACTAGGGAAAGAGAGAGGCAGACTGGTAGTATGGATCGACCAGTCAACGCCCATGTTCAGCGGGGAAGCAATTACAGAAGCCAGACCTTCCACCCTCTGCAACCCACAACGACCCTGGATTCATACTCCCAGAGAGAGAGAGAATGGGAAGGCTATCAGGGGAGGGGGTGAGATGTGGAGATCGGGTGGGAACTGTGCGGAATTGGACCTCTCTTATTCTATGGTTTTGTTAATGTCTCCTTTCTTAAATAAAAAAAAAAGAATATTCACAAAAGAAGATATGTAAAGAGCCAACAAGCATATGAAAAAATGTTCCAAGTCATTGATTTTCAGAGAAATGCAAATAAAGACAACAATGAGGTACCACTTCACTCCTGTGATATTGTCATACATCAGAAAAGGTAGCAGCAGCAAATGATGGAGGGGGAAAAAGAACCCTCCTGCACTGCTGGTGGGAATGTCAGTTGGTCCAACCCCTGTGAAGAGCAGTCTGGAGAACACTCAGAAGGCTAGAAATGGACCTATGCTATGACCCTGCAATTCCTCTCCTAGAGATATATCCCAAAGAACCAAACACAACCATCCAGAAATATTTGTGTATACTTATGTTCATAGCAGCACAATTTGTAATAGCCAAAACCTGGAAGCAGCCCAGGTGTCCAACAACAGATGAGTGGCTAAGTAAGTTGTGGTATATATACATAATGGAATACTACTCAGCTATTAAAAATGGTGAATTCACCTTCTTCACCTCATCTTGTATGGAGCTTGAATGAATGATGTTAAGTGAGATAAGTCAGAAAGAGAAGGACTAATGTGGAATGATCTCATTCATAGACAGAAGTTGAAAAATGAGAACAGAAGGAAAAACAAATCAGAACTTGGACTGGATTTGGCATATTACATCAAAATAAAGGGCTCTTGAGTATTCAGGTCCTGGAACATGATGGCAGAGGATGACCTAGGTGGCAGGTTAAAGTGTTATGTGGAACGTTGAGAAATGTTACACATGTACAAACCAATGTATCTTACTGTCAACTATAATCATTAATTCCCCCAATAAAGGAAAAAAATAAATGTGTGTTTACATATGAACATGTATGTGTATTATAGGAGGTTGTATGTATATCTGTGTGTTTATATGTAGGTCTGTATAGCTCTATGTGGTTCTGTAGTTATATAGATCTACATCTATTTATATACCTACATGTGTGTGCACATGCATGTATTTATATCACTATCTATGCATATGAACTCTTACTGGCTTTGTTACATTTTTTTTCTGATAATCCTGACTGATACAAGTGCACATGAAGGCTTATTTATGCTTCTTTTTCTTTTGTCAGTAAATCTTTATGATCCCTTTTTTGTATGGTATGGTTTTACTGAAACAAAACTCGAGCAGTTCAAATTGCATAAACAATTTCTCTCAACATTTCTTTCTTTTTTCTTTGGCCTAGATCAGGTAACTTGACCCCAAGATGGTATGATCATCCCGACAGTGGCAGTGGCCAGTAGAACTTATCTACAGGATTCATAGGGAACATCTCCTTGGCTCTAAGTGAACAATGGGATAAACACAGAGGCCAAGTGGCTAGTCTGTCTCTAAAAATGTGGATAGACTAAGCGGTCACAAAATGGTAACTGCTGGCTCACTGCTCTGAGTATGAATTCAGAACATAATTAGGACAAACACTTTGTTGTCTAAGTGAAAATATATTTGTGCAGTGATGGTAGCACTGTAATTTCTAGAATGAATGCACAGGAGAGCAAATTACGACGAGAAGAGATCTTACAGAGAGTGTAAATCTGCTTTCAGTTTTTGTTAGTCAGTCCGTAATTATGTGGAAATAAATCCCTAGTGGAATATGAGACAAAAACTATGACATCATTTGAATTTAGAGTCTCTGCTTTAAGTTAAAATTTTGGGTGGGTTCCTACTTTGTCCTGTCTCACAGTTATTTTTTTAACTTATTCCTTTTCTTCATTGTAAAGCATTCCTCACATCACTGTCAAAATCTGGATTTTTTTTCTACCTCATTTCCGTTTCACCAGTTTTCTCACTATGAAACTTGTTTTAATCAATATGTCTATTTTTTTTTGGTAACAATTTTACAGCTTCCAAAGAATTTGCTTATTGGATAATTTAAGTAATGGCAAAGTTAAGTTGTGTTTCCAGATGAGAAATCAACCAGAAACATAACTTAGCATCACCTGCTTCCTTAGACCAGAAAGATCCTGGGTAGATAAGCTATCAGAACCTCCAAAACGTAATTAATAACAAAATGGGCTGCTTTTAAGAGGCCAGACACCAATACCATTCAGAAAAACTCAGGACTGAGAAAGGAAAGATATCCATTTACAGATAACAGAGCTCTACTAAAATAAAATTAGAGACTCGAAAATGCTCTCAGTCACATTTCCATTCTGTAATTCTTGGAATGGTCTATTTTTGCAAAACTGCTTTCTAATTCTCCCTTTGTTTTATTTTTGCTGGCCACTGCAGTCTTCAACTGGCTTCTCTCCCTATTTAATTGTCCTCCATTTCTCACTCTTCTAATTTGCTTTTCTTTCTTTCCTACAGTGTATTGCCTATATCTTTATTGTCTCCTCTCTCCCTCACATTTTTACCTCTTCTTCATCATATACATTGAGTTTCTTTCCACTACTCTTAATTCTTCTTCCTCTCCCACTGATCTGTTGTGGTTTTAATCATTGCTTACACGCTTTAAAAATCACTCAGTGACTGACATTTTCTCCCTCAGAGGAGAGGGATTTGTGACTGTGGAAAACTAACTACAAAGACCCAACACATTCAATTTTCAGCACAGCCTTTTCCTTTCTTTCATTGCACTTTTGCTTGGGATTAGAGATGGACCGCTTAGTGCAACTCACAATGGCAAAGCCCTTCGGGCCTGACTTCTCAGCCCTGTCAGTCACATGGCAAGGTGTATCTGAGAGACTATGTTTACACTGATTGCTAGAATTTTAAAGTTGTTCTTCCCTGGAAAAAGCTTATTCAAATCTGCCTGGAACACAAAAGTAACCTTTTATAATGTGATAACCAGTCTCATTCTTCTCCTTGGTCCATTCATCCCTTCTGGGGCTCACCTCATTTTTATACTGAACAAAAGCATACAAATGGGCTCCTGGGAGAAGGGTGGACTGCTTTTTCTGGGTCTCCCTGGCCAACTGGATCACTTGGAATAAATATCTTTACAAAGGGAAGAGAAACAATTAAGTAAAAGACAGAAATTTTATGAGAAGGCAATCTTTCGTGATGATATGAATCTATCATATGGTTTTAGGAAATACTAGTCTGCCATGAGTCTACCAGATCTGCCATTCTGAGAGATTTCACATTAGTTCCTTTTTAACGCTATGTATGCTCTATACTACTTACTTTATGATCATCCTGACTGTGAAGTTACTTTACCTGTGTGTCCTGAAGGGCAGCAGCATAGACCTCAGTGATAAAATTAATCTCTGTCACTCATCAGAATCTGAGAGTTTATCATTATCAAAGGATATTTGTGATCAAAACCATACCATATTCTGAAGAGCCAAGCACTCTCCGTTTTCGTCCTGCTTTTATCCACGTTACTAGCTTCCTGCAGAAACACAATACAAGAATGCATGGGATAAATAATCAGTATAAAATACTGATGTGTAGCAACAATGTTAATATAGAACATATTAAAATATAAAATGCATGCCAGACCTGATAAAGTTTAACCATATTTAAAAAAAAACAGCTTTGCAGGTATAGACTTTTTAATCTAAATGATGAAGGAGCTGACAAGAAAATTGTCTCATTGATCTTATCATGTGGATGAGACTCTTATGGCATAGTTCAACATTTTCTTGTCTTAATAATCTCTATTTTATGGGAGTCAGGCGGTAGCGCAGTGGGTTAAGCGCACATGGCGCAAAGTGCAAGGACCGGCATAAGGATCCTTGTTTGAGCCCCCGGATCCCCACCTGCAGGGGGAGTCCCTTCACAGGTGGTAAAAAAGGTCTGCAGGTGTCTGTCTTTCTCTCCCCCTCTCTGTCTTCCCTTCCTCTCTCTATTTCTCACTGTCCTATCCAACAGCGACGACATCAGTAACAACAACAATAACTACAACAATAAAGCAACAAGGGCAACAAAAGGGAGTAAATAAATAAACATTTAAAAAATAATCTCTATTTTATTAAATAGCTAGGAAATACCATTTTTGACACCAAAATGCCATTTCTGTCAGATTGCTATTGTGGGAATTTTGCAGTTTACTTCTGTTAAATTTGGATGACATTTATTTATGACTTACCAAAATGTCAAGACTAAAGAGATAACAGCCTAATTATTATTAAACTAGCTTTGATTCATTTTTTTCTTTTGGATAGATTACCAAAGCCTATGGTTAAATTTTGATTTCTTCCTGCTTTGATTCTTAAGCATTTTGAAGTAGATATTCCTGATAAGAACCCTGTAATAATTGCATCTCACTTGTTTATTCAAAAAGGCCACAGTGGGAAGGAGGTGCAAAAAAAAAAAGGAATTAAGAAAGAAAGATGAAAAGACATTTTACAGGGGTTTTTATGTGAGTAGAAGATAAAAAAAATGGAGCAAAATGAAAGGACCATAAAACATAGTTGTGAACTTTAGATGATACTGAAGATGACAATGGCATAGCAACAATGAGAGATTCAGAGGCACCTAGTTATTTGTGAACCCCGTTTCACATGTTAAGAGAGAAAACCCCAGGCTTGCAATCAGTTGTAACTGTTGCCATCACTAAAATGTATATCTTAGGTGAACTTCATGTGTTTCCTTGGCCCACAGTTTCCATTCCCAAACTGAATTGCAAGTTCAGTAGTAATGTGGACATTCTTCTGAAGAAATGATGACATGTGAAAGACAATGCAATCCACTGGCCACTCTGAAGCAGCCCTTAAGTGAACTCAAATTGATTTGCTTTCATTTGGTCTATTTACTTTTTTGCCTACTCCCAGCCAGTTCCATTGATGGTTAGTGATAAATAGCTGAACATAAAGGGCTGTATTCTCTTCTCTGAAACATGTGTACCAGCAGATGCTGCAATTCCCTCCCTCACAAATGAGTTGGGGATAGAAGAAAACAAAATGCAATCCATTTCTAGGCAGTCATTTATCTCTCCTGTTAAATGGTTGAAATAGAAGTTCATGATAAAATTAAGACCCATCCTGGTAGCCCTTCTTATTGGCTATTTTAAGACCTCTGATTTCAGACCTTGTTCAGTTTCCCAGAGTTGCCCTGTCTGTCATTGTTCTACATGATGTTGACGAAAACTGTCCTAGTTATTCAGGAATATATGGACTCTATAGTGTCAAACAGTTTTCCTTTGTATAAAAAACAAACAAACAAAAACCAAAAAAAAAACAACAACCAGAAAACAAGTATGCATTGTATAATTCATTTCTAGATGGATGGCTATTTTTAAAACCAAAAAGCACTAACAGTTGTAAAAAAAAATAAAACACCTATATTTATTTTTCAAGAGCTATGGCAATTATATTCCTAGTATGACGGTTACATCCAATTTCAGGGATCATTTTTAACTACTGGGAGAGACAAATTTATTGCTGTGACTCTTTACCTACCTGGTTACCCTGCCTCCTGTTTCTGTATTCCTGGACAATAACTTTGATGATATCTTTGGCGAACAAAAGTTTGAAAATTTAATAAATCTCAACTTATCAGTAATTTCATAGCCTAAAAGCTCATTTTTGTTTTACTTAGTTTATTCTTTTGCTTTGTTTATGTGCCACATAGAAGTAGAAATTATTGCTATTTGAGTTTCTCTGGTTCATTTATTTCATGAGCATAAAAGTTAACCCATGATTTTTCAAATGGCAAGACTGAATAATCTTTATTTATAGCTGAGTAGTATTCCACTGTGTATGTATACTACATCCTCTTTATTCATTAACCTGTAGATGGAAACTTAGGTTGCTCCCTACTCTTGGCTACTATAAATATGTTGCAATCAACATGGAGGTGCATTTATCTCTCTGAATCAGTGTTTTGTATTCTTTAAGTAGAACTCTAGAAATGAGCTAACCAGGTAATATGAAATTCTTGTTTTAATAAAATGACTGTATCAATTTATGTTCCTACCAATAGTATAAGGGTTCTCTTCTCTCTACATCCTTTCTAATAGCTCTTGCTTCTTATATTTTTAAAAAATTGTCCATTTTCACATATATAGAAGTAAACAGAATTTTTCATACTTATAAATGGGTATTGTAAATTCTTCAGAGGGAAGTTTTCCTCATACATACTTGTCCATGGAACTCATTCACCATTGTGTGACCAAGGAACACCTATGATCTGTTCATGGACATTGGAGTTTTATGAACACAGAGATCAGAAATTTCTCTTCCAATAGACCCGGGGTGCCATGCCTTGTTATGTAGAACCAGAATTTATTTATTACATTACTCAAAATAGGAAGTCAGTGTCCAGTTCAGATTCTATCCTTTCCTGCACTTTTCTCTAGCAACTATAAGACTAACCAAGGTGTCAGATTTGCAAAATCACTACTACTTATGTTTCCTTTGTCATCTTGCAATGACTGCAAACTGTTTCTGTGTCACCATCTCCCAAACAATAAGATTGCTTATGCTGAATTAGGTTAAAGAAGTTTAGAGTTTTCTAAATCAACACTGGGGTGCATCCCCTCTCTCTCAATATATATATATATTTTTTTTACCAGAGCACTGAAGTTCTGCTTTATGGTGGTGCAGGAGATTGAATCTGAGACTTCGGAGCCTCAGGCATGAGAGTGTCTTTCTATTACCATAACTCTAATCTAACCCCGCCCTCAATCATTTTTCTTATCCTGCATGGACATTCTGCACTTGTATGATTTCACTACTACTAGGTTACTTGTTCCCCGTCTAGTTTCTGACAGAGACAGAGAGGAGAGACACCTCACCACTGCTCCACTATTGGCAAGCATCCCTTTTGCGCAGGCTCCTAAATGATGCTGGGGCTCAAACCCTCTCCTAGCACCGAGTACCCCTTACAGGTTGAGATATCTTTCAGTTCCTCATTTTACTTTTCTTCAAGAATAAGGACTTAAAAAATTGTGTTCATGGATAGGTACAGGGAATTTTTGATAGCTAATAGGTACTATCTCCTGATGTCAAGATAGTAACTGAGGAAAATTGATAGAAAGTTGTCTAAGATTCTTATTTTTGTCTGGTTGTTATTTTTCAGTGGAGGTGAACTGGATATCTGTTGGCCTGTGTGGCACCTTAAGGACTATCACACAAACTGCAACAGCCCAACTGAATAAAGTTCACAGTAGACAGATTGTAGTTATTGAACATTCATTAACTTCTGTTTACATTATCCAGACATTAATTATTTCAATAATTATTTTTCAGTTTTTATAACAACTTATCAAAACAGGCTACCTTACACCTATCTTGTAGTTGAGGACCTACAAAAACCACAGAAGGGACAAAATTAGTCCAAAGCCACACAACTAGCAAGGAATAGAACTGGAATTTCCTCCCCCCCCCCATTTTGTTGCCCTTGTTGTTTCAGTTATTCTCATTGTTGTCACTGCTGTTGTTACGGCTGGACAGGACAGAGAGAAATCGAGAGAAGAGGGGAAGACAGAGAGGAGGAGAGAAAGATAGACACCTGCAGACCTGCTTCACTGCTTGTGAAATGACCCCCCCCCCAAAGGTGGGAAGCCTGGGGCTTGAACTGGGATCTTTACACTGATCCCTGTGCTTTGTGTCATGTGTGCTTAACCCACTGCACTACTGCCCAGCTCCCCCAGAACAGGAATTTGATTGCAGAGTCGCTGGATTTCAAAGATAATGATCTTATGCCAGTTACTTACTCAGTTTTTCAATTTTGAAAAGTACAGGCACTATATAATAGGCTATTAGGGTATCATTTTTCATCTGTAAGAAAATTGGGGAAAGTGAACTGGTTGGTCTCCAATATTCTAATCTCATGGAGTATACTGTATTTTTATTGACAATAGATAACTCTTTCCCCCACCAGGGTTTTTGCTAGGGTTTGGTGACTGTAAGATGACTCCACTTTTTCTGGCAGCTTTTTTCTTTACCTTTCTCTTTCTCCCTCCTTCTCTTTCTTTCTTTCTTTCTTTCTTTCCTTCTTCCCTCTTTCTTTCCCTTGATAGAGTGTAAAAGACCATTGGAGATAGAGAGGGAGATGAAAGGGGAAAGAGAGAGAGAGAGAGGAGAGATGAGACATCTGCAGCTTTGCTCCACTGCTCTTGGCCCTCCCCACTTTGAGGTGAGGACTCCTGCAGGGACTTGGGCCCCAGTCATCAAGCATGGGTCTACCTGGCACACCATCACCATCTTCCAGCTTACTCTTTTTGAAAATCATTATTCTAAGCACTTTTCACAGACTAACTCATAACAGTCTGATAAGTACGCCCCACTATTATCCCTATGTTGCAGATGAGGAAACTGGGGCACTTGGAGTATGGAAAAGTTTCCAAGCACATGTGTGGTTCCTTAGTAGCTAGATTTCTCTCATGTGAATGGGGCTTCATGGTGTATGCAGGAAACAAATGAGGCTAGAGGGGTATCTGAAGAAGCAGGTAAGGTTAGGATACCTGGTTGCTAATCAGGCTAGGACTGATCAGTTACATATACCTCAAACATAATGAAAATGCATGACTAACCCCTCATGAGAGACTACTGATGGCTTAGAGTATGCCCCTATAGAACTTCACATCAGTCTAGGGAATTTCTATAGACTTTCAGAGCCTCGTTTCAAGTATTTATCAAGTCTTAGAAGTCTTCCTTGCCTTTCTTTTCCACTTCCTTCTCCTTGAAATTTTATTTCCTCAAGGAAATACATTCAAATTCACAAGCACTTCTGAAAGGGTATATCCATTATTTCTAGCAGACCTTCTGAGGATTCTTTCTTTCTTTCTTTCTTTTCTTTTCTTTTTTTGTCTCAGCTAATGAGAACAACACATGTTAAGCAACATTTCGGGAAAAATGTTTATTTGTATAGCATTTTATTCTAACTTTATCTTACTTGGGAGACTGGCAGTGTTATTTACCTCCTTACTTTGTAGAGAGATTTTTAAAAAAAGGATCCCAATTAGAATAATGCATAGAACTTGTTTCCCAGGTGAGAAAAATACCACTGATGACCCAGTGCTGACTTTTCTGCTGATCCTAGATAAAAATTTTAGTGTATGTCTTAAATATCTTTTGGCCCAGTTCTGGGTCCATTCATTTATTTGTCTGATGTTATTGATGACTTAATAACTTGGTTATGAGAGGCCATCAATAAATGAGTGGAAATAAATGAGTTAGTCTACTGTGTGCTCTGCTTGTTCATTGGGGGTTGAAGATAAATGTGCCAAGGGAAGAGCAGTCTTTGCAGTCACCCCAGAACAGGGAAGACATCTGATGAGGCAGCACAGAGGGCAGCCCCTGGGAGGGCCCCGATGGGCAGACAACAGCAGGAAGCATCAATTTACCTGGCCGGTTCTGAAGCAGAGATAAGCTCAGACCCCAAGGATGACTATACAACAGATGTGTATAGTCATCAGAAGCAGAAACTGGAACTTGATGCTTTCTTTTCTTTATCACTAGCAATATTTCTTCTTCTTTGAGATATTTTATCCCCAGAAAGAAGGAGGTATTTATATATATGTTGGACCAAGTTGGGATTCCAGAAACTGAGTTTTAATTGTACTATTTACCATTAAATAATAATAGCCTTACCAGCTTTGACCTCTGATCTCATGTTTCACAGCTGCACATGGGAACTGGCTATTTGAGGACATTAACTCTCAACTTTTTTTCCCCTTTGATATTTCCAAGGAACAGAATGCTTGATATATGTACAATTTCTGGTTCCTTTTTCTTAAAAATTAAATTTATTATCATTAGCATTATTTTGCCTACAGGGTTATCACTGGGGCTTGGTGCCAACACCATGAATCCACTGCTCCTGAAGGTCATTTACTTCCATTCTTCTGGATAGGACAGAGAAATTGAGAGAGGAGGGGGAGAGAGAGAGGGAGAGAGAAAGATAGACACCTGCAGACCTGCTTTGCTGCTTGCAAAGCTTCCCCCTTGAAGGTGGGGATTGGGGGCTCAAATACAGATCTAGTGCTTAGTATTATGTGTGCTTATGGGTACACCACCATCCGGTCGAGCTCTGGTTCCTTTATTATGTTTTATATATGAGAAAATGTAGGAAAGACCGGGATACTGATGTCTTTCTTTTTCTACCTAGACAAGGAAACAGACCTGAAATTGGGGAAAGACAAGGACAGGGAGCAGGAGTAGCTACCATAAGTGACCCTCTTACCTTTAGTACTACTTCAAAGAAGATAGACCAGGGAAATTATAACACTTTGTTTTATGGCAGTCTGGGACCCTGATAGAAAACAAAGGCATTGACTAGAACTCTGTGAAAACCAGACACTGAAGCAAGACGGATTGTTTGTTGTGCTAACTTTAATGAAAAAGAACTAAGCAAATGTAAATTCACTCCTCTATCAATATTCAAATGTGTGGTTTTTTGCTAAGTGAACTGGATGAATTCTGCTTTGGGATAATCTCATGAGACCTTTTCCTTATTTCAAAGGGATTCAATAGATTAAGAGAGAGATTTCCCTTTCCATGTTCAAGATTTCATATTCATTATTAATATCAGTACAAGTTGCACAGAATAACAAAGACAAACAATTGCCAAAACAAATATGTAGAGCTCTTTATGGGGCCCAGAGTACTTTTAAAGGTTGCATATGTGAGTAGAATTTGATAGCAGTGTTTTACCCTATCATTTACCCCTAATTTGAAATACATTGCTATAATAGTTAACATGTTTATTGTCTTGATTTGATAATTACCCAGGAGAGAACCAGAGTGTGTACCCCTAAAGAGAAATATTTCTAAATGTTGAAGAAAAAGTACAAAATAATAGAGGTTCAATGCTTTTCTTTCAAATTTACATAGTAAATGATTCTTAGTCTTGCATAGAAAATACTGTCTACCAGACAGTTTTAATTTCCCCATGTCATGAGGAATTCACAAATGTCTCTAAGAAAACAGAGTCAGAAAGTGTATGCTTTCTGAAGAAAGAAAAAAGAGACTATTCATTTTTAAGGAAGGATTATAACTGTAAAAACAAGTAGGTGTCACAGATGTCCTATCAGATGAGCTCAACTCATGGCTCAGCTGCAAAGGACTTGATGCAAATACTATTGTTAAGGAATTCAAGATAATCCAGGGGAGACCAAATTATTTTTCAAGTAAATGTTATATATGGTAGTTTAAAATGTATATAGCTAGTCCTCCGTTAGTGCCCTACTTGCTTATCTGCCACTCTCTGACCAGTCAGTATTATAGTGATGTATAACTTTGGTTATGGAAATTGGTATCACAGCTTTGAGCATGCACTTTGAATCATCTCTCTCAGTTTCAGCCTCGCTCCCATAGGGAGTCATTGTACATTATAATATGTTTTCCACCTACAGATTTGTACTTCATTATGAATGCCAGAGTGAGATCTATTTTTCTTTTCTTTTCTTTTTTCTTTTTTGGTTCCATTGCAATATACAGTTGAATAAATATTTAAAGTACATAAGAGTGTTACAATGAGGCAAAGGTGGCAGTGAAATATCTAAAGATGGTTGACAAACCCACAACCACTACCATACAGTAAATTATGTCTGAAATACTGGTAAGGGGCAACAAAGTGTTTACAGACAAATTCATTTATTAACAGGGTTTCAGAAATGGAGCCAGTCGTTAAGTGAAAACTACCTGTGCTCACAAATTTATTGATACTTTCTTTTTAAAAAGGCAGTCTAATTTCCTTTGTGATTGAATATGGGTTATATTTAGTGATAAATAAATATATATAACACATACATATATAGTATGCAAATTGATATATATATATATATATATATATATATATATATATACACACAATGGAACACTACTCAGCTATTAAAAATGGTGATTTCAGGAGTTGGGCGGTAGTGCAACAGGTTAAGCGCAGGTGGTGCAAAGCGCAAGGACTGGCGTAAGGACCTAAGGACCCTGGCTCCCCACCTGCAGGGGAGTTGCTTCACCAGTGGTAAAGCAACACTGCTTCATCGCTTGTGAAGTTTCCCCCCTGTGAGTAGGAACTTGGGTCCTTGCATAGTGTAACATTTTCATTCTACAAAGTGTACCACCACTGGCCCCTCACAATATTTTTTAAATATTTAAAATATTTTTTATTTTATTTTAGTGAAAGAGATACAGAAGGATCAGAGTACTGCTCAGCTCTGGTTTATGGTGGTGCTGGGGGTTGAACCTGGGACCTCAGAGTCTCAGGCATGAGAGTCTTTTGCATAATCATTATGTTATCTCCTCAGTCCCCTCCCAGTGCTCTTGATAGAAGTCTGATTTATATCATGAATGCATGCATGTGCTCTGTTACATACATGTCCATATACATCCTAGTGAAAAATGCACCATAAAACAAAATGATCTTGGCTCAACAGCCTCTATTGACTACAGGCACCAGAGCAAAGCAAAAGAATCACAATAAAGATTCAACATTCAAAATGATAGTATTCTAGACCAGGGACCATGAGAAAAGACAAACATGCACATGTATCTATAAGTAAGGGAAAATAAATACCTTAAAGTAAAATTGAACAATAGTTTGCAGTGACTCAGTAAGTGCAGCAAGGAAGTAGACTTGGATCAACAATGGTAGAGAATGTCCCATCCTCCAAAGGGAGAATGGACAACATACTCTATGCTACACCTGAGGAAGATGGGTCGATACTGGAGCAGCATGGAATGTTCCTACTCATGACCACAGAATGTGAGCTCAGATCTAGAGGAATGCAGAGGTCACATAGGCTCCTAAACTAAATATGGGCCCCAGATCACATCAAATTGATGGGGTTTCTAGTCAACGATATTTGTACCCCTTTCCCATATTAGGGAGCTACTCTCTTCCCTGACCCAGCTTTCTGTTCCCTTTCCAGCCATGACATCATCTCCCCAGGCAATAACTTGGATCCACCTGTATATCAGATTTCAGGCTCAGGGAAAAAAAAAACTAGTATAGCCTCTTATCCTATGGTTTTTGTTAGTGTTTCCTTTTTATAAATAAAAATTAAAAAAAAAAGAACTACAAAAGCTGGATAAGGGCAAGAGACTAGCACACTTTAATAATGGCCCTTTTGGTCACTATCAGTCCACCCCATCATCTGGGGCCCTAGTCAGGGAATCCTGGTATTCCCACATATAAGATGGGCCTAGAGCCCTCTCTCCACCATCACTGGTCATCTCCACCAGGGACAACATCACAGACCTTTTTGTGAGCCTCTACAGGACCTTTCTCTCAATGTAGAACAACAATGGTAGGGACTGCCCTACTCTCTGAAGGAAGGCTGGGTCAACATAGTCTTTCACTTGAGGAAGATGGTCCTCAAATGAGTGTTGTCTAGAATGTTTCTAGCTATGACCATGGAATTTGAGCTCAGACCTATAGGGATGCAGAGCTTATACAGGCTCCTGTGGTGAATATGAATAGACCAGATCGGTGGGATTTACAGTTAATGGTATTTATGTACTTTTCCCATATCTGGGAGCTACTCTCTGCTCTGATCAAGCTTTCAAGTCCTATTTCCAACTCTGACATCATCTTCCCAGACAATACCTTGAGCCCATCTGCATGTTAGCTGTTGGGCTCCAGCAAAAATTAGTAAAGTAATGGTCCCTTTGGAATATACCTAAAATAGACTTCCTAGCTCCTTCCAACATGAAGACCTCAAATTTTGTTTGCTATATTCTTACCTTTATGTTCCTGACTATTAAACAATTTGTTCTGCATTATATCTTAGTGATTTTCAGCCACCAAGTTGCAGATGCTTCCATGACACCAACCTGATTTCCCTGGGCAGATGACCTCACCAATGTGTCCTTGAACCCCACCTCTCCAGAGCCCTGCCCCCACTAGGGAAACATAGAAACAGGCTGGAAGTATGGATTGATCTGCCAATGTCCCTATCAAGTGGATAATCTTTTCCTCATGTTTTCTTCATGTCCTTGACTGAAGAGCAACATGTGTATGCAGGGTAAAGACTTGCAGAGAGCTGCCATTATAAAGTCGAGAAATAAGTGTAGAGAATAAGAAAACACCATGCTAGGAAGTTTGACCGAGAATTAACTATCCAGTTGAGAAACCAGACAAAAAGGCATGCTTTATGAATAAGAACAATTTGCCTGAATGATGACTTTCCTATGAAATGGAAGACAATATGAACATAGTCTAAGAAATGATAAAATCAGGACTTACGAGATTTTAATTGTCTGACTAATAAAATCCAACATCTTTTACGGAATAATTATATAACTCAGTAGTCATATAATGTAGTATTCATAATATTCAGCATATGATTAGAAAAAACTTGTTAGACATGAAAAGAAATGGGAAATAAACTATAATCAAAAGAAAAGACAAGCTATTGAAACTGACCTTCTGATGACTCAGTGTTGAAATTATCAGGCAAAAACTTTAAAACAGGTATAAAACACACCAGAAAACTTAAATAGAAGGTTAATGCTGGCACAGAAGGTAATGTGCTGGGCTCTCAGACCAGGGGGTTCTGAGTTAAATTTCTGACATCACATGTGCCAGTAATGCTCTGGTTCTCTGTCTCCCTACTTTTTCTAATGAATAAAATAAATAAGTATATAAAATGGTGAATTTATGAAATATATTCCCTATGGAGTACTGCTCTGCAATCAAAAAAGATGATATTGTGTCCTTTAGGGTATAATGGATGGACCTGGAGATGACTATGCTTTGCAAAATATGTAAAGAGATGAAAAATAACTAGATGGCTTCATTCATATGCAGAATATAGAAAACTGAAACACATGAACTTGCAAAACAAACAAAAACAACAGTAGCAAACAAGCTCTCTTAAAGACTTTGTAAGACTATGGTGGTTATTATTAAGAGGGTGGGGACACAGACCTTTGGCAGAGGGTGTCATGTGCAACCTTATAATTTTGTAAATCTTTATTAATCACAAACAATCAAATAAATAAAAATGATGAATGCTATGAGCTCATAGTGGAGATTTAGAAGAGAAATGTAAAGTAGAAAAATGAATGAGATAAAAATTTTAGAACAAAATATTACATTATCTAAAATAAAATAAACTCATTGAGTTGACAGTTTTAGCATTACTAAAGAAAATGGCTGTAAACTTGAAGGAGCAATGAAAACTACATAATTGGTAGAATACAAAGAGACATGATTAAGATGGTCAACAGAATAGATGCTCTGTTATACACATGACCCAAAGTTTGAGTTCGGCCCCCATAACACCCTTTCTTCCTTCCTATCCTTCTTTCTTTCTTCCTTTCTCTACTTCTTTCCCCCCTCCCTCCTTCCTTCCTTCCTTCCTTCCTTCCTTCCTTCCTTCCTTCCTTCCTTCCTTCCTACCTTCCTTCCTTCCTTCCTTCCTTCCTTCCTTCCTTCCTTCCTCCCCTCTCTCCCTCCTTCCTTCCTTCCTCCCCCTCTCCCTCCTTCCTTCCTTCCTTCCTTCCTTCCTTCCTTCCTTCCCTCCCTCCCTCCCTCCCTTCCCTCCCTCCCTCCCTCCCTCCCATCCTTCCTTCCTTCCTTCCTTCCATCCTTCCTTCCTTCCTTCCTCCCCTCTCTCCCTCCTTCCTTCCTTCCTTCCTTCCTTCCTCCCCTTCTCCCTCCCTCCTTCCTTCCTTCCTTCCTTCCTTCCTTCCCTCCCTCCCTTCCTTCCTTCCTTCCTTCCTTCCTTCCTTCCTTCCTTCCTTCCTTCCTGTCTAACCAGAGCACTGCTCAGCTCTGGTTTATGGTGTTGCGGAGGACTGAATTTGGGACTTTGGAGCCAAAGGCATGAAAGTCTCTTTTCATAATGATTATGCTATCACCACTTATCCCTGGGCCCCCTTAACACTGGAAGCTTTAGTGCTATGGTATCTTTCTTTTTCTCCTTCTGTGTTCCTGTCTATCTGAGGAAGTTGGCCTGCAGTGGTAAGAAAAAGAAAGAAACATTATTTAGAATAATTCCTAAATTATGTGAGCAAAAATATTCTAAGATCCATATGACTGGAATACTAGAAAGAGAGTAGAGGAAATGTGAAGAACAACATAAAATGTTTGAAGAAATACTAGTTGAATATTTCCAAAATTTGTTGAGAAATATCAATGTACAGATAAATAAAAAACTAGATAAATTCAAAGAACAAAAGTAGTCATAGGACATTCAAACTGAAGGAAAACAAAGATGGCCAGGATTCTTCATTCTTAAAAGAACCCAAAGAAAAACAGACAATATTATGTTTAGGAAAATTTTACAAAATTATACTGACTTTTGATCAGAAACAATACAGTCCACAGAACAATGGAATGTCATTTTCTAAGAGTAAAAGGAAAACAATTGGCAAACCTGAATTCTATGTACAGTGAACTGCTTTAAAATATATGAGCATTATTTGACACAGCTAAAAAGACAAACACAAGTGACACTTGGAAATTTATCAGTAACTGACAAAATAAGTGGACAAAAATCAACTTGATATTATTAATACTTTTGTATTAACATATGAGAAGGAGAGAGAAACAAAGTATTACTCTGATACATGTGATGCCAAGGGTCCATGGAACTCTGGACCTCATGCTTGAGAGTCCAATGCTTTAGCCACTGTGCCACCTCCTAGCCTGTAACATACTTTTCAAGTGTTCTGTAGTTGTTTGACACAGTATAATATTGATTTTCAAGTACCCATAGAATATGTTCCCCAAGATAGAGCTGTGGTAACTATGAAATGATCCTTATTTACAATTCAAAAAGCTGAAGTATATTTTATTTTAAAGATTTATTTATTGAGAGAGAGAGAGCATGGGAGAGAGAGAGAGAGGTAAGCTCAAGGATTGTTCAAGCATATGCTGAGATGAAGCTTGTATAAGTCCTTTGATTTACCAGCTATGCCATCTCCTGGCTACAAAAGGCTGAAACTTTATAAATTACTTTAAGGTTTAGCTTCTTTTATCTTTGCCCAGATGCTCTATATGCTCTGGTCTGATTACATGAGAAGGTCTCAATTTTTCATTCTCTCATGTATCCATGGATTTTTCCACATAATTCCACAGTTCTTTTGACAAAAGGGCTGCCTATTTATACACATCTATTGTCTATGCCTTGTAACTCTCTTGGATCAATGGAATGTAGTAGAAGAAGTAATGTATCATTTCTGAGGCTAGGACTCAAGAAACTTTGCATATTTTGTCTTAACTTCTTTTCTAAAAATAATTTTAAGTTATATTTATTTATTGGGTAGAGACAGAGATAAGTCAGGAGGGAAGAGAGAAATAGGGAAAGAGAGAGAGAGAGAGAGAGACTCCTGAACCACTGTTTCACCACTAGTGAAGCTTTTACAATGCAGGTGGGGACTGGGAGCTTGAACTTGGGTCCTTGTGCACTGCAGTATATGCATTCAGTGGAGCAATCATCCAGCTCCTTGTCTTACATTCTTATGTAAAATGACCCTTAGTCATTTTCAGGAGAAAATACAAGCACAGGCTAGCTTATTGGTTCTAGGATAAAGATAAAAATCCAGTGGAGAGGCCAGATGGTGACATACTTACTGCCATGCTCCACAACTCAGGTTCAAGCTCCCAGAATTTTTACAAGTGGTGAAGCAGTGCTGCAGGTGTCTCTCTCCCTATCTCCTCTTTCTGTCTTAATTTCTGTCTCTCTCTGTCCAATGAATGAATAAAAATATTTTTAAGAATCTAGTGGAGCATAGCTAAGTCATCCAAACCACTCCAACTAAGGTGATCCTATAGGAGTCAATAGCTGCCCAGTCCCAGACAGTTATGCAAACCAAGCTACAATTAGAAGAGTGTGCAGTTCCATCCACCTGACCTCAGATATATGAGTAAGTCCAGTCCAGAGCAGTTTAGTTTACTAGGAAGACATGTGAAACAAATAGCATTACATTACTCCATGCTCTGATGTTCTGTAGTTGTTTGATATCCTGTATTAATGTGTCAATAGGTAAGTAATACAATCTGACTTCTGTCTTAAGACTTTGATAGATTCATATCCTATAACGTTCTTATAGCTCACTATAGTTGTACTGGTCTCTTAAATAGGCTGGCCACATTCATGCATACGAATGTTATTTCTTTAGATATTTATATGAACAAGAGCTTTAGATTGGTTGGCAACTCAACCCTTATTGAACAGAAGTAATGAGCAGAGGCTAATGCCATTACACTTCCAATTGAGGAACAGTAGAACTTGCAGAACTACAATTAAAGACACACAGTGTAGTAGGATAGAGATTTGTCTGTCAATAAACCAAGATCCACAGCTCACTATGCATGAGTAGTGGGAAGGATTCCACATCAAGATAATCAAAGTAGAAGGTGAAACTATGCTCCAGTACCTTGAAATAAAAAATGTGATTGTCAAAAACAGGAATACACATTATTTTCAAATACACATAGTACATCCTCAAGGATAGACCACATGTTGGGCTACAAAGACAGTATCAACAGATTCAAGAAAACTGAAATCATCCCAAGTATTTTCTGAGACCACAGTGGAGTAAAGCTAACATTCTACAACAAACAGAAAATTACTAAAAGTCATAAAATTTGGAAACTCAGAAACATGCTGATTAAGAACCTCTGGGTCAGAGAGGCACTCAAGCAAGAAAGTCAAATGTTCCTGGAAACAAATGAAAATAAAGAGACAAGCTATCAAAATATTTGAGACACAGCTAAAGCAGTACTAAGAGGGAAACTCATAGCCACACAATCACACATTAAAGAACAAGCAAAAGCTCAAATAAATGACCTTACTGCACACCTTAAGGAATTAAAAGCAGAAGAACAAAGGAAACCTAAAGCAACCAGAAGGATGGAAATCACTAAAATTAGAGCAGAAATAAACAACATCGAAAATGAAAATGCAAAGAGAACCATACAAAAGATCAATGAAGCCAAATATTGGTTCTTTGAAAAATTAAACAACATTCACAAACCCTTAGCCAGACTCACTAAAAAAAAAGAGGGAGAAGACTCAAATAAATAAGATTGTAAATGACAGAGGAAATAACACAACTGACACAATAGAAATCCAGAAAATCACGTGAACTATAGTCACCAAGCTAGAAAATCTGGAAGAAGTGGAAGAATTCCTAGAAACATATGCCCTTCCAAAACTGAACCGAGAAGAACTTCAAAACCTAAATGTACCAATCACAGACAAAAAAATCGAACAGTTATTAAGAATCTTCCCAACAACAAAAGTCCTAGACCAGATGGCTTCACAAACGAATTCTACAAAACCTTCAGGAAACAGTTAATACCTATACTTCTAAAGCTCTTCCACAAGATTGAAGAAACAGGAACAATCCCTCCAACCTTCTATGAAGCCAACATCACCCTGATACCAAAATTAGATAGGGACATAACAAAAAAGGAAAACTACAGACCAATATCTCTGATGAACATAGATGCCAAAATATTAAACAAGATCCTGGCCAATTGGATACAGCGGTATATCAAAAAGATTGTTCATCACGACCAAGTGGGATTTATCCCAGGAATGTAAGGCTGGTTCAGTATACATAAGTCAAACAATGTCATTCACCATATCAATAAAAACAAAACCAAAAACCACATGATTATCTCAATAGATGCAGAGGAAGCCTTTGACAAAATCCAACACCCATTCATGCTCAAAATTTCAGAAGAATGAAACTGAATCGCCTTATCTCACCAGAAACAAAAATCAACTCCAAATGGACCAAGTACCTGGATGTTAGACCAGAAACTATCAACTACTTAGAGGAAAACATTGATGGAACACACTATCCCACCTAACCCTCAAGGATATCTTTGATTATACAAACCCAATTTCTAGGAAAAATAAAGCAGGAACAAATCAATGGGACTACAACAAATTGAAAAGCTTCTGCACAGCCAAAGAAACCATCACACAAACAAAGAGACCCCTCACAGACTGGGAGAAGATGTTCACATGCAATACATCAGGCAAGAGACTAATAACCAAAATATACAAAGAGATCAGCAAACTTAGCAACAAAAAAGCATATGACCAAAAAAGGACAGAGGATATGAACAGAACACTCACTACAGAAGAGATCCAATGGGATACAAAGTTCTGGTGGTGGGAATTGTGTGGAGTTGTACCCCTCTTATCCTATGGTTTAGTCAATGTTTCCTTTTTTATAAATAAAAAATTTTTAAAAAGAAGAAGAGGTCCAAAAGGCTAACAAACACATGAAAAATTGCTCCAGATCACTGACTGTCAGAGAAATGCAAATAAAGACAACACTGAGATACCGCCTCACCCCTGTGAGAATGGCATACATCAAAAAGGACAGCAGCAACAAATATTAGAGAGGCTGTGGGCACAAATGAAACTTTCTGTACTGCTGCTGTGAAAGTAAATTGGTCCAACCTCTGTGGAGAGCAGTCTGGAGAACTCTCATAAGGCTAGACATGGACCTTCCATATGACCCAGTAATTCCTCTCCTAGGGATATACCTCAAGGACTCCTTAACACCCAGTCAAAAAGATACACGTACACCTATGCTCATAGGAGCACAATTCATAGTAGCTAAAACCTGAAAGCAACCCAGGTGCCCAACAACAGATGAATGGCTGAGAAAGCTGTGGCATATATACACAATGGAATAATACGCAACTATTAAGAACAGTGCCCCCCCCCCCAAAGAACAATGAACCCACCTTCTCTGACCCATCTTGGATGGAGCTAGAAGGAATTATGCTAACTGAGCTAAGTCAGAAAGATAAAGATGAGTATGGGATGGTTACACTCATAAACAGAAATTGAGAAAGAATAACAGAAAGGGAAATTCAAAGCAGGATTTGACTGAATTTGGAGTAGGGCACCAAAGTAAAAACCCTGGGTTGAGGGTGAGGGTGGATGTTCAGCTTCATGGGGTGGGGAACAGGGGGAGGGTGGAGGGGGAAAGTGAGGGGGTTCCAGATGCTAGCAGGATGCCAACCAGTCTTCTCTGGACAGATAACCCCACCAATGTGTCCCGGAGCTCCGATTCCACAGGACCCTGCTCCACTAGGGAAAGAGAGAGACAGGATGGGAGTATGGATGAACCTGTGTACACCCATGTTCAGAGGGGAAACAATACAGAAGTCAGACTTTCCACCTTCTGCATCCCATATGACCTTGGGCCCATACTCCCAGAAGGTTAAAGAATAGGAAAGCTATCAAGGGAGGGGATGGGATATGGATTTCTGGTGGTGGGAATTGTATGGAGTTGTACCCCTCTTATCCTATGGTTTTGTCAGCGTTTCCTTTTTCTAAATAAAATAAAAAATAGTAGTAATAATAAAAAAGATTCTCTTATCCATATATAAGCTATAATAAACATTACAAATAATTTTAAAATATGTGATTGTCAATAAAATTGAGAAGTTTGTCTGGATAGGAGTGATGAGGAAAAGTGATATTTACATGTCAATTGACAGACTACCTTACTGGGGAAAAAGAGAGGCAATATTTATAGAATATATAAGTTGTCCAAGGAAAGTGTTGTATGAGGGGATAATGAGGATAAAACAAACAACTTTGGGCATTGAATTTGGCTAATCTCAGCATTGGTTTGTGATCTTGGAAGTTACTTAGTTGTTTAAATATCAGTTTCTTAATTTAGAAAACAGTTATAACAGGTATTTCAGTGGTCAAGGGAAATGTTTAAGATAACTGATAAGGGAGTCAGGCGGTAGCACAGCAGGTTAAGCACACGTGACGCAAAGCACAAGGATTGGTGTAAGGATCCCGGTTCGAGCCCCCGGCTCCCCACCTGCAGGGGAGTCGATTCACAAGCGGTGAAGCAGGTCTGCAGATGTCTAAGCTTTCTCTCCCCCTCTCTGTCTTCCCCTCCTCTCTCTATTTCTCTCTGTCCTATCCAACAATGACAACATCAATAATAATAATGACTACAAGAATAAAACAACAAGGGCAACAAAAGGGAATAAATAAATATTTTTTAAAAAAGATAACTGATAATACATAGTACCTTTCGGACAAGTGCCCTCTCAATTGTAGCTGCCCTTTCCTCCACATCCTTATATTCATCCTAGTCATTTTTTATGATTTATAGAACATGTGCTTAGAGAGTGTGCAGGTTAAGTACATACATGGAGTTTATTTATAGGCAGTACAAAGTTAGTGGGGAGGTATATATTTTTGGTTGCATAGATCATAAGTATAACAACATTTATTGTTAAAAGGAAGTCCAAGATATTTGCTCAGATATTTTCTTTTTTCTCAAAATACAATTAGTAGTTTGTAATACATTAACAACCCCCTCATCTGGATCAGATCATCATAAGAGCAAGTATAGGTGGGGATCTATCATGAAATTTACATCTTGTGAGAACAACATCATAAGGGCAAGTATGGAAGCACTTTAACAATTGGCAAATACGGGGAATATATATATTCAGGAATCTTTATTCTAGCTTTCTGTAAGTTTATTAGGAATATTTGAAAGTAGTCACGAGGAAAAATCAAATTTTACTTAATGGTCAAATGAGTTTACCATATGCTAATTTGTCTCTGCCCTCTCCAGAACCCATTTACATTTCCAACTCTTGCAAGTCTAAGTGACCATGCACAGCTAAGTATCAATTGCGTAGAATAATGAATATTCTTATTCTTTCCCACAGCAATTTCTTCAGGTTTCAAGTATTTTTTAGGCTATGGCTCTCTGGGACTGAAAAACAAGTCTTCATTTATTTTATTCACAGACTTCACATCTATATAGACACTTTGTTGCATCCCTTCTTACCACCAGTCTTTCTGCTGGAGACATTCTAATCCTTTTAATCTCCCTCTGCTCAATGACTGAAGTTGCTCTTCTCTGCACCTTTCTCGACTCTGTTCTGACTTTCTTGAGTTGCAGTGACCAGAACTGATCTACCCTGGTTACACGCTAACATAAATGACAAGCTAAGACAGAATTTCAATGAGGTGACTTTTCAGACCAAAAATAAAATAGGAAGTTAGCAGTAAGAGAGCACATAGAGAAAGAAGCATGGTGTTAAAAATAAAATTATGCTAAAAGAAGGTGAAAATTAAGCCATCATTGCAGTATTTGGCAGGGTGGAGATGGGAATAAAATGAGTTGTTAAACAGGATTGATTGCATTACCTGCAAGCTCCAAAGCTTTAAAAGCTTTTACCTTTCTCACATGTGGAATAAAATCAAACTCACCAACACGGCTAATAAATTAGCTTTTTTCTGTTCCTTCCACTTCACCCCCACCCACTCACCCAGTTTGCTCACTGGGTTCCAGTCACTCTAGCCTTGTTGCTAATCTATGGGCTCAGGCCTGGCTAACTAACGCTTGTCCTGTGAATGAATGGGTGGATACAGGAATGTCCACATGCCTTTGTGCCAGTTAAAAGTAGAGGCTCTGCAACCAGATTGTTTGGGTTCCACTTCCACTTCTGCCCACTGTGTGCCCTTGGGCAAGTTTTTAAAGATCTCTGCCTATAGTTTCCTTATTTGTAAGATCAGGATAATAGTAATATCTTCTAATAGATCACATCCGAAACTGAATTATTTAATACAGATATGATATTGGGTTAGGTAGATAGCATAGTGGTTATGCAAAAAGACTTTCATATCTGAGGCACCAAAGGTCCCAGGTTCAATCCTAATACCACCATAAGTAGATCTGAGCAGTGCTTTGGTAAATAGTAATAATAATACAGTTACAATTTTAGAACAGCATTAAGAACATTAGCCAGGGTTTGGGTGGCAATGCAGCAGATGAAGCGCATATGGCACTAAGCGCAAGAACTGGCATAAGGATCCTGGTTCAAGCCCCCAGCTCCCCATCTGCGGGGGGGGTCGCCTCACAAATGGTGAAGCAGGTCTGCAGGTGTCTATCTTCCTCTCCCCTCTCTGTCTTCCCTTCCTCTCTCCATTTCTCTCTGTCCTATTCAACAACAATGACATCAAATAACAACACTAATAATAACCACAACAACAATAAAAAAACCCAAAAAACAACGACAACAAAGGGGGGAAAATGGCTTCCAGGAGCAGAGGATTTGTGGTGCAGAAACCGAGCCCCAGCGATAACCCTGGAGGTAAAAAAAGAAAAAAAAAAGAATAGGGAAGATATCTATTAGTCAGTAATCAACCAATACTCATATGATCATGGTTAAATGGCAATGAGGAAAAAGAGAAGCAATAAGGCAGCCCCTTTGGAGAGCTAGAATTTTCTATTAAAACAATAAGGTGGGTATAGTGTTTCAAAGATTTTTTACCTCTGCAATTTTGAGCTTCCAAGGAAAGGGAGTCACTTTTAAGGAAACTTTCTTATGAGAGGGTGATATATGACTTTTTTAAACATAAAATAAAATAAAATAAAATAAAAGGTAGTGTAGAAGATAAAGCTTGAACTTTCAAGCAGGAGATCCTGAGTTCAATTTCCAGTGTCACATGTGCCAGAGAAATGCTCTTTTAAAAAGTAAATATATAACACACAACAGCAATATCTTCCAGTTCTCAAAATAGCACATTTGCATAGAGAGGCTAGTTAAAGTTTAATACTTGCATGTGCAACGTGCTTGGAAGACTTCTAGTTCTGATTCAAGTAAGAGAGTAATACCATTCACTCTCTAAGGAGTTACAAGCCAAAAAGGGAAATCATGACATTATTTGTTAGTCACAGCTACAAGCTCACATTTCTCAACGGTTATTTTATTCTCTATAAACAGAGAAAGAGGAAATTCCTTTAACAATGCACATATCATTACATGTTTATTACTTATTTTGAAAGTATATGGTCAAAAAAAAAAAGAAAAAAAGTATATGGTCAGTCACTGCTGTTAACTACCTGTGAAATGTTTAGCTTTTGATAATAAGAAAAAAAAATTTCTTTCTTTTTTTTAATGGCTGACCAGAGAAAACGATTATCCTATTTGTTAATGCAAACACAGTTTAATAAATGCAAACCAAGTAGAAACAGGCAATCCTCCTAAGAACTAGAGTTTATGCTTTGTAGGCGGACAGAATCACACATGCTAATAATAAGCAAAGGTGTGTAGAGCAAAATGGCAGAGTGCTGCTCAACACATAGTCTAGAAATTACCAAAATTAAATGCTTTGTCCAGGTCGAGCAGCTGATGTATAGGCAACGCAGTTTGCTACTTCCATTCAGAGCCTTTCTGTTCTCTGTACATAACACTGAAGATGAGAATTTTTCCAAGGTATATAGAAAACTACTTCTGAAATGCTGCTGCCTTGACATTCAAACATTACCAAGAATAAGAACACTTTCAGAATGTCTCTTAGAAAAATATTTTTAAGCACTGACAGTTCAGTGGGAATTGCATAAATTATAATGAGGTTAGTTAGTTAACATTTAGATAGCTTTTATGTGTCCTTTACAGAAAGCCCAAAGTAAGATATTTCTTTAGAATATACAGTGACATGGGAAGTTTTGTACTGGTTGAGGAGAGAGTCTGAGTGTCCCTCTGATGATAACTGTTTGGTATATAAATGCCTGAAACGCTTCATAAAATGAGGTGGGGTTAACTAAATTAAGTTAGGCTGTTGTCATAAATACATTTTATGGAAGTAAACTGAGATTCAGTGATGTAAGAGTCTTGCCCAATATCTGAGTATCTTTTGTTTTTCACTGTACTACATTATGTCATCTAATTCCTCTAACAAAAAGTGGTTCTTACTAGTTTAAGTATCTTGAATTTGTATTGAGCTAATAGCGGCATAAGTAAATTAAAACACTGTGCATTAAGTTATAAAAAGAAATAGTTAGGCTATAAGGTGCTCTTATTAATAATTATCTATTACTGTAAAATACTAGAAGATGAAGGATTTTCTTTGCTGATTTTCCTTGTTGTATTTCTCAAAGAAAAAGACTTAAGAAGAGGATACATTTTAGATAAAGGTTTTGCTTGAAGGCAGGAGAATGGATAACTTGACCTAGATGAGATGAAAATACTTTCAAAAAGCATCCACCACTAGACCTCACCTCATTACAGACCCCCAGTACAAGGAGCCAGGCTTTGATCTGCTTGCTAAGGTCAGCAGCTGGCCCCTATTCCAGTGCTCAGGCACCCCTGCTATTCTCAGTCCCGCAGTTAGGTGTGTTTCTCGGGCAATGGAGTCTGTGAAAATACAGCACCAACAGGACCTTGGAACACAGGTGGCAAAAAAGATTCAAAGCACAGGTGAGTAGAGATCATCTCCAACTTAAGTTTCTAAGTCTATTTGTAGAGCTCAAGATCCTTCCTGCTCTTTGTCTCTGTGAGCCAGGTCACACTATTTTGCCTAGCAACACTGACCAGCTGTGTCTTGTTGATGGCATTATTGAAAAAAGGACATGAAATGAAAGAGAGAGTGTCTTCAAATTCAGGTATGATGGTATCACAACTCATTAAGTAACATCACTTATTTTACAGTTTTATACTAGCACTATAATAATTGTGTATTTGTGGGAGTTGGGAGGTAGTGCTGTGGGTTAAGCAAGCACACATGGCGCAAAGCACAAGGACCAGCTTAAGGATCCCGGTTTGAGCCCCGGCTCCCCACCTGCAGGGGAGTCACTTCACAAGCAGTGAAGCAGGTCTGCAGGTGTTTACCTTTCTCTCCCCCTTTCTGTCTTCTCCTTCTCTCTCCATTTCTCTCTGTCCTATCCAACAATGATGACATCAAGAACAACAATAATAACTACAATAATAAAACAAGGACAACAAAAGGGAAAATAAATAAATATTAAAAATATTTAAAAAATAATTGTGTACTTGTAATTTCAGCTATAGGTAGAACACTGGTGCACCACTGTTTTAAGTACTGAACTACAATGACTGATACAAAAGTCCAATGACGGTCTACTTTGATGTCAGGTTCAAGTCCAGAGTTTGGAAAAAGATATTGGGCTGTCAGAAAAAGTCATGATGTATTATTCTTTGGTTATCTATGCAGAAATACATCATGACTTTTCTGATGACCCAATAGTTCCTTTACTCAGCCAACAGCAAACTGTTCTGAACAATTTTCTCTTAGAATTTTAAAGTTTCTGCCAATAACGGTCATTTCACCAAGCCAGGCATTAGGCAGTTTTGCTATGTTATTTCAGTTTTTCCAGACATGGATGAGAAGCCATGCTTGACAAACAGGTCCATTTGTTGTGTGTCCAACAGGCACGGGGCATCAACTAAGTAAGCTTTACAAAGATTTCTTAGTCAGCAGGTTCCAGGCTGCCTCAGTTCCAAGAGCTAAGCTCTTCTGCCTAGGTTGCAAAGACTTCAGACTTCCTGCACCACAGAGAAAGTTCTAAATACTTTAAATGTTATGCAAAATGTATTGACAACCTAAGTCCCTTGTATAGTATAATCATCTGACTTATCTCTGCAGGCAGCTCCATATAGAATGAGCCCCATGGCCATGTGTTGGATGAACATAGAACAATCCATAGAACAAAAACATCCTCTATTTTTATCCCCCATGAATTGTATCATTGACTTGCCTGGTGTGAGTCAGGCTCCTCCTTTAGCTCTTCATCCGGGTCCACACCGACTCTGTTAAAGGAAATGCACATGTAATCAGGACCTTGCTGCAGATGATCAGACAGTCTTATGTGTCAGATTACCTGAACCAAACACAAAGTGAATCAGAAGAAAGGTCTGACAAAAAACCTGCCTACCTCGCTTTGATTCAGAACTTCAAATAGACTTATGACAAACTGAGAACCTGCCAAGCTGGGCTTGGGCACCACTAACGAGATGAAGCCCCAGCAGCTACTCCTCAGAGTTGTCTTGCCCAATAAGAGCAGGAGCCTGAGAATCTGGAGAAGGGACACTCAGGGGAAAAAAATGTATTCTGCCTCCCTGAAAGTAGGGATCTTGAAGGAAGGCTGACTGCTGCCTCTACCGGCGTCTTCCGGACCAGACTACGCAGTGCATGTATGGACCCAGGGATAGGATGCTCTCTGAAACTGCAAAAACCTATCCTTTGTCCTGTTGCTCATCATAGCTGCTACTAAGGCAGACCGAGGTCCCTGGAGCCTAAGGCTTATACAATTTGAAAGGGTTTCTCTTTAAAAATAATAAATGGAAAAATTCACATCACAAACAATGGCATAAGTAAAAAAATCTGGCAACTGCCACAGACTTCTCAAATCCCTGAAAACAAAATATTCTAATTAGCTGCCTGGCATATCTCTGTTTTCTCTATAAGCTCTACCTGCATACTTTGATGCTTTCTCTACATGATACTAATTTTGTATTGGAGAGAATACGAGATAAGCTAGTCTTTCCTCTAGCAAGATTGATCAAAATTATTGATACTCAGGAGACATAAAAGCTTGCCTACTTACACACAGACTGCTTGCTGTGTGCAATACTGCTTGATGCAGGTTAGTGCCCTGCAAACACCAGATTTCTGATCAATTTCATTTCACACAATTCCTGTAAACAATGCACAGTGTGCTTCACTTATCAATAGTAGCTGCATCATTGAATATATTTCTATTTTTTTTTTTGACAAGGAATCAATGAGGATGGAAACCTCACCTTGAATTATATACCACAACTAGGAGAATTTTCCCATAGACTACTTTCTGGTTCTTTTATCTTTGCTTTAGCCCTGTTGGATTAGTGCTGCCACCTCTCCAGATTCAAAGGAGGTCTCAAAACTTTACATCAGGCTCAACCTGAGGCTGTTAACTGGCTATGGAAGAAGGGCAAACGCTAGAAGAAGAAGTGCTGTGAGCCAATCCTGCTCACACTCAGGAAGGTCAGAGAGGTCTGGCCCATGCACAGAGGTGATTGTCACCACACAAAAGGATCCAACTCAATAGAACCTCACTAGAGCTCCAATTCTTCCTGGGAAGTTCTCCTAAATGCCCACAGCCTCTCCAGGGCAATTTGACCACAGAAGAAGGTGTGTGTGTGTGTGTGTGTGTGTGTGTGTGTGTGTGTGAGAGAGAGAGAGAGAGAGAGAGAGAGAGAGAGAGAGAGAGAGAGAGAGAGAGAGAGAAGAGAGAGAGAGATCTGGGGGGGATTGGGGTTGAGGAGCTCTAGGGAATGGAAACAGTGGTTGGTAGGTAAGTTACTTTTGCAAATCTTAAAAAGCAGAGAGCCATGCTAATACAATGCTGGGGCTTTCCCCTGTGTCTCAGAAGGGAGAGAGCAAGTGAGGGCCCTGGAGCATAAACTTCCTCTGTTCAGAGGAGCCTGCCCTGTGTTGGTGGGTGAGACACAGGCTGCGGGGGAGGGGGGATTAGCAGGGTACATGCTAGGGGCAGCTCAGGGCCCAGATGCTTTGACTTTCACCAGAGCCTTTGCTGCAAGCTCCACAATTCCCAGATCTGGAGAGTCTCTCCTTCTACTCTGGTCCCTGCAAACACCATAATTTCTTTGTCCTATTGCTCTCCAGGTGTTGGGAAGGAAAGATAGGGTGGGAGTCCTCTGCCTGGCAAATGTCTCCCCTTGTGAAAAGCTAGGGACAACAGTGGAGAGTCAGCTGGTTTAATATGACTTCAATTCTTCAAATATTTGTGTTCTCTGGGAACAAAAAGTTCCTTAAGCCTACCAGGAGTTGAACTGAGTAGCCTTATATTGCATGCTTATCTTCAGAGACTTTAGGTAACTGGACAGGGCCTCTGGAGGGGACTGACCTTTGATTCTATTAGAGCAGAAAAGGCTATTTGATCTGTTGGGATCTCCATTTTGGAAAAAGCTAGGAAGTCTATTTTAGATATATTCTAAGGGGTCCATGACTTTACTAATTTCTGCTTGAGCACAACAGCTAACATGCAGGTAGACCAAAGGCATTGTCTGGGGAGATGGTGTCATAGTTGGAAAGAGGACTAGAAAGCTGGGTCAGGGCACAGAGTAGCTCCCAAACATGGGAAAGGTATAGAACTATCATTTTATGGTTTTTTTTTTTTTTGTCTTTCTACTTGCTTCCTGTTTTGGGTCACTGTAAACTATCGTGCACTTAAGGTGTATATTTCCCTTAACTTATGGGTACATGTGCACATGTTTTCTGTCTCATGGGCCCTGACATGTATCTAGGTTCTGTGGCTTTGTTAGGAGGTGTGCCACCTGATATGGAACTGATGAGTCCGGTGAGCTAGGAACGGTCTCACTGGAGTGCTGGAGCTGAAGGGTTGACAGTCCATGCCTAGTATCTCTGGACACAATCTGAAGTAAAAGGTTTCAAGGTGGTACTGGTTGCATTGATTTGATTGAGCTCAGAAGATGGCATGGATCAAATGAAGCATGTAGGAAGATAAGTCATGCCGTGGGGTTTCCAGGACTGGGAGAAATGTGGGTTTTATAGAGAATGGGGAGGTTCCTGCTGTCTTGGAGTTTAAGAAGGCAGCAGACAGTTATTATTGTAACCAAGTTATTAGGGAATTAGGTTTACTTTGAAAATCCCATTGTCAGAATTTACTGTATCATACAAGACCTTACCATAATTTATGCCATCTAATGCTATTTACATATAGCTGTATCTAATATAGTGACACAAGCAGTTGCCTCTGGTCTCCCTGGTCTAAGACTATAGGTGATTTAATATTTCAATCAAACAGTCATTATTAGAAATGTATTAAAAATTTGAGCCCACTGTTAAAATCTAGCCATGTTACTGATTTGAAACCTTAAGTGCTTAGATTGAAAGAATATATACTCAGAATTGGGGTCTATGCATAAAAAGTTTGAGTTTCAATCTATTTTCCCCTCACAAATTGATTAAATAGTTATTTATAACTTAATAGTAGTGTATATTAACATCATTCTCACCACCAAAGATCTGTGTTCCCACCCCCACCCTCCTATAATGAAGCTAAAAAATCTACCCTTTCCCCCAACCCAGAGTGTTTTTACTTTGGTGAGATGCTCCAAACTCAGACAAATTCTACTTTGTTTTTCCCTGACTGTTCTTTCTCAATTTCTGTTTATGAGTGGGATCATCCCATACTCATCTTTCTCTTTCTGACTTACCTCACTTAACATGATTCCTTCTATCTCCATCCCAGATGGGTCAGAGAAGGTGGGTTCATTATTCTTAATAGCTAACTAGTATTCCATTGAGTATATATACCACAACTTTCTCAGCCATTCTGAGAAAGCCATTTGTTGTTGAGCACCTGGGTTGCTTCCAGGTTTTGGCTATTATGAATTGTGCTGCTGTAAACACAGGTGTACATCTATCTTTTTGTATGGATGTGATTCTGACCTCCTTTTTCTATGCTCCCCTCATGCTACTTCCCCCTCTCCTCCCTGTTTTCTTCCCACTACTCCCTTTCCCTCCTCTTTCTTTTCCCCCCTTTCCTCTAACCATCTCTCTCCTCTTCTATTCTCTTTCTCTCTCTTTTTTCTTTTTTTTTTTCTCTTTTTTTTTACTAGAGCACTGTTCAGCTCTGGCTTGTAGTAGTGTTAGGGATTGAACCTGGGACTTCAGAGCCTCAGGCATGAGAGCCTCTTTGCGTAACCATTATGCTCTCTACCCCCCCCTTTTTTCTTTCTTTCTTTTTTTTTGTTGTCTCCAGGGTTATTGCTGGGGCTCAGTGCTGGCACTGAGAATCCACTGCTCTTGGCAGCCATTTTTTCCCATTTTTATTGGATAGGATAGAGAGAAATTGAGAGAGGAGGGAGAGGAGATAGAGGAGGGAGAGGAGATAGAGAGGGAAAGAGAAAGATAGATGCCTGCAGATCTGCTTCACAGTTTGTGAAGTGTTCTCCCTCCAGATGGGAAGCCAGGGCCTCAAACCAGGATCCTTGTGCAGGTCCTTGCACTTTGTACTATGTGCACTTAACCCAGTGCACCACCACCTGACCTTCTAGAGTCTTTTTCTAGTTTTCTGTTTAGGACACTTGAGAGAACAGAAAACAAATTTCACCAAATACCCAACATTTAAAGGTGGAGGCACCTCTGAGGTTTTCCATTACAATGGAAGCTTTCCTTCCCAGTAGCAATCAGAGAAGACAATTATTACTGTCTGAGGAATGACAGCAGAGAACTTGGTGCTTCTGTTTTCTGAGGCTCTTGTTGAAAAGCATCTCAGAGGCCTGAGAGACAGTGCTCTTCTGCTGGGGACCAGAATATCCCCCAATACCACCACCGGCCTCCTGAAAGGTCAGGGTCTGGAGTTGGAAAGAAGATCCTGGCCCTTCCAGGTGAGCTCAGACTTAATGGCTGAAATGAATAAAAGAAGGAGAAAATGTTTACATAATTTCCCTTCTGGATATAAAGCAGGTGGACAAGACAGAAACAGTTTCTGCCCTCACAGGGTATAGAATTTGGTGGGTCTAGTTAGAACCATCTCAAACCATTTATTATAATTTAAGAGCAATGAAGGAAATTTACCTCAGAACTAGGGCCTTCTTCCCCTCAGAGTTAACAGTTTTTGATAGAAATCTTGTTGAAATAAATGGCTTGGCTTCCTGCCCCCTTAAACAGAGTGGGTTTGAGGTGCTTGGTTCTTTACTGGAGGTCTCAGTATTGCCACTGGCCTCATAAAGTCGAACACTTGCTGTGTTATAATGATTTTGGAGAGGTGTATGAGCCTCTTTATGCCCACATTAAATAGTCCCTGGCTACTCAGCTTTTTCTTTGTGAAATTCATGTATCTGCTGGTTAAAATACCTTGATTTCCTGTTTGCAAGGCATATTGTCCCAATGCACCCTCACCCCTTTAATTCAGTACAGCACTGAGAGGCGTCATGGTCACATTTAATGTATTTTTCTTTTCATGTTATTAATATAAACATGCAACAAAACAATACAATTCAAACCTTTAGAAAGACTTGTAATAAAATGCAGTTATTCTCTTCTCTGCTTGTGCACACCTCAGATCGAATCCCCATTGCCCAGGAGGGCAATTTTCTGTCTTTTCTCAATTGTGATGTTTAAATTGTTATCAGCATGGCTGGCACATTCACATAGCACCCCTGGGGTAAGCAAACATGCCAGCTGCATCTGTATCTTTTACTTTTCTTCTTCAGGAAAGCAAATCAGAGTGTGAAAGTGACATTTATTTAGGGGTAACCTTGATTCCACCAGCCATGATGCATAAGGTCCTTTATGCACTATGAGTTCTTGAGGGATTATAGAAAGGCCTGGCTATGGCACTGTATGTGTTTATAGCACTTCTCCAGGTGAGATGTCAGGTGTATGGGAAGAAGTCTGATCTCCTCAAGTGATATCCAAGGCTGTTTCACACCTTCTCCACAGTGTGAAGTGCTACTCTTCCTGCCTCAGGCCTGATAACTGGCCTTGTCTCTTATTCTGAGTTCCAGTGCCAAATATGGCCCATAAGCTCTGGTCTTGCCCTAATCTGCCATAGTCTCTTTTTCACATTTTTTTTAAAGATAGCTTTTCTTTCTTTTTGTTTTAAATTTTATTTTTCCATAAACACCATTCCCACCACCAAAAGACTCTGTGTCCCATCCCAACCCCCATCACCCCCCCACTCCGCCCCCCCCCCCCCCCCGCCAAATGAGAACATACACCCTCATCCTTAACCCAGGGGTTTTTGGTGCCATACTCCAAATTCAGTTAAATCCTGCTTTGAGTTTCTCTCTCTGTTCTTCTTTCTCAGCTTCTGCTTATGAGTGGGATCATCCCATACTCATTTTTATCTTTCTGACTTAGCTCAGTTAGCATAATTCCTTCTAGCTCCATCCAAGATGAGTCAGAGAAAGTGGGTTCACTGTTCTTAATAGCTGTGTAGTATTCCATTGTGTATATATACCACAGCTTTCTCAGTCACTCATCTGTTGTTGGGCTCCTGGGTTGCATCCAGGTTTTAGCTATTAAAAATTGTGCTGCTATGAACATAGGTGTACACATATCTTTTTGGTTGCATGTTATGGAGTCCTGGGAGTATATCTCTAGGAGAGGAATTACTGGGTCATAAGGAATGTCCATGTCTAGCCTTGTGAGAGTTTTCCAGACTGTTCTCCAAAGAGGTTGGACCAATTTATATTCCCAGGAGCAGTGCAGAAGGTTTCCTTTGTCCCCACAGCTTCTCCAGCATTTGTTGCTGCTGTGTCACTCTGACCAGCACTGACCATCTGTGATATCAGCCCCCTTTCTTGAACTTCCCATGACTGCTATTCACCTTCTGATCTCCACTGTAAGCCAAGCATCATCATATTGCTCTTATAGACTTCACTCACCACTTAAAGTATTCAATGACTTTGGACTGTCCAATTCCAATTCTCTATTCTCAACTTAAACTTCTTCTGTGGCTCTTGTGATTGCCCTGCTGTAGTTACCCCAACCTTGGCTCACCTAGTGCTTCACCTGTGTGTGTAGGCAGTGGTGTAGACCAGCTACTGTGTGATATGCCAATCCTCACTAGAATCCCAGGCCTTGGGACCAATCTGTTCTTGTTGAGGGAGTTAGTGAAATCCAGCTATTAAGGGCCTTTCTATGACAGGTGACTTGTATCACTCTCCATTTTTCAGTTTTCTCATTAGTACCATGGGGATAATGAGAGAATGATCTGCTTCATGGATTAAATGAGAACATACTTTTAAAGTCATTAGCAGAGGACCTGATACCTAACGGGCTCTAAAGAAATGTTGGAAGCTACTGTTGATGTGAATATTTCTAATATCACCAGTTTCTTTTTAAATAATGAGACTATAGTTGAGTCCAGCATGTTCACTGCTTACTAATTTTAGAGTTAAGCCCTCTTGGTCGCCAGTTTTGTCCTGAATAATTCTGGACTATATAAAAGCAGTTACAGTTAAGTCAAAGGGACTGGCCAATATAAAGCAGGGACTTCAGCTTCATAGTGAGATATCTTTTTTGGGTAAGGAGAGTCAAGTTCCTATGATTTGAATTTACTGAGAAATCATCTGGGGATTAATGGATGAGAAGGGGACAAGAAAAGGAAGGGAAGTAACTGGAGAGCAAGAGCAAGAGGCAGAAAAGGTAGAATGTATCAGAGAGGGAAGGTGAAGAGGAAACACCAGGCTATTGTAAGGAACAGGTAAAGGAGGTGGGGGAGTTAACAAAAGACTACAACCTTAGAATAAAAGGAACCCAAGGAGGGGAAGGGGAAGGAGGGAGGGACTACCACACAACTTAAGAACATTTCTAAAAATGCAGAGAAATAAAAAGCCTATAAAAGCTGAAAAAGAAACTTAAAAAGCTGGTTAAAATTTTATATGATGTTTTGCATTCTTGATGTACCTTTCAATTTGAAGTTAGCAGAGTACTGCCTCTATGGCATTCAAATGGAAATGAAAGCAAGCTTTGCACTCATTCCCAGCTGTGCCCTCCAACACCTCACTTCAGTTTCCTCATTTCCAGGAAGCATCCAGCTCCATTTTCAGGGAAAATGCACATCTCTGTGCACCACAATGCCCCTCGCTTTCTATCACAACTCCATTCTCCAGCGGGTTTTATTAGACATTAAAATCTCAGGCTGCTTCTATATCCCATCTTAGCCAGACAGAATGCTCCAAAGTTACCTTTTTTTAGAGGGGAAGCAAGGTAAGTAACTAACAAAAGGTTCACTTTTCCCATCAGAGCCAACAAAATCCATCCTGATCCTTATCACTTACCACCTCCAGAAAAGCAGTGAAATACTGTGAAAGCTTAGTCTCACTGTGTGAATTCCCACAGTTTTAGGGCTTTGGTCCTTTTGAGCCTCCTGCTGGCAGGGCCTGACACTGGGGGAAGAGAACTGTATTTCTTGTAAGAATGGTATTTAATAGTTAAGTGTAACAAACGACATTTTCAGGAAGGGAAATATGACTGCATTCAACCTATATTCAGCAGAACAATGGAGGAATCCGGAAGACACTCACTGAAGCTCGAAGAGTATTGTGCAGCCATGAGAACATCATGGGGGTAGGGATCTGTACTGTCTCTGCTCCTTATCATTTGAGTAAATATTAGGCAGGACAGAAATGAATCTAATACAATTCACCATGTTTGAATATTATAAAGTTGTTTTTGGAAAATGCACATGTGAACTAAAGTAAGTGGAAAACCTCACCTTGGTTCATTTTGTTATCAGAATGTGGTACAATCAAAATTTGGGAATCTAGAGCCTGGCTGCATGGGTTCACATTTCACTTCTATCATTTATTACACATGTAACTTTAGGACAAATTACTTAATCTCTCTAAACCTTAGTTTTGTCAACTATAAATGGGGATAAGTGTACATCTATACACTCATGGGTTATTCCAAGGAGGAAGTGAAGTTAATACAACAAAGGTATGTGAAATATTGACAGCCACTTTGGAAGCATACATGAAACATCATCTGATATTGTTGTTATGACTGGCATTATTATTATTAGGAGGAAATGTATATTCCCCAAATAGAATGACAAAGATGACAACTAAATGACAGGTGCTGAGGTATAAAGGTCAGTGACAGTGTGAGGGACAGCTGAGGGGCAGGAGGACTGGGACCTCAATTAGCTGGGACTGTCCAAGTCTCTGACCAGTTTGTTTTGTGTTATCACGTTTCTCCCTATGAGTGGAGAAGAACTTAAAGGTAGCACTAGGGAGTTAGTAAAAAGGGCTTTTGAAAGCACAAGGGAAGAATTTCTACACTGTAGGAGGAGCTTTAGAAAGGTAGCCACACCTGGAAAACCTTCACCCAATAGGAAAGACAGGTGATTTCAGTAGACCAATATGAAGCTGGCTCCTGGTGAGACTAGAATCTAGAATTTAAGAGAAAGGTCATGTGGATTGGCCATCTTCTTAGCCCTCATGAAGTCTTTAATTTGAGCTATTACTGCACCTTAATATTAGTATTATCTCTACTTCAGGTCTTTTTATTAGTAAAAAGTTTGCTCTTTGCACATCTGATCCTGGAGTCATTTGAGATTCTCCCAATTGACATCATGACTGGACTCCCTACTTCTTCATGAAGAACACTGATCTTGGGGTCTCCTCTGACCCCCTGGCCAGTTTCCCCTGCAACAACAGGATTCCTGTACCAAGGATCCAAGATTTAACAGGAAAAGAAATGCTGGAGACCAAGAACTCCAGTGTGGTGAGATAAACATTGTAGCAGTTATTGAACACATCAGCAAGGAGACAAAGCCAGATGGGCTACAGAGAAGCAGGACACATTCACAGAGGAGGGGGTATTGAAAGTGAGTGTAGTTTTACATTCTGACATTCAGCTTTTGATTTCAGTATGAGTGCCTGGCATTCAGCTCTTTCATTACCAAGGCATCCATTTCAAAAGACATCGATCTTGAATAAACATGTTGCCAGCTGTTTGGCACAGCAATAAGCAAAACAACCAGATGAGAAATTAGGCTGCCCGCACAGAAGTCATCTTTTAGAAAACCCTGGGCAGATAACTGATCTGCTGAAGGACCTTGCTCCTCCCTTCCGGTGCCCTACTTCCTGCTCGTCTGCTTTAAATTAGCCAATGAACAGTGAACTTACAAAAAAATAACACCCTACCTTTGGACCCCAATCAAAGTATAGACCCTGGCTCATCCTCACTCTATTCCCCAACAACCTTGCTGTGTGACCTCCCCACCAAGTACCTTGAGTGTCAAGTATCCTGTGCACAGCCTCCCCACCCCAGGACCTATGAGAAATAGATCCTGCTCCTCTTAGTTCTCTTATGCACCCTCCCTATTATCATAATCAAATCCACAAGGGTTGGCTTAGCCACAACAGTGGCCCTGGTGGGAGAAATATCTGTGGAGATTCTTAGGGGTGGTGCTATGGTCTCAGGCATCCCAGCTCCACAGCATCACTATCAATAGTGGAGCCAACACAACAATGAACACAAGCTACAGTGAAAAGGAGGTTGTGGGGAGGACACGCTAGGTTCCTAAAATGGCCAGAGGAATAGAAGTGTAAAAGAACAAAGCAGGGTTAGGACACTGCTGCTTCTTCTCCTGGTCAGAAGCATCTTGGCAGAGGTGCCGTAGGTATCCGCCATGGCTACTTCTCCTGGGAACTGAACACATGTGACTCTGCTAGCTGGTAAACTTTTAGACGCCTTTACAGCCATAAGCAGCCTTTACCAGAGCTGATTACTGTTTATCTTATGGGACTAAACTTTTGATAACTGTATTCAGATTTTATGGACCTAGCGTACTCTCAACCCTTAATGATAATTGCTTATTTTGCCTTTTACCTGTTTCACCCTAATAAACCTTGTATTGGTTAAACCTGTTCCCAGCTCCCTGCTGTGAATCCTTTTACACACCATAGCAGCCCCCACAAATCCCTTTTTAAGTTAAATAACAATAGATGGTGCCTCAGCGTGTCTAAAAGCTAACAGTCACACGTGTTCAATTCCCTGGAGAAGTAGCCATGGCAGATACCTGGTGCACCTCCGTCAAGATACATCTGACCAGGAGCAGCAGCAGCAGCCAAAGAGAGTGATCTGCTCAAAGTCCTATGCTATACCTTCCCTTCTGTGTGTCCCACCTCAGGGTGATATCATTCGTATGCTAATAGTCCCAAACTTCCTGTTGGGGTCACAACACATATGAGCAAAACTATCTGTCTTTCAGAGAAATGCAAGTCACTGGTATCAGGTATAAACTATAGCAATAAGAGTCTTTGAATACACACAAAAAATTGAAGGATAAAATTACTTGACTTAGCAGGGGGTAGATAGCATAATGGTTATTCAGAGACTCTCGTGCCTGAGGCTCCAAAGTCCTGGGTTCAATCCCCCACAGCACCATAAACCATAACTGAGCAGTGCTCTGGCAAAAAAAAAAAAATTCCTTGCCTTAACCTCTGCCCTCCATCCCTACATTTTTTAAAAATGCATAGCCAGGGGGTGGAAGATAACAGAATTGTCATGCAAAAGTATTTCATATCTGAGGCTTTAAGGTTTTAAGTTCAGTCCAACGCATCACCATAAACAGAGTTGAACAGTGCTCTGGTAAAAAGAATAGAAATTAAAGACAAAAAACCAAAATAATCAGAGGATGATCTCAAGGCCTTTCACATATAGGACATCACTGAGGTATCTCATGGACTTAATTCTTTCCTATTGTTTCCTTTCTTTCTTAATTTAGTAAGATAGGGAAAGCAAGAGAGGGGAGAAGAGATAGAAGATACCACAGCACCACCTAACTATCCAAAGAGCTCCTCTGGTACTTCTGTGCTATTCCCTTAGAGTGCCAGGGCTCAAACCCAGGCCTTCATATAAGGTAAGGCAAATGCTCTGCTGGGTGGCTTATCTCCTGTCCACCCCCTCAGGCCATTCTTACAGCAGTTTGTCCCAGAAAAACCTGCTCAAAGCCCTGTGCTTGTATACATTCCCTCCACCTCAGGGTGACATCATTCATATGCTAATAGTCCCAACTCCTGTTGGGGTCCCAACACATATGTACAATGTGGGAAATTGAAACACATGGAATTGTTTTATTTATTTATTTGTTTATTTTTAGTCAAGTCATTTTTTTTTCATTTGTGATTAACAGTGGTTTACAAGATTACAGGGTATAGTTCCATACTGCACCCATCACCAAAGTTCTGTGCCTCCCACCCTCACAAGAAACACATTAACTTGTAAAATAAAATTTAAAACAATATTCAAGCTGTCTCCAAGACTTTGTGAAAATGTGAAAACTATAGTGGTTATCCTTGGGCAGGAGGTGGCAAATGTACACAGAACTGTGCAGGTGGGTGCAGTGTGGAATTACACACTAGTAATCTTATAATTTTGTAAACTGTTATTAAACCACCAATTTAAAAGGAGAAGGAGGGGGAGGAGATGTGCTGCCCCACTGAGTTCCTGCTCATGCCTGAACTGCCTGGCATCTTTTGGGCTTCTATATGTTCTGGAAAGTTATACTTTGTCACCATTGGGATTTGTGTGACTACAAAACGAAAAAAATGCTGGGTCTCCATTTCTCTCTGTCCTATCCAATAGTGGCTACATCAACAACAACAACAACAAAGACAAGGGCAACAAAAGGGAATAAATAAATATTAAAAGAAAGAAAAAATACAGAAGAGTAGGTGTGCTCGTGATTCATAGATGGTAGATGTACCCTGGGCTGGCTGGTGTTTCTAATGTCTGACAATTTAGAAATACTCTGTGGGGTCATATAAGTATGCTAAAAACATTCTGTTCTTCAAAAAATAAGTACCAACATAGACACAAATGCAGATCTACATCCTGTTCTTTAGTTTTGGCCAAACCTCCCCTGAAGTTGGAGTATTTAGTTCTGCCGAGATGTAAGCTAATTTCAGGCTACAGATAAAAATCAATTAGAAACCGTATTGAGACTGAATATGTAGACTAATTTCCTTTGACCTAAACTGAAAGCATAGTGACACCCTTTGGTGGGAAGACAGATGCAATCGCTTATCAAGGCATCTGGCCTTTCTTCCCTAAGGCTTCATTCACTATGAGTCCCTGCCTGGGCAATTAGGGATTTCTCAATGCCAAATGCACAACCCAGAAAAACTATCCTTTCAAGTGGATTAGGTTGTTTAAATTCTAGTGTGTTACCAGGTGGGGTGTCTCCTCAATGTCAGACTGAAAATGCTATATGAGGAAAAGAAAGATATTTTATTACTGCATGTAAAGTGGTTATGGGAACCCATTTTACATGTTGGTGTGAAACAAGAAGTAGCTGAAAATAAGTCCTGGACTCTTAAGGTTCTGAGCAAACGTGGAAAAGTTAAGGACACAACAAACCAGAATGGTTACTTCGCAATTAAACAGGCTTTCATATTGCTATCCTTTATACCATCTCCTTTATGGCATCTCCTTTATACCAAAGTATTCCATTTATTCTTCTTTTTATTGTTCTTCTTGTTATTTTGCTTCAGGGTTATCTCTTGGGCTCAGTGCCTGCACAATGAATCCACTGCTCCTCGAGGCCAGTTTTTTCTTTCTTTTTTTTTTTTTTTTAATAGGATAGCAACAGAGAGAAATTGAGAGAGAAGACAGAGCTCAGTGCTAGCACTATGAATCCACTGCTCCTGGAGGCCATTTTTTTAAAAATAGGATAGGAACAGAGAGAAATTGAGACAGGAGAAGACAGAGCAGGGGAGAGAAAGATGACATCTGCAGACCTGCTTCACCCTGCAGGTGGGGAGCTGGACGATCAAACAGGGTTCCTTATAGCAGTCCTTGTGCTTCATACAGTGTGCTTAACCCAGTGTGCTACCACCTGGCCCCCTCTTTTTATTTAACATTTATTTTTATTTATTATTGGATAAAGACAAAGAGAAATTGGGAGGGGGGATAGAGAGGGAAAGACAGAGACACTTTCAGCCCTGCTTCACCACTTGTAAAGCTTCCCCCTGTAGGTGGGGACCAGGGGCTTGAACCTGGGTCCTTTTGCACTGTAATGTGTGCATTTAACCGGGTGCACCACTGCCTGGTCCTATTCCAAACTATTCTAAGCTAGAAGAAACACTAGGCGGAACTGTGGTCTACTCCCCATTCTCCAATAAAGATCACAGTGTCACCTGAGAGCAAGGTTTTGCACTGTTCTTTGATGGGCTCAGGCCCTGTGAGGATGGAGTTTGGATGGGAATGTGTTCTCTTCAAGTATACCCTCCAGCTCACCAACATAAGGAAATACTCCACAAAAATCAAGAATGGATTTTGAAAATGAAGGGAAAATATCTGGAATATAGGGTCAGAAAAGAAAAAAAAATCCTCTTTGTAATAATTCAGGAGCAAAGTTGACCCAGCTAAAAGATAGCAGAAAAAAAAAAAAAAGTTTTGCAAGGCTGAGTGTCTACTTGTAGTAAAACTGATGCCAAAGGTAAATGTGTATATTTATTTATTTATTTATTTATTTTGCCATCAGGGCTAGGTGATTGCATGATTACTCCACCACTCCTGGCAGTCATTTTTTAAAATATTTATTTATTTATTCCCTTTTGTTGCCCTTGTTGTTTTATTGTTGTAGTTAGTATTGTTGTAGTGGTTGGATAGGACAGAGAGAAATGGAGAGAGGAGGGGAAGACAGAGGGGGGAGAGAAAGACAGACACCTGCAGACCTGCTTCACTGTTTGTGAAGCGACTCCCCTGGCTCAAACTGGTATCCTTATGCTGGTCCTTGTGCTTTGCACCACCTGTGCTTAACCCACTGAGCTACCGCCCAACTCTCCTTTTTTTTTCTTTTTCTAATAGATACAAAGATAGAGTTGAAGAGAAAGAAAGATACTTGCATCACTGCTCCATCACTCACATAGCTCCTCCTTGCAGGTGGGGACCCGAGATTTGAACCTGGGTCTTCATGCATGGTCACATGTGTGCTCTACCAGGTGTGCCAGTGCTGGGCTTGCCTCCCAATGATAGGCTTTTAATCAACACTTTCAAATGACTTTATTATTTGCATGGCACATAGTCTACAAGATGTTTTAATAAGGCTACCTACCCCAGTCATGTCTTTTGTAGCTTCTAATACCTCAACTTTCTTAGTACAGGATAAAACAGTTAATTTCCCATTAAAGATTTTTACCTAAAGGCAGAAATTTTGGACAGATATTCACATAAAGTACAAGTAAGTGGCTCAGATTTATATTTGAGAACAGACAAGAGAGGAGAACAAAAGTACAAAGGCAAAGGGACACCAAGACCGTGAGCAAGAATATCATGAAGATGGAAGTTAAGAACCTAGAGGAGAAAAAGGCAGCTGGAGATTTCAGATTATATCAGTAGCATCTAACTTACACCGAGTGTGCATGGAATGCCGGAATATGCAGTAGGTCACATTCATGTGTTACCTACAACACATGGGAAGAGCAACTGAAGTTGTCATCACAACACCATGTATTTTAGTAATTAAAAGAAAAAAAGATTTATAGCCCTAGTCTTTAAGTTAGCCATGAAAACACTTGCGACTGAGCTCTGTAATAATCTTGCACCAGTAAATCTGTTGCTTCTGGCTATCCATCACCAGCACAAAATTTTTTGCAGACAGTACAAAATTATTAACTATGTGGACTTAAAACATGAAAAACAATTACCAGAGAAGATTGTTTCACCAATACTAATAAATCACGAAACTTTAAATGAAAACAACTTTGGGATAAATAATGGTTGCTGAAACCATTATTTAATTCCATGATTGGAAACAGATTGTGATCTATAAGGTCTACAAATTGGCAACTGAAGTCTTATTCTTCTTTGAGGCAGCACTTTGGAGGGTGACATGATGCTTTAAGTAATTAGTATGAGTTTTGTGAGATACATGCATTTATTTATTTTAATATAAACTAACTTCTCTATTTTTAAAGAGTTCAATCATGAATACCAGTTTTAATACTGAATATCTTGGGTGTTTTTTTTTCTTTTCTGAAAATTAGTAAATATACTAATTTTAAAAGGGAATTTGACAGGAAGTACCGGTGCTCACATGAGGTGGCTCCAATGGGGGGTGGGGGGGTGGGAAGCCTCCGATCCTCTCCCACCAGCTCTAGTGGCTGTGTGAATTAGAAAGAGGCATCGGGAGATATTCTGGTACGAACATCTGTTTATTTGAAGATGGGTATAGGGTTTTATACTGAGTTAAACAAATAATATTTTTCACATATGTCAGAAATTACAGGTTTCTTAAAGGTCAGCTTGCCCCCATGGTAGGGGATTGGTATGACAAGAAGTGATGAGCTACATAAAGGTCAAAACAATTAGTTTCCATGATGCAGGCAAGTTAATTATGCAAAGGCATTTGAGAAAAGCATAGGGGTTAAACCAGTAAGGTGAGGTAGAGAAGAAGAAAAACAAAGCTTGATATAAATCACAGATATCAAAGAGCACAAGGAAATGGAATATGGGGTCTCACTGCTGGGTACTGATGGGTGTATAATAGAGTGCGTTCTCCTATCTGATCAAAAGGTGAAGTTATAGTGGTTGTGTGAACTTTGAATGATTATCGTGAACTTTGAGTGAACCCTCAAGCAGGCAGCCATTTGGCCTGCTAGCAGGGGGAACTAAGTGTGAGAGGCTTGTAGGCATTCTATGAGCTTGAGAGACTAACAAGGAGAAACTGAGTCTGGGAGACTTTTTCCCTCTTGGCTCATCTCTATAAGGAGAGAGGCTAACAAGTGGGATGTTTTTCCAGACCTCCATCCAAGGATAGGAGAGCTCCCCTAAGCTCTAACGAGCTTTCACATAGTCCCACAAGGAAGAGATAGTGGGTAAACTAGGAACAGCTACTGCATGACTCATCCAAAAAGAAAGAAAAAAAATTTAGTTTCCTGCTGAGAGGGATTAAAGTAAATCATTAGAAAAATAATGTTTTTCTCTGGTCAAAACAGCTGCTGTTCATGATGGAGCTGAGTATGCTTATATGTATAACTGTGTTAAAATGAAATAGAATGTTTATATATGTTTTAATATTTTGTCGGGGGATTAACAGTTTACAGTAAATACAGTTATTGGTACATGTGTGAAGTTTCTATAAAATACTCTTATCCCCCCCAGGTCCTCCTCCACCATCATGCACTAGGACCTGAAAGTCCCCCCACCCCAGAGTTCTTTACTTTGGTGCAATACACCAAACCCATACTTCATGTTTCCCCTTCCTGTTCTTATTTCTTTCTGTGACTGAGATCATTTCATGTTCACCTTCTGTTTCTGGATTATTTCACTTAACATGATTCCCTCAAGCTTCATCTAAGATGAAGTGAAGAAGGTATATTCACCATTAAAAAAATTTTTTTAAAAATATTTATTTTATTTACTTATTCCCTTTTGTTGCCCTTGTTGTTTTATTGTTGTAGTTACTATTGTTGTTGTCGTTGTTGGATAGGACAGAGAGAAATAGAGAGAGGGAGGGGAAGACAGAGAGGAGGAGAGAAAGATAGACACCTGCAGACCTGCTTCACTGCCTGTGAAGCGACTCCCCTGCAGGTGGGGAGCCGGGGTTTGAACCGGGATCCTTATGCCAGTCCTTGTGCTTTGCGCCACCTGCGCTTAGCCCGCTGCTCTACAGCCCGACTCCCATATTCACCATTTTTAATAGCTGAGTGGTATTACAACCGTGTATATATATACCACAACTTTCTCAGTCACTCATTTGTTTTTCTATACCTAGATTGTTTCCAGGTTTGGGTTACTACAAACTGTGCTGCTATAAACATAGGTATATACAGATATTTTTGGATCAATGTATTTGATTCCTTAAGATATATACTCAGGAGAGGAATTGCTGGGTCATAAGGTAGGTCCATTTCTAGCCTTCTGAGAGTTCTACAGACTACTCTCCCTAGAGGTTGGAGAAGGTTTGTATTTTAATAAAAAATAATTAGTGGTTAATACTAGAATAATAATAAAATAAAAATAAATAAATTAGAAATTAATAAATAAATAAAATAGAAAGATGTACTAAGAGTTCATCATCAAAGGGTTAAAATCAGGGCAGTGAGTTGAGAATTAATGAAAATGCTATTGGGAAGTTGTCTTGGAGCAGATGAGAAAGGAAGATGAAAAGAGTGGGTAAAACTCTGCTATAATACAGGGTTTCAAATTATCATGATGACTACAGAAAGTGCACAGCATGGGAACAGAATTAGCAACAATTTGGCAGAAAATGAAATAAGGAGAGTTAAGCGAATGCTCATGGCAATGCAGCAAGCAGGCCTTTTCATTCTATCATTCCAGAACATCATAATGACAGATCAGCGATTGGATATGAACTGATAATTTTCTTGACACCACATTATCCGAGTCCCAAAAGTAAGTAGCAGCTAGGACAGTTAATCTGTCCCATTCATTTCTTCCTTCACTCATTCGTTAGTGAATTTTAGTTGAGGAGATACCATGACTATTATTAATGCTAGATGATAATGATAGGCATGAAAAATGTGTTAAACCCTCAAAGTACATACACTGAATTTCATTGAATTGAAGATGCAATCAATTATAAGGCACACAATTGTACCTCTACAATGAAAAGTGTTGCGAATTGCATTTTTGACACCATCATATTTAAGACACATCTTGACTTCAGGAATTTAATTGTGGCAAAAGTGCAGTTGGAATCAATGGCACACCCACAGGAAACAATAAAAATCCAGTGCTCAATAACAATGACTAAGCACACAGCCCCCTGGACATTTCATGTGTGAGTAGTATGCCATCCCATGTCTTAGGGGGTCAGTCCAAAGAAATACTTTGAAATTTAAAATATAAATTATATTTTAAATATAATTTATATATTTACATTATATTAAAATATAATGTAAACACTTTCTTTTTTATATATTTATTTATTTTCCCTGTTGTTGCCCTTGTCTTTTTAATTATTATTGTTGTGATGTCGCTGTTGGACAGGACAGAGAGAAATGGAAAGAGGAGGGGAAGACAGAGAGGGGGAGAGAAAGATAGACACCTGCAGACCTGCTTCACTGCCTGTGAAACGACTCCCCTGCAGGTGGGGAGCTGGGGGCTCGAACCGGGATTCTTATGCCAGCCCTTGCGCTTTGCGCCACGTGTGCTTAACCTGCTGCACTACCGCCCTACTCCCAATGTACATACCTTCTTAATTCTATGGCAAACACTTTTACATCTCCAAGTGAAATCAAGATGGGTACTAGAAGAGGCAATTGAAGTACCTTCTCAAGACATTAAATGTCCATCTGATCCTGACTCACCACTATATATATTTTTTAATTGCCACCAGGGTTATTACTTGGGCTCTGGTGCTGGCACAGTGAATCCAACACTGCTGGGATGTGAATCCAACATCCCCTGTAGATGAGGAATGGGGGATTAAACCCAGGTCCTTGTGTACTGTTATGTGTATACTAAACCAGGTGTGCCACTATTCCCTCATGGGGGACTCCATGTAAGTTTCAGAAACTTCATAACTAATAGAATATAAATAGAAGGAATGTTTGTTTCAAAACAGAGTCCCATTTTATACTCAAAGGAAAAGTTTCTCTTTTTTTAAATTGAGGTGTAACAGTTATACAACATTTTATTCGGTGAATAGCCTAATGATTGACTATTTATATGTACTGTGAAATGAACACTACAACAAGTATACTTAATATCTAGCACCTCATAAAGTAAGAAACAAAATTGTTAGAAATGGGCCGACTTCAATTCTTGGATTCTATAGAGATGATCTCAGAAAATTTTTCTAGAAGCTGAAATTATAGCCTAGTGAGGACCTAAGGTAGCTCTCATTAGGTTTGACTATGCAAACTAGAGTCTGCTGACTTTGATGACAAACTTGGTGAAATTAGTCCATCCCAGGATAACAACTATAAGAGACCTGATGTCAACTCACACTGCTATATTCTAAACAGGATGATGCCAAGATTTACAGGTTATTCTCCAGAGGTTCTAGGTCATAAATAACAGAATAAAAATATTAATCAACTTTAAAATTCAACTTCTTTTCCTTTCATTTTTATATGCTGCCTATCTTAAACAAATGAGCAATGATAAAGAAGAGTATAACAATTTTTTTACCTTTTGGTGAGAATGGACATTTAGGCAAATGAAAAAAAAAATAGTGGAAGATACTTACTGCTGAAATCTGTTCATAACCATGAAAAATAAAATTGAAGCTAGAAAAACAACATGATTTTAGTATAGTGTGATGTGGCACTTCTCAAACCCTAATAGTTTATGTCACATATTTGTGAATTTCTATTTTACTGAAAATCATATTATTTCTATAAGCTTTCTTTAATCTTCCTTAAATCCTGTCAGTTTTTGGCTTCTCTATTCTTAAATATTATTTCTGTTGGTGGTATAATAAGGGTTTACAAGAACATAAGATTACAGTGGTATAGTTAAATAACACACTACCACAGAAGTTCTTTGACCTTCTTTTGAACCGCACCCCAATAATCACCATAATTACTACAGTCTTAGGGATAGTTTGCAAGATAGTGTATATTTACTTTCTTCTTCTACTTTTGTAAGTTCCTGTCACTCATATGGTTCATGTATTTTGGAACTGTGTTGATATATACGTGTACATATACGTATATACATTTAATGATTCCCCTTTATGTCATTATAAAATCATCATTAGTAACATTGTACGTGTGTGTGTGTGTGTGTGTGTGTGTGTGTGTGTAGGAGCTACAGTCCATTTTGTTGGCTATTAATATTTGTTGGCTACAGTTTGATTATAGTTACTATTTCTGTGGTTTATATTTTCCCGATTTTTGCTTTTCACCTATTTGTATCTTTGAATCTCTGTGAATTTTTTAAAACTAGTTTGACAATTTACCTTTTTTAAAATTTTTAAAATATTTATTTATTTACTTATTCCCTTTTGTTGCCCTTGTTGTTTTATTGTTGTAGTTATTATTGTTGTTACTGATGTTGTTGGATAGGACAGAGAGAAATGGAGAGAGGAAGGGAAGACAGAGAGGGGGAGAGAAAGACACCTGCAGACCTGCTTCACTGCCTGTGAAGCGACTCCCCTGCAGGTGGAGAGCTGGGGCTCGAACAGGTATCCTTAGGACGGTCCTTGAACTTCACACCACATGAGCTTAACCTGCTGCGCTACTGCCCGACTCCTGACAATCTACCTCTTTAGTAGATTTAGTTTATTGATGTTTAATTCTTGCAAATATTTATTTCGTGTCTGTCTCAGGTACTTTTTATTCTTTTGTTCTTCCTTTACTGCTTTACTTTATGTTAAATGAGTATTTTCTGCATATCATTTGACTTCTTTTATTGATTTAAAAGTGTTTTTGTGTTACTTAGTGGTTCTTCTAGAGGTTACTATATACATATATATATATATACATATATATATATACATATATATATCTTAACTTATCAAATTCTATTTCAGATTCATACTAAATGAATGCCAGTATAATGAAAAATTGCTATACTTTATTTTCTATCCTTTCCTTTATAGTATTAATGTGATATGTATCTCATTTTATTTATAAATACAGCATATGATGTTACAATAGCTTATTTATGTATGTAATCTTTTAAAGAAACTAAGAAGAGGCAGAAAAAATATACTGAAGAGTTTTTATATTAATCTTAAATTAAAAAAATTTTGATACTCTTCATTTTTCCTGTGGATTCATTACCATTTCATGTCACATTTTTGTTTCTTCCTTTCTATTTTATAAATATATTGCCAAATATATTTATTTATATGTTATAGACATCATAATTCACTTTTATAGATAGTGTTTTGTGCTTTTATAATGAAATAAGAGAAGGAAAAGATATATGTAATTATGCTGTCCTTTATAGTTAATACATAATTTCCTTTGTCAGCACTTTTTTGTTTTTCATGTAGACAAAATAACAGTTTAGTGTTATTTCCTTTCAGCTTGAAGAATTTCTTTTCTATTTTCTGTAAAATAGATCTGCTAGCTACAAACTGTTCCAGTCTTCACTTATCTAGGAATGCATTTGTGTTTTATTCAATCTTAAAAGTTAATTTTACTAAATATAAGGTCTGTAGCAATTGAGGCTTTTTGGAAACATTTAAACATGTTATTTATTACCTTTTAGATGTCATTATTTCAGATAACTCAGCAAGTAATGCTATTGGATTCTCTTAGACACAGTGAATCAGTTTTCTCTTTCTGCTTTCAAGGTGTTGTCTATGACTTTTAACATTCTTATGGTGATAAGTCTAAACACTAATCTCTTTGATTTTATGACTTGGAGTGTATTGGACTTTTGTCCAGTGTTTTCACCATGTTTAGGCAATTTCATTCATTTTTTATATGCTCCTCTTACTTTCCCTCTCCTATTAGTATTCAGAATGGCATGAGATAATTTCTGCAGTTTTCCTTACTCATATTTTCTTCAGTTTTTCATATTGTATAATTTGTGGTGATTTGTCATGAATTTATTGGCTTCTTTTCTCTACTAAATTCTCTATTTGGGTCTCACTACTGAATTTCAGCTTCAGAATTTCTATTTTTTATATAATTCCTATTTGTATATAATTTTCTATTTTTTTATATAAAGAGACTTATATAAATCTCTTTACTGATAAGTCCTATTTGATGAGTTACTGCCTTATTGTAATTTGCCTTAATTGTTTAAGCATAGGTGTGGCTAGTTCCTGAACATATCTGTAATTCCTGCTTTGAAATTTTGTCTCTTTTATCTGGGTGCTCTAAAATCAAGTCTGTATTACTTGGGATCATTATTGATGCTATTTTATAGTGCAAAGGCCACACCATCCTGTCTCTTTCTCTGTTTCATATTTTTTTTATCATAATCAGTTTGCATTCTAGTTAGTCCTTTTTCCTTCCTCCAAAGGCATGATGATACATTTTTATTTATTTGTTTGACTTAGCTAGAAAAACTAGGGGGCTGGGTGGTGGTGCAGTGGGTTAAGCAAAGCACAAGGACCGGCGTGAGAATCCTGATTCGAGCTCCTGGTTCCCTATCTACAGGGTGGTCGCTTCACAAGCAATGAAGCAGGTCTGCAGGTGTCTGTCTTTCTCTCCCCCTCTCTGTCTTCCCCACCTCTCTTGATTTCTCTCTGTCCTATCCAACAACAAATGACAACAACAACAACAACAACAACAAAACAACCAGGGCAACAAAAGGAGCAGTGGATTCATAGCATAGGCACCAACTCCCAGTGATATCCCTGGAAGCAAAAAATTAAATTAAATTAAATTAAATTAAAATTAAAAAAAGAAAAACTGGTAAATTCTATTTCCATCTTGGAAGTCCTATAGGGTATTTTATAAGTCTAGGTTTATATTAAATATTAATATCTATAGAATTATTGTTTAATGTGCTATATAAAAGTGTATTTTAAAATTATTTTATTGAGTAATACCAGGACATTGCCAGAGTTTGAACCTAGATTCCCAAATATGCATAAAAAGTAGTCTATCTGCTCAGTCCCAATACCTATCTTCATGATACCATGAGGACTCAATGGGTCCATTTCATTTATTTTTGCCTAGTTCTAGTACTGTTAATTCATGAATCTTTACACGTTCCAATTATTGTTTCAGAGCATAAAGAGAAATCTTACTTAAAGATTAAATAATATGAATTTTTCTTGTAATTATCATATAGTCACTGACCACATTAAAAAAATATGCTACCTTATAAAATTGGAGTGAACTTATTTTTTCCTTGGTCAAAATGTTATTTTATCATTCTTGAAATTGTCACATTTACTCATATTACCAAAGATGACAGACTATGAAATTAATAATAATAAAAAAAATCAAGTAGACAGATGAAACACGTAGATAAAAGAGTGAAAAGAGTTGTCACTGTCTGATTAGCTTTAGCTTTTCTAGTATGGTACCTAGAGTGCATTACATTAGAAAGACAGGAGATACCTTATTTATTTTAAAAAAATGACCACATTATTTCTTATATTTTATTCATTTATTGAATAGAGATAGAGAGAAACCAAGGTGGAAATGATGGATAGAGAAGGAGAGAGAAAGAGAGACAGCTGAAGTATTTGTTCACTCACTGAAGTTTCCTACCACAGATGGGGACTGGGGCTTGAACCTAGGTCATTGCATGTGTGCTCAAAGGAGTGCACCACCAACTGGCTTCTGATACACTTTCTTTGTTGTATACTTTGGGCTATCATTGGACACAATTGAGAATTAAGAATTGTTTTATTCTCACTCACAATGGCAAAAAAAAAAGAATTTGTGCAGAATGACATTTCATAATTATTAGACAAATGAGAAGGCAAATACAAAGAGACAGCAAAAGACGATGGTCAAATTGGTTGTATTATCAAAATCTCAGATCATTACTCTTCAGATAACAGTATTGTAGATGAGTTGTTTCAAACTCAGTAATTCATGAATGACTAATATTATGTTATTTTAAGAGGAAAAAAAGAAATATAGAATCCTTATCACTTTAGTCACAGGTAGGGAAAACAATTATACAACATTTCAACTTGAACTATCTCAGGCTTCTAAGAGGATATAGTTACTATTCTATCTTTCACTATGTTTTCTTGCCAAAATAATTAGACGTGATTTGTACTGAACAAATGCGGAGTCAGGTATGTATTAAAAGATGAGAGGAAGAAAATGAAAACAGTTCAACAGACTCATCATTCTGATTGCTGTTTGCAAATCTAAATAGAAATGTTTTGTCATGTGAACTTTTAAATATGGCCTTCTTCAATAAAATTGTGTGCAATCAAAAGTTATAAGAAAACTTTAAATGTTCATTTTCATGATGCAAGTGCAAGAGCTATAATAATGATAAACTAGAATTTCTTAGTGATGCACTTGGAAATCTAGAATTAATATTTACAAAATGGATATACTCCAACTTCATCCATGACATCTGATGAACAATTAATTGCAATCAGAGGATGTTGCCCATTTCAGAATTCTGTTTTCATGAAAAAAAAAGAGAGACGTACATAACAAAACTGCGTCTGATATGTTTATATTCCTAACCTTTTTTTTTTTTTTCTTCACAGATATGGGTCAACATCTTCAGATAGAAAGAGGCAGAAGTAGGAACAGAGGGAGAGAAGGAAAGATACCACAGCACTGAAACAAGCTCCCAGTGTGGTGGGGTCGAACTTGAACTGGTTTGCATGCATTGCAAAGCAGGAGCCCTCCCAGATGAACAAGCTTGCTGATCCATTCCAATTTTGAAGGAAGAGGACCAGAAGACAGCTCAAATTGCAGGGCTCACACTTCACCATGAATAAGGACATGGGCTCAACCCGTCAGCCACCATATAGGAGCACCAAGTAAAGGGGGAGCTTCATGAGCAGTGAAGCAGTGCAGTGGTGTCTCTCCTTTTCTTTGTCTCTCTCCCTCTCTGTCCTTTACTCTCTGCTTGAAAAAAAAAAAAAGTCCACCAGGAGCTGTGTAAATTTGTAGGCACGGAATCTCAGCAATAATCCTGGTAAGTCAAGAAACAAAAAATTGAATAGAGGTTCTTTTTGTCATCCTTTCTACTCTTTTAAAATATTTGTAAAGTGTCTTAAAAAATAAAAGTATAAAAAATAAAGGTGTGCTAGATCTAGATGGTAAATGGTGATGACTATTTTCCTACTAGGATAGGGGCTAGACATAAATTTATAACATCAAAATGTAAAGTCCATCACTGTGCCTCCTAAAAAACTCGAAAAGCATATACATGCAAACATATACACAGACCCAGACCCATATCCACATCTACATTTATTTGTACACTGACACATACACATTTCAGGGATGTTCTAGAATTCCTAATATTTTTGGAAATATAAGTAAAATGACAAGATGGCCTCTCAGCTTGAACCTTGGCACCATTCCTTAAGCTATGTGATTATGGGTAGCAAGAATCCCTCCTCTTAATTTTAGATCATTAATCGATAAAAAGAGACTAATAGAATCTTCTCTGCAGAGGGAGCATCATATTCAGTGAAGACAAAATAGCCAGTATATTTTCTAGCAAATAACAAGTATTTAGTAACTAATGGCTACTTCATCTTTTTTTTTTTTTTTGCTTTCAGTGTTATCACCTGGGGTCAGTGCCTGAACTCCAAATCCACTGCCATTTTCCCCATTTCATTGCCCTTGTTATATTTGTTATTGTTGTCATAGCTGTTATTGTTGTTGGATAGGACAGAGGGAAATCAAGAGAGGAGGGGAAGACAGAGAGGAGGAAAAGATAGACACCTGCAGACCTGCTTCACCGCTTGCGAAGCAACCCCCTGCAGGTGGGGAGCTGGGGGGGGGGCTCGCTGGTCCCTGTGCTTTGCACCATGTGCACTTAACCCGCTGAGCTACTGCCCAGCCCCTACTTCATCCTTTCTTTAACATAATGAAATCTTTGTTGAGGCAGAAAACATCATTAGAGTATATCTAAAAGGAAAAATAGGTGTTGCTTTTAAGAAACATACAATAGAGTAATAGCAGTTTGTGTGTGTGTGTGTGTGTGTGTGTGTGTGTGTGTGTGTGACATACAGTTAAATGAAAACAAATAAATGCTCATGGAAAAAGGACACAAAGAATATTTATGTATGGATGGAAATAAATTGAAGAATTATGTTCTGGGTGTATTATATAAACTTCCAGGCCAGACAAAGACTATCCTGTGCTTTCTTAATATCCCCAACAAACCACTACAAAGGGCATATTGAGGTTTTAGTGCTCTAGATATCTGTAGGAAGTTTAATATTGTTTTTAGTCAGTATATCTAATTACTACTTGGTTTTACCTGTTGACAATTTCATGACCATTATTTGAAAGAAAATAAAAGCAACAAGAAGAGTTGTCATTTTATTTTAATATTGACCAAGAAAAGTAGAACAATTATGACAAAGAAGAAATGGGAACAGTAGGGGAGAACCACAATGTCCTTGGGCTTTATGAATACAAAGCAAACAGCAGACTCAGTTGGGTGCATTGCCTGACTTCAGAAAAGCATACCATGCATCAACATTCAAGAAAAGCACTGCAAAATTCCCAGTGGTATCAGGACTTACTACCATGCTTTCTGGAGAACAACTAAGTGATATGTAAAAGTCATATATTGCATGGTACCAAAGGTCTATTTTTGAGAATTGCTTTTTAAGTTAAACAGTCCAACTGGTGTAAAATAAAACCCAAAGTAAAAATATCAGGTTATCATAGATTATCACCAAGAGTCTGAAAATCCATCTAGAAATAATTTAGATTGTTTAGTTCCCTCATCTCTCACTCTAATTGCCCTAGGATGTCAGTCAGCATAATTTCTTGTAAGAGGTTAGTAGCAAGTATTTTAGGCTGCGCTCTATTATTGCATCTTCTCTATGGTTACATCTTAAGAGTATGTAAACAACTGTATGTGGCTATTTAACACTTTATTGTGAACACTGACATGTTAATTTCCTATGATTTCACATTTAAAGAAAGTGTCTTTAAAAGAGTATTTCTCTAGCTATGCAAAAATCATTATTAATTCACATATCACACAGAAGCAGGTTTTAAGTCTAAGCTAGACATTTCTACTATGCATGGCTGAGGAGAGACTTATTTTGGGTCATCACCAGGCCTTCACTTTTCTCAACTGACTTTTTAAGATAGAAAAAGAGTAACAGAAAGGGAGGGAGGGAGGGAGAGAGGGAAGGAGGGAGAGAGAGAGAGAGAGAGAGAGAGAGAGAGAGAGAGAGAGAGAGATTATAGCACTGAAGCTTCTTTCCCTGGTGCATTGGGAACCAGATTTGAAACTGAGTCATGCACATGTCAAAGTTGATTTACTATCCAGGTGAGCTATCTTGCCGACCTCGTTGAAAAGAGACTTAGTGGATCAGGGTAGTGGAGCACCTGGTTAAGTGCACACATTACTATGCTCAAGGACCTGGATTCAAGCACCGATTCTCCATCTCCAATGGAGAAGCTTCACAAATGGTGAAGTAAGTATTTCAGGTATCCTTCTGTCTCACTTCCTCTCTATCTTTTCCTCCCATCTTCTTTTCTCTATCTTAACAAATAAAGGGAAAGAAAATAAATGGCTGCTGGAAGCAATAGATTCGTCATGTAAGCACCAAGCCTCAGCAATAACCCTGGTGGAAAAAAAAGAAGAAAAAGAAGGAGGAGGAGGAGGAGGAGGAGGAGGAGGAGGAGGAGGAGGAGGAGGAGGAGAAGGAGAAGAGATGGTGAGGTTCTTCCTCAATTCCTTTCCAGAACTGAATCTGGATTTTTCTGACACCAGTTAATAGTAAACATGCATTTCATGCCCAGGTGTCATTTGTCACTTTAGATGTCAATTCATAATTGAAATGGTCTCTTTTTGAGAAAGATACATTTATCTATGAATCATGCTCTTATCATGCATTCTATCTTACCATGCATCACTGATACTAAGGAGAAAGGAAGAAAGAAGCAAACATATATTGACCACTCTCTATACATGAGAAGATATCAAGGTTTTCAGCAAGTGAGGAAATGTGGCTCCAAACAATGTTATCCCCTAAACAGACTGAACCCCCCAAACAAACTGAAGAGCAGGCTGGTGCCACAGACAAATATAAATGTGCTTATAGGGCAGGGAGTCTCATATATTCTAAATAATTGTGCAACTGTTTCAATTGTAAGACATACAATCCTTGGTCACTCTCTTAGACTCTTCGTACAAACAGAGAGCAACTTTGTAGTTTCACAGTTACACAGGATATTTGAAAGAGCCCCCTTTTCCCTCCTAACCAGAGCTGTGGGTTGTCTCTATTTCAGAGAGTGGTAAAATTGTGGATGACACGGGTCTTCAAAATCAAAAAGATCCAGTATCTACTCAAAACTTATTTCAAGACCCATCCCAGTTTATGAGTCATGAACTGGGATGGACACTAAAATTAAATAGTATCATGATCAAGGTTAACTAACACAGTGTGTTTCTTGTGATTTAATATGTGTATGTACCACTGGAAGATCTTGTAAAAATGAAAGCTATGATCTGGTGGATTTTACAATGAGCTTGACTTGCTGTAACAACAAAAATACACAGATAGGGCAACTTTAATAATGGACATCTATTTCTCAAAGATTCAAAGGTTGCAAAGTCCAAAATCAAAGTTCTAACTGATTTGTTTAATAGCGAGAACTCATTTCCTGGGATGGCTTCCTCCTTCTCTCTGTGCACTCATCTGACCTCTTTGTGCATACATAGAGAATGGTAGGAGAAGGGGGGGGTAGAGAGAGAGAGAGAGAGGGAGAGAGAGAGAGAGATATGGGAATGGGAGGGGGGAGATTTCATACATATTTTTGTAAGGAATGTAAAATTCTATCAGAGCAGGTCCTGCCCTTTGCACTTAACCTTAACTACCCCTGAGTAAGTTCTATCGTCAACAAAATTTCATTGGAATTTATTTCAACAAATGACTACAGATAGGATTAGGGACAATTCAGTCCATAATCTTAGGTATGAGTAAGTTCCAAGATTTTGTATTTTTTTTTAATATTTATTTTATTTATTTATTCCCTTTTTGTTGCCCTTGTTTTTTTTTTTTATTGTTGTAGTTATTATTGTTGTTGTCTTTGTTGGATAGGACAGAGAGAAATGGAGAGAGGAGGGGAAGACAGAGAGGAGGAGAGAAAGATAGACACCTGCAGACCTGCTTCACTGCCTGTGAAGCGACTCCACTGCAGGTGGGGAACCGGGATCCTTATGCCGGTCCTTGTGCTTTGCGCCACCTGCGCTTAACCTGCTGCGCTACAGCCCGACTCCCAAGATTTTGTATTTTTAACAAGTTCTCTTTAGACCATCTTTTGAATATTAGGGAACCAAAGTCAAAGGTAATAGGTGGTAGGTCAGAATAAGAACATTCAGTTACAGATGGGATAAGACATAGCTAATCATGTTAATACTGTTTGTTCAGGAATGATGACATCAGCACAATATCATATTTACATATGTGTAAAGAAGCACAAAGACTTGAAGAGATTCCTACAGTAGTGCCCAGTTCTTCAGTGAATGACCCCAAGGAAAACTGCTGTGGCAGGTTTTTTTTCTAATCTATGTAAAATTCTCTAGATCACATGCTTCACATCTCCAAATTTGAAAGCCTACACTAAAAACTCCCTTCTCCGGAACATTAAAGGTTCAGTTTTAGCAAATGCAAAGAGTTTGTAAAAGCATCAGTACTAACCATATGGAAAAATAATTTTAACACAGAGGAGAAATAAAATCCTGCTTGAATTTCCAAAATTGTACTTTTATTAACTCTACTGAGTGGTACAGATTTTTTTTTTAAAAAAAATCAGACCATAGTGGCTATTTATTTATTTATTTATTTTTTACTGCTAATGACCATAATAAGTAAGAAGTGAAGACTGACTTTTTAATGAGCTCCACAGACAAAAAAAAAAAAAAAAAAAAGGAGGCGGTGGGAGGAATATCTTCCCCCATGTATATTAATTTCCTAGAAATTAAGACTGAACTGGCTGAGGAATGCCAGTTTGCTATAGTTAGTAGTTCTCATAACTATTTTTCAAAGTGTGGTCTTTATTTTCCTTATGAATGGGCTCATTTGCATGTGAGATTGGGCCACTGTGTCCTTATTCAGCTACCATTATAACTGGCATTATATTAACTCAGAATAAAATTCAGATGGTTTCAATGGTAAAATGTGTGATGTCCTTCTATAGTGTGACTGAGAAGTGACAGACATGAAAGTATCTATATGATCTCTTCTGGCTTCAAATTGGGTAAGGTCTTTCTGGGAGACTACACAGGCATTCTCAGACACAGATTCATAAGGCCACCATAGTATAGGCATCTCTGGGAGTAGAGAATGGTGGTTTAACTTCTCAGTTCCCTATGTCACATTCTCCAACAAAAACAAAAGAAAGATCTCCTTAAAGTCAACTGCCAGTATTCAACGTTCCCATTTCATTCACAGTTTAAATGTTCTCACCCAGGACTAAGTTAACTTGGCAGAAATCTGTGGTGGAGGATTAAGCTAAAATACTTTGCCTGAAGCTATCCTTCTACCTCAAAGAGAAAATCAAACTGTCCTAAAGCAAGAATAGAAGAGATTTGTCCTTAAGGCAAAAATAGAAGAGATTTTTCTCCAGATAAGTTTCTGCCTGGCTTTTATTATTATTACTTTTTAGTTTCAAGCTAGTAATACCACTGACCCGGGACATTTTCTAGAAGTTATGCAGAAAGACTGACTCGGAAGTCATAACGCTTGTTACCAGATTTGTTGAACAAGTTATCTGTGTGATTCTTTTATTTGATCCCCAGAGAATCTTTTATTTGATCCCCTAAGTCTACATTTGTCAGTGATATGTTGTTAGGTTGGAATATGTAGAGATAGACAGAAGTACAGATCAAATGTAAATTGAATTGAAGTACTCAAGTTCTATTTAGAACTCAGTGAGGGTGCCTTTTTGGGGACTGTTCTCTTGACAATCTCATGTGTTTGCTAAGCACAGCATTTGAATTGAATAATGAGGTCCCACAGAGGAAACTTCATCTTTGTTGGCTTCTTTGCCCCCATTCACCATTCTCAATCTCTGAACTGTAGTGGGGAAGAGAGTTGGAGATGATGGGTCCTTTGTTTCTCTTATTCCTGAGATAATAAGCTAGACATTTTTGAAAGCAGCCTACATTAGTCATACATTACTAATATTATTATTATTAATTGTCAGCTTGATGTTTCAGCTGCAGTTCTGGATCAGAGACAGTGGAATCTGGGGTGAGCTTGTTCAGGTCTATGAAGTAATTTTTTTTTTGTTACTTTCTAGATAATATTAAATTTTAGTGAGGACTTGCCTAGTTCTCAAAAGATAATTTTAAAGAATGATTCTAAATTTTCAAGTAATTAAACTTTATTTTTTCTTTTTCTAATCACTTGGCTGCTGATGTTTTACAATATCATAAGATTATAATTAGAGAAAGGAACTTATGTTATTTTCTTTTGCCTTTTCAGAAAAATGATACTCTTGGGGATAGCATTTTAGTTTTATAATTGGTCTTTTATTAATAATTTTTCTTTTTCAGGTGTTATTCGGTAGGCTTTAGGTTCTACTACTTTGGACAGAGTAAATAACACATTCTCCCTGTGATCTGTAGGGCTTTCTGTTTTGAAGTGTGGAAATTTCACTAGACTGTGTTTCAGGCCTTTATTTTGTCTCTCTGTTAATCCATCTACCTACCCTAGGATACAACTGTCATTTTAATCAGAAGGCTTATGAAAATAATAAGCAAATACTCGAGGAAATGTTCCCTACTAATTGCTTCTTACTGTCTTTGTAGCTGTTACTTCATATCCTCTGGTGATGTCATTGTTAGCATGGTACATCTACTGAATTTGCTTCCTTGCTCCATATGGATTCTACTTTTTGAGTTTCCTGTGTCTCAAGATATTTATTTTTGAAATTGATTTTTATTGAGGTATTTTACAAGACTTCTATAGTTTGTGCTAGTCCACATTACTCATCACAAGTGTGTTTTTTCCTTCTAGTGCAAAATAATGGAACCCCTCCTCCAATTCCCTTCTCCTATCTCTTAGTGACTCCAGATCAGCAAACATAGACCAAAAGTTTAGCTGTGTATTTTCTGTCTGTTATTTGGCTTGGTTTTCCTGAATTTAAATTAAATCAAATTAATTGTTGATGGAGACAGAGAGAAATTGAGAGTGAATGGGAAGATAGAGAGGTAGAGACAGAGAGAGATACCTGCAGCACTGTTTCACTACTTGGAGACAGAGAGAAATTGAGAATGAATGGGAAGATAGAGAGGTAGAGACAGAGAGAGATACCTGCAGCACTGTTTCACTACTTGTGAAGCCTCCCCCTGTAAGTAGGGACTAGGGATTTGAACCTGGGTTCTTGTGTACTGTAATGTGTGTGCTCAACCAGATGCACCATTGGCTCTTGCTTTGTTTTCTAAGTTCCACATATGAGTGAGCTAATCTAGTATTTGTCTTTCTCCTTCATGATAGAGCAAATGACAAGATTTCATTTTTCTTAAAGCAAAGTAATATTCCATAGTATATATTTACCAAAATTTCCTTATTCATCCATCTGTCACTGGGTGCTTCCATTATTTCTTTAACTTGACTTTCCAGGAGATGAATTCTATTTTCAGCAGTGAGCATTTGTTCTTTTAGTTCTTCTACTGAACTTTAAACATTCAGAAATATCATTCTTATTCCCACAAAGCCTTTTCTGGTCTCTAATTATAGATTTGTTCTAATTGCTTTTATTAATGTCCTCTCTTCCTTTCATTAGTTTTACTATAAATGAAACTGCCAGCTCTGCTTGCTTGGTCTAGTTTTTTTCCCTTTGGTGACAAAGTCCCTGTAAATGAGTTTAGTTTTCTTTCCATTTGCTTTTTTTTTAAAAAAATCTTTCCTTAATACCTATACAGCCTGTTGGTGTTTGTTTTATCAGTGATGGCAGATTAGTGAGCAAAAGTATTCCATGTTTCTTCCTACAGGCTGGGGACCAGTAAGCAGCAAATTATTGAGGGGCTGATTAAATCTTCTCTCAGCAGAACAGATTGGGACCAACCCTGTGCATCAGGGAAGCCCTATGCAGACCCAAGAGGGGGAAAAGGATTTTGTGGCCTCTTTGAATTCCACATCTATAGTCAGGAAAGACATGCTCCCCTCCCTGTGCCCTTCAGGGCTTCTTCAGTGGACTACAAAATCTAAGATCTTCACTCCCAAGATTCTCCTTGGCCTGTGGTCCCCAGGTATGACTGGCTGCTAAGCACAAACTTCCAACATACCTACCCCTCTAAAATGCAGCTTCGCATGTTATTATATGGCTGTGTCCTCAGAAGCTTACCTCCATGTTCACTTCTTCTTCTTCTTCTTCTTTTTTTTTTTTTTTAACTCTAGAGAAGAGACTCAAATGAACAGGGGTAGGGGTATGCATTTTCCTTCAGTAGCTAGCATCTCAGATTTCTTGCTGTCGCCCTAAAGAACAGGAGTAACAACCTCAACCCTGTCAGTGACTCTCCATCTCCTATATTATAGCACCCAAGCCCTAAGTGTTTTCTCTGAATCTCTTCAAACTGGATGTTTTGGGTCAGGATACTTAACCCCCCTCCATGTTCTTCATCATATCAGACTGCTCATTTTTACTGAATCCCCTTATGTGTTGACATAGATGTTCCCTTCACTGAAAAGACCCACCCATTTTTCCATCTGTCTCTGATTTTTGCATTCTTCTGAGTCTCTACCAGCTGAACTTCCTTTTCCTCAGTGCCTTATAGCTCCTGTTTGTTCTCCAAGCAGTGACAACACTTGACCCAACTTGTCTTTCTTTAGATGAACTGTGTACCCTTCTCTGTCTCCTACCCAAACTCTAACAAATATGAAAGCGAGGTTTTGTCTCATCCCTTCCTGCAATGTCTTACATGAAGTGAGTGTCTAATCCTCAGGTGTGACTTTGCCAAAGAGAAGTGATTAGACTAGACACTGATGGATTACTCTTTTTGCAGGTGGGAGACTGGGCCATGATAGAGGGGGATTCACAGAGGAAGTAAAGTCTTCAACTTTACTTTGCAGAATTTCACCTTCATGAAAGCCTCTGAATCCCATAGAAGAACTTCCAACTATTTGCTGTTACCCCCAAAAGGGTTGTTGTGAAGGGAGCAGTGGGGTGGATAAATGGAAGATGACTGGTTAAAGTGCCACTATTCCAGAGGTTCCTGTTTTAGACGATGTATCACATACGAATCAGTAAAGTGATAAAGTTTCAGAGGAAGAGGCCTCTGATACTTCAAAAAATCTGAAAAGATGTACTGTGTTGAGAAATGGAAGGATTCCACTAGCAAGTAAGAGGCAGTTCCAGGGAAAGCAGAAGAGATTGGAGCTGCTTTTCAGAGGGCATGAAAATGAAGTAAAGCTTACTTGCTTCACCTCTGATTTTACATTTTCCTCTCACAGGAAGCAATTAAACTGGGGGCAAGGGCGCAGCAGTTGCTGTTGGAGGGGATCTGTGGGAAGAGAGGAGGCAGGCTGGAAAGGAAAAACATAACTCTAACTTTCTACAGACTCCTTTATTTACCACCAGTCCTCTGTGTGACTGGGAAAGGAACAAACATAAGGCTTCTGGCTATGCAGCCCTATAGCCTTGACCATGTTTAACAGTTTATCTTGGGTGGGGGTGGGGGTGGGGCTTGAAAAAGCTGGCTTCCATGGTGCCATTTGCTTTATCTTGTTCTGGGAGTCATGCTGAAGGCACAAAAATATAGCAACCAGTATCATGAAGTGTGTGTGTGTGTGTGTGTGAGAGAGAGAGAGAGAGAGAGAGAGAGAGAGAGGAGAAAGGGAGGAAGGAAGGAAGGAAAGAAGGAAGGAAGGAAGGAAGGAAGGAAGAGAAAGTATGTAGCATGCTCCAAGTATCTCTCCCCAGCTCCCTTGGTGAGCATACACTGCAGCTCTTCCTGGAGAGGAGCTAGTGCCTCCTTTAGGGGGCCTATTAAGCCTGTTACTGCTTTAAATTGATCATTGAAAGGCAAGGGCCAGTGCTTTGCCTCGGGTCAGACACAGCAGGATCTTGGAAAATGTGTTGAAAATGTCACACACAGTACAGAGTAAAAAGGCAGAGATTCAGCTGATTGTTTCTAGTTTTCATATTTGTTTTGTTTTTGTAATACATTTCACTTCCTCTTCATAATCTTTTCCAGATTATATGTGTATATCTATATAAATGTCTATGTATATGTGAGTATAACTGTGTATAAGACATGTATGTACGGTTAATATATGTGCTTGTACCTGTTTATTATATGTGCATGTGTATGACTCTATGTGCATATATCTGTAAATGTATGTGTATATATTCATAAGTGCATATATTTGTATCCTGCATGTGTGTGTATATGTGTGCATGCATACATCCTGTCTCTCTATGTCTCCATTCCTCTATGCAGCATTGCTGGAAGACAATGGACAAGGTACAGGAGAGTGGAATGAGGTAGAACAGAAAATATTATAGGAGGATAGTCAAAAGAAAGATGCTGATAATTCAGGTGAGAGGGAGAAGGGTGCTGTAGGAGGGGAGTTCTGAGAACTGATAGAATCCAGAGCTCAGGAGAGGAGTTGAATCAGACAGGAGAAGGGCCGAATCATATACTGTGTTAGGAGACCGTAAACAGAGTGGCTCTTTCACTATTTTCAGGGCAATAGCAACTGGGGTGACAGATTCTGAATACTCCCTACTATGGGCTGAATCTCCACTGTGGTTGTATTTGGAGATAAGGCTTTTAGAAGGTAAAGCTAAACAAAGACATAGACTGAGGCCCTAAACCATAGGATTCATGGTTGTATAGACAAAGAGGTAGAATAATCTCTCTCTTTGCCTTTATGTCATGTGAAGACATATATGATGATCATCTGAAAGCCAGGAAGAGGGTTCTTACCAGAAAGTATATCTGCTGGAACCTTTGAGCTTGGACTTCTAGCCTCTCAACAGTTAAAAATAAATTTCTTTTGTTTAAGCTGTACTTTCCAGAAATTTATTATTGAAGTCAGAGCAGACTGAAATTCCCTTGAAAATTCTTTTCCATGCAATCAAACTGTAGAAGAATACCTTCTAAGGCCCAGAGAGTCCTAACTTTGGGGAAAAGCATACCCTGACTTTAAGTGCAGGTTGCAAGAGGCTGGAATAGGCAACACTCTCAGAGGAAGGAGTATGGGAGATCTACTCTCACTCTCCAGGATAAGAAGCTTCATTAGAAGCATCCCTTGTGCTCACCTGCTTTGCCATCCTCCTTTGGGTAATCCCTCCTCATCCCCCCTCCCCCAAGAATGAAACAGACCAACAGAAGGATCTGTTCTGAACACCAAAAGGTTAACATAAAAAGTCATCATTTCTGAATTCCCACATCTGCTACTCAGTCTTCATACTGAAGCTGCTGCAGATTGAGAGTTCAGTCACTGGAGCCAGATGCCTGGGTTAATCACTGGTATTGTGATCTATGACAGTGTGGGGAACAAAAATATGCTACCCCCATGTATGTCTTTTTAGCAAAAGTTTAATTTCACGGGATGAGCACCAGAGGCTGGATAGAGGTTGCCTTCTGTGAAGTACTTTTACTTATAAACTTATAACATACGAGTGTCTCCCTAGAAAATGTAATCTCCTTTTCTCTTTTCAGTAGAAAATGCAGAACATAAGTCTACATACCTATGTTTACTGTGCCTTCCCAAACTGACCATCCTTTCATCCTTCAGAGAGTCCTCTATTTTAGCTGAGCTTTTCAAAGAGGGCATCTGAAACCATGTGGTGAATTATTCAGTCTTGCTAGGTCTCTATAGTGTATGGGATATACACATCCCATATATGCATGATATTATTGGTATATACATATTATTAATATATTAGATATATATTGTCATTAGTTATTTAAGAAATTATGTGATTTCAGGGCTTTAGTTTCATATCCACATATGTGTATGTATAAGTCACGACACTCACCATCAAAATCCTGTGCCCCAATCCCATAACCACCATAGTTCTCACAAAGACTGTTTAGTTACTATTATTTTTGTGCAAGTGTGTTTTAGTTTTCCATATTCTAAATATGAGAAAAACCATCTGGTAGTTGTCTTTCACCTCTTATTTCATTTACAGTAACCACAGGAGTACACATATGTCAGTGACTGGAGGAATACCGTACTGGGTATGGTGATTGTCTTATGTACTTGAATCAGGTTTGAGTGCCTATGCACACAGAATTGCTATGTCGCTGGGAGCAAATCTTTTTTGTGGAGTCTCTCCCTCTCCCTGTGTCTTTATCTATCTGAATAAAAAAAAGTTATCTGGGCTACGGAGCAGTAGCAGCTGAGTTTCTCTCCTCTCCTCTCCTGGGGCAACTAGGAATGCCAAAGGAGACCACCTGGGACTGCAACAAAACAGGACTAGCATGACTTCAGGAACCCACCAAATCACCAGTGAGTGCAAACACGTATGGCTTGTGGACACAGAGGAACCTAGGAGAGATTAAGTGGCTGGTAACAGTCCAGCAGTTTACCATTTGAGACACCACCTTCCATCTGTTTCACCAACAAAATGATGGCTGAGGGGAAGAGAGGACTCGCCAAATACAACTGTGACTCTCCATTGCTACTGTTCTCAGAATATGGAGCAGTGGGGGGGGGGCGGGGAGGGTGGCCCTGTGCTGACACCAGGGGACAGAAAACTAACCAGGAAACACAGGAGAAGATCTATACCTCAGTGGCCTAGTAGTGGGGCTGTGAGAGTCTCTTTAAATAACCACTGGATTATCTCTGCCCCACCCTGCTTTATCTCTTGGTCAGGAGTCAGTGATTAAGCTAAGAAGCTTACTTATAGTTTAAAAGCCCTCAGGCTCCCATAGTCTATAGGGAAGAAAAAGAACAAAAGAGGCTTTTATGCCACCATGCTCCAATGTGGAGATAAAAATAATATTGAAACAACTGTCAATTTCCACAAATGTGAATGCTTTAATTACCTTACTTAGACACAAGACAATCCAGGCAAGAGTGATCAGTAATTTGAAAAGTACTGAGAGAGGGAACTCATAACATACTATATAGAATGGTTAAACCAACAAGAAGAAATATTGGAGAAATGAACCAGGACAAGAGTCCAGCTAAAAGACCCCCAAAAGGTGAAGTACAAAATAATGAGGTCAACATCCAAACACTAGTTATGGAAATAATCACAGGAGTGAGTAAAGAGTTTGAAAAATTGACATCAGAAATGCAGAAACAAAAAATGAGACTCTGGAAGAAAACACTAATTATCTCAAGGTTATTAGAGAGCTGAAAGCTGAAATATCTGAGCTAAGAACACAACTAGCTGAACAAGCTAAAACAGTATCAGAACAGGGTAACAAAATAGATGAACTCCAGAAAACAGTAGAGGGGAAAGAGAACAGAATCAATGAGGCTGAAAACAGAATTAGCAAGATTGAGGATGAATTAGAGACAACTAAAAAAGAAGTAAGAGACCTCAAAAGCAGATTAATAAATACTGAAAACAACAACAGAGACCTATGGAATGACTTCAAAAGAAATAATATATGAATTATTGACTTATCAGAGGAAGAAAGAGAGGGAGGGGAAGAAAGCATTCCTCAGGACATAATAGTTGAAAACTTCTCTAGTCTAGACAACATCAAAGACATAAATGTTCAAGAAGCCCAGAGGGTCCCAAATAGAATTAACCTAGACATAAAACACATCATATTAAGAATGGAAAGAAATAAGGATAAAGAAAGGATCCTGAAGGCTGCAAGAGAAAAACAAAGAGTCACATACAGAGAAAAACCCATAAGATTAGCAGCAGACTTATCTACACAAACACTACAGGCCAGAAGAGAATGGCAAGATATCTATCAAGTGCTTAATGAGAAAGGCTTTCAACCAAGACTACTGTATCCTGCTAGACTGTAATTCAGACTAGATGGAGGCATAAAACCTTCTCAGACAGGCAACAGTTGAAAGCATCAACTATCACCAAGCCTGCCCTGAAACAAGTTCTGAAAGATCTCCTATAAATAGTACAGCCACCATAAATATGCCATCTACCAGAACATTCTAAAAATCTATAAGAATGGCATTAAAATGTCTTCAATTTTTGATATTAATAAATGTCAATGGCCTGAATTCACCTATTAAAAGGCACAGAGTAGGAAGATGAATCAGAAAACACAACCTGGAATTTGGGAAATAGCACAGGGGGTTAAGCACAGGTGGCACAAAGCACAACAACCATAAGGATCCTGGTTCAAGCCCCAGGCTCCCCACCTACAGGGGAGTTGCTTCACAGGTGGTGAAGCAGGTCTGCAGGTGTCTATCTTTCTCTCCCCCTCCTGTCTCCACTTCTCTCTGTCCTATCCAACAACTACAACATCAATAACAACAATAATAATAAATACAACAATAAAACAAGGCAAAAAAGGGAATAAATAAATATTTTTAAAAAATAAAAAAAGAAAACACAACCAAACAATATGCTATCTACAAGAAACCCACCTAACTCAACAAGACAAACACAGACTCATAGTGAAAGGATGGAAAACTAGCATACAAGCCAATGACCCACAAAAAGGGCAGGAACAGCTATTCTCATATATGACATGACAGACTTTAAAATAAATACATTTTAGAAAGATAAGGATAGATATTATTTAATGCTCAGAGGATCAGACAATTAAGAGGACTTAACAATTATTAACATCTATGCACCCAATGAGAATCCATATAAGTACATCAAATATCTACTGAAAGAGCTACAGCAATATATTAACAGCAACACAGTCATAGTACGGGACTTCAACACCCCACTCTCAACTTGACAGATCATACAGGCAGAAAATCAATAAAGACATGAGGGAGCTAAATGAGGAGAGAGATAAACTAGAACTGTTGGACATTTTCAGAGTCATTCACCCCAAGAAACTAGAACACACATTCTACTCAAGTCCATATGGGTCATTCTCAAGGATAGAGCATATATTAGGCTATAAAGATAGCATCAGCAAATTCAAGAGCATTGAATTCATCCCAGCATCTTCTCAGACCACAGTGGAATTAAGCTAACACTTAACAGTCAACAAAAGATTAGTAATAGTACCAAAATGTGGAAGCTCAACAGTACACTCCTTAACAACTTCTGTGTCAAAGAGGAAACCAAGGATGAAATCAAAATGTTTCGAGAGTTCAATGAAAATGAAGACACAAGCTATCAAAATATTTGGGACACAGCTAAGGCAGTACTGAGAGGGAAGCTCATAGCCATACAAGCACACATTAGGAGACAAGAAAAAGCACAAATAAACAGCCTGATTGCACATCTTAAAGACCTAGAAGAAGAACAAAGGAACCCTCAAGCAACCAGACAGACAGAAATCACTAAAATTAGGGAAGAAATAAATAACATTGAAAATAAGAAAACCCTACAAAAGATCAATGAAAGTGCTGGGAAATTGTGCAGATGCAGTCACATCCACCATGTTGTGCCCTCAGGGCACTGTCATTTCCCTGCGATAGTTGGAGTGCTTTGGTTACTCTTCCCCCTTCCCATTCTCACGAGATCTATTCCAATAAAAGCCCTTCTTCTTTCTCACCTCATTCTCTTGCCCGCCTTTCACTTGGGTGATTAGTCGCAGGGAAGGTTGCTGCATGAGGCAAGCTGCTTCTCTCTCACCTAACTCTGAGGTACCAGCACAAATAAAGGATCAAGTTCCCTTTCTGCTCCAAACCTCCTTTTTCTGCATCCCACCACCGCCGCAAGTGACATTAAAGTAAATGTTGGTTCTTCAAATGAGTGAATAAAATTGACAAACCTTTAGCCAGACTCACAAAACAAAAAAGGGAGAAGACCCATATAAATCGAATCATAAATGAAAGAGGAGAGATCACCACAGACAGCGCAGAAAAAAAGCAATCGGGAGTCATGAAACTTACATGTGTGAGATCCTAGCTTCTCAAACTAGATACACACATAAAGTTATTACTACATTTATCTTCTTATCAATTTGATACTTGTCTGATTTTCTGCTTAGCCTCTGAAGAATGCAGCAGAGTATGGGATAATTCTTTGTGTGAGTGTGTCCTGACTACAGGTTACTTATTTTTTTCTGGGCTTTCATTCCCTTAATTATAACAACAGAATAGCCAAAACTCAATGTTGACTCTAATTATTTGGCTTCCCATCCTCTTTCCTCACCTTCACCAATATAGGACCCTTGGCAGCGGCCTGACTAGACATATGGTCAATTTAGGCCTAGGCACTTGCTCCTAAAGGAGACGACTTTTCATGGAAAATAAAATGAAAGCAAGTGGAGTCAGAGGAGTCAGAACTGAAGGGGCTAATTCCTGTCTTCTGCTTTCTCCATGAAGTGAAACAAGGTCAACTACAGATGGAAAGTATATAGGAGGGGTTGTGGGAGTTTGTGCAGGATGGAGAAGGAATGAATTAAATCTCAGAGAGAGTGGGGGAAAGTGAACCTTCTAGAGAAGCCTAGTAAGTTTGATGAGCAATATAAAGGGCCAATTTGAGCCTTGCGATCATGAATTTAAAGTGAAAACAGAGGCTTGATTGTGTGAATTTCTTTCAACCTCCAGCACCCTAGCTGCCAGCAGGGGGAAGGCATCAAGTTGCTTTCTGATAGATCATCCTCCTTTGCAAGGGTATGTGGTCACTACACTAAAATTTTTCATATACAGTGATCATGCCATTTTTTTCATAACACATTATATTAATGATGAAAGGAAATGTATTGTAGTTTTCTCACCTTGTTGCAGCTTCATTTTCATTTTCTTATCCCTCTCCCCCGAGACTACATGTGCAAATTGCCAGTTTATGATAATTTAATTTGTGGAATGCTTAGAATAAAGGACTCATTTTCTTAGTTTATGTGGCTTTGGCTTCTTTATTTTGTTTTCATTATCCCGCCAGGGTCCTAACTTCTGCCAAAACAACAAAGGCACAAGGTGATAATGCAGGCTTATAGTTATAGAATACTTACTAGGTGCTAGGCTCTGTGCTAAGCACTTTACATATCTGAACATGCTCATTTTTCACAGTGAACCCATCATGCATAGAGAGTTGAAGAAACCTGTATAGCACACAGAAAGTATGTATCAGCTCTGAGATTCGACCCAGTTCATGTCCTGTACTTCTATGCTTCTCCAATGTACCCTTGACAATAAGTCAAACATTTCTCTCTTAAAACATTTATTTTTTTAGAATTGGATGTTGGTGTACCTGATTTAAGCACGTTACCATGTGCAAAGATTTGGGTTTATGTCACTGCTCCCCACCTATAGGGACAAGTTTCATTAAGCAGTGAAGCAAATACTACAGGTATCTCTCTGTCTCCTTATCTATCTCCCCTCCTCCTATCTTAACTTCCCTCTGTCCTATCGAATAAAGAAAGGAGAAAAAAAAAAAGGAAAAAGAGGCTACCAGTAGGAGTGGTGGATTCATTGTGTAGGCATGGAGCCCCAAAGATAACATTGATGGCAATTAAGAGAAAAGAAAAATCAACAACAATAACAAAAAAAAAAAACCCATTTATTTTCTCAGAAGATCTATACTAGATCTTTCCTATCTGTAATGGTGCCATCTCCTTACCTTTCTAAGCCATTGTATTTACTCCCTTACCCCATATGCCATTAAAGGGAAAGATTGCCTAGTTCATCTATGTAGTCACCCAATCAGTGCTTATGAAAACAGCTCCTCTGCTTCAGCACCAATGACATAAAGATGACCAGCACTTTCCTGGCACCCCTAGAATGCCTTGAAGTTTGGATCAAATAAAAAGAGGAAGTACATTAAGAGGCATAGGTCAGAACCCAAAGAATCAGGATCCTATGACAAACAAATTACTGACAAACTAGATCAGTGATGCTGAATTTATTTCAGCCTCAGTGGGAGCATGCTAGTCTTTGAGCAAATGCAACTCACCTGGCTGTGCTGGAGAAGTACTCTGGCAACAACATGCACAGAACTCTAGGCATTGTGCTTTTGAATTTTTTTTCTACCAGGGTTATCACTGGTGTTCAATGCCTGCCCAATGAATCTCAGTAGCCAGTTTTTCCTTTCTTTTCTCTTTCAAAGTATTTTTTATTTGCTATTAATAGTTTGTTACAAAATTACAGTTATAGTTCCACACAACACCCACCACCAAAGTTCAGTATTCCTACCCTTCCACCTCCCAAATATAACCACCATAGTTTTCATAAGTTTTACAAACAGTTTTCTTTGCTTCTGTTTTGTTTGGATTTTTTTCCTCTTTTGGCAAGCTCATGTAAATCAGATTTCTAGATTCCACATATAAATGAAACCATCTGGTAGTTGCCTTTAACATCTTTACTTATTTCACTAAGCAGAATCACTTCTAGTTCTATCCATTTTTGCCCCAAAGGACAAAACATCATCTTTTTGATCATATAGTAATATTCCATGGAATATATATATCCTGTAACTTTTTTTTTAAAAAGATTTTTAAAATATTTATTTATTCCCTTTTGTTGCCCTTGTTTTATTGTAGTTATTGTTGTTGTTATTGATGTCGTTGTTGTTGTATAGGACAGAGAGAAATGGAGAGAGAATGAGAAGACAGAGAGGGAAAGAGAAAGATAGAAACCTGCAGACTTGCTTCACCGCTTGTGAAGCTACTCCCCTGCAGGTGGGGAGTCAGGGGCTCGAACCGGGATCCTTATTCTGGTCCTTGCGCTTTGCGCCACCTGCGTTTAACCTGCTGCACTACCGCCAGGCTCCCTATCCCATAATTTCTTTAGTCAGTCATCTGTTGATCAGCATTTAGGCTGGTTATACTCTTTGGCTACTGTGAATAATGTTTTTGAGTGTTCACTGGGTAAATGCCTAAGAGTGGTACTGTTGGGTCATAAGGTATTTCCATTTTTAAAAAGTATTTTATTTATTTATTAATTAGAAAGATACGTGGATAGAGAGGAAGAACTAGACACCAGTCTGGTAAATGTGCTGCCAGGGATTGAACTGGAGACTTCATGCTTGAGAGTCCAATGCCTTATCCACTGTGCCACTCCCAGACCATGGAACTTCCATTTTTATCTATTTCCTCTTTTTTTTTTTTATAGGACAGAGAGAGACTGAGAGGGAAGGGAGAGAGAGAGAGAGAGAGAAAGAGAGAGAGAGAGAACTGCAGCACTGCTTGTGAAGCTTCCCCCCTGCAGATGAGGAACAAGGTCTTAAACCCAAGTCCTTATGCATAGTGTGTAACCAGATGTGCCACCACCACCCATCCCCTTCACACAGGAGTTTCCTGAATGCACTGAGAATGTGGAATGTTGAGAACTAAAGGTGATGCTCTGAACTCACTTTTACTAACTTTATTTTGTTTCTTTGACCAAGTGGGACATGATCAGAGTTCCACAAATCAACTGGATTTGGTCACATCTTGGGTGTGTTTCTTGTCACAGACAGTTTGATAGTGGGCCAAACAAATGGAGACAAGGCTAAAGCCTCTCACACATTGGATCCATTCTTGACTGAGCCATTTACTGTGGCTGTGCAGCCCCCAAGAAGCACACACTTAAGCTTTCTAAATTGCAGTTTTCTATTTTATGACATGGAGAAAACAATACTCCCCCTTGTAAGAATTTTGTGAGAATTAGCAATTCTCACAAAATTGTTTGCAAACTTGTTTGCAAGTTTCCTAGTATAATAAGCATTTTAACCAAGCAGTCATCTCTATTTATTATTACACAGAGTTAAATGTGACAAGTGAAACTCTGACAGAAAAACATTCTTTAAAGTATCCTTTACTGCTTGATTAGTACACATCTACCTCTCGAACTGATACATCACCTAGCAAATGTTCAGAGAGGGTAAAAATACCATATAAATGTAATTTGAATTTAACTGCTATTTTAGAAGGCTATCTCTATATTCTACTTAAGAAGTTATGGGTAGGGGATAGATAGCATGGTGGTTATGCAAAGAGACTCTTATGCCTGAGGCTCCAAAGTCCCAGGTTCAACCCCCCTTACAACCATAAATTGGAGCTGAGCAATGCTCTGGTAAAAAAAAAAATTACATGACCAGGCTAGGGATAGATAGCATAATGATTATGCAAAGAGTCTGTCATGCTCCAAAGTCCTAGGTTCACTGTGCAGTGCTCTGGTAAAAAGAAAAAGGAAGGAAAGAGAGAGAGAGAGAGAGAGAGAGAGAGAGAGAGAGAGAGAGAGAATGAGAGGAGAGAGAGAGAGACAGAGAGAGAGAGAGAGGAGGTCAGTGGTGGCACAGCTGGTTGAGCACACATCACAATGCACAAGGACCTGGGTTTGAGCCTCTGGTTCCCACCTGCAGGTGGAAAGCTTTGCAAATGGTGAAGCAGTGTTGCAGCATCTCTCTGTCTTTCTCTCCCTCTCTATCACCTCTTCCCTCTTGAATTCTGGCTGTCTCTATCTGATAAATAAAAATAAATTAAATTTTTTTTTTTAAAAAAAGAAAGACTGGAGGGAGGAAAGGAGAGAGGGAGAAGGAAAGAGAGAGAGAAAGAAAGGATGGAAGGAAGGAAGAAAGAGTGGGGGGCACTTTGAGAGTTGAAGCAGGTCTGCAAGTGTCTATCTTTCACTCTCCCCCTCTCTTTTCAACTTCTTTTTGTCCTGTCAAATAAAATAGAAAGGGAAAAAAAAAAAGGAAAAAATGGCCACTGAGAGCAATAAATTCACTGTGCAGGCACTGAGCTCCAGGCTAACGGACCACAAAAAAGGGCAGGAAGAGCCATTCTCATCTCAGACATGATAGATTTTAAATTAAATAAAGTAATAAAAGATAGGCAAGGACATTACATAAAGATTAGAGGATCAATCAGCCAAGAAGACTTAACAATTATTAACATCTATGCACCCAACGAGGGACCATCTAAATACATTAAGCATCAACTGAAAGAATTTCAAAAATACATCAATAGTAATACAATAATAGTGGGAGACTTCAATACCCCACTCTCACACTTAGACAGATCAACAAAGCAGAGAACCAATAAAGATACAAGAGAATTGAATGTAGAGATCTACACACTAGACCTCTTGGACATTTTCAGACTCCTCCACCCCAAAAAACTGGAATACACCTTCTTTTCAAATCCACATAACACATACTCAAGGATAGACCACATGTTAGGCCACAAAAACAGCATCAATAAATTCAAGAGCATTGAAATCATCCCAAGTATCTTTTCAGACCACAGTGGAGTAAAACTAACATTTAACAATAAACGGAAAATTATTAAAAGACACAAAATTTGGAAACTAAACAACATGCTCCTTAAGAACCACTGAGTCAGAGACTCACTCAAGCAGGAAATTCAAATGTTCCTGGAAACTAATGAAAATGAAGACACAACCTATCAAAATATTTGGGACACAGCTAAAGCAGTACTGAGAGGGAAACTTATAGCCATACAATCACATATTAAACACCAAGAAGAAGCTCAAATGAACGACCTTACTGCACACCTCAAGGACTTAGAGGAAGAGGAACAAAGGAACCCTAAAGCAACCAGAAGGACAGAAATCACTAAAGTTAGAGCAGAAATAAACAACATCGAAAATAAAAGAACCATACAAAAGATCAATGAAGCCAAATGTTGGTTCTTTGAAAGATTAAACAAAATTGACAAACCCCTAGCCAGACTCACCAAACAAAAAAGAGAGAAAACTCAAATTAATAGAATTGTAAACGATGCAGGAGATATCACAACTGACACCACAGAAATCCAGAGAATCCTGCGAAACTTCTATAAAGAACTATATGCCACCAAGCTAGAGAATCTGGAAGAAATGGAACAATTCCTAGAAACCTATGCACTTCCAAAACTGAACCAAGAAGAACTACAAAATCTAAATGCACCAATCACAGACAAAGAAATTGAAACCGTTATTAAGAATCTCCCCAACAACAAAAGTCCTGGACCAGATGGCTTCACAAACGAATTCTACAAAACTTTCAGGAAACAGTTAATACCCATACTTCTTAAGCTATTCCATAAGATTGAAGAAACAGGAATACTCCCTTCCACCTTCTATAAAGCCAACATCACCCTGATACCAAAAGCTGATAGGGACAGAACAAAAAAGGAAAACTACAGACCAATATCTCTGATGAACATAGATGCCAAAATATTAAACAAGATCTTGGCAAACCGGATACAGCAACACATCAAAAAGATTGTTCATCATGACCAAGTGGGATTCATCCCAGGAATGCAAGGCTGGTTCACCATCCGTAAGTCAATCAATGTCATTCACCACATCAATAAAAGCAAAGCCAAAAACCACATGATTATCTCAATAGATGCAGAGAAAGCCTTTGACAAAATCCAACACCCGTTCATGCTCAAAACTCTACAAAAAATGGGAATAGATGGGAAATTCCTCAAGATAGTGGAGTCTATATATAGCAAACCTACAGCCAACATCATACTCAATGGACAGAAGCTGAAAGCATTCCCCCTCAGATCGGGGACTAGACAGGACTGTCCACTGTCACCGTTACTCTTCAACATAGTATTGGAAGTTCTTACCATAGCAATCAGGCAAGAGAAAGAAATCAAAGGAATACAGATTGGAAGGGAAGAAGTCAAGCTCTCACTATTTGCAGATGATATGATAGTATATATAGAAAGACCTAAAGAATCCAGTAGAAAATTACTGGAAGTTATTAGGCAATATAGCAAGGTATCAGGCTACAAAAGCAATGTACAAAAATCAGTGGCATTTCTTTATGCAAACACTAAATATGAAGAAGAAGACATCCAGAAATCACTCCCATTTACTGTTTCAGCAAAATTAATCAAATACCTAGGAATAAAGTTGACCAAAGAAGTGAAAAACTTGTATGCTGAAAACTAGGAGTCGCTACTCAAGGAAATTGAAACTGATACCAAGAAATGGAAAGATATCCCATGCTCATGGATTGGAAGAATAAATATCATCAAAATGAATATTCTCCCCAGAGCCATATACAAATTTAATGCAATACCCATCAAAGTTCCACCGAGCTTCTTTAAGCGAATAGAACAAACACTACAATCATTTATCTGGAACCTGAAAACACCTAGAATTGCCAAAACCATCTTGAGGAAAAGAAACAGAAATGGAGGCATCACACTCCCAGACCTTAAACTATATTATAAAACCATCATCATCAAAACAGCATGGTACTTGAACAAAAATAGGCACACAGACCAGTGGAACAGAATTGAAAGCCCAGAAGCAAATCCCAACACCTATGGGCATATAATCTTTGATAAGGGGGCCCAAAGGATTAAATGGAAAAAGGAGGCTCTCTTCAATAAATGGTGTTGGGAAAACTGGGTTGAAACATGCAGAAGAATGAAATTGAACCACTTTATCTCACCAGAAACAAAAATCAACTACAAATGGTTCAAAGACCTAGATGTCAGACCAGAAACAATCAAATACTTAGAGGAAAACATTGGTAAAACACTTTCCCACATACACCTCAAGGACATCTTTGATGACTCAAACCCAATTGCAAGGAAGACTAAAGCAGAAACAAACCAATGGGACTACATCAAATTGAAAAGCTTCTGCACATACAAAGAAACTATTAAACAAACAGAGAGATCCCAAACAGAATGGGAGAAGATTTTCACATGCCAGACATCAGACAAGAAACTAATCACCAGAATATATAAAGAGCTCAGCAAACTTAGCACCAAAAAAGCAAATGACCCCATCCAAAAATGGGCAGAGAATATGAACAAAACATTCACCTCAGAGGAGATCCAAAAGGCTAACAAACATATGAAAAACTGCTCTAGGTCACTGATTGTCAGAGAAATGCAAATTAAGACAACACTAAGATACCACCTCACTCCTGTAAGAATGGCATACATCAAAAAGGACAGCAGCAACAAATGCTAGAGTGGCTGTGGGGACAGAGGAACCCTTTTACATTGCTGGTGGGAATGTAAATTGGTACAGCCTCTGTGGAGAGCAGTCTGGAAAACTCTCAGAAGGCTAGACATGGACCTTCCATATGATCCAGTAATTCCTCTCCTGGGGTTATACCCCAAGGACTCCATAACACCCAACCAAAAGAGGTGTGTACTCCTGTGTTCAAAGCAGCACAATTCATAATAGCTAAAACCTGGAAGCAACCCAGGTGCCCAACAACAGGTGAGTGGCTGAGAAAGCTGTGGTATATATACACAATGGAATACTATGCAGCTATTAAGAACAATGAACCCACCTTCTCTGACCCATCTTGGACAGAGCTAGAAGGAATTATGTTAAGTGAACTAAGTCAGAAAGATAAAGAAGAGTATGGGATGATCCCACTCATCAACAGAAGTTGACTAAGAAGATCTGAAAGGGAAACTAAAAGCAGGACCTGATCAAATTGTAAGTAGGGCACCAAAGTAAAAACCCAGTGGTGAGGGGTAGACATGCAGCTTCCTGGGCCAGTGGTGGGTGGGGGTGGGCGGGAGGGATGGGTCACAGTCTTTTGGTGGTGGGAATGGTGTTTATGTACACTCCTAGCAAAATGTAGACATATAAATCAGTAGTTAATTAATATGAGAGGGGGAAAATCAATTGTATGTCTCAAAGTTTTTCAAAACACAAACTGAATCCTTTTAATATATAGGCTGTGTATTTGATATGCGGACTGTCTCAAAAGCCTAGACCAAGTAGATTAGAAGCATCCAATAGCACAGCTATATACAAGATACTGGATACTGTACAGCAAACTATACAGCAAACTCTTACAAAAGGACTTTTCAAAGTTAACCCAATTACCAAATAATGTGATGATAACATTAACTATCGATTGTCTTTTTGAACCCTAAGACAGCAGGAACCTCATATCTCCACTATAGAGCCCCTACTTCCCCCAGTCCTGGAACCCTTGGATAGGGCCCACTTTCCCGTATGCATCTCCCAATTCAAACCAAATAATATTGCATCCGCCGATCACAACCTAACCAATGCAACGATTGCCACCTCAACATGCTTCACCTCAGACTGTGTCCAGAGACTTCACGTGTGGAATGACAACCCTTCAGCTTCATTACTCGGGTGAGACCTTTCTTTTATAGTACACTCTAATTTCATCTCAGGTGGTTCACTTTCTAACAAAGTCCCATAACCTAGATATACACCAGTTTCTGTGAGGGAGAGCTTATGTTCACACGTACCCATAAACTACTGCAAAATATATACCTGAAAGCAGTAGTACACTAGAGTTTGCAGTGAGTACCTCCCTAACACTTCCTCTCCACTATTCCAAGCTTGGGATCCATGATTGCTCAACAAATTGTTTGGCTTCGTATGTTAACTCTCTTTTCAATCACCAGGCTCCAGATGCCACCAGGATCTGGCCAGGCTTCCCTGGATTGAAGACCCCACCAATGTGTCCTGGAGCTCAGCTTCCCCAGAGACACACCTTACTAGGGAAAGAGAGAGGCAGACTGGGAGTATGGACCAACCAGTCAACGTCCATGTTCAGCGGGGAAGCAACTACAGAAGCCAGACCTTCTACCTTCTGCAATCCTCAACGACCTTGGGTCCATGCTCCCAGAGGGCTAGAGAATGGGAAAGCTATCATGGGAGGGGGTGGGGTATGGAGATTGGGTGGCGGGAATTGTGTGGAGTTGTACCCCTCCTACCTTATGTTTTTGTTCATTAATCCTTTCTTAAATAAAAAATTTAAAAAAAAGGTTAGGGTGAGAGAAAGAAAGAAAGAAGGAAGAAATTGCATGAATTTTAACTTGTGATGGACATTTCATATATATATATATATTTCCAGAAAGGTGAAGGAAATAATTATTGATTGCTTCTACCTAGCATGCATTGCACCAAATGGTTTTTCATACATTTAAATACCACAAACACTCTGAAGCTTGGTGATATCTTTATTCATATTTTAAAGATAAAGAAATAAGGCTCAGAGAAGTTGAGTCACATTTTCAAGGCCACAGTGAAAGTGGGTCTCAATTAGTCTGTCTTCAGGCCCTTTATTATCTACTCTGTACAGTCTCTTAAAGACATATTTCTGTCATGGTTTTTCAGTTATGAATAAGGACCAATTCAGAACATTGAAGTAATTTGTTCAAGGACACAAAGCTGTTGAAAAGAAGACCCAAGACTAAATCTCAGCACTCCTGATGTTCAGTCCAATTTTCCTCCTCCCCCTTGAACCTATCACTGCATGAAATACTAGAACTGTTAAGAACACACAGGCTGTTAAGTTTCTCATAAAAGAATGAAGTTACAAATATGGAAAAAGGAAGTCTAGAATGGTGTTGGACTACACTTAAATGTGTAATATAGAAATAAGATATTAAGTTTGAGCCTAGATCCCAACACACTGAAGAAAACTTTGGTGGTGTGGTCTCTTTCACTCTCTACTTATATCTATCTATCTATATATATAGATATACTCTTTATACATGAACACATTACTAGTGCTTTTCAACAAAAGGGTCATTTTTTAAGCAATAATGAGCATGCCTTACTCCAGATCTTGGTTTCTAAACAGGGCTTCTTAGATAACTAGTTAAAGTCAAGGTTGAAGCAAGGAAAAGTACAAAATAAGCCAGAAGAATCATATTGTGCTAGTTACCAAGAAAGTGCTTTAACATGATGGAAGCAAGTAAAATAGCACAGGTAGGTTGAAGGGGCTCACAACAGACATACTGGAGAAAAGCCAACTATCAGAATAATTAATAACTGCAACAACTTTAACTCCACTGGATGAAATAGAAACCAAGTTCAGGCTGTTATTGATAAATCAACAAATGACTTGGAAATTGATAAGGACCATAATATTTATACAGCTTCAAAATATGGCTCCACACACACAAAAAAAACTTAATTATGGAGGGTAAAAACAGTAACAGCATTGATATCTGGCTGACACCACTGTAATTAATGAAAAGAACCCAGATTTTTGTGCACTGCAATGTGTGGTCTTAAACAGGTGTGCTATCATGTAGCCCTTAGGACAGATATTTTGTAACTGGCCCTTATTTGAGGTGTCTGATGGTCAGAGTACCTCACGATCATATTCAGACTTTGCAGTGTTAGCAGAAATATCACAAATGGCTCTGGATTCTTTTCATTGTATGCTATCAGCAATCAGAAGATTACAATTTGTCACTTTTCTGATGACTTCCATTTTGGATACTTAATTACAGAATCATTGGGTCTCATCTGCAGAGGGGAAGCTTAAGAGTGGTGAAGTGGTATTGCAGGTATCTCTCTCTCCCTCTGTACTTCCCTTCACCTTCCCCTCTCAATTTTTCTCTGTCTCTATCCAATAAATAAACAAATGTTTAAAAATAAAACAAAGATATGTCCTGTAATCTTCAAAAGTGTCAAGGTTATAAAAGTTAACACAGTGCCGAGAAACTTCCAGATTACAGTGGACCAATTAGACGTGACAAGTAAATGCAATACATGATTTTGAGCTGTAGCCTTTTTGCTTTAAAGGGTGAATTGCAAAACTTGAACGAGGTGTGAGGATTAGGTGGAGGCGATGTTTAGAATGCTAAATTCATGACCTAGGTGGTTGTACTGTGGTAATGGAGGAAAATGCATGATTTGTGAGAATTATGTGTTAATATACTTCCAGGTGAAGATGTATCAGGTGAAAAAGATACTTTCAGATAGCTCGGGGAGTAAGATATTTATTTTGTTCTTAAATTATTTTAAATTTCGATAATTTTTCAAAATAAAATGTTATCTCCTCAACAATAAAAACCTCAAAACCAGAACAATAAGAAGGAAAGTGATAAAGAAAAAAAAAAGAAGGAAAGTGATTGCTCCATACAGTAGTGTTAGGTGGTTTAAACACACAGGCTCTGGTTTGAATTCTAACTTTGCCACATAGTAGCTACATGAAGTCAAGTCTAAGGTACTGATACTTATGCCTTACCTTCTTAGTCTATAAAATGAGGATAACAAAAGCCCCAACATTAGGTCCTTATGAATTTAAATGTAATTGGCATCCATTAAGTGCACAATAGCTTATGTTCTCTATTCAGTGCACATTACTATTGGCTGTTTTTATTACATGGTAGGTAACAATATGATTCTCTCTGTGTATTTCAGGGAGGAAAACCCAGTGTAATCCTCCCAAGTCATTCAGCTAGAAAAATGAGCTATATTACCAGTTCTATAATTCAGGAAAACGACTGTAGATTTCAGAGACTGGGAAAGTCTAAAATAAAACAGATACAGAGACTGGAAGGTAGCTCAGCAGGCAAAGTGTACTCCCTGCATACATAAGATCCTAACTTCATCCCCAGCACTGCATATGCTATGGGAGTGTTCTTCATTCTCTCTTTCTCTCAAGAAATAAATCTTTTAAGATAAAATAACATGGCTATGTTTATTAATTTGGAACCTATATTTAATTTTAATGTGAGATGCAAGAGATTAGATTTTTTTGTTTTTTTATTACCACACAATTATTATATCAGATCAACATATTGTGTTGGGATAATCCAGACATTTGTATGTAGTAAAAGTTATCACATTGCCAAGATGTTTCTTAAGCAATTAAAAAATACATGTATATATGGATGGCCTATTACAAAGGATTAAAGTACCTACCAAAATGAGTGGCTAACTTAGTTAGAATATTTGTAATTAAAATCTTTACCTAGAAATAATGTTCTGGTTGGAAAGGAAATATAGATAGCACTTTGATATTGACTCTTAATTTATTCCTTTTCTGCCCTCTGGATGCTTGGTATCAAGCTGCAATAACGTAACATACAGAGTTGAGTTGAGGTTGGAGGTGGGGAGAAAAACTTCTCTATTGCAAGCTATCTTTTAATGCTGTGTTATTTATCTGGTGTATCTCCCCCTAATTCAGTTTAAAGAACCCTGAGTTCTTCTCTAGTCAGCTGGGTTGACATGAGAGCAGATGGTCTCTGCCAAACTCCTTTTTCTCTCTCATTTGGCAGTCTTTTAAAATGTTAGTTTAAGACACTTTAGAGGTTCACAATGATTGTTGCTAACATGACAAAATGAGCTCCACCCCATCTCATAGAAAGAATGAAAACCTCTAGCTGAGGTTGAACCCTCAATTTGACTTCAGGATACTCATTTGGATATGCCCACTTCAAAGTAAGGAGCCACAGTGACTTTTTTTTTCTTTGATAGTTTTTAAAAAAGAGAATTTTTGATGCACCTTCAAGATTCCATTTATATGAGTGACATAATGGTGTCAGTTCTTTGAAGAAAGAAAGAAGAACAGGCAGCCACTGGTATTATATTGTTAAGTGCCCAAGAATCAATTACATCCTTGCTGAGACAAGAGGCAATTTTCCCATTTAAACTTCACAGATGTACGAACTGGGAAATTATTGCTGGGTTGTTGCTTCTTTTATTATAATTAACAATTAAAAAACACACGTTATAATGTAATTAGCAGTTTACTGGCTCATACTGACTCAGGTCGTAGCAGAGACTTTACTTTCAAGGATATTAACTACTAAAGACGTATTTTAATCAACCCTTTTATATTCAATCACTAGTGTGGAACCGCTTTGGCCCCTGACAATTAAGTCACTGGAAATTTCCAAAGTGATCCAGGCCTATAAGCAACATCTTGTGGAAACCTATCACTTTCCTTTCTTAAAATACCCAGCTGAGAGTTCATTGATTCTCCATTTCTGGAAAATGTAACAGCAATTTCTTTAACTTTCTCCCTTCCTTTTGCTCTTGTTCAGTCCTAAATAAGTCTTTTTTTATCTCTTTGTAGACTCATATTCAATATTTTTCAAACACAGACATGCCACATTTATGAGAAACTATTGATTTTTACATACGGTAAATGAGTCACTTTTTGATCATTCTAGTGGACCCACTATTGGAAGGAAGCTAATAGTTAGGTAATAGGCAATACTATGCTGGAGAAAGGTGCTGAAAATGGAATATAAGTGTAATGATAGATGCATGTCAGTATCAAAGCTAGCACTTTTAGGGTATTTATTATATGGCAGGAGCTGCTTTAAGCACTGTATATGCTCCCCACATATTAAGTCAATAGTCTGCAATAACCTTCTGAGGTAGCTTATGTTATAATTCCATTTACAAAAGCAAAAGGGAGTTACTAGGTGCCTAAGCTATGAGGTCATAGCTACAGAAAGTTGCATGTGGCAGAGGTGGGATTCAAGCCCAGGCAGGAGGGCCCAGAGCCCATGCTTACAGCACCATGGTCTCCTAGAATATGCAAAATATTGTGGCTCTTAAGGCAAAGTCATCTCGATGTTTGTTTTTCTATTCATGAAAATGAAGCAAACGAGGGTTGAAAAATCAATTTCCCCACACCCTTGCTCCACAATCAGCACTGATGAGATACTCGGGGAAGGTTCCATTTGCTAACTCTGTGTCAAGTTAACACGCAGAGTGGGTTAAATGCCCTGATTATATCCATAGGCATGGTGGAAAACACATGTGTGAGGGTCGGTCAGTGGCACACCTGATTAGGAAGTGCAAGGACCTACGAAAGTATAAGTCTGTGAGCCCCTGCTCCCTACCTGCAAGGGGTCTGCTTCACAACTAGTGAAGCAAGTCTGCAGATGTCTATCTTTCTCACCCTATCTCTCCTCCCCTCTCAATTTCTCTCTGTCCTATCCAATAAAATGGGGTGGGGAGCCTCCAGGAGCAGTGGATTCCTAGTGCAGGCACTGAGCCCCAGCAATAATTCAGGAGGCAAAAAAAAAAAAAAAAAAAAGAGAGAGTAAGAAAGAAGACATATATTCTTGTATTGCTCCTATTTTCTCAGCCTTTATCTCAGCTTGACAAACTGCCATATTTTGATATAATTATATTTTTAGGCAACTCTGTAGCTACTTAAAACTATTTTTAGGGCATCTCCTGGAAAACAACAAATGGTCTCCTACATCTTAAACACTTTTTGCTGTTGCCTATCCTTTTATAAAATAAGGACTGAGGCAATTTACAAGAGGAGGCCTAGTCACTGACAGAGTGGTGTGGGCAGAAAAATCATGGATTCAGAAAATGTACAGATGTGCAGAGTTCCTATAACTAAGTCCAGAATCCCTGTTTAAGTGAGCAAAGCAACAGTGCAATGCTGGTGAAATGTGTCTTGGCTTCTAGTACTTCATCTTTCATCCTTGTCTCTGCCTGACTGCTGGCATTTAGTCCTGATATTTCTCTCAGGTATGTCTCCGGTGGCTCCTTTCCCCCCAGAGTTTCTTAGCTGGTTGTCAGCTCATCTTTTTGAAGTCACAGCTTGATATCTGCTTGAGAAACTACCTTTCCCAAGAAAGCGAGGGTAGAATAAATGAGATCACCTGGGAAGCTTGAAAAGGTGTTACAGATATCTACTGGTATTATTGATGGGACATTTAAAGCAGTGAGGTCTTTAAACTAAGGAGCTGAACCAAAGGCTAAGTCAGGCAGTGATGGTAGGCTGGCAGGATGTATGGGTGACATTTGGGGTGGACTCTACACTATATATGAAAACAGACTTTCTCTTGTGTCCAGAAGAGAGGAGAAAGGGGGTGGCAGGTATAGGAAGAAGGCAAAGTTCTTCTCAGTCTATCTGCTAAGAGAGGAGAGAGATCTCTCCCTGTTTCCTTTCGAAACACAGGATCATTTTTACAAACAGCCATTGAGAGTCTGTTCTAGGCTTACTGTATTTATGCTAGGAGTACCATTGTGATCCAGACATGTCCCTGTCCTGAGGAATTGGTGGTCTGATAGTGGACTTTTAAGGGCAGCTCCTCTCTGTGACTGTCCACACATAGATACACAGCTGTAGAGGGCTTCAGGCAGGGGTTTGGGAAAAAGGGGGCACACCATTAGCTACTTACTCACCTTAAGGGAGTCATCAACAGCAACACAATGATAGTAGGAGACCTTAACACACCACTCACAGCACAGATATATCATTGGGACAAAAAAAACCCACAAAAAACAGCAAGAAAATAGAGGCCTTAAATAAAGTCATAGGTGAAATGAAGTTAGTAGATATATTCAGAACCTTTCATTCCAAAAGAAAAGAATATACATTCTCTTCAAGTGAATGTGGCACATTCTCAAGGATTGACCATGTGTTGGTACACAAAGACAGTCTTATTAAATATATTACTAGTGAAATAATACAAAGTATATTTTCTGACCATGAGGTGGTGAGGTTAGAAATCAGTGACAAAAACAAATGAAGAAATAAACCCGAACTGTGGAGACTGAGCAATATACTTTTAAATAATACCCGGGCCACTGAAGAAATTAAAAAAAAATTAAAATTACTTGGAGGACATCAAAAATTAAGAGACTAATTGCCAGACCCTGTAGGATATGGTAAAGGCCATTTTAAGATGAAAGTTTATAGCAATACAGGCCCATATTAATGAACAGTGAAGATCTCAAGTAAACTATCTTTTTTAAAAAATTTGTTTTATCTTTATTTATTTACTGGATAGAGACAGTCAGAAATTGAGAGGGAAGGGAGTGATAGAGAGGGAGGGAGACACCTGCAGCCCTGCTTCATCACTTATGAAGCTATCCCCCTGCAGGTGAGGGCCAGGGGCTTGAACCTGGGTACTTGCGCACTGTAACATGTGCGCTCAACCAGGTGCGCCACCACCTGGCCCCGTTCAAGTAAGCTATCTGACCTCACAACTGAGTCATCTAGAAAAGGAGGAACAAAGAGATACAAACATCAGCAGGAGGAAGAAAACAGTTAAAACCAGAGAAGAAATTAGTGAAATAAAAATCAAAAAGACAGTCCAAAAGATTAATGAAAGCATGCGCTTTCATTAATAGTTAATAGTTCATTAATAGTTTCATTAATAGTTCTTTGAAAGGATAAATAAAATAGATAAGTCACTGGCTAGCTTTACAGAAAAAGAGAGAAACCTATGATAAAAACAACAAGGAATGAAAGATATGAAATTCCAACCAAAGATGGGAAAGTGCAAATAATCACAAACAAACAAAAACAGAGGCAAGTAAATTGTTTCTAAGACTTTATGGGGACTATGGTGAGTTTCTTTGGGACCTGGGAGGGTGGGGAAACAGAGCTTTGGTAATGGGTGCCATGTGGAAGTATACCTTGTAATCTTATACCCTTGTAACCCACTATTAATCACAAATAAAAATAATAGCAAAAAAAAAAAAAAAGCTGTGTAATCAGAAATACGTTGGGTATGGTGGCTACTACAGGGTTGCTTTCTTTCTTAGAAAGGGGATTACCCAGTCATAGGTCTTAACTCTTTTTTCTTTCTAGAAATGGTTCTGTGGTGGTAGCTCATGACTAGTAAAAGCCAACACATAGATGATGGTAGAAAGGAATCACCCATTGCCACTGATTATCTGTACTCCTGGTGCTGTTTCTCCAGATTTCTTAGTACATGAGAAAACAAAGACTTACCTGCTTAAGTTAATGGTTGGGTATTTCCCCAGCTTCATAAGAACCTTATGATTCAAGGTCATTTACAACTTGATGCCATAAAACTTTTCCTATCCCATTTCCTCTTACTCTCTTCTTTTCCCAAGTCCTTTTTCTCCAATTCAAAAGACATCCCTTCTCTTAAAGAGAAGTCTTTACTGGAAGAATTGGTCACACAAATTTCTTTGTGTTTTAATCTTGTTATCACAGCAGTTCATAAAATCGCACACAATTTTTTGACTTACTTAGATTGCTTTAATCATCATAGGACTTCTACCCCCCGCACTTTTGCCTGAGTCAGTGTATTGTAAGATAGTAGACTGAGGGGTCCTTTAAAATACAGATAGATCACAGCCCTCTTTGCAAAGCCTTCTGCTGAGTCAGTGTATCAAAGTCCTCACAGTAGCCTGTAAGGCTGCATCATCTCTTTGCCTCACTATTTCACTGGTGTCAGCTCTCAAATTCCTTGGCTACTCTGGCCTATCTGGAGTTCCTCCAATGTGCCAGCAAACCGCTAACTTACAGTCCTTGTATTTGTTGTTTCCTCCCTCAGCTCCTTTAAGTCTGCTCAAAAAACATCAGCTCTTTGGGCCTACTCAGTTCACCCTAACTCATATCACAGTAAAACTTCATCCTCAGTCAGCCCTGCATTCTCCCTTACTTGACTCTACTTTTTATTTTTTAACAACTTTTGACTTGATTCTACTTTTTTAGTGTGGGTGGTGTACACTGGTAAGCTGAGTCACCTCTTTGGCCCTCTATTTTATTTTTCTATAGCACTTATGACCTTCCAATATAGCATATAATTTACCAGCTTATACTTAATTATTATGGCTTATCTCCTCTTGTGAGAATAAACGTCCTTGGGAAGGACAGGTATTTTCATATTTTTGTTAGCTGATACATCTCAAGTACTCATGCTTGACACATACATATTTGTTAAGTGTATGAATAAACTGATTCACATAAACCATTATGGACTCTGCTCCTATGCACCAAACCCTCTCAGCTATTAGGGATGGGATAGGAAAGAGATACCATCTTGGGTCCTTGAAGAGTCTGCATTCTCACGGGTTGTTTTCCCAACCACTGATTTCCAGAGGAACAAGAATTAAAGCACTTATGTCTGGAGGATTGTCTCATTACAATCATGTCTATAATTCATACCGAAAAGGGAAACAACAGGCTCCTGGTTTTAGGAAACTCTCCAAAAAGATGTTGGTAATGAGCAGATTGGCTAGGTATCAGTATAAGAAGGGTACTATTCCCCAATAATGGAAGTTAGTTAGCAGGTCATTTCCTCCTCTTTTATTTCTATCATGGCTATTGCTGGGATCCATGCCTGCATGATTTCAGTGGACTTGGTTTTTTCTCCCTTTAGACAGGGGAGAGAAAGGGAGAGGGATAAAGAGAGACATTTCAATACTGCTTCACCATCTGTGAAGCTTCCCTATTCTTGCACTCCCATGTAGTAACTAAAGCTCAAAACCAGGTCCTCACATACAGTAAAGTATGTGCTATACTGGATTAGTTACCTCCTCTCCAGATTCAAAGGAGGTCTCGAAACTTTACATCAGGCTCAACCTGACGCTGTTGACTGGCTACGGAAGAAGGGCAAACGCTAGAAGAAGTTGTTACCTCCTGGCCAACTCTGCCCCATATTTTATCCTCACTGAAGGTACTTTTCACCTTCGGTCCTTACTGAGGAATTAAAAGCAAAGGCATGATCTGATGGAACCAATAGCATCAAGCAGCTCTCTTGGGTATGGAGTTATAGCCCCAGCAACTTTGAACTTAACAACGAAAGGGAGAATTTAAGCATAACCTTTGAGTATTCCTTTTCATGCACTTCTAATTGGAATTGATCAGAGGATTCAGTCTTGATTAGTTTGCTCATCATTGTTTGAAGGGGTGGACAGTTCATGCAATGACTACAAAGGTTTCCTCCCTTTACTCTGATGTGACAGGACAACAAGAGCTCCTCTTCGTAGCTGAAAAAAAAAGACAGTTCTTTTGGGGAAAGGGAGTGTCCCACTAACAGCATAGAGATTTATTTACTTTCATTCAGAAAATAATGTGATAAATATTTTTTGTGTGCTGTGACTCTGCTTATCTCTTTGGAGAACTACTTTGTAACTTATAGGCATTTCAGCAGATCCACAAGATTCATTATCCTGGTGGTTTTTCATTTTCAGATAGAAATGAGTAGAAATTATCCAATTTCTCTTTTCATAATAATGTCCAATACACTTAGTGTCCAATTTCACACTGTGCCTTGATTTATAGCATTTCCTAGATTAATCGAGATGTACTGAGAGTATAAAAGGTTGGATGTCTCTTAACCCTGTATGTCCCAGGAGGCAGACATATCAAACAACCCAAGAATAAATCTGTCTGACTAGCAAACACATTCCTGAAAGCTATTCCTTTATGTGCTACTTCAGCTTAGGGAAGTGTGCAAATTCCTGGAGGCAGGAGGTATCTCTCAGGAACCTTTTGGTTTTAACTTTTCAATAACCTACATTTTCTGTTTCTTTGTACACCAGGAAGACAGATATTGAAAAAAAATTTTTTTTCTTTCCTACATAATATAATAGCTTTATATATATTTCTTGACTGATGACTTTTATTATTTTTGTCATTGTTAACATTTTTAAATTAGTGACTTATAATATAATCTTAAGATTGTAGAGTTATAGGGGACCACATCAAACTTCAAATTCTTTGCCTCCCTCCAAAGGTAAACATCATATTTCTCACAAAATCTTAAGAAATTGATGACTTTAAAAAATGTAATTTAGAAAGAAAAACAATAGAGGCCTCTTTGTTTTTATTGTGTGTGTGTGTGTGTGTGTGTGTGTGTGTGTGTGTGTGTGTGTGTGTGTGTGTGTATTTGGAAATCCTATGTTTGGTTTTCATTATATGGTCATCTCCTGCAGTTCCTCTGAACAAAAATTCTCATGGAAGGATATTCTGTAAATTTCCTTTCAAGCCTCTTTATTGTGCTGTAATTTTCCTTTCTAGTGTTCTATGGCAGGCAGAGTTGGCTTCTTCTTTGTGGCCCCATCTAGCCCAAGAGGACCAGTTAAAAAATTAATTCTCTTTAGGTCCTAGAGCATGATGGCAGAGGACCTAGTGGGGGTTGTATTGTTATATGGAAAACTAGGAAATCTTATGCATGTACAAACTATTGTATGCACTGTTGACTGTAAAACATTAATCCCCAAATAAAGAAATTAAAAAAATAATTCTCTCTATTCCTTATTTCTCTAGAGCCATACTTGCTCTGAACTGCCTCCTGTGTCCTTTTTCTTGATCCCCACACTACTTCTCAAGGTTACCTGGACTCCATCCTACAATTTCCTTCTTTTCCCACTCTGATTCATAATCTCTGCTCTGGATCAGTCTGATTCAGGCAGAGCTCCTGATTCTAGAATCCAGCCTCTCATTTCCAGAGCCCTCAGGATCTCTCTACACTCAGTTCTACCTCATCTCTATTTTTTTTTGCTTTCTGAGTTCCACTGTAACTATCTATGTTCATGTGGTCTTTCTACAAGTTCCTTCTGATCCCTCTTCTACAGCTCATGCTAACACCCTCCTCAGTCATCTAACTCTACTATCCATCACATCCATCACTCTACTATCCTCTTTCCTCTAGGCACAGATCTTACCAACTTTCTCATCCTGGCATCCCTTGGATCTGATCAAGAACATTGAAAATACTCATCATCCCTCTTGACTGTGTTCTTATGCTTTATAATACACTTTTAATTTAAAAAATCATTTTTGGTGCCTTTTCTCTCTTTCCTATCTTGTAACATCTTGAGAACAAGAATGCATGACTCTTGCGTCTATTTTTTTTTTTTGGGGGGGGGAGGACGACTGTTTTTTTTTTTTAAGTTTTCTTCAGCAGCTGGGTGGTGGCTCTGCTTGATTAGCAGTGAAGCAGTGCTGCAGGTGTACCTCTATTTCTCTCTTCATAGCTCCCCTTTCTGTCAGTTTCCCTCTGTCTCTATACAAAAAATATAATAAAATAAAAATAAAAATGCTTTTTCATTCCCCTTGTAATCCCAATATACCCAATTCTCTGAGTCAATGGAAAAGCATTCATTTACAGACAGTGAAAAAATTTGAATTCAAGAGTCTCACTATTTTTTAGCAAAAAATATTTAAAAAGCCAAGATTTTAAAGATGCTCAAGCAATCTTTTCTAAATAGTAGTAAAATTTTGTTTTTCTAATACTACCAAAATACTATGCTAACAAATTTCTTTTTTATTTTAAATACTTAAATATTTTTAAATTATCTTTATTTATTGGATGAGACAGCCAGAAATCAAGAAGAAAGAGGGTGACAGAGAGGGAGAGAGACAGAGAAATATTTGCAGCACAGCTTCACCACTAAAGAAGTTTTCTCCCTGCAGGTGAGGACCGGGGGCTCAAATGTGGGTCCTTACATACTATAATGTGTGTGTTCAACCAGGTACACCAACACCTGGCCTCCTAAGCTTACAAATTTCTATGTCCAAGGATAAATCTAAATTAAACTCTATTATCTACCTACACTCAATTTTTAAAGACCAGTTAGAAAAAAATTTAAAAATTCAGCAGTTGGAATAAATGATGATATTGTCACTTTTAGTCCAATACCTTGTCTAACACATTAGATTTTCACTACCTTAATTTGAAGAAATAAATCAATGAAGGCATGCTAAACAGGCTATGGCACTTTGAAATAAAAGGAGTTGGAACCCTAGGGTGAGTTCTTAGAGCAGCCTGTGGAGTGGCTTTGAGGGGCATTAGGGAGCCCATAAAATTTTTCCTCAGTTGGAATATCACCATCTAAAAGGGTACTCAGGATTTTTTTTCCTTGGGCTAATCTGGGTAAAGTAACTACAAATGCAGCTGGAGTGCTAATATAAGCATAAGAAAGCAGGGCTACTTGGCACTGTATGTATCTTCTTCTCCTTTTCTTCCTGGAGGGGCACAATGTGATTGGAGGGTGGCCTAGGAAGATTATTGTAAAATAAAAGAAGGCACAAACACTGATGACAATTCTCTAAGATGATTATGCCAGCTTTTATCTCTCTTCAACCAACCAGTTCCCTTGACCCAACAACCCACGGAACCACCTCCAACCTCAAGGCAGGCCTTTCCTGCTTGCTTCTCTGCCCTTCTTTTGTCCTAAATTTCTGTGATTAGCCACTACAGCAATTCTTCAGCACCACTGGGGAGGAATGGATTTGAGGCTCGAATGGGATGTCTATGGAAGGAAGACCTCAGTCTTTTAGGCAAATGGTCTCCTGCTGGCAACTCTGTCCCTGTGTGTGGCTCTGTGGTTTTGCCTTCACCCTAGCTGCCTAATGAGTCGGACTGGCCTGTGAACATTTATTATCAGAGCACTGAAGATTAGCATGAGGCCCTGTTGCTCATCACAGCTGACAAAACCTTTTGAAGCCTTCAGGTGGAAAGTGCTCTAAATGCAAAACAGCCTCAGCCAGACCTGGTTCAGTCCATCAGCAAATGACAGGTGAATTACTGTATTGTTACAATGAGTCCCTTCCAACTCAGATGATCTGTGGAAATTAGAGCAGAAGGAGAACCCTTCACGGTACAGAGAGAAGAGGAAACAGGGCAAGTCCAACTGCTCTGGTTCTCGCTCTAACATAATGTAATAAAATAAAATATTTCCTCTTCATGAACTCTAATTTGTGACTAATTAGGAATAAATGTATTCTGATTGACTAATGCACTCCAATCCAAGGTCAACTGGTGTATTTCTTAATGGATCAACAGGAGAGAAGGCAGAGACTCAACGGAGGGAAAGGAATATTCCTTTCTGGTCTGGTCTGTGCTGGCATTGCTGCTCTGTCCCCCATGTCTGCCTGGAGTCCCCTTCCTTGTTAGGTCCTGCTCATCTTTACACATAGAAGTCCCAGCCTCCCCTAGGCTTTCACCACTCCTTGGTTTATGACACTGAGACAGAGGCCCCTTAGGGTAAGCCATTTTTTTCTTTATTGGGGGGATTAATGGAAATGTGTAACATTTCTTAATTTAACAGTTCTTTTTTTTTAACAGAGTATTATCTCACTTTAGATTCAACCTGTTTCTTTGACTAGACTCTAAACTCCATGATGGTAGAACTGGGTCAACCTCAACTCCCCACTGATCTCTAGCCACAGAGGCTGCCAATGAGCACATATATTTGTCTTGTTTTTCCTGCCAGGACTCCCAGCCTGTATACTTCTGATGGTCACTTATTTTAGTCTTCCTTCCTTCCTTCCTTCCTTCCTTCCTTCCTTCCTTCCTTCCTTCCTTCCTTCTGTCTTTCCTTCCTTCCTTCTTTCCTTCCTTCCTTCTTTCCTTTCTTCCTTCTTTCCTTCTTTCCTTCCTTCCTTTTTTTTCCCTAGGTAGAGGTAGAGAGACAGAGAATGAGAGAGAAGGAGAAATCGAGAAAGAGACAGAGAAGAGACACTACAGAGCTGCTCCACCACTTGTGAAGATTTGCATTGGGAAGCGATGTGGTGGTCAAGGGCTTGAACCCAAGTCCCTGCACCTGTGCACTCCTTTAGGGGAGCTATTTCCCAGCTCTTAGTATATTTCAAAGAAACACAGAACATTAGCACTGAAAAGGATACTAATACTCCCAAAAGAGACATAATTTTCCCAAAGACTCCTTAGAGGTAGATCATGTTTTCTTCATTTCTAGTTACATTTCCCTTCCTCCTTCATTTGTGACCTCTCCTCAAACTGAAACAGATTGCTGCCAGAACCACTCTGGTTTCTGTAGAATCTGTGGGTTCAGATTCCAGGGCACATGGTGACTTGGAAGAGGACACACAATGAGAACACTGCCATATCCAGCTCTGTCAGATTTTTACTGTATCCCACTTCCTTTGAATCATTGGGGTAAGGTATTAAGCTAAAGACACAAGAATTTAACCCAGAAAATAGCTGATCTCTACTAGAAGAACACTTCAGGCCCCAGGCAGTTCAACAGACAGAAAAGTAGGCCAAGTTAGACTTTATATGCACAGGAGAGCCATGGTTAAATGGTGGGAGGTATATAATGAACCCACTGATAGGTTCTTGGGGAAAGAAACATTCCCCCTCCCCCCGACATTTGTCAACCTGGAAGTGAAAATAATGATGCGATTTACTTACCAGAAACATCTATTCTGCTCAAGAAGAAAAGTAGTTTTTTCGAGTGTTCACAAAATAATTTCAATCAAGAGCAAGGCTATAAACATAGCAGCATGAAAAGGACAGAAAGATATAAAGAGCCAGGTGTACCAGGAAACACACTGTCTTTAAGTTAAATGACTGGGTTCTCTCTTATGGTCACTAGAAAATTATAGAGGGGAATCGTTAGCTTGGCATTTCCTTTTTCAATAGTAAATCAATGGATCCTTCATTTTCGCTAAATTGTTTTCCTGCCCTCCAGGGGAAATATGACACAAACATAATGCAGATGCAGAAAGCAAAGGCCAGGCTGGGACAAAACATTTAATTAAACCCCCTTTTATAAAACAACCTTCCCTCAGCTTGACAAATAGATGAAGCAAAAATGTGCTTATACAGGCAGAACAATTAACCAGGTCCATAACAGTTTATAACTAGCCTGGATCAATCATAGGTGGTGATTCATTCATTCTACACTGTGCCATGTGCTTGCTGGGCATGAGGTGAGGGGCTAGGGAGGCCCAGTATTTCCAGACTGGTGGCTTTGAAGAGGCCCTGTGAGCTTAACTCTTCCCCACCAAGCAGAAGTTTGGGAGCTTACAACACCCAAGTGTATGTATTTAAGTAGCATAATGGAGAGTGGGTCCACAGCATATTCCCTGAGTATGCATGAACTTGCATGTCTGGGTGTGGGTGCATTTGGATAAGAGGCACAATATGGAATGCTGAAGTAAAGAAAGGACACCCTTATTCTAGAGCACAGCCATGCCTGCCTCCAAATCTGATAAATTGACGAGTCTGGTCTCATTATTAGGAAACTTTTGTCTGAGAGGCAGAAACATCCAGGAGCCATTGGAAAATATAGATCTCCAGTCCCAGTTCAGATTCGGCCATTCATGCAGTAAGGAAGAGTCAGAAAGTGACTTTATAAATTTTTCAGTCTGGAATAAGGGTTTGGAGTCCATGGCCTGCCTTCTCAAGTGAGAAAATGATACTTGGGGGTGGCTCCAACGACATGGCTGTTGAACCTCTCATCAGGGAGTGGACTGGTCTCCACTTAGACCCCTAAGCTGCCTCCAGAGCTCCATCCCACCATCTCCAGGAAGGTCAGTGCCAGAAGCCTCCTGGGCTCCTTTGACCCCGTCAAACCACTGGTTAAACTCAGGCTTCCTGGATCCCAGTCCAGGGCTACTGGCATAGTAGATGTTGCTCCCTGTGTCCTAAGTCCTTACCAAGATCCAGCCATTTGTTGACTCAGTAATTTCTGCAATTATCCAGTTTGATCAGTACCAGATGTACACAAATTGCCTATACTATGCCACCACAGTTGCAAGTGACTAGGACAAGTAGTGTCTGCCTTCTGGTGAATCACATAGCTTAATAGTGAGAATAGTAACAATAGCTACAATTATAGGAATTTAGCACACACCAGACATAGTTCAGAACCACTTCTTTTTTTAAATTTATTTAATTTATTTATTCCCTTTTGTTGCCCTTGTTGTTTTATTGTTATAGTTATTATTGTTGTTGTCGTTGTTGGATAGGACAGAGAGAAATGGAGAGAGGAGGGGAAGACAGAGAGGAGGAGAGAAAGATAGACACCTGCAGACCTGCTTCACCGCCTGTGAAGCGACTTCCCTGCAGGTGGGGAGCCAGGGTTCGAACCAGGATCCTTATGCCGGTCCTTGTGCTTTGCGCCACCTGTGCTTAACCCGCTGCGCTACAGCCTGACTCCTTCAGAACCACTTCTATGGAGTAATTTAGTCAGTTCACCATTGTAACCCTGGGCAGTAAGTGTTAATTTTACAGATGACAAAACAGGCACAGAAAGTGGGATAACTTGCCTCAAGTCACTCAGATAAAAGACCCAGGAGATCAGAGTAGATCTCCTTAACTATACTGTCAGGTTGCTATTGGCTAAACTCACAGTACCTTCACAGTCTAATAGGCATCAGGGGGTAACTTCTTCATGGGATTAACAGAGGTTCATTGAAAAGAAGTTGCCCCAACTCAGCACTGTATGAAACTGGAGAGAGGTGAGCAAAGAAGAACTGGGACAAGAGAGACATTCTGAGGGGCTTTTTAGGAGCTGAAGGGACCTTCATGTGGGTTACCTGTCACATCCTGGGTTGTTGAGTCCTATTGCTTTATTGCAGGTGTAACCTGCTCCCTCCCCATTCAGGGTTCAAATTCTGAGGTCATTTCATTCTTCTCTATGTTGACTACTCCCTTAATTCCCCAGAACACCCAATAAATACTAGCTGAATGCAGCGAGAATACAGGGCACAGGATCCTGGCTCTGAGAGGGAAAGATTGTATGGTCCTTGATGGGTGACAGTAGGGAGGGAGGAAGCAGAAGTAGGGGCGTGTGTGTGTGTGTGTGTGTGTGTGTGTGTGTGTGTGTGTGTGTGTGTTCATAAAGCAAGGTGAAGCCAGCCATGCTGTGGGCAGAAGTGGCTGTTCGAAAGCTCTGGCATCCATGTTTGGTTTAAGCCAACAAATAAGTGAAGGGTGAAGAGTACAGAGGTCACCTGGTGCCAAGTTCAGTCTGCTCCTATCATTGTGAGATTTCCAGAGCAGCAGAATAAGTCAACATAAATTTCCTTGTCATCATGTTCACTTTAGCCACATGTGAACTATACATTTTTTTAAATTTCTTTTAAAATTTTTTTAATTATATTTATTTATTGAACAGAGACAGCCAGAAATCATGAGGGAAGGGGGTGATAGAGAGGGAGAGAATGAGAGACACCTGCAGCCCTGCTTTACCACTTGCAAAGCTTTCCCCCTGCAGGTGGGGACTGGGGGCTCGAACCTGGGTCCTTGCACATTGTAATACATGCGCTCAACCAGGTGCACCACCACCTGGCCCCCACATGTGAACTATACTTATAGTAGAAAAGGACAGTTCAGATGGAACAAATGGTACGGAAACAAGAGAAGCACATGTCAGTGATAGCCTAGAATGCATCTGACTTCTTCCAACTACCTTCTGCAGGAGAGACCCACCTGGAACAAGCTCTGAAAGTATAGATATTTCCCAATGTTTTCTGTAAGTAAAATCAAAAGGCAGTATGAGGTATTTTAAATATTTCTTTAATTGCTATTGTACTAATGCCACTTGAATTCTGGGAGGTTTCCTTATTGTTTATTGTTGGCAGAGTGGAGACACATCCCACTGGGTGTATGAAGCTATTTGTGCAATGAGCCTTAGGAACCTGGAGGAGTTTGCTGAGAGCCTCAGCAAAACTTTGCTTCCTAAGGAAGGGTCATTACTGAACATGGTGATTCTCTCTTTGAGTGAAACTTCAGCATGATCAAGGATGACTTGAAGGCTGAAAACCACTCAAACACTGCATCCCCCAAAGGGGCTTATTTGGCAAAAGAAAGAAGCTGCTTAAATATGTTCACACAAAAGAGACTTTATAATAAGCCTGGGACAAATTCTGTGGGTTGCTAATCTACAGAAATTGGTCCAGATAATAGATTCAAATGTACTATTCTTGGGAAGCCTATTAATTGAATTGAGACTAAATCCACTTTGTGACATTTGGATGCCTATCCATTCCTGGGCTTTATCTTTCCAAACAGGCCTGTTTTATTCTGGGACCTTACAGTTCTGGTAGAGAGATTCCTGCTTGCCCACTTTTTTCCCTTTGGTTTTTTTCATGTCTGCTTCTCTTCTCCCTTCCGTCAAAACATACACATCATACATCTCATTTTCTCAGGGCTCAAATGGCAAACAGTAATGGTAATTAATCCTTATTAACAATAAATTGGATCAGCTAGAACTCTCAATCCTTCTCCCAACCCCCTCCTCTGTGCTGTGAGAGAATTGCTTCATCATGGGCCTTGGGATCTTCAAATGGCGTTTCAGGCCACATAGAAAAAATTGAGATGTTATGGCAGTGTAAGTGAAATAGTACTTGTAAACAAGGTAGAACCCTTGCAGAACAATATTAGCAATGAACTGTCATGTCATATATCTTAGCTCATTATAGTCCTTTCTATTTTCTTAGCAGTCATCAGTCTCTCCACTTTTATGAAAAACCCAACATTTAGTCAATGGTAAATGTGTGTTTCTCTCAAGTGTTTATCTCTCAAGACTGCATTGCTAATTTCATGGGAGCCAGAACCTGCACTTCAAAAGAATAAATCCTTGTCCTCCGTCAGTGCATAGTTAATGTATGTCCAATATGAGTTGTGCAAAAAGAAGGGTTTATCATGCCAACATCAGGGGTTCTTTTCTCAGAATTGCTCCCACAGTTCTGTATTCTATTTGGATAAATGTAAAACATCCTTGAAAATATTCTTTGGGTAGCAGGCCATCCATCCATCAATCATTTTGTTGAATCAGATAATTTGTCACTCCCTTGTTCAAAACCTCTCAATGATTTGCCAATACCCTAGTGTGAAATCAACACCTCATTATGGCTAACAAGCTCTGACATAATCAAAGCCCTTCTATCTATGCCACAACTTTGCACTTTACCCTCACTCTACTCCATCAGATTTGTACTCTTTGCTGTCTTCCACAAGGCCTTTTTAATCTACTATCTCTTCTTTAAGAGCCTTCTTCGCTTACACACTTGCTTCCTTTCAGGTCTATTATCAGAATTTGTTTGGCTTTGTATGTTAACTCTCTTTTCAACCACCACGTTCCAGATGCTAGCATTATGCCAACCAGACTTCTGTGGACAGACAATCCCACCAATGTGTCCTGGAGCTCTGCTTCCCCAGAGCCCTTCCCCAGTAGGGAAAGAGAAAGACAGACTGGGAGTATGGATCAACCTGTCAACACACATGTTCAGCGAGGAAGCAATTATAGATGTTAGACCTTCCTTCCACCTTCTGCATCCCACAATGACCTTGGGTCCATACTCCCAGATAGTTAAAGAATAGGAAAGCTATCAGGGGAGGGGATGGGATACAGAGTTCTGGTGGTGGGAATTGTGTGAAGTTGTACCCCGTTTATCCTATGGTTTAGTCAATGTTTCCTTTTTATAAATAAAAAATTAAAAAAATAAAAAGTAAAAAAGAAAATACTTTCTTCAAAATGTTTTCTTTTTTAAATAGAGATACCTCATATATTCCCCTCACCCCACTTTCCTTTTATGCTAGTGTTTACATATAGTCCTTACAATGTAAGATTAATGATATTTTGTCTATACATTACTTTATACACAATGTGAGCTTCAAGAAAGTGGGATAGTAGTCTCTTTTGCTCTTATTTCTATCTCCAGAGCCTAGAGAAATACTTAACTATGGTAGGTAAATATTATTCTACCCTTATTTTACAGATGAGGTCACTGGGAGTTGGAAGTAGGAAGTGGGAAGTGGTGAATACAGAATCCAAATGCAGTTCTAAATCCAATGCTCTTCATCCTAATTTACTTTGACTGTATGGTCACTTCCAGACAGAACCTTTTTTGGGGGGAGGGATGTGGACACCAAAAACAAATGGGCACAACTTCTCTCTACAAAGTCAGAGAGAAGGGATAGAAAACAAATAATTACAGTAGAGATGAGTCAACATCTGGACTAGAGATAGGAAAGTGGCTGGTTAACTTCCTATGAATGTAGCAGAGATGCAGTATCTTGCTAGTCCGAAAGGGGAGGTCTGAAAAAGTACTAGTGTTCAAGTGCCTGCAGGACTGAGTGAGCACCATGAGTGGCTTGGCCTAAAGGCAGTTAGAGAGAATGGGAGGCTACAGAGGATGTGAAAGCTGCAGAGACAGGAACTAACAAGGTGGAACTTTTACTTTTTCAATATATATGGTGAAAAGATGAGATGAGCTCTGTATGGAGTAGTTTCTGAAAAAACAACTGCATAGTGCTGTTTCAATATAATGGTGGGTGCATACTCCACTTCTGAATTCAGAATGCTCATCAAACTCTCAATTGCTTGCAAACCAAGTGTTTTTTTAAAAAAATCAAATGAATGCTGGATGATCTCACTTAGAGGTATAACTTAAGACACAAAGAAGAAAAGGTAAAACTCAGGGTGAAACTTGGGCTAGACATGGTCTTTTGTAGCAAATCCAAGGGGATGGAGGCTGGAGGTAGGGTGAAGGAGCCCTGTGGGCGTTGGGGACCCAGACCACAATAATGGTGGAGGGCTTAAGTGAGTGGTGGATATGCAGGAGCTCTCTCTGTTCTTTTACTGAAAACAACCCAACAGACAAATCCCAAAAATGTAGGGGGGAAAATGAGTTGAAGAAGAAGGAAAATTCAATCCATACTGAGGAGAAAACTTAACCAATCGAGTCTCACCCAGAAAAGGTGCAGATGATTGAAACATTGTTAAAACTGTCTTCCTTATTTTCAAAAAGTTAGGCAAATGTCTGGGTGTAATTAACAGTTAGGGAAGTTATAGTTAAAACTCAACGAGAAGTTTGAGGGACAAAAGGATTTTATATCCAACATGAAAAATATATGGATCAGATTAATGGCAAATCAAAAATTATAAAAGAGCATAAACAATAAAAAATTAGTGGTAGGAGTGGTGTACAGGCACCTTTCATGAAAAAAATAAGAAATTGTGCCCAAGTAATAACAACTGCTTGGCAGTTCATTATTTCCTAATAAAACTAACAATCGTTAGTTTCTAGTTTTTTTTTTTAACATGTACTTGTCATGTGGTTGGCTTTGTGTATTGCTTGCTACCTGTATAAATCCTAACTTTTAAAACCCATGCTTCAAGTAGGCTTCATTAACATGGGAGAGTGAATGATGGCTCAGCGGCCAGGCAACAGAATGGAAGAAGGACTTAGGTGCATAGCAGGACAGAGAGTACATGGTGTCAGTGCCACGTGAGGAGACTATGGGCTCATGGGGCCTGTGGGAGGCAGCTGTAGATGCAGGATAGTGTTTTCTGAGGTTACAATCTCTTGATTGTTTCCTGCTTAAGCATGCTCAGCTGCCATTTAAGTCATGGTTAAGGACTCTGGTTACAGCCTCTGGGAAAGAAAGAGGGTTCTGAGTCCTTTGTAACCATTTCTGGCTGAACAGAAGGGTGAATGCATAGTGTACAACGTATTGCACAGTCAGGTGAACAGAGTGGGGCAGAGGTGGGGAGGGTTAGACAGTTTTATTTTGAGGCAAGTTTTGGGGTCATTTATATCGTCATATGTTTTGTGATTTCTCCAAAGTCACCACAAGGCTCCAGCAGCTCATGGGGTGCGGTTACCTGTTGAACTGAGATGATGTGCACTGCTTTAAGTTTTCAGTATATCAGAGTTTTAAGATGTAGAGTCATTTGCTGCTCTTTTAATTGCTGCTTTGTAATGTTTTATCTATTTTAATTACTGTTTTAATGCACTGCTTGTACCCTGAGGTGCTTCAGTGAAAGATACCACTTAGAGAAATGAAGAACTAGATAAACAAATAAATCCACAGGTGAGAGATCACATTAGTCAAACCTGTGTTTTAATGAGGTTTTTTTTTTTTTAATTTGTCTAGTGTTGAGTGTTAACCATAATGATCTGTCTTTCAAGTGTAAGGATCAAGGTGTGATAGTCAAGATCAGACACAAAGCATGGGTAGATCCGATCGTGGAAAGCAGTATTCCCAATGGTCACTTTAATTTCCAGCAATTAGAATTCATGCTATCTTGTTTATGTTTGAGCTTATATTCTCAACAAATCTTTAAAAGTAACAGTAGTTCTAATGCAGACAAAAGTATATATTTTCCACATCGCTGTAGTAGCTGTTGAACTGTTCCTATGGCTAGGAAGCAAATTTCATGAACTCAGTTCTTAACCTGAGTCAAATTACCCTTAGTTACACACTCAGTCTCATTCCTGGCTTAATAAAATAGGAAACAGGTCAATGACTTGGAGTTTCCTGACATGAAGTAGGTGGTGTTATGATATAACACTCCTACAGTCCCTTATAGCAATACCAAACATTTTATTTCCGTATTTAAGCACAGGCAAGATTAAAACAATAAGTGAAATATCATAACAGAAGTATTGTTGCCTAAATGTTTTTACTGACTTCCTCAAAACACTTTGGAATCAGCTTCAACTGTGTTTATAAATGTAAAAGGAAATGAAGCTCAACACTCCAGCCACAAAATTCTTTGGTTCTGAATTGGCCAAATGCCTAGATTTCCTTTATGTAAACAGGGTCAGATGTGAGGCCAGCCAATTGTAAACTAAGGTTATGGTCTCCTAGATCCTCATGGTCAAAGATAGCAAAGAATGGTTCCACAATATTGTGATGCAATGCCTTAGTGTGGAGAAATCCACAAAGATGGAGGAGAAGGAGGAGGAGGAGGAGGAGGAGGAGGAGGAGGAGGAGGAGGAAGAGGAGGAGGAAGAGGAGGAGGAGGAAGAGGAGGAGGAGGAGGAGGAAGAGGAGGAGGAGGAGGAGGAGAAGAAGAAGAAGAAGAAGAAGTAGAAGAGGAAGAAGAAGAAGAAGAGGAAGAAGAAGAAGAAGAAGAAGAAGTAGAAGAGGAAGAAGAAGAAGAAGAAGAAGAAGAAGAAGAAGAAGGAGAAGAAGAAGAAGAAGAAGAAGAAGAAGAAGAAGAAGAAGAAGGAGAAGAAGAAAAAGAATATATATGTATTTCTCCTTTCACTTGGTCACTTATAATCACAGAAAAGTCATAGTTCCATAATAACTTGTTCAGTCTCATATCAGATAGGTAGGCCTCATTACCAGCTTGTGTCTTCTGCAAGAGAAAGACTTTCTCTTTATATCATGTCTTTTCCTTGCTCCACTACTACTTGATAGCCTGGCTTCTTCAAGACTAGGAGACTAGGAGAGAAGAGGTAAATGGAAGAGAGAGGTTTCATTTGTTTGGCTATAGGGGTACTTCTTTATTACTCTGATCAATGTTAAAAGCTCAGTGGTATGGACAGTTATGAGGGCCTGGATTCTCTAAAGTCCTTGGTGTGGACTATGTGTTCCATGTTCCAGTTACCACTCTTGATCTCTGAAGATCAGATTCTATAACCATGAGTTTCTCTGCTGTGGTTGTTTCCTCTCAACAGCATCAGTCTAGGGCAGTGTCTAAGAAAACTTCACACAGGCTTTCTCTGTAGCTTCACAGATACCAATCAACAGGAAACACATGTCTTGATTTATTTTTGGTGGGGATGTAGCAACTTCCCAAACTGAGAATATGTTTGTTGCTATAGGCTGCTTTGGTCAACTTTTAGCCCTGTATTTTTCTCAACAAAATAAGGTCGTGACTCTTCCTTGGTTCTCTCAATCCTCTGTGGACATTGATAGTCCAACTTGTTGATAGTCTAACTGAAGTTTTACTTTTTTTTTAATATTTATTTTATTTATTTATTCCCTTTTGTTGCCCTTGTTGTTTTATTGTAGTTATTATTGTTGTTGTCGTTGTTGGATAGGACAGAGAGAAATGGAGAGAGGAGGGGAAGACAGAGAGGAGGAGAGAAAGATAGACACCTGCAGACCTGCTTCACTGCCTGTGAAGCGACTCCCCTGCAGGTGGGGAGCCGGGGTTTGAACCGGGATCCTTATGCCGGTCCTTGTGCTTTGCGCCACCTGCGCTTAACCCGCTGTGCTACAGCCCGACTCCCGAAGTTTTACCTTTTGAACTCAAGATGAAGAACTGGTCTCAAGTATATTATCCTCTCTCTCTCTCTCTCTCTCTCTCTGACTTTGTGAATTTCAACTCCTTCAATCTTGACCTGTGCCTTGACCTGACATGTTTCATACTGGGTTATCTGTTAGCCTGAGTCCTAGAATGAGAAAACGGATGGTAGAGGCCCAGTCAACCTGCAGACAAATGATGGGAAGTAGGGCCACACTGACCTGTGGTCACCTCTTAATCTTTATGAATTTTGCTGTAAATAATTGAAAAGCATTATCACTGAAATAAAAATTGACCTATATACTAGACAGATAGGAAAGCAGCATCAAGACTGATAAGAAAAGTTTGGGTGGGGTAATGGTAGTCACTTTCTGGTCATAAAGAGTTCAAGAGAGTGAGATGAGAGCATCTGTATGCATGGTGGTTACAATTGCTTTGAGGAATTTTTGAGGTTAAAATCTCATTACAATAGGATGGGTGGGCAAGAAAGCTTTTTAAATTTAATTTTCAAAATGAAAATAATTAAGTTTTAAAATTATTCAGAAAAGTCACAATGATATGATGATAAATTGATGGAGTAATAAGTTTCATAAGCAAGATAGAATTTGAATTAAGGCATGAGGGGTCAGGTGGTAGTGCAGCGGGTTAAGCACAGGTGGTGCAAAGCACAAGGACTGGCGTAAGGATCCCAGTTTGAGCCCCCGGCTCCCCACTTGTAGGGGAGTCGCTTCACAGGCAGTGAAGCAGGTCTGCAGGTGTCTGTCTTTCCCTCCCCCTCTCTTTTTTCCCCCTCCTCTCTCCATTTCTGTCTGTCCTATCCAACATCAATGACATCAATAACAACAATAAGTACAGCAATAAAACAATAAGGGCAACAAAAGGGAATAAATAAATAAAAGAAATATTTTTTTTAAAAAAGAAGAGACGGCTGATTACTAGTCTAAGGCATGAAAGGGAAGTATGGCTTAACCAAGTAATGAGAGAAAATGTCATCCTTCTACAGAGAGAAGGCTATACTTAGGAAATAATGAGGTTATGTCTGGGGGGAAGTGAAAGCGCAGCTGACCCTTGAACAATACATGATTCAACAGTATGAGCTCACTTATATTGAATATTTTCTATCCACAGGTTGCATATGTAAGGATTTATTTTACCAAGGATATTGATTGGTCGAATCAGTGGAGGCATAGCTTAAGGAAGGGTGGAGGTTGACTACAGAATTATAAATTATAATTTAATTTTCAACTGTACACTTCTCAGTCACTAAATGTATTTCAGTATAACTAGATAGAGACCGTGTGTGTGTGTGTGTGTGTGTGTGTGTGTTCTTATGTGTATGGATTTATATGTACGAGTGTTTAGAAGAGGGGTATTTGTATGACCAAGACAGTACCAGATATATTTTGCTAAAAGCACAATTAGCAAACTTCTGCCTTTCTGCTTTCAAATGATATGCATTACTTACTTGAAACTATTTCTGTATTCTCCCTAGACCCTAATCCACTGTAAATACACTTGGCAAAAGCTCAAATTTTGATGTTGTTACTTATCTTTATAGCATGTAGTAGAAGTTATGGGACACAGTGAACAATGCAATGGGGAAGATAACTGTAAGTTATAAACATAGAGCAGATTTCCATGTCACCTTGATGTCCTACTGAATTGCACAGACTGAAGATTTAGCTCAGTGACTGAAAATAAAAACCCCAAGCCAAACGTTTGTGTTGGAGGCAGAACTACTGAGTAAACAAAAAGTCAAAACTATACTACCAATATATATCAATGACTTTATAAAATATATTTACTCTTATAGTTTTGTTTTTGTAATTGTTGTTGTTGCCAACAGAGATGTTCTTTGAAAATAATTTCCTTAAAATTTATTTTGGGAAATAAGGAAGCATAGCAAGTCACATTTTGCAAATGTCCTATGTGATATCTGTTTAAGGCAACTACAATGCCACTGAAAATCTCTAATAGACATACTAGTACTCAATTCTCGCAAGAGTCTTCTATAAATAAAATACATTAGAGCAATTTTGATAATATTAGTCAGCAGCTTGTCTTTACTCTACTTCATGGACCAGCACATCTTGACTGCAGGAACATACTTGTGTACACACACACTCACACACACACTTTGCTCATAGCACTACCCTCTGTCCCAATTAGAAAGCTTGTTCTTGAATCAACCAAAAGCAAACTAACAAAACAAAAAAAGCTAGCAAAAAGTAATAGGGGATGGAAGGGGCTTGCTGTGTCAGCTATAGAAATACAAGGACTTTGGTCTCTTTTTATGTTATATTCTGTGGCTAGCACAAAGTAGAAGAAGCTCAATAAATATCTGTAGAATGAATGTGAATAAAGTAAGTAAAGTAAAGGATGGGGGAGGGAAGAGTGATGGTATACTGCTCCTGGGGGAGTAAACCTCATTAGTAAGGGAGAAGCTAAGGGTAGAGTGGAGGTAGGGTGCTACCAGCAGGGCAAAGCTTTGCTTGGGTTCATATGACCTGAACACTTTACACACGTAAGATTTAGCTTCATAGAGGAAGATGTACTTGATCCTAGCGCCTGCTGCAAATTGACTTGCTAGCTATGTATCCAAGACAACATCCAGATGGACATCAAGGGGAGCCAGGAGCAATCTGAATACCTGTCTGCTGGCAAATTTCAAATCTGTAAATTTTTCTTCATATTCAAGTATTAGCAAGGATAAAAAGTGGCATATAACTTAGCAAGTTGTTCTATCGAATGCAAATGAGTGTTTTTTTAATGACCTGGAAGAACTGAGTTCTGGAGTCAGGAGAAAGTTTTAGAAAACTGCAGCATTTTAGAAAGCAAGCAATAATCCTGAATGATAAGAAACAGGTTGGAAAGTCACCAGAAAAAGAACAGATTACATTGCTGATTCTTAAATTAACTCAACCTTAATGCAAAGCAATTTGGCAAAGTAATTTTAAGCTTGAAAAAATATTCTACCCTTTGACGCTCTAATCCTATTTTTAGGAATGTGTTTTAAGAGAATAATCAGGGATGCATACATTTTTATAAATGTATTTATATATTAAATAAGCTATATGATTGATATAACTTTTAAATTATTCTAGTTTAATATATTACCAAACAAATTTAAGTAAATAATTTAGGTATAGTTATATGATTCTGTTAGTCTTTGAAGTTAATTTCTAGGACTAGTCAATAAAATTAAAAAGTGATGTTACATTTTTAAGTATAAAGTATAGCAGATGAAACTTCACATAAATTTTATTGACCAAAAACTACATAGAAGTATGTTAAGTGTTAATAGTAATCATCTCTGTTTAAAAGGACTTCCAATGGGCTTTATTTTATCAAATAATTAATTTCTAATTTTGTGTAATAATACACATCCCTTCATAATCATAAATATCAAATACCTGCTTGATGCCTGGCATTGACTAGTGAAAATAAAATTAATGTTTCAGACATAGACACTGTCTCCCTCCTTGGATAATTCCATAGTAATAACAAGAGTGCTATATGAAAATGAATACATATACTGTGACAGTAATTTTTGTTGTTGTTAATTTGGTGTAGAGGAATGGACTCTCTACTGCACAACTGATTACCAGTGTGTGGCCTCCCCAGCTCAATTTTCTGTTCTTTGTAGAGAAAAATAGAGAGGAGAGAAAGAGAGAGAGAGAGAGAGAGAGAGAGAGAGAGAGAGAGGAGAGAGGAGAGAGGAGAAAGAGAGAGAGAGGAGATGGTATAACATTTAAAAAAATATTTTATTTATTTATTTATTTTCCTTTTTTGTTGCCCTTGTTCTTATCATTGTTCTGGTTCTTATCATTGTTGTTACTGATATTGTTGTTGCCGAATAGGACAGAGAGAAATGGAGAAAGGAGGGGAAGATAGAAATGGGGAGAGAAAGACAGACACCTGCAGACCCGTTTCACAGCTTGTGAAGTGACGCCCCTGCAGGTGGGGAGCCAGGGGCTCAATCCAGGATCCTTACACCAGTCCTCGAGTTTCATGCCATGTGTGCTTATCCCGCTGCGCTACAGCCTGACCCCGGTATAACATTTTTATACCAACCTTATACCATCTATGGAGCTACGTCTGATCTCCAGTGCTGTCCATGGTTCTTTTATATGGTGCCAAGGCTTAAACCTTGAACCCAGGACCTTGAGCATGGAAGGATATGCATTCTATTGGGCGATCTATCCTTGTCTCTGACAATAAATTTAAGAAGGAGGAAGTAGTGGTGGGAATGTTGTAATAGATAGACCAGAACAAACTGCACCGCACATGAACAAAAGCTGTATCCAGGTGGCAGAGTTCACTAGAAAGAGCCCACCGAAGGATAGTCAGATCAGAGGGACAGGTAAGGAACCCAGGCTGTGTGACCACTGAGGGGCTGACCTAACCCATTTCCATCCTTTCAGCTGGAACTTTCTAAACAGAGACTACAGTTTTGTTGCTGGGAACTCCTGTGTGGTGACTATGCCTGATAAGAAAGAGAGATAAGGAGGCTGGCTCAATCAGAAATGAAGTCATATCTTACATCCAGGGTCATTGGGAACCCTACTACAAAGATTCTTTTGAACCATCATTTCTGAACATGGATGCAACTTCATTACTGGTCAATTACATTTTCATTACAGGTCTAGCACTGTAAAGGGTATATAACACTATTACCATTAAAAAATAAAAAAGAACTAATGTTCTTCCAAACATTCCACCTACTGAATACAAGGAAATTTGTATCCAAGTATAACTTGCCTCTAATGGGCAATTCCCTGTCTTAAGTAATTTCTTCAAAGTGACTCTGTGTGAGAGAATCCAGCACTTATGTTTAAAAACTCCAGTTAAAAATCCCATATTAGAGCTGTGCAATTGATCTTTAGGGTAGATGCAAAATGGGAGTTTTGTTGCAGCTCAGGAATTTACACAGTAATTTTTCTTGAAACATTTCATTAAAGTTTAAAATGCATAGTAATGGGTAAAAGATTATAACCGATTAAAAAATAAGATTTTATTTTTGAACAGAAGGACCCCAGGGAACTAAATGATGTTGATCAAAACACTGAAATATATTTCAGGCATGTTTAGCTCACTGCTCACTTATAACAAAAATGAAATGAGGAGAGAGGGAGTCTTACCGCCTAATGCTTATAAAAATGGCTTTTCTGTATTGCCTTCACTTAGTCTCCAAACAGAGAGGTGTTCAAAGATCTGACTATTATAAGTTATATTTCTGGGATGAGAAAGACAAGTCTGACAAACACAAATGCAAATGTGAAAAGAAGTCTCTATTATAATATTATTTGTCACACACAGCACATCATTTATATGTGAGAATTTTTTAAATTAGAAGGGAAACCTTGCTTACTAAAAAAATTGTAGTGGGAAATTAGATGTTCCTGTCTCTAAATCTGACATACACTACAACTACAAGTAAGAAAGTAAAGTATTTAAGCAAAATAACCAAAACCTCAATTTAATAATATGTAAGGATTATTTTCTTAAAAATAACAAACATACATTTTTCATAGTCTCGAAACTGACACCCAAATTGGTCATGTGCTTTATGACAAAGAAAACTCTATACTTGGAAAGTAGAACTATCACTCTTATAATTTAACAAATCAGAAATAAAGGCGATCAAAATTAAAACCATTTGGTAAAATTAGAAACTCAAAAATGATCACTCAGGGGACCGGGCAATGGCACAGTGGATTAAGTACACATGGTGCAAAGCTCAAGGACAGGCGTAAGAATCCTGGTTCGAGTCACCGGCTCCCTACCTGCAGGGGTGTTGCCTCTCAAGCAGTGAAGCAGGTCTGTAAGTGTCTATCTCTCTCTTTCTTCCTCTCTGTCTTCCCCTCCTCTCTCGATTTCTCTCTGTCCTATCCAACAACAATGACAGCAGTAAGAACAAGAATAATAACAACAACGATAAACAACATGGGCAAGAAAAGGGAAAAAATAGCCTCCAGGAGCAGTGAATTCTTAGTGCAGGTACAGAACCCCAGCAATAACCCTGAAGAAAAAAAGAAGAAGGAGAAGGAAATGGAGAAGGAGAAGGAGAAGGAGAAGGAGAAGGAGAAGGAGAAGGAGAAGGAGAAAAAAGAGAAGGAGGAGGAGGAGAAGGAGAAAAAGGAGGAGGAGGAGGTGAAGAAGAAGAAGAAGGAGGAGGAGGCGAAGAAGAAGAAAAAAGATCTGTCAGAAAGTCATTGGAAACAGGAAAACAGGAGGTTTATGTTGGGTATAAGTATTACCCCAAAGAGTAAAAACTAATTTTCAAAGGTAAATTCATACCTTTACAGTGGAAGCTACCACTTGAACTATATGAACAAACATAAAGCATTGCTGATAGTAGGCCAACCTGACCTTAAATGTTTGCTCATCTGTAACACACACTGCTAGGCAAACAACATCAGTGAATGTTCTGGTCCAAAATAGTCAACCTGAATTCTAAGCCTTGACCTAATTTCAAGTTTACAGGAAGTAAAATAGAATATATTAATCCATGCTAAGAGGAAATAAACAAATTCAGAATGCGCAATAGTGTGCAAAACAATTGGCCTGGTTTGTTCTAAATATCAGTCATGGAAACAAAAGGGAGAAACTTATTTAAAGAAACTAAACATATATTTATCACAGACAATATGAAACCTTAATGAGTGCTGAATTTTAAAATATCTCTATAGTATAAATTTTGCAATAACTGGGAAAATTTGAATATGTACTGATGAAGCTATTGCTTTAAATTTCTGTGTCACAGTAATAGTTTATTTAAGTAAAAGAAGGTTCTTATTTCAAGATTCATGTCATTGTACTTAGAGGGGAAATGTGAAATATCTGTCCTTGTAATCAAATTATTTAATGAAAAAATGAATGATTAGTAAAAACACTATTTTTTAATATTTATGTGTATGTGTGTCTATATAAGGAAAGGCAAAAAAACTTCTGGCAAATTCTTAACCATAGGTCAAAAAGGTGAAGGATATGTGCATATTCATTTTAGTTCTAGCTTGAACCTAGTGAGCCACATGCAGTTGTCAATACTTAATCACTTTTAAGCTACCAAATGACAATTTTATGTTTGAATACAACAACTGTCATAGGAGACACTAGAAAAGTGATTAAGATGCACAACTAAAATGACTTCAAGAACCATATGGTTTTACAGCTGACTTCTAACTAGCTTTAAAGCCTAGATCATCAAATCTATGCTTTCCCCCTGCAAGTGAGGACCAGGGCCTTGAACTCCAGTCCTTCCACACTGTAATAAGGATCCCGGTTCGAGCCCCCGGCGCCCCACCTGCAGGGGAGTCACTTCACAAGCGGTGAAGCAGGTCTGCAGGTGTTTTTCTCTCCCCCTCTCAGTCTTCCCCTCCTCTCTCCATTTCTCTCTGTCCTATCCAACAACAATGACATCATTCATAACTACAACAATAAAACAACAAGGGCAACAAAAGGGAATAAATAATAAATAAATATTTCAAAAAAAGAAAAATCTTTAGTTCAAGTTATATAGTATAGTCATAATAATATTCAAATTCTGAAAGATATCTCTTTCCTCCACCCATCCATCCCCAAAGAGAAATGTGTAGCTGCATGTCACTTATTATTACAGATGTAAAATTTTAGGAAAAAATTATCCTGAGAATATAAATATATTCTACTTCAAGTTATCAATATATTTCACCATGCCAGTCGGTTAGAGAAAAGACTATATGCTCTTAACATATGCTAAAAATTCCATTAAGCTTCATCTGACATTGCAAACAAAAATTCAGTATTTTTTATTAGCTAATAGTGTTATTTAATGTGTGGTGCTCAATAAACTAGGATATATATTTTTAAAAATTTTATTTATAAAATGGAAACACTGAAAAGAATATCTATTTTTTTTCACTTGATCTTCACACATTTAATCCTCAGAAACAGATGCTATATTATCTCTATTTCACTCTCTGGAGTATATTTCTAGGTGAAGAATGCTGAGTCATAAAGTAATTATGAGTTTAATTTCTTAAAGAAGCTACTAGAGTGATTTACAGGTTTGCTATAGCATTTCTTTCTTTTCCAACCAGCATTATGTCCTCTTCAAGTCTGTAGCTCATATTTTCATTCTATTTCTCTCTCTCTCTCTCTCTCTCTTTTTTTCTTTTCTTTTTTTTGGTCTTCAGGGTTATTGCTGGGGCTCACTGCCTGTACTACAAAACCACTGCTCCTGGAAGCTATTTTTTTCCCTTTTGTTGCCCTTGTTGTTTATCAGTGTTGTTATTGTTATTGTTGTTATTGATGTCTCTGTTGCTGGACAGAACAGAGAGAAATCGATAGAGGACAGGAAGACAGAGAGGGGGAAGAGAAAAATAGATACCTGCAGACCTGCTTCACTGCCTGTGAAGCGACTCCCTTGCAGGGGGTGAGCTGAGGGCTCCAACCGGGATCCTTACGTTGGTCCTCGAGTTTCACGCCATGTGAGCTTAACCTGCTGTACTACCTCCTGGCCCCCTTTTCATTCTCTTAATAGTGTCTTTAGCAAAGAAAAAAAGATTTTATTTTAATGCAGTTTATTTTTTTTTCTTTATGGATGGTGCTCCTGACATAACACCTAAGAATCCTTTGCCTACTTCAAAGTCATCAAGACATTTTCAGATTTTCTTCTTTTAGAAGTTTTAAATTTTGTATTTTCATGCATGATCCATTTGGAGTTGCTTTTCTTACAAAGTGTGAGATTTTGGGGGAGTCGGGCTGTAGCGCAGTGGGTTAAGCGCAGGTGGCGCAAAGCACAAGGACCGGCGTAAGGATCCCGGTTCAAGCCCTGGCTCCCCACCTGCAGGGGAGTCGCTTCACAGGCGGTGAAGCAGGTCTGCAGGTGTCTTTCTCTCCCTCTCTTTGTCTTCCCCCTCCTCTCTCCATTTCTCTCTGTCCTATCCAACAACAACAACAACAATAATAACTACAACAATAAAACAACAAAAGCAACAAAAGGGAATAAATAAATAATAAATAAATAAAAAACAAACGAAGTGTGAGATTTTAATTTAAATTTTATTAATATCATTACTGCTATTATTTGTTTGGCTTATAGATGTTGTAGTAGATTTCTTTTGCTGTGTAACAAATCACAAATCACTACAACCTTTGAGACTTAAAACAGTGCCTTGTAGTCCTGCAGATCAGATGTCTGGTAAAATCTAACTACTTATTCCGCTTAGAGTATTTTTCACAAGGCTGAAATCAAGACATGGTCTGAGTAGAGTTCATGTTTTGAGACTCTGGGGAAAGTAATCTGCTTTCAAGTTAATTTAGTTAATTTTTCTCATTGTTAGAATTCAGTTCCTCATGGTTGTAGGCCTGTGGCCTTGGAGCTGTCAACCAGGAATACACTCTTAGGAACCAAAGTGTGTGTATATTCCTTCCCAGGTGGCCAACTCCATATTCAAACAGCAATAGTGTACCGACTCCTTCTTGTATCCTGAGTCTCTGATGTCTTTTACTATAATTAGTCAGAGAAATCTCTGTACTTGTGAAAATGCTTATGTCGGCTACATAATATCATTTCTTTATTTCATAATGTGCCACATACTCTAACCTAAGCACAAGACCATCTTATCTGAAGTTTCAAGGACTATGCAGTATGTGTATATGGGATGGGGAAAGGGGCAGAAAATGTTGTTATGAGTCATTTTAGAATATTGACTGCCATAGATATCCAATTGTTTCAGCCATGTGTTGAAAATACTATTCTTCAGCCCTGTGTAGTATTAAAACAAGAAAGGATGAAATATACCCAGAGGCATAAAGGTTCCATTTCTTATCTTCATTTTGGTCTCCCAAATCTGAACTTTTCTCTTATAATTCTTCTATCAGTTGATATATATTTGTCTTTCAGCTGCTTTTGAGTCAAAGTTAAGAATTTTCAGAGAGAACTATGTGGGAAATTCACCACTGGTTCCATAGCACTCTGAATTCTTTCTTTCTCCAGTCTGTCTGCTATCCTATCTGGATGCTCAGATATGTCCAACAACAGATGAGTGGCTAAGAAAGTTGTGGTATATATACACAATGAAATACTACTTAGATATAAAGGATGATGAATTCATTTCTTAATCTTGGACAGAGCTTGAAGGAATCATGTTAAGTGAGATAAGCTAGAAAGAGAAGGATAAATATGGGGTGATCTCACACATGGGCAGAAACTGAGAAATAAGAACAGAAAGGGAAAACACTAAGTAGAACTTGGACTGCACCAAAGTAATGGACTCTGGGGGAGAGGGGGCTGTTTTCAGATCTTGGAACATGATGATGGAGCAGGATCCAGGTTGGGGGTGACAGTGTTTTGCAGAAAACTGAGCAATTTTACACATATATCAACAACTGTATTTACTGTAAACCATTAGTTCTCCCAATAAAAAAAATCTAAAAAAAAAAAAAAGAGAATGCTCAGATAACTGACAAACACATTCTGTTGAGGATTTCTTGTGTGATTCAGGCAAAGAGACATGGATGGGGAGAACAGAATTTTTTTACCTTGAGCAGAACTAGAACTTTTATCACAGCTGTGTAACAAGTTCTATCTACTGCACTTCATTAAATTACTCCTTCAGAGTTAAGTATACCTATTACTTAAATAAGGCCCCTAGATAGGTTGAACTTAATAAGAGGCTGACATCATCTTCAATATAGCAGAATGTTTAGCTAACTTGATAAATGGGAAAAGTTTGTTTATGGATATTGATGTCCTCAAGAATACACTGGAAAAGATAAATAAGAACATACCCAGTACAGAATAACAGGCAATTGTGAAGATAAAGACTTTTTATCTCTGGAACTGGGAAGATTCTGTACATAAAAAGCAAGCAGTTAAGTGAGATAAACCAGAAAGAAAATGATGAATATGGGATGATCCCACTCACAGACAGAAGATGAAAAATAAGAACATAAGGGAAAACACAAAGCAGATCTTGGACTGGAGTTAGTGTACAGCAGCAAAATAAAAGACTGGGGTGGGGTGGTGCTCAGGTCCTGGAACATGATGGCAGAAGAGGACCTAGAGGGGTTTAGATTGTTATGTGGAAAACTGAAAAATATTACACATGTACAAACGACTGTATTTTATTGTTGACGATAAACCATTAAACCCCCCAATAAAGAAAAAAAAAGCAAGAATATTAAAGACCCCTGATACTAGTGGAAGCAAATTTAGGAGCTGCTAATTCATAACACTTACTACAGGCCTAGGATATTTTTGGGTCAACATTAGCTCAAAATAGCTCTAATAGAATATGGTGGTGGGAATTGTGTGGAATTGTACCCCTCCTACCCTATGGTTTTGTTAATTAATAATTTCTTAAATAAAAAAATAAAAAAAAGAATATGCCAAAGATACATCTGAACAATATATTTTTTGATATATGAAAAAATTGTTAGGAGAATCTAAGGAAAACAGAACATTTGTTTTGTTTGTTTGTTTTGTCCCTGGGCTCTACCACTCTGGGTCAACATTTTTAGAGAGGAAGAGACAGACACAGATGGAAAGACATCACTGTCAGTAAGCTTTCCCCAGTGGAGCTGAGGTTAGGCAGATGACAAAGCAAGAACCCTCCCACAGAATACAATTCTAAATGGGTTAACAGAAAAGGAATATAAAGTATAAGTCTACATTCAAATTAGTATATTGGTTTTCCATGTCAAGTCAGAAGGTATCTGATATTGCTATAAATTGATGCAACTTATATTAACTGATATAAAATATATAGATTCAAAATCAATGTAAATTATTAAAATTGATATAAATTGATGAAACTATACAAATTAAATATCAGAAATGATCCTAAGGAACGAATCTCTCTCTCTCTGTCATTGGGTAAATATGTTTTTGTGAATATTTTTCTTTTAAGAATTTTATCATTTTGGATGCAAATAGGAACTGCCTGTAAAATTGATGAATCTAGTTATTACATGGAATGAACTGAGCTCCCTAGTGGTGATTTCCCATGTAAGTCAAGCTTTCACAAATATAATTAATTAATAAAACTTTAAACATATACATATATATTTATATACATGTGCATACGCCACATGTATTACAGTAAGAGTGCTTAGATAAGAAAAGGATCATAGATGGTCATTTGAATTTTGGATTTTTAAAAATATTTATCTTAATGAGCGAGAGTCTATAGTTCAGCTTAGCTCTGGCTTATGTTGATGTTGGGGATTGAACCTGGGATCTCTGGAATCTCAAGCATGTAAATTTGGTATATCACCACTGTGCTACCTCCACAACACTTACAACTAGGTATTTCGTTTTGTTTTTGATCAGAGCACCATTCTATTCTGGTTCATTATGGTACAATTCTGTCCACTACCCTGAGCATCTACCCCACCTTCCAGATACTGTTAGAGCAAAGTTTGTTGATTTTTTACTGTATGCCTTAAATTACTTCCATATGCAATATTTAATATTATATAAAGAGGTTGTTATTACTATTATCCTAATTTGACAGATAAGAAAACTGAGGCATAAAGAAGATGAAATTCTTGCTTAAGTAAGACTGTAGTAGGGTCACTTACACCATCTATCTCCAAGGACTGTTTGTTATTTACTGCAGTAATGCAACAGTGAAACAAACTGTTTAGCATGTAGGAGACTGGATGCTAGGAAGGAAGCCAAACAGAATAGTGATATATTTGTAGAACTGAGTTTTATGTATTTCTCCATTATAATAAATTGACATTTCCTCACTCCAGCAATAAAGGAAGTCTGTACGTAAGCAGATGTGTTTGACTCTGCTGTAGTTGCCCACCCTACACACGCACACACACACACACACACACACACACACACACACAGAGAGAGAGAGAGAGAGAGAGAAAGAGAGAGAAAGAGAGAGAAAGAGAGAGAAAGAGAGAGAAAGAGAGAGAAAGAGAGAGAGCAGGTTTCACTGGAGCTTCATAGCTGTGTGATTCTATCCGTCCCAATGAACAGTTATTTATAAACAACTGTTATTATTTATTTATTTGATATCACAGAGGGAAATTGATAGGAGAAAGAAAGATTAAGTAGGAGAAAGAGAGATACTTTCAACACTGCTTCACCACTCATGAAGCTTTCCTCTGCAGATGGGGACTGAGGTCTTGAACCTGGGTCCTTTTACATGGCAACATATGCACTCAATTGAGTGTACCATCACCTGGCCCTCAATGGATAATCTTAAAAACTTGATTTTTGTTTTTTCCAGATAGAGGGTGAGAGACAGAGAGGGAGAGACATGGAGAGAAGAAGAGATACTGCATCAAACGCCAGTTCGGTGCTCATGAAGCTACCCCTTTGCATGATGTTTCCATGTGGTGGCCAAGGGCTTGAACCTGGGTAAGGTGTGCGCTCTATCTGGTGAACTATTTTCCAGCTAACTCTGCTATCATTTAAGATTTTAAAATGTCTCTATTTCTGTATTCATTCTAGGATGTCGCCTATTAAAAACTTTGTAACTGAAGACAGGTTTAGGGACTCTGACTGGGGATACAGCATAGTGATTATACAGAAAGGCTTTGATTTCTGAGGCACCAAAGGTTGCCTGTTCAATCCTCAGCACTACCAGAGCACCACCAGAAAGCCAGAGTTAAGCAGTGCTCTGGTAACAAAACAACAAAAATAAAACAAAACAACCATGTAGTCTATAAGTATACATGATAAAGTATATTAGGCTGTCATAAAATAGGGTGGGATTTATAATTTAAGTATTTAACTCAAATAATGAATGAAACATTGCAACAATAAAATTATTATTATTGTTTAATTAATTAATTAATATTTTGTTTCTAGGGTCATTGCTAGAACTTGGTGCAGACACTATGAATCCACTGCTCCTGGAAGCCATTTTTCCATTTTATAGAACAGACAGAAAATGAGAAACAAGAGGGAGACACAGAGACAGAGAGACACCTGCAGACTTGCTTTGCCACTTGTGAAGCATCCCGCCTGCAGGTGGGGAGCCAGGGGCTCAAACCCAGAGGCTCAAACCCTGATCCTTACTTGGGTCTTTGTGGTTAATATGTGCATTACCATCCATCCCCTCCCCTCCTTTCCCTCCACTCCAGTAAAAAATTATTTACTCTGCAATGGGCCTAGGCCAAAGTGGATAATTTTTGTTTAGCTGATTTGGGGAAAAGCCTGACTTGGGATTCTGGATGGGAGGGATGGATATAAGGGTGACAATTCATATAACTGAGGTAGAAAAACTTTCTCTTTGGTTACTTGGGGCAAGGATGGACCTAGGTTACCTTTGATTGTGTGAGGTCAAAGAGAAAACTCTTGCCATTTTATTTTTTTTTAGGCTGCCCTAGCAAGTCAGCCTAATCACTTATGATGGATGAAGACTTCCTGTGTTTGTTTTTAACAGGCCTGTCTTGGTTTTAAAAGCACATCTCTTTTCTCCCAGAGGATTTGTTAATCAAGGTAGATTGCAGGCATCAGGAATAAGTACATTTATTTTGGGCAGCAGAAGAATTCACTAGTTAAATGTGCAAGCCCTGAATTCTGGCCTAGTGGGCTGGAGCCCACAATGGGGGTGATCTTAGGCCTTTTTGCCAGGCTGGTCTCACACCCTAAAGCAGCTACTGCTAGTACCCCCAGCTTAGCAACAGACTGATGAGAAAGCCACGTGCCTTGCAGCACTTCTTCTCCTCCTCCTTATTCCTCTTCTCCTCCTTCTCCTCCTCCTCCTTGTTTTTAAGTGTAATATCTGGCATAGGGTAAGTACTCAGTATAAGCTTTTCTTTTAAAAAATATTTATTTCATATTAGAGAGGCTTACATATGAGAGAGAGACACATACAGAGAGAGATATTAGAGCTTTACCTAGGCACATACAGATCCTTGGATAGAATTGGGAGCCATAGCGTTAGATCCCTAACTCTACCAGTTGAACAATTTCCAGTATTAGTCAATATAAACAACTTAATTAGACTATGCACTGTATTTTCCTCATTTGTGTTGAGATCTTTCTAGTACACCCTATAGTCATAATTAAATGATATGTATGTCCATATTGACAAATGGATTGATGGTTTTCTTTTTATAGTCTCTAACTTCTCAGCATTATGTAATTTTTTCCTTCCAGTTCATTATCCCTTATCTTGCCAAAGTTGCACTTCTGGTTTTCCATAAATCATATTCATAATTCTGGAGTCATTTTTTACTAGTATCCTTCTTACTTATTTCACATCAGATTAAAAAAAAACATATCTGGTTATATCCAGAATTTGGCCATGTATTACCATCATAAATGCTAGCATCTCCAATTCTTTTTTAAAAAATATTTATTTATTTATTCCCTTTTGTTTCCCCTCTTGTTTTATTGTTGTAGTTACTATTGTTGCCATTGTTGGGTAGGACAGAGAGAGATGGAGAGAGGAGGGGAAGACAGCGAGGAGAAAGATAGATACCTGCAGGCCTGCTTCACCGCTTGTGAAGCAACTCCCCTGCAGATTGGGAGCCAGGGGCTCGAACCGGGATCCTTACGCTGGTCCTTGCGCTTGGCGCCACCTGCACTTAACCTGCTGTCCTACCACCCGACCCCCCCCCAATTTTTTTAACTTTTATTTTGTTTTATTTATTTATCAGATAGAAACAGAGAGAAATTGAGAGGGGAGTGGAAGATAGGGAAAGAGAGAGACACCTGCAGCACTGCTTCACCACTTGTGAAGCTATCCCTTTGCAGGTGGGGACCAGGGGCTTGAACATGGGTCCTTGTGCCCTGTAACCTGTGCACTTAAGTAGGTGCACCACCACCTGGCCCCAAGCTTCTCCAGTTCTTTCTTGTGTTATTATAATAACTTCATAGCTACTCTTTCTGTACTTTTTATACACTTGCTCATTAACTAGAGTAAGCCAGCAGTCTACAAACATACTTAAGTCATGTGACTAAAAACTGCTTCTTATTGGAATGTTAGAAACCAAAAGGTGGAATCTATGGAAGTCATCTTGCTGAGGACACTATTTTTAGTACTTGTTGAAATACAAGTTCTGCATTGCTTTGGTGTATAAGACCTTCTATACATTGGTCCAGATCTTTGGAAGAGAAGAGTCCAACATTCCTACCTGAAGTGACCAGAAAAGTTTTACCCTGTGCTTGGGTCCCATCTTCATGTGCTTTTTAGCTCTGTGTGGTGATCTGCCATAAACCAAGGATAGAGTAAGCATCCCAAATGAATCACCACTGCCAGAGAATTCTGCCTTGCTGGCCTTTGAGATTTATCTGTAAGCAAGTGAGATTATTTGGTAGATAAATCTGTTTTCCGCCTCTGTAGGGAAATGCCTGACACCTTTGATCTCTTTGATTTCCTGGATAACAGCAGAGCTTGTCCTTGGAGACTAAGGGTGGAGTTTTCCTCACCAACATTGATAATGGATTCTGCAGAGGAAAGGAGATCCAGATTCTAATCAAGGAACCATTCTGCTTTTTCTTTACAGGAAAACCTCCGAGATAATACTGGAGGAATCTTTGTTTCCTCAAGAATTTTGAGAAACAAAGGTGTGTGATTTATTTTGAAATAAATCACTGCATTAAAAGAAGTGTTTGTTTTTGTTCATTTTTAAGAAGAGAAACAGTTTTAGGATAAGAATTTGAGTGTAATTAGGACAATACATAAGCAATGGATCGCTGCATATGTAAAGATAATGCTGAGTTTCTTCAAGCACAAGAGTATTGCTAACTTCTACCACAGTGTAATTATACAAACAGTAACAATTTACATCTTACCAAAAATAATTTATTTGTGTCCTACTGTGGTAGTTTGCAATTCTATGGCAAATTTTATAGTGATAAAAATAGTAATTCAAGAGAAACAATTTTGAAAAGCAAGAGGAAAAAAATGTGTATAAATAAGTGACAGACCAAGTGAGAATATTTGAGATCATATCACATCTACATTTCTGTCCCTTGGGCTTCCCCACTCATACTATTTTTTTAAAAAAATTTTTTTGGTATTTATTTATTTATTTATTTTGGATAGAGACAGAAAGAAATTGAGAGCGGAGGGGGACATTAAGAGGGAGAGAGGAAGAAAGATGCCTGCAGCACTGTTACACCACTTGTGAAGCATTCCCCCTGCATGTGGGGACCAGGGGCTTGAACTAGAATCCTTATGAATGTAACATGTGCCCTCAACCAGGTGCATCACTACTTGGTCCCTATTCATGTCATTTAAAATATATATTTTAACCCCCCCCCCCCATACACATACCAGTTATCACTGAGACTGTACCTGCATTACTTTACCACTCCTGATAGCATTTATTTTCTTTTTTCCCTCTGGAATAAAGGTGTAAGATGGAGAGGGGTGGGAAAGAGACAGAGAAGAGACAGTGTGGCACTGCTCCATCATTCATGAAACTTCTCCCCTGCAGGCATTCCCATGTGGTGGCCCACGGCTCAAAAACAGGTCCTTATGCATGGTAATGTATGTGTATTTTTGAATGGGTGCACAACCAGCAAATCCCCTTAAATATATATCATTATATTTTTTAAGGAGAAAGAGAGAGAGAGAGAGAGAGGGAGAGAGAATCATCTGGTATATGGCCAGGGATCAAACTCAGAACCTCAGATTTTATCAAAAAGAAGTTTCATTGTCTGGAATGGGGTAGAAGTATGATTTCTTCTACTTTTTTTTCTTTCTTTTAACTAAATAGATGTATTTATTTATTTTGATGAAAGACAGAGAATAAGAGAGATACCAGATCACCACTCAGCTTTGGCATATGGTGGTGCTGAAGATTGAACCGGAGTCTTTTAAGTTTCCAGCATGCAAATCCTATGCTGAACTATCTAATGTTGAACTATCACTCCATTAGTGAAATGGAAATTCTGACCAGAAGAAGTTACATCCTAAATCAGTAACTCTAGGAGCAGGGGTCCAGAAATCTGAGGGTTAATGACTTCTCCAGTTTCTGCTAGCATTCATTTTGAGAACCATTGGTTTTTCTGTTGTCCTTACTGTTGCTGGGGTATCACCACTACAGAGAGAGGGAGAGGGAGAGGGGGAAGGGTGAGGGGCAAGGGAGAGGGAGAGGAAGAGGGAGAGGGAGAGGGAGAGGGAGGGGGAAGGGAGAGGTAGAGGGGCAAGGGAGAGGGAGAGGGAGAGGGAGAGGGGCAAGGGAGAGGGAGAGGGAGAGGGAGAGGGAGAGGGAGAGGGAGAGGGAGAGGGAGAGGGAGAGGGAGAGGGAGAGAGAGAGATTACCACAGTGCTGAAGCTTCTTCCAGTATATCAATGACTGGGTTGGAACCTAGGTTGTGTGCATGACAAATTATGTGCACTATCCTGCTGCCCTAAGAGAGACATCAGTCTTAACTGTCTGTGTTGGAGTGTATTCTCTCCCCAACTCCCCAGTTCAGACTGACTTCCTGGGTTTCCATATAACCATGAGCTTTAGTTTCTCCCCTTCTGATATCCTCATGACCCGTTTCTTGTCTCTCTGACTCTGATTCAGATGAACCTTTAGCTCTCAACTGAAATTTTCACCTTTCCTGATAAATAAAAGCCCTGTCAGCTCCTTTTCATAAATCCACTGCAGTCCTATTCAACCCTATCTGCCCCCTCCTAGCTGGTGGCCAAAGCCTATCATTGAATGAGTTGAACCACTGGACACAAACTAACTGGGGCATCTCTATGATGTGGTCACTACATGCAGTGGACAACACAGTAGTAGAGCATAGTAACACTGACCCAAGCTGATCTTTCAGGCCACTCATCCCTAGATGCTATAGTTGACATCTATTTTCCTTTATTAGGCCGTATCCTATAAACTGGATAATCATTTTAACCTACTCAAAACTCCACTTTTACTCCCCTCTGCCTGAAAATCCAGATATGAAGAGACTTCATAAGTTATGACATCTGTTTGAATTCAATGGGTACCTTTAGAAAACAACATAGGAGCTTAGGTTAAAGAAACAAGATTTGGGGTCGTCGCATAAGGAAAAAAAGTAGAAAATAATTTGTATTTGAATTACTATAAGAAAAAGTTGTCACCACATGCTTTATGTTCTGAATATTCAAGTTGACCTGATAGAGTAAATTGTTTTACCTTCTAGATTTTGCTCTTCAATCCCTAATTTTTTCATCTACCTAGTGAATTTTATTTTTCACCAACCTGACCACACCACTGTTTCACTAACAGTTCACAGGGGACCTAGCACTGCAGTTTAACACAATACGTGTGTTCATCTACAGGAGCCTACAGGGAGCCACTACTGTGAACAAAATTGCAGGTCACATTTATATGCCTAGAAAATAATTCAATAAGCATTAAAAATACTCTCCATCCACCTTGGTCAAAGCCTCTTTACTTGTTCAGCAATATTCACACTACTTGAAGGGGTTTTACTTCGCTAATGCATGTCCACATGACCCAGTTTAGACACAATCTTTCTTACTTAAATCTGTGAGTCCTGCTCCTGGTTTATCTTTATAAATTGGATAGGGAAGTATCAGTAAATGCTTAACAAGAACAATTTACATGGTTATATTTACTTACTTTTTGAGTGGCATTTATTCTCTCCTACTATGTGGCTGGCACTATTGATGTTGGAATCCTTTTAAAAATCTTCTACTTTTGGAAGTCGGGTGGTAGCGCATTGGGTTAAGCACACGTGGGGTGAAATACAAGGAATGATAAGGATCCCAGTTCCAGCCCCTGGCTCCCCACCTTCAGGGGAATCGCTTCACAAGTGGTGAAGCAGGTCTGCAGTTATCTACCTTTCTCTCCTTCTCTCTGTCTTTTCCTCCTCTCTCGATGTTTCTCTCTGTCCTAACAACGACATCAATAACAACAGCAATAATAACTACAACAATAAAAAAAAACAAGGGCAACAAAAGGGAAAATAAATAAAATTTAAAAACTTTTACTTTTTTAATATTTATTCGTTTGTTTTTTTTACTTTGGATCAAGACTGAGAGAAATTGAGATGGTAGGGATGACAGAGAGGGAGAGAGACATCGAAAGCACTGCTTCACTGCTCATTAATCTTTCTACCATACGTGGGGGTCAGGGGCTCCTACCCAGGTCCGTATGTACTACAACATGTGTGTTATACCGGGCGTGCTACCTCCTCACCCCCAGGAGATTCTTGTTTTAAAGAATCTTCTTGAAAGTCCCTTTCCAGTCAGATGGATCTTGACCTATCATACATAGTGAGCATTGCTTTGTCTTACACAGAATGAATGGGGTCCATGTAACAATTGCATGATTGTCAAAATATATGGCTTTGAGAAATAAAATGTGATTTATCTAAAGCATTGTTTCGTAATGGGATATGAAAATGAAGACCCATCTCAAAGAAGCAAAGCACTGAAATTAAGATAACCTTTTAAAGCTTAGACCAGGGAGAACAGAAGCAACCGTTGGCACAGTTATATACAAATAATGTCAAAGGACATAAATCATGGTGATGTTGTGTATGATACAGCAAATCCTAATAAAGGGATATTTCAAAGTTAACCCAATTGCTAAATAATGTGATTATAGCAATAACTATCTATTGTCTTCTTAACCCTAATACAGCAGGAACCTCCTGCTTCCTCTGTAGAGCCTATATTTCCCCCAGTCCTGGAACCTCTAGGGTGGGGCTGACTTTCCTGCATGCTTCTCTCAATTCATACCAAATGATATTGCATCCATCGATCCTAACCTAATCAACGCAATGAGTACCACCTCAGCATGCTTTACTTCAGACTGTGTCCAGAGATGTCAGACATGGAATGGCAACCTTTCACCCTCACTACTGGAGTGAGACCTTTCCTTTCATAGGATTCTCTAATTCCATTCCAGATGGTTCATTTCCTAACAAAGTCCCAAAACCTGTAGACCAGGTACCATAAGTTAGAGCATATGTTCACATGTATCCATAAATTAGGGCAAAATATATACCTGAAAGCACAAGTACACAATAGTCTGTAGTGAGTCAGTATAAAGTACATAATGGAATAGTGTCTACCTAGACTTAGATACCCTCCTCACCTACCTCCTATTACACTTCCCTCACTCACTCCAAAGCTAACTTTACCAAAGCAAGAACTGCAAAAACTGTATAAGGGCAAGAGACTGGCATACTTTTACAATGGATCTTTAGTCACTATCAGGCCACCCCATCAGCTGGGGCCCTATTTGGGGAGTCTCGAGATTCCCAAAGAGACATGATGGGCCTAGACCTCAAATAAATCCCTCTCTCCATTGTTACCAGTCATCTCTATCAGGAACAACAAAATAGACCCCTCTGTGGCCCCCATAGGACCTTGCCCTCAATTTGGATCAACAACGGTAGAGAATGTTTCTTCCTCCAAAAAGAGGCTGGACAACATACTCTATGGCTACACCTGAGGAAGATGGGTCCTGATATTGGGGCAGCTTGGAATGTTCCTACTAATGATCACAGAATGTGAGCTCAGATCTAGAGGAATGCAGAGGTCACATAGGCTCATAAGCTGAATATGGGCCCCAGACCACATCAATTCAGTATTTCTTTTTTATAAGTAATACAGTTGTTTACAGTCAACAATATTTATTCACCTTTTCCATATTTGGGAGCTTACTCTCTTCCCTGATCCAGTCTTCTGGTCCTTTTTCCAGACATGACATCATCTCCCCAGACAATAACTAGGATCCACCTGCATATCAGATTTCAGGCTCCAGGGGAAACAATAAAATAAACCACTAGTATAGCCACAGGCCCTTTGGAATATAACTAAAATATGCCTACTAGCTATCTACAAAACAGAGACGTCCCCCCCCCCCAACTGTACATCTGATCTATTCCAGCTTTTGGGTCCATGACTGATCAACAATTTGTTTGGCTTTATATGTTAACTTCCTTTTCAGCCACCAGGTCCCAGATGCTAGTATGATGCCGACCAGACTTCCCTGGACAGACGACCCCACCATTGTGTCCTGGAGCTCCAATTCTCCAAAACCCTGCCCCACCAGGGAAAGAGAGAGGCAGGCTGGGAATATAGATCAACCTGTCAAAGCCCATGTTCAGCGGGGAAGCAATTACAGAAGACAGACCTTCCACTTTCTGCATCCCAGAATGACCTTGGGCCCATACTCCCAGAGAGTTAAAGAATAAAAAGCTATCAAGGGAGGGGATGGGATATAGAGATCTGGTAGTGGGAATTGTGTGGCATTGTAGCCTTCTTATCCTATGGTTTTGTCAGTATTTCTTTTTTATAAGTAAATAAAAATAAATAAAAAGATAACCTTTTAAATAAAAATTACCTATGTTTGCAATTGGAGCGACATCCTCTGTTTCTGTCAACATATCCATTGCTTGTATATTTTAGATGTATAATGATCATCATCAGTGCTCTGTTTATTGGGGGGTTCCTAACAAAAGCCTTGACCCCTTTTTCCTTAGAGAAATTGTCTAACGTGGCTGTGTAGCCTTCCTCTGGCTAAACATATGGTACACTAATCAAGTCTGTTTAAGCAGTTTCTGTGTCCTTAATTCTACCCAAAGTGCTGTGAGGAATTAGAAACTAAATAGACTCATTTCTCCTTGAGACTAGGTAAATAGTCTTTTCTGTATAAATGAAAGTAGATTGGGATGTTTTGAGGAGGTTTCTATCCTCATTTTTGTAATCTCCCTATCATATTGCCATATATATACACTCCACAAACAGAGTGGAATGGAAAACTCATAGATAAACTCATTTTAGGGACAGACATAAGCAGAAATCATTCTAAGATTTTCTTTATTTTTTATCTTTAAAATTTTTTTTAAATTTATTATTGGATAGAGACAGAGAGAAATTAAGAAGGGAGACAGAGAGATACCTGCAGCTCTACTTCATCACTTGTGAAGTTTTCCCTCTGCAGGTGGGGACCAGAGGCTTGAACTCAAGGCCTTGCACACTGTAGTGTGTGCACTTAACCAGGTACACCACCACCTGGCCCCTAAGAATTTTTCCCTTTCCTTTCCTTTCCTTTCCTTTCCTTTCCTTTCCTTTCCTTTCCTTTCCTTTCCTTTCCTTTCCTTTCCCTTTCTTTTCCTTTCCTTCTCTCTCTCTCTCTTTAATTTTGGAGAAGACAGCTTGATTAGTAATAGGGGATACTATTTCACCTTGTGATTGAAGGTGAACTTTATCTCTAGGAGAAGTTAGAGCACAGACCTGCCTGTGCACTCTTGACCAAGTTAGCAGCACCAGACCTGGAACAGCATGGCCTATGTTGAAGTAATTTCCTTTGTTAAAGAGTGTCACTCACCTGATCTGAAGCCAAGTCAGCATGGGGGTCGTTCCTCCTCCAAACACCCAGACTGTGAAGAACACCAGTAGCAGCGTGGTGGTAAACATCATTTGTTTGGGCTGGGATTCCGTATTCCGAATAGCTAAGGCAAAAGCTATTGCTCCTCGTAAACCTTGTAGGAAAAACAGAAAGAGAAGACACACATCTGCATGGGTCATATTCTTATTTTACACACCTTCCTTTGCTACATACTAAACACAGTCACTATTTAAAATGAAAATTTTTTTGGTTTGTTTTGGGTAACTGATGATCAACATATAGTTGTAAGAAATAAAGGAGACTTACAATGCACCCTTTCCTGAGACTGCAGCCAATGATATCTTGCAAAACTACAGTAGAATAGCATGACCAGTATTTTGTCATTGATACAGCCAACAAACTGTATCTTTCCATCTCCACAGAGGTCCCCATGTTGACCTTTTTTGGTCACAACTACTTCTCTCCTACAAAATCCCTCCTTGACTTTTGGCCACTAACCATCAGTTCATTGCTATAATTGTGTCATTTCAAGGATACTATACAAACGGAGTAATGAAATATTTAGCCTTTTGGAATTGTTTTTTTAATCACACAGCATAAATCTCAAGATATTCATTTAAACTACCAAATGTACTGCTAGTTTGATGTTTTTGATCATTGAGTAATATTGTCTGGAATGCCTGGTCCCCCACTTATTGAAGGTCTATTTGCATCTGTCCTTCTTGTTGATATGTGATGCAGTGAATCCAGCTCAAGGCCTCACATATACGCAGCATGTGCTCTATAGCTGATTATCTACCTGGTACTTGCATAGTTAAAAAAATTGCTTTCATGGTACTTTACCTTCCCAATGGTCATATATTCCATGTAGTTTCTCTGCTTCCTTACAAATAATTGATATTGTCACTACTTTTTCTCTTAGTCATTCTGATAGATAGCACTGTGATAATAGCCTATTGTGGTTTTAATTTGCTTTTCCCTAATGGCTGATGATGTTGAACATTTTTTAATGTGCTTATTTGTTATCTACATACTTTTCTGGGTGAAAAGGCTCTTTATGCCTTGTCCTCATTTTCTAATAGGTTTGTTGAGTTTTTGATTGTTGAATTTTGTTATTTATATATTTAATTTCCAAATTAAATATTTAATTTGAATATTTATTTGGAATTTTTATTTGGAATTATTTGAATATTCCAAATTGAATATTTAATTTCCAAATATTTCCTCTTACTCTATAGCTTTTCTTCTCATACTCATGAGAAAATCTTTCACAGAGTCAAAGTTTTATATTTTATGAATTTCATATTTTAGAGGCAAATCTAGAAAATCTTTGCTTTGCTTAGCTCTTAAAATAACAAAGATATTCCCCTGTGTTTTCAAATTCTTTCTAAAATTTATGTGACTTTGCATTATCATATTTCAGTCTAAATTTTAATTCCTTTTTGTATAACAGCCAAGGTCTAGGTCGAAATTCAGATTTTGCCTATGATTATTTAATTGCTTCTGCATCTTTGACAAAACTAAGGTGGGTGTACTTGGTGGATATACTGCTGGATTCTCCATCCTGTTTCATTCACTTATGTATGTAATTTTCTTAGTAGCACAGTCCTGATACCTACAGTTATATAGTAAGCCTTAATATTGGGTAGAGTGGTTATTTATTCCTCTTTTTTTTTTTTTCAAAATTGTCTCAACAATACTTCATTTTGCCTTTCTATAATTTTATCAGTGTTTTTTAAAATTTATTTACTTATTTTGGATAGATAAATTGAGGGGATTGGAGAAGGGAAGGAGAGAGGGAGAGAGGAAGTAAGGAGGAGAGAGGGGGGAGAGAGAGGGAAAGAAAGAGAGAGGGAGAGAGATACCTGCAACATTTTTTCATCACTTGTGAAGCTTCCCTCTGAAAGTGGGGACTGAAGGTTTAAATGTGGGTCCTTAGGCACAGTAATGTATGTGCTTAACCAGGTGAACCACTGTCTGACCCTGACTTTTTAAAACTTAGAACAAATTGTCTATCTTTAACAAAAACATTTCTTTGAGGGCAGTTACTTAAAAAAAAAAATTCTGTCAGACAAGGAATATCAAGCTTCAAAGGCACTGAAAATTACTAAGTAATATTGCCCTGGAGAAGAGCTACTTGCATAGTGTGTTGCTTTGTCATGTTTGACCCCAAGCCCCCATCACACTAAAGGAAACTTCAGAGCTATGGTCTCTCTCTCTCTCCTCTCTCTCTTTCTCTCTCTCTCTCTCTCTCCCTCCTTTCCCCCTTTCTGCCTTCTCTACTCTAATCTACAAAACAGAGAAAGAAAAATAAAAACAAATAAGTAATATCTAAGAACTGCTGCAGCCTGACTATATATTTTCATAAACTTTATGCTAAAAAGAACTTAATAAAACTACTTTATTATTTTTTTAAATAAAATACGCTAAGTGAAATTTTAAGAATCCACATTAGATCTACTTGCATGGAATGATAATAAAGATTAAATACTGATATTTCAATTCAAAACACAAAGATGTTAATATAAACTGAGACACGGATTTTGAAGAGTAGATAAAAGCACAAGTAGTAAACTGAAAATATTATAATGCATAGTATTTCTTGGGTAAAACTAGACTAGCAAGACATTTACAAGCCCTATTACAACAGGGCAAATAAAGATTTATAATCTTAGCAAGTATAAATCAAAAGGTAGTAATTTTTTAAGTCACATATATAAATGTTTGTTGCAAGAGTGCTTTCTAAATTTCCAGATTTTTACTAAAATATTAAATGAATTTTAGATACATAGCAGGTTGAGAAAAAGCATAACTATTTTGATTTTTATCCTTAGGTTCCCAACTTAGAACATTATGTTTCTTTCTTATCTCCATGCTAAGAATATTCAGGAACAAGTGGCAAACACAAGATCTAGAGGATTAGACTAGAGAGACTTAATATATTTTGCCTGAAACAAGGAAGCTTCAGAAAGGGAGAGGAACATGCATGCCGATTATAAAATACCTTCAAGGGACAAAATGTAATGGAGGAAGGAAATTATTCTAAATCTCCATGTAGACAAGGAAATGGCCTGAAGATAAGAAAAGTAACATTTGAAGTAAATATTAATAAAAAAAAGTACTAACATTCAGAAATTCTGAACACTTTGGATGATTGCACTCAAGAAGTAACCCCTCCCTCCCCACCACCCCAATGGAGATGTTCATGCATTTGAGATCCAGCTGTAGACATGAGAGTAGAATATTAATATCTTTACGTACTTGAGGACATTTTAATAATGTTCTCCCTAGCAAACACAAATAGCATCACTGGAGAATGAGAACCAAAGAAAACATTCTTGCAACAGACATTTGTACCTGAGGAGAAAATGTATAGGTCAAGCAAAAGAAATAAAGAGAAAGCTTCCACAGTACAAGATTAGGGATAAAAGGCAATCTTTTTTATTTTCTCTTTTCCTCAAGCTCACACTGCTAGAAATGTTCATAAAGATTCATTACCCTCAAATTTGGTGGTTAGAAGTGTTACGTGATAAAACTCAAGTATTTTTTTTTATTAAATATTCATGTTCTTAAACTTTGACTTTTTGAGAAAGAAGAACAGAGTCTGGGGGAAAAAGTCAAAGCTTATTATATTATGCTTATTGATCATATCAATTCTTTTATGTTAAACATTAAAGTCATACATAGACAGCTGCCCAGTGCCACAGAGTTAAATACTATTATATGTGCTTTTGCATGAAGGGAAACATGCTCTGTTGACTTGCCTTTTTGTTGAGTTGTTGTTTGTTTCCACTAGGGTTGCTAAGGCTTGGTGCCTGCATGACTCCACTATTCCTGGTAGCCATAAACTTGGTCTTCTAGCATATTGCACCAAAGTAAAAGACTCTGGAGTAGGTGGATGGGGAGAATACAGATCCAAGAAGGATGACAGAGGACCTAGTGGGGGTTGTATTGTTATATGGAAAACTGGGAAATGTTATGCATGTATAAACTATTGTATTTACTGTTGAATGTAAAACATTAATTCTCCAATAAATAAATTTAAAAAAAACTTGGTCTTCTAAAGGGAATGAGTTTTTAAAGAACTAGAAGTGGAGAAGTGAAAGAAAATTATCTGAATTTAATGACAAGCATGGAGGGCTCTGAGATCTTAAGGTCTTTCTGCCTCTTGGACTATTTTCTCATCTAAGTTCCTCCTAAGACAAAGCCTATAATCAATCTTAGTTTACTGAAAAAAAAAAAAAAACTGAAAAGTTTCCAAAGGGCAAGGCCCACAGGAATGAGTGGAGGTGTGCATATCTGAAGCTGTCCTTCTCTTTTCCACATTCAGTTTTAGACACTAATAGCAAGTAGAGTACTGACATCTAAATTCAACCAGATTTATCAATTTCCGGTTACCTCTTCCCCTACAGGACAATCCAACAGTCATATTCTATTGAGGTTTAGATTTCAGTATCAAACACAAGGAAGAATGTAATAATTTAGTGATTTATCTTCCAGATATATTTAATAATGAATGCATTGTTATTAGGTCAAATCAGCATGACCTCTTAAATCCAAAGTATTTATATATGTCTACTTATTCGTTTAAAAAATATACTCAAAAGATATGTTTTCTTAAGTGCTAAAAAAATTACACCTTACATATGAAATAGTACATATTTATAGGAGATGTACTGTGGAGAACTCTGGAGAAAAATTTTTGGTGTTGTCTTGTAATTATGGAAAATTGAGATATATGCCAATTAGGGTCAAACCCTAAGATACTGACAAGCAGATACCTTTTTTATGGCACAGGAATGGGGGTCTATAGGTTTGGTCACATGTGATACTTGTGATACATTCTACATGGCACTGGGCAAGGTGAGGTTACTAAGTGGACAAAGTGAAGCTGATTTAGAACTTCAGGTTAGGAGCCACTGCCTATGTTTCACTTATTATTTATGATTTTAAAATTACATATCACATTATTTGGAGTCTGTGCAATTGTTACATCAACAATTATTTACTGCTTCATTATATACAAACATATCTTAGTCTTGGGAATTTAGAGCTTGAACTTAATGAACACATCAGTCAGTCCGTAGCAATATGCTTTATGGGTATTTTGACCTTTTAGATTTACCTTTCCTTTTCATTTGGTTTTAGACAACTAGTGGAAATAATTCTATACTTTTGGGGGTTGACAGACTTACATATCGTTTTATAAAGGTTTACTTTGCATAGGTTTCACATATTTCAGCTTGAAAGTTAGAATCAGCTAGGGGAATAAAAGAATTACCTGCAATTAAACATGGTTTCATTTAAAATTAGCCTCTAAGGGAATCTTATGCTAATTATGTTGATGTTCTATTCATAACAATAGAAAACTATTGAACCATGGAAAGCTTTCTAGCAAGGACCCCTGCTGCAGAAAATGTGCAGCTTCCTGTTTATTTTTAAAGAGAAAAGTAAAACTTCATTTGTTATAGATTTGCAAATATGTCCTGAATGGATGAAGGTCAGATATAACTATGTGTATACCACAGGACTGTAAGTATCTCCTGGGACTTTTTCTTATTAAAAGTACAAAACGGTAGTCTAAAAGTCACCCTTTATAGAGTAGTCACAATGTGCTAAATATTAGCCAAGACATCAGCGCCGTGATGAGGAAGACTGGACTTTTCTACTCTGAGTTTCAGGATTCTATAAAAAGGACTCTCTTAAATGCCTGTTAATCAGACAAGTGGCAAGGTTGAGTAAATGGCTGGACCTAAAAGTCTAGAGCTCAGAAAAGAGGTAGGGTCTGTCTTTTTTACTGGAAAGACTGGGAAGATAGGAGAGGTGTTTAGAATTTTAAAAAGTGTAGGAAACTAGAATGTATTTTAAACCAAGTTTGCCTTTGTCTTTATGCCTTTGTATGAATTGTTATCCCACATAATGATTCCTCCTTTATCTTCCCTTACTCTATCATCTTAGTCCTCAGAAAGGCTATCCTGAGGGCTGGGCGGTAGTGCAGTGGATTAAGTGCACATGGCGCGAAGAGCAAGGGCCTGCGCAAGGATCCTGGTTTGAGGCCCCTGGCTCTCCACCTGCAGTGGGGTTGCTTCAAAGGCAGTGAAGCAGGTCTGCAGGTGTCCATCTCTCTCCCACTCTCTGTCTTCCTCTCCTCTCTGGATTTCTCTCTGTTCTATCCAACAACAGCAATGGCAACAACAAGGGCAACAAAATGGGAAAAAATGTCCCCCAGGAGCAGTAGATTCATAGTGTAGGCACCAAGTCCCAGCGATAACTGTGGAGACAAAAAAAAAAAAAAAAAGGGCTATCCTCCCATGTCCACTGGAGAAGCAATTACAGAAGCCAGACCTTCCACCATCTGCACCCCTTAATGATCCTGGGTCCATGATCCCAGATGGATAAAGAATAGGAAAACTTCCAACGGAAGGGATGACATTTGGAACTCTCTGGTGGTGGGAATTGTGTGGAATTGTACCCCTCTTGTCCTATGGTCTTGTCAATCATTATTAAATCAATTTAAAAAAAAAAGAGGGTGGGGGAGACAGCATAATGGTTATACAAACAGACTCTCATGCCTGAGGCTCCTAAGTCCCAGGTTCAAGCCCCCGCACCACCATATGCCAGAGCTGAGCAGTGCTCTGGTGTTTTTCTCTCTCTCTGTGTGTCTCTCTCTCTTCATCTCTCTAAAAAAAAATAATAAAATAAAAATTAAAAAAAGAAAGAAAGAAATGCTATCCTGACCTGAACATGACAGCTAAATACTCATTTTCAGTTTCCCTCAGATCTTCTTTGTATATCTCTCCTAGCAGTTCTTACCACCTGGGAGTAAAGATTTTTTTCAGTCTTTATGTTCTGTCTCTTTCTATATGAAAGTGAGCTCAGTGATAGTAGGCCAAGCTCTAGAATGGGGCTTCTCACAGAGAAGATGTTCTTGAAACACTGATTGAACAGGTGAGAGAATAGTCTTATTTTTCCTTGGAAATACAAGTAGAACACAAGAGAAAATGAGCATGAAGAAGAATGTTGATGAACAGGTTTTCAGAAATGTTTCTGAGAAGTGTACCATTCTTTAAAAGTGCTACTTTACTAAAAGGTAATTGGTGAAAGTACTAATTCAAAAGGATATCACAATAACCAAACTATGGAAGCAAACTTAATCCCCAAGGACAGATAACTCAAAAGGGACATATGTACCACATATTCATAGCTGCATTATTCACAATAACCGATCTATGGAAGCAGTCTAAATGGTCATTGAGAGATGACTGGATGAAGAAGCTATGGAATACATAATCTCCTCATGGAGTACTACTGTACAACTACAAAAGATGATATTGTGTCCCTCTGGACAAAATGGATGAACTAGAGGTGATTATGCTTAGTGAAGTAAGTAAGGAGGTGAAAGACAACTACAGGATGATTTTGATCATATATGAACTATAGAGAATTCAAACACATGAACTTGCAAAGCAAAAAAAACTATGTAGCAAACCCATCACTAAGACTTTATGAGAGGCTTGATGACCATTGTTGGGTGTGGGTACAGAGGTTTGGTTTTAAGTGTGGTATGGAACTATACCCTTGTTATCTTAGAATCTTAAAGTCACTATTAAATAATAAAAAAAATAAGTTTTGAACCTGCCAGGTGGTGGTGCACTGGGTTAAGCGCACATAGTGAGAAGCGCTGGGACCAGCTCAGGGATCCCAGTTCCAGCCTCTGGTTCTCAACCTGAAGGAAGGTTGCTTTGTAAGCAGTGAAGCAGGTCTGCAGGTGTCTGTCTTTCGCTCCACCTCTCTTGTCTTCCTCTTCTTCCTCAATTTCTCTCTGTCCTATCCAGTAATAACAGCAACAACAAAAATGGGGGGGGGGGGTTGGATGGCTGCCAGGAGCAATAGATTCATAGTGCAGACACCGAGCCCCAGCGATAAGCCTGAAGGCAAAAAAATAAAATAAAATAAAATAAACAAATAATAGAAGTTTTGTCAGAAAAGTCATGATGTATTTTTCTATACTTTTATATGCAAAACCACATCATGAATTTTTCGACAACCCCATATATTCAACAAAACACTAGTTTACAATCAATTAAGATGAGATTGCACTGTACGAAACAAAATGGATACAGCTGAAGGTGATTATGCTACATTAAATGAGTAAAGAGGTGAGGGACAACTACCAGATAGTTTCGATTATATGTGGAATATAGATGACTAAAACAAAACAAATGCACTTGCAGAACAAATGGTAGCCAAACTGTCTCTTGAACTTTGTGACAACTATGGTGGTTACGGTGTGCGTGTTGGGGGCCGGGGTAATTGGGCAATAGAACCTTAGCGGAGAGTGTGGGAAATTACACCCCTGAAATCTTACAATTCTTGTAAATCACTGTTAAATCATTAATAGAAGTTTTACAAAGTTCATCACATGAGCTATTTCACTGCTTTTTTCTCCATTTTAGATGTAACCCATTAAAATTCCTTATTATCCTACAATTTTGTTAAGAATTATTAAATCACTAATAAAAGAATCCTCCTTTCTTTGTTTTTCTCCTTTTACTTAAAATACAGTGAAGGGGCTGATTCAGAAAAATTAACACATTCATATATAATAAATCTTAATATGATTCATCAAACTGTAGTTTGAGCCTGAAATTATGTATTGCTTTCACTATTGTCAAAGTCCCATGACCTTGGAAAGGGTAACTACTTTCAGCAAAAATGTCAGCTTGGTTTCAAAATACATTTTCCAAGACAGGACAACCTTGCTACACAGTTCCATTTTCAGTTCAACATCATTTTATCACATTGAAGTGAAGCCAGCAGATTGTTTCAGTGGAAAGGCCTTCTGCATTCAAAAATAAATTGAGTTTTTCTGGAAACGAAGTTAGTGTTAGACAAGCAGAGCTTTCTTTCCCTTGTCTGTCTTCCTGAACTTGAACCACTTAAACATAAGACTACTGAGAAGGAATAGAACATAACTTCAGTATATTTTTGCATAAAATAAAGTTTGTTTTTGGATGCCTTGGGCAGCCAGGAAGGGTAATTGTAAATAGGATTAGCTCAGTCATGGCTCTAAATCAACATGCATTGATGCCTCTGGCTTTTGAAGTTTATTTTTATGTAGATAAGGTGGATAGGGTAGTAAACTGTGAAATAATCCTTACCACCAACTGAAATCTTTAATGGAGAGTTTCAGGAGAAATACTAACAGAGATCAGAAGCAAGCCAACACTCTGTGAGGAATGTTAGTTTAAGGTGAGTTGTATTCCTCAGATCAATTTACAAGTTTTCTGATTAGACTAGAAATCACCTGGGCAATTTTATCCTTCAAAGAATATTTGACAATATCTAAAGATATCTGTGGTTTTCTACTACTATGGTAGAGGGAAGCTACTTTGATCTAGTAGATGCAGATCAGAAGTGCTGATAAACGTTATAATCACAGAACAAACCACTGTGCTGTTTCCCCAACCCCTGTGCTGAGGATTTTCCAGGATTATAGCCATCCCCAAACAAGTAAACAATTAGTAATCAAATTCAAGCAGCACTTGGCGGGAAACAATATAGTTCATTTGTTTGTTCCAATAGTCAGGTATTTGTGGTATCTATGATAAAATGTACACAAGAGTTTCTGAATTAAATGAAAAATTATTTGTTTTTCAGTATTCTTCTAATAACTGTAGGACTCAGGGAGAGCTGGTATCACTCTGCATTGTCACCCTTGCTTCCTAAGTATCTCTTTTAAAATATTATTTATTTATTTATTTATTGGGTAGAGAAAGATAGATACTGAGACAGGAAGGAGAGGTAGAGAGGGAGAGAAAGGAGCCAAACATCCAGATGAACATACAAGACCTGGGTTCAAGCCCTTGATCTGCATTTGCAAGAAGGGAAGCTTCACAAATGATAAAGCAGTGTTATAGGTCTCTCTCTCTTTCTCATCTCCCACTCCTTGACTTCTCTCTGTCTCTAACCAAAATAAATAAAATTATTTAAAGAGAGATGGAGAGAGAGCAAAGAAACACTTGCAGCACTGCCTCACAGCTTGTGATGCTTCCTCTCTGCAAGTGGGGGCTAGGCACTTGAACCCAGGTCCTTGTGCACTGAAACCTGTGGCCAATCAGGTGTGTCACCACCTTATCCCTTCTTCCTCAGAATCTCTCAGATTTTGACATAATCTCATTGGCTGTGTCACCATATATGATGGTCTGGTTATCCACAGTATCTCTTCATTTAAGTTCTCATACTCAATAAATGTCTAAATCAGTAGCGGCAGTTTACACTTGCTAATTTGTCCAGTTGGTGGTAACACTATATTTTTCTCACAGAAACTGTTACTTTAGAACCTTTAGATTCATGTATTAGTGCCAGAGCAAGTCACTGCTTGAACTAAAAGCAGAACATTGACAATTGTCTTTAAATAAAGGGAGGGGTTGAGGAGGAGCCTGAATTCTCATACTTAACATCTATGTCACTAGCATTTGGCCTCAGACTGTATACTTAGCAGTAGTCTGACAGTCAAGCTGTAGTCTGAAGGACAACCTCAGTTCCTGATAGGAGATTTTTAAAAATTTATTTATTTATTTGCCGCCAGGGTTATCACTGGGGCTCAATGCCTACACTATGAATCCACTGCTCCTGGTGGCCATCTATTTTCCTGTTGTTGTTGTTGTTGTTGCTGTTGTTGTTGGATAGGCAAGAGAAAAATTGAGAGAAGAGGGGAAGGCAGAGAGGCAGAGAGAAAGATAGACACTGCTTGTGAAGAATACCTCTGCAGGTGGGGAGCCAGGAGCTGGAACCGGTGCACACCATGTGCACCACCACCTGATTCCCTATAGGAAATTTTTAAGGGAGATTTGTTAGTTTATATGAGAGGTGTGTATGTGTGTGAAGCATCAATGGCTTATATGAGAGGGGTGTATGTGTGTGAGGCACCAATGGCTATCTTGTCTGTGTTGCTTAAACAAAGTGATGGGCTGAGTTGAGCTCAGTGCTTCTTAGATGGCGGTTTCTATGCCAAGGATTCCACACAAATTCTCTAGTTTGGTTTTCAGTATTCACCATTTAAAGTAAGTATTATTAATTTAATTTTGCATCTCAGGCAACTAAGGTTGGAGGAAGTTTAATCATCTAGTTTTATGTGGCTGAATCTGATTCAAAACAAGCTCTCTGTATATTACAAAAAACTGTGGTTCTTATTTGAAAAATAGTATGGTGTGCAAAAATAGCAAAACTGAAATTTCTGCTTAAAAATGCAAGACTTCATCAATTTTATTGTAAATTTATTTTGAAACTGTGTGAAGAATGATAGCGTTTTTATCTAGTAAGAAGTAAAAACAACTCTGTGAGGCTGGCCACAGTTCTGAGCTAGCCCTACAGAGCTCTGAATCTATCATAGGACATAAACTCCTTTTGGCACTTCAAACCATGAGAACTTAATGGGATCTGCCATTCATATGTGTCTACTATGCTTGTCTGCTCTGTCACGGCAATGCTACTCATGGTTATTCATCATCTACAGCAACTTTTTCTGTGACTTCTTGACAGAGTGGTTAAAACATTTTCATGACTAGTTTCCTGTATAAGTGGATTAAGCAATATCATTGTAAGACCTACTCCAGTAGTCATTCTGATGCATTGGGTCAGAGTTTGCACTGCGTGAGAAAGGGTGCTCTGCTCAAGTTCATCACCTTTAATGGAGAACAAGTTCTGAGCTTATGCTCTACTGGATGTTTAGTGTCTTGCTACTACTGGTAAGGAAGGCATTATGGTCAGACTAATTGTTATAAATGCATCTAGGATAGGAAAGAGTTACAGCACAAATGCTAAGAGAATAGAGGACTCTGGATGAGGGGGCTACTGAGAGATAAGTCTGAAAAAGTAACACTTGACAATTTGAGGGTACCATCCAGGTTGTCGCTTCTCTCTCTGGAAATATGAACAAGCAAAGAGAGATGTAAGAAAGATTCCCATTGTTTAGAGTGACTCAGATACCTAGCTAACCCTTCTCTAAGCACTGAAAGAAATCTGCCTTCCAACTTGAAGTTGGGATTAGTCTTCTTTATTAAAATCACCTGTTCTTGTAAATGTTCTAGGGTTTTCAGAAAACAAATACACTCCACAAATACACAGCAAACAAAGACTTGAAAAATATCTTCAGATCCAAATGCTATTTTTGAGTAAGTATTACTAATGGTTACTGTTGTTAACACTCAGAGAAGAGCTTTTAGCCAGAAATAAGCAGGTAAGCCATATTTTCTTCCATTAAAAGAAATAGTTTTCTTGACCTCTTGCCTTAAAATTATTGTCATTTAGCTCCCACTTGTGCAACCAGGCAAGCCTGGTTTTGAGAGCTGCAAGTTCCCGGGGCTGATAGCATAGGCAGGACTGAAATATACAGTCTTGGTTAGGTAGTTAATGCGATAGTTAATTTACTCACTCATTCATTCATTCATTCTTCCATCCATTCACACTCATTAATTAATCTATCTGCTTATCCACCAATTATCTTACTCTGGTTCAGGCAGTGTGCTGGATACCAAGGCATAGTGAATCAAATAGATAGGATCTGACTTCCAAAGCTCCTATCCTAGAGGGACATACAGGCTGGCAAAGCAGGATGTACTGTGAAGGGCACTGGGAGAGGGGATGTCATAGATGGTATGGAAATAGATGATGCACACCAACCCAGACCTGAGGAGTTACTAAGGTTTCCTACCGGAAGTGTAGTCTGGAAAGCACTGAGAATGCCTACTCAGCTGAGTGAAGGTGGGTGAGTGTAGGAACAGCTCTGGGTAGTGGGATGGTCAAAATGAATAGAAGGAAAGGTCTCGTATGCTCAAAAGACAAGAAGACATTCCAAAATGAGGTAAATGGGAGCTTGGCCAGTAGCATAGTGGGTTAAGCACACATGGAGCAAAGTGCAGGGACCAATGCAAGGATCCCGGTTTGAGAACCCAGATCCCCACCTGCAGAAGGGTTGCTTCACAAGTGGTGAAACAGGTCTGCAGGTGTCTATCTTTCTCTCCCCCTCTCTGCCTTCCCCTCCCCTCTTGATTTCTCTCTGTCCTATCCAACAACAATGGCAGCAATAGCAACAACAATAAAAAAAGGGCAAAAAAAGGGGGAAAGAAGCCTCCAGGAACAGTGTATTCGTAGTGCAGGCACCAAGCCCCAGCAATAACACTGGAGGCCAAGAAAAAAAATGGGGTAAACATAACTATCCTGATAAGAAGGCAAATGGATTCAAAGAAAATTGTCATCAATGAAGGCAAAACTGAATGAGGTATGAGGAATGGATAGAATAGTCTATCTCAGAGCAGAAGTCATCGGTTGTGATCGTGTTTTAGAAGATGCTTCTTAAATCTTCCCTGGGGAATTTTCTAGAGTGCAAGTTTGGATTGAGTATTTCTAAGGAGTTACTTACTTGTTTGTTTCAGGACCACACTTTAGCATGTCAAAAATCATGAATATGGAGGGCTCCCTTCAACATGGTGGGACAGTCCTAATGGCTTGGGTAGTCCATTAGCTTGGGTAGTCACAGACAGATTCTCAGTCATGATACTATTGAAATTGTGACCTTTGCTCTCTATTTTGTATATTCCATTTATGTTTTCTTGCTGGTTCTAACTGATATTTTATCTGGCTAAGTTCTCTTTTCAAGCCCTCATCAGAGCTCCACCAAAAAGACCAAGAGAGGTGATTTTCAAACCTTCTCAAGTTGTCCTTCTATGAAAACTTGGTGTTTAGTGAATTGCAAAACCTATCCTCCTAAAACTCGAATAGTAATGGCAGTTCTCACAACTAAGAGAGAAAAATAAATACTCATGGGAATTTTTTCTTAACTTCAGGTTTTTCTTCCATGTTTTTCTCTGAATTCTTTGGTATTGACAGCTATCTGAATGTTAATGAGTACTCCTGGACAACCAAATCAGCAAAGCCTGATTTGGTGTTGTTGCCTTTACAGATACCCTGAGTTCACAGATACAGTTTTATATTATACCCACGCTTCCCAGCCTCCCTCCTGTGCAGACCAGCATGGCAGCTGCACAGCTGTTTTGTAGACCAGTAGGCCACAATCCCCCAGTCACAGTGGTTTCAGGAAGGCTGCCAAGGTTCAACTGGGCTTGGCACTTCCCCCTCCTTCCAGCAACTCCCTGCTCTTATTTAGTTTTAAATTAAATAAAAATTGCAGCACGTGGATTTGAATTAAAATAAGAGGCCTGATCTTTGTAATATGCACCATATCAATAGGAAAGCTAATTTGTGTGAAGCACATCTCCTCCTTTAATTTAAACCACAGAGCTCTGCCTCTTTGGTTTCAAGGGAACTAAGAGCTGGGGCGGGCAGTCACTCCAGGCATTAACTAGGGCTATGCTCCTGAGCAGGAGGAACAGTTTCAGGGGAGCTTAGAGACTCTTAAGCCCTTTGTGCTGGGTGTCACAGGATACACCAGAGCAGTTTCCAACTCCAGCCCTTGAATTTAAAGAAGGTCTTAAAAAATACCTCAGTGTAAACTTGCCCAGTTGACTCTTAGCTGCAACCTAGCTACCAGAAGCAGAATTTGCACTAGGCAAAGCTTCACAAAGCAGAGAAATTAGACAGACCATGTCTCCTGAGTTGGAGACCTTTCCTCATTTTCTGGGTCCAAGGCTTCCTATGTGATGATCACTGAATAAATCGGATACGGTTTATACTAGGTGAAACATTCAGGCTAGGCCCTGATAGTCATGTCACTTCAGTTTAGTTGGGTCTAAAGGCAGAAAGCAGGGGTGGCGGTGGGGTCATCCATGAACACTGAAATTTACTCAAAACCAGAATAATCTATACAGCTGCACACCTTTGTGCTCATTACAGGGCTTCCTCACTACTAAGCAGTGTGTACTAAAGTGGCTGGGTCCTTTATAAACTTTCACCTCCATGTACATTTCAATTTTAGAGGCAGAAATTTTAAGGGCTGAGAAACATATACATTTGTGGGCACTTTGGGGAAACAAATAAAAACCAGTATCTCTTATGTGGTCTATATAATATCAGAACACATTGCTAGGGTCTCTCTTGAGAACTTGGATGGACCTTTTATAAAGAAGGAAGCCTGAAACTTGAGCTTTATCTAGTTGACAGTGAATTCACTTCTACTGGAAGGCATCACTAGCTCCTCTCCTGCCCAGGGTTAAAAAGGCAAGCATAAGGTGAGGGTAAGTATGGGAAAGGCTTTACCAAGTGATAGGTGCAATTGACCAAGATGAAGCTCAGGTTCACATTTGACTGGTCCTTCAACTACTGAGGTCCAGGGTCTCAGTAAACTGAGAGATTATGAGTAAGGAGCTGCTGAAACTGAGATTAAAGAATCTGTAAATAATTCACACTGCCTTCTTAACCAGAGGGTCACTGCTGTTTACCTTCTTCAAAGGACCCTTTGAAAAATGTTTGGGATATGTAAAAAAAAATAAATAAAATTCTTCATCAAAATGTATTATAGACACAAAGACACGGAGATTCTTTGACAGGGAAAAATCATCCTTCTTGCTGGAAGTTCAGGGTCACACTTGATATAATTAATAACATTTGACTATTTTATAAAGTGAATCTTCATTATGGGGCCTGGATTTTACTTCTGTTTTAGCAGATACTGCTCTTGCATACTCAGAAAAGGCTCAACAGTATGTTATTTGATCTGCTTTTTTTTTTTTCTTCCCAATCTCTTCCTCTGGTTCATGTTACCTTAAGTTGACCTCTTAAATTGTTTATTTCCTGGCAAATATATTTAAAACTTTAAGTTCTGAGTGCCATATAGCATACTGGAATTCATGCAGAAAATCAAAGCTGAGTCGGAGCACTCTCTTTTAAAGGAAAATACTGCTCTGCACATGGTGGGCTCACTTGATACTTCCTACAGTCTGACAGGGGTCAGTAGTGTGGTGGAAACCCTGAACAGATGGCTGGTGGTGCTGCTGAGCATATGTTCAGTTAGCTGGAAATTAGATGAGGCCAGCTTTGCATGAGTGACATGTTAGATATGCTGGTGTTGGCCTGGGCTAGGGAGGGCATAGCTTTTGATCACATAATCATGATGGCAAAATGTTAAAGTAGTGCCATATAGATGCAAAGGCTCTAAATTCAAGGTCAAGAGGTCTGGATTTAAGTCTCAATCTCATCTCTAGTTATTTGTGAGATTGTGAGGAAGATAACTAATCTCTTTATGTCTCACTTTCTCTCTTTATCTGCAAAAGAAGACCAGTTACGCTTATCCTGTCTATCCTTAGATATGAATCTCAAAATATCATTAATGAAAGCTTTTAGAAAAGTATAAATAAAATTTTAAATTTTTATTTATTTAATAGAGACAAGGAGAAATTGAGAGGGAAGGGGATAATAGAGAGGGAGAGAAACAGAGAGACAGCTGTAACACTGCTTCACCACTCACAAAGCTTTCCCCCTGCAGGTGGAGACCAGTCCTTGTACACTGTAACATGTGTGTCCTACCAGATTCACCACTACCTGGCCCCCAAAAGTACAAATTTTAAATCATGTATTTTTTATTCCATTCCTATTACTTCAATGTTCTCATTTTAGAGACAGCTACTTAGTTAAAAGAATTCAATGTTCTTTCCACTATTCCATGTATGATCATCAATAGTAACTTAATAAATATAGCACCAGAAGACCAGGTAGTGGCATACCTGTTTAAGCACATTGTGCAAGGACCTGGGTTCAAGCCCTTGGTCCCCACCTACAGGGGAAAAGCCTCAGGAGTGGTAAAGTAGAGCTTCAAGTGTCTCTCTTACTCTCTATCTTCCCCTCCTGTCTAAATTTCTCAATATAATAATAAATAAAATTAAAATAAAATGTAAATATATAAATATAACATTAAAATATAAAAATACAGCCCCGTCCTTTTGTTGTTTAGATCTATTTCAGTGATAATAGTGCTCAAAACACAAATCTAGATAATTCTATAAGACTCTGACTTTGACCCGAGATGACTGCAGTCCTTGAGATTAAGCTGCTAACATTGTTAACATGAAGTGACTCAGTAGCCAGCAGATGACATGGGTACTCAGTGTGCAAGAGAAGTTTTTAGCTATTTTTTCCTGTAGACTGCTTTCTTCCCCTCCCTTTCTTTTTTCCTCTGTAAGCCTATAGTGTGTATATTATTTTTTTGAAGTCATCCCACATTTCTCTGTTGTTTCCACAACTGTGAACACTTTAAGTACCTTACATAGACACAAGTCAGTCTAGACAAGAGTCATCAGTGGACTAAAAAATACTGAGAGAAGAACTTTATAACACACTATAATAATGGTTAACACAATATAATAATGGTTCAGTATCTCTTAATCTCTTTTTGAGATCTCTTACTTCTTAGTTTTCTCTAATTTGTCCTCAATCTTGCTAATTCTGTTTTCTGCCCCATTTATCCTATTCTCTCTCCCCTCTGTTGTTTCTGTAGCTCAGCTATTTTATTACCCTGTTCTGATTCTGTATTAGCTTGTTCAGCTAGTTGTGCTCTTAGCTCAGCTATTTTAGTTTTCAGCTCTCTGATTACCTCGAGATTATTAGTGTTTTCTTTCAGAGTCTCATTTATTGTTTCTGCATTTCTGATGACAATTTTTTCAAACTCTTTCCTCAATCCTGTGACTAATTCCTTAGCTAGTGTTTGGATGTTGATCTCATTATTATGTATATGTACTTTTAGGGGGCTTTTAGTTGGACTTTTGTCCTGGTTAATTTCTCTGATGTTTCTCCTTGGTTTAACCATTATTATAGTGTGTTATAAAGTTCTTCTCTCAGTATTTTTTAGTCCACTGATGACTCTTGTCTAGACTGACTTGTGTCTATGTAAGGTACTTAAAGTGTTCACAGTTGTGGAAATTAACAATTGTTTCAATGTTATCTAGGTCTCCTCATGGTTTACATGTGCTGTGAAAGTGGAAATAATAGCACTAACACTATAATTCACATACCTGAAAACATCATCATGTGCTGAAAGTTCCAGGGGATCTTCTGTTTTCGGCCCAGATTCAGGAGAAAGGAAAGGGGATAGATGTTGAAGGCTCTGGCAACAAAAATTGCTAGCTGTATATAAGCACAGGGAAATGTCAAGGAAAATGACCTTAAGTATTATGTCTTGGAGAATCCTTGATACTATAACCCAGCAAACAGGATAAACATGCCAATGAAATAAACATGCCAATGCATGTTTGTTTAAAAAAATGCAGCATTCAATGTCAATTCCATTTCAGAAATAATAGAGAACTCTGTATTTCATTGAACATATACTTGGTGAGAAAATGTTAGCCCACTACTATTTCAACCACTATAAATTTTATATTACATTAATGTTGCTGATGATGGACTGTGCTCATTTTTGCTGTAAAATGTGAGGCAGAAACTGTGTGGAGACAGTGGCATTATCTTCTCAAGCAGCACTTTAGAAAAGATAAATGTGCTTCTGCCCATGATTACCATCTACTTTCTGACAGTTTATGCTATCTAGCAAGCTCCACTTGTTTTTTTCTTCTGATGTATTTAGTTCTGAGAGGAATCACTTGTCTAAATGGATGAAAAGCTGATTTTTTGAGAGGCATTTTACTAAAATCCAAGCTTTACAGGTTAAAGTTTACAAAAATTAGTTGCCATCATATTTCCCTTTTGGCCAGCTTTGACAACTTTCTTTTGATAGTCTACCTATTCTTCTTATCATTTTTTTTAATGAAATGGAGTTATTTAGGAAAAGAAAATTTCTTTTGAAAACCAAATTTGGGATGATATTTGAAAGTTCAGAGGCTTAGGCAGTTATAAAAAGGATGAAATGGAAATTCAGGTACTTAGATGGCATAGGGCCTACAGTAAGGGTTAGCGGCTATAAGGCTGTCTGCTTGTAATCTGCAGGGACTTCTGCCTATTTCTCTAAGTGTAAAAGAAAAGGACTGCTGACTGTCCTTGGATTATCCTGAGGCTCAATACCCTTTAAGACAGACACTCAGACCAGAGCTGGAACAGTCCTCTGAATGAAAGGAAGGCCTAGATTATCGTTTTTCTTATAAGAAAGAGGTCCTTATTAAAATGTACTAAAATGTGTACAATGCTTAAGACATTGAAAGCACATCCATCATGCTAATTTCATTTGATCTTTGCTTATTCTGTTTTTGAAGTCCTCACTAGAAAAAATATTTTTCCACTTGTAAAGAAAATATTTTTAAAACTTAATTATCCTGGCTTTGTTTTGACACAACTGTACTGCAGATTAACTCTATTTCTCCATAAAGAATGTACTGACAAAATGTTTATCTAAATGATTCATAATTTTAGTCAGACATGTTTCAAATATTTTACAAACAAGATTTTCTTTTAGTTTCACCCCTTTATTCACAAACATTTTTTAAACTAAATTAAAAAATATTTTTAAGAGAGTGACAAAGGAAGAAAAAACAAACAAACAAACAAACAGAGCACTACTCTGGCTTAGGTGATAACTGGGATCAATTCAAGGACTCATGCATGCAAGGCCAGTGCTCTACTGTTAAGTCATGTACCCAGCTGCTATTCTCAAACTTCACATCATGAAACATAAACATTTAATAAGCCCCAGTTTGTTCAGATGCTGTCCTTCCCTAACTAGAAATTACATATCTGTACTGGATTTGAATCTTGTGGTAAATTTGAGAACATTACTTTTAACAATGTAACAAAATAGTTGGTAAAGGAAAGCAGTTTGTTCTTTTCCTGGGAACATCCAACATTCTGTTTCAAAGGATACAAAGGCTCCAAGTATGAAGAGAGCATTAAAGATATGATTCTGGAATGTGAATAGTGCTAGCCCCATGTAACAGAAGATGACATTCTCAGCCAAGAAGTTCATAAATTCAAACAACTGAAAGCAAAACAGAAAACAAGACTTATTAGTTATGAATGATATTTGAATCCACTTTATATAAGTGTCACTGTATTTGGTGACTGTCTTATTCTCCTTTATCTGGGAAGGTCTTCCCTTTGGCACTGTGCTCCATCACAGAAGGGATACTAGAACTTCTACAAGATTTGTCAGCCCAGCTGATTTGACTCAGTGACAGATGCTGCTGCAAGACTGCCAGACTTATGCACTGCTAATATCAACCAGGCATGATCCTGACTGAAATGGCAAAATAGTTCCTGTAGAAATGGAAACACCATGATTTGATTAAGGTAGATTGTTTCAAGAGATTCAAAACTTGTTTAGCAACTTCTGCACATCACTCACATACATTGAATTACCAGGACCAAAAGATCTAAATTTAAAAACAAAAGTTTTAGATAAATGTCTTTCCTCTGGTAGGCAAGATAGACAAATGAGGAAAACCTATAAACTTTAAATTAGGATGAATTTAGGCTATATTTCAAACATTAAGATGATTAGTGTATTTCAACCCCTAGGCAATGAGATTCATTTAATTGTTGTAGGTTGTTGCTGTCATTGATGTAGGTATATCGTTAAATACCTACAGTTTCTAACTGGTAAAAAGAAAGTGATTAATCCCAGGGATCAGATGATGCAGCAAGAATGCAATAAATATATCAAATTCAGTCAGAGGAATGGAGTAATAACATGCTATGTTGAGGGATGTTCCCAAGAGTTATTCTTAGCCCATTAACTAGACAATTTAAGTTGAACATGAAAAATGTTCTCCAACTTCCAGATTAGAAACAAAAGGAAAATGTGTCCAGGGGCTACAAGAAAGGCAGATTTGGAATAGAATTTAGTTCAGACTTTTCATTTGGAAGTTTCTGAAACTTCACTGCCAGACCTACATAAATCACTGTGTTAGGTAAACGTCTCTGGAGGCATTTCTCTTGACTTTTTAAGGACTCATTACTTTTTCATGTAATGTATTTACAGCCCCACAAATAATGCCCAATACCTTTTCACTGACAGCTGACAGGAAGAAAAGCAAAATCTTGTTGGAAACATTATTTAAAACCAGTAATAGAAAAAAAGAGAGGATTAAAAAAAGACACCACCACTCCTTTAGTACAAGATGGTTTTCCTGCAATTGCAACCATCATCAATTACCCTGAGCACACGTCTTATATTCTAGATCAGCTCATTTAAATAAATGCTGTCAAGCAAATAATCATTGGGTACTTGAAAACATGGGAAGGGGTGGACATATAAGAAGAGGGAACACTACTCCACTTCATTATATTTTTTCCCCCTTTTGGGGCCCTTGTTGTATTAGTTTTGGGTTATTATTGTTGTTGTTATTGTTATTGGATAGGACAGAGAGAAATTGAGAGAAGAGGGGAAGACAGAGAGGGGGAGAGAAAGATAGACACCTGTAGAACTGTTTCACTACCTGAGAAGCAACCCCCTGCAGGTGGGGAGGTGGGGGCTTGAACCTGGATCCTTACGCTGGTCCTTGTGCTTCACACCATGTGCACTTAACCTGCTGTGCTACCACCCACTCCCCTACTTCATTATATCTTTACTATTTTTAAATCTCCTGAAGATGTTTCACAAGGAGAGTCTATAGGAAGTCCTTGATGACAGATGGAACTGCTTTGACCACAAGGACTTCCTTGCCTGAGTTTATCCCAAAAGACATTAATCAATAAATTTTGGGGAAAAGAAGAATAAAAAAATTCACTTCAAATCAAGCAATATTTCTTCTCTATTTCTATTACTAACAACAACAACAAAAACCTGAAATGAATCCACTGAGTACTCAACATGAAAAACCTCAACTCTACATCTTCGAGTCAGGGTCAATGAAAAATAACTTGACTCAATATTTTATTTATCCAGTGCTGTAAATAATATTTGCTTTGTTTCTATTAATTCACAGATTGTTAACCTTTGGAAAAGATCCAGGTTAAAGGTAATAATCTCTGCTTAGAAAAGTTTTTCTTCAGGAAAGAAAGCAACATAATAGTGCAAATACGACTGGGGAGAGGTATTTAAAATACAGGACAACTAGTTTTCAAAACCCTGGAATCACATGTGTGAAAGTGCTATTTTGGCTTGCCTCTCTCTACCCCTTTGTATCATGTGAAACCCAGTCTCCTATATGTAATAAGTAAAATTGATTTCATTTTATTTTTAACAAATTTATTAACTTATTTATGAGAAAGAAAGGGAAAGAGAAAGAGAACCAGATCATCACTCTGGCATATGTAATATGGGGGTCAAAGGTAGGACTTCATGCATTAGAGGACAATATTTTATCCACTGTGTTATTTCCTGAGCAACAATCAATAAACCTTTTTAAAAAAATAAAAGCTCTGGAAGTCCAGAGTAACTATTCATATATTAATTAAGCAGCAAATCTGGTCCGTGAGTTGTGTTCTTAAAAATCATGTACATTTAACACTCAACAAGGTGATACACAGTAAAAGTAGACACTGGAAGAAGCTATACTATGTGAGACAACCTTAAATTATGATTGGGAATAAAGAAATGAAGGGAGTCGGGCAGTAGCACAGTAAGTTAAGTGCAGGTGGTGCTAAGAGCAAGGATCCAAGTTTCAGCCCTTGGCTCCCCACCTGCAGAGGCGTCACTTCACAATTCTTGAAGCAGGTCTGCAAGTGTCTGTCTCTCTCTCCCCCTGCCTGTCTTCCCCTCCTCTCTCCATTTCTCTTTGTCCTATCTAACAACATCAATAACAACAAATAATAAGTACAACAAAATTTTTTTAAAAAAGGACAACAAAAGGGAAAATTAAAAAATAAATAAAAGTAAATGGGTACATACTCTTAATGCAAAGAATGGTAGATTGATTTGCATATAATACATTTATAAATTATATGTACATTTATATGCAATACATTACATTCCTACATATTGCTCTATGTGTTTTTAAATGATGTCATTTTTCTCCCTAGTACTTTTTAATCTTTCTGACATATGTTTTTCATATATTTATTTATTTCCCCTTTTGTTGCCTTTGTTTTTTATTGTTATTGATGTTGTTGTTGGATAGTACAGAGAGTAATGGAGAGAGTAGGGGAAGACAGAGAGGGGGAGAGAAAGACAGACACCTGCAGACCTGCTTCACTGCTTGTGAAGCGACTCTCCTGCAGGTGGGGAGCCGGGGGCTCGAACCAGGATCCTTATGCCAGTCCTTGCGCTTTGCGCCACCTGCATTTAACCCTCTGCGCTACTGCCCGACTTCCCTGACATATGTTTTTTTTTCTCATCTTTGTTATTATATATAATACATTGAGTTTCTTTAATTTGTCATTTACTTCTAAAGTTATTTTGATCTTTTTTTTTAATTTCTTTACAAAGTTCTGCTAGTACTAGTTGTTTTTTGGGAGGGGAGATTTACATTAAGTACAGTTGTTCACACGGGTAAATTTTATTTTTTTTCTTTTTTTATTAATTTTTTTATTTTTGAGAGAAATGCAGAGAGAGAGACACATACACAGAGAGACACACCAGAGCACTGCTCAGCTCTGGCTTATGGTGGTGCGGGGGATTGAACCTGGGATTTAGGAGCCTCAGGCATGAGAGTCTGTTTACATAACCATTATGCTATCTCCCCTGCCCCAAGGGGTAAATTTTCTTATCTCACCATGATATGTAATTGCAAAACACTCTTACCCTCAGTCTAGGTCCCCCTCCACCATCATAAACCAGGATTTGAAAGTCCCATCAGTCTCTTAACTAAACACAATGAATAAAAATAGGTCCTGGAGATATCTCAGTGTTATACTGTATGAAAAAAGCCTTGAGTTCATCTCCTGACTCTTTCTGCCTTTTTTTTTTTCTGCTTGTCTTCTTTCCTTCCTTCCTCCCTCCCTCCCTCCCTTCCTTCCTTCTTTCCTTCCTTCCTTCCTTTTTTCCTTCCTTTCTTCCCTCATTTATTTATTCCTCTTTCCCTTTTTTTTCCTCTCTTCTTTTTTATATTTATTAATTTTTACTTTTATTTTTCATCAGAGCACTGTTCATCTCTGACTTATGGTGGTACCTTAGATTGAATTTTTATTTTTATTTTTATTTTTCATCAGAGCACTGTTCATCTCTGGTTTATGGTGGTACCTTAGATTGAACCTGAAAGCCAGGAGCCTCAGTCATGAAAGTCTTTTGCATAACAGTTGGGTCCCTCAACCCTAGCATTTAAAAATAATGTAGGGTAGGTTTAGGAGTTTCATCCTTTAGAGTTTTGCTTGTTTGTTTTTGCATTCAAATACTGTTAGTATAATTTATATCTGGCACCAAATGATCTAAAGTCTCTGAAAGACAACAAAGGTTGGTTTTGCTCATATACAGAATTGAAACATATGGAAAAGAGAGAGAGAGAGAGAGAGAGAGAAGACAAAGTAGCCAAACAACCTCTAAGACTGTGAGAACTATGGTGAGTTTGGGGGTGGTGAGAGTGGGAAGGAAGGTGGGGAGGATGCATGCAGAACTGTGGATTGTGAGTGTGGTATGGAATTATACCCCTGTAATCTTATGGTTCTTATGATTTTATAAACCATTATTAAGTCACAAATTAAAAAAAAATCTAAAAAAAGCTCTGAAAGTTCATAGTAAATATTCATATGATAATTAAGCAACTAATCTGCCCAGTTAGTCATCCTTTAAGGACTTGAGTTATTTACTTTGCTTGCTACAAAGTAAAAAACAGAAGTCTTATTTATATGATAAAATATGCCCATCACTAGTTCTTACTGTCTTTTCTCCTATTACTAAAACAATGAAATTTTAATATTCTATTTTAATATACTATGGCTTACATAGAACAATATTATAGCATTTCATGATTCCTTGCTAACTAGTACTAATTAAAATAGGTGAACTTATCGAAACAACTTTAATTTGGCTTAGTATGGTATGACACAATCTACTGACTTTTATCTAGTTGTTCAAGTATTACATTGGCATTCAATTATAACTAAAATGTCAAAAAAAAAAAAACCCTACAAAATTATACTAAAAATCAAAGCAAAGACTAAGAATGTTCTTTTATTCAGAATTTTATCCAGGACTAACTTTTTTTTTTGCTTGTTTATGAAATTTGACTTTATTCCTAATTACAAGCTTTTTTTATACAGAATACTTAAGGTTTCATTTTATAGGCTGTTGAATTAATCTGTATTTCAAATAAAGTGTAATATAAGTAAATGACTTCTATTCCTATGTTGGGGTAGTTGCAAATAAACATGACAATATATCCTGTTAAAATGATACATTTCTGTATTTGGCATAATATTATAATATTTTCTTAGTCTCAAGAATTGAAGGAATTGTCTAAAGTGAATAAGATCAATCCTATAAATTGCAACGGGAGTAAATAATTTGAACTGGGATTGTGGGTAGATAGCATAGTGGTTATACAAAGAGACTCTCATGCCTGAGCCTACAAAGACCCAGGTTCAATCTCTCACACCACCATAAGCCAGAGCTAAGCAGTGTTCTGGCAGAAAAAAAAAAAAATTGAACTGTACTAAAAACTCGTGGTTTTTGCCAGGAAAACATAAATAATATGAAGTTTTACCTCTAGGTAAGGTCAAACTTCCCAGCATGTAGCCTCTCCCATGAAAGTGAAATTTTAGTTACATGTAAGTGCAATCCTTAAAGATCCTTCTAGATTGAGGAAATTTCCATAATAAAAGTATGACTATAGTAGTAATAATGATAATGGAATTGTTACTTTTTTAGGACTAAAGTTTTGCTAGGAAATGTTTTCAAGAATTTTTGTCTACGTATCAAAAATTAACAATTTATGTTATAATGGCAGCAATATTTTTTTAAAAAATGATAGTATTTCCATTCTAAATTTGGGGAAACTGCCTTATCAGTGTTAATATACTTGTCCAAGTGAAGAGTCAGGTTGGTCAAAGTTCTGTCCAAGGCCCATTCGACCTCTAACAGACTAAATTTTCTCTCCACTATGCAAAAGCCACATATGGGTGTTGGTAACATGTGTAAGCCTGATAGAGCTTAGGGAGAACTACCCCCATCTTTGGATGGAGGTCTGAGAAGATAACCTCTTGGTAAGTCTCTCTCAACCGAGGTGAGCATAAATGGGGAAACGCAGACTTGGTTCTTTCCTTCTTGACTCTCAGGCCCACAGTAACTCTAATACTTCCCTCCATTAACTGCAGGCCACATGGCCGCAGATTTACGTATTCAAAGTCACCTTCTGATCACAGAAGAACACACCTTATCACACACTTCATCACACACCTCAGACCCCAGACAAGAGAAATTCCAAACTATATGGCCTTTTGATATCCATCTTTTTTTTTGTCTCACCCTACAGGTTTAACCCCTATGCTTCTTTTAAATACCTTTGGATAATTAAGTTGCTTGAGTTATGGAGAATAACTGTCTTATATCTCATCAATTCCTGTCATACCAGCCCCCTACCTTAGGGGCATGCTGACTGTTAAGAAACCTGTAATTTCTGTCATATTTCAACAATAATTAACTTCATTGCTTTTCTATTTAACTCATGTCTACTTTGCTAATAAACGGACTCTAGGATTCTGGGACTCGAGGACTCAGATTCTAGGCACGCTAAGAGCCCCCTGGTGTCTTTTACTTCGTGTCACCCCTGTCGTGAGCGAGAAAGAACCAGCCCATTACCTTTCCCCTGGAGACTACCCCGCCAGAGAGGGAGAGAGATACCCCGAAATCTGGGGAAAGAGAGATACTTGTTAACAACAAAAATAGTGGATATTTATAATACTTCAGAATTTGCAAAACATAGTTTCACACATACAGCTGCTTTAATCAACAGAGCACACTTGGGGTTGGTATAGATGAAACTATGTTAACTTGACCCCATTTTATTCCCCCAAGAAACCTGAAAGGTAATTTTCTTTGTACTCAACTACAAAATGGAAGGTATAAGGGAAGAATTGAGTGGGAATAATTGTTCTTTCCCAATGTCTGCTGCTACTCACTCACCCAAACCTATGCTCCCTTACCTCCTCCCCAAAGGACAAGTCAGAAAAGAAACCTCTTGGCATGCATTTGTCATTTCAAGACAAATCTCTTTCCCTAAACATTCTTTTCCCACTCTTCTTTCCCCTTTGAGAAATTCCGGATTTTTTACTATGCTCCATGACACCATAATAATGGTAATATATAGCTCTGTGTAGAATAGATTATGCTTATAGACTAATAAATAGCTTAAAAGAAGATAAACCATGTAGTTTGGATGTCTGTTTTCACCCACAGGAGGTGAACTCAAAACCCAAAATCAGATTCTTTAATTTTAGGACAATTCAAACCCCAAGTCACAGGAAGTATATCACTTTGTTTAGGCAACTGTTTTTTTGTCATATATATCTTTGAGAATCTTGTTCCTTAAGCACTGCTGCCTGCTACCCAGTTCTTTCCCATTTCCCCCACTTCTCACTGTCTTCTTTTATGCTTAATTTGACTTTCAAAAACAAGAGAATCTCAAAAACACAGCATATACAAACACAATAAAACACATAAGGAAGATGAATAGGCATCATTAGGTAGGTAAAGTTAATATAGGAAATAAATGTAGTTACAGTTACAAGGAACTGAGCTTCATTAAACTGAATAAATACTTTAGTGTGATTTTCTTGAAATCCTTGAGCTTATAACTTTAAGTGGAAGGCTATTTTCTATGAGTTTGTTAAATTATACTATTTAGTACACACAGATAACAGTTTCTTTTTGTCTGGTAAATTTTCACTTCTTTTTCTCTTTTTTGACTATTAAAGTACAAGTTAACAGCATATTTTATAATGTTGCATTTAAATTAAAGTATTATTAACTTAAGAAGAGTTTCTGGTTTGCAACTTCACAGAGTGCTTCTAATCATAATATCCACTAAAAGTACTGGCTCCCAAATATGATTGACCTTGGATCTATTCTGACGAATTTAAACACATATACATAGACACACATGTACACACATACACACAAACACACGTACACGTACACACAGACACACACACACATAACACATCACAATTCTAAGGGTGGGACTACCTTGTAATATATATAGATATATTCCAGACATCCAGTCAGTGCTTGATTTCTCTAACACTCTTGTCAAGGCAACCTAGCTTGTAACTGAACACCATCAAAGGTATAAACTTCATTATTTCCCAGATAGAAAATGGCTTTTTTTTTTTTTTGTATTTATATCTGTTAGAAACTACTTCCTTATGTTGAGCTGAAATTTGGATCTCTATCACTTCCACATACTTCTCCTATGTCTACTATTTGGTATATAGAAAGTAAGCTGGGGGTGATGGTTGCACATAAGGACCTGGATTTGAGTCCCTTCTCCCCACCTGCAGGAGGGGAGCAAGTGTTTATCTTTTTCTCTACCTCTCTACCACTCCACCCCACCCATGTCAATTTCTCTCTGTCCTATCAAATAATATAGAAAAAAGGGGGGTTGGGAAAGTGGCTACTGGGAGCAGTAGATTCACAGTGCTAGCACCAGCCATAGCAATAACCCTGTCAACAGTTAAGAAAAAAAGTAAGCCAAAAAGTTACCAGTTTATTCCATACTGCTTTGTTCTGTCAGGGGATAGAGAATTCCATTAGGAATTGTTATAGTCAGGCAACAACTGCCACTTCTTATTCAACAGTCATATCAGTATGGAAAATATACATTTTGCTAGGAGTCTGACTGCCATATGGGTCTTAGAAAAAGTACAAAGGTTGGAGGCTCTGGTAAGCAGAAATATGTTCAAATATGTGTCCTTCACAGCCTTATATCAACAAACCTAATAGTACTGACCCTTAAAAGACATAAGAGTCTGGGCATAATATAATTAATTTCTCCTTGGCTTTGCCAAGATACTAGTTAAAGAAAAATTATAATATACTTTCCATATATAAATTAAAACCACATTAAAATTTTTCTTTATAAATAAAATAAGATAAACATTGGTGTTGATATTAGGCCTAGGCATACAAAATTCACACATTGTCTAACATCTCAAAGGTTACTACTTTAACTTTTTTCATTTAGCTATTCTCAATCTCTTTTCTCATTCATCAATGTGTCTTTTTATCTTGGTAATTAGCTTGAGCTAAATTCTTTCTTGAGTGGGACTATGAAAAAAATGTACACTAATAGAAAAGGAAGATTTCTAATGTTATTTTTTAGGTTTCTGAATTGAACACCAATATGTAGTTCTTGCTAGTGATCTGAGTGATAACTACATAGTATAACTGAGAATGTACCAGCCTATCCTCGTTAAGAACAATGTGCTCTTTTAACAAGAAAAATCTACCACTAGCAACATATAGACAGTTGAGCTGCAAACACGATGAACAATGCTGAACCTCTCTATGCCCCACTAGGTAAAAAATGCTGGCAAACTAAAACTTTTCTAATCCTTTTACTATAATTTGATACCACTGCAACCCTGTTGAGGTCATATTTCTACTTACTGTCATATCTTTTCCCAGTTAACTAAAAGGAGAACTTATGCACAAAAGGATTGCTGGTAAAGATGTATATAAATAGCTGTTAGTGACTTGCTACTCTACCTTTGGTACATCTGTGTCTGCTATGCAGTTAGCTTTCTCACTTTTCTGCTTGCTTGTTCAGTCTGGATTAAAATTAGCCTTTTCAAATAAAACTGAAATAGTTTGGTTTTCTCTAATTTTTTGGAGTGGTATTCTTTTATTTTAAGTTTTTGCTGAATTGCTCTATGTGACATTATAAAACTAAGGTTTGAATTAAGGATAACTACTAGGGTGGAAGGTTTTCTACTCAGTGTCTTTTGAGTAGATTCAACTCAATAAAAATGTATTTTGAAAATCTAAGAAAAACGTTGGGGCTTTTCTGGGGCTACACAATTTCATCATTCTTGTCAGGCAAGACAGGACACAGTAGTACTGCTCCCAAAGCTTCTCCTTTGCACAATGTTCCCCTATGGTGCCAGAGATGGAACCCAGGTCATCATGTATGTTAAAGTGTATGTTCTATCTGGCCCACTACATTCAGTGTTGTTTTGTGGTCAGCTATTTCACAGTAAAATATGTTAGAACATTAAGATTATTGTAAAACAACAGAAAAAAGACAGAATTCATTAAAAAAGTTTTTGTCGCCTGTATTTTAGAGCCAGGAGTTGAAGGACATGATTAAAATATCAGTTTTATCATTAGTTTGAGAAGTTAAAGAGTTTATTTGCTTTGTGGTAAGGTAATAGTAATGAGTGCTATCATTTATGTTAGTGCATTCATCATATTAAAAGTTTGATAAACTTCAAATTTATCTAATTTTGGGATAGTCTACTGAGTAGGCATAATACTCAGAATGTTTCAGAAAAAAATTATTTTAACACCTTTATATTATCGCCTATTTTTGAAATAAAATAACAATTAAAAAACATATTTACAAGTGTGCAAGCACTGGGGTTCTAAATCCAGGCCCTGATCTGCAGGGAAATACACTATATAACAGTGAAGCAGTGCTACAGGTGTATTTCTCTTCTCCCTACCTCCACTTCTCTCTCAATTTGTCTCTGACTCTATAAAATCTTCTTTTAGCGTTTGCCCTTCTTCCGTAGCCAGTCAACAGCGTCAGGTTGAGCCTGATGTAAAGTTTTGAGACCTCCTTTGAATCTGGAGAGGTGGCAGTCATTGACTATGTGGGTCATAGTCTGTCTGTAGCCGCAGGGGCAGTTCGGGTCGTCTCTGGCTCCCCAGCGGTGGAACATAGTGGCGCACCAGCCATGGCCTGTTCGATAACGATTGAGGAGGGCCCAATCATAACGTGCTAGGTCAAAGCTGGGTCTGTGATGAGGTGTTTGTTCTTTACCTCAGCTAACTGCCAACTCTGTTTCCAAGAGTCTGGAACAGAGAAGTTCAGTGTAGGCATAGGAGACCAGATTGGATGACGAGACGTCAAGCGTTGGACAGGGTGGGCGAAGATATCCGCGTATATTGGCAGGTCCGGTTGAGCGTAGACGTGGGAAATGAACTTAGATGATGGCGCATCCCGACGAATATCTGGCGGGGCGATGTTGCTAAGAACTGGCAGCCATGGAACCGGGGTGGAATGGATGGTTCCAGAAATTATCCTCATGGAGGAATATAATTTGGAATCGACCAAGTGGACATGGGGGCTACGGAACCATACTGGAGCACAGTATTCTGCAGTGGAATAGCATAATGCCAGAGATAATGATTGTAGTGTGGAAGCGCTCGTGCCCCATGAGGAGCTGGCCAGTCTTGAAATGATGTTATTCCTCACACACACCTTTGCTGCAGTTTTTATGAGATGTTCGTGAAATGACAGAGTGCAATCGAGAGTAATGCCAAGATAGACTGGCTGGGCTTCATGCAGGATTCTCGTATCGTCAAGCTGCACATTAAGCTCACATGAGGCCGAGGCATGGTGTAGATGGAAAACAGATGATACCATTTTTGCAATGCTAGGGATTAGTCGCCATTTTTTACAGTAATCAGATATCAGAGACAAGTCTTTTGTGAGTGTTTCCTCGAGGATATCGAACTTGGATGCCTGAGTTGTACAGCAGATGTCATCGGCGTAGATGAACTTCCTTGAAGAAGTTTCTGGGAGGTCATTGATGTAAATATTAAATAGCGTAGGAGCCAGAACAGAGCCCTGGGGGAGGCCACTTGAGACAAGTCTCTATCTACTAGACTTGTCACCCAGACGCACCCGGAATCTTCTGTTTTGGAGAAGCAACAATATAGTGTTGGCCACCCATGGAGGCAGGCATCTTGAGATCTTGACTAGGAGACCACGATGCCAGACTGTGTCATAGGCTGCTGTGAGATCAACAAAGACAGCACCCATCTTTAAATTCTTCTGGAATCCATTTTCAATGTAAGTTGAGAGGGCCAGGACTTGTTCGCAGGTAGATCTTCCTGGGCGGAAACCAGCTTGGGCGGGTGATAGGAATTTCTCTGTAAGAGGAGAAGTTCGTGACAGAAGCAGCCTCTCAAGGAATTTGTAACACACAGAGAGGAGAGAAATTGGTCTATAGCTGGCGGCCAGTGTTGGGTCTTTCTTTGGTTTCAAAACTGCTATTATCTTCGCACGACGCCAAATTTTGGGCACAGATTCGGATTCCAAGATGAGGGACAGGAATGTAGTGAGCCACTTCTTTGCTGCGGGGCCCAAGTTAAGAATGAGTTCTGGTGGGAGTCGGGCTGTAGCGCAGCGGGTTAAGCGCAGGTGGCGCTAAGCTCAAGGACCGGCGTCAGGATCCCGGTTCGAGCCCCCGGCTCCCCACCTGCAGGCAGGTCCCTTCACAGGCGGTGAAGCAGGTCTGCAGGTGTCTGTCTTTCTCTCCCCCTCTCTGTCTTCCCCTCCTCTCTCCATTTCTCTCTGTCCTATCCAACAACGATGACCACAATAATAACTACAACAATAAAACAACAAGGGCAACAAAAGGGAATAAATAAATAAATAAATAATTAATTAAAAAAAAAAAAAAAAGAATGAGTTCTGGGGTGATGTTATCATAGCCAGCAGCTGTTCCCGGTTTAACCCTCTTCAAAGCGTCTTCCAGTTCAGACAGTGTAAAGGGAGAGAGTTTTGGAAATGGACAAGATAAACGAAAGTGGGATGACCACTCATGGGAAATTTCTCTTTTCCAGACTGGGTCAATCTTAGCACATCCAACTTAAGTTAGGTGACTGGCCACTTAGTTTGGAGATACGGAAGGATGGGAGACGGGAGAGGGTTGGCTACAGGCACCCAGACTATGAAGAAGCTTCCAGGCCTTCCTACTTGAGTGGGTGAAGTTCAGACTTTCCGTGAGTTGTTGCCAGTGGGTTTGGCGTGCTGCATCCAGGGAGGCAATGAAATGGTCGGCCACATCTGGGTCGCCCGACTCATCATACTGCTTTAGTAGTTGCTCGCATTCAGCATCAAGACAAGGTGTATAGTTAGCACGTCTCCCACGAGCAATAGCTTGGGAAGCTGCTTTGAAGATGGCTTGGTGGAAGCGCCTGTAGGAATCTTCAGAGGGGATAGAGTTAATTGGAATTGCAGGAATATATTTGTTGGTAAGATCACTGAACAGACGCCAGTTTGCTTTCCGAAAGTTCCATCTTAGTTTCTCCGAGCACAGAATCAGTGGGAGCTGGAGACCAATGTGGATGATAGCTGGGCGGTGATGACTGTGCAGGAAGTCCTTGAGAACTTGTCTCGTAGTGGGAAAGGCTTGGCCGTTGACTGTGCTAATCCAGCACAGGTTGGGTGACGAGTCTTTATTCCATCTAGCTCTCTATCAAATAAAATCCACACACACACACACATACACACACACACACACACACACACACACACACACACAGATACACACACACTCACAATTATTTATTGATGAGAAAGAGAGGGAGAGAATAAGAAAATGACTTTGACACACACGGTGCTGAGGATTGAGCTCGGGACTTCCTGCTTGCAAGTCCAACTCTGTCCATTGCTGCCTGCCAGACTGCCCAGGAGAAAATAATTTAAGTATTAATTAAACTGATTTGCTGTTTAACTTGATCAAATCAGTTGCTCCATTTTCTTCTTTGTTTTGTTGTGACCTTTTGTTCAAATATATGGAGGTAGATATTTTACAAATCAGACACAAAAAGGCAGAGGTTTTTTCAATATGATGTTAAGTCAAATGCATAAACATTCAGCTTTATATCAAGTGTAAACAGACATATAAAATATTTTAAAATTGGTGGTGGGGTAGATAGAATAATGGTTATGCAAAGAGACTCACATGCCTGAGGCTCCAAAGTCCCAGGTTCAATCCCCTGCACCACCATAAGCCAGAACCAAGCAGTGCTCTGGTAAAGAAAAAAAAAAAAAAGAAAGAAAAAGAAAGAAAGAAAGAAAGAAAGAAAGAAAGAAAGAAAGAAAGAAAGAAAGTCTAGCTGGATATAGTATCCTTGGTTGAAATCCTTTTTTGTTGAGGGCTCAGTAAATACCTTGCCATTCTCTTCTGGCTATTAGAGTTTGAGTGGAGAAGTCTACTGATAGCCTTATGGGTTTTTCCCTGCATATGACATTTGTTTTTTCTCTTGTAGCCTTTAGGATCCTTTCTTTATCCTTGCTTCTTTCCACTGTAACAATGATGTGTCTTGGTGTATTCAGGTCTGGGTTGATTCTGTTTGGGACTCTCCGGGCCTCTTGAATTGTAAAGTCCTTTCTGTTGTTTAGGGCTGGGAAATTTCCTTCTATTATTACCTCTAGGATGTTCACTTCCCCTTCCTCTCTTTCTTTCTCTGGCAGGCCAATTATGCAAATGTTACTTCTTTTGAGATCATCCCATACGTCTCTGTTGTTGTTTTTAGTGTCTCTCAATCTGTTTTTGAGCTCTTTTACCTCTTTCTTAGTATTCTCTAGCTCATCCTCTGTCTGGCTAATTCTGTTTTTTGCTTCTGTTAACTTGATTTCCCTTCCCTCAGCTTCCTTCTTCAGTTCATTTATAGTATTAGCTTGTTCTGCTAATTGGCCCTTTAGCTCATCTATTTCAGTTTTCAGTTCTTTAATTAAGAGGTAGCTGGTATTTTTCTTGAGGATCTCATCTGTTGTTTTCCTATTTCTGATGGCCCTTTCCTCAGTAGTTGCCCTCATTTCTGTAACTAATAGTTCCATTACTGCTTGGATAGTTCTCTTATCTATAATTGCTTCTGACTTATTTGGAGTTTCTTCTGGAGTCCTGTCCTCATTCATTGTGCTAGCAGTTTTATTTGCTCTCAGTTTGACTTTTTTTTTTTCAGTTGGTGTTTTTTGTATTTGTCTGTCCTGTCACTCTTCAATTGTCTTACGTAAATACAGGCCACACTAGAGTCTTTTTTCAGATGAAGTCACAAACCTTAGAAAGTACAATAGCAGCCAAAGCAAAGATTAATGCAGTATGGGTCAACCTGCCAATGCCCAAGTTCAGTGGGGAAGCAATTACAGAAGCCAGGCCTTCCACCTTCTGCACCCCATAATGACCCTGGATCCATACTCCCAGAGTGTTAAATAATAGTAAAGATATCAGGGGAGGGGATGTGATACAGAGTTCTGGTGGTGGGAATTGTACCCCTCTTATCCTATGGTATTGTCAGTGTTTCCATTTTTATAAGTAAACACATTAAAAAAATTTAAATTGTATTTAACTTTTTTTATATAAGATTGAGAAAGAGAGAGAGACCAAAGCACCACTCCACCATTTATGGATGTGTTTGTTATATTTTTGTTATTTTTCATTAGGTGCCTAGATTGATACTCAGGGTCTCACATATGTAAGGCACATTCTCTACTACCCTGGCTCTAGCTCTATTTTTTGTTGTTTTGATCTGCAGACATTAGAATATTTAATTGACATGATTGACATAGTAAATAAGAAAAATCACAACTGAGGGTTAAGTGTCATTTTCACTATGCAGAAGATTTTGATGCAATTTTCAAACTATGGTGGAATAGATTTAGAAAAGGCACTCAATTCAAGGCTTAAAGCTCAGAGTAAAACATTGATCCAGCTGAACATGCTGAGAAATTGAAGAGTGAAACAGTCTTAATAAATCAGAGAAATCAATAAAAATGAAAGACAAAATATATGACATTTGAATAATACCATTCAATCAGAGAGCAGCTATGAAATTATTTTTATGAAGGCATGAATACTAATAAATCAATAGCCAATGAAAATTATGTTTGCTTGACTTGTTCCTTTATAGTAGACATTTAAAATGTAGTGAATGTAGACTTTCAGTACTTGAAACCCACAAAAATTCTTATTTTACACTCATTAACTTTGTTGAGTTTTCTTTTTTAGTAAGATTTATAGAGTTCCTATCTTTAAAGACTTTTTGTTTGAAGCTACTGCATAGCCTTGACAAGACAGATAAAATGTTAAAAATTATGAATTATTATAGTACAAGAATGTATTTCTCTTTGTTTCCAAGGAAAACAGATCTATTTTCAAATAAAAATTGTGTTGTATAAATCAATTCTGAATGAAAGCCTTAACCTTGACTTATTTTTGGTCATTTGGAGTTAATTTCATTTTTATTTTAAGCTGTTTAAGTACTTCAGACATCCCACAAAGATCCCACAGGAAGCTCTTGAGATATATGTACATTGTTTGATCATATTAAAAAAGTTTTTATGTAAAATAAATCCTATACCTATGTAGACAGAAAGTCTCCACTCCTAGAAGCTTATACTGTGTCTCCATTTTCTCTAGCTCAAGCCCTACTCCTAAAAAGCACAGAACACATGCCGTCTGCACACTAACTACTGAAGTCTAATGAGTTATTCTCCAATGTGCCAAACTACTTCTGATGCCTCCTCCCACCCCCAAGTTTTAGGTTTAAAAACAGTCAGTTCCAAACAGTTGTTCCAAAGCCTGTTTATCTTTGAAGCTGGCATTTGTAATTCTATATTTAACAGTATAAGTCTATTGTGAATATGAAACAGAATTTTTTAAAACAAAATTAAATATGCAGAGAGACTTAGTACAATATAAATTTTCTGAAAATGCTGCTAAAATGCTGAAAACAGTTTTTTGTAAATACAGTATGATTCTTGTCTCTTCTTGCTCTACATTAGACAATGACAATTCTGATAGACATGTTTAGGGTATGCTTTGTGCAAGAACTCAAGATTCAAAGAACAGAACTGACTATTAAAATTCTACCAAATGATGATGTATTTATAGAAATAACAACTAAATTTAGATATTGAAAGGATTTATGGAATTTTCTGCTTTCTTACTTAACTGAATTTTCCAAAACTGAGCAGCTTTGATTAAGTGTTGGATAAAAAATGAGTGTCTGTTACTTATTTACTTCAACTTTTTTGAAATTTAATATTTATGTTAAGTTCTTATAATTTTGTACCTGCTTCATATTACCAATATTCTTTATTTATTCAATGATACAAATTGGTCTATTTAAAATCTTGGTTATTCTGTTATAATAATTTTGCATTATATGGTCTTCAACACTTGCATGAATATCTAAATAACTAGTATTTTGGACTCTGTTTCAAAATGGCTACACTCAGTGGGTAACTTGTTATTTTGACCAGTGAGCTCATTTACTCTTGGAAACAATAATTTTGTCTATCAATGCTATGCAGAGAGCCCCACAGACACACTGCTGTGTCCTTTCAGTGATTATTAAAAGTCAGGAAGATATAAAATCCTTGGTGGAGAAAATCAGTAACACCATCACATTTTTGATCACTCCAAAAATTGGACTGGTTTCAATCAATCCTCTGGTAACATTTTGTCTGAGACTCACACTTAAATGCTTAGAGTGAGCCCACAGTGGGAAAAGGCAATTTGTTGAGGTTATTTTCCATCAGTCTAGGGGTTTGGAGGCACAGAAGATGGAAGAGAGAATACCCAAGGACAAGGCAACTTGTCGCCCCACACTTGCATCAACTTCATTTACTGACTATATATTTGCTACTTTTGGCAAGGAGGCAAGTGAAAGTCACCCCAGACAATGAAGGATAGAAGTAAACACTGAAATTTTTAAATTTTTTTTTATTACTGGGGAATTAATGTTTTACACTCAACAGTAAGTACAATAGTTTGTACATGCATAACATTCCCCAGTTTCCCATATAACAATACAACCCCAACTAGGTCCTCTGAAAATTAACATTTCACAAAACCTCTCTTCCCATTTCAATTTTGGGCAGTGTTCCAGATGTGGCCATCCAGCCAACTTCTAACCTCTCCAGGTGTTTTTATATCTTTTTTTACTTGCTTAGCTCCATGTTTCCTCTCATTTATATATATCAATAGTTTAGTTGGATTTGATGGGGGAGCTGAAGTTAATTCACTCCATTGTCAGCACTACTTTTTTTCTACTTTTTTCTTCCCCCAGGGTTATTGTTAGGGCTCAGTGCCTGCAGTGCTCTACCATTTCTACAGGTTATCTTTCCTTTCCTCTTTTTTTTCTTGATAGAAGGTGAGAGAGAATGGAAGAGAGACAGAAGGAAAGTCAGCAGAATTATCTGCACCATTGCTTCACCACTTGTGAAGTTTCCTCTATGCAAGTGGGGACATACACTTGAAACCAGGTGTGTGTGCATGGCTCTACCTGGTGAGCCACCACCCAGCTCCCATGCTATTTCTGAAAGTTAGAGTTGTGAACTAGATAGTTCAGTGGATAAAGCGAATGTCTTACTTTGTTTTAGGTTCTGGCAGTTCCATTTCCAGTGTCAAATGGAAGCACCATGACCACAGATGGTCCCAGGGAAGCCCCACTAATGAAGAGGTACTATGGTGTTATTCTCCTCCCCCCCTACATATATACATATAGATGAACAATTTGGTCTGGGAAAGAGCTCAGCTGTGTCTTATATGAAAGTGGCTCTGACTTTATTCACTAGTGCCACATTAAAAAAAAAGAAGCAAGTTATAGTTGCTAATTTAAAATATTGGATGGTTTTAAAGGGTTCTCCTCTATAGGTATTTCTGAGTTTAATTTAAGTCAAATTATATAAAGCCCACATCAGGAGGATAGCATTTACTTAAGGAAGCTGGAGATGTGTGTCTTATACTCTTTTTGCAGTGTGGCACGTCTTCTCTTTGTATAGGTGAGGAAATCATACATTTTGGATTGAGTGGGGAAAACTAATCTGTTTTCAGATACTGGTTCTTAGTCTTCATCTAACACATTCATACTTAAAGAACCACTTGTTCTATCTTTTGGTTTGAACTTAATTACTCAAGCGATAGAATCTTGTATTAGAGATGCTGAAAACCTTAGAACCTGGCTTTCCAGTCTAAATTTGCAGTAAAAAAGAAAAGGCTTGAACATACAATTTCTTATAGATCATACTCAAATTAATCTATATACTTCAGAAAAGTGGGGGGGCACACATACTATGTTTATTACTACAAAGTCCCCCAACTAGATTAGTTAATCATAATTCTCAATAAATATCTGATGAATGAATAAAAAGGGAACTTCCAGTAACTATTTGAAAAGATTTTAAAAACTGTATTAGTTATTCCTTGAATGTTAGAACTTACTCGTAAAATAATCTGGGTCTTTTGATTTTTGGCAAATGAATTTTTAACTACTGATTCAATTTATGTAATGATTATAGGTGGATATAGCTTTATACTCTTTAGTTCTCAAAAGCTACAGCTCTGAGACTCTGTTAATTTTTTATTTATTTTTATTAATATTTATTTCCTTTTGTTACCCTTGTTTTTTTGATTGTTGTAGTTATTATTGTGGTTGTTACTGATGTCGTCATTGTTGGACCATAGATAAGAAAAGTATGTAAGCAATAATAAACTTATTAATCACAGAAATGAAAACAACATTGGAGGAAAGGAATGGCAGTATGAGGGAAACAACGGTTGAGACCCCCAAGGAAAATACTGATTATCTTGAGGCAATTAGAGAACTGAAAGCTGAAATAGCTGTAATGAAGAAAGAAGCTGAGGCAAGGGAAAGCAGACTAACAGAAGCAGAAAAAAGAATTAGTCAGACAGAGGATGAGTTAGAGAAAACAAAGAAAGAGGTGAAAGAGCTTAAAAAGAGATTGAGAGACACTGAAAAAAACAACAGAGACATATGGGATGATCTCAAAAGAAGTAACATTCGTATAATTGGCCTGCCAGAGGAAGAAAGAGAGGAAGGGGAAGCAAACATTCTAGAGGAAATTATAGAAGAAAACTTCCCAGACCTGAATAACAGAAAGGATATCAAGATTCAAGAGGCCCAGCGAGTACCAAACAGAATCAACCCAGACCTGAAGACACCAAGACACATCATAGTCACAATGAGAAGAAGTAAGGATAAAGAAAGGATCCTAAAGGCTGCAAGAGAGAAACAAAAAGTCACATACAAGGGAAAACCCATAAGATTATCTGCAGACTTCTCCACTCAAACTCTAAAAGCCAGAAGGGAATGGCAAAATATCTATTGAGCCTTGAATGAAAAAGGGTTACAACCAAGGATAATATATCCTGCTAAACTTTCATTCAAGCTAGATGGAGGGATCAAAACCTTCTTAGATAAACAACAGTTAAAGGAGGCAACCATCACCAAGCCGGCCCTGAAGGAGGTACTAAAAGACCTCTTATAAACAAGAACATCACTATAATACTACCAATATATCAGAGCAAACAAATTTTTTTGAACAATGGCACTACAATACATTAAATCCATAATATTAATAAATGGCTTAAACTCACCCATCAAAAGGCACAGGGTGGGGGGATGGATCAGAAAACATAACCCAACCATATGCTGCTTGCAAGAATCCCATCTGTCACAACAAGATAAACACAGACTTAAAGTGAAAGGATGGAAGAATATCATACAGGCTAACGGACCACAAAAAAGGGCAGGAAGAGCCATTCTCATCTCAGACATGATAGATTTTAAATTAAATAAAGTAATAAAAGATAGGCAAGGACATTACATAATGATTAGAGGATCAATCAGCCAAGAAGACTTAACAATTATTAACATCTATGCACCCAACGAGGGACCATCTAAATACATTAAGCATCTACTGAAAGAATTTCAAAAATACATCAATAGTAATACAATAATAGTGGGAGACTTCAATACCCCACTCTCACACTTAGACAGATCAACAAAGCAGAGAACCAATAAAGATACAAGAGAATTGAGAAATTGACAGACTAGACCTCTTGGACATTTTCAGACTCCTCCACCCCAAAAAACTGGAATACACCTTCTTTTCAAATCCACATAACACATACTCAAGGATAGATCACATGTTAGGCCACAAAGACAGTATCAATAAATTCAAGAGCATTGAAATCATCCCAAGTATCTTCTCAGACCACAGTGGAGTAAAACTAACATTTAACAACAAACAGAAAATTATTAAAAGACACAGAATTTGAAAACTAAACAACATGCTCCTTAAGAACCACTGGGTCAGAGACTCACTCAAGCAGGAAATTCAAATGTTCCTGGAAACTAATGAAAATGAAGACACAACCTATCAAAATATTTGGGACACAGCTAAAGCAGTACTGAGAGGGAAACTTATAGCCATACAATCATATATTAAACACCAAAAAGAAGCTCAAATGAACGACCTTGCTGCATACCTCAAGGACTTAGACGAAGAGGAGCAAAGGAACCCTAAAGCAACCAGAAGGACAGAAATCACTAAAGTTAGAGCAGAAATAAACAACATCGAAAATAAAAGAACCATACAAAAGATCAATGAAGTCAAATGTTGGTTCTTTGAAAGATTAAACAAAATTGACAAACCCCTAGCCAGACTCACCAAACAAAAAAGAGAGAAGACTCAAATTAATAGAATTGTAAACGATGCAGGAGATATCACAACTGACACCACAGAAATCCAGAGAATCCTGTGAAACTTCTATAAAGAACTATATGCCACCAAGCTATAGAATCTGGAAGAAATGGAACAATTCCTAGAAACCTATGCCCTTCCAAAACTGAACCAAGAAGAACTACAAAATCTAAATGCACCAATCACAGACAAATAAATTGAAACCGTTATTAAGAATCTCCCCAACAACAAAAGTCCTGGACCGGATGGCTTCACAAACGAATTCTAAAAACTTTCAGGAAACAGTTAATACCCATACTTCTTAAGCTATTCCATAAGATTGAAGAAACAGGAATACTCCCTTCCACCTTCTATGAAGCAAACATCACCCTGATACCAAAAGCTGATAGGGACAGAACAAAAAGAAAAACTGCAGACCAATATCTCTGATGAACATAGATGCCAAAATATTAAACAAGATCTTGGCCAACCGGATACAGCAACATATCAAAAAGATTGTTCATCACGACGAAGTGGGATTCATCCCAGGAATAAAAGGCTGGTTCAACATCTGTAAGTCAATCAATGTCATTCACCACATCAATAAAAGCAAAGCCAAAAACCACATGATTATCCCAATAGATGCAGAGAAAGCCTTTGACAAAATCCAACACCCGTTCATGCTCAAAACTCTACAAAAAATGGGAATAGATGGGAAATTCCTCAAGATAGTGCAGTCTATATATAGCAAACCTACAGCCAACATCATACTCAATGGACAGAAGCTGAAAGCATTCCCCCTCAGATCGGGGACTAGACAGGGCTGTCCACTGTCACCGTTACTCTTCAACATAGTATTGGAATTTCTTGCCATAGCATTCAGGCAAGAGAAAGAAATCAAAGGAATACAGATTGGAAGGGAAGAAGTCAAGCTCTCACTATTTGCAGATGATATGATAGTATATATATAAAGACCTAAAGAATCCAGTAGAAAATTACTGGAAGTTATTAGGCAATATAGCAAGGTATCAGGCTACAAAATTAATGTACAAAAATCAGTGGCATTTCTTTATGCAAACACTAAATCTGAAGAAGAAGACATCCAGAAATCACTCCCATTTACTGTTTCAGCAAAATCAATCAAATACCTAGGAATAAAGTTGACCTAAGAAGTGAAAGACTTGTATGCTGAAAACTATGAGTCGCTACTCAAGGAAATAGAAACTGATACCAAGAAATGGAAAGATATCCCATGCTCATGGATTGGAAGAATAAATATCATCAAAATGAATATTCTCCCCAGAGCCATATACAAATTTAATGCAATACCCATCAAAGTTCCACCAAGCTTCTTTAAGAGAATAGAACAAAAACTACAATCATTTATCTGGAACCTGAAAACACCTAGAATTGCCAAAACCATCTTGAGGAAAAGAAACAGAAATGGAGGCATCACACTCCCAGACCTTAAACTATATTATAAAACCATCATCATCAAAACAGCATGGTACTGGAACAAAAATATTCACACAGACCAGTAGAACAGAATTGAAAGCCCAGAAATAAATCCCAACACCTATGGGCATCTAATCTTTGATAAGTGGGCCCAAAGGATTAAATGGATAAAGGAGGCTCTCTTCACTAAATGGTGCTGGAAAAGTGGGTTGTAACATGCAGAAGAATGAAATTGAACCACTTTATCTCACCAGAAACAGAAATCAACTCCAAATGGATCAAAGACCTAGACGTCAGACCAGAAACAATCAAATAATTAGAGTAAAACATTGGTAAAACACTTTCCCACCTACACCTCAAGGACATCTTTGATGAATCAAACCCAATTGCAAGGAAGACTAAAGCAGAAACAAACCAATGGGACTACATCAAATTGAAAAGCTTCTGCACATCCAAAGAAACTATTAAACAAACAGAGAGACCCCAAACAGAATGGGAAAGGATCTTCACATGCTATACATCAGCCAAGAAACTAATCACCAAAATATATAAAGAGCTCAGCAAACTTAGCACCAAAAAAGCAAATGACCCCGTCCATAAATGGGCAGAGGAGATGAACAAAACATTCACCTCAGACGAGATCCAAAAGGCTAACAAACATATGAAAAACTGCTCTAGGTCACTGATGGTCAGAGAAATGCAAATTAAGACAACACTAAGATACCACCTCACTCCTGTAAGAATGGCATACATCAAAAAGGACAGCAGCAACAAATGCTAGAGTGGCTGTGGGGACAGAGGAACCCTTTTACATTGCTGGTGGGAATGTAAATTGGTACAGCCTCTGTGGAGAGCAGTCTGGAAAACTCTCAGAAGGCTAGACATGGACCTTCCATATGATCCAGTAATTCCTCTCCTGGGGTTATACCCCAAGGACTCCATAACACCCAACCAAAAAGAGGTGTGTACTCCTATGTTCATAGCAGCACAATTCATAATAGCTAAAACCTGGAAGCAACCCAGTTGCCCAACAACAGATGAGTGGCTGAGAAAGCTGTGGTATATATACACAATGGAATACTAGGCAGCTATCAAGAACAATGAACCCACCTTCTCTGACCCATCTTGGACAGAGCTAGAAGGAATTATGTTATGTGAACTAAGTCAGAAAGATAAAGATGAGTATGGGATGATCCCACTCATCAACAGAAGTTGACTAAGAAGATCTGAAAGGGAAACTAAAAGCAGGACATGATCAAATTGTAAGTAGGGCACCAAAGTAAAAACCCAGTGGTGAGGGGTAGACATGCAGCTTCCTGGGCCAGTGGGGGGTGGGAGTGGGCAGGAGGGATGGGTCACAGTCTTTTGGTGGTGGGAATGGTGTTTATGTATACTCCTAGCAAAATGTAGACATATAAATCAGTAGTTAATTAATATGAGAGGGGGAAAATCAATTGTACATCTCAAAGTTTCTCAAAACACAAACTTAATCCTTTTAATATATAGGCTGTGTATTTGATATGCAGACTCTCTCAAAAGCTTAGACTAAGTAGAATAGAAGCATCCAATAGCACAGCTATATACAAGATACTGGATACTGTACAGCAAACCATAACAAAAGGACTTTTTAAAGTTAACCCAATTACCAAATAATGTGATGATCACATTAACTATCGATTGTCTTTTTGAACCCTAAGACAGCAGGAACCTCACATCTCCACTATAGAGCCCCTACTTCCCCCAGTCCTGGAACCCTTGGATAGGGCCCACTTTCCCATATGCATCTCCCAATCCAAACCAAATAATATTGCATCTGCCGATCACAACCTAACTAACGCAACGATTGCCACCTCAACATGCTTCACCTCAGACTGTGTCCAGAGACTTCACGTGTGGAATGACAACCCTTCAGCTTCATTACTCAGGTGAGACCTTTCCTTTTATAGTACACTCTAATTCCATCTCAGGTGGTTCACTTTCTAACAAAGTCCCATAACCTAGATATACACCAGTTTCTGTGAGAGAGAGCTTATGTTCACACGTATCCATAAACTACTGCAAAATATATACCTGAAAGCAGAAGTACACTAGAGTTTGCAGTGAGTACCTCCCTAACACTTCCTCTCCACTATTCCAAGCTTGGGATCCATGATTGCTCAACAATTTGTTTGGCTTCGTATGTTAACTCTCTTTTCAATCACCAGGTTCCAGGTGCCACCAGGATGCTGGCCAGGCTTCCCTGCATTGAAGACCCCACCAATGTGTCCTGGAGCTCAGCTTCCCCAGAGACACACCTTACTAGGGAAAGAGAGAGGCAGACTGGGAGTATGGACCGATCAGTCAACGGCCATGTTTAGCGGGGAAGCAATTACAGAAGCCAGACCTTCTACCTTCTGCAACCCTCAATGACCCTGGGTCCATGCTCCCAGAGGGATAGAGAATGGGAAAGCTATCGGGGTGGAGGGGGTGGGATATGGAGTTTGGGTGGTGGGAATTGTGTGGAGTTGTACCCCTCCTACCCTATGGTTTTGTTAATTAATCCTTTCTTAAAGAAAAAAAAGAAAAAAAAAGAAACAACTTTTAGCTTTGCTGATCTTCTATTGTTTTGTTTTCTTGCCTTTGCATTTATTTTGATTAATTTTTCATTCTTTGGGTTTTAATACTAGAGAATACAAATTATATAATTTAATTTAATGATAATACTTAACTAGCTACATCCTATAAATGTTGCCATGCAACTTTTACTGTATTTTATAAAATTAATTATAACTAAACAAGTAGGCTTCACTGCTCTAAACTTTTTCAGATAGAAAAATGAAGTGAGAGAGATAGAGAGAAAGGAAGAGACACCACCTCTAGTGCTGTAGTACTCCTATATGGGGTTCCACAGGGTTTAAATATGGGTCATATGCATAGCAAAACAGGTGCTATACCCCAGATGAGTTGTCTCACAGGCTCCTAATATACTTTAAAAATAATAATAACCTTCCTGCTCCCTCCTTTTCACATATTACATGTCACATTTTTATCTGCAAAGATATTCACATAAAATATCACTTTGAACATTTCTTTTTAAAGTGTTAACCATTTGAAAGGTACTGAAGGGAAAATGGATTTAATTTGAAAATTAGATGGCTGTAGGTTTCTATTACACCAGTTTAATGGGTAGCACAAAATTAAATGAATTTGTCAGTTTACTTTTTCAAGAACAGTTTACTAGAATATTTCCCCTAAAAATTTATGAACACAGATGAAATTAATATTTAAAGTTTGTTAATCTCATAAGCATGTGCTATATTGTTAATATTTTCATTGTAGTCCTTGATTAATAATGAGCTTGAACAATTGTTCATATTTACTTATGAATTAGAATTTTTGGTCCTTTAATAATTTACTTACTTCTTTAACCATTTTCTTTTTTTTTAGATTCTTGTTAAAATTTTTATTTTATATGTTGACTAGAAGTTATGGAATATTTATAACTGTGAACTATACAAATAAATAATACAAAACATCTCCACATTTCCCATATAGCAGGAAAAAAAAACATGACCTTTATCTCTCAGAATTGTTCTATGTTCCTCTGTGATCTCATCTTTTTCTTTCTGTCTCTGCCATAAATGACTATCCTAAATTTTGTGCAATTTATTGCCTTGGTTTTTCTTCATATGTTAATATCTCTGAACAGTATGTTATTTTGTTTCTATGCTTTTAAAAATAAATATAAATGAAATCCTATTATATACATTGCTCAATATTTTGTTATTGAAATTCCTCAGCACTGTTGGGCTTAATTCTGATGCATCACTTTCTTTTCAATATTGTATAAATAAATGAAAATATATTTATTCAACTGTTGATGAACATTTAGGTTGTTTCCAGTTTGTTGTTATTACAAGCAACTGACTATTGTTTCACTGCTTATTAACGTGTTAGCTTAGCACCGAAGCTTCTATCAGTGTGGGGGGCCTGGTTCAAACTTGGGCAGCACACAAGGAAGTCAGCACACTGTCCAAGTGAGCTATTTTTGCCTGTTCTTACCCACACTCTTATCAAAACTTGACACTCATCCATTCACTCATTTATCTATCTATTAAACAACAAAAAAAAAAATGAAGAAGGATTATGGACTAGCCATTGTTGTAGGTGCTAGAGATAAGTGAATAAAACTGACAAGGACTGGAAAACAGATTATGTAGAGAAGAAATTTTATAAATGAGGACATCAAAGCCCAAAGATGTTTTTGTTCAAGAAGTTGTAAGTATACATATCTGAGAGTTGAATCTATAAAGGCTGTGGGGGGAAAAGATCCATATTCCCAATTTGGTAACTATGGCTATAGTATGAAGTCATACATGAGCATTAATATCAAACATTTCATGACATATTCATAACTATGAAGATTTCCTCTAGTACAAAATGTCTGTTAATTTCACTGTCTATTTTTCAGATAAGTAGATAGTTTATCTTTTGCTTTTTGGTTTTTAAGAGTTATTTATATAATCTGAATACTGATATGTTGGGAGTTATATGCCAAATTGCAAATATACTTCTACTTGTGATCATACTTTCTACTATTTTAAGTTCTTTAGTGTAATCAATACTCTCCTCAATAAACTTTTGTGCTTTTAAAGTCTTTCCAATTATTCTGAGTTCATAACTACTGTCTTTTTATGTTCAGACAATTTACATTTATGTAAAGACTCAAAGATTTACAAAGTGAATTTTTCATATTTGCATTTTTGTCAGGCCTTAAGCCACCCCCCACCCTCTGCTCCATCCTCCATTGCTGACACTATGGTGTTACATAATCATTGTTTTGCCTGAAGGATCCCCACCTTTGATCTATCTTCTTTCTGCCTGGAGACCCGCCCTGCCTGCAGGGTATTAATTAATCCCACTGGTTAAAACCTTTGCAACAGTTGCTAAGGGAGTTTCTACCTTAGCCTGCTCTTTCCTTTTCTCCGTCCCCTTTCCTAGCCATTTCCTTTTCCGACTTGCTACTTCCAGTTCTAATAGATAAAAACTTTGTCTCTGGTCAATAAAAACACATTGCATTCCCGCTCTGCCATGAGTTCCTGGTCTCTCTCCCGTGTCACTGAGTAAGTAGCAGCCCAGGCTGGCTCCAGTCCAGTTCTCTCCAACCCAGAGAGCACGTGCCTGGGAAGAAACACCCTCACACTAGCCCAGCACATTTTAATATAATATGGGATTTATGAAACACTGATAAGTGCTATTAAGAGCCAGGATAATTATTACTTTTTTTTTTTTGTGGGAGAGCAGGGAGGTGACTGAAAAGGAAGGATACTTTTAAGGGTACAGCAATGTTGTGTTTTGATTTGGATGCTGGTTATATGGTTGAATTCAGCTTGAAAAAATTCAGCAAGCACTGACATTCAGTTTTCTTTGTGTGCATTGTACTTTAACAGAAACTTTAAAAAGACAAATCTGACAGTTTCCACCTTTAAATGCATAAACTAATACCTCATAATTAGTATTTACTATCTTTCTATCTGCTTGTTCTTTATTTTAATACTTATAGTTTTTTGCATGCTTTTGTTTCCACATTTAATTTCTTTAGTCATTATATATATATGTATATATATATATATATATATATGTTTTATAATTTTTACCCAATTTTTCACTATGATTATCTTAAAAGAGGGGAGGAAGGCAGAACATAGTACATTTGGTAGAGAATGAGACCTGGAACTAAATAGGAAAACATGGTTTCAGAGGGGGAAAGATTACAGATCAGTGCTTTTACATACAGACCCATTCTCCTTTCCTGCTCTATGCCATCTGAAATTTTTTTTAAGTGATAAAGTTGGATGGAAACAGAATTGTGCATGCATGGGGTCTCTTCACTGTAAAAAAAAATAATAAAGAAGGAGGAGGGGGAGAAGGAGATAAAGGAGGAGGAGAAGAAGGGAAAAAAGAAGAAAGAAAGAAAGAAAGAAAAGAAGGAAGGAGGTGAGAAGAAAGGGAAAGAAGGAAGGGATGGAGGGAGGGAGGAAAAAAGGAAAGAAGAAAGAAAAATTGGAAGTTTAGTTTTACTGTTATTTCTTCTGTCTCACAGTTGTTTGCTTCTTTGAGTATTTTTATTTTGGAAGATTATGAGTTGAGGTTGGTGAGGTTTCAGCAAGGTCACATCTTTGTGACCTTGACTGAAAGTTTAACGTTAAAAATGCTTTGCCCTGGTTTTTAACATTTGCCCCAAGGATATTTCCAGCTTAATACAGTGTTTTAAACTTATCTTTAAGTTTGGATCTTTGGACACAACAGGCAATAAAAATTGAAACCACAGGCTCTTAAGAGACCAAGCTTGAAGTTTAAAGTTTAAGCTTTAAAAAGTTTGGATCTTTGGAAATAACAGGCAATAAAAATTGAAACCACAGGCTCTTAAGAGACCAAACTTGAAGTTTAAAGTTTCTCAGGGGAAAGATACATCTCCTTCCCAACTAGGTCCCATCAATGTTTTCCATGATAATGAAAATACTGCTATTCACATTTAAGAAGTATTTGCTTTTCAATTCTAGGCCATAAATATTGTTTAAAGATAGTTTAAAACTCCCTGGAAAATAGTTCACCTAGATAGTATGCTTACTTTGCCCAGCCTCCATCACACTGAAGAAAGTTTTAATTCTGTAGTATCTTTCCCTGTCTCTGTTCCTCTGTATCTATGTCTCTCTCTACCTGGAAAAAGACAGTCCAGAGTGGTGAACTCTCAGTGATGATAATAAATAAATAATCTTAAAACCATTATTTGTTTTTTTAATAAATATATTTTGATATTAATCTCATGAAAGAAATATAGAGAGAAAGACACAGAAAGACCAGGGAACTGCTCAACTCTAGCTTATGGTTATGCTGGGGATTAAACCTTGGACTGCTCAGCTCTAGTTTATGGTGGTGCTGGGGATTAAACCTGGGACCTCTGAGCCTCAGGCATGAGAATCTATTTTTGCATAATCATTATGCTTTCTCTCCCAACCCAAGCCATTATTTGTATTCTCAAATATTGGGAATAATTATTTCCAAATATTTGGTGGCTGCTTACCTGATGGTAAGGCTATGCTAGCCACTGAGGATACCAGAAAGTACACAGTACAACTATCATGAAGATATTAGTCAAGCAGAGGGATTTCCAATCCTGTTAGAAGCAGGGCTGCAGGTGTCTTTGTGTCTCTCTCCCTCTCTGTTACCCATACCCTCTCAATTTCTGGTTGTCTCTATCCAATAAATAGGTAAAGCTTTAAAAAAACTAAAAAAAGAAAAAGAAAAAAAAGAAGAGTATTAGACACAAGAATATAAGAAAGCACAAACGGAAGCATACTTAAATTATAATAAAATATTATGGCAGAGGAAGACCTATTGGGGCGTACTGTTACGTGGAAAGTTGGGAAATATTATATATGTGCAAACTATTGTTTTGCTGTCAACTGTAAATCACCAATACCCCAATAAAGAAATTTAAAACAAATAAAGTTACAACAAAACACACTCTGAAACACTATCCTGAAAAATAGAGAAAAGATTAGGGAGATATATCCTATTAAATTAGATCCACTACCTGTTTCTTTCCACATGTCTCCTGATTCTTATTAGGCTTGCTAAATTTCATTTGGTTTTCAGGACATTGCTTATTTTCAGATAGGGGAAAGAATGTGCTACCTAACATAGTTTCTTCCAGTTCCAGAATTCCATAGGGAAGAAAAAAGAGAGAGAGAGAGAAAATATCAATACTTATGAAGCTATCGGGAAACATAGCTTTAGCATCTCCTGAATTATGTAAAGCCTCTTAGTTCATGGATCTTGGGAAGCAACTAGAAGGTCAGCTTTGAATGTTTCTGAATGCATTTTCATGTTTTTTCATGAAATAATAATCTTTGATTTTAAAATATATAATGTTATTAGGAAGGAAACTGATTTATAAATTGAAATTAGAATATTGATGAACCATTTAGAAAACTCTGTAACATTGCAGAATTTCAATTTGTTTTAGTTTTTAGGACAAATGAATACAAATTTTAACTATATAAATAATCTTACTAAAACTAAAAGTTAACTTCAATATTCACCCATCCTCATAATTTGTACCCTATAGGAACAGCAATATATACATAGTGCTGAGTCATAAAAAGGTGGTATTTGCCAGGCTAGCTTTGCAGGCGGGAGAGAGAGACAACCAGGGACTCATGGCTGAGTTGTATGCAGTTCAGTCTTTATTCATGTGGAACGAGTGCAATCTAAGCTATCTCTAATCACAATCCTGTCCTTATATATCCTGAGGCAGAAGTGTCAGGTCCAAAGAGGATGTACGTAGAATAGGGGGTGGGGAGAAAAAAAAGCTTGTGAACCAGTGAGGATTAAACCAATGCCCTGGAGGCAGGGCGGTGCTTAGTTAACAGTGTTATGTAAATAGACAGCAGTGCTAAGCTGGCAGGGCGGTGCTTAGTTAAGCAGGATTAGAGACAGAGGCTTTAAGCAGGGGGGAGCTGCCTTACTGCCCAACAGGTATTGAACTAGGAAGACACAGTTCGTTCTTAGCTCTTTGGCTGCAAGCTACATGAACTTGAGAACTTGACACAACAACATTATTCCACCTAAAATTGGGAAATTTAATACCTAATGTGCAAGGTTATTAAGTAAACTTTCTGGCAAACACGAGCTCGATGAAGGTTAATTGTTGTCATTATATTTTTCTGTAATACCTTGATGTCTAACATTTAGAGATTCTCAATTATTATTTCTTACAGGACAACAACTCATGTCAACACTGTTCTATTGTATATATTAACATAAGGAAGTAATGAGAAAGCAGCAAGATAGTATGGTCATGTTTTCATTTATGCTTAGCTCTGTTATATATAGTTTTATCACCCAAATCCAATGATATTTAATACTCATATTTTTTGATATGCTGAAAAGATGTGATCTGAGTCCTTCTGAATGTAGATTTTAACATTTACCAGAGCAGATGGAAGGCTGAAAAGGTAAGTCCAGAAAGGAGAAAGATCAAAACAGCACTACTATCTCAGAGAAACCTAGTGAAGAGGGGGGTTTGAATGACACATTAGCTATCAACAATGATGGACATTGTGCTTCAGTAGAAAGAGGTAGCAGGAATCCAAATAATAAAGAGATGAGGAAGAGAGAGGTTGATCCATCCATGTTTCTGCTGAGACAGAAGAGAAAAAGAAAAGCTGAAGTGAAGTGGGATGGAGGCTGATAGATTTCCCATCCAACAGATGTCTCAGTCAAACTGAAGACAGGGAAGGAGTTGAAATGAGAATGGAGAGAGAGAGCAAGAGAGAGAGAGAAAGAATAGGGAAGGGAAGGGAAGGGAAGGGAGGGGAAGGGAAAGGAAGGAAGGAGAGGAGAGGAGAGGAGGGGAGGGGAGGGGAGAGGAGGGGAGGGGGAGGGGAGGGGTGAGGGGAGAGAAGGGGAGGGGGGAGGGGAGAGGAGAGGACGATGGGAGAAGAGGGGGGAGTAGGGAGGATGATGGGAGAAGAGGGGGAAGGAGGGGGAGAAAGGAGAGGGGAGGGGAGGAGAGGAGAGGAAGGGGAAGGGGAGGGGAGAGGAAGAAGTGAGGCAAGAGTGAATCAGCTTTAACAAATAGGGAGGAATGTGTAGCAAGCATGTGTTTTTCTTAGTCTGGTTTGATAATGTCGGTTTGCACTGAAATCAGTTTATGCAGTTATTTTTTGAAACAAGCCCATAGAATTCTAGGTATATGAACCGTTTTGGACTTCCAGACTGTCCATCATTATGACTAGTTCTTGAATTAGATTTATTTTACATCAAGTATATCCATACAACCAGATGAACAAAATATACTAATGCTATGCAGACATCAGAAGAAATCGTCAGGACCCAGCAGTGACATACATGGTGGAACAAACACGCTACTATGTGAGAGGGCCTAGGTTCAAGTCCCTTGTTCCCACTTGTAGGGAGGGAAGCTTCACAAGTGGTAGAGTGGTGCTTGCAGGTGTTTCCCTTTCACACCTCCCTCCTCACCCCATTCCTCTGTATTTCTGTCAGAGTGAGGGAAAGGAACAGGTGGAGGGAGAAAGAAAAAAATAGGTGATAGGAATTGTGAATTCATTGTGCAGGCAGTGGTGAGTACCAGTCATAACCTTGGTGGTGGCAAAAGAAGAAGAAGAAGAAGAAGAAGAAGAAGAAGAAGAAGAAGAAGAAGGAGAAGAAGAAATTGCCAGCCTTGATAAAATTTGAACTAATTGTTTAAAAAAAATGCTATTCAAAGGAAGATGCAGTTAATTTAGGTTCTCATTTTAAGGCATTTATCTATTTTATAAATCCTTATCTAAATTAACATATGAACAGGCTTTACCTTGAATCGTGAATACAGAAGTCTAGCAAGTGTTGATAATTTATATGCTGAATGGTGAATGGTGTCTCTGTGTGCAGTAGGTATAGGCCTCACATACTGCAGATGAGACTTTGGCAACTCAGAGAAGTAAAGTGACATATTCAAGATCACACAGCCAATAAGTGACAAGCAAGGGATCTGACTCTGTCATCGCAGAATGCTGAAATAGGATGCAAATCTCATCCCTGAAATAGTAATGTTCCTCCATGTTCCATCAGTCTCTTGGTGATATATATATATATATATTTCTAGGAATTAGTTTTGAAATGTCAGAGCACAATTCTGGAGCTATGGGTCCTGAGAAATACCTTATTCCTCTAAAAGATAGTTTTTCACTTAGAGAACATCTATGTGTTGTTATGGAATCTGATTTAAATTGATATATAAATAAGAGAGAATGAAATACTAAGAGCCTGCACAGTTGTAAAAGAAGCTACATTTATTTGCCTAATAATGACAAAAGAAAGAAAAGGAATTAGAGTTATTGAGAAAATGGTTTGTTTATAATTGTCCAGGTGCCAGAACAGGAAGCAGTTACCCACACAATTTATTCTTGACTGAATTAAAAGAACCAAGAAAGACTTGAAAGAAAAATATGCTCAAATATTAGCCATTACAATGGTTGCCTTCAGGCAGCAGGATATTCTTTTAGTTTCACTACTCAGTTCTATATCTGTAGGTATACTGTAAGAGTCATGCTGTTTTTATAAAAAGAAAAAGTAATGAAGCCAAAACCATCACCAAATATGTTGGCAGGAGACTTTTACATTCACAGTGAATCTTAGTATTAAAAAAAATAATAATAATAAATTCTACTTCTTTGGTCTCAGGAAGGAAAAAGCAAATGCCTTGGAGCCACCACACCAAGGAAAAACACCTCTCAGGGTTTTCTTTTGCTCCAAAGAAAAGAACTGAGAGTAGCTCTGCACAGACTGTTATCCACTCACTCATTCTAGTGGAAGGATGAGTGAGCAGCTGCCCAGGAATTCCTTCTGTTCTGTGGGTAAGTAGTAATAAAATAAGGAATTCCCTGCAATTGCACTTGTATTGTCTGCAACTCCAAACTAACATATTTATTCCCTGAATTTTAGCATCTATATCAGGTTTAAAGAAACATACCTGCCAATAATTAAAAGGAACAAAGCCCCCTCTCAGCACTAACACGCCCTTCCCAGTATTGCACTCTGCTTCATCTCAGTACTGTTCACCTCCAGCAATCAATTCCATTTTTAAGAAGACTAGGACAAATTTATTCAGTTTCAATTTGCTGAGAGGAAGACCTCTTATTCTCTAATATTAATTCTTGAAGCAGATTCAAAACAATTTTTGTTCTTTGCCAGGGTCTGGGGCTTTGAAAGATATTAATTAGACAGTCTCTGAAATATTAGGAGTTGGCAACCAATATGAGGATCTTGAATTTAGCCGGGCATAAAAGGAAGTTTCAGGGCAACAAATGTTGCTATATATCTATATCTATCTATCTATACATATACATATACATATACACATACACATACACACACACACACACACACACACACACACACACACACACACACACACACACATATATATATATATTACCTTATTGAGTACCCCTGTTGAACTCTGGGCATAGACACAGTTAACTTAGATTTATTTAAATCAGATCTGGCCTGCAGTAAGAGTCAGGGATATTTGAGGAGATGCTGTCTTGTTTTAAAGTAGATGTTTTTGCATCTCCAGTTCTGAAACTATCTTCATGAATCTTCAGACATGTTTGGAAGCATATAGAGATTGTATTTAAGCACTATATTTCTCATTCACAGATTTAGTCTTTTCATTTTTTAAAATAATTTCTCAGGGAAAGCATTAAATGTGTTCCCACTACTCATATTTTAGGCTTTACCATAAAGTTAATAAGCTCTATCATTTAAATTAATCATATTAGCTATACTGGAGCACAGTCGATTTAAACTCGGCTAAAGTGTTAACTGACAAGTGAGAAAGCTTGACAGCTTGTGGGTCCTGTTATGTTAGAATTTCCTATTAGTGCAGGAGAGTGAAAATCAGGTAACACTGTTACAAGGCTGGAATAATTACATTAGGTCTTTATCCTGTCTCGTCCCACCCCTCATTTAATTGACTACTTGTGTTTTGAAGTATTGTATCAGCATTTGTCAGCTCTCACATCTGAAAGACAACCCTACAGACTCCTTGCTCCAGTTCATTTTCCAACTTATCTTCCCAAAACATAGATGTGATCACATCATTATTATAAACCTTAGCCAGGTCCTTACTGTCCATCATATAAAAGTCCAACTGTTTAACAAGACATTAAAGACTCAAGACTCTCCCAGATCTAACAATAAGCCATTACTTAACCTTCCTCCCCTCAAGCCAGAGAAAAGAAGCAAAGGATAGCTACACAGAAACCTGGTGTGTGGGGATGGTGGTCCAGGCGAAGTAAGGGACAGGCTTAGCAGGGCAGAAGGTAGCTCTTATTGCCATTGTGATGCCTGGAAATAGCTAAGGGGCATGCCGCCAAGTTGGCATTACATTCTGGCATGGCAAAGGCTAACTGGCTGGAATGAAATGCAGACACTGCCATATGGGTGTGAGAGGAGAAGAAAGAAAGGACTGACAGGAGAGATGTGCTGAGAAAATCATTTACATTCCTTTCCCTTTGGCAACTATTAATACTGCTAAATACTTCCATGGGCAGGCTGAACCAGACATTCAAGGAAGGAAAAAGTAATATTTATTTTCTGAGTACTAACTTTAGAGTCAAATTTTCTGAGCTAAGTTCTCTGTCCCACCACTGAGGCTCTATGACATTGGTTAGGTTACTCTACTTTTTTTCAGTTCCCTTTTACCCATGGATAAAATGGAGACACAAAAAGAGTATGACCCCATAGAGTTACTGCAAGGATTAAACAAAGGCAGGCATCTGCATATGAGTCCTTCAATAAAGCTTATGATGATGATACATTTGAACAATTTTTCCTTAGCTCATTCAGGAAATAAAACACAAAAGCAGAAATTGATTGCATTATAATAAGTAGGGTGATAAACTTGTCCCAGTTCCTTCCTTCCTTCCTTCCTTTCTTTCTTTCTTTCTTTCTTTCTTTCTTTCTTTCTTTCTTTCTTTCTTCCTTTAACATGATTTAGCACTGAAAAGTCATATCCTGAGAGCCCATCAGTGCTGGGTAAACTGGAAATGTTGGCTATTCACCCTTGTAAGAAATGTGGGAACTTGACAGACAGGACATCCAGCTGCTGGACAGCATGCTATCTATTGCAGCATCTGAATTTACTATTTTTGTAGAGTTATAACAACTAATAACAATTTCATGTTCCAGTTTAATAAGTCCTAGCATGGTTAGGAGGAGGCTAAAGAGAAAAATAGGTTCTGTATTTTAATTTCCTTTCAGGTTTTTTTTTTAAATCTCTCTAGTTCGAAAGAAAGAAGTATATAACAAATAAGAAAGAGGACTTCCCCTGCTCTAAGGTATAGGACTACTGGGAAAATCAGGAGTTTGTTTAGATTGGTCTTCATGATTCCTAAATCAACAGAATCACAACATGGAAAGATGGAAATAAGAAGGCAGCAAAAGCATTCACTCTGAAGAGAGTGTCAACAGTCTGATGGAGAAAATGCGCATCTCAAAGATGAGTAGGAAGGAAGGAGGCAGGTCCTTGGGGGCAGAAATAGAGCTTCCAAATGGGCTAAACTCACCCTGGGGCGATCTAAGTAGAGACAAGGGCATCTCATGTCAGAGTGGGAAATGCTGCCTGAAAGAAAGTCAATGTCTTTTGGCCTAAATTCCAACACTGAGACAGATGAGAAAAACACAAATTAATAAAAAAAAAATGTAGAAACACAAACGGGAAGAGAACGAAATTCATTTAGACTTTTGGAAAAGACCTAGAGGGTTTTATTTATTTATTTTTAATTTATGTGAAGCATTTTGGCCCATTTGTAGTAAAATGTCTTAATTGTTTTCGATATGCAATCCTCATTTGGGATTTGGGTAAAATAAGACTGTGAAGTTTTGTTTGGGGAATGTGATCCTATGACAGTTATCTGTGGGTGGATTTTGAAAGGATCCAACACTGTCTCATTGAATAGTTTTATAAACTGGGAGATGAACACAACAGAATAGAGATTTTTAACTCTAAGAAAATAAAAATGTAACAGAAGTCATGAATTTCAATTCTAAGGACTTTGTAAACTATGAACTGTTACTATCTCCTAGGATGTGAATGAGAAATCATAATATTTTACAAAGTGTTTTATATTTACATAAATTTATATGTGTTTAAAATATTTCAAAAGTTATTCACAGAGAAAACAAGACTGACTGAACATTATATCTGATGATACCTTTCTTGAAAATTTAGCACAAGAGTAGTATGTCAAAGGAGTAGATACTTTGCTTCTGAATTCTCACAAGATGGAATTCCCACCTAACTCCAGGATGGAGGCATGAGAATGGGAACCCCAAGGTCATGCTGACATGCACACACTCTATTCTTAGAAGCCAGGAAAACAACACAAGTTTATACTAGGTTTGGTTTCTAGCAGCATTTTTTTTTAAGTCTGTAACATGCATATCACAAGGAAAAGAGAATTATTATCTACCTTCAAGAAACTGAGTGGATTATTATTCAACAGAGCAATAAATAGGCAAGTGGTTTATAATGGCTAGTAAAATATTCCACTTAGTGTTTTGGACTAGCATAATGGTTATGCAAAAGACCATTATGCCTAAGGTTCTGAGGTTCCAGATACTCAGCACCACCACAAGCCAGAGCTGAGCAGTGCCCTGCAACCTTCCCCCCCCCCCCGCCTCATTAAAATAAGATAAAATAAAAAGTATACTTCTTTAAGATTCCAGTTATATTATTTGGTCAAAGTTTCGACCAACTGGCCAGACAGAAAAGTGCAGCACCTTTTCTCAAATGCACCAGACATTTTGAAAACACTATCCAGAACGTCACTGTCACTGTAACACAAGGAAAAGGGAGCACTAAGGGGTAGATCTAGCTTCTCAGAACACAGTATTTCCTCCCCCAACTTTCTCTCTCCTCCCCTTCCCCCTTCCTTCCTTTTGTTTCCAGCCTTATCTCTGGGGCTCAGTGCCTACAAGGTGAATCACTGCTTTCACTCTTTCAGTGACCATTTCACCTTTTTTTTTTTCTTTTTCATTTTTATTCAATAGAACTGAGAGAAGTTATTGAGAGGGAAGAAGGAAATAGAGAGGGAGAAAGAAAGACAATTGAAGCCCTGTTTCACCTCTTGTGAATTGATCCCTTGCTGCAGGTGGGGAGCAGGGGCTCAACTCAGGCCTTATGTGGGACCTTGTGCTGTGCACTTAACCACTGCCCCGCCCCCAGGACACATACTGTCTATCCTAAACACCTCCGTATTGGCAGTTACTTTATCTGATGCACTGAAAAATAGTCAATAATAATGTGTAATCTAGTAGTTTCCTATATTAAACTATCTCCTATTAGCAATTTGAACTTGCTTTCATGGAATAAGACAGATCAGAAGTTAAAACTGCTTGCAAAATTTAATTGTTGAGTCTCATTTCTGACACTCAAAAACATACAAAACAACAAAATAACAACAAAAACCCCTATAATATATAGTGCCACAAACATACTGTAAAAATAATGAATGTGTGAAAACTAATTTAACCCTCACAACAATCTTGTTCTTTATTAATAGCTATGTAGTAAGTGGTATTACAGATTCTGGTTGCCTGGATTAGAAGCTACCATCATCCTCATTTATGAGTGAAACCAGTTCGTCTGCTCATATCTTCCCTTGGACATTTTGCTCTCTCTTGGCCCTTGAAATTTCCAGTATTCTCTTGGCAAGGAATGCAAACCAGTCTTCAAACGTCCTGTCCTCTTTCTTGAACTGAACTCTCTAGATCCCAAAGAGAAGGCAGCAGAGGTTTACTTATTTAAGCTCTCATCAAAAGAGTTATAAGAAGGCATCTTTTCTTGTCCTTGGGGACAGGGATTCAGATGAGGAAATGGTGGATCTCAACTCACAAGTGGTTCCATAAGACCTGCTAGAAGTAGCACTAACCCAGGGAAGACAGATTGTGTGGGAGGCTTGTCTTAAAACTGTTAGAAAAAGGTATTTTATTAAGATTTTCTTTAAACAAGTTCCTTGTTCTTCCCTCTTTATACTCTTCTCTGTGAAATTCAATGCATGGTATAAATGAAGAAAGAGAAATATTATGAGAAAAATAAGACTAAATGATCCATGTAAATATATATATATATATATATATATATATATATATATATATATATATATTTGTGTGTCTGTGTGTGTTTTTAATAGACATAGCCTTATATCATGGCCAGGAAAGTAACCCAGGTCATGGTAGGTTTAAGGGGACAAAACATCCCTTTAAAATTGGTAAGAAACAAGAAATAATAACCTTTTTGTAGGAACAGTTCTCACTGTGCCATCTATTCACTCTGGGGCTTCCTGGTAACCTTCCAAGTGTCCATGAAGTTGACAGGATTTTCAAGCTATTATGAAGATGCTCTTTGCCTTACATATTCTCACTTTCTCATCAGTACAAGGTAAAACTTTCCAGAAGCTACATAATGTGATGTCATAGCAGACTGAATACAGAAGCAGATGTGAGAATTCAACAGCATCAAGGAGACTTGCAAAACTGTAAACCCATGTTACCTATGCTAATGTGTAATGAGTTTCTTATTATAAAATACATTAATAAATATTTCTAATGGCATAACTTGGAATTTCTAGCATGGTAAACACTGGCATGGTTAGCCAATGATATGGTTACCAGAGTGGAGGGGTTTGTAGTATTAGCTTATTCCCATAGTATAAATACTTCCATTCTGAATACAAAGTCTCAGTGTATGTAAAAGTGGCAAAAGACACTCATGACCAGCCACCCTGAGCTAAACCAGTTTCAGCTGACTCCATCTCAGCACTGGAAAGAACTCACACAATATCTTTGGGGGACTCAACAGTTTTCGAAAATGTAAAGTGGCCCTAATACAAAAAAGTTTAAAGACTACTAAAGTAAACATATTTTATGTAAATATTTTCATAAAAAACTTTAATATTGGTTATTTCAAAGGTGGAGAAACTTAAATTTACATTACATATTTTTACTATTTGAAATTCAAATAGAAAAATAAAAAAAAAAAAAGAAAAGAAAAAAAGGCCCAGAACTTACTCAGAAAACTCTCAGTTTCCAAAGTGGTAAAATGTAGCCAACATAGGTTTCTTTGAGTAATATGAGTCTTTCTGCCTTGAATTCTATGATTTAGTAGTAATACACTTATTCTCTTCTCTTTTAGCCCCCTTTATTTATAGAATCAGGGATGCCAGGACCCACTAGTTCCTCAAATGAAACATGATCCCCCCCATAAGACCTCTCTGTTTAAAATGCTTCCCACTCTCTTTTGATTGCTCATTATTTATTTACTTGTTTATTTTACCAGAGCACTGCTCAACTCTGGCTTGTGGTGTGAGGGATTGAACCTGAGACTTTGGAACCTAAGATATGAGCAACCATTTACATAACTATCAATCTATCTCCCTGGCCCTAATTCTTCTTTAATTATCTTTATTTATTTCATAGAGACAGCCAGAAACTGAGAGGAGTGGGAAGATAGAGAGGGAGAGAGATACAGAGATACAACTGTAATCCTGCTTCACCACTTGTGAAGCTTTCCCTCTGCAGGTGGGGATCAGGGGTTTGAACCCAGGTCCTTGCACATTGTAATAATTGCACTCAACCAGGTACACCATCACATGGCCCCTACCCTAATTCTTCTTTTTTATTTATTTTTTTTGGATAGGGCAGAGAGAAGTTGAGAGGGGAGGGAAGATAGAGAGGAGGAGAGAAAGATAGTCACCTGCAGACCTGTTTCACCACCTGTAAAGCGACTCCCCTGCAGGTGAGGAGCTGGGGGCTCGAACCAGGATTCTTGCACAGGTCCTTGTGCTTCGTATTATGTGCACTTAATCCGGTGTGCAACCGCCCGGCCCCCTACCCTAACTATTTAGATCTCAGTTCAAGGTGTATCACAAGGACCTCTCCTGTGACACTCCACTCTGACTAGTCTTTCTTATATACTCTTGAGCAGCATATTAGCTTCCCAAGAACACTTTCTGTTACATGCAGAGAGCAAGATGCATATGGGTTTTGAAAAATATTTTTTATTTATTTGTTTATTGGATGGAGATGGTGAAAAATAGAGAGGGAAGAGGGAGAAAGAAATGGAGAGAGGAAAGAGAGACATCTATAACACTGCTTGACTGCTTGTAAAGTTTCCTCCCTGTAGGGGGGACCAGTGGCTTGAACTTGGGTCCTTGCTCATTATAACATGTCTACTCTGCTGAGTGTGCCAATGCCTACCCCTGCCAGCCATGTGGATTTTTTTAATGTCTGTTCTCTGATGTGATGTATGGGGCTCATTCACCCGTTGACATCACAAATCTAAAGTCCTACTTAGGGGGTGGACTTCCTGTGACTGATAGTTCCCAGGACTTTTTTCAATGATACACAAGTGCCCAGAGTCCAAGTTTATCATGTGACCAGAACTTTCCTTCTCCCTGTTTTACTATTTAGATGTTGGGGTTATATATGCATGAGCTCAGGACACACAAGATAATTTAGGACTTGCATCCTTTCACATCTAGGAGGCACTATGACAGCTGTTAATAATTTAAGAAGTCATGATCTAACCCAGTAGAAGGTGCTTTTCAAAGGACAAACATGCTGAAATCTTGAAAAATTCAGTAAGTGGGGCTAAAGAGAGGAATAGTCAGTTACATGAGCACACCATATGCAAAACACAGTCAAGCTAATCTTTGTTGTGTTATTGATGCGGAACTTTGCAGAAGCCCTACATCTTTAAAGACCATATATCTTTGAATCATTCGAAGAGACATTTTAAAAATGTATCTGTGCGAGGGAAAAATAATTCAAGCAGGCTACTGTAGCAGGTGCACTTCTGTCAGGAAAGGTTTTTGCAGCTAAAGTGAAATGGCATTCTTTTGTTAATAAGGTGAACATTTATTAGGAGTTATTATGCATATTTAAAAATAATAATGTAGATATTTTCTGTAACACAATGAATGTCTAGGGTTAGTACACCTAACCTATTCTCTAAAACATAATGCAGTTTCTAACAGAAGCATCAATGAATAAATTGAGTCACAAATTCATATTGGAACAATTCACAAAGATATGGCAAAGTCTTTTCTTATAGAAGATTTCATATGGTAAAAAGTGAGCCTGATAATCACTTTGTTCATATGTCACTTAAAGAAACAGTTCTTTTTGAGGATTGAAAGCTCATATTTTACATATTCAAAATTAATTCAGTTATCAGATGACACTTTGAAACTCATGAGCAGTTCATAGTAATTAAAAGATTGTCTTGTTTCAAGAATCATGTAAATGTGAAAACCAAAAGAACACAGAAATTATTTACTGGTGCTTTTTAAAATTTGAAAATAACTTCTAAAATAATTGTAAATGATGTATATAATGTTTGTCCAATGGAGTACAAATCAAATAATCTCTCCATTCTATAAAGTCAAAGTTTGAACTATGCAAAGTTTGGTAGGATAAAACCTATTTTTTACTGTCATTTTTGGCAAGAGCAAGATTCTATTTCTACATAAATGGCTCTTTCCAGAGTCTACTACACTGAAAACTTCTTCCAGAGCCCTGGAAGTGCTCTTTATCCGGGTCTGGAAGGGGTATTTTTAGGATGCAGATTGTGGGTATATTGTAGACTTATCATTGACTCATGTTAAGTAAGCATCAGAACACTCAGAGACACCCCCCCCACCCTAACTCCTGGTCCAAAAAGTTTGAGTTTATCCCCAGAGTGTGACATCAGGCTAGAGTATGGAGGTTGGGGTACTAACACTACTGGAGTCCAATGCACTGACCACTGTTTATTGATCTGTGAGTTGCTTGAATTGACATTTGGGGACTCTGGTAGAAGAGTAGGGGTGTTGGGCAGAGAGATCAGAAAAAAAATTAGTATAAATACTTCCAGTTTGGCCTGAGGTTTTCTTAACTTTTAACTCTATAGTGATGGGTGGTGGCACATTTGGTTGAGCACATATGTTACAATGAGCAAAGGTTCAAGCTACCAGTCCACACCTGAAGGGGGAAAATTTCTCAAGCAGAGTAGCAGTGCTGCAGGTGTCTCTCTTAATCTCTCCATCTCTATCTCTCCAACCCCCTCAATTTTTCTCTGCTTCTGTCCAATAAATAAGTAAAATAAAATACATTAAAATTTGAACTCTAAAGTTATTGAGAATCTAGTGGAATTTCCAACATTTTACTTTAAAAATGTTTTATTTAATTTTAGTGATTTTTTAATTCATTTTTGGATAGAGACAGAGATAAATTGAGAGGGCGAGGGGAGGAAGAAAGAGACACTTGAAGCATTGCTTCACCTCTTCATTCCCTGCTGCAAGTGGGAACTGGGGGCTTGAACCTGGGTCCTTATGTAATGTAATATAGTATTCTTCCAGGTGTGCCATGGTCAAGCACCTTCCAACATTTTACTTCTGAAAATAAAGCTTAGTAATAGCCACTTTTGTGGCATAAATACCAGCTTATAATGTAGTTTAAAATAAAGTACTTTTACAAAGTACTTTTTTATTTATAGTACTTTTTGCAAAGCGCAAGGACTGGAGTAAGGATCCGGTTAGAGCCCCTGGCTCCCCACCTGCAGGTGAGTCACTTCACAGGAAGTGAAGCAGGACTGCAGGTGTCTATCTTTCTCTCCCCATCTCTGTCTTCCCCTCCTCTCTCCATTTCTCTCTGTCCTATCCAACAATGACAACATCAATAACAACAACAATAACCACAAGAAGGCTACAACAACAAGGGCAACAAAAAGGGGAAAAATGGCCTCCAGGAGCAGTGGATTCATGGTGTAGGCACTGAGCCCCAGAAATAACCCTGGAGGCATAAATAAATAAATAAATAAATAATAAAGCACTTTTTTTCCTCCAAGTATAATTCCTAGGCTGTAGTCTTAAAAAAGGATAGGAAAAACAACTTTGGCTACATAAGTCTCCAGAATCTGTGGATAATAAGAATGAAACTGCATTTTTTGTTTGTTTTGTTTTGTTTTTTTTTCAGAAGCAGAACTGAGACCTAACTCCTATAGGTTAAGTCATCACTTAAATGAAATTAATCACTTAATAATAAATCATAAAAAAGGAAAACAAAGAATCAATCATTTTAAAAATAACTTAAAAGTGCTGAAAGAACATACATTTTCAAGTCAAAGTAAAATTAAGTAGTTGATGAACATATAGACTGGAACAAGCTTTAAAAGCAATTTAAAACATGTTAGTATATTGTCATGGAAGTTGGCAGTTGGCACATTTTCTACATCAAAAAATTTATTAGTATATATTCCTTCAGAACATAAAGATACAAGTTAAAAGCAGAAAATTGGACTCGGGTTCTATCCTATCATTTTTTTAAGCAAAGATAGAGTATTTTTTGATGTCTAGTTGGACATTATTAATGAGTCCTATGAGTCCTGTTTTTTATGTGTTTTGGCTTAATACTATAAAGCATTGTGTGACTTGATTAAAATTAAGTACTTACACATGGTTTTGGAAATAGGGTTTTATTTATCTAATTTCAAGTAGCTGAAAATGGTCTTTATAGTGATATAAACTTTTAGAGTACAAATGTGTTCCTTGTGGAGCAGGAATTAAGTGAATAGAACCAGGTGTTCCCAGAGGAAAGTTCTTGAGAATGTTAGAGAATCTGAAATTCCTGACACAGACAAGTACAATAATTGTATAAATAATTACTTTGAGCACACATTTGATCATTTATACATTTAAATTTAAGATGCTTCACTTTTTCTTTTTCAGTTCTGAATATCAGTCTTAGCTTCTAAGAAATGGAAGTGTCACATTTACTCCTAACTCAGACATAGTAAAGCACACTAGTCAGCATTACTGTCATTTAAGAAACAATCTCCTCAGCTGATAAAATCAGAGATTTCATTTCAGCTTCTCAGTTATCAAGAGTACTGATTTTAAGGTGATCCTATCCTGGGGAGCTCCAAAATTTAGCAGTAGAATTTTTTCTTTCCCAGAAGCATCACTAGTATAGATTATGTAGGCATGACTATGGATTCAAATAGATCCCATGCTTAGTGACTTTCCAAATGTGTTTTAAGAAATCCATTATACATAAATTATTATTTGAAACTGAAACTTAAAAGTGAAAGTTAATCTGGCTATAGGGTACTCTTTCCACTAACAATCTGGGAAGAAAACAGGATTTAGAATCTGTTATCTATTCCTTGTATGATTCCTGATAAGTCCCTTCCCCTACTTCTTCCTCAATGATAGAAATACTGCTAGTGCCTAACCAACTGATTATTGTTATGAGGATAAAATACACTAGTTTTCATAGATTGTCTTACACAGTGACTGGTATCCACTAAATAGTAAACATGTATCCGGTTGGCATTTTATCAAGTCAAAAATTAAAGAAATGAAAATAGATAAAATCCAAATAACTAATTATAGCTAGAATTCTGTTCTTTATGGAGTGTAACAATTTTACATGCTGTGGTAATTACAATGAATCTGTGAACCTTATAGAGAAGCTTTCATTTCTGAGCTTCATAGAGGTGAGCCAGTCACCCCATAACAGGGTCTGCCAATTCTTCCTTTTGGTCTTGGCAGTGTGACTGCCTTTCTCCATCTAAGAACTGTAGAAATACTTATTTGAGTAATATCTCAAAACATACAGTCTGCAGGTATAAGTATATGATTTACACAAACATCCAAATCTTGATGATTCCAAGTCTACCCACTCACACAGAGTATAAAACCCTTTCTAGTGTTTCATTTTCTCATAAATGTTTCTGGGAATCCCAACAGGAATGTTCATGAATGACCTTATTGTCTCTTAGGTCACTGGTTCTCAAGAGTTAGAACTACCCACTATGCTTAAACAGACCTCCTGCTCAGGGCTTACCCTCTGCCAATTAAATAGAATCCCTGGCAAGGCACTGAAATTTTGACAACTCCAACTCCCTGGGTTATTCCAGTGTATAGTGTGGATGAAGAACCAGTGCCCCAAAGCCTATCATGTAGTTCCCTTGTGAAATCATTCTGTTTGGCTCCCCCCTCCCACCCTGTCAAATGTCAAAACCTCATTCCTTCCCTGTTCAGCACCTTTCTATTGCATTAATAGAAAAGTTATAATGCATTTTTGCATACATCATGACTCTTCCAGCAACCCAGTAGTATGGCTACTTATTGGAATCATGTGGGCTGAACTTTAAAAATATTGCAACCTAGGCCCTACCACAGAGTTAGTAAACCTGATCTTCTAACATGTGGTTCATGTTTCTGGGATTGTAAAATTTCCTCTGTAATTGTGATATACACCTAGGGCCTAAATATACACCTAGGGCCTAGAATTACTGTTCTGAGGACTTCCAATAGAAGCAAACAGGGGAGGCACATGTTATCAGAGTCCAGAGTGACTTGGTGCTTACTGGTTGCCCTTTTTTGTCAGGTATTCACTGTTGGCTCCCACCGGCCCTTGCTTTCCTTCAGCAGCTGAATATGTTCTCCAAAGCTTCTCAAACTGCAGTCAACTATTGTCTGCAATTCCAGGTTGTCTCTCTCCTTTGAACACTTGCTCATTTTCTCATCAGGACCTAAAGCTCCAGTTTAAACTGGAAAGTTGTTCTGACACTCATCTCTCTTCAACCAATGAAGGATAACTTCATTTCTGCTTGTCTTGTTCTTTTAAAGATGGGTTGTATGACTTGAACACCTGCTCAAGTTCTTTTCAGTTTACTACACAACATTCTAGGAAGTGAGGTGAGTTATAGCACAGCTGAGTGTGTCTCCAGTGAAACAATGCTGCCACCTCCCCACAGTACCATGGCCAGTTAGAACTCTCCTCCTCAGAGTATAGCACTACATGCAGGCGGGTGTGTGGGTTGACAGGGGCATGTTCATTGTCATGTCCCATATAGAGAAATGGATGTTCAGCCTGGACATGCCTCCTCATTTATACCCTCATTTAGGTTTTAATTGTCCCTTTCTGCTTCTGACTTCTTTCCTTAACCCCTTCTTCACACATACCTGCCTGAATCCCAATTACAGACAAAATTTCTGTTCCTTCTCTTGGGTTGTCTGGTGGTCTTTGGACAAATTAGGAACTAACTAGACATTTGTGCTAATGTCTGTAAACATTCTGGAACCTCTAATAAAGTGTTTTTCTGTTCAGAACACAAGAAACATCTTCATTATTATTTCAGAAACAATCCAGCCATCACATGATTCAATTTTAATAAGGCCAAATGAGGAAGAAATAGCCCCTTAAAAAATATGACCTCTTTTCCATGGAAGGTCAGATTATTTCAACCTCTCTGACTTTCTAAAATACTTGAATGAAACAAAAAGACCCTCATAGACCAATTGTCCAAACAATTTTTGGCAAGCCAAAAAGCCAAATAATTTCTCAACAGAAAGGGTAAGAGTGGTGATGTGTTCCCTAAGGCAGTGGTGTAAATTATTAATTTATGCCAATAATGAATGCAAGCAGTGCTATAAAATTGAATGATTATTGTTGTTAAAGTTCGGGGGCTCTAGCAGGCCAGGCTAGCGTTGTGGTGGTAGAGAGAGACTCGAGGACACACGGCTGGGCTGAGAAGCTGTATATCTTTATTCATGAACGGGCAAATCACCACACCATGTGCTTTTTTCTATCATCCTCTCTCTGCAGCTGCTGCTGGGACTCTGCCTGTCCTTAGCATAGGGGGCGGGGAGAAAGAGGGGCGCGAAACTGGCAAGGGGCAAACCAATTCTTCTCAGAGGTCGGGGGTAAGGGAACATACCAACAATTCCCCCTTCTGTTTTTAACTAAATGACCACAAGTTCTCTACAAAAAAGAAGTTGGTCTAAACAAAACCTGTGCACACCTAGGGTGTGTCTCCATCTTAAATGGGTGTAACAAAAGGTTAAATAGACTTGTTGATATGTAAAACTCTCAATTACCTTCCCTATTAGAAATGGTAGATTACACATGGCTATGCTAATGATACTCATGCCTGAGGTTTTCTTTCCTTCATCCTCATGTTTACCTTTTCACATTCTATTGTTTAAACTTTAACCAACCTTAAAATCATTCTAAAAAAGACTTCTAATTGTAATAGTTATCAATTATGATAAACTTCTAACCTGCTACAAGTTTGTTTCATAGTAAGTAAATTGCAGCTGTCAAGTTCTCTACAGAAAAGCAGAATTCTGGCAGCGGAGCTTCCTCATACAACGCTCCACCCCCTGGCGTTCTTCCGTGGATATCTGTGGCACTCCTATTGGACTCACTGGTCTCAAACACTGACAGCAGCCAGCTGCCTTTGGGACTCTAGGCTGTTCCCCGCCCCCATGCTAAAAAAAATGCCCATCGAGGCAAGTACGTCCCCCCAGAGGCAGGAAATGTTTCTTTTTGAGCTGATAAAGTTTTGCCCACAGAGGCAAAAAATGGCCCCCTCAGGCCTTCCCCTTGACAGCACACTGGTTCTTATTACTCGCTTACATGTTTCTCCATGTTTGTGCCAGTTTCTTTTTTGAAAATGCCTGTATGATATAGGTTTCTGTTCACCCCACACCTCTGATACTGTAGTCATTTAGTTAAAAAGAAAAGGGGGAATTGTTGTATGCTTTACATTAGTTTGGTCTAGCTCTCCCCGTCAGGAAAATTGTTTTAGTCCTGCTAGTTTCGCGGGCCCGTTTGTCCCCGCCCCAAAGAACCCCGAGAGAGTTCGAGACTTCTTGGCTCCGCCATGTGAGAAGGATGCAGGAGAGTTCTGTTTGGTGATTAGTTTGGATTAGTTTATGAATCATTGTTCGTGAATAAAGAAATATAGCTTCTCGGCCCAGCCGCGTGTCTCTGGTCATCTGTTACCCGCCCATGAAGCCAGCCCGGATAAAACAACAGATTATGACACCAACCTGCAGATCATTGTTTGACAATACCCACAAAAGGGCATAAAAAGTTAAGCTATCGTGTTCTTTGTGGCTTTGAGGAAGACTACAGGGACTGTTTACAGGACTTCCCATTCACCATCCAGAAACCTGCTGTGTCAGAACTAGAACTATTAGAACTCATCCCATTCTTGTCTCATTTGCTAGCATGTGTGTCTGGTGTGTGTGTGTGTGTGTGTGTGTGTGTGTGTGTGTGTGTGTGTCTTTCTAGTCTTTTTTAGGGTGTGGTGGTAGGGTAGAAAGAGACCACAGCATGGAAGCTTCCTTCAATGCCAAGGGGGGCTGGACTGTCATATACACGTCAAATAAGCTCACCATCTAAGTAAACTATTTTTCCCCAGTCCTGTATGTCTCTTTCAAATTGGCCAAATAATCTCCTATTCATTGAGAACCCACACTATTACCAGAACAGCAGCATCAGAAAGGAGGAAGAGTTAGAAGATAAGTGCTGAGGGATGAAGTCATTGTCCTAGAAATCCAAAGGAGCACTATCTCCAGCTCTGAGCCCCAATGATGATGTTTTTACAAATCTCTGGTAAGACTGACATAAATTCAGTTGCCCACTATAACTAAGAAATTCAGATTAGACCAATGGAACTACATCAAATTGGAAAGCTTCTGCTCAGCAAAGGGAACTATCACCAAAACAGAAAGCCACCCTACAAAATGGGAGAAAAATCTTTACATGTCGTACATGCATCAGATAAAGGACTAATAACCAAAATATATAAGGAACTCACTAAGCTGAATAACAAAGAAAACAATCCCCTTAAAAAATGGGGAGAGGATATAGACAGAACCTTCACCAAAGAAAAAGGCCAGAGGGTAAACAAACATATAAAAATGGCTCAAAATCACTATCAGAGAAATGCAAATAAAGAGAACAATGAGATATTTATTACTTTATACCTCAGAATACCATATATTAGAAAGGACAGAAACTACAAGTGCTGAAGAGTATATGGAAGGAAAGGAATACTTCTACATTGATGGTGGGAATGTAAAGTAGCCTGATCATTATTGGAAACAGTCTGGAATTTGCTCAGAATACTAAAAACTGACCTACACCATGACCTAGCAATTTCTCTCTGGGAATCTACAATAATTCTGTTTCTGGGAAACAGAAATACCTATTCAAAGATATATATGTGCATCCAAGTTCACAGCAGCAGCATAATTTATAATAGCCCAAATTTGGAAGCAACCTAAATGCCCAAAGACAGATTAGTGGCTAAGAAAATTGGGGGTGGGTGGTTGGGACACAGTCTTTTGGTGGTGGGAATGGTGTTTATGTACACTCCTATTAAAGTGTAGTCATATAAACCACTAATTAATATGAGAGGGGGAAAAGTTGATGTCTAGAACTTCTTAAAACACAGACTGAGTCTTTTTAATACATAGGCTGTCTTTGACATGTTGACTCTCTCAAAAGCTTAGACCAGGGAGAACAGAAGCAACTGGTAGCACAGCTACATACAAGATGCTGGGTATTATACCCCAAACTCTAACAAAGGGACTTTTCAAAGTTAACCAAATCACCAAATAATGTGATGATAACAATAACTATCCATTGTCTTCTTGAACCCTAAGATAGCAGGAACCTCATATTTCCACTATAGAGCCTATATTTCCCCCAGTCCTGGAACCTTAATGTGGGGTACACTTTCCTGCATGCTTCTCTCAATCCAAATCAAATAATATTGCATCCATGGATCACAACCCAATCAATGCAATGAGTATCACGCCAGCATGCTTCAATTCAGACTGTGACCAGAGACTTCAGGTGTGGAATGACAACCCTTCAGCTACATCACTTGGGTGAGACCTTTACTTTCATAGTATTCTCTAATTCCATTCCAAGTGTTCCACTCCCTAATAAAGTCCCCAAACCTAGATATAGTCCAGGTCCCCTGAGATAGAGCATATGTTCACACATGCCCATAAACTAGGAAAAATATATACCTGAAAGTTGAAGTACACAAGAGCCTCCAGGGAATACCCCCCAACACTTCATCTGCACTACTCCAGTCTTTAGGTCCATGGTTGTTCAATAATTTGTTTGGCTTTGTATGTTAACTCTCTTTTCAGCCACCAGGTTCTGAATGCCAGCAGGATGCCGACCAGACTTCCCTGGACAGACAACCCCACCAATGTGTACTGGAGCTCCACTTCCCCAGAGACCCACCCTACTAGGGAAAGAGAGAGGCAGACTGGGAGTATGAATAGACCAGTCAACGTCCATGTTCAGCAGGGAAGCAATTACAGAAGCCAGACCTTCCACCTTCTGCAACCCACAATGACCCTGGGTCCATACTCCCAGAGGGATAGAAAAATGGGAAAGCTATCAGGGGAGGGGAAGGGATATGGAAATCAGGTGGTTGAAACTGTGCGGAACTGTACCCCTCTTATCCTATGGCTTTGTTAACGTCTCCTTTCTTAAATAAAAAAAGAAAGAAAATTGTAGTATATATACATGATGGAATACTACTCAGTTGTAGAAATGAAATTATTTCCTTTGCCTCATTTTGGGTGGAACTTGAAGAAATCATGTTAGGTAACCAAAAAGAGAACAAATACTGGATGTTCTCCCTTATAGGTGGAACTTAAAAAACAAGAACATAAAAGGATAATACAAAGTGAAACAGATGGATTCTGGGGAAAGAGGGAGAGGGAGGGAGTGGAGAGGATATGGGAATCCTGGTGCATGATGGCAGAAAAGTACTTAAGCTGAGGGTGAGAGTGTTTTACAGAAACCTATCAGTGGGAGATGAAAAAGTGTTCCCATGTGTCAACAACTGTACTGTAAAGTATTAATCCCCTCCAACAAAATGATAAGAAATATATGTATATCAGAAATAGTTTCTAACATGGGTATTCATTACTAAAGCACGTGTATTAAAGGGACGCTTTTTTCCTCCCTCAAGAAATAATCAGTTTCTGTTGACTCCAAGTTTTAAATGTAACCCAAAGCCATAGTATTAGGAGACTTTCTTAAAGCTATACTCTTATTTTCACTGGTTAGATTTCCTTTTCAGGTACTTTCCTTGGACTTATATATCATCTGATAGGGTTATTTGAATTATTGAGTTGGGCCTCTAGAAGCCATTCAATTTCTCTCCTGGAGGAAACACACAAACACAATTGTCTTAAACCCACTTGCTTCATCTTACAAGGCTATCAAGGAAACAGCATCCTTAAATTCTGCAACACTCTTTAACAAAAACACATTCAGGCTCATGTATTCAGCCTCAATATTTTCTGAGCTGCATCAATAAAATTTAATTAAAATGAGTAGAAAAATTACAGTCATTTGAAATTATCATCTCCAAATGCCATTATGAGACTGAAGCTCTTCATACCTGCACCTATCAAGCAGGTGATAAAGCTATAATGAGCAATTCTAGGGGGCTATGCCATTGCCATCCTTAGAAATTTTAAGGAGATAATGGGCAGCCATCTGTCTTGAATGTCATCAAAGTAGAGACCAAGCCAGCTGATCTCTTAAATATTATTCAGATATTTTTTCCATTATACACTGACTCAGACTCATATACAGAAGGACAGGGGTCATGTAAATATTAATGTAGTAATGTTCAAGATTAAAGATTTTTTTTTATTTTCTAAAGGTGAAAGAAATGAGAGGGAAGAAGTCAGTGAATTATGTATGCACAGATGGAGAGAGTGCAAAAGAGTGTGAAAGAGAACCTTTTTAAAAAATATTTATTTTCTCTTTTTGTTGCTCTTGTTGTCTTTCATTGTTGCAGTTATTATTGTTGTTATTATTGATGTCGCCATTGTTAAATAAGACAGAGAGAAAGGAGAGAGAAGAGGAAGACAGAGAGGGGGAGAGAAAGACACCCACAGACCTGCTTCACAGCCTCTGAAGTGACTGCCCTGTAGGTGGGGAGCCAGGGGCTGCAAGGAGTTTTTTATGCTGGTCCTTGCGCTTTGCGCCACATGTGCTTAACCCGCTGTGCTACCACTGGACTCCCGATAACCCTCTTTATTTTATTTTATTTTATTTTATTTTATTTTATTTTAGAAAGTATTGAGCTAAGTCAGAAAGATAAAGATGAGTATGGGATGATCCCACTCATCAACAGAAGCTGACTAAGAAGATCTGAAAGGGAAACTAAAAGCAGGACCTGACCAAATTGTAAGTAGGGCACCAAAGTAATAACCCTGAGGTGAGGGGTAGACATGCAGCTTCCTGGGACAGTGGTGGAGGGAGTGGGTGGGAGGGATGGGTCACAGTCTTTTGGTGGTGGGAATGGTGTTTATGTACACTCCTAGTAAAATGTAGTCATATACATCACTAGTTAATTAAAACGAGAGGAGGGAAATTAATTGTATGTCTCGAAGTTTTTCAAAACACAAACTGAATCTTTTCTCAATATATGCAGTGTAATTCATATGCAGACTCTCTCAAAAGCCTAGACCAAGTAGATCAGAAGCAACCAATAGCACAGCTATATACAAGATACTGGATACTGTACAGCAAACCATAACAAAAGGACTTTTCAAAGTTAACCCAATTACCAAATAAGGTGATGATCACATTAACTATCGATTGTCTTTTTGAACCCTAAGACAGCAGGAACCTCACATCTCCACTATAGAGCCTCTACTTCCCCCAGTCCTGGAACCCTTGGATAGGGCCCACTTTCCCGTATGCCTCTCCCAATCCATATCAAATAATATTGCATCTGCCGATCACAACCTAACCAACACAACGATTGCCACCTCAACATGCTTCACTTCAGACTGTGTCCAGAGACTACACGTGTGGAATGACAACCCTTCAGCTTCATTACTCGGGTGAGAACCCTCTTTTTAAGGAGCTCTACATAGTGGGGAAAAAAGCCCCATTATTGGTGGGAATATGTAATGCAATTCAATTTTGGGAAATCTTCCAAGAGTTAAGTAGAGTTCCTAGAGATTTTCAAAGAAGAAGAAAAAAGAAAGATAGAAAACAAAAATTAAGTGTATATACTGAAAACTTGTTTGCAAGAAATCTGCAAGTGAATGAATATGGGCAACAAAGGTATTGCCCATTTTGGTAAACATACAGATTGTTCTGGCAGATGACTCTAATACAGAGTCTTTTGTGACTGTGATGAAGAAGTCAGAGAAATGATGATGATGATAAGTTACTCTTAGTTATATGGATATTGAATAACCCTGACGAAAGAGAAAAGCAAGAATGGAAGAATGTAATAAAATGTCACAAGAGAAAGAGGTGAACAGGATAGAAGTGAGACAATTCTTTTTTTATGTATTTATTTATTTTTCCTTTTGTTTGCCTTTGTCTTTTTATTGTTGTCGTAGTTATTATTGTTGTTGTTATTGATGTCGTCATTGTTGGATAGGACAGGAAGAAATGGAGAGAGGAGGGGAAGACTGAGAGGGGAGAGAAAGACAGACACCTTCAGACCTGCTTCAGAGCCTATGAAGGGACTCCACTGCAGGTGGGGAGCTGGGGGCTGGAACTGGGATCCCTATGGTCCTTGTGCTTTGCGCCACGTGCGCTTAACCCCTGCGCTACAGCCCGACTCCCAGTAATGCGACAATTCTTAGGGGGAAAGGAAAAGAGATTCTTGGTTCCATTTATTAAAGCTCTCTGGTCAGCATTAAAGGTGAGAAAGATAAAAAAATGAAATACTCAAAGGGAGGAAAGTGGTATTAATAACAAAGCAACCTGAACTCATGACACACAATAAAAGGCACAGGAATGGAAAATGCTCAGTCTAAGGAAAGGAAGATGATTGACTGTGGATAAAGGAGAGAGGGATGAATAGGAATAAGCAGTAATAGAATAAAAACCCTAAGTGCTATTTTTTTTTAATGAACAGGATGATGTGAAAAGTTTCAAAAAATTTTAAAAGAAGCAAATACTAAACATTTTTATCTACAGTAAAAGATCTATAACCAAACATGAAAATACATTAAAAATTGTAATGGGTTTTGGTGTACAACTCTCTCCTTTCTGTGACCTTTTTAACTTCTAAGTCGTGCAAATCAAGTAACAATATTTTCCTCTGGATTTTTTTTGGTGAATATTAATTAAGATGGTGTATATGAAAGGCATAGCTATAGTTCCTGAGGTAACACAGTGTTAAATTACTAATGATTTTTTTGTTTGTTTGTTTTATAATCTGGAGAAAATAGGTAAGTTTGAAAATGTAAAAAAGTAGTAACACACATACCCTAAGTAGTCAACTATGTAAGATATTGAGACCACTATTGATTATTTCATAAAATAACACCAGACTTCTAAAAAATTTTAAAATATGTCCATGCTGGAAGGGTGTACATTTTACCATGCCTGAGGACCCAGGTTTGGGCCTTTGGTACTACATGGGACCACCATGGACAACACCATAAATGATGCTGCTGCAGTGCTATGGCATCTCTCCCTCTCTGTTTCTGTGTGAATTTTAAAAAAAGTATGTCCATAATTTTTGTTACTTCTCTACTTTAAAAGATGGAGTTTAATTCCCCTCCCACTGAATACAGAATAGTCTTTGTAACTTGATTCTACGAAACAGAATGAGGCAGAAGCGATTTTGTGTGATCTCAGAGAATGGCTGGTAGAAGGCACCAATGCTTTCTTCAATCTTTCTCCCCCTTTTATTTCACTTACCTTCGGGGAGTGAACAGTGAGGTTTCATGTCGTGAGGATACCCAAGCAGTCATGAAAAAATGCACAGAGAAGAACTGAGCCCTCTGCTTACAATTGGGGGAGTGACTGGTTGAAAGTGGATCCTTCCTTTTAGGCCTGCACTGTGAAGTCTTGAGACACTGCAGCCCTAGCCACAACTTTCTAGTAAACTTGTGAGAGACCCTGTGTCAGAACTACCTAATTATGCTAATGGTCTTGCAGTCTGAGTCCTCAGAAACTATTTGTAATAGTAAAAGTTCATTCTTTTAAGCTGCTACATTCTGGGGATAATTTGTTACAGAGGAACTGATAATAAAGACATTAAAGATAGATTCTGGAGCTAGGTACTTTTTAATTTGTGTTATATATATTTTCTGAACATTGATTCGATTCTAGATAGGTCCTTGGGTTGGAGAACTCACTGTACTACCTCCACGTCATCTAATGGCATTAGGCTTCAGTTTTCAATAAAATCATTTGCTTATATGTTTATCTTTATAGTTCTCTCTATTTCTAAACTTATTGGATTTTATGATTTAAAATTTTCTATTGCAATTAAAAATTATGATTAAACCCTCACAGATGTGTGCTTAAAAAAAGAAACTTAGATTTAACTGAAATTCTGTTGAATAATTGCAGTTTTATCAGAGAAAAAAAGTTTACATGAAAAATTTTCAGAGGGAAAGTATGGTTCATTTATTATCATTATCTCTTACATGGAGGTATCTACTGTTGAGAGAAACAGAGGGATGGTGGGAGTGTGGGAGAGAAGGAGAGAGGGAGAGAGGGAGAGAGGGTGAGTAAGCAGACCAAATCTTCCTTTGGGGATGACTCAAATTTCAAATTTAAGTTGTGCATATGGCAAAGCAGCACACTATCCAAACGAGCTGTTCAGCAGGTCCTGGATTAAGGTTTCTTAATGAGGGGTCACAAACAATGAGTTCTTTGGGGGCTGGATGAACAGTGTGCTCTTGCCATGATGTGGAAGCTGCACTGTCATTAACATTTAAAAGAGAACACTTATTAACTGAACTGCTAAATGTTCTCTATACAACATAATGAGTTTCATGGAAAAGAACCACCAGTTTAGCTAAGGAGAAATTTAGACACTGCCATCATTTATAAATTTAGTACTTTTAGGATGGTATTTTTAAAAAAGATATTTTAAATGAATTGAATAAATGGTAGAAGTCTTGACAAAAGAAACATAATTAGAGAGAGAGAAAAAAGGTGGGGGCAATTTTATGCTTTAGGAAGATATCTTTGATCTCACTTTTCAGAAACCAGGAAGGCAGTGCATTGTTGGGCATGGCATTCTTTCTCCACTGTGCTTCTAACAGGTAGCAGGAATGAAATGTGCCTGCTTTTGTTAAAAATCACGGGGAAAAATTGCACAAAATCATAATCAAAATCCACTATAATGCAAATCAATAAGGCATAAACACAAGGCAGGAAACTCAGACAAGTAATGGAATTGTACTTAATCTTTATTTCAATAGCTCAGGCTTACCCTGGACATTTGCTTTATGTACCCAACTTATTACATATAAATTAATGCACCATATAAGAATTAAATAAGATAACTAATTAGCATATATTGTTTCCTTGCTCTATTTTTATCTTGGCATAGTAATGGTTACCATTCATTTGTATGTTTATTCTTTTATTAATTCAGTAAGAATTTAATGAACACCTAGTTCATTAGGTAAATAAAGTTCAAGGTAAAAGCAAATGCTAATTTTCATAAACTTTTCATACAGACCACAATATCCTGTGAGAGATTAGACAAGATAAAACTATGTCTAGAAACAGAGATGGTTAGGATACATTTAGATGCTATAGCAGAAGTGTGGTAAGCATTGAGATCGGTATCATGAATTACTGCTATTTCTGCTATGACATTACTGTCAAAACTCTCTTACTCCTTGCAGCCCTTCCTTTCTGCAATAAGGCTGCAATGGACTCTGGGGTTAAAATAAGCAAAAAAAAAAAAAAAAAGACTAGAGGTTTGTAGTGAAAAACCCTCTCCAGACCACATACATACTGCTACATCCTTTCCACTTTGATCTGACCAAGATAGAACCTTGTTGATAAACAAGCCAGACCCAGAGCCAGGCAGGGTTGGTCAGTAATGCTCAATGGGGCCCTTCTAGAAATGCTGCCATTTTCATATATCATTATATGGTTCTCTACTGAACATGCTTACAGTTCCTCCACATAAATATGCATGACTCCCCCCTGAAAACTCCTAAATATGTATAGACAATTAGTCCACCCTAATTATACTCAGTATAAGACTATCCCCTTTTTCTTTTTTTTTAAATTTATTTATTTATTATTGAATAGAGACCGAGATAAATTGAGAAGGCAGGGGGATATAGAGAGGGAGAGAGACAGAGAGACACTTATAGGCCTGCTTCAGCACTTGTGAAGCTTTTCCCCTGCAGGTGGGGACCAGGGGCTTGAACCTGGATCCTTGCACACTGTAATGTGTGTGCTTAACCAGATGCACCACTGCCCGGCCCCTCCCCCCCTTTTTTTGAAGTTTTCTTTCACGAGGCTTCCAACTTGAGTTGCTTTCAAGTTAATTAACCTCTTTTCTATACAACTATTTCTGTGAATTTCTCTGACTACACTGGCATCATAATCTCTATAATGCACAAATATGATTACTATTATCATTCCTTTGCCTAAAAGCCTCTAAGCAGTTATTACCCTTGAAGACTACATTCTCCTAAAAGTAACACAGTGAAACACTAAAGGGTCCACTTGGACTCACCTGTACATTTTAATTCTCAGTTCAGTCGGCACTACTCCCTTCCCTTTTCTGCTCTTCACTACATACAGGCTGCCCAAAGACACCCTAACTACTTACCTAAGGCTACCTGGGGTCCTGTCTCAGTGTGCTACCTCTTTGTTTCTGTGACTTGTCAAGCTTTTTCTCTGTTTTATGCTTTTTTGCATTTCCTATTCTCTTTGTTTATATCCCCAGGAAATCTGCATGATAACCTAATAATCCTTATTCCTATCATAAATATGTAAAACCACAACTTCTCATGAATACCTTGACAACTGAAAGTGATTGAGTCTCCTAGTTCCCATGACACATTTGTACCCTTCTGTGTCCATGCATGTATTTGTCACTGCCCCTGACTTCCGGCATGGTGCCTGTCATGCAGCCATGTACTGTCTAGTTTACCTCATTCACACTTGAATTTAAAAACTGAGAAGACCCTAATTTAGATTCTGAGACTTAGCCTTGGCAATATAAAAAAGTACCCTCCAATCCCAAAATGCAGATAGACTTTAAAAAATGCCATTGCAACCACTTACTTAGAAGTGGTTTTTTTCTAGAAGTACCTAGCCCTCACTGTGCAATACTCTCATACACTTTGACTTTTACTGATTGGTTGACTGGTTGACTGATTGATTTTGGTGAAAGGAGTGCTTATTCTGACATTTCTAATCAGTTTTAAAACTAATATAGAACCAATTACCAGACTGATTTTACATAATTTCTTCGAGACTGGGATTTGTCAAGACTGGGATGTTAACTTTGGGTTCATCAACTGCAAAGGTAAGGGATGTATTCATGTCTGTTTTGTTATATATTTGCTTAACCTTAGAAAGCTTTTTATACAGTTCTAGCAGATAGTCTCGGCCAGTATGCATTATGTTATATTCTATCAAGTCACAGAATTCAGGTTTTGAGAATGACCATCAAAACCCATATAATTCATTCATCCATATTACAGATGAGAAAATTTGAGTTTATAGGTGCTGAATTAATATAAGACTCTACCACTAGTCATAGATAGAGATAGAAGGAAATTCCAGATTTCTAGATTTTCAGTCAAGTGATCTTCCTACCATTCATCTGACCTTTCCAACATTTTAGATTTTTTTTCATAAATTTTCTTACCAAGTCACGCATATCACAACTAATTTAGCTCCCACTGTCTCTTTTTTAATCAGACATTTAAATTTGAATTTGCACCACTGTTTTTCCATTCAATGGTGATAAACACTCAAAATATCATCTGAAGGGAATGAAATAAAATAAGCATCTGAAAAGAATGTGATAAAATAAAAATGTCATTATTTGCTTATAAATGCTAGTAAAAAAATCTAGTTTTTCATAAATGAAAGGATGGAAACTCCCATTTCCATCTCAAGGTGCATTTTAGTAAAATAATAATAATAATAATAATAAATGCTCTGAAATTGATAGGCTTTCAAAGGTGATAGACTTGAAGATGGGGGGGTAGAGTCAAGATGATGACTTGCAAGCAGTGGCTGGTAGTGAGCTCCAACAAGCAGAAGATTGTGACCAGGGATTCTCTGGATAGACTAGGATGCTGGGCTGACAGCAGGAGGGTAAATAAGGGGTCCTAAGGGTGAGACCACTCTTGGGTTGGAAAATGGAGGCCAGGGGGTAAAAGAAAGGAAATCTTTTGATGATTTCTGAAGCTCACCCCTCCCCTACCACCTCAGAAGCTCCCAGGGGCTGGAGAGCCTCTCCTAGAAAGCTCCCCGTTGAGCTACTTTCCTTACCAAGATTCATGGCTCAACAGGGGTGTCATTCCAAACCTTTTCCCTTTTTGTTTTCCTTCTCTTTTTTTTTTTTTTTTTTTTAAGTGGCTGGAGCTCTATTTGAGTGACAAAATGCCTGACCAATCAGAGCCTCACCCCTGCCTGGGAAAGACTAGCTGGAGGTTGTTTTTTTTTTTTTTTTTTTTTTTTTTTTCTTGGCTACGTCTTGTCTTACAATTGGCTATATTTGCTCAGGCTACCTGATCAGGAGTGGTCCATGCTTTAGACTGACTGTTAGGGTTCTTTACTCTATTCTATTTTATTATTACTATTATTATATACATGTGTCCCTTTTGCCCTCTCTTTCTTTAGGTTGACAAAAATTAAATGCTGTTGTTTTCTCCAATGTTAGGTCCTATCCAGTGTGAGAGGAACTTGTTTCTCATTACCTCTTCCCTCCACTCTCCTTTGTCCCTCCTCCTAGCTAATCCAAAAAGTAAATAAATAAATAAAAACCCTCTTTCCTTTCACTGCTCTTTTTTCTTTCACTTTCTCTTGTTCTTGTCTTCTTTTCTTCCTCCTTCTTTTGATTTCTGAATTTACTGATACTCATTTGTGAATGATTCTAAGAAAGAAATCTGACTCAGAGTGGACTCTGTGTGTGTGTATGTGTGTGTGTCTTCTCTAGTTCCCTTTCTCCTCTTGCTATCCCTAGAATTTACAGTGTACAGTAGATTTGCATAATCGTTTATTCTTGCTTTCCCTTTTTTCCTTTCTCTTTCTTTTTCTTTTGGATTTGGTTGCTATTTTTTCTTGGACTGGAGGTGTTATTTGGCTAACTGGTATTGGTTGAACTGCATCAATACTTGCTTAAGTTACTACTGTTGTAATTTCTGAGGTTGGGAGACTACATTTGTCATAAAGTTATTAATATACTGTGGCTTGTACTCAAATCACAACTGAAGAATGACAAAACAGAAATATAAAAGACAAATCAATAAAAAGAAAATGGCTAAATCAAGAGCAAATAAAATTACTACCACAATGAATCAAGACAGGTGCCCAGAAGAAACTCCAAATCAGTCATAACAAATCATAGATAAGAAAAGTATGTAAGCAATAATAAACCTAATAATCACATAAATGAAGAGAACTATGGAGGAAAGGGATATTAGAATTAGGGAAACAACATACCCTCAAGGAAAACACAAGCTACCTTGAGGCAATTAGAGAACTGAAAGCTGAAAGGACATTAAGAATCAAGATACCCACAGAGTTCCAAACAGAATCAACCCAGACCTGAAGACACCAAGACACATCATAGTTACAATGGAAAGAAGTAAGGATAAGAAGGATCTGAAAGGCTGCAAGAGAAAAACAAAAAGTCACATACAGGAGAAAACCCATAAGATTAAAAGCAGACTTCTCCACTCAAACTCTAAAACCCAAAAGAGAATGGCAAGATATCTACTGAGCCCTGAATGAAAAAGGGTTTCAACCAAGGATAATATATCCCGCTAGACTTTCATTCAGACTAGATGGAGGGATCAAAATCTTCTGAGACAGACAACAGTTAAAGGAGGCAACCATCACCAAGCCTGCCCTGAAAGAGGTTCTAAAAGATCTCTTATAAACAAGAACATCACCATAATACTTGCCATATAACAGAGCAAATAAAAAATTGTATAATAATGGCACTATAAGACAATAAATCCATAATATCAATAAATGTCAATGGCTTAAACTTACCCATTAAAAGGCACAGAGTGGGAAGGTGAACCAGGAAACACAAACCAACCATACGCTGCTTACAAGAATCCCATCTGACCCAACAAATCAAGCACAGGCTTAAAGTGAAGGGATAGAAAACTATCCTACAGGTTAATGGACCACAAAAAAGGGCAGGAACAGCCATTCACAACTCTGACACAAAAGACTTTAAATTAAATAGTTACAAAAGATAGGCAAGGCCATTATATAATGATTAGAGGATCAGTCAACCAAGAAGATTTAACAATTATTAACATGTATGCACCTAATGAGGGCCCATCTAATTACATCAAACATCTACTGAAAGAACTACAAAAATACATCAATAGTAATACAATAATAGTGGGAGATTTTAACACCCCACTCTCACACTTAGATCAACGAAGCAGAGAATCAGCAAAGAAACAAGAGAATTAAATGAAGAGATGGACAGACTAGACCTCCTGGACATTTTATGATTTCTTCACCCCCCCAAAAATTGGAATATACCTTCTTTTCAAATCCATACAGCACATACTCAATGCAGACCACATGTTAGGCCACAAAGACAGTATCAACTAATTCAAGAGTATTGAAATCACCCCAAATATCTTCTCAGACAACAGTGGAGTAAAGCTAACATTAAACAACAAGCAGAAAATTACTAAAAGTCACAGAATTTTCAACATTTAACAACAAACAAAAAATTACTAAAAGACACAGAATTTGGAAACTCAACAACATGCGGCTTAAGAACCACTGGGTGAGAAAGGCACTCAAGCAAGAAATTCAAATGTTCCTGGAAACAAATGAAAATGAAGACACAACCTATCAAAATATTTGGGACACAGCTAAAGCAGTATTGAGAGGGAAACTCATAGCCATACAATCACATATTAGAGAACAAGAAAAAGCTCACATAAACTACCTTAATTCAAGCCTTAAGGACTTAGAGGAAGAGGAATAAAGGAATCCTAAAGCAACCAGAAGGATGGAAATCACTAAAATTAGAGTAGAAATAAACAACATAAAAAATAAGAGAACCATACAAAAGATCAATGAAGCCAAAATATTGGTTCTTTGAAAAATTTAACAAGAATGACAAACCTCTAGCCAGACTCTCTTAAAAAAAAGGGGGGGGAGAAGGCTCAAATAAATAGAATTGTAAATAATAGAGGAGATATCACAACTGACACCACAGAAATCTGGAAAATCATGCGAAACTTCTATGAAGAACTATGAAGTTGTACCCCTCTTATCCTTTGGTTTAGTTAATGTTTCCTTTTTATAAATAAAAAATTAAATAAAAAAAGTTAAAAAAAGAAGTGAAGATAAGGGTTTGTCTGAATTGTTTCAAGTATGATGAAGATACTCATTCATTCACTAATCTGTCCACCCATTCAATGTTTACTGAATAACTGTCACTAAGCCCTGCAATTGTTATCACCATCTTCTAGTCTGTGAAGTAAAAAAATTCAAGTTCAAAGGAGCTTGGTGGTGGCGCAGCAGGTTAAGCACACATGGTGCAAAGCACAAGGACCAACTAAAACATCCCGGTTTGAACCCCTGGCTCTCTACCTGCAGGGAGTCACTTCACAGACCGTGAAGCAGGTCTGCAGGTATCTGTCTTTCTCTCCCCTTTCTGTCTTATCCTCCTCTCTCATCTTTTCTTTGTCCTATCCAACAACAACGGCAGGAGTAACAACAACAATAATGATAAACAACAAGGACAATAAAAGGGAAAATTTTTTTTCAAAAAGTTTCTTTAAAAAAAGTTCAAATTCAAATTTGCCTTTGTCGCCTGCCAGGGAAAATTCTCTAAAACATTGTCTTCTGTTTTTTATATTATTTCCATCAGTATACAAAAATACTGTATTATTATTCCTTCACCTTAAAAATAAGTAGATTTTCCTCAGACCTCAATTCTTCCTCTATCATCTCTCATTTTTCTGCTTCATGTCATAGCAATACTCCTGTGAAAGTTTTGTTAGTGTACACAGTACTTTCCAACTTGTCTAACATTCCCTCTTGAACCCATTAAAATCAAACATCTACTCTGCCACTCCAGTAGGGTTCTTATCAATTCTACCAATGAAACTCAGGTTTTCCACTGTAGTTAACCTTCTAGTTTTACCTATCAAATTCATTGTGTTCCTTTTGCATTTCATGTTCACACAACATATTTCCTTTATTTTTTAAGGATTATTTGATTTATTTTAATGAAAGAGAGATACAGAGAGAGGGAGAGAGAGACCATAGCACTGCTTAGCTCTGGTTTATGGTGGTGCTAGGGATTGAGCCTGGGACCTCAGAGCCTCAGGTATGAAAGTCTTTTGCAGAACCATTATGCTGTCTCACCAGCCTTACCATACTTTGTTTCTCTCTACCACTTCCCATACTGTCTTTTGATGGTTCTTGATCTCTCACCAATGGAGTCTGAGAAGGCTTGGTTTTTGAACCCCTATTCTGTTAATTCCTTAAAGATCTTATTCACTTTCATGTTTCTTCAATAGCACCTCTAACATACTGACTCTCAACATTATACTTTTAATACAGACATCTCACTTGAACTTCAAAATTCTATGCCTAATTGACCTTACAACATCTCTCTTTGACTGAGTAATACACAAGCCCGAAGTACTAACTTCACACTTATTTCCCAAACCTGCTATTTTGCAGTCTTCTCCAATTACCAAGCAGCACTTTCAAAATGTAAACCATCTTAAGCCATGCTGTCTTCTAATGGCCTATCCAGGACACATCTCTTGTCACTCTTCTGAGAGTGCCTCTTAGTTTCTCCTCTGGTTTTCTCCATCTTGGTCACAGTGGTCACTGCCTCAGGAAAAATTTATATCTGCCATTCAAGTTTCTAGATAGCTCTGACTCAAATATCCACATACCTTCTTCTTTTACTTTTTTATCCTCTCATTGTGGTTTTCTCTGGACATCCTATCTAAAACTGTAGTCATTGTTCCCCATCTATATACTCTTAGACCTATTCTCTGTCTTATTATTAGCATGATTTACCTACAAATGTTCTATGCATTTTTTTCTTGTTTTGATTACTTTAAATCTCTAGGAGAAAAATCTTTTTTTTTTTATTCACTCTTGTATCCCAGCACCTTGAACAGTTGTTGGCACAATGTAGCCTCTTGAAAATTATTAGTTGAATGAATAAAGGTAATCAGTGATAATAAGACTTACCTCTTAGGTAGAAAGGTAAGTAGAAAATAAAGGATATAATGCGTAACAAATGTTAATCATTAAAATTAATATTATATGCCCATATGTATCTGTTGGAAATATTTTTTAGGTAGGGAAGGAAAGGAGAAATTCTGTTTTAAAGGGATGTAATGAAAGTACATAGTTTTGCAAGTAAGTTTCTGCTAAAGTAAAGGCAACTGATGGAGACGCTGAATTTAGGTCCAGATTACTAACTAACTTTCAGACTTGCCTGTGGGATAGAAGTACAAGGCATGAAGGGGCTGGGCAATAGGTTAGGAGCTATGTGACTGCGGTCTTGAATGTGACTGATGTCTCTATGCAATCTTCTGAATGATTTAGGGAAAGACCTTTAGGATCATATACCACTGTGTGCTATTTTTTTTTGTTGTTGTTGTTGTTTTTTTGCCTCCAGGGTTATTGCTGGGGTTCGGTGCCTACACTATGAAATCACTGCTCCTAGAGGCTATTTTCCCCATTTTGTTGCCCTTGTTGTGGTTTTTATTGTTGTTATAGCTGTTGTTGTTGTTGGACAGGGCAGAGAGAAATCGAGAGAGGAGGGGAAGACAGAGAGGAGGAGAGAATGATAGATACCTGCAGACCTGCTTCACTGCTTGTGAAGCGACCCCCTGCAGGTGGGCTGGGGGTTGAACAGGGATCCTTAAGCCGGTCCTTGCACTTTGTGCCATGTACATTTAACCCGCTGTGCTACCACCCAACCCCCTATGTGTGCTATTTTTTATCTTGAGTATCTTTAGCAGTTTCCAGTTTTTAGGGCTTACCATTTCTATCTCTATTGGATACAGACATGTAAAGCAAGCAAACCACCCCAAGTCTAAGGACAGGGATGGTTGAATACGTTCAAATACTGTTTCATAAAACAGTACTCTGAGTAACAGTATCAGTGTCTCTATTATGCCAATTTCTGTCTAGCACATTAGTGATCTTATATATTTTTCACAAGTGCGAGTGCACATAAATTCACCTACCTCCAGTTATTATCAGTTATAAAATACATGGTAAGGTGAAAAGACTCCTGTAAAGAAGACACTTTAATTATTAAACCAATAAAAAGATATAATTTTCAGACCTCTTTGAATCTCTATGTAACACTTAAATTAGCTGGTTTGGGCACATTCCATGAATACATTAATAAATGAATACAATTTCTTTATAAACCATATATTTTTTTAATTTTATAACATAACATTTATTTTCATGGTTTCCCTAAGAGTTCCTTTATTCCCATTAAACAGTCCTGGAGAGGCAAGTTGGCTTCACAGTGCTGCTTCTCCAGAGCCAGGAGAGATGCAGTGGAAGACACTATGGTCTGTTACCAGGAATCATCTCCCCAAATTTGGAGAGGAAATAGTAGCTACATCTATAACAGTTGGCCTCAACATTTCCTCACGACTTATACTTGCTTTTGCATTTGGAGTTTAAACACTGCTATACTGGTGTAGGCAAAGGCAAGGGACCTTAGATCTTGACATTAATTAAAGGGCTTGATCTCATCTCTCTCAGGATAGCGATGTTAGACTTTATATTCCATACTGAGGAGTATATGAGGAATATGTGTATATATTCAATGCATTCACATATTATGAGAGAAAAAGGGAATAGAAAATGATAGCTTCTAAAAGAGAAGTGAGAAAAGGAGTGGGAGGAAAATTTGCATTTATTCATTAAGTCTCTACTATGAACTGGGCACACAGGAAAGAAGGCAATTGATGGAAAGGGGTGGCAAGGAAGCAGGGATGCAATTATATAGATATTAAAGAATGAACTTGTAAACATCTCCTTCCTTAAAGGAGAGTGCTGTAAAGACAGATGCTGGCAGTCTATCAGGGAGTGCTTGTCAAGCCACTCAGAGAAAGAACAGAGGGCTATGGGGCACTGATTTTGGCTTTCTTTCCCCTAGGTACTGAGCTGCTGTCTCGCCAGGAGATGAGTTATCTTTGATGTTCTGCTGAGCAGTCTAGATAGCATGACTTAAAAGTGTAAGTCCCTAAACAGAGTTCAGCTTCCCAGAATACAAATGCTCAGAGAACCAGACAAGGTCGGAAAAAACACCCCAAGATATTTCCCCTTAAGCTCCAGAGAGTGATGACAGTCCCATAATTAAAATGTTCCTAGAAGATTATATACTAGAGTTTCTAGGTATTTGGTATCAGTTATTTTGTACATTTTTTTTTAAAGGAAAGCAGGAGGAGTCCTTACAATTCTTGTTAATTGTAACTTATAATTCCTTTCATGGTTATAGGGGAAAGGTGATCTATCAGAGTACTGGGTAGATAATAAATAGCTACAATTCCAGTTGAGTTGTAGCTAAAATGAAGCTATAGGCATTAAAGAGTTTCAAGGCAAGTTTTCAAAACCTCCTGCCAGGAACTCCTGGCCAATTACAGGCTTTACTTAGATGTCACTTTGGCCTTCCCTATTTCCACTGCCCAAGATAACATCAGATGTCCTCATCATCATTAGTCTCATTATAAATTCTATCTCTACTTGCATTTTGGAGTAGTTGCAACCATTTGGCCCAGTTCTTAATTCCCCACACACATGCTTCTTGCCAGATAAATTTGTAACTCTGTCCCTATGTGGCTGGTGACTTGGTAAACCTCTTGACCTTGGGCTCAGTCAAGCATTTTTTTCTTCCTGGATTATAAGACTTTTAGGAAATGTGATGCAAGCTGGGTTTGGAATAGTCTTACATACAAGGAATAGTCTTACATACAAGCAAAAAAATAGATATAAGGCAATCCAGTCAACCCTAGCCTAGAGTTTCAGCAAATTTATAGGCATATGAAATTAGCCCAGTTGAGATAAGCACAGCTACCCTCTGCAGTGTAGCTCAAAATAACTGAATCTTACAGATGTATGATAAATGTCTATTGTTAATGCCACTGCTGTAGTGTGGTTGTTATACAGTAAAAATTAACTGATTCAAGTGTCAATTGATCTATGTTCCTCTTATCTACCAAAGTGATATTTCTAATGTGAAATTCTAATTATCCTCAAATTACTCTTCCTAAGACACAACAATGTCTTCCTGTAATGACTTGAGTATGTTCTGCCCAGATTTATATATTAAGATTTTAATTCCCAATAACTCAAGATTTTACCACATTTGGAAGTAATTTGTAAGTAGTTAAGATGTGGTTATACTGGAGTAGAGTAGACCTCTGATCTAATATGACAGACTGGGGAGTCAAGCGGTACTGCAGCAGTTTAAGCACACATGGCATGAAGTGCAAGGACCAGCTTAAGGATCCTGGTTTGAGCCCCGGGCTCGCCACCTGCAGGGGAGTCACTTCACAGGTTGTGAAGCAGGTCTGCAGGTGTCTGTCATTCTCTCCCCCTCTCTGTCCTCCCTGCCTCTCTCCATTACTCTCTGTCCTATCCAAAAATGACAGCAATAACAACAATAAAACAAGGGCAACAAAAGGGAAAATAAATAAATAAATAAATATATAAAAAATTAAAAAAAATATGACAGACTGAAGTCCTTATATAAAGAGGAAATTTAGAAAGATATATGTATGTGAATATAAAGCTAGATATTAGGACAATGTGTCTATAAATCAAAGAGCACCAAGGATTTTCAGAAAATGACCAGAAGTTAAGAGAAAAGAGAAATTAAACATTCTCCTTCATTGCCCTTAAAAAGAACTAAGTATATTGACACTTTAACCACAAATTTACAGGTTCCAGAACAAAGACATCATACATTTCTACTTTTCAAATCACTCTCCCCACCACCACTCCATTACCTTTACGATAAAGTCTAAACTTCACAGGATGTGGAAATCCTGTTACATTCTGATGTCTGGTTATATCTATAGTTTCACTGATCAGCTTTACCCCCACTCAATAGCCACACAGAATTACTTATAGTGCTTCATTCAACCTCTTCACGATGCTATGGTCCATCCTATAACCTTGGCTTCAAATATCTTCATGCCACCTTCCTATCTTCTATACAGACAGGAAGAAGTGCTAGATCTCATAGCTTCACTAAATTAACTTGTTTCAGAGTTTTTGCCTCTGAAAACTTTTCCTCATCTTCATATTCCCAGTTATAGGAGAATGCACCGTTGAGTACTCTTCAAACACCTTGGGCAGATAGTTTATTTTTATTTTTTTTATTATCTTTATTTATTGGGTAGAGACAGCCAGAAATCAAGAGGGAAGGGGGAGACAGAAAGGCAGAGAGACAAAGAGACACCTGTAGCACTGCTTCATCAATTGCAAAGCTTTCCTCCTGCGGATGGAAACCAGGGGCTCAAACCGGGTCCTTGCATACCTGAGCTCAACCAGGTGCGCCACTCACTTCCTATCCCCTTGTGCAGCTATTTCTATCACATTACTTGTCACACTATGGATAACTGTTTATTACATGTTGATTACATCTATATCAGCATACTTGGTAATGAGCCTCATGAAGGCAGGGTGAAATACTATCTGACCTTTTATTTCCAGCACCTAGCACAGTATTTGACACAGAGTTCCTGAGCTAAAGCTGTTTGTGGAAGGAATCTATGGGGGTCCATGTGCAAATATTCCAGCACTGGTGTTTTGGCATATGGGAGATGCATTCTGTGCTGTGTGACAGCTAGTAGTTGAATTTACTGGAAAGCAAAAGCACCCAATTAGGGACCAGAGATTACTGCCTTATTCTTCTTCATTCCATTCTCTCTCTCTCTCTCTCTCTCCCTTCCTCCCTCCCTCCACAATCTCGCATGCCTTATAATGCTTTTCTGATATAAGTGACTATGAATTATTACTGCCTGTAGGTCTTTCATCTTCAAGACTGACAGTATACCTATCACCTCTCAGGAGAGCGAGACTATTATAACGATATTTTTGCTTACCAAGAGAATTGTTAATGGTTATCCTGAAAGGAAAAAAAAGTCTATAAATATCCAACCTATAATGAAGCCTTAAGCATACTTTCTGCTTTCACTAATGAAATTCTTTCCTAGTATACTGCCAGAATTGCTTCATAACCATTATAAGAGAAGAAAGACAAAGCCTGTAGTGAATGATTTTTTTACCTGTTTAGTCCTTATTTTGGAATCCAGTGACAGATTGTTGTAGGTATAATGAGCCTGTGTGACTCCACAGAAGAGAACAGCGACTATTCCTGAAATTCAAAAACATACCAGTCACAACCAATTTTCTCTTCCACCAAAGTCAAAGGATAGGGCGGTCCCAGCTAGCAAATGGATTCAGTGCCAGTAATTTAAATTGCTAATAATCACCTGGATAATGAAGTCTGACTAACCCTTGCTACTTACTTTAAATATGAGCATACAAGAAAAGAAAAAAAAATATGAGCATACAGCAATAAGCCTAAAAAACTGTATTGGATAGAATATTCCTAGGATAAAGGATCCCCTAACCATGAATTAGGAATGTTATACTTGGAAACACTTGAACAGAAGACTGCATAGTCAACTCTGGAGAGTCTTGGAGCCAGGAGTGAGTACTTTGCTGTATCTGATATTAAAAGTTAGCATATTGAGTCAGACATTTGCTTTCCACTGTGTACCTCAAGTGGTTGCCGTCACACCATAGTTTAGTATGAAAAACCATGAGTTACAAACCTGAGACATATACAAGGGTTTGGTTGCCTATGCCAATGCTCCTTATTATCAAGTAAGAAAGAGGCCCTTGTTTGTCTCTTGGCAGAGCTGTGTATTCTTGCTTTCTGCTGTTAAGTAAGCTAATGAACACATCCATGGCACACACTCTAGGAAGGGAAGCTGATCGGCTGTGAGCTTCCTTTTACAGTTGGTCCTCAGAAGCTTATTGACTACATAAAGTCGTATAGATACTTGATATTTCCCAGGGACAGAATAGCAACCACAGGACAAATGTGTTGTCCCTGGGCCCTGTTATTCTCTGTGTTATTGCCACTGGGATGGGGTGGGGAGGTGGTGTGAATTGTGTTATACCTGGGATAAAAGATTCAATTAATTATTGGAAATTGAGCATAGAAGAGGACTTAGGGAAAAACAGAAGATGTAAGTATTCCTCAACTCAGACTAAGGCGATTGAATTGAATTTTAAGCAGCAGAATCTTTTCCATTAAGAACACTCATAAATTAAATGCTGATGATTCTTAAGAGCATAGAGATATGTGAACTGAATGCAGACATTTAAAATGAATACATAATAAAGAATCTTAAAGAACCAAGCGTATTTTTAAATATATGAGCTTCATGATTCTATTTATATATTGGTTATTTGGGGGGCTACATTCAGATAGAAAAGTGCTAAGACATTCATACTAGACATGCACATCATATTTACGTTTCTTATTTAATTTTTAAATTCTATTTCAAAATTTAGGCAAAACAGGAATTATTTTCAAACAATACATATCAGTAAACATTTCTACAGATTTTGGTATAAGTTTTTCATTTCTTAGCCTTTCTCCAGGCATTCTAAGAAAAATATTTGTAAAATATTGTATTTTACTCTTCACAGATTTTCTATTAAAAAACAATGAATACCAGGGAAACTTTTAGTCTACTGAAACACTTCAAGCACTTTGAGACACAAGAAGGACTGCCATGCATGTGGTTTGGTATCAGATAGTTTTTTTTTTTTTCTACTTAGAAAAAGTAATTTATCTATCTCTGCTGACTCTGTAGTCTGTAGGAAACTTTTCTGGGTGAAGTTTATGTGACCCTTCCTTACAGTGGAAGAATTTTCACACTATATTGAACTGCAGACTACTGAGTAAGAGGGGGATGGTAGATAGGCATAGCATAAATGCATTCTGAAAACAAGATATAACAAAGTAATGTTATAAAGAGTTAAGAAGGGAGTAAGATTGGCCGGACATCTATTAAGGACACACTGACTTCATTTGCATCATTACTAATTGCATTGATTTATTAAGCCACGGCAGTCTCACACTGAGTATCCAGCCCCTCATACCATTTTCTTTCTCAGCAATAGCATCTCCATTCTTCCTACTGCTGAGGGCAGGATATTGGGTTCACCTTCTACTTCATCTCTCATGCCACAGTACCAGTTGCATTCGCTTGTCCTTTGAAATTTACACCAAACACAGCTACTTCCCAACACTTCTACCCTCTAACACCCATTTTTCAAGCCTTCTGATCTCAATTTCTACTCACATTCCCGACATCCTTAATGCACACAATTCTTGCCAAGCATATTTCACCATAGGACTCTGGCACTTTTGATTCCCATTGTTTGGAAAGCACTTTTCAGGGTATCAATATGGTTCCCTTTTTTTCTTATACTATCAGCAGAATTTATCAATGTCCTCTATAAAATGATCTCTTGCTATACTCTTTTATTTTACTTTATTTTTTCATATTATTTACTATCACTTAACTTTTCCTTTCTTTTTTTTCTTTTTTCTTTTTTTCTTTTTTTTGCTGCCAGAGTTATTGCCGGGACTCGATGCCTGCACTACAAATCCACTGCTCCTAACAACAATATTTTTTCCCTTTCGTTCCCCTTGTTATTGTTGTTGTTATTATTATTGCTGTCGTTGTTGGATAGGACAGAGAGAAATGGAGAGAGGACAGGAAGACAGAGAGGGGGCGAGAAAGATAGACACCTTCAGACCTGCTTCACCACTTGTGAAGTGACCTCCCTGCAGATGGGGAGCCAGGATCTAGAACCAGGATGCTTACTCAGGTCCTTGCACTTTTCCCCATGTGAGCTTAACCCACTACGCAACTACCCGGGCTCCCCTCACTTAACATTTTATATATTTGTATATTATCTGCCTTCCTGCTTTGCAATAGAAAGCGCACTGAGTTCAGAGGGATTCACCGGCCCCTAAATCATGGAGCATTGCCAGAGGAGCACAAGGTAAGCATTAGTGAGTATTTGTTGAATAAATGAATAAACATTCCTATCCTTGTGTAACAAGTAAGAAACTAATTTATTCAAGATCACCTTGAAAGTAACGGAATGGAGATCCAATTTTTTAATAGTCTATATGCTTACTTGTATGTACGAGAACATCCACAAATGTTTGAAGGTGGCTTTCTTTTCTTTCCTTTTTATTTATTTTTTTTACTTCCAGGGTCACCACTGGGGCTCAGTGCCAGTACTATGAATCCACTGCTCCTGGCAGCCAATTTTTTCCTTTTTCCTTATTTCATTTTCTATTTTTTTATTAGACTGAACAGAGAGAAATTGAGAGAGGACGAGGAGATAAAGAGGGAGAGAAAGATAGAGATCTGCAGTCCAGCTTCACTGCTACTGAAGTGAACACTATGCAGGTGGGGAGTGGGGGCTCAATCTCAGGTCCTTGTGCTTGGCAATATGAATACTTTATTTATTCATTTATTTTTAATAAGACAGAAACACACAGAGAGTGAGAGACCAGAGCATTGCTCAACTCTGGCTTATATTGGTGCTGGGGAATGAACCTGGGACCTCAGAGCCTCAGGCATGAAAGTCTTTTGCATAACCATCAAGCTGACTCTCTAGCCCTTAAGGTGGTTTTGGAGAGGTCAGAGATCATCTTCAGGGTCTCACCACTCCAGGATGATTTTTTTTATTTTTATTTTTTTTAGATAGAAAGAGTAAACATTTGTCACAATAGCAAAAATATGGAAACAACCCAAATTGCCATCAACAGATGACTGAATAAAGACATTACGGTACATATACTCAATAGAGTACTACTCAGTAAAATTTAAAAAGCAGTCTTGTGTTCTTTGGGGACAAAATGATACAACTGCAAGTGATTATGTGTGGTGAAGTAAGCAAGGAAGTGAAAGACAACTGTCAGATGGTTTCATTCATATGTTGAATACAGAGACTTGAAACACATGAACTTTCAAAAAATGAAGAATAAAAGAGAAAAAGAGAGAGAAAAAAGAAGGAAGGAAGAGAAAGAGGAAAAAGTAGTCAACCTGTATCTTAGACCTTTCGAGAACGATGATAGTTATTCTTTTTTTTTTTGTTTTTAATGATGGTTATTCTTTAGGGATGAGGGCACAGAACTTTGGTGGTGAGAATGTTGTGGTAGAGTGATACTCTTATTTTCTCATAATCTTGTAAATGAATAATATCAATAATAAAAGTGTAAATAACAAAATAAAAGAAAGAGTAAGACAGAGACGTACAGGGTGTGATATGGGGAGTCGATAGTGTTACAAAGCTTCCTTTAATGCAATGGGGACTGGGCTTGAACCTGGATCGTGCACACGGCAAAAGAGCACACTATCCAAATGCGCTATCTTGCCAGCTCTCACAGTAATTTCAACCATACAAAATTATGTTTTTTGATGCCCCACTAAAGTAGGTAGAGATTTGGTGATGCTTACATGTGTGAGTTAGCTGCTCTCTTGTTTGAGGGTTTTTTTCCCCTAAGGGCTCCAGTGGTTTTGACTTCCTTGACTCTTTTAGAGCATCATCAGGCAATATTTCTGCATGTTTGTTTTTAAGATTTCATTTTTTATCTATTTTAGATTTATTATTAGAGATTTCTTTATTATATTTATATATTGATACATTTTAATATATTCATATATTTATATTATTATATATTTATTATTATATATTATTTATTTATTATTAGATAGGCCAGGGGAGATATACAGGAAAAGAGACAGAAAGACAACTACAGCTCTGCTTCACCCCTTGTGAAGCTTTCCCCCTGCAGGTGGGAACCAGGGGCTTGAACCTGAGTCCTTGCACACTGTAATGTGAGTGCTTAACCAGGTGCATCACCACCTGGCCCTTTTTTGAGTTTTTTGTATATGTCATACAAGGAGCAAGCAATGAAGAGTGTGACTATATGACCAGAGACTTGTTGTTTTAATTAATATAAAGTAACTCAGTTGACCTGAACCTTAGTATTAGCATAATTCTATAGCTTGGTAATTAACTCACACAAATTACTATAATTAGTATAGATTTTGACATGCCAAAACACAGTTTGAAAATGACTCATTTAAATGCACTTATCTATAAAATTTTCTGGCGTCTAAAGAGATTTGGAAAGAACAGTTTTCTACTTCACAAGGGTACATTTCAAATATCACTACAGTTTCATCTATTAGCACTCATTTCGCTATTAGGCAGGGCCCTAGAAAAATCTCTTTTAGACTCTGCATTTCAGATCCTCAGGTGGAGAAGGAGGGGGAGGTAACTGATTTGGGATCAGTCAGTCAACAAAACAAGCTGGTATCTGAACTATACATATCCATCTCCTGTGCTTACTCTGTGATGCTGGACAGGGGTGCTACAGACCGCATCTTTTTTTTTTTCTTCATGGTAAGTGGATACCCTTCTTATTTTTTATTCATTTATTTATAAAAAAGGAAACACTGAAAAAACCATAGGATAAGAGGAGTACAACTCCACACAATTCCCACCACCAGAACTCTGTATCCCATGCTCTCCCTTGATAGCTTTCCTAGTCTTTATTTATTTATTTACTTATTTATTTTCCTTTTTTGTTGCCCTTGTTGTTTTTCATTGTTGTTGTAGCTATTATTGTTGTTGTTGTTGATGTCATCGTTGTTAGTTGTTAGATAGGACAGAGAGAAATGGAGAGAGGAGGGGAAGACAGAGGGGGGAGAGAAAGATAGACACCTGCAAACCTGCCTCACTGCCTGTGAAGAGACTCCCCTACAGGTGGGGAGGCCCCTGGGGGGTCGAACCAGGATCCTTATACTGGTTCTTGCACTTTGCGCCACATGCTCTTAACCTGCTGCTGACTCCCAGTTTTCCTGTTTTTTAACCCTCTGGGAGTATGGACCCAAGGTCATTGTGGGATGCAGAAGGTGGAAGGTCTGGCTTCTGTAATTGTTTCCCCATTGAACATGGGCGTTGACAGGTTGATCCATACTCCCAGCCTGCATATAAGCATCATCACATCTCTGACTACTTCTATGGGGGATCAAAAATGGTCTTTTTCACATAGTTTGAAATTTCTGTAAGTGCTGGCAACAGAGCTCTTACAATAGATTCAATGGAGTCACACAGTTTTTTGTTACTTTTTTACATGAGTTACAAATGAGTCAGTGGTTTTACCCATCTGAGTCTTTTCATTTGAACAGTAGCCACCTGTCTCACAAGTCTGTTCTGAGTATAAATAATTGTGATTTATATTTAAATGATTTATCAGCTATACAATAAGAAATAAATCTAACATTTTGCCATAATTATTATAAGTAGATGAAAGGAAAAGGTATGAAAGGTAGAACACAGAGAAACTCATTCTAGGGATGAATCCAAGCGTTATTTAGCGAATTACTGTGGTAAGAAATCAAAGCATTGGGAGTCGAGCTGTAGCGCAGCGGGTTAAGCGCAGGTGGCGCAAAGCACAAGGACCGGCATAAGGATCCCGGTTCGAACCCCGGCTCCCCACCTGCAGGGGAGTCGCTTCACAGGCGGTGAAGCAGGTCTGCAGGTGTCTATCTTTCTCTCCCCCTGTCTTCCCCTCCTCTCTCCGTTTCTCTCTGTCCTATCCAACAACGACGACAACAACAATAATAACTACAACAATAAAACAACAAGGGCAACAAAAGGGAATAAATAAAATAAAATATTAAAAAAAAACAAACTGAAGTGTCTATGCAGTTTTACTTAAAAAAAAAAAGAAATCAAAGCATTTAGTAAGTCTGTCACACATTCTATGTCCTTACTTATTATGTGTTGCCTCCTCATCCACATTAACTCCCACCTTACTGAAAATGTGGTCCTTGCTCTTAACAATCAAACTTTGCAATAACGCTACGGCTAAGGTACCAACTTTTTGCAAGTTAGCTTGTGTTATTCTCCTTATTCACTCACATGTTCTTCTCATTTGAGGTCATTTAACAAGCAGAGCACTGATTATAGAAATGGAGAATGCTGGGTGAATGAATGCAATTCAGGCTTCAAGCAGCTTTGTTCTATTAACAAAGCCAACATAGATACAAAGACATCAAATAGCAGGTAGAATTTAGTAGGTGACAAGTAAATAGGAAATCTGAAAAGGAATGACTTCTTCCCAGAAGACTGCCTACATCAACAGGACAGGAAGTGACAAGTGTTGAAGAGGATATGGAAGAAAAGGAACTCTCATTGCATTGCTGGTGTCAATGCAAACTGGTACAGTCCCTATGGAAAACAGTATGGGGAGTGCTCAAACAAATAAAATATAAATGGATTATTATTCAGCAACATCATTCATAGATATTCCCAAAGGACATGAAAACACGAATTCAAAGGGATACGCTGCATTATTTGCAATAGCCAAGGAGCATAAGTAATCTAATTGCTCACTGAAAGATTACAGGATAAAGAAGTTATGGACTGACAGGCCAGGTGGTGGTGTGCTTGGTTGAGCGCACATGTTACAATGTGCAAAGACCCAGGTTTGAGTCCCTGGTCCCCATCTGCAGGGGAAAGCTTTGCAAGTGGTGAAGCAGTGCTGCAGGTATCTCTCTCCCTCTCTATCTATTCCTTCCCTCTCGATTTCTGAGATTTCTGACTGTTTCTATACAGTAAATAAAGATAATAAAATTTTTCAAAAGAAGTTATGAACTGTATATTAAATATAATATACCCTGAAATTTAAAGGCAATGTTGTATAAAGGACAAAATAGGTGGGGCTAGAGATGATTATGCAGAATTAAATAAGGAGATGAAAGAATTATTGGATGACTTCAGTCATACGGGGAATATAGAGAATTGAAGCACATGAATTTTCAAAATAAATAAATAAATAACAAACTCCAAGTCTTTGTGAGAACTCTGGTGGTTATCATAGGAGGGGCACAGAACTTTGGTGGTGGGTGTGATGTGGAAGTATACTCCTGTAATATCATATTCTGTAAGCCATTACTAAGTTACCAGTACAAGCTATATTAAATGAAAAATAAACGCAATCCAGTTCTTTCTGTATAGAAGGTGGTAAACAGAAAGTTTTCATAAAGGATTCATTTGAGTCCCTTGAAAGATTGGAAGACTTTGTGGTATAGGATCAAGGACAGAGAATTTAATGCGAATAAAAGGAGAAAAGTAAGAGACTATGAGACACGTATGAGAAACAATTACTATCAGAATACTTTTGCTTTTAATCCATTGTAGACTAGGAAGTAGATACAAATCAAACTAATTAATGCCATTTTTTTCTAAATACAAAACATAGTAGAAGAGAAAGTCAAAACTGATTATTAAGAGTGTAAAGGGGAGTCAGGCTGTGGCACGGTGGTTTAAGCGCAGGTGGCGCAAAGCACAAGGACCAGCCTAAACATCCCGGTTCAAGCCCTGGCTCCCCACCTGCAGGGGAGTCGCTTTACAAGTGGTGAAGCAGGTCTACAGGTGTCTATCTTTCTGTCCCCCTCTCTGTCTTCCCCCTTCTCTCTCCATTTCTCTCTGTCCTATCCAACAACGATGACAACAATAACTACAACAATAAAACAACAAAAGCAACAAAAGGGAATAAATAAATTAAATAAATAAAAGAGTATAAAGAGATTTATCTTGCATGTGGTTTTAGTCCTAGTATTAACAAAAGACTAGAAGTATGAAACATCTAGTGTATCTAAGCTTGGCTAGCAAAATATTACTTCACTTTCCTTCCCAACAAAAATAAAATTTGATCATAACATTTTCATCACTGCTAGAAACACAGGCAGTCATTAAATGCAAGTGCTATAGTGAATACCTAAGATCTTTGACTCAAATTGTATTTGTGGACTTCTATGACAACTATGTATGGAATAAAGTACAAATGTCTGGGATCACATGTTCAAAATATCTTGGATCTTAAATAAAGAAAGAACTCAGAAAGAAGTGGCTAAGAGAAAGTAATAAAGGGTTTTGACTCATGTGATCACAGGATTACCTTTCAGTGTTTTTGCATAGTGAAATTTTAGTAGTGGGCAAGAACTCCCACGGACTGGCTGCAGGGACTCATTTATGCAATTGTAAATAATAACTAGAACCATCACTTTAGGACACTAAATAAAAGAGCTGTTTGAGAAACCACAAAGAAATGCATAGTTAAATTCAGATTAATTGGCAAGCAGGAAATTTAGGCAACACTAAGTGTAGGTCCATAATTATTTGGGAAAAGTGATTCTGTTAGCAAGTAAATCGTTTCCAGAGAGATCAATTTTTAAAAGACACTTAACTCTTTTTTGGTTAACAACTGTTTACATAGTTCTTTTTGAATTCTTCTTTTTATTATTATTTTATTTATTTATTCCCTTTTGTTGCCCTTGTTTTTTTTTATTGTTGTAGTTATTATTGTTGTTGTTGTTGTCGTTGTTGGATAGGACAGAGAGAAATGGAGAGAGGAGGGGAAGACAGAGAGGAGGAGAGAAAGACAGACACCTGCAGGTCTGCTTCACCACCTGTGAAGCGACTCCCCTGCAGGTGGGGAGCCGGGGTTAGAACCGGGATCCTTATGCCGGTCCTTGTGCTTTGCGCCACCTGCGCTTAACCCGCTGAGCTACAGCCCGACTCCCCTCTTTTTGAATTCTTCTTAGGCGTCCTTTCAGAGAGGATTAGTGCTACTAAATATTGCATACACAGTGTGTAATTAGATGCCTACAACTATGTGGTTGTAAATTACATAAGAAAATATGTACTGCATAGGGTACCAGGAGATATGGAATCTAGTGATCATTCAGATAATTTAGCCAGCTGGGTGACTTGTGCAGTTGAGGTTCATTGTTGGGCTCATTATTTTCTTCTCAATGAACTGAAGAAGATACATTGGTGATTTTCCATATTTGGGCATGCAAGAAACCCCACTGAGGGTAGGAGAAAATATGAGAACTTCTTAATTCTAATTAGAAACATTATGTATTCTAAAGTGTATTCTGGACAAATAACCATGCCTGTGAACAGATAAGCATGATAAATCTTTTTTTTTTTTTTTTGCAATAACTGTCAATAAAATACCAAATACTGTCTTAGATGACATCCAACTACCTTTCGGTCTAAATGTCTGTGATCTGGATGGTTAAGTTTTCACATTGCCCATAAAGTCTGCATGCATGAAACTGAAAGATTACAACTTCAGTACCACAATTTCATGTAGAGTTTCTCTCACTCAGCTAGAACTCCCATCTATCTCCTGTATTGCTCCCAGCCCATAACAAAGCCCAGGAGACATCAGGTGCTCACATGCAAGTCTGTCAAATAGATGAATTTCTATTTCAAGAAAAAAAAAAGGTCATCTGCTTTGGAAAGAGAACATAGGGGAAATTAGTTTTTGATCCCCACATACAAATATACGCTTATCTGAATTTATTAGTGACAAGGTCCATTTTCTTTTTATATTTAGACTTTATAATTCAAGACTATTGTCATCTCAAGTCTCTGCTACTGATAACATTATTTAGTACTTCTTTTCTCATTAAAAGTTGATGAAGTCTTCAGATATAAAAGCTGAAAAAATAAACGTCTGTCATATGGAGCATGATTTTTTTTGACATTAAATACAGACTTGAGGGGTTTCTAAGACTGGAGTATATTGCATTTTGGACAGGAAATATTGATTATCTCATCAGAACACAGAAAGAGAGCAAGTGAGAAAGAACAGAAATGTGTCTTACTCTCAGACTCTAAGGGGTTTTAAGGTTGATGGGTTATTTTTCCATGCCACACTTTTATTTACTTTTGATCTAGTAAAAAGAGACATTTCTGACAGGTTTCCTACCGCCATCACTGAAAGTGAACCTGGAACTGAGAAGTCAAAGATTTAATGCAATGGAAAACTCCTTCAGGGAATAAGAACGATTCCAAGTTTCCAAAGATTACAGTTACTGTCTAGTTTACCATATTTGGCAATGCCACAGTTGGCAAATTAATCATGAGTCTGTGAATACAAGAGAATCAATATGAAAAAACAGCGCCAATCTGTGTCCTGTATTTTTTCAATACACAATGTAAATATACATTTAGAAGTTATTTGATGTTCATGTTGCAAAGTTTATAACATTTCCACTTTGAAGGTAAAAAGTCACCTTCATAGTGTTGTAGTATTTATGTAAGTTAATTTGAGGTCTGGAGAAGAATGGAAACTCTTTTTCACTTTGGTCCCTGTTAGTTTACTTCAAATGTTGGTGTTCCTAAAGATTACTCCTCTATCTTGGCTTACTTTCTATTTTTATTTCCTTGGAGACAACTAAAGAATTGACCCCAATGTCACCTAATCAGCATCCTCACCCCAGTTGTCCAAGTCCCCAAGTCCAATTACCTAGTGGCTCTGTCCTGGTTGAACCTGCATATCTATGTAGGATCCAGAAGACTTGAATAAACTAGATAATTCCTTTCACTTTCTATTGCATGTGTTCATTAACTTACATCCCCATTTTTGTAAAATAAACTGTTGACTCACTTAATATAGAAATCTGTGGATTCCACTTCCTTCACTTATTTGTTAATTATTTGTGTCATATACATTCTGGCTGTTTTCTGTAAGCTTCTTAGAACATGGATTCTTGTTTTGTTTCTTTTTTGTTTGTTTTGACACCTGCAGACCTGCTTCACCATCTGTGAAGTGACTCCACTGCAGGTGGGGAGCCGGGGGCTCAAACCCAGATCCTTACGCTGGTCCTTGCGCTTTGTGCCACGTAAGTTTAACCGCCTGGCTACCGCCCGACTCCTGGATTCTTGAGAAAGAACCAACTTTCCCCTTTATTGATGGACCCCCTACCACCATGAGGAAATGTTAAACAACAGCTGAAAACACGTATATAAACAAAGCAGGAGCAAATGTATCCAGGGCTCAAGTTACATGCACAGTTGTTTAAATATTGAATTGATGTGCTACTTACTTCAAGGAAGTGCAGGTGTGAGTTAATGAGCTATTATGTGAGGCGATACACTTTACACCTGTGTTTATTGAGATGCCATGATAGCATGTTTGCCCTTGTTTCAGTGTGTTGGCTAACTAGTCCCATAGAGAATTTTGGGTGCCTATTACTACAGCTTGAATATCTAATATTTTGAAATTCTGGGTTTTATTTTGGCTTGGAAAATACTAAATGCATCTCATTTGTTGGTGAATTGTTAGCTAATTAAATTGGACTCACATAGTCCTGTCACAAAGAAAGCAAGAACAGTTTTAAGCTAAGAGATCAGCTAATGAATGGCATGTATGCAGAGCTGAAACCAGCCAGATTTGTTTTGAAAAAAAATTCAAATGAATTCACATCCTGGTACTTTGTTCTATTCACTGAGATCTAGAAATATATCTCACATCTAGCCATGAAATGTATCATTGGCAAGTTAAATGGAATACATTCACCTGTGAGATAAATGCTTTCTTTTTAAAATATTTATTTATTTATTCTCTTTTGTTGCCCTTGTTGTTTTATTGTTGTAGTTATTATTGTTGTTGTTATTGATGTCATCGTTGTTAGATAGGACAGAGAGAAATGCAGAGAGGAGGGGAAGACAGAGAGGGGGAGAGAAAGATAGACACCTGCAGACCTGTTTCACCACTTGTGAAGTGACTCCCCTACAAGTGGGGAACTGGGGGCTCGAACCAAGGTCCTTACGCCGGTCCTTGCACTTTATGCCACCTGTGCTTAACCAGCTGTGCTACCGCCCGACTTCCTTCTTTTAAACCTTTTATTATTATTATTTATTTTCCCCTTTGTTGCCCTTGTTGTTTTATTGTAGTTGTAGTTATTATTGTTGTTGTTATTGATATCATCTTTGTCGGATATGACAGAAAAAATGGAGAGAGAAGGGGAAGTCAGAGGGGGGAGAGAAAGATAGACACCTGCAGACCTGTTCGCTGCCTGTGAAGTGACGCCCCTGCAGGTGGGGAGCCCGGGGCTCGAACTGGGATTGTTATGCTGGTCCTTGCTCAAGCCATGTCCGCTTAACCTACTCCACTACCTCCTGACCCTGAGCTAACTGCTTTCTAAAGAGTTTCAGACAATTTTTTCGCAAACCAAAAGATGGAGATGAGAATTAATGATTTAACTTATCAGCAGCTCAAGTAAAATCTTAGCATATCCAGGAATAATTATTTAGAAATATTTCTTCTTCATTGTGAAAAAAAAAAAAAACTCTTCCAAGAGCCTCTTTTCCTGACATACTTGACAAAGGCTTTTCAAGAATTGACTTGACAGATAAGCAAAACCTGAGAATCCAAGTGTCAGCTTTTCCTTATCACAGCAATGTAATTAAGTCCTTGTCATCTGAGGCATATAGGACAACATGCCTGTATGATGGGGTTGCGATGAATGAATTGTTTATGTTGTGTCAGATACTGTATGTGCTGAGTGCAGCTTTCTTCTTAGTTCCCTAATGAGTGGGTTAGAGAGCCACTTGTATTTACCTTTCTATGCACTAATTTCTTCCAGTCTCTTACATTCACTCATTAGCAAACTGTGGCGATTAATAGATTCACTTAGTGATCAGGACTTCTATTTCCATGGCATTTTCACATGTTTACTTCCTTAGATGGAAATCATTCTAAGCTGACTAAATAGTGGATGATACTGCTCAACTTTTTGCTTGAGAGAATGAGGTATCTCGATGACCTTTTTTTCTCTTCCTTCTCCCGTGGACATAAAAAATGCCCCAGGAATCTAAAAATGGAAGCTGCCTTTATTACAGCAGTGCCTGGAAGCATAGAAATCATTAGATGCAGTGTCAATGTTGCCATTAGAAATTTTACTCTTTGGCTGTTAAATGACAGTCCCTGAAAATTTGCTTCTGGCAAAAACCTGACCCCCCAAAGTCTCAGCTGGGAAACAGATTATAAAAAATGAATTTTCAAATGACCTGTCCAGCTGTGCTTTTGGGTTATCTTCATAAACTTAGAATCAAATTCTATAACAGGATTCAATTCCATTAGAGATTATACTATAAATAATACTGCTGAATTATTTTCAATATTAAATTTAAAATAATCACATAGTCACCTAATGCCTCTTAGAAAATAAGCCTCTGCGGGGAGTCCGGTGGTAGCGCAGCGGGTTAAGTGCATGTGGTGCAAAGCCCAAGGACTGGTGTAAGGATACCAGTTAGAGTCCCCAGCTCCCGCAGGGGAGTTGCTTCACAGGCGGTGAAGCAGGTCTGCAGGTGTCTATCTTTTCTCCCTTTCTCTATCTTCCCTTCCTCTCTCCATTTCTCTCTGTCCTATCCAACAATGATGACAACAATAACTACAACACTAAAACAAGGGCAACAAAAGGGAATAAATAAATAAATAAATAAATAAATATTAAAAAAGAAAATAAGCCTCTGCCTAAGAAGAATTCTACCGAATAAGAAATTAGGCAGACATGCAGACCAGGAACCTCACAAAGAGAAAATCTTAAGGCCATATTTACTCAAAAAACATAATCTACTGTGTACAAAGTCCTCCCCTTACAAAATAATGGATTTTTTTTTACTTCAGTAATAAAGAAAATTGGGATCACAATTAATAAAATGACTTATTTCAACCCTCCAGCAAGTCTGTAGAAGAGTCATAAATTAGAGATGTCCCTTTCAGTGACTGATTATATAAATAAGCAAGTGGAGCTGCATACATCCTCTTTCATCCATTCTTCCTGACTCCCTAAAGTCCATTTTTATCCACTCACTCTCATCCTCTAGAAAGTCTTCTCACCTGCATTTGACATTCTGCCCAGTCTCACCCAATAAAAGTTTTCTCAGACTGCACTTGTACATTTCTAATGGCAGAGAATCAGACTTCTGGGTAATAGAAATGCCAACCTTCATTTGCATGCTTAAAAGCCACTTGTTTCCATATAACTAAGTTGGATGTGACTACTGAACATTTGCAGGTGTAATTTCCAAGAGTTTGAGAGGAGACGGCTGCAAATGTGTCCCTTGAAGTAAAAGACGATCAAAATAAATCAAATGATCATCATCAAATTAGTAAGAACTGAAGTGAAAGCCGAAGATGTGGTAATGAGTGAGCCCTCCCTCACAGTGAAGTGCTCATAATGAATCTTCTAAGAAGCTGAATTGAAATGGATAATGAACACTGTGCAAACTGTCTTTAAAGATTGATTCTTTTTGTCTTTCTATCAGTATGCACCTGGCATAAGATGGTCCCAAGTATTCTAGCCTAGAATCTGTCTTTGAGTCTCTCTTCCTTTTTGATGTGTTACCAGTTAATGTAGTTTCTTTTGTTGAAATACCATGTGGATTATTCCTTTCCTTGTACCATTAAGGTTTCTTTGTTTGCAAGCTATAAACTGACTCTGGCTACCATAATCAGAAGAGAATTTATTGGAGGGAAGAGTGATAGTTCTTAAAAAGGGGGCACAAAGGCAGCTCCCAGGATCTGTATCAGAAATAAAAAAAATCTCAACAGGGCTTTGCTGATGAAAGGACTAAGTATCAACAGTGATATAACCTTCATTATCGCTGCAGCACCTAATTGACCTAACTTCAAAGGCTCTCATTTGCTCTGATGGGGGAGGGTGCGGCATTTCCAGTGTGTGTGTGTGTGTGTGTGTGTGTGTGTGTGTGTGTGTGTGTGTGTGTGTCTGTGTGTGTGTGTGTGTCTGTGTGTGTGTGTGTGTGTGTGTGTGTGTGTACATACCTTGATGGAATCAGTGGAGGTGGGGGACTTACTTAAACACCAGGATGCTATTTTTTTTCTTTACTAAACTACTATCTACCTAAGTCTATTTTAACTTAATAGTTGGGAAAAATTAGGTTGCAGACTAATGAAATATATGATGAATCCTCTATTTGACTTATGGCTTATATCTGGAATATCCTCACTAGTGTACATGTATAAAATGAAGGAACATTATCAGCACATAGTACTTAACACTCTTATAAGCCACTCTGTTATTTGGAATTTGGAAGTTGTGGGGCTTTTTTTCCACTTTTTTATTTTATTTTTTTGTCTCTAGGGTTATTGCTGAGGTTTGGTGCCTGCACTACAAATCCACTGCTCCTAGAGGCTATTTTTTTCCCCTTTTGTTGCCCTTGTTGTTTATCATTGTTGTTGTTATTATTGTTGTTGTTATTGCTGTCATTGTTGTTGGATAGGACAGAGAGAAATCGAGAGAGTACAGGAAGACAGAGAGGAGCAGAGAAAGATAGACACCTGCAGACCTGCTTCACCACTTGTGAAGTAACCCCCTGAAGGTAGGGAACCCGGGGCTCGAACTGGGATCCTTATGTTGGTCCTTGTGCTTGGTGCCATGTGTGCTTAACCTGCTGCACTACAGCTCAGTCTCCTTCGTTTCCACTTTTGTTGAGCTATAATCATTTGCTTGGTTGCTGCAGTGATATTTATTGAGTGCCTAGAAAGCTTCAGTCACTCTGCTGGTGTTAATATACCCAGATATATTTAATTAGAATCATATATATATATAATAAGCAGTTATAAATTGTAATGGAAGAAGTTTTCATTCAGCACTCAAATATAAAATTACCTAAAAGTTACTTGATAAGTTATTTGTAATTCTAATATGAAGGCTATTCTGCAAAGTTTTCTGAGTGTCATAAAAGATGACCTGAAGGGGGGAGGCTAGGTAGTGGCATAACTGGTTGAGCACACATGTTACCATGTATAAGGATCTGGGTTCAAGTCGTCGCTCCCCACCTGCAGGGTTCCCTTGTGAACCCTGTGAAGCAGGCTGCACGCTTTCCTTCTCTGTCTCCCCCCTCCAATTTTTCTGTGTTCCATCAAATATTTGAAAGGAAAAAAAAGAGGAAAAATTGCCTGCTAGGAATGGTAGATTCTTAATGCAGGTACCAAGCCCCAGTGATAATTCTAGTGGCAACTAAAAAAAAAAAAAAATGAATACAGAGACCTAACAGAGAGACCTGATATCGATGGCTCAAAATTGTAAAAATATCAATTCTCTTAAAGTTAACCTAAAAATGTAATGCAACCCCAGTTTTATCCCCAAAGTTCTTTTGTTTGCAGCCTTAAAAAATATTTTCAAGTCCACCTGGAATATGTAAACGTAACTACGAAAACTTTGCAAATAAGGAATATAGTTGAGGGCTTTATCTACTAGATATTAAAATGAACCAGGGAGCTGAAATGATGAGAACAGTTAAGACCAAAACCTCACTGGAATCATAGAATGTCTGGAACATACACATATACATGCATCTATACATATGCACATTATACTATAAATTTGTAAATAAAAGCTGAAGGGTGTTAGGACAAGTAGATTACCATCTAGAAAGAAAATCAAATCCTTAATATAGCCCACAACTCAAATCAAAACAAATTCCAGTTCAGTTTCAGTATAAAATAAAACTTTTCAAGTATTAAAAACTATACAATATTATCATTAATATACACTTGAACTTTCTAAAGAGATTATAAAATTGGGACTAGGCAGTGACACATCTGGTTAAGTGCCCACAATACAGTGTGCAAGGACCTAGGTTTAAGCCCTTGGTCCCCACTTATATGGGGAAAACTTCACAAGCGGTGAAGTAGGGCTGCATGCATCTCTCTGTCTCTTCCCCTCCCTATATCCACTCTCCTCTCAATTTCTCTCTCTATCCAATCATAAATAACTAAAAATATTTAAAGAAATCATAAAGTCTTGTGCTAAGAAGGATAAAAATCAACCAAGTATAATTTTTAAATGACTATATCAACCATTTTCCTTACCTTTACAAAATTTAACAGACTAGAGAATATTTATAGCTTATATCACAGTCAAAATGTTTCTTTCTTAAGGAGAAAATACAACAAAGATAAGTGCTTAGTAGGATAAAAAGATGAACAGCATAAACAGGCAGTTCACCAAAAGAGAAATAGAAATTTCCAGTGACATGTAATTAGAATTACTTCCTCAGTAAAATATAATAAACTTAAATAAAGAGAAATGGAAAATAACCATCAAATTAAGAGAGATGAGTAAGATTTAGGGAGATGAAGATGTGAGTGAATGAGCTGTCCTGTACACTTATGATGGAAGTATAAAGGAATGCAAAATTTCTGGAGGGTAACTTGGGCATGTTCTTCCAAGATATTATAATTTTAGTCTTTCTTTAACCAGAAATTTTATTTTTAGGAGTTATATAAATAGAAATCCATGTAGTAGTCCAGAAATATTATCAATAGTCATATTAAAATTCAAATCTATAGTAAAAAAAGATTGTTGGAAAATTGGGTCAAGTTGAAATAGTAGTAGCCAGTCATGAAAATAAAAATATAAAAGAATACCCAAGGATGAAATAATGCAAAGCATTCACAACAAATTGGGTGAAAATAATAAGTCATTCAAAATTAAGAAAAATATAATTAAATGCATATGTTTAGTTGTATAATAGTATATATATGTGTATATATATAACTAGACTCAGCCAAATATTAATTACAATTATTAATAGCAAGTACTAACACGGATACTTTAATTCCTTCTGTGAATCTGTATTTCTAAATTTTCTATAACATATTTGTATAATTTTTGTCATAAGAAAAAGTGAAAAATATGTTTTAAAAGCAAGCATACTTTTTAGGAACAGAACATCATTTTCCAATGAAATTCTAAGTGGGAAGCTAAGTTATAGTACCAGTGGAAGGAGTGAAGTATGGATGGCAGACCCTGTCACTTGCTGGACACCCGAGTATGCACTTTGAAAGGTCATGGCTGGAGGGATTCTGTTGTTAAACCATTGTATGCAAACAATACCCCTAGTCCCTAAATGTGTTGTTAGTGGATATCATATAAAGCCTCATGATGGTGGTTACTTCTACTTACTCGTAAGCTACTTTCTAAAAAGTTTTCTAGGGCCAGCATCTAACTCACTCAGTTAGGATGCTGCATTGCCATGTATGACTCCCACCATAGTTAAGAAAGCATTTGTGTTGTAATTTCTTTCCCCACCCCACTATGCCTCTCTGACCTTATCTGGAAAAGTCAACCTAAAGTGATGAAGCCTCAGAGATGAAAAATATATTTATAGAGAACCAGGCTGTAGTGCAACCAGTTGAGCCTTCACTATGTGCAGGGACCCAGGTTCAAGCCTTCACTCCCTACCTGCATTTTATAAGTGGTGAAGCAGGTATGTGGATGTCTATATTTCCTTCTCACTCTCTACCCTCAATTTCTCTGGACTATCATGTAATATAGAAAGAAAAAAAGGAAAAATAAGTTATAAAATATTTTAAAGAGTTTTCTTGATATGGGGGAATTAAGATCCTATCCGAGCCTCTGGCTCCCTACTTGCAGGGGTGGGGGTCACTTCATAAATGTAGCAAAGCAGGGTTGCAGGTGTCTTTCACTTTATCTATCTTCCAGTCCCCTCTCAATTTCTCTCTGTCCTACATATACACACACACACACACACACACACACATACACACACAAATAATAATAATAACAATAATAATATAAAATAAAGTCTTCATTTTAGGTTTGCATTATATGAGTCTACTTGAAGAACTTTTATCATTACTTAAACTATTGTTAGAGGGCTATAACGACACCTTACCCTCATATTCTACTGAACACAGCTATAAAATATGACTCCATGATGAATGAATCTCCATATTCCCTTAAAGTATTATGAAATACATTGTTCACTATAGTGTTCAAAGGACCTTAGGTAAGTATGCAAGAGATACATACCTCTAAAATTTAAATACCATTAACAAAGCTTGCCCATTTTTTTTTCAGTAAGTATGTGTTCCTTTTGTAGGGCTCTATTATTCCTATGTAACTCATCATGATTCCCTTTTGGCTTTGGGTGTTAGAAAGCTCAGAGTTATGCTGGTTGCCAAACCATAGCAACAAGCAGCTGTCTGATTTTGCATAAAAATTGTATCTCAGAGCACTTAAGTGTTTACCCGCAGCTAAATGGTCCCATGACTCATGAGTTGTCTCAAATCCAGTTTGAAAACAGACTTAGATTAAATAATAAACAATCATATAAGTACTCTGGATGAAGCAGGTTATGTCTTAAACTGGATCTTTGACTATAGAAAACAGTCCATACCTAGAGTTTACTATTAGGCACGTTGCCTGTATTTGGAAGACTGCTCTGGAATGAGTGTTCCGTGGGACATAGTAAGATACTAATATAGACCTTGTGTAAGAGTGATTTGGGTGCATGGACTCTAGTAATGATCATAAGAACTGGCAGGATAGCTTTCTATGTCACCAACAGATGTCTAGGATGCTTGAGGAAATGGCTTGGCACCTATGACTCTACAGTAACTTGGGTCAGCTCTTCAGAACAACAGATTATAACTAAAAGATGTACCATGGCTTTCACAGAAGAGATAAGTCAGTCTTTGAGCAAACAGATGAGGCAGTCTGTGGGATACAAATGCTTCCCCAACTTGAAGGACCCTCCTGATCTACAAATGACATTTTATTAATAATAGAAATGTTTGGTACCCAAGAGCATCGGTTCTGAAATCAGATCTCCTAATTTTAAATCTCACTCCACCATCTCTGGCTGATGATCAAACAGGGTCTAGTTAAATACCTAGCTCGGAGCCTTTCTATAGATTAATGAAAACATTCACAAAAAGCTGTTGACACATGGTTCATGGCACACTTTCAATACATGTCAACTTTTACTATTATTTATATTTAAAGGGTCAGTTGTTAAAATGCAAATACTCAGAGAAGCATACCTTATGCCAATGAACTCTTCATGGGGGTAGGGGTTATTTTCCTACCACTTTAATGTCAATTAAAATGCAGTGAGCAGTAGTGAACCCAGGATTGAAGTCTGGAAGAAGCAGGAAGTGAGCCCAAAGGAGAGAAATAACTTTGGCATTTTGCTTGGGATCACAGTGATTCTTCCACGTGGAAAAGCACCCAATTGTTGCAGCAATCCAAGTGCAAAGCCTCAATGTTGCAGAGAGGTAATCTCATTGCCAAATCCAGATCACAGGATCCATGAGGGCCTTAGGGAATATTACTGGTTCTAGCAACTGCTCCACCTCAGAAGACTCTAGATAAACTTTCTACCATAAGAGATTATAAACACTCAAGGTATCAGTTAGCTCTTTGCTCTCTGAAATTTACCCTGGAGCACAAGGCAAATATTTCAAACACTAATGTATATGATATGCACATTCTGGAGATGCTGCTAATATGGCCACTTGGGTCTTAGCAACCAGTGGAAAGTTAACACTGTTTTCTATAGAAATTGTCCAACAATTTGTTTGGCTTCGTATGTTAACTCTCTTTTCAATCACCAGGTTCCAGATGCCACCAGGATGCTGGCCAGGCTTCCCTGGATTGAAGACCCCACCAATGTGTCCTGGAGTTCAGCTTCCCCAGAGACACAGCCTACTAGGGAAAGAGAGAGGCAGACTGGGAGTATGGACCGACCAGTCAACGGCCATGTTCAGCGGGGAAGCAATTACAGAAGCCAGACCTTCTACCTTCTGCAACCCTCAATGACCCTGGGTCCATGCTCCCAGAGGGCTAGAAAATGGGAAAGCTATCAGGGGAGGGGGTGGGTCATGGAGATTGGGTGATGGGAATTGTGTGGAGTTGTACCCTTCCTACCCTATGGTTTTGTTAATTAATCCTTTCTTTAAAAAAAAAAAAATTAAAAAAAAAGAAATTGTCCCTACCACAGCTCTTTTTTGGTGAAGTTCTCTATCACCCTCACAAACCAATCATTTGTAGATTTCAACACCCCCTCCTGACCAGCAAGGGGGAAAAGAGGAAATGGCATTTCAGAAAACTTCCTTTAAAATGTTTATATCAAATAGATACATTATTTTTTTCTTCCCTAGATTCTCAGGGGAAGCAGATTCAGATAGAATTCTATGTAAGAAAGGAAGACCATATTTCACCTTCTTCTGGGTCACAGAGTAGTGCATTGGGGTACACACACTCATTCACATATCCAGCTTGCTGTGCAGAATGAAGCACTGACCTGTTAGTCCAGCAGCCTCAGCAGACAGGAAAGCACTCCAAGACAAAAGGAAAAACAGTCCTGTTTCCAGCATAGGGAACTCACACAATTTGGTAAATTTGGTCAGGTGACAAAGACATGTTAAGGGAAATAACAATTTTTTTTTTTGCTGTCAAGTTTTCTTTTTGGCTAAAAACAAATAAACAAATAGAAAAAATTAACTTGTGATTTTCAGAGTAAGAGAACCGACTTTTAGACCTAACTGGGAGGCTATAACTCTCCTTGGGAGCTCATTCAAAAACCAGCGTGAGTTCCAGGCTCCACTGGAGACAAACTTACTAGTAAAAACCACAAACTTGTGTTCAGATAAGAAAGGTTTTTTACTAAGAGGATAAAATCACCTCTGCCCCCCCCCCCCCCCCCCGCCGTAAATCACTTGAAATTGACCTTAACTTTAAGGGTGTGCCCCTTGGGAGACTAGCAGATCCTGGAGAATCAAGGCAACGAGAGAGAAACTGAGATGGGACCCTGAAAGGTGGTGGCTTCTGCTTCCTAAAGAGTGGACCTCTGGGCCCAGATCGCCTAGGAGAGTCTTCTCTCTTGAAGATGAAAAATGGATAGGGAACATTAGGACCCAGAGAGAGAAAAAGAAAAAAAGTAAGGACACTTGGAAGTAGTAATAAGTGTAGGTGTTACTTAGAAAGGAAGAGAAGGCAGGACCATAGGGGAAAAAAAGAGCAAATATGCATAAATAGAGATAGTCATGGTAATAATAGTCAACTCATATCAGTGACTTTGGGAGAAGTACTGAAATTTCCACTGGAAGGAACGGGGGCAAAAAACTCTGGTGGTAGGAACAGTATGGAATTATACCTGTCATCTCACAGTTTTATAAATTAATATTAAATCATTAATAAAAATATTTTTTAAAAAAGTAAATGGATGGGAGTCGGGCTGTAGCGCAGCGGGTTAAGCACAGGTGGCGCAAAGCACAAGGACCGGCATAAGGATCCCGGTTCGAACCCCGGCTCCCCACCTGCAGGGGAGTCGCTTCACAGGCGGTGAAGCAGGTCTGCAGGTGTCTATCTTTCTCTCCCCTTCTCTGTCTTCCCTTCCTCTCTCCATTTCTCTCCGTCCTATCCAACAATGACAACAACAATAATAACTACAACAATAAAACAACAAGGGCAACAAAAGGGAATAAATAAAATAAATATTTTTTTAAAAAGTAAATGGATAAGGAGGAGCATTTACATTTGGTGATAGGGAGACTACCTAGGCCCTCTTGGTAAGTAGAATAGAGGCAAGATAAATTGATTTAAGTCAGGCACAGTGTCCTTTGGTAGGCTATGGTTCATGGGGATAACATGTTAATAGCCTATAAATCACAAATAGAGTAAAGGTTTAAGAGACGTGTGTCAATATCCTCACTATGAATTCACTAGCAATGGTAGGGACTGCCCTACTATCAGAAGGGAGACTGGGTCATCCTACTCTGCCACTCAAGGAAGAATGGTTCTGAAGTGAATGAAGCCTAGAATATCCCCAGCTGTGACCACAGATTGTGAGCTCAGTCTGACAGGGACTCAGAGGCTGTACAGGCTCAGGTGCTAAATAAGAATAGATATGGGCTCCAGGTTAAGTTAATGTGGTAAACAGATGATTACATTTATATATTTCCTTAAAGTTTGTGAGCAACTGTCTGCCCTAATCCTGCTTCCTAGTTCTATTCTCAACTCTGATACCATCTTCCCAGAAAATATATCTAGTCCATTTCCATGTTTGCTATCAAATTTAAGCAAAGATTACTAAGATGTTGGTTCCTGGGAACATACCTAAAATGGACTTCCTACCCTCCTTTCACTCTAAGGCTTTAAGTACTTTCTATTCCTACTTTATGTTTCCTGTTTATTATACATTTTGTCCTGCTTTCCATCTTACTGCCTTTCAGCCACCACGTTAAAGATGTTACTATGATTCCATCTTGAACTCCCTGAGCAGATGACCTTACCAATGCTTCCTGAAACTTCACCTCTCTAGAGCCCTGTTCCACTATGGAATGATAGAAAGAGGCTGGGGTTACGGATCAACCTGTTAATGCCCTTGTCCAGTAGAGAAGCAATTATAGAAACTAGAACCCGCATCTTCTGCACCCCAAAAAGAATATTGGTCTGTATTCTACAGGGATAAATGATAGGGGGAGTAATTCAAAGGGATCTGTACCCCCATTCCACCTGGACCTGAAGTGTTTGTCACCAGGAATCCCTTTTTCATACCATCAATGAAAGGGAAGTGAATCTGGAGAACACCAGAGGAAGCCAGGCACTGTTTCTCTTATCTGAGAAAGTGGAGGAAATAAGAAAAGATATCCAGAAGTAGTAATAGGTATAGGAGTGACTTAGAGAGGAAATGAAGGCAGAACCACTGAAAAAATGGGTCAGGGGTGGCAGGTAGTGGAACACTCGGTTAGGTGCACATTGCACTAAGCAAAATGACCCACCCGAGGAACCTGGTTTGAGCCCTGGCTCCCCACCTGCAGCCAGGATGCTTCGACAAGCAGTGAAGCAGGTCTGCAGGAGTCTATCATTTTTTCTCCCTCTCTATCTCCCCTTCCTCTCTCAATTTCTATCTGTCCTATCTAATAAAATGGGGAAAAAGTGGCAGCTAGTAGCAGTGGATCACTGTGCCAGCACTGAACCCCAATGGCAACCCTGGATGCAAAAAAGGGATGAGGTCTATATATATAGATATAGATAGATGATTATAGAATCTGTTGACCTTGGGCTAAATTCAGTTTCCAGTGCCGTGGATGGTGACATGGAACTCTGGTGGTGGGAACCTTATGGAATTATATCCCTATTATCTTACAATTTTGTAAGTTGATATTAAGTCACTAATAAAGATACATTTAATAACAAAAAGTTAGATACAGTTCATGTAGAGACTGGGTGACAAGGAAATGATTAGGAGTATCAGCTTAATGATCTCACAATGGTGTCCACGGTTAAGCAGAAAACACCCTGACAAAAAGAGATGTTGAAGTGCACTTCTATTATTCTAGAACAAGATCTAAAGAAGAGCCCACATTTAGAGATGTTTAGTAGCTAGGCAGAAAAGCAGAAACTTGAACCCCAGGGGGCAAGATCTGGACGAGAGTTTTGATTGTGTCAATCATAAAATGTGTGATTTCTGAACAATATGTTAACCTGAACCTCATTTCTATACCCCCACAGTGGAACATAAAACAATTTGAAGTGCATTTTAAATCTCCTGTAAAATCTTAGAAAGCATAACATACTAAGAGGAGCTAGAATAATGGCTGGAAGTGTGGCCTTCAGAAGCCAGTTCCATTTATTTTCATGTTCATTATAGCTATTTGGACATGTCCCTCAGATACTCTGTGCCTTGACTTCCATATAGGGAAATGTAGATAATAATGTGAGCTGTATCCTAAATAAAGAAACTAAATATTATATGGTAAGTACTCAGGAGTATAGTTGGTATACAACAAGGGATATGTAATGTTTTATTACTGTGATTTGAATTCATGTGTTTTATGAAACATTTCACTTGGGAATAGAATCAGTAATCATTTAGAAGCACTGCTTGTTTTTGTCAGGATGAAATAGGTAGCACTGTTTGATCCTTTTACGGTGTCACTTTTTCTCACATGGAAGGAAGACAGTTTGAAGTGCGATCTGTCCTTCTGAATTCCCAGTTAAAGTCAGTTTTTAACAGAAGGCTCAAGTCAGTTTGAGTTATAGACTGAGTATAAGGAATTATTTTATTTCAACTTCCTCCAGGAAGTAGTCAGCTGGGGGGAAAGATCTAAGCTTAAGCAGAGTCCAGAAGCCTACATCCTGAGGAAGCTTGGTCTCTTTATGGAAGAGTCATCTAGGTTACTGTGGTAGAGAGAATAGCCAAGAACCTGTCTCCTTCCTGTGTTTTTGAGGGTCAGAAGTCACTGATGCCATGAGAACTTGTTCAAATCCTTAGTAACCTTTGGTCAACATTAGGAGTTAGTTTCTGACACACACTTGAAATAGAGACAGGAATACCTAGGTTATCACTTCCACTCAGTCATATTTTGTTTTGTTTTTGAATTTTCAGTTCTTTCTTCAATTAATCTCCATTGAACACCTATTTTCATAACTGGAATTTTTAAGATTATGAATAACCTAGGGTTATATAGTACCAATTGGCCTAAAGCTGACCTTGAATAAGAAAAGAGCCTAAGTTCCACTATACTGGTACCAACAACCTATGCCTTAAGGATAGGAAGAGTCAGAACGAAGATGGGCCCAGAAGCATTATATCATATGTGAACCACACTAGCACTTTTCTGGCCTGCATTTTGTCCATATTCAGAAACATTTCTAGGACACTGACAGCTCTTAACTGTCCCTAGTTTCCCCCCACACAAAGGATATCAGTGCAGTAACAACAGCATATGCAGACCCCATTGCAAATGAGCCAGCGAAGATCCCCAGGAAATTTCCCACGGACTGGAAGAAAGCTGCAGCATCAAATGTGTTTGGATTCTCCTTGGGGCTGTAAATGGAGATGGAACTGAAAAAAGAAGAGGATCAATGTTAGTCAGTGACCTTAATATTTAAGCCCAAATACTTGAAGTCAGAATCAGCACTCACTTGGGGGAAGGGCCTCTTCTCTTATAAGATTAGGTGCTGATTGGAAAAGCTCAAGGGAACAGATGAGGACAGGGAGAGGTGGAGAAAGCAGAAAGCTTTCCCTTTCCTTAGAGTCCAGTCCCAAGATATCTATATATTGCTGCCAGTCAGTAAACATTTTTATATTGGAAGGGTCATAAAGAACATTGTTTCAGAGCAAACTAGGCATTAAAACATGGTAGGTGTATATGGAATCTGCTGAGGAGATAGATAACTGTGAATTACTTAGTGACCATATGTCTTCAGTGCTGTTATATATTCACACATGTTCCTGATAAAAAGTGCACTTTTATGGCCTGTGCACAAATGGGCAATACAAATCACAGTCTTCACAAAATATTCAGCTGTGATCTTGTCATAAACTACAAAGCATTGCTCTTCTCCAACGTAACCCTTCAGAAACTGAGCCCAGGCAACATTCAGAGCATCAAAGTATTAACCCCCAGGGAGAGACAAAAGTCTCATTTTCCCACTGAAACAAATGGCAGCAGCTGCCCAAGGTCATCTTTTATACCCCAATTCTGGTGGCTGCCAACAGATTTATTTCCATAAGAGAAAAATCAATCTCCCAGTAGGCGGTCTGTTCACTTAAATATTTTTAAGAAGTCATATTTGCTAGTTTTTTTTTAAACCAGGGTCTCAAATTCCAGAGTGTTAATATGAAGGACAAAGTGTGTCCTATTTTAGGAAATATGAACTCATATTGTAGCATTAAAGTGAACAGATGTGCTAGAGCCAATAGCTCTGAGGAGATTAATGAAATAACATTTCAGTTTTTATTTTAATAAAAATATCTTTCAAACTAAGCAGGAAAAGTAAAAAGTTTCACAGTTGATTCTGTAGCAGGGTAGAGAGCAAAAAAAAAAGTACAGTAGATACATTGGCTTGAGATTAGACTGGATTTTACAGAAATGTAAGTGAATCTTTCATGGCTGGTATGATTAAAGCACGTTAACTCTCTGACCTGACTTTTTGTACCTGGAGACTAGTTAACAGAGATCAGGAGGTGTGGATTCCAGTTCTCCTACAGGAAGATGCATAACATAAAAAAGGTAATGTTAAATGTTCTTAGTTTTTCCCCGGATGTCTTTAAACCCCTAAAGTAGGCCAAAAGTTTCAGCTTTGATCATGTAATTGGATAAGGAAGATGAATGTAGGTCTCCATTGGAGCCCTGAAATATATGTGAGAAAAGGATTGTCTTTGAAGTGTGTTTCATTCTATAAAGTGTTGTGGTTTGCAGAAAGAGGAACAGCAAACCCATATTTGGGTCCTTTGTACCTAACAGTCCTGGGAAATGGTGGAAAATCCCATGGTCATTAGGAAATTGTGTGTCTAAGCTGCAAAGTGTGATGAATATGTGACTTGACATTCACCAGAGTATTTCTTCATCCCAATAAAGAAGTAGAGGCAATGAGAAACATTTCATTTGCGTGGTCTTTCAAGTAAAGATTTTTGCACATTTTAAATAACTCTGTTAATTCCTGAGACTGCTACCAATAGATCTGACCCACTGAGCAGATGCCTTTTCAGCCTCATCACCAGATCCACATTCCCTGGAAGTACTTTTTCTATCTGGATGCTTCCCCAGCTAAGATCAACATCATATCATTTGATCATGTGCTGTATCGTGATTTTTTACTTTTCCTCTAAATCAATTCATTTTTATTCAAATACATAAGCTCTCATTAAGGAATAACTATGAAATCATATGTTTCACATCTAATTACATTTCTTTTTAATATATATCAGATTATATAATTATTAAATTTGAAACACAATTCACTTGTGTCACCTAAAATCATCTGGGTAACTTCATGGGCTAATAACCATCACAAATAGGTGATATTTGACTTAACTGAAAGGAAGGACTGAATTTCTCTTGGCCTATGGAGACTTGTCCATTGAATTGCAGCTCCAAAGCCTTCCAGGACAAATGCACTGGCTCTCTGTCCTGTGCCAGTATTGCATTAGGTGCAGGGTGTTGGGGACCAGTAGGGAAGGGCATGAAGAAGAGAAGAACAATTTAATTCAATGACTATTTTGCTGAACACATACAAGGCATATCTAGCCAGAGAAGCCCAAGACAGAGCTAATAACCAGCTTTAATCATGGTTGAGTGTGATTTTGTGAGAGACAGACATTTAAATATGCAAATGAGGATGAGCACCATTTTAGAACAAAAGAGACAGTATTTGAGCAAGGAAGCACGTCAACTGACAGTTGTGGGAAGATCTTACAAATAATAGGAAGAATGTAAGCAAAGGCAAGGAGGCAGGTAAGTGGAGGGCCCCTTCAAAGCATAGCTATAGTTATTGTGGGAATATGGAGTGCATTTCCAGTTGGACCCCTGGAAATGAACAGATTGTATCTCTTGGAGCTTTAAATTCCATGATGAGAATAAACAAATCTTTCATAGTTACATGATATTTAGTCTTCTTATGCCTATACTGTAACCAATTAATACTATAGCATCTCTGTAAGGCAAATATGGAATGTATTATTACTCTCCTTTATCTCCTGTTTAAAATTTAAAGTAAGGAGGCTGGGCAACAGCGCACTACTACCAGGTTAAGCACACATAGTACGAAGCTCAAGGATCCTGGTTTGAGTCCCCGGCTCTCCATCTGTGGGGGTGAAGTGGGGTGGGGAGTAGGGTGGTTCGCAAGCAGTGAAGCAGGTCTGCAGGTGTCTATCTTTCTCTCCACCTCTTTGTCTTCTCCTCCTCTCTCTATTTCTCTCTGTCCTACCCAACAACAGCAGCATCACCAACAACAGCAACAACAACAATGGAAAAAAAATGGCTGCCAGAAGCAGTGGATTCGTGGTACAGACACCAAGCCCCAGCGATAACCCTGAAGGGAAATATGTGTGTGTGTGTGTGTGTGTGTGTGTGTGTGTGTGTGTGTGTGTGTGATGTATATGTATATGTATATGTATATGTATATGTATATGTATATGTATATGTATATGTATATGTAAATATACAATAAATATTAAAGAAACTAAGATCACACTGGTACTAAAACCAAAAGAGATATCTTGTGTCTCTCTTACAAAAGTGATCTTGTTGGGAGGAAAACCTGAACCAGCATCAGAATGTTGGAGTGAATGTGGCACTGAATTTGGCACTGACTACAAGGGCAGTAGGAGTTCAGGTATCAGAATCTTTCATTTCACGCTTGAGTGGAACTTGAGCTGTGCTGGCCTGTACATAAAGATAAAAGCTACATTCATTTTGTGGGCAATGGCTCTCTTTCTCTCTCTCATCCTGCTTGGTCGGCAACTCCCAATAAAATGATTAAAAATAAATAAAACAAGAAAAACATATACAAGATTTGGGGTTCTTTTCAGGCTCCCAGGACCAAGCTTTATGGGTCCAGTCTAGGTCTTGTTCCTCATTGTGGTCTCTGACATAGCCTAACATCTAATGGAATAAAGGCAGGACAACTAGAAAGGAGAAAGGGAAAATGAAAAAAAAAATGACAGGAAGGAAGAGGGTTTGCAATAGGTAGTGGACCTTTGAAATGAATCATCATCTACACTGTTTTCTATTAGGCATTGCCTCTGTATAGTCATGTTGTGAGTACTTTTAGATGTATCAGTCTAAGTCTGGAGATGAGGCTTCGCTTGAGCCTCAAATATCTGACTCATGGGCATACTACTTTATCAAGCTCAAACTTAGTTCTGTTATCTGTAAGATGGAGATTATTACAGTACTTAGCTACTAAAAAATGTGAGTGGATATGAGAAACGTTTAAAATTTGTGTTGGCAGCTATGGATTGATAGTTTTATACATGAAAAATCAACTCTCACTTGCTGCTGACTCTACTACCATCAGCATTACCATCTCAACCACCCTGCAAAGAATATCTGCCATCTCAGAATGATGGAGAAAAGAGTATAATGGGAGACATTGGACCTCAGTTCAACTACAGGTAGATGGATGGTGGGTCCATTCAGGCAATTCAAGACTATTCCAGAGGAGCTAGTCGCTTCTACATGGGAACAGGAGGCACTCCAGCTAGGAAGGGTGTGGGGCAGGCACCCAGGGAAACAACCACATAGAAGTGAGATTAACCTATTGCCACATTTGTGTGAACGTTTGGTTCTGTGGATCCTCATCTTGGTCAGGATCTTCTCAGGGATTAAGAATGGTCCTAGAGACCAAGTCCAAGGTCTGAGCTATATCACCCCAGGTTTGGTGACATTCTGCAGGAAACACTCAGGATTCTGGTGAAGCATGATATAAAGAAGCAGGAGCTTTATAATCCAGGAAGTTAGCATTTCTTCTTAGTGTCAGTATTCTAGAAGAGTGTTACTCCAGGCTTTAACCTCTGGTAAAAGAGGCATATTTATGGGTCTGGTTCTCAGTGGCAACACTTAACATCTGGATCACCGAAAAGCTATTGCAGAGAGAGTTTTTCAGAAACAACCATGAATTTGGGTTTCACATGTAGATTTTTTTTTCAACATCAGCTGAAAGGAGGATGAAATCATGTCCTAGAAATTTCAGCCATTAGGACTTAAAAAGGAAACATCTCTTCTGAACTGAGGGAGATGCTTGAAGTATTAGTGCGGGCAAATGCCAGAAGAGAGAGAGGTGAGAAGAGGAACTGGGCTTTCTGGTAATCTATGTTGTATTTTTTTAGGGCATCACTCTGAGCAGGCACTGATTTACAGCACAAGATGTTAATAATGCATCTATAATCCCTAGATTCCTGAAAAGGACTATTTGATGTGAATAGAACCAATGTCCTTGAAAATGAAATGACCAGAGATACATAGTGGTGTTTAAATATTCATCTCATAAATTTGAACTAAGTTCAGGTTATTGATTTGCTCTATTTAGAAATGGATTATTCAGCAACAACCAGTATGATGATTTTGTTTTGTATTCATTCTCATAAATAAATGCTTGCAGCACCTTTTATTCATTTCTTTAAATGCACAGAATATCCTAAATTTCTTTGCTAAACATGAAGTCGGGATTATGTTCGTTGTAACACATAGGATTCACAAACATAGTACTACTTTAGTGATTCCCAATAGGCTCTATTTTTATCTTTATGGTATTTCTATATGAAATCCATTTTTCAGCTTAGGTAGCATTAAGAAAAAATAATTGGGGGGCTGGGTGGTTGTGTACCCAGTTGAGTGCATACATTATCAAGGATCTGGTTGGAGCCTCTGCTCCCCACATGCAGGGAGGCACTTCATAGCAATGAAGCAGTTCTGCAAGTGTCCTTTTTTCTCTCCCTATCACTCTTCTCTCTTAAATTCACTCTGCCCTATTAAATAATATAGACAGAAAAAAGTAGCTTCTAGAAGCTGGGGATTCTTAGTGCCAGCACTGAGCCCCAGTGATAACCATGGCAATTAAAAAAACTAAAAAAATAAAGAATCTAGGATCTTAAGATCTGGGTACAAATTTCAGCTCTACCACTTTACAGCAATATGACTTTGACTAAGTCACACACACACACACACACACACACACACACACCACAGTTACATATAAATTACAGTAATAATAGTATGGCTATCACCTAAGTTTGCTATGAAACTTAATTGAATTGGATGGGGACTGAGATAGCTCATGGGGTAGGGTGCCTGTAGCACCATGAATGCAACCAAGGTTTCACTCTTGGCACCACATAAGAGATGCTATGGAAATAGAGGAAGGTTCGGTGCTGCAATGTTTCTCCTTCTTGTTATCTCTTTCTGACTCTACTTGAATTATAAAAAGTGTCTCAGAGTGGTTAAAGTCATGGTTCCACAAATATATACAATTCTCTTCTTCCTCCTGCTTTTTCTTTTTCTCTCTTAAAATGAATTTGATTTCCTTCTATAATTAGCATCTCAAACTAGACTTCTAATCAACATCTCAACTAAAACAGAACTGAGATGTTACTGCCTGTCTATTTCTCACTCTTTATGGGTTGCTGATCTGGTAGGCTAAGTCTACCAGAAGTTATCTAATCACATAAAATACCCTGTGTAAGATCCTGTGTGCTCAAGAAGTTCTGATGATAAAGAAAGAGAACGGTATGGGGAGGAGAAGCCAGAACAGGAGGAAGAAAAGAACAAGGTACTGAAACCATGCTGAATTGTCATTTGCTTTGTTTCTGAAATCCTGTCTATGAGTGAGATCACCTGGCATCTGTCCTTCTTCTGGCTTATTTCCATTGCAGTATATTTAGGGACTCAGACAGAGGAGCAGAAGAACACTCAAAAGAGGTTAGGGCTTTAAGTTCCCTATGAAACAGAATGATGGCTTGGGTGGAAGGAGAGATGTAGATTGGGGAAATGTACCCTAGTGATTAACATCAATAATTCTATAAATAATAATTCCCTTAATAAAGTGACACTGAGGTTGAAATAAAAAAATTGGGCTGAGCGCAAGGACCGGCATAAGGATCCTGACTCGAGCCCCTGGCTCCCCACCTGCGGGGGGGGGGGGGTCACTTCACAGATGGTGAAGCAGGTCTGCAGGTGTCTATCTTTCTCTCCCCCTCTCTGTATTCTCCTCCTCTCTCCATTTCTCTATGTCTTATCCAACAATGATAACATAAATAATAACTACAACAACAATAAAAAACAAGGGCAACAAAAGGGAAAATAAATAAATTTTAAAAAATTCGGCTGAGAGTGAAATGAGCTATTCAGTACACAGAGTATTATACAGGTGATACCACCATCGCTGCCCCAATGCCAGCCCCTCCATGGCTTTGCCACTTCCCATACTAGGCACCACTGAGCCATCTGTATCCTGATTACTGCAGGGTTTTCCAGAACCACCCAGTTTTTAACACTATACATTCTTACTTTTCTTCACTGTTACTGCTGAAATATTTTTCCTGGAAGTTACTCCCAAAAATTACCTGTAACTTCCAGATGCCAGACGGCTGCTCTCCACAGTGGTGCTGACCTATGGTCCTTCCAACTCACACTATCCACCACTGTCCTGGGGACCTTATTGAACCAACTGTTCTCTACCTCTCAATCCAATCTCACTTCCTTTGTGAACATAAAGGCAGTGTGAAAAATTTAAAAAATGAAAAATGCCAGCAAACATATTTCATTTTCTATGAATCTAATAGCAAAAAGAAAAAAAAATGAGAAAAAGGTTATTACAGCCAAAGACATACAGAAGAACTTTTCATCTTCTTTGCCAAATCTCTAATTCTTAGTACAAGTTTTTATTACTAGTGGCACAAACTTATTAGAATCCTTGATTAGCTGGAACACACACACACAATTTTTTTTCCAGTCACTGCTTCTAGTTGCATTACATTAAATTTGTCTCGTGCTGGGTATACAGTTCCATTAGTGATGTTTTGGTCAAACTCCATTATTCAATTTTGTTCAAGTTGTAAGTTATTAAAATTTAGTGTTTCTCCCTGTGCAGATGACCTCACCAATGTGTCCTGGAACATCACCTCTCCAGAGCCCTACCCTACTAAGGACAGATAAGAACAGCCTGGGGGTGGGGGGTGGGGATCAACCTGCCAATGCCATGTTCAGCAGAGAAGAAATTACAGAAGCCAGAACTTCCACTTTCTGCATCACATAAAGAATTTGGTCTATGCTCCATGAAGAGGAGAAATGTTAGGAGAAGATGACTAGAGAGCTCTAAAACCCAATTATATCAAGACCTGAAGAGAGACAAGGAAAAACAGAGAGTCATTCAGATAGTAGTAATAGGTATAGGTGTGACTTAGGAAGAGAAAGCAGAACCATAGGGGAAAAAATGGGCAGAAAGGAAGAGAAGAGAACCACTACAGTTTCCAGTGGAAGGAATGGTGGTGGTGGGGGGTGGGGACAGAACTCCGATGGTGGGGACGGTATGGAATTGTTCCCCTATTAGCTTATAATTTTGTAAACTAATATTAAATTACAAACAAAAAACCCTTAGTGTTCCTCAGCTTAAATCCCTTCAAAGTAGGATTCTTCTTATAGAATATTCTAGAGCAACAATGAAATGACTTGGAAGGCAGCAGAGACACTGAAGTGTTTTCTCCTCTGTCCTGGACACACTCTAGTGTTGGAGGCACTGAGGAGGAATGAGGTTGTTCTCTCTGCTCTTTGTTGGTGGTAGGCAATGACTTTGTCTTTATTCCTGTTTAGTTACTCTCTTGCAGGTCTCTGTTGACATGGTGGCACCTTCATTTTGTTGAGAACCCGATCACTGGTGCCACTACCTCTTCCAGCTGCCCTGTCAACTATATATATTCCCAGCCCCCACCTGTGGTTTGGGGCAGATCAGATCCTCTCACCCCTTTCTTTTGAAATTCTTGTATTTGTTATTAATAGTTTGTTACAATATTATAAAATTACAATGTATACTTCCATACCACACCCACCACCAAAGTCCTTACCCCCACCCTTCCACCTCACAAAGATAACCACCATAGTTCTCGTAAGTATTGTAAACATTTTGCTTGCTCCTGTTTTGTTTGGATTTTTTTTGAAAGTTCATGTAAGCCAGATCTGTAGATTCCATATTACGAGTGAAACCATATGGTAGTTGTCTTAATCTTTTCAGTTATTTCACTAAGCATAATCACCTCCAATTCAGGCCCTTTGCAATTTCCTCACCAAGACAAGGAGCTATCTGACTCTTCTTGAAGGCAGTTTCAGTCTAAGTAATTCCAGTGAAGTGCTTTTTACCTGACATAGGGAAGAAGAGGCACCCCTATGGAAAACATAACTGCTTTCTACCTCAAACATAGCACTTCACCTAAGAATGGTCCTCTTCTTTCCTTGCCTCTTACATATATGGTTTTGAGGTTAAGGAGACAGGGTGAAGATTGAAAGAAATGAGGGTGACTCTCTTACCAATTAAAACAATTTGGATTGATTCTGCTAGTCAGGCCTGTTGCTCTTTTTAGAACATAACCATCTAACAAATTTTAAAAATAATATGTACTCATATACTTATTATGAAAGTAAGAGAGAGAGGACCAGAGTACTGCTCAGCTTTGGAATAAGATGGTGGAGGGAATTTAACCCATGGCCACTGGGAACTTAGGCACTGAAGCTGGCACTCTAATAAACTGAACTATCTCCATGGTCCTACCTAGCAACTTTGGTTTTGAGTTCTGTCCTCTAAATCCAATCTGGAAAACAAGAAAAGGTCTGTATAATGACATATCATGTGACCTTTATGTAGTGATGCCTCTAACTTCTCTTCTTCCCATCTATAACTTCTTTGTCACTGCTCTTTTAGGTACATTTTAAGAGGAATGAAACACAGAGAGACTATGAGTATTTTTAAAGGCTTCTCTGTCTAGCTGGCTGAGTATCGCAGGTAAAAAATTAAGCAGGAATGGGGGTGGGGGTGAGGGAGACTAATTACAGTACTGTTTTGTATTTAAAATTCTTTATACTTAAAAAACAAGAAACAAACAGATCCTATCCTTATCTATTATTCATCTTTTAATAACTGTAACAACCTACCCTTGATCAAGAAGTTGCTTAATTATGAATAAGGAATTGATTTTTATGGGGCCAAGAATTGTGTGTACACACTGGAATTCATTCTGGCATCTGTCTGCCCATTATTCTCGCTTGTGTTCTGCAAAAGGCCAATGACACTCTTGTCAAGAGAATCTGCTGTAAAACATAATGACTTCAGGAATTGGGGGCATTCCAGACACCCTGGGAGGCTAGCAGAGCTGCCTCTTAATAATAAGAGGTTCTTGCCAGAACTTTGATCAGCTTGAGTTAGAACCACAGGGCTTCACCTTCCCAAGGGCCAATCACCCTACCGGGCTGAGACTGTGTTTGGGGTGATGCATTAATTAAGTCTTTCAGTTTCTAGGGGACAATTTACTTAATCATTGCTCCCTAATAATCAAAATCTGAGAATAATTTCCCAAATCCTTGACAAGTATCACTTTGCCACTTGTCTGGCACAAAAGAAAAAAGACAAGGGGAAATTCTGTGTGAACTTGAGCTATGGTTTATGGCTGACTGCCCCCAGAATAATACAGTCTCAGGCTAAACTAACTAAATCATTCCAGCAACACGTATTTTGAGACCCTAATAAGTGTTGGCATTGTCTGTGGCACTAAAGTTACAATAAGAAAGAAGACCAAGCTTGGAACCTCAGTCCTTTACATTTCAGCAAAAGATACAATATCATAAGCAGCTCAACCAAGAAGTACATGATTCATGACAAAGAATGAAAAAAATTAAAATAGTATGCACAGCTTGGAGAGGAGATGATGGGGTACTGCTTTAGTTCAGGTAGTCAGAAAAGACATCTGTGAAAGAGGTCCTTAAATGGAGCCCTAAACGAGAAGAGCTCAGGAGAGGTCTCTGTTCCCGGGAGAAGAGTTGCAACTTGAGGAGCTAGGTTGGGTAATAGTGATGGGAGAAAGCACCACTCTAGGCCTTGTTAATTTTTTTAGGTTATTTATAGGAATCAGTATTTTCTTCTAGAGGTGAAAGGACAGTCATTACTACAGAGTTAGGAGAGAGTTGTGGTTTAGAATATTCCAGGTGAAGATTTTGTTAGTAATAGTAGAAATGGGACAGGAGGTAGCACTGTCCATTAGAATCCTCAAAGGTGAAAGCACATAGGCCTTTCTTTGTCACTGATAAATTGTGACCTGATAAATTGGGTGGAGGGTAGATAGCATAATGGTTATGCAAACAGACTCTCATGCCTGAGGCTCCAAAGACCCAGGTTCAATCCCTGCATCACCATAAGCCAGAGCTGAATAGTGCTCTGGTTAAAAAAAAAAAAAAAAAAAAACAAGATCTGATAAATTTCAAAAAAAAAAACACGAAAGAAAATGAGTGACAAACAGGACGATGGGGATGGGAGAAGAAGAGTTTAAAAACAGATGAATTTAGCAAGAACAGCTAAGAATAGCTGTAGTAAGTATTTGAAAGATGGTCATGTGGAGGATGGACTAATCTCATTCATTGTGTTTCCAGAGGACAAGACAAAGTCCCAAAGAAAAACATCATAAAGGAAGGCAATTTCTACTTTATATTTTACAATTCTTAGATCTCATGGAAAAGACAATGGACTCTATAGAAAGGTAGTAAGTACTCTGTCATTGTAGCTATTTAAACCTAGAATGAAAGAGTTGTTTGCTAGGACACTATAGAGAAAATTCATAGGGGCCAGATAGTGGCACCTGGTGAAGCACTCACAGTACAGTGCTCAAGGACCCAGGTTCAAACTCCTGGTCCCTGCCTACAGGGGAAAACTTTACAAGTGGTGAAGCAGGGCTGCAGGTGTCTCTCTCCTTCTCTGTCTCCCCCTCCCCTCTCAATTTCTCTCTGTCTCTATCCATAATGAATAAATAAAATATAATTTAAAAATTAAAGAAAACTTCTTGCATTAGATTGTTGGACAGTATGGACCCAAAGAACCTCTCTATTCCAAGAGTCTCTGATTTTGTTTTTTTTCCGACTTCTCCAGGACTACCATAAGGATGGAGATACTTGACTTTCTGTACTAACTTAAATCCTGTCTAGTTGCAATGACTGAGCACAAAGTGAAGAAGGAATTTCCTCAGTGGGATGAAAATCACCTGTGGTGATAAAATGATAGCGCTGATGATTTAGGTTGGAGCTGGGTTGATAATGACATCAAGAACAGTTACAAATTTCAGCACAGAAGAAAGCCTTTGACAGATTCCTAAGTGGCTCTGGTACATTAAGTTCAAACTTTTGGGTGACAAAGAGAGTTCTGAGTTTAAAATTGGTTAAAGGGAAGAAGAGTTAAAGGAGGTTTGTTGTGAATTATGTGTGCATTTTCTCTGAAACGAGATCTTAAATTACTTTGCAATTTAGCCTGAAAAGTCTTGTCAGAACTGAATTCATCTGTGGGCTTTGAGAAATTTTCTCTTACACCTAATATTGAAAAAGGAAAGTGAATTTGAGATAGACCTAAAGATAAAAGTACTTGCAAATACTCTTCTTATTTCATTTTCTTTTCTTTTTTTTTTTTCTGAAACAGAAACAGGAATTTGAATCCTACAATTGTGATTCTACTTATGAGAAAAAATAGTTCTCATGATCTAATGGGAATTTCAGCCCTCTCTTCAAATTTTCAGTCCTTTTAATCCTTACTAGTGAAACCTTAGCTCCAAAGAAAACTGTGATATGTGAAACTTTTAGTCATAGTAGATATAAAAAGATGTAGGAAAGTAGGTTAATAGCCACTAAAGATGGAAATCTAGTTAAAATTAAAATATAATCATTAACAGGTTCAAGCAAGACCAACTATTAATCCCCAAGGTTGAAAATGGAGAAGGGGTCAGTTTCTACAATAATTAGCAAGAATTCAAAGTGCTATTCCTTGTATTCATTATTACAGAGCACTCATTATGTGTCCAGCACTGTGCTATGCATTTTTATATGCATCTCATTTAATCCTCACAGTAACCCTCTGAAGTAGGTGCTATTGTAGTTTCCATTTAACAGATGAGGGTCTTGTGACCTAGAGAGTTTGACTTACTTTATGTATTGAGCTATCAGAAAAGTCACAATGCATTGTTCTATGCAAAAATGTGTCATGACTTTTCCTGCAACCTAGTATTTCACCTCATTTAATCCTTCCAAAAATCTACTGAAGAAATAATTTTAATTTTAGAGATAAGCAGACCCAGGGAGACTAATCACTTTCCCAAGGTAACCCCCTAGGGAGTGGAGAAACAGGTAGTCAATTCTGGTCTCACAGATTAAAAGCCTGTGTACACAAAAACTTGGAAGTGGGGATATTTGCACCTGTCTTCCTACTGTGTACACAGATGAGTAACCAAACAAATGTTTTATCTTCATGGGATAAATGGAAAGATCACCTTGGACAGTTAATATTGTAGGACTTCTTGTTCTAATTTTAAAAAACATGCACTAGATTATGTGTGTGTGTGTGTGTGTGTGTGTGTGTGTGTGTGTGTGTGTTTGATATAAAGAATTTTACTGACACTTTAGTGCATCTTACAGGTCAGGATTTCCTAAGAGAGACTCCTCTTCCAAAGGGAATGTGTTTAATATGAAACCACATCCCATGGCTCTGTGTACTCATACCAGCACCAGCTAAGACCATCATCCTATAGAGTAGTTCACCCTGACCTCCAAGCATTGGATGTATTCTCTTTATAATAATTACTTATTTGTGTCTCAACATCTTTATCTGAAAAATAATGATCACAACCAATGTGCTTCATTCATATGAACAAAACATTCACTACAGAAGAGATCCAAAAGACTAACAAACACATGAAAAATTGCTCCAGGTCTCTGATTGTCAGAGAAATGCAAATAAAAACAATATTGAGATACCACCTCACTCCTGTGAGAATGGCATACATCAAAAAGCACAGCAGCAACAAATACTGGAGAGGCTGTGGGGACAGAGGAACCCTTCTGCACTGCTGGTGGGAATGTAAACTGGTCCAATCTCTGTGGAGAGCAGTCTGGAGAACTCTCATAATGCTAGACATGGGCCTTCCATATGACCCAGTAATTCTTCTTCTGGGGATATAGTCCAAGGACTCCATAACACCCAACCAGAAAGGTATTTGTACACCTATGTTCATAGCAGCACAATTCGTAATAGCTAAAACCTGGAAGCAACCCAGGTGACCAACAACAGATGAATGACTCAGAAAGCTGTGGTATATATACACAATGGAATACTATGCAGCTATTAAAAACAATGAACCCACCTTCTTTGACCCATCTTGGACAGAGATAGAAGGAATGATGTTAAGTAAGCTAAGTCAGAAAGATAAAGATGAGTATGGGATGATCCCACTCATCAACAGAAGTTGAAAAAAATAACAGAAAGGGAAACTAAAGGCAGGATTTGACTAAATCTGGAGTAGGGCACCAAAGTAAAAACTCTGGGGTGAGGGTGAGGGTGAGGGTGAGGGTAGATATTTGGCTTCCCTGGGTGGTGGTAGGGATGTGGGGGGGTGGTGGATGGGATGGGACACAATGTTTTGGTGGTGGGAATGGTGTTTATGTATATTCCTATTAATTTGAAGTAATATAAACCTCTATTTAATTAATATGAGGGGGAAAATTGAGTGTATGTCTCAAATTTTTTAAAACACAGACTGAGTCTTTTTAATACATAGGTTGAGTCTTTGATATGTTGACTCTCAAAAGCCTAGACCAGGGAGAACAGAAGCAACCAGTGGCACAGCTATATACAAATAATGTCAAAGGACATAAATTATGGTGATGTTTTATATGATACATTAAATCTAACAAAGGGATATTTCAAAGTTAACCCAATTGCCAAATAATGTGATGATAACAATAACTATCTATTGTCTTTTCAACCCTAAGACAGCAGTAACCTCACATTTCCACTATAGACACCTGCATGCTTCTTTTAATTCAAATTAAATAATATTGCATCTGCTGATCCCAACCTAATCAACGCAAGGAGTACCACCTCAGCATGCTTCACTTCAGACTGTGTCCAGAGACTTCAGGTGTGGAATGACAACACTTCAGTTTCATTACTCGGGTGAGACCTTTCCTTTCATAGTATTCTCTAATTCCATTCCAGGCAGTTCACTTTCAAACAAAGTCCCAAAACCTAGATATAGCTGGTCCCATGAGATAGAGCATATGTTCACACGTATCCATAAACTAGGGCAAAATATATATGTGAAAGCAAAAGTACACAATAGTCTGCAGTGAGTACCCGCCAACAATTCATCTGCACTATTCTAGCCTTTAGGCCATTGATTATTCAACAGTTTGTTTGGCTTTGTATGTTAACTCTCTTTTCAGCCACCGGGTTCCAGATGCCAGCATGATACTGACCAGACTTCCCTGGACAAACAACCCCACCACTATGTCTTGGAGCTCCACTTCCCCAGAGCCCCCACTCTACTAGGGAAAGAGAGAGGCAGGCTGGGAATATGGATAGACCAGTCAACGCCCATGTTCATCGGGGAAGCAATTACAGAAGCCAGACCTTCCACCTTCTGCATCCCACAATGACCTTGGGTCCATACTCCCAGAGGGATAAAGAATAGGAAAGATATCAGGGGAGGGGATGGGATACAGAGATCTGGTGGTGGGAATTATGTGGAGTTGTACCCCTCTTGTCCTATGGTTTTGTTAATGTCCCCTTTTTAAAATAAATAAATAAATAAATAAATAAATAAATAAATAAATAAGTTGGAATTAAATATGTTGAGTATTTCAACATAAAGCATAGAAAATCACCCCACTCATGTTGTTATTGTTGTTTACACTGGTATTATTGTGGGAATAGTTTCTGTATCTCTCATAATTTGCTCAAAGGAAAATAAAGACAGAGCTCTATAGGAATATGAAGGCATTTAGGAATTACAATTCATGTGTCAGAATAACATAGAAATCTCATGGGGCAGAATGAGCAATATGCTTAAAATTATGTCAAGTACTGAATTTATCTTTTCCTTAATGAGGTTGGTAGAGCAGGCTACTAGGATGGTATCAAACAAGAAGATAAGTGTGAATTGTTAACAACAGTTAAGCACAGAAGATCCACAGTTGGCTTGGAAATCAAGGGCTGAGCTTCCAGAAGCTTTGTTGGAGGAGACACTAAAATAGACGTTCCACAAAAATCCTGAACAAAGGATGCCCTGTGAAGTTTTGATTTGCGGCAAACAAGGAAAAATCTGGAAACCAACAGAATTTGCTTTCACAATGCTGACCAGTTCTCCACATGTCATGTACAGATGAAGATTCAGCACATAGGCTTGTATTTACCTAGGGGCCAGAAATGTTGCACAAATGCTGTGTGATAAGGACCAAATGGCTGAGTGAAATGCTGCTTTCCTCTGCCTAGGTCAAGGGCTTTTCATACACAACAGGCATTTGCATATTCTGCTTTTCATTTCCAAAACAGGAACCACCACTACCCCCCCACTTCCATTATAAACAGCTAGACAATCCAACAGCATTTCACTTAGCTATAAGGCAATTTCAGCATTATTTACACTGATGAACTCCCCTCACTATACCCCTACAAACATACAGCTTAACTCCACTCTTCCATTTATTAACAGTTAACTGGACTTCTCACTTTCATGCTTAGCTTCTAACTCCAAATCTTAGCAACTATCTTTCTTGCATGAGGTGGAAAAGGCCTATTAATTGCTTGAATTAGGAATCTCAACTTTTACAAGTTTCATTTGAAGTTAAAATGCCCATCAAAAAGTCTATGTTTTATCATGAAAGTCTAATAGAAGAGATGTCTCTGCTGTGGAATTTTAGCATTCTGTGATACTCCATCGATTGAAATTGCTAGACATATATAATGAGATTTGAAAACATTGTGTGGAAACAAGGCCCTTTTCTGGTAAGCTTTGTGGGTCTGTGGCTTTTATGCTTCAAATACAAAACTGAAATCTGCAAGGATGAGGCAAATGCCTTGGTATAATACATTTGTCTAGGAAGATAACCATGTGCTTTGCACCTAAAGATAACCTTGAACTCCAGTGAAATTATCTGCAATTCCAAAAAGGTAGAAGAAGGTAGCTAATTAAATTAAGTTGTGATTTGAGGTCCAGATACTTAATAGCTAATAAATGGGAGAGTAGAAGAAGTTGGAAGGGAGTTAGGGAAATTGTTTAATTAGTGCAAGCATTGGCTATCATTGCCTTCTAGCCAGGTGAAACTCTTGTTGGGTAGCCTCAGGCAGCTGTTGCTAATAAGATGCAGATAGCTCTTTCTGAGGTGGGTTAAAAAAAAAAAAAAAGACTGTTTCTATGTGTTCCCAATAAAAGAAACAGGTATCAGTGTGTGTCAGGAGGAACTAGCACAAGTAACCAGAGATGGGACTCCTATTTGGAGGACAAGCAGTAGATAGTGAGGGAAGTTTTTGTTTTGTTTCTAGTTGCTGATGTTTTATATATTTACCATGTATCTCTTTTATGGCTGCTATCACTTTCCTTAATCCTCTCTCTCCTTCCCTCCATCTGTAGAGGGCATTATTATTTGTTGGGGGGGGGGCGGTTGGGGAGGAGTCAAGCTTTTTGTATTGCTATTCTTTTCTTTTTAAAAATATTTATTCCCTTTTGCTGCCCTTGTTTTTAAAAAATATTTATTTATTTCCTTTTTGTTGCCCTTGTTGCTTTAATTATTGTTGTAGTTATTATTCTTGTTGATGTCATCATTGTTGGATAGGACAGAGAGAAATGGAGAGAGGAGGGGAAGACAGAGAGGGGGAGAGAAAGACAGACACCTGCAGACCTGCTCCATGAGTGGTGAAGCAAATACTGCAGATGCCTGTCTCTCTTTCCCTCACTAGCTCTCCTCCCTTCTCAATTTCTCTATGTCATATCAATTAAATAAAAGGAAAAAAGGGAAAAAAGTGGCTGCCAGGAGAAATAGATTCTTTGTGCATGCCCCAGCAATAACCCTGGTGGTAATAAAAAACAAATGAAAAGAAACTGCACATTCCCTGAGAGAAAAAACAAAGCCGAACTTAATAATTAAACCTCACTATCTTCTCTGGATTAAATGTATTCATTAGATTTTTATTCAAACCTGTTAACACCTGCTTAGAAAAATCTTTAAAAAAAATGCTTCTGGGCCATTGTTAGAAAGCATCCAGCTGGAAACAGAGGTGAGCTAGTGATAGGAGAGGAGAAGGGCATTTTGAGGGAAAAAATAAAGGAGTGTGGCTACTTTCAGATTCAGATTCACTAAGTGTGTGTGTGTGGGGGGCAATAGGATGGAGGAAAAGAGATGCTAAAATATATATTTTACAGATTTATTTATGAGATAAATAAAAACAGTTCTGCTCATCTCTGATTTACAGGGGTGCCATGGACTGAGCCTGGGATCTCTGGGGCCTTAGGTATGCAAATTCGGTGCTCTAGCAGTTTGACCTCTATTCCCAGCTCTAAAAGAATCTTATAAGAAAAAATTTAAAACTTGTTTTTGTAACAAGATCAGGAGAGAAAACACTAAGCAGAACCTGGACTGGAGTTGGCGTACTGCACCAAAGTAAAAGACTCTGGGGTGGGTGCTGGAGGAGAGTTCAGGTTCTGGAACAGGATGACAGAGGAGCTAGTGGGGGTTGTATTGTTATGTGGAAAAATGCTGTGCATGTACAAACTACTGTATTTACTGTCGAATGTAAAACATTAATCCCCCAATAAAGAAAAAAAACCTTGTTTTTGTTTTGATCATGCCTGCTTTATCATTTAATGTTAACAAAACATTCCTAGAAGGACGACAGTGCATAATTTTTTATGATAGCACTATGAGTATATACAAAGTGATGGTGAAGCCCTAGGTAAGGGCACTGCATGAAACACCTGCTAACCCCCTCAAACCTAATGCCACAGTCTGAGGGACCGAAATTAAGTGGGATGCCCCAGAAAACTGACCTACTGTCTGACAGCTCCTGTGTTGGAACTGCCTGGTGATCCTTGGTTCTGAAAACAACCAGTCAGTGAGTGTCAATGAAGGGGAAGGGGGATATTGGTTGTGTTAAATTATTTTCATTGAACCTGTTCAGCAATTAAAGTCCTGTATTTTTTAAAAGAACATAGTCAGTAAATTTCCAAAATCATGAGAGAAAGAACTAAACTCTCAGCTCTTCAAACCATAATAGAATAAACTAGCATAATATGAAGAGATAATTTATGGTAAATTGAGTGATCACTCTGTGCAAAACCAGCTTAATGTTAGAGTCTTTAATATCAAATTTGGAAAGCATATATGGTCTGTTTCTGCTAAAGGTTCAGTGTAAAACTGCTTGGATTTTGTGCTTTTATACTGAAATTTTATTTATTATTCTTATTCACTTTTCTTTGATGCCATAGCTTTGATGGAAATTAGTAGTTTTATGGCTCTCTGTGGACCTTTTTTTTTTTCATACTAGAGAGGTTAAGATACAGAGAGGGAGAAAGAAAGAGAAAGAGAGACACCAAAGCACCATTCCACTATGTGTGAAGCTTCCCCTATGTGTGATGTTCCCATGTGGTGATCTGAGCTTGATCCCAGGTACTCACACATGGTAAAGTGTGAACTCTAAACAACTGAGCTATGTCTTGCATTGTAACTGGCCTTTACATTGTGACTTTAGTAGTTATCATTTATCTTGCAAGCCAGATCTGTGATATGCATTTTTTAGTGTTTTGATTATATTTATATATTGTATAGAGGCAGTCAGAAATTGAAAGAATGGGGGGGATAGAGAGGGAGAGAGAGACAAAGAGACACTTGCAGGTCTGCTTCACCACTCATGAAGTTCCCCCCTGCAGGTGGATATCAGGGGCTTGAACTTGGGTCCTTGCAAATTGTAACATGTGCACTCAACTAGGTGCACTATTACCCGACCCCTGTGATATGCATTTTATTTATGTGATTTTCCTGGATCGCTCCTTACCGATATGAATTTTATATAAATTATTTATACTCATCACAACAGTCCAATGGGAGAGAATATAATGAGGAGAAATTGAGGTAGTTTAAGATATGTGAGCCCAGTTTCAAGGAGAGGAAGTAAAGGACTGACATTAGAACCACTCTCACACTGCCCTCTGCTTCAGTGAATATTCATGCTGACAAATTTGTGCATCAAATTTATATATTGTGGACCTAAGAGAAAGCTCTTGCTTTCACTAATCACCACTGGTGAGGTCTTTAAAGCATCTAGTTTATGCTGGTGAGGTTGCTCAGCAAAGAAGCACCTATCAAACCTTTGGTTAGGTCCCATGGCCACATGGGATCAATAAACAGAACTCCATGCATGATGGAATAGGTTTGTGCCATCTCTCACTTTCACTAAATCATAAAAATATCTATAAGGTATCCAGTCTAACTTGTATCTGCATATACCTTTAGTGCTTTCTTTGCATTTAAAGCAAACTAGGAAAAATGGACTTCAGGGCTATTCTAAGGAGAAAAAAGAGACTTTGAGAATAAAAGGAACATGGTTTGCTGCCAGTAGACTTGATCCTCCTAGAGGATCCAAAATTATCCCAAATAACCACATTCCTTTTTACTTCAGAGTTGGTTCAACAAAATTGAATGCATTTATTGAATGAAAATTAATTATCCTCAGATATATGTTATGCCAGGTAGTCTTACAATAACTTATCACACAACTATCTGAGGTTACTATATGTAGGAAAATATATGACCTCTGTTTATATTTTCAGTGGTTCCTTTCCCACATCAGGGTTTAAACCAATTCATTCTTTCCTAGTCTAGTGAAATCAAAATTCTAGAGTTAAATTTTTTTGAGGGTATCTCTCTCCTAGTCTCTCTCTCTCCTCTCTCTCACTTTCTTCTCCTTTTCTGTCTTTATTGTCTCACAATAAATGCTCATCTTATTCCAGAGAAAGAAATTCTTTTTTTGAGTATATTAGCTAAAGTGTGAAGCAATGCCATGGATAAATTATTTAGGGTGGTGTGGGAGGATTGTATAGATTAAGATTAAGGGTTATGGAGAAGAAGAAGCACTGCACAGAACAGAACGAAAGCAAACCCAGCAGAAACTCAAATTTACTAGAGCACTAACCTTGCTTGCCAGAATAAGTGATACATCAGATAAATGTGGACAAAGAGCAATGAAGATTTCTCTGGGAAGACTTCATCACTTGGTATTCTGATTCCAAATTCTAGCTTTGTGTGTGTCTAACATTTTCTTGCTTAACTTGGATGGGAAGCAAAATTGGCTGCAGAAAGGAAAGAAATGGGACATACTGCTTTCTGCACAGTAGACTATAATATGCTGCCTTTTTTCTAATAAAAATAAAACAATCCCCAGTGGCTGGGCTAAAGGGGGGAAAGATCTTTGGTTTTTAGTCATTTTCTGGAAAAGGATAAGATGGAGACTTTTTGCAATATATTTCCTATAGCCTAGGGCAGAAACTTTCTCCAAGGACGTCTTAGCTTCATCTGAGTGATGGGAGGAGAAAAAAAAAAATCTGGGACAGAAAATGGTTTAGTAAAGTTCAGATGAAATATAATTTTAGTACTGAAACATAGCAATCTTTAAGAAACACACACACATTCATGCACACTCACACTGCTTATACTAATATCTGGCTAAATCATCTCATCAGGTATCAGTTTTTTGCAAGTGAAGGATTTTGATTTTAATGGATATTTATACTTTCCTCAAGATGTTTTTATTTGTAGTCTTAGGTCATAGAATTTTTATTATGTTTTATTATTTTCATAAGCTATCAAATATTGATATCATTTTTCTGGTTCTTCAAAGTTATAAACCTCCTGTCAAATTTCCAGTTGCTTCCGTCAGGGACATGGTCTATGGGATAAATAAATTACTGTGGCATCATACTTTAGGAGTATGAAACACTCATTAAAACTCAGCACACAGATTCTCACTCCCACAATGTATAAACCCAGAACACATGTCATGGCACATCATTTCTGCTAGCTTTCCTTTCCATTCTCCTTCATGATATTTAGCAAATAATAAAGGGTTAGGATATTTAGCACAAACTCATGGAGGATGGTAATAATCTGAGAACTGAGTCAAAACAAAACTGAAAGTTATCCAGACTACTTCATACTAAGATAGGAGCAAATTGGCTCCTCAAAGGCTCAAATTTAAATTCCTCAGTTCTATATGCAGGGTGTGGTAATAAAGGAAGAAGCAACTGGCTCAAATTAATACTAATCACCCCTGTCACTGCTAAGAAGCAAGTGTGTTTAGATTAGCATATCAAGTACTATGTTGTTAAAATGAGCACTGCCCTCTCTGGAATCATAATATAGAACTCTACTAGGAAATACTTGGATTTTTAAGTCAAGGGCCATAGATAAAACTCCATTCCTATTACCAATTCCCTAAACTCTCCAGTTCCCTTGGAAATTTTCTTTGAATACATTCTCATACCTTTTTCTTTGTATGTTTTTTCTAATGGAATTGTTAGTGAGAGAAATTCACTCCATTGTAAGGGACATGTTATTCTGCGAGCATAGCTTTCCTCAAAAATATCTGCGGCCCTGCCATGGCTCTGTAATAAGTGGCTGCAACTGTTGCCATGGTGATTTTCATTTTTTTTTAATGTTTATCTATACAGAGACAGGCAACACAGCTGTTTCCATGAAGCATCATAAAATGAATCCAGATGTAATGATGCTACTGTCTTTTGCCAGAATGAGGGGGGAGGTGAATGCATAGGTCTGGGCAAAACCAAAGATGATGCTGTAGTTATGCCTTGGCAGGGGAATCTGGCTTTAATTTTAAGCTCAGAGAACTAACAGAGTGGCTTGGAGTTTAGGAGTGTTCGATTTCTGTCGTGTTTTCTCAGGCAGATAACTGTTCTCCAGGTCACCACTGTTTACATAACTTTTCCAATAGCTTCCCTTGTAAAAGTCACTCTCATCCTCTATCTCCACATGCTATCCCTGAACATTCCAAAAATTAGCTCTATAGATAGCACTTGTTTATCTGAGCTCCCATGGCCCTCTACCTCCATGTTAATAAAATGCTGCCAGAAAGTTAATACAGCATGCTTAAAATTGTCCCCTGCTTCCTAGTTCAGCAGAGTGTGCGCCCTACTGTAGTCTCTGTCCTTCAATAAGGACCAGATCTTGCTTTTTAATTTTCTCTGTGTGGGGTACAGCAGGCTCCAGTTAAGGGAGTAAAGACATTACTTGAGCTGTCATTTTTTGAACAGTGGGTTTATCTTTTTCAGGGAGCAGGAATCTTTGTGAGTTGTTACTGTTTTTGTTTATTTTGCTTTTTAGGACCTTGACTTACCTAGTAAAATAGATGTTAAAAATTATGTTAGCATACTCAGATGTTTGAAATGTTGGTGGCCTCAATCTCTTCTTCTAAACAAGACTCAAATGAACTACCTCCTGAGTATCCTGGAGAGATAGTTGTTGGTGTCATACAAACATGGTAGAACTAAGGCAGAGAATTAAGTAGGAAAATAAAGCAACCATGAGCCTAAAAAAAAAAAAAAGATTTAAAAGGAAATATTCTCTGTTACCCCTTCATTTTATATTAACATCTCATGCTAATTATTTTTCTGGATCTCTCTACATTTTAGCAAACTACTGGTTATTATTATTTTTTGTTGCAAATAAGAGCATAGGATTATAAGCAGTATAAATCACCAAGTGCCCAGGAGTCTAATAACAAAAGGGCTTTATTTGGAAAACAGAAATGATTCTTTTAGTCTGTGAGGAAGGACTTTGTTTGGAAAAAAAAAAAGGCCATACTTAATTGTTGGTATGCTTCTAAAAACCCCTTCTGTTTCATTAGTTTAATATCCCCTGCTTAACACTGTATTCTATTTACATAACTACTGTATTCTATTTGCATAACCACTGCAGGGCATTGGCTCAATCCCCACTCGTTCATGATATGTTTTTGCTCTGCCCCCTCTCCTTGTCACACTCTGATTTTCACCAGTCACTTTTCTCTCCACCCTCTCTATGTCACATCCTGTTCACACCCTAATTGGGAAGTATATATAAAGACAACATTGTTGGTTTTAGTTTAAGTTTAGCTTAGCTCGGCTTAGATTGTGCTGCGTCCTGCATGAATAAAGAGATACTGCCTACAGCTCAGCCATGAGTCAGTCCCTGGTTGTCTGTTACCCGCCCGTGAAGCCAGCCTGTCGAAAACAACATATGGTGCCCGAACAAGAGACTGACATAAGCCCTGAAACAGAGACCGGCACCGACGTGGGACCTAACCCGTCCATCGCCCAGATAAGTAAACTTGGCTACCCATCCGCCATGGGTTGCCTTTCTACTTATGAAGAGGTTTGCCAAAGCCTCTACTGTTTCATCATGAGACAGTTACTCTGTCTCTGGAACATTTTGCTCTGGGCCACACTTTGTTTCCCTGACCGGGAACTTTGGTTTCTTGTGACCCTAATCATAGAGCTTGGGAGATACACTGAGATTTCTCCTTGGACTTTCTGGATTCCCTCTCCCATGTTTCCTGAGGAAAAGGACTACATTTTGCTCCGGGCCACAGTTTGGTTCTTTATGACTGTCGTAGAGCTTGGGATATGCATGGGGATTTCCCCTGGGACATTCTGGAATTCTTCTCCTACTAAGAAGGACTACTCTAGTTTGAGGAGCATTCTCCAGTACCGTGGCAGTCTCCAAGAATGGAGACACATGGTTAGTTCTACTCTCCTGATTGGATTCTATCTTCAATGGGAAGACACTTTTAAAAATGGGTGCCTGAAGCAATCCAGCAGGAACAGTCAGAAGCACCCTAAATGGAATTTCGAGGAGCTTTTTGGACTAGGACGCCCTCCAGGGACTCATGATACTACATGGTGAGATCTGGATAATCTGGTTCAAGTTGTGTTTCGTAAGAGAGTGATTTGAATGACTGAATTTTTGCTTGACATTGACTTAAAAAAAAAATGCTGGACGCAGCCATTTCTAGAGACATCCAGAAACAATCCAAAAAATTGTTTTTTCCCTCCTTTGATTTCTTTTTTACGTCTTGGCATAAATCTTAAATGTTTAATCCTGAAACAGTATGAGTTATGGGTGGGGCAGATAGTGCAATGATTATGTTAATTATTCTCATGCCTGAGGCTTCTACCATTGGTTCTTCTGTTTACCTTTCCACATTTTATTGAGTTTAAACTGTTTAAACAACCTTAAAATCATACTATAAAGGACTTCCAATTATAATGGAGCTATCAATTATAGTAAACTTCTAATCTGCTACAAGTTTTGTTTGACAAGTAAGTGAATTTCAGCTGTCAAGTCTTCACATGAAAAAGCATCTACTCAAATAGAATTCCTGGAAATCCATTTGGATACTGTTCTCTGACATTGCCCACAAGATGGAATGACTACAACACACCCCTGAAACCAGTGAATGTGACCTGGCACGACCTGAAGAAACAGATTCACAGACTCCAAAGATCACTCTCTACAGAAAAGCAGAATTCTGGTGGCCAACATTCCCCATCGAGACAGACATGCAGCGTTTCATCCCTTGGCATTTTCTTCTGTGGTCAGCTACTTTGGACTGACACCTCCATTGGACTTACTGGTACATGCTGCTGTGTTTCTCAAAGACTAACTTCAGCCAATTGCCTTGAGACTTTATAGACCATGTTCACTCGCCTGCAGGCTCTGTCCATAGAGGTAGAAAACTCCCCCTCCTTATTAGGTTATGCCCACAGAGTCAGGAAACGCCCTTTGAGGCAAGAGATGCCCCCAGAGGCATGAAGCACTCTCAGAGGCAATAAATGCCCTTTCGCCTGCTAGACCTTGCCCTTTGAGACAAGAAACGTTCCCATTGGCATCACACTGGTTATTGCTGCTCGCCTATTTTGTTTTCCATGTCTTATGCCAGTTCTTTTGAAAACGCCTGTATGATATAGGTTTCTGTTCACCCCACAATCCTGATACTATGGCCATTAGTTAAAAAGAAAGGGGGAATTGTTGGTATGCTTCTAAAATCCCTTCTGTTTCATTAGTTTAATATCCCCTGCTTAACACTGTATTCTATTTACATAACTACTGTATTCTATTTGCATAACCACTGCAGGGCATTGGCTCAATCCCCACTCGTTCATGATATGTTTTTGCTCTGCCCCCTCTCCTTGTCACACTCTGATTTTCACCAGTCACTTTTCTCTCCACCCTCTCTATGTCACATCCTGTTCATACCTACTTGGGAAGTATATATAAAGACAACATTGTTCGTTTAAGTTTAGCTTAGCTCGGCTTAGATTGTGCTGCGTCCTGCATGAATAAAGAGATACTGCCTACAGCTCAACCATGAGTCCTCGGTCGTCTGTTACCCGCCTGTGAAGCCAGCCTGTCGAAAACAACACTTAATCACTGAGTAAGTAATCAGCAATGCTTGTAGTGGTGGTTTTTATTAAATAGAAGGTTTAAATACAATGGATGCTCTAAGACATTGTGAGCTAAACAAATGCTTGTACTTGACCCTAGAACCAGCCACTGACACTCCTGTGAGCCAGTAAAAAACAAACAAACAAACAGAAACAAACAACCTTAACTCCCTCATGAGATAGCAATGCAAATGGCACTACTAATCAACAATAGGCAAGCAGTATATTGAGAAATAAGAAATCCAATTTTTTATGGTTACAGCACCATTAAGTGTTCAAATTCTATACGTTAGAACATAAATAATTAAATGGAAATAATTGAAATTAAAGAAAAACACACACTTTAAAAAACACTTAAGAACTTCCAGATGCGGGGCTATAGAGCAGCAGCAGCTGTGTTTCTCTCCTCTCCTCTCCCTGGCCAACTAGGAATACCAAAGAAGACCACATGGGACCTCAACAAGACAGGACTAGAACGACTTCAGGAATCCACCAAATCACCAGTGAGTGCAAAAAAGTGTGGCTCATGGAGACAGAGGAGCCTAGGGAGAGAAAAGTGGCTAGTAACAGTCCAGCAGTATACCAGGTGAGGCACCACCTCCAGTCTGTTTCACCAACAAAAAGACAGCTGAAGGGAGGAGAGGACTCCCCTAAGACTCACCAAATACAACTGTGAGCAGTGGGGAGAGGCCCTGTGCTGACACCAGGGAACAGAGAACTAACCAGGAAACTCAGGAGAAGATCTATACCTCAGTGGCCTAGTGGTGGGGCTGTGAGAGTCTCTTTGCATAACCACTGCATTATCTCTGCCCCAACATGCTTTACCACTTGGTCAGAAGTCAGTGATTAATCTAAGAGGCCCATTTATTGTTTAAAAGCCCACAGGCTCCCATAGCCTGCAGGGAAGAAAAAAAGAACAAAAGAGGCTTTTAAGCCACTGTGCTCCAACTTGGAGATTAAAATAATATTGAGACAACTTCCAATTTCCACAACTGTGAGCCCTTTAATTACCTTACTTAGACATAAGTCAATCGAGGCAAGAGTGATGAGTAATTTGAAAAGTACTGAGAGAGGGACCTTATAATATACTATATAAAATGCTTAAACCAACAAGAAGAAATACTGAAGAAATGAACCAGGACAAGAGACAAGCTAAAAGTACGCCAAAGAGTGACGCACAAAATAATAAGGTCAACATCCAAACACTAGTTAAGGAAATAATCACAGGAGTGGGTAAAGAGTTTGAAAGAATGGCCATCAGAAATGCAGAAAAACAAATAAAACTTTGGAAGGAAACACTAATTATCTCAAGGTTATTAGAGATCTGAAAACTGAAATAGCTGAGCTAAGAACACAACTAGCTGAACAAGCTAAAACAGTATCAGTACTGGATAACAAAATAGATAAACTCCAGAAAACAGTAGAAGGGAGAGATAATAGAATAAGCGATTCTGAAGACAGAATTAGAAAGAACGAGGATGAACTAGAGACAAGTAAAAAAGAAGTAAGAGATCTGAAAAAGAAATTAAGAGATACTGAAAACAACAACAGAGACCTATGGGATGACTTCAAAAGAAATAATATACACATTATTGGCTTACCAGAGGAAGAAAGAGAGGGAGGGAAAGAAAGCATTCTTCAGGACATAATAGCTGAGAACTTCTCTAGTCTAGACAAAATCAAAGACATTAAGGTTCAAGAAGCCCCAAGTGTCCCAAACAAGAATTAAGCCAGACTTAAAGACACCAAGACACATCATATTTAGAGTGGAAAGGAATAAGGATAAAGAAAGGATCCTGAAAGCTGCAAGAGAAAAACAAACAGTCACCTACAAAGGAAAACCCGTAAGATTAGCAGCAAACATATCCACACAAACACTACAGGCCAGAAAAGAATGGCAAGATATCTATCGAGTGCTTAATGAGAAAGGCTTTCAACCAAGACTACTATACCCTGCTAGACTGTAATTCTGGCTAGATGGAGACATAAAAACCTCAGACAAGCAACAGTTGGAAGAGTCAACTATCACCAACCCTGCTCTGAAAAAAGTTCTGAAAGGTCTCCTATAAACAACCAGACCACCATAAATAGGCCATATATCAGAACACTCTATAAAAATATACAAGAATGGTGTTAAAATATCTTCAATTTATGATATCAATAAATGTCAAAGGCCTGAATTCACCTATTATAATGCACAGAGTAGGAAGATGGATCAGAAAACACAACCCAACAATATGCTGTCTACAGGAAACCCACCTAACTCAACAAAACAAACACAGACTCAAAGTGAAAGGATGGAAAACTATCATACAAGCCAATGGCCCACAAAAAAGGGCAGGAACAGCTATTCTCCTATATGACACGATAGACTTTAAAATAGATAAGATTAAAAAAGATAGTAATGGACACTACTTAATGCTCAGAGGATCAGTTAATGAAGAGGACATAACAATTATTAACATCTATGCACCCAAATGAGAAGCCATCTATATACATCAAACGTCTACTGAAAGAGCTACAGAAATATATTAACAGCAACACAGTCATAGTAGGGGACTTCAACACCCCACTCTCTGGCTTGACATATCCAGGCATTAAATCAGTAGACATGAGGAAGCTAAATGAGGAGACAGATAAACTAGAACTATTGGGCACTTTCAGAGTCATTCATCCCAAGACACTGGAATACACATTTTACTCAAGTCCACATGGGTCATTCTCAAGGATAGACCATATGTTAGGCCACAAAGACAGCATCAGCCAATTCAAGAGCATTGAAATCATCCCAAGCATCTTCTCAGATGACAGTAGAGTTAAACTAACACCTAACAATCAACAACAGATTAGAAATAGTCCCAAAATGTGGAAGCTCAACAGTACACTCCTTAACAACTACTGGGTCAAAGAGGAAATCAAGGAAGGAATCAAAATGTTTTGAGACTTCAATGAAAATGAAGACACAAGCTATCAAAATATTTGGGAGACAACTAAGGCAGTACTGAGAGGGAAGTTCATAGCCATACAAGCACATATTAGGAAACAAGAAAAAGCACAAAGAAACAGCTTGATTACACATCTTAAAGACCTAGAAGAAGAACAAAGGAACCCTCAAGCAACTTGAAGGACAAAAATAATTAAAAGTTAGGGCAGAAATCAGTAACATTAAAAAAAAAAACATACAAAAGATCAATGAAAGTAAATGTTGCTTCTTCGAAAGAGTGAACAAAATCGATAATCCTTTAGCCACACTCACAAAACAAAAAAGAGAGAAGACCCAAATAAATCAGATCATAAATGAAAGAGGAGATACCACAACAGGCACCACAGAAATTCAGCATATCATGCAAGACTTCTATGAACAACTCTATGCCACCAAGCTAGAGTACCTGAAACAAATGGATTTTTTTCTAGATACCTAAGAACTTCAAAAATTAAGTAAAGAGGAACTAGATAACATGAACATGCCCATCACAGCTAAAGAAATTGAAATAGTTATAAAAAATCTTCCCAAAAATAAAAGTCCTGGACCAGACGGTTTTACAAATGAACTCTACAAAATCTTCAAAGAAGACCTAATACCTCTACTTTTAAAAGTCTTCGAGAAGACTGAAGACACTGGAATAATCCATTCCAACTTCTGTGAAGCCAACATCACTTTGATACCAAAAGCAGACAGGGACATGACCATAAAAGAAAACTACAGACCGATATATCTGATGAACATAAATGCTAAAATATTGAACAAAATTCTAACCAATCAGGTACAGCAGTATATTAAAAAGACTGTTCATCATGACCAAGTGGGGTTTATGACAGGCATGCAAAGTTGGTTTATTATATGTAAATCAACCAACGTGATCCACCACATCAATAAAAGCAAGACCAAAAACCGCATGGTCATGTCAATAGATAACAGAGAAAAATCTTTGACAAAATCCATCATCCCTTTATGATCGAAATACTACAAAAAATGGGAATAGATGGAAAATTCCTGAAGATAGTGGATTCTATATATAGCAAACTTACAACGAACATCATACTCAATGGTGAAAACTGAAAGCATTTCCCCTCAAATCAGGTACTAGACAGGGCTTGCCACTATCAGCAATACTATTCAACATAATGTTGGAAGTTCTTTCCATAGCAATCAGGCAGGAGCAAGGAATTAAAAGGATACAGATTGGAAGAGAAGAAGTCAAACTCTCTCTATTTGCAGATGACATGATAGTATACATAGAAAAACCTAAGGAATCCAGCAAGAAGCTTTTGGAAATCATCAGGCAATACAGTAAGGTGTCAGGCTACAAAATTTACATTCAAAATTCAGTGGCATTCCTCTATGCAAACACTAAGTTAGAAGAGGTTGAAATCCAGAAATCAATTCCTTTTACTATAGCAACAAAAACAATAAAATATCTAGGAGTAAACCTAACAAAAGAAGTGAAAGACTTTTATACTGAAAATTATGAGTCACTACTCAAGGAAATTGGAAAAGACACAAAGAAGTAGAAAGATATTCCATGTTTATGGGTTGGAAGAATTAACATCATCAAAATGAATATACTACCCAGAGCCATCTACAAATTTAATGCTGTCCCCATCAAGATCCCAACCACATTTTTTAGGAGAATAGAACAAATGCTACAAATGCTTATCTGCAATCAGAAAAGTCCTAGAGTTGCCAAAACAGTTTTGAGAAGAAAGAACAGAAATGGAGGCATCACATTCCTAGATCTCAAATTGTATTATAGGGCCATTGTCATCAAAACTGCTTGGTACTGGAACATGAGTAGACACACTGACCAGTGGAATAGAATTGAAAGCCCAGAAGTAAGCCCTCACACCTATAGACATCTTATCTTTGACAAAGATGCCCAGACTATTAAATGGGGAAACATGAGTCTCTTCAACAAATGGTGTTGGAAAAAATGGGTTGAATCATTCAGAAGAATGAAACTGAACCACTATATTTCACCAAAGACAAAAGTAAATTCCAAGTGGATCAAGGACTTGGATATTAGACCAGAACCTATCAGATACTAAAGTAAAATATTGGCAGAACTCTTTTCTGCCTAAATTTTAAAGACATCTTCAATGAAACAAATCCAATTACAAAGAAGACTAAGGCAAGCATAAACCGATGGGACTACAGCAAATTAAAAATAAACCACTACCCAAACCGAGAGATCCCTCACAGAATGGGAGATCTTTACATGCCATAAATCAGACAAGAGGCTAATAACCAAAATATATAAAGAGCTTGCCAAACTCAACCACACGAAAACAAATAACCCCATCCAAAAATGGGGAGAGGACATGGACAGAATATTCACCATAGAAGATATCCAAAAGGCCAAGAAACACATGAAAAAAATGCTCCAAGTCTTTGATTGTCAGAGAAATGCAAATAAAGAAAATGAGACACCACTTCATTCCTGTGAGAATGTCACACATCAGAAAAGGTAACAGCAGCAAATGCGGGAGAGGTTGTGGGGTTAAAGAAACCCTCCTGCAACCCAGGTGTCCAAGAACAGATGAGTGGCTGAGCAAGTTGTGGTATATATACACAATGGAATTCTACTCAGCTATAAAAAATGGCGACTTCACCGTTTTTAGCCGATCTTGAACGGAGCTTGAAAAATTCATGTTAAGTGAAATAAGTCAGAAACAGAAGGATGAATATGGGATGATCTTACTGTGAGGAAGGAATTAAAAAACAAGATCAGAAGAGAAAACACAAGTCGAACCTGAACTGGAATTGGCATGTTGCACCAAAGTAAAAGACTCTGGGGTGTGGGGGGAAATTACCAGTCCAAGGATGACAGACTACCTAGTGGGGGTTGTATTGTTATATGGAAACCTGGGAAATGTTATGCATGTACAAACTATTCAATTTACTGTTAAATATAAAACACTAATTCCCTAATAATGAAATAAAAAAAAAAGAATCACTCAAAGCTTATAGGAAATCAGTGTATCTGAGAGTCGGGTGGTAGCACAGTGGGTTAAGCACACATGGCACAATAAGCATAAGGGTTCCTGTTCAAGCAGAGGCTCTCCACCTGCTTGGGGGTCGCCTCTCAAGCGGTGAAGCAGGTCTGCAGGTTTCTATCTTTCTCTCTCTATCTCTGTCTTCCTGTGCTTTTTCAAAGTCTCTCTGTAATGCCCAACAATAATGACAGCAGTAACAATAAGGGCAACAAAAGGGAAAAAAACAGCCTCCAGGAATAGTGGATTTATTGTGCCAGCACCACAGAGCCACAGAGCCCTACAATAACCCTGGAGGCAAAAAAAAAAAAAAAAAAAAAAAGAAAGAAAGAAAGAAAGAAAGAAAGAAAGAAATCAGTGTATCAAAATACTTTACCTATTTTCTCATCTTCTCTCAAGGTAGTAAATCAATGGTTTTTTTCATTAAAAAAAAAAACAACTTAGAAACTAAAGGTTGTATGGAGAATCAAGTCACCTGTCTAAGGGCACATAGTTCATCAATAACTGCCCCAGCTCTTTTTATCTGGTCTCTTACCTGTGAGTTCAGTGTTACATACAGATATTCTCCTGTCCAAAAAGGCAACAAAGATAGGAACACTTTCTCTACACTGGATAGAATTCTTATAAACACTTGAAAAATAAATAGAACTAGAAATTACTATTTTAGAAGATTGAAATTTTAACAGGATTAATATAATAAAACCATTATTTCTAAACATTAATGTCATACAGAGATTGGTGTCATACCTGTTACCTCAATACAGATTATCTTTCCAAAACTCAACTGACAGTAAATCAAGTAAATCAGAAAAATAGATTAGTTTGTAGATACCCCACGTTGGCCATGAGCCAAGAAGGAATTGGTAAGTTATTTCATAGTGTCCAAGAGGAGATACTGAAATATAGAAAATCTGGATTGCTAAACAAACCATAAGGCTGAGATATTTCCTTCACACATGCTTTCAACAACTACCTCAAATCCTCTTCCCACTGTGTCCAAGGCTGAGAGAAGAGACCAGGCTGCTTTCTCACTCCTGGTAACACTGCTGAAAATCAGAAAACAATGCAGAGAGGAAGGTCAGTGTAATTTATTTTAACTGGGCCTAAGAAAGTGTCAAGTGGTGATGTGAGCGGAAATGCTGCAAGTGTATTTATTTAAGCACACATTTTATTTCCTTTAGACACAGGAAGCTAAGGGGAGAAACAGTCTTAATAATGTCAGTGTGAGTCATTTTTCAAAATGTCTTCTCTTTGATGAAATTCCAATGTGATTATTTCTATTGGAATTGACAATTATTAATTCAATGGGCATTTACTGCATATCTCCTAAATGCAGTTCTTCTACATATGATGGTGGAGAGATGCAGATAAATATGAGGTAGGGGAGACAGAAAAAATAATTATGTAAAATAGCAACTAATTTTTAGAAAAAGGAATGAGCTGGGGCCCTTCACACAGAAATATTTAAAATAATATAGAACATAAGTTATAAAATGACTTCATAGACAATATCTTATCTGAGTTTCATTACATTTGTATGAAATAAGTTCTAGGGTGAACTCTATATAATGTGTATTTAGGATTGAAATATAGCAAAGTTAATTAACTTGGTCAAATCCTTAACAACAGGGAATGAGAGAACCAGAGTTTAAATTTGGGATATCTTTCTTCAAAATCCTGTTATTTTATTCTATCATACCATTGCTACATATTATTTAAAATTATATAACAGTATATAATTTATATAAGTTATATACAGCTTCCAAATATAATATTAAACAGTTCTCCAAATTTATAATTTAACTCTCCCACTCCTACTGCTAATAAATAACACTAAAGATTTTAATTTTAACTATAACCTTCAAATTAAGTTTAGTATACAAAATCATTGGAAGGTAATTTGAACAATTAGAAATTCAAAGACTTGAACTGAATTTGTATCTCTGTTATTAAATGATTTGTCCAGATATGGACTAAGTAACAGCAAGGCTAAGCTTGGAACCGGGTCTAGGGAGATAGACACTCTGAAGAAACAATGTGGTCCTTTTGCTTAAGGAGTGAGTACTTTCACAGAGGAAACAAGGTAAAGAATAACATTTTTCTGGGAGTCAGGCGGTGGCGCAGTGGGTTAAGCGCACGTGGCGCAAAGCTCAGGGACCGCCCCCAGCTCCCCACCTGCAGGGGAGTTGCTTCACCGGCGGTGAAGCAGGTCTGCAGGTGTCTATCTTTCTCTCCCCTCTCTCTGTCTTCCCCTCCTCTCTCCATTTCTCTCTGTCCTATCCAACAACAAAGCAACGTCAACAATGGCAATAATAACCGGGAGGCTGCAACAACTAGGGCAACAAAAAGGGGGGAAAATGGCCTCCAGGAGCGGTGGATTCATGGTGCAGGCACCGAGCCCAGCAATAACCCTGAAGGAAAAAAAAAAAAAAAGAATAACATTTTTCCAACATGAGTTTTATATGTCTAAACAGGTCCAGACAAACCATTTCAAGGATTCAGTGATAGGGGAGAAAAATCAAAATGAGTTCCATTTTTGAATATTACTCCAAGCTTTTTCCCTGTGACTGTTTTTGTGCTGATGGAGCAAGTGCTTTATGAAGAGATTCTAGATTTGGTGTCAGACTTTCTGGGTCTGGGAGTGAATTCTGCCAGCCTAGAATGCAACAATTTACTGGGAAATACACTTATTCAGTTTTAGCACAGTGATATACAGGGCTCCTATCAGGACCCAGTGGATAGGGTAGGAGTGCTCAGCAGACACAGAATCATAACAGTTGTAACCCTTAGTCACTCATCTATAAAAAAGGGATGCTAGGACTACGTCAAACTAAAAAGCTTCTGCAGAGCAAAGGACTTCATGAACAAAACAGAGACATTTTACAGAATGTGTCATGCTGCACCACGGAGGAGAGAGAGAGGAGATCCGGAGTGGAGAGGGAACACAATTCTTTATTCGTGCAGGCACCTCAGAGTTGGGTGAGAGCGCAGCAGTTCGGGCCACGTGGAGCTAGCTGAAATGGCCGCCTCCTGCTACAAGTTGCAGCCCTCCATTCACCGATGTGAAAAACAGGCAAGAGAACGAGGGGCGGAAGAAGAAGGACTTTATAGGGCAAAAACTGGGAGTGACGAGCCGGGACAGGATTGGTTGGGAAGGGCACTTCGAGAATACTGGCACTAGCCTGAGGGGACAACATGAAGGAACAGGCATTCCGAGAATGTCCCAACTCTCGCGGGAACTGGCACTAGCCTGAGGGGACATCTACACAGCAAGAATGGGAGAGGATCTTTACACACCATACATTAAATAAATAAATGACTAATAACAAAAATATATATATAAATTCACTAAACTCAGCAACAAAACAGGGAATCAAACAACCCAATGGGCAGAATATTCACTAAAGGGAGATCCAGAAAGCCAACAAGCATGTGAAAAATGCTCAAAGTCATTGATTATCAGACAAATACAAATAAAGACAACAATGAAGTAACACTTTATACCTGTGAAAATGTCATACATTAGGATGGACATAAACAAGTGCTGGAGACCATGTAGGGAAAATGCAACCCTTCTATACTGGTGGTGAGCATGTAAATTGGTCCAGTCTCTGTGGAAAACAGTCCAAAGTTTTTTCAGTACACTAGAAATGGACCTACCCTATAACCCAGAAATTTCTCTCCTAGGGATTAATCCAGTGGAACAAAAACACCTATCTGAGGAGATTTACACATACATATCTTCACAGCCATATAATTGTAATGGTCCAGAATTAGAAGCAACACAGGTAGGTATTCAAAGACAGATTATTCACTAAGAAAGTTATGGGATATATATGAATACTACTCAATTGTACTAGTATAGCCACAGGTCCTTTGGAATATAACTAAAATATGCCTACTAGCTATCTACAAAGTGGAGGACCCCCCCCCCCCAACTCTTCATCTGCATTATTCCAGCCTTTAAGTTCATGATTGATCAACAATTTGTTTGGCTTTATATGTTAACTCTCTTTTCAACCCCCAGGTTCCAGACGTTAGCACAATGACGACCAGACTTCCCAGGACAAACAACCCAAACTATGTGTCCTGGAGCTCCACTTCCCCAGAGCCCTTCCCCACTAGGGAAAGAGAGAGACAGGCTGGGAGTATGGATATACCTGTCAATGCCTATGTTCAGCAGGGAAGCAATTACTGAAGCCAGACCTTTAACCTTCTGCATCCCACAATGACCTTGGGTCCATACTCCCAGAGGGTTAAAGAATAAGAAAGCTATCAGGGGAGGGGATAGGATACAGAGTTCTGGTGGTGGGAATTGTGTGAAGCTGTACCCCTCTTATCCTATGGTTTAGTCAATGTTTTCTTTTTATAAATAAAAAAAAAAAATGACAGTCATCTCCTTTGTCTTCTCTTTGATAGAAACTGAAGGAATCATGTTAAGTGAGATGAGCCAGAAAGAGGAGGACAAATGCTGGGTGATATCACCTAAGAAACAAGAACAAAAAGAGAAAACATAAAGTGAACATTGGGACAGAGTGCCAACTGCACCAAAGGACTCTGGGGAAGGGTTGCAGTGGGGAGGACATTGAGGTCCTCATGCATGATAGTGAAAAGGACCTAAGTTGAGGGTGAGAGTGTTTTAAAGACACCTGTCTTGGGGAAAAATGTATCCATGTTTTAACAACTATATTGTAAGCCACCAAGGGAGGTTGGGAGAAGGTGATAATGAAGTTGATTTGCTTCCCTCAGGGATGCCTGAGAATCATGTGTTACAACAGATATGTAAAGATGTCATGTAAGAACTAAACCATCTAAAGCATGTTTGGTGGGAAATATAGAGGCACCTTATTTTTTCCATTCACAACCAAAGAGGACTCAAGTGTTCTGCTGAAGTTTTGAATTAATGTCACCATCTGAGAACTCCAGGAAAATGAATAGGTGATCTAATTTATAGGTTCTCATGCCCAGAGTCCTGTAAAGTACAGCTTCAGGGAGATATTTATTAGAGCCTATTATTTAACTGTTAAGTAGAATCACTTGCAAGGCACAGCTCTATATGCTTTAGTTAGTGTCTATTATCAGAGAGCATGTGCCCTTGTATTTGCAGGAGAGCACTACTCCCTCTACAGACTCTTCTGGAGGAGACAACATTGTGAGGCCCAAGACACTCTTGCTCTCCCCTCACTGCCTCACAATGCCAGTGCCTCCTTCTTCACTAAGTACTTTGTTCTGCATCTACTTCTCTCCCATTTGTGTATCCTCTCCCCATCACTGCCTTTCCATTCCTTCTTGCTGTCCTCATAGCCAATTTGATGTTCCTATGGTTCCTTACTCTCACTCTACCCAGAGCCCTCATTAATACTCTTGGTTGGACTGGAAGTATTTAAGTCATTCATTAATCAGCAACATGAATATTGCCTCCTAACCACATAAGTTGTCTGTGAATGACTTGGGGAATTTAAAAATGCTCACAGCTGAGATTCCAGAAGGACTATCTAAAATATCCACCCTGGAACTTACTTTCTGACTAAGATTTAAGGCCCTGCTATTCTGGAAGAAGCCCTATTGTGTTGTATTCTAGGCCAACACAGCAAATTTCATAGGCTTTCCACCACTTTAAATTCCTGGTTGGTGCCTTTCTAATAAACAAACAAAAAAACATTTTTGTTCCTACAAGTTTTATTTGTCCTTAATATCACTACATAAAATCATTACTTTATTGTTGCATCATTTAATATTTCAGTGCAATCAAGAGTCAAAAGAAGAAGAAAGTCTATTAAACCTGCTTCGACAAATCACCGGCTTGTTCACTATGGGGCCAGCAGCACGTAGCCAGTACTGCAACCACCAGTCCCTTTCCTGTGTAAGCTTCTGACCCAAGTTGGAGACTCTGGCTCAGATCCAAGGACACTAGGTCAACAGTTTTCAAGATCTCAATGGTATGATCTTAGTTAAAGTCTGCCCCCTTAAGAAGTTTGTTCCACTAAGTAAATACAGCTGTTTTATATTCATTATTCAAAATATTTACTAGCTGCTTATAAAAGAATTTAGTTCACTTTTAGCAATTCTTTTACCCTCCAGAAATACTTAATCCTTTAGAAAATGACTTCAATTCTACTTAATAAAAGTATTGTGCTCCTCTTAGTTAATATTCCATTAATTGTTAATGGTTTAATAATTTATCTTAAAAGGCTATTTGGTGCATAGTCTAAAATGACAGTCTTTTTTTTTTCCTTAGCTGAAAAGATGTTTGATGTTTAACTCTGCAACAATAAACTAAGTTACTGAATCTTCCTCTGCCAAATGAATGATAACCATACCTGGAATTCTCCAAAGGGATTCCTTTAACATTATTAAGTAATTTCCTTTTTTCAATCTCAGTTCTATCCTATACTAAAAACTGGGCATTATGGGGCTGAGCGGTGGTGCATCAGGATGAGCGCACAGGTTACAGTGTGCAAGGACCTGGGTTTGAGCCCCCGGTTCCCACCTGCAGGGCAAAAGCTTCATGAGTAGTGAAGCAGAGCTACAGGTGTCTCTCTGCCTCTATCACTCCTTTCCCTTGAAATGTATGACTGCCCCTATTCAATAAATAAAGATAATAAAGAAATTAAAAACTGGGCATTTGAAATGGTATTTTCTAAAGACTTGAGGCTGAAAATGACTGTGACTAGATGTAAGTATAAAGAGCTTTTAAATTAGAAGCTCCTCTTCCATATTCTATGTGTAGACATCTATGTGCATGTCTCTGATATCTTTGATCACATTCATATTTCCTTTGAGGAAACTACTGAATTTACCAATGCCAAGTCAGGGAAGAAATAGAACAAGTAGGTCTGCATATTTTCATAAGATACCAAATAAATGTGTCTTCTGGGATTGGAAGTATATGTCATTCATTAATCAACAACTTACTGACTTCCAAACATCAGGGTCAACAAAAAATCACCAAATGGTATTTAATATTTAAAAGTTCTCATATTTGAGAGGTAAGAAGTATCATACAATATATGAAAGCAGACCTTTTTCAGGTTGTCGTGAAAGCCAGCCTTCTAGATAATCTCTAATGAGCCCTGATACGTGGCTACTTCACCCATATAATGTCTGCTCTCCTATTGTACCAGGGTTGGTTTATGTGAGCAAGAGATAATATGGTAGAAAGAACAATAGGTCATTTCTGAGATTTGATTTTAAAAGTAGCTGTGATTTCCATTGTGTTTGCTCTCTAATGCACTATACCAAAATTTTAAAGTATATTTTTATTGGAGGGATTAATGGTTTGCAGTAAATATTGTCATTGGCATATGTGTAAAATTTCTCAGTTTTCTGTAAAACACTCTAGCCTAGGTATTCGTTCACCATCATGCACCAGGATCTGAAAGCCTCCTCCATTCCACCCACCATTCATTGTCCTTTACTTTGGTGTAATACACTAAACCCAGTCGAATTTCTTCTGTGTGTTTCTCTGTTCTGCTTTTATTTCTCTACTTCTGTCCATGAATGAGAACATCCCATATTCATCCTTCTCTTTCTGGCTTATCTCACTTAACATGATTCCTTCAAGCTCCAGCTAAAATGAGATAAAGAAGATGAATTCAATTTTTTTTTTTTTGTCTCTAGGAATTCAACCCATACCCAGCCCTATAGAGGAGTTAGTGTGGTGAGTAACTGAATGAAAGCCTCTGCCAACAGCCATATGAGTGAGCTTGGTGGTATTTCCTGGGAAGCTCCTGGAAAACTCTTCAGAGGCTGCAGAGCTAGCCAACAACTTGACTTTAAACTCATAGAGACCTGGAACCAGACCATTAACCTAAATTGACTCTCAGAAACTCTGAGATGAATGTTTGCCATGCTATGCAGCAAAATCAAAGTAATATCTTACAGCAATGGGTAGCTAATAGTTATCTAATTTCTAACTTTGTTTCACATCAGATCATAAAAAACTATTGTATCTGACTTTATTTAGTTAGAGGATATTGCTTTCCTTGTAGCTTTTGCAGAGGGCGATTTTAGAATTTATTTGAAAAATACTACAGTGTCTTTTGAAGGCTATAATCAAGAACATTGCCTACTATGTCAACCTATGTCCAATTTTTAAAAATTATTTTTATTAGTGATTTAATATTGATTTACAAAATTATAAGATAACAGGGGTCTAATTCCACACCTTTCCCACCATGAGAGTTCTGTGTTCCCATCCCCTCCATTGGAAACTTCATTAGTTTTCCCAAGATCACAGATATGGGTTGACAATTATTTCTATAAAAATATATATATATTTTTTTATAGAAATATTTGCTTTTTTTCCATGGTATTCCTCACTAAGTCACACCTACTACTTCTGAGTGTCCTTCTAGGTTTTTTGTCTATTTTTTGTTCATTTTCCTCTTCTTTCTCTGGGTCCTGATGGAATTGGAGTTCAGAGCCCTGTGGTCATCTTCCCCTAACATTTACCCCTCTAGGATTATAGACCAAAATTCTTTATGGGGTGCAGAAGGTGCAAGATCTGGCTTCTATGATTGCTTCTCTGCTGGAAATGGGCATTGGAAGGTCAATCCATACCCCCAGCCTGTTTCTCTTTTCCTAGTGGGGTAGGGTTCTGGAGAGGTGAGGCCCCATAGTACATTTCTGAAGTCATCTGCTCAGGAAGTTCAGGATAAAATCATAGTAGTGTCCATGACTTGGTGGCTTAAATTCAGTAAAATATAAAGCAAGACAACATTTTTAAGAGATAGTAACCATAATTCAGTAATAGAGCAGGTGGGAATAGGAATTTTAGGGTGGACAGAAGTTAGAAATTCTATTTTAGGTATGTTCATAGGGGGCAATGACTGTGGTAATTTTTGCTGGAGCTTGATAGACTAATCTGTAGGTAGACTAAAAAATTGTCTGGGTAGATAGTGTTAGTGTGGAGAATAAGACTAGAAAGTTGGATCAGGGCAGAGAGTAGCTGTCAAACTTGAAGAAAATATATAAACACCATTAACTGTTTAAGCCACCAATTTGACCAGTGGCTCATATCTATCCATACTTAGCACAGGAGCCTGTATAACTTCGGAGTTCCTGTCAGTATGTGTTTAGTCCATGGTCACAGCTGGGAACATTCTAGGCTGCACTCATTTCAGGATCAGTTTTCCTTGAGTGCTAGAGTAGGATGACTGAGCCTCCCTTCAGAGAATGGGGCAATCCTTACCACTGGTAGTTCATAATGAAGGTATGGTCCTGAAGTAGTCCACAAGAGGTTTTATAATGTTATATATTCTGTTTCTTATCTAGTTCAATTAATAAGACTGGTAGCTGATTTCTGTGTGTTCTTGAACTAACTTGGAGACCCATCTAAATTGATATTTGTACCCCATTTCACTCTGAAGACTCTAAATAAAATTTGGTACTAAATTTAGTATCTAGTTTGTGCCAGATTACAGTTTTTCTGCTTCTCTGAAGACATATCTTATTGCCTTTTAGCTTTATTTATCCATTTTGAAAATAAAGCATTTCTTCTTTTTTGTATTGTTTGATTATTCTACTGGATAGAACTTCTGGTACTATATTTAATAAGAGAGTAAGGCTGAACTTCTTGTTTTGTTCATGATCTCAGAGAGAAAAATCATGTTTTTTTCCCCCAACGTGTATTTCATGTGTTACATATAAGACATTTCATGAGTTTAACATAAAGCAAAAAGGAGGGAGTGAGAGAAGGAGAGAGAGAGAGAGATAAAAGAGAGAGAGAGAAAAGTCAAAACACCACTCTGGTACTTGTAAGTGGCAGGGACTGAACCTGGAACCTCAAGCATGGAAGTCCAGTGCTCTACCAGTTGAGCCATCTTCCCAGCTATGAAGAAAGAAACAGTCTCTCTCACTATTAAATATAGTGTTGGTTTCAACATTTTGGAAGATGCCATTTATCAAGAGGAGGAGTCTTAATGTTTGCTTCATGAAAATAAGTATTCCTTAGTCTTCTAAAGTGATTCAAATCCTTTGTAGAAGTAACAAAGTCAATTCAAGATACCATGTGTTTGCTATGCTTGCTAAGTGTGAAGCAGAAATCCAGACTTTAGAAATGCAAAAAATGAGTAAGACAAAAAGTAGTCATACTCTTGAGTCTCAAAGCCTAGCCCTAAACAACTATATAGTGAATCAACCATAAAGCTAGGTAACAGCCATATTCTACAGAGAGTGAGAGAGCAAGATGGGAATGCTAGGGAGAGAAAATGGCTCCTGACCTGAGAAGGAAACCGTAAGTGAGCCTAATGAAAATGAAAAAGTTGGCATTAAAATAGGAAATAGGAGTTGTCTAGGATGTAGTAAATTTATAAATCTGGCTAAAGTGAGGAGTACAGTGGAGAAAAAGTGGGAGTGGTACAAATAAAAAACAAGTGATGTGATTATGAGAATCCAGGAACATGGTTTATATGGAAGAGATTGCAACACAATAAAGGCTATTTTTCCACATTAGTACTGACCAAATCAATAAATGGCTAACCTACTAGGGAATAGTAAAGCTATTTAATAACAGTGTGCAGTACTCCCACTCAACTGTGATACTGATGAATCCTTGAAAAACTAGAAATAAGGAGTGATTTATAATTGGAAACATGTCCACATCTTATTAATTACCCACATATTCTGTCAACTTTCCAGCAAGGGGCCCATTGGGTTGAAATAAAAACTAAATAGCCTTTTGAAGGCTCTGCTTCCAAAGAAAAGAAAAAGCTTCACAAAGGTACAAGTGCACTAATATAAAATAATATTTTAAAACCTGTCTTAAAAACCACATTGGAACACACTGTACTTATATTTTCTAAATTACTATAGAAGCATATGAGTACAAGACCTCACATTATTCACCCAAATAAATATGATTTCACTAGGCATTATCAAACTCTGACTTTAATGTGTTAAAGAAAGTACTTATAAGCTAAAACATTTAGCTATCTACCTAATTCATCAGATATTTAAAATTTGGGGGGATCTTAATGATTGTTTATTAGATGACACTTTACATATATCTATATACACATATACATATACATATACAATTTCTTACACTGTGTCGCAAACTCACAGGCCTGAAAGGTCATACCTTTCATGTAAATAAAAGAGCTGACTGTGGAAACAAAAAAGAGTGTATTCTAATCGTGGACGAGTCAATTTGAGGACAGGCACAGAGATGCAGTGGGGACTGTGACTTCCTGGCTATTTTATTTATTTGTTTGTTCTTTAAAAAGTGAAAATATTAACCATTATGTATAACTTGCCAATGTTTAAATATTGAAAATGAATATAAAAGATTTCACATTGTGTTGACTAAGCAAAATTCATCTGCAGATGTGATCTTGTCAATGTAACACATGTTTGTAACTTAGTTTTAGATAGTCTAACAGTTGTTAGAGTTGGTATATATTAAGAGATGTTGTAAAGGAACAACTTTTAAGACCTCTATTTGCTTTCCATAACCATATGACATAACAGGATTTATAAAAAGCAATGATAAGTAAAATGGCACTCATACGTTTCTATTAACCAACAGAAACAAATGCAGAATTCACTCACATTAGTGTATGTGAATTTAGATGATGAACACAAAATACAGAAATGTACTTCTCCAGGAATAAGGAACAAAGGTAAACCTCAAAGCAAGAATAAGCTTCACTTGATACACTTGACTTTTTTTATGCTGTTTACTTATAAATAGCTGAGTAATTTCCCCTAGAACAGAATAAACATGCCTATTCTCAATCAGACTGCTCTGTGTACAGACAGATATGTCACAACCATAGCAAATAACATAATAGAACAAACATTGAGGAAAATTTCACACTCTAACAAAGGTAAGTAAATGAAAGTTCTGGAAAGAGTATTACTGGAACTTTAGATGACTGCATCTAAAGACAGTAAGAAAGTATGAATTTTTCACACTTGTATAACTAGTTCTAGGGCTGGGGAGATTGTGCAGAGGGAGCACAGCAGACTTTGATGCTGGAAGCCCCAGAAGTCACAGATTCAATGCCCAGTACCACCACATGACAGAACTGAACACTGCTCTGGCATCTCTCTCTCTCTTGTATATAAAATCTTGGAAAAATTGTCAAATTGTTCATTATTATTGAACATTTAGGGGTTTTGTTCTTTATACAACCAATGCCACAGTGACTACCTTGATGTAACTATTTACTACAAATAAAACAAGTTTATAATATATAAAATTTCTATGTTTTTAGATCCTTTGTTCTCTACTCTTTCATAAAGCTACCAATCTTTTCCTTCTTGAGAATCACATTTTGATAGTTGGAGTTTAATAATATACTTTTAATTATTAGTGATTTTCAAGATAATAAAATTATTTTATCTTATGTAAGATAATAATTCTTATCTTATTATTGCACCTACCACCAAAGTTCTATGCTTCCCCATCCCCCATTTCCCCAATGATGGTCACTAAGGTTTGACAAAGTCTTACAGACAATTTGGCAACTTGCGTGTCTTTTGTTTTTTTCAAAGTTCATGTGATTTAGTTATTTGTATTCTGAATATGAACATACACTTTCAATATCTTATAGTATTCATTCCCCAATGTTATCTTTTTATGCTATCCAAGTGCTACTTTTTTCCCCTATGAAATTCAATACTGTATTGTTGAGTTTAAAATGTCCAATAAGTTTTTTCTGACTAGTCAGCTATTTTCACATACCCTTACTCAGGAAAATTTAATCTTGAGAAACTGAACAAGAGAAGTTCTAGAATGACACAGAGTAAACTACAGGTACAAGAGATAAATAGTGGAGTGAGAATTATATAGCAATAGGTTAAGTGAAAGGCTGTATATTAAGTTGTGAAAACCAGCAGATTCTTTTCCATACAGATCTTCCAGAATGCTGGCAATTAACTCATAACTTCTGCTAGAGGAATAAAAGGAACTGATAGATTAAAAGATATTTAGATTCAAAAGTGGCCTCAAATAGAAATTCCAGTCACCCAACAATAAGGACTCCCCACTGAAAATTCTAGATTCGCCCCTAGCCCGCATCAGATGCCTTCTTAGATCCTGTGCCTCTTACTCTCACGAAAGGTTAGAGGAAAACAAAGTAAAATGAAAGAAATCAGGTGATTTTTTTTCAGAAATAAAGGCACTGAAAACCATCTTACAATATCTTATAAAATTTTACAAAAGTAATTCATGAAACCAGAATAGAGGCATAGAAAAAAAGCATCAATCATAAAACAAGAAAACATTTTTAGAAATAACAGTGAAAGGTTGAAGTGAAATTCTTAAAGTTGTTGCATATAATTGGTGAAATATCTTAGGAAATGTTTATTTTATAGCTTAGATATAAAGAATTTAAAAATAAAAAAAGGTTTAAAACAGATGACTGACTGAGTAGGTCAAAGAACTCTACTAAGTGGGATATAGGGAAAGAAGAGAAAAAAGAGCAGATAATGTCAGAGAAGTGGTATGAGAAAACTTCTCAAACTGCAGAGCATAAGTTCCTAAACTGTGGGATCCACTATATATAAAACACAATAAATAAGAAAAGGATATAATCAGGCTTCTTGTTGTGGTATTTCAAACAAAAGGAGAACACAGAATAATTTAATTTCTTCAGTTATGAATGATGGATCACAAAGGAATAGAGGGCTGGGGTAAACAGTATAGTGATTATGTAAAAGACTCATCTTTGAGCCTCTAAAGTCCCAGGTTCAATTCCCAAAACCACCATAAACCAGAGGTGAGTAGTGCTCTGGTATTTCTTTTCTTTTTCTCATTTTCTTCCTTTCTTTCTTCTCTTTCTTTCTTTCTTCCTTACTTTCACTCTTTCTTTTGCTCTTTATCTCCTTCATTAAAATTAAATTAAATATTTTAATTAAAAATGAAGTAGAAATCACACACAACACTAGGTTTCTAAAATATTAAGAGATAAGGAAATCTGTTTTGAATATATACATATAATTTCCAGCCTAAAATTTTATATCCAAATAATTATTCCCAGTGATAAAATAATAAAACTATGTTCACTATGCAACACAAAAACTTAATATAGGACATGCTCCTTGAAAATATAGAGATGGATGGACTGTGAAAGTATGAGAATAGATTAACTACTGAAGGGAACAAGTTTCAAGAAGGAAGAAGAGGTGACAACAGAAGCTTGGGTTTATTAAATATTGAGATCTGGAGAAAGAGAAGCAGTAAAATGTAGCATAGAGGAATCCAGAAAAAGACAGAACTAGCCAGTTTAGTTTTGGAAATGGATAGATGTGAAGATAGTACTCAAAAGTAGCTGTTTAAATAGTTCTCAATGTTTCAGAGAAGGGCAAGCTCTTAGCAAGGTCAATGTAGTGCAACAAAGGGGTTTTAAAATCAGATTTGCTTGAATAAATGGGATGGAAGAGTGCAAAGGAGCTGAGGGATATGAGAAAGCATAATACAACTTATGTATTAGTTTGTGTAACACAAGAAAGAAGAAAATGTACTAATAAGATAAAAATTAGCAAAGTACTCTTTAAGAAGCGGAAAAATGAAACCTACCTGAATGAAGGCATAAAGGAGATGACACAGAAGAGATAAAACATAATAAAGGAAGAGGTAAACTTAGGAACAAAGACTCAAATGGGCACAAAAGGATGAGGACCCAAACAGAGGGATAATTTATCTGAAGCCAGTGAAAACATTAAATGTAAGGGACAAAAATATGTGACTGTGAGGACTGCAGGAAGATGGCGGACTGAGAAGCCGCTAGTGGCTGAGCTCTGACCACATCTCCTGGAAACGGTAGGATTTTCTGCCTTTAGCAGGCCAGCCAATAAGGGGTCCTAGCGGTGACACCAAGGAGGTGACTATAACTTAATTTGGGTTAAGAATTAGAGTAAAGGTGGCACGGACTAGCGGGCGGCTGCTCCAGACTTCCCAGGCGGCGGTGGGCAAGGCGGGTGCGCCAGCACTGTCCTCCACCCGGGAAGGCAGCTCCTCCAACGGTTGCAGAGCGCTGCTGGGCAGCCGGCAGAGGACCGGGAGGGAGCATTGTAGCTCAGGGGCTTTCTCTTGGGAGTCTCCTGGGACCACCGCAACCCTGAGGGCAGATCCAAAGACTTCTTGAGTATAGCTCTCATTGGATCAAAGGATTTGGAGCTAGTTTTCATTTTCGAGAAATCCTTTAAAAAAGTCTGGAGGGGGGGGTTTCCCGGAAGATGGCGGACTGAGAAGCTGCTAGCAGCTGAGCTCCAACCACATCTCCTGGAAACGGTAGGATTTTCTGCCTTTAGCAGGACAGCCAATAAGGGGTCCTAGTGGTGACACCAAGGAGGTGACTATAACTTAATTTGGGTTAAGAATTAGAGTGGGGAAAAAAGGGGGGGGAAAAAACTTTTTTTCTTCCTTTTAATTTTCAAGCATACCTCCTTCCCGCCCCCCCCCCCAAGCAGTCCCTGGGGACCAGCTCCTAGCAGGATCCCCCACACCACCAAACAGGGTGCTTTTTGAATTCACTGATACACATTTGGGAATTTCCTTTCACTGCCCTTTAATTACAACTCTTTTTCTTATCTTCTACCTTTTCTCTCTCTTGTCTCTCTCTCTCTCTTTTTTTTTTAATCTTGTCATACACTTCTTCCTTCTTCTTTGCCTTTCTGAATTTGTGAATTATTTTGGGGAAGAAATCTGACTCAGAGTGGACTGTCTATGTGTGTATCTCTGCTCTAGTTCCCTTTCCCCTCTTGTTACCCCTAGAATATACAGTGGATAGTAGATTTGCATAACTGTCTATTCTTGCTATCCTTTGTTTCTTTTCTCTTTCCTCACTGAGATTTGGTTACTATTTTTTCACGGATTGGAGAAATTGTTTGGCTAACTGGTAAGGATTAAACTACTTCAATACTTACTTCAGTTGCTACTGTAATTCCTGAGGTTGGTGAGTTCAATTGTCATAAAGGTATTTAGTACAGTATTACTTGTACTCAATACACAACAACTGAGGAACAACAGAGCATAAAAAAAAGAAAAACATTAATCAAAAAAAAGGGTAGATCAAAAACAAATAAAACTGCTACTCCAATGAATGAAGACAAGAGCCCAAAAGAAACTACAAATAAGCCAGAAGTAACCATAGATAAGAAAAGTATGCAAGCAATAATAAACTTATTAGTCACAGAAATGAAAACAACATTGGAGGAAAGGAATGGCAGTATTAGCGAAACAACAGTTGAGACCCCCAAGGAAAATACTGATTATCTTGAGGCAATTAGAGAACTGAAAGCTGAAATAGCTGTAATGAAGAAAGAAGCTGAGGCAAGGGAAAGCAGACTAACAGAAGCAGAAAACAGAATTAATCAGACAGAGGATGAGTTAGAGAAAACAAAGAAAGAGGTGAAAGAGCTTAAAAAGAGATTGAGAGACACTGAAAACAACAACAGAGACATATGGGATGATCTCAAAAGAAGTAACATTCGTATAATTGGCCTTCCAGAGGAAGAAAGAGAGGAAGGAGAAGCAAACATTCTAGAGGAAATAATAGAAGCAAACTTCCCAGACCTGAATAACAGAAAGGATATCAAGATTCAAGAGGCCCAGAGAGTACCAAACAGAATCAACCCAGACCTGAAGACACCAAGATACATCATAGTCACAATGAGAAGAAGTAAGGATAAAGAAAGGATCCTAAAGGCTGCAAGAGAGAAACAAAAAGTCACATACAACGGAAAAGCCATAAGATTATCTGCAGACTTCTCCACTCGAACTCTAAAAGCCAGAAGGGAATGACAAGATATCCATCGAGCCTTGAATGAAAAAGGGTTTCAACCAAGGATAATATATCCTGCTAGACTTTCATTCAAACTAGATGGAGGGATCAAAACCTTCTTAGATAAACAACAGTTAAAGGAGGCAACCATCACCAAGCCGGCCCTGAAAGAGGTACTAAAAGACCTCTTATAAACAAGAATATCACTATAATACTTCCAATATATCAGAGCAAACAATTATTAACATCTATGCACCCAACGAGGGACCATCTAAATACATTAAGCATCTACTGAAAGAATTTCAAAACTACATCAATAGTATTACAATAATAGTGGGAGACTTCAATACCCCACTCTCACACTTAGACAGATCAACAAAGCAGAGAACCAATAAAGATACAAGAGAATTGAATGTAGAGATCTACACACTAGACCTCTTGGACCTCTTTCAGACTCCTCCACCCCAAAAAACTGGAATACACCTTCTTTTCAAATCCACATAACACATACTCAAGGATAGACCACATGTTAGGCCACAAAAACAGCATCAATAAATTCAAGAGCATTGAAATCATCCCAAGTATCTTCTCAGACCACAGTGGAGTAAAACTAACATTTAACAATAAATGGAAAATTATTAAAAGACACAAAATTTGGAAACTAAACAACATGCTCCTTAAGAACCACTAGGTCAGAGACTCACTCAAGCAGGAAATTCAAATGTTCCTGGAAACTAATGAAAATGAAGACACAACCTATCAAAATATTTGGGACACAGCTAAAGCAGTACTGAGAGGGAAACTTATAGCCATACAATCACATATTAAACACCAAGAAGAAGCTCAAATGAACGACCTTACTGCACACCTCAAGGACTTAGAGGGAGAGGAACAAAGGAACCCTAAAGCAACCAGAAGGACAGAAATCACTAAAGTTCGAGCAGAAATAAACAACATCGAAAATAAAAGAACCATACAAAAGATCAATGAAGCCAAATGTTGGTTCTTTGAAATATTAAACAAAATTGACAAACCCCTAGCCAGACTCACCAAACAAAAAAGAGAGAAGACTCAAATTAATAGAATTGTAAACAATGCAGGAGATATCACAACTGACACCACAGAAATCCAGAGAATCCTGCAAAACTTCTATAAAGAACTATATGCCACCAAGCTAGAGAATCTGGAATAAATGGAACAATTCCTAGAAACCTATGCACTTCCAAAACTGAACCAAGAAGAACTACAAAATCTAAATGCACCAATCACAGACAAAGGAATTGAAACCGTTATTAAGAATCTCTCCAACAACAAAAATCCTGGACCAGATGGCTTCACAAATGAATTCTACAAAACTTTCAGGAAACAGTTAATACCCATACTTCTTAAGCTATTCCATAAGATTGAAGAAACAGGAATACTCCCTTCCACCTTCTATGAAGCCAACATCACCCTGATACCAAAAGCTGATAGGGACAGAACAAAAAAGGAAAACTACAGACCAATATCTCTGATGAATATAGATGCCAAAATATTAAACAAGATCTTGGCCAACCGGATACAGCAACATATCAAAAAGGTTTTTCATCATGACCAAGTGGGATTCATCCCAGGAATGCAAGGTTGGTTCAATATCCATAAATCAATCAATATCATTCACCACATCAATAAAAGCAAAGCCAAAAACCACATGATTATCTCAATAGATGCAGAGAAAGCCTTTGACAAGATCCAACACCTATTCATGCTCAAAACTCTACAAAAAATGTGAATAGATGGGAAATTCCTCAAGATAGTGGAGTCTATATATAGCAAACCTACAGCCAATATCATACTCAATGGACAGAAGCTGAAAGCATTCCCCCTCAGATCGGGGACTAGACAGGGCTGTCCACTGTCACCGTTACTCTTCAACATAGTATTGGAAGTTCTTGCCATAGCAATCAGTCAAGAAAAAGAAATGAAAGGAATACAGATTGGAAGGGAAGAAGTCAAGCTCTCACTATTTACAGATGATATGATAGTATACATAGAAAGACCTAAAGAATCTAGTAGAAAATTACTGGAAGTTATTAGGCAATATAGCAAGGTATCAGGCTACAAAAGCAATGTACAAAAATCAGTGGCATTTCTTTATGCAAACACTAAATATGAAGAAGAAGACATCCAGAAATCACTCCCATTTACTGTTTCAGCAAAATCAATCAAATACCTAGGAATAAAGTTGACCTAAGAAGTGAAAGACTTGTATGCTGAAAACTATGAGTCGCTACTCAAGGAAATAGAAACTGATACCAAGAAATGGAAAGATATCCCATGCTCATGGATTGGAAGAATAAATATCATCAAAATGAATATTCTCCCCAGAGCTATATACAAATTTAATGCAATACCCATCAAAGTTCCACCAAGCTTCTTTAAGAGAATAGAACAAACACTACAATCATTTATCTGGAACCTGAAAACACCCAGAATTGCCAAAACCATCTTGAGGAAAAGAAACAGAAATGAAGGCATCACACTCCCAGACCTTAAACTATATTATAAAGCCATCATCATCAAAACAGCATGGTACTGGAACAAAAATAGGCACACAAACCAGTGGAACAGAATTGAAAGCCCAGAAATAAATCCCAACACCTATGGGCATCTAATGTTTGATAAGGGGGCCAAAGGATTAAATGGAAAAAGGACGCTCTATTCAATAAATGGTGCTGGGAAAACTGGGCTCTAACATGCAGAAGAATGAAATTAAACCACTTTATCTCACCAGAAACAAAAATCAACTACAAATGCATCAAAGACCAAGATGTCAGACCAGAAACAATCAAATACTTAGAGGAAAACATTGGTAAAACACTTTCCCACATACACCTCAAGGACATCTTTGATGAATCAAACCCAATTGCAAGGAAGACTAAAGCAGAAACAAACCAATGGGACTACATCAAATTGAAAAGCTTCTGTACATCCAAAAAAACTATTAAACAAACAGAGAGACCCCTCACAGAATGGGAGAAGATCTTCCCATGCCAGACATCAGACAAGAAACTTATCACCAAAATATATAAAGATCTCAGTAAACTTAGCACCAAAAAAGCAAATGACACCATCCAAAAATGGGCAGAGGATATGAACAAAACTCACTACAGAGGAGATCCAAAAGGCTAACAAACATATGAAAAACTGCTCTAGGTCACTGATTGTCAGATAAATGCAAATTAAGACAACACTAAGATACCACCTCACTCCTGTAAGAATGGCATACATCAAAAAGGATAGCAGCAACAAATGCTGGAGAGGATGTGGAGACAGAGGAACCCTTTTATATTGCTGGTGGGAATGTAAATTGGTACAGCCTCTGTGGAGAGCAGTCTGGAAAACTCTCACAAGGCTAGACATGGACCTTCCATATGATCCAGTAATTCCTCTCCTGGGGTTATACCCCAAGGACTCCATAACACCCAACCAAAAAGAGGTGTGTACTCCTATGTTCATAGCAGCATAATTCATAATAGCTAAAACCTGGAAGCAACCCAGGTGCCCAACAACAGATGAGTGGCTGAGAAAGCTGTGGTATATATACACAATGGAATACTATGCAGTTATCAAGAACAATGAACCCACCTTCTCTGACCCATCTTGGACAGAGCTAGAAGGAATTTTGTTAAGTGAACTAAGTCAGAAAGATAAAGATGAGTATGGGATGATCCCACTCATCAACAGAAGTTGAGTAAGAAGATCTGAATGGGAAACTAAAAGCAGGACCTGATCAAATTGTAAGTAGGGCACCAAAGTAAAAACCCTGTGGTGAGGGGTAGACATGCAGCTTCCTGGGACAGTGGGTGGTGGGAATGGGTGGGAGGGATGGGTCACAGTCTTTTGGTGGTGGGAATGGTGTTTATGTACACTCCTAGCAAAATGTAGACATAAATCAGTAGTTAATTAATATGAGGGGGAAAATCAGTTGTACGTCTCAAAGTTTCTCAAAACACAAACTGAATCTTTTTATATATAGGCTGTGTATTTGATATGCGGACTCTCTCAAAAGCCTAGACCAAGTAGATTAGAAGCATCCAATAGCACAGCTATATACAAGATACTGGATACTGTACAGCAAACCATAACAAAAGGACTTTTCAAAGTTAACCCAATTACCAAATAATGTGATGATAACATTAACTATCGATTGTCTTTTGGAACCCTAAGACAGCAGGAACCTCACATCTCCATTATAGAGCCCCTACTTCCCCCATTCCTGGAACCCTTGGATAGGGCCCAGTTTCCCATATGCGTCTCCCAATCCATACCAAATAATATTGCATCTGCCGATCACAACCTAACCAACGCAACGATTGCCACCTCAACATGTTTCACCTCAGACTGTGTCCAGAGACTTCACGTGTGGAATGACAACCCTTCAGCTTCATTACTCAGGTGAGACCTTTCCTTTTATAGTACACTCTAATTTCATCTCAGGTTATTCACTTTTTAACAAAGTCCCATAACCTAGATATACACCAGTTCCTGTGAGAGAGAGCTTATGTTCACACGTATCCATAAACTACTGCAAAATATATACCTGAAAGCAGAAGTACACTAGAGTTTGCAGTGAGTACCTCCCTAACTCTTCCTCTCCACTATTCCAAGCTTGGGATCCATGATTGCTCAACAATTTGTTTGGCTTCGTATGTTAACTCTCTTTTCAATCACCAGGTTCAAAATGCCACCAGGATGCTGGCCAGGCTTCCCTGGATTGAAGACCCCACCAATGTGTCCTGGAGCTCAGCTTCCCCAGAGACACACCTTACTAGGGAAATAGAGAGGCAGACTGGGAGTATGGACCGACCAGTCAACGCCCATGTTCAGTGGGGAAGCAATTATAGAAGCCAGACCTTCTACCTTCTGCAACCCTCAATGACCCTGGGTCCATGCTCCCAGAGGGCTAGAGAATGGGAAAGCTATCAGGGGAGGGGGTGGGTTAAGGAGATTGGGTGGTGGATATTGTGTGGAGTTGTACCCCTCCTACCTTATGGTTTTGTTCGTTAATCCTTTCTTAAATAAAAAATTAAACAAATTAATAAAAAAATATATGTGACTGTAAGGTCTGGTTGATTGTATGAAGAGTTGATTTCTTAATAATGACTAGGGTGTCCCTAAAGATCAATCTCTGAATGAAAAACTTAGATGGGAGATAGAATTTGAAGTTTAAGGAGCAAAACATAGATCTGAAACATGCTAAATGGATAGTATAAGTGCTGTCATTCTACCATAGAAGGCTTCTTTTGCACATTTAAATATTAAGCCAGACACTGGCAGCAAAAATCTTTTAAGCGGCCCAATAAAACTACTTGGTGGTAAAAGATAATTAGCTTACAAAGGAATTTGTTGAATACAATAAGTCAGAAGGAAAATAAATTGCTGAAAATAATTATCAGCAGCATTTTTTAATGAATAGACAATATGAGTACTTATTTAGTTTTAACTACTGAAGGGAATACATTTTTGCTTTATAATGCTTTGCTTTTAGACATCTTTGCCAGATATATTCCTTTCCTTTTCCTTTTTTGTGCTTTCTATTTCTATTTTTATAATCACTGTACCTGCTTATAAAGGCAAAAATCTACCCATATACTGGGGGAAAATATTCACAGTAGGAAGTTTGTTAATTTTATCAAACAGTAAGCATATACAATGCAATTTCTGAAAAATGGTATGCATGTATTATTCAAATGTGTGAGAAAAGAAATTATACATACGGTAGGCTATAATCTACTACTACATTTTGCTTGTCTACAACCTGCGATTTTATTTTTTTTATTTTATTGATTTATTATTGGTAGAGACAGAGAGAAATTGAGAGAGCCAGCCAGACAGAGAGACAACAGCAGCTTTACTTCATCACTTGTGAAGCTTTCCTTTTGCAGGTGGGGACCAGTGGCTTCAATCTGCATCCTTACACAGTGCAATGTGTGCATTTAACCAGGTGCACTGCCACCTGGTCCCCAACACGATTTTCTTATTAAGTGTATTAATTTCAATTAAAGGTAGAAATCAACAAAAGCACACAGAAGTAAAAATTGCAAAAAAAAAAAAAAACAACCTTAAATTTGTTTTTGAGGTATTTGGAATTTTTTTTTAATTTGTAAAGTTTGAGTTAATTCTTAGTGAAATATGTCTACTCAGCCTTTTGAATCTGCTGGTATGCTACCTCATGTAATTTATGAAAAAGACATGATATAATGAAGAGAAATAATTTTTTAACCAATACAATTTTTACATTCACTTCCGTAAAGACATTTCCATAAAATCATATCAAGACTCTTAAATGTTTAGTGTTTTTTTTTTTTTCTTTCCTGCACCTCAGAGTCTTTTACTTTTGTACAATACATCATATCCAGTCCACGTTCTGCTTTGTGCTTTCAGTTTAGGGGCTTTCTACACAAATACATTTTGAACACTTACTTTCAGTGCAATCTGGAGAAAGTGGAAATGGAAGAAATGAACAACAACAACAACAAAAAAAAAACTCATAAAAAGAAATACTCAAAAATAAAAAAAACAAGACATTATAAAGCTGATCAGTGGTATTAAAAAATCAAACTAATGGGGTGACGGGCGGTACCACAGCGGTTAAGCACACGTGGCACAAAGCACAAGGACTGGCATAAGGATAATGGTTCAAGCCTCTGGCTCCCCTGGGGGGGGGAGGAGTAGCTTCATAGGCAGTGAAGCAGGTCTGCAGGTGTCTTTATTTCTCTCCCCCTCCTCTGTCTTGCCCTCCTCTCTCTGTTTTTCTCTGTCCTATTCAAAAACAATAGCAATAACAACAAGGGCAACAAAATGGGGGAAATGGCTTCCAGGAGCAGTGGATTACCCTGTAGGCAAAAAAAAAAAAAAAAAAAAAAAAATCAAACTAATACAAAAAAACAATGAAATGCTTATTTAAGGAAAAAAAAAAGTACTGCTCAAATAATTGCTGACTGTCAATTAATTTCCCAAACTGTTTTAATACTATTTTGCAAGATTAAAGTGTGAGCAAGAAGGAAAAAGTAACAAGAGTTTAGTTGACTCAGGATATACCTTGGTTGGAAAATCTGGAGGTCATGGATATTATAAAACTCAGCATGAAACAACTAACTAGAGACTAATGTTGAGGGTACTTATAAGTTGAAACTTAGGGTCAGTCAACAATGGTAAAGATAGTGAGTGCTGGACTTTAAACAAGACAGCATCCAGCCTGTCCCACATACGTGGTGTGGGTCACTTTTGTGTTCAGTGACCTGGTCTCTGTGCACTGTGATTGCCATAGGCAACTTCAAGCTTGAAGAGAAGTAAACCATATATTCAGCATAGCAGTTCACCTTTACATTTTCAGTGTTTCATCTCACACCTTAACACGTGAATTTACATGAACATAGCTCATTTAGATGGAATATTGTCTGCAAGGTAGAATCACATCCCTCTCTAGTCCTGCAGCCTTCAGACGCTCTCTCACTCATGTGATAGCTGTATGGGAATAAGCAAGGAGGCTGCCTGACTTGCTGTCACATTGACCTTCAGGGTGATGCCCCTGTGCTCCAACAGGCTCCCCAGAGGAATCTGGGAGCTAGGATGCTAGGCAGTCAGCACCAATGCCTGGCAGAAAGCACATATAAATAATTGCTTCTTTGAGGTGATCTCAAGGTTCCTCAAAAGAACTGTGTGTTTCTTAAGCCTCCATTTCATAGTGTCATTTTGTTTGTAGAAAAACAGACCAAAATACCTGCAACTAGTCTGAGCTGATTTGAAATGAGATGCCAGGGAATTCCCAGATGATTTTCACCAGGTTACATTCTCATACATCCCTGAGGGCAAACTCTGTGACACCTTTCACTGAAATGTTCCAGTTGTCACATAGAAAGGGACTAGTGTGATTTCATTTGAATATTACTCATAAACAACAGGAATTACCTCAATAGCAGCTTACTTAAAGAACTGCTTTGGAAATCTGAAGCACTTTAAGAAAGCTAAATCAGACCAATAGGGATTTTTTTTTTCTAATGTAGGAAAGAGAAAAAAATAACACAGCGGGGGCTGAAATATGTGACAATTTGGAAACAGCTGTGCTGATTGCAATAGGCTCCCAATAATATACTACTTGTGTTTGCTTCTCAGTTTGATTCCTGGACTCCAGGAAGTACTAGAAAGATAGAAAACATTTTCTTATGGCAAACTGCTTTCATTGTGATCAATTACTTTCCCTTCTTTATGCTGTGCTGTAGCTAGAATCACATGATTAATGTTTAACTCAGGGGGGTCTGAGGTATGCTTGTTTCTTTTTTGTTTTTCCTCTTGTAGAATTCATCTTAGAATTGGAAAAATGCGTAAAAGGAATTCACATATCAATAGCAAATGATTAACTGTCTGACAGTTGTAGACAATAACTTACTGAAAAGAAAATTAAGTAGAAAATCATGAAGAATTTGGAAGCATTCTATAATTTTAATGTCTGAGGCCACTGCGACCAGTCTTCAGAATATGATGAAACTTTCAAATTTTATCAAATCTATGGCCACCACAATAACTTAACAAACTGCATCTAAGTAGTATTAAGTAGTAGTAAGCCAAGCGTTACTAGTGATTTCATATATTTTTTTTCTTTCTTTTTTTTTAAAGATATTTTTATTTGATAGGACAGAGAGAAATTAAGAGGGGAGGAGATACTAGAGAGGGAGAAGTGTTTCCACTGCAGGTGCAGACTGGACACTTAAAACTGGGTCTTATGTAAGCTTGACCAGGCGCACCACCATCTGCCCTCTCATGCATGTATTTTTTACATTTACAAATATCATTTGCATTCTCATGTGCTATGATGGTAGAATTACAATGTTCTTGGGAGCCGGGCAGTAGCGCAGCTAGTTAAGTGCAGATGGCACAAAGCTGCAAGGGCCTGGGGTAAGGACCCCAGTTGGAGTCCCCAGCTCCCCACCTGCAGGGGAGTGCTTCACAAGCAGTGAAGCAGGTCTCTGGGTGTCTATCTTTTTCTCCCCCTCTCTGTCTTCCCCTCCTCTCTCCATTTCTCTCTGTCCTATCCAACAACAATGACGACAACAATAATAACTACAACAATAAAACAACAAGGGCTTGAACCGGATCCTTACTCCTGCCCTTGAACTTTGTGCCATGTGCGCTTAAACCGCTGCATTACCACCTGGCCCCCCACACATCTGTTTATTCTAAGTTCTCTGTTTATTTTCCCTGCCTATTTCTGTATTGACACCATAATGCAATGATTATAATGAGTGTATCATTTCATTTTTCTTTCTTTTTTCAGAATTGCTTTAGACATTATTGTAGCTCATGTATTTTTCCATGTGAAATTTAAACAATTTTTTCCAATTTTGGAAACCAGTGGTTATATTTTCTGGAGAATTGCATTATATTTTTACCTTAATTTGGGGAGAATTTGCATCTTTAATATTCATTTTTCCCTTGCAATGATGTAGTACATCTCAGGGCCGGGTGGTGGCGCACCTGGTTGAGCACACATGTTACAAGGGTCAAGGAACCATGTTCCAACCCCTGGTCCCCACCTGCATGGGGAATCTTTGCGAGCGGTTAAGCAGAGCTGCAGGTATCTCCCTGTCTCTCTCTCCCCCGCCTCTCTCTTTTTAAATTATCTTTATTTATTTGATAGAGACAGCAAGAAATTGAGAGGGAAGGGGGTGATAGAGAGGGAAAGAGATAGAGAGACACCTGCAGACATGCTTCACCACTGACAAAGCTTTCCCCACTGCAGATGGGGACTGGGGCCTCAAACCTGGGTCCTTGTGCTCTGTAACATGTGTGCTCAACCAGGTGCGCCACCCCACAGCCACTCTCTCTTCCTGTCTATCACCCTCTTTCCTCTCAATTTCTGGCTATCTCTATCCAATAAATAAATAAAGATTAAAAAAAATTTTTAAAAATATGCAGTACATCTCTCCTATTCAAATTTTGTGGTTGTCTTGATGTAGTTTCTCTCTGCTTGCATTTCAGTTGCCCACGAGCTTCAGAGCAGCAGTCACTCAAATGAGTGTGGCTTCTTTGTTTCCTTTGGGAGTTTTCAAAAAGCTATGTCATAATTATACCACCTCTGAAGACTGTGACTAGTAATTCCTGGTCTTCATTTTATTTTCTTGTTCTGGTTAACACTCTAAACAATTTCTTTCAATCCTGGTTCTCAACTATTTTTCTCTCTCTCTCTGTGTCTCTCTCCGTGTGTGCATGTGTGTGTGTGTGTGTGTGTGTGTGTGTGTGTGTGTGTGTGTATGAGAGAGAGAGAGAGAGTGTGTGTGTGTGTGTGTGTGTGAGTGTGTGTCACACAGCACATTTAGGGTTATCTCCAGCAAAGGAGAAAATAATTCTCTTCAGATAGTCCGCCAACAGACAACAGAGTACATCTTACAAACTGCCCAGTAAAACCAAGTCAGTTGTTCTCTGAATGTGCTGTAATTAGGTCATGTCTTTCCTCACATAACATTCAGTAGAAGCTCAAGTAAATTTAAGGTCTTTCTATGTCTTTTTATTAGTATTACAAGGATATAAACCATGATTAGAACATGGAAGCTTTCCATTCCTACGGTGGGCAGGAAAACTATCAATTCATATTCCACCATTAAGGGATATTTTAAGATGTTAGCTGGCACAATGGTGTTTTATCAGATACCATGGGTTATGTGGTAATTTCAGTTTAAAAAAAGAGTTATGAGTCTTGACATTTGGAATAAAATAGGATATAAAAGCTTATGTCTATGTATTAACATTATCACAGGCACATCATGATAGTAAGATACATGTAGGAGATATATTTGTGCATTCTTATTAAAGTTATAATCTTCAACTCTTATAACAACTATATAATTATTTCTCTTTTGTAGATGAGGAAAACAGAGAATAGGTATCTTCCACCAGGGATCCACATGGTGAGTGATAGGAAGAGAGACTGAATCTCCAGACGACTAGCTTTAAAGTTTGTGCTTCCCTAGTTGGGGAGTCCTGAGATTTACAAATAGACATGCTGGGCCTAGACCTGGAATAAATCCCTCTCTCCTCTGTTACCAGTCATTTCTATCCACTGTTACCAGTCATTTCTATCAGGAACAACACAATAGAACCCTCTTTGGTTCTTTTCTCAGCCATGACATCATCTCCCCAGACAATAATTAGGATCTACCTGAATATAAGATTTCAGGCTCATGCAAAAAAAACCAACCAACCAACAACAACAACAACAAAAACACTAGTATAGCCACAGGCTCTTTGGAATATAACTAAAATATGCCTACTAGCTATCTACAAAATGGAGGGGCCCCCAGCTCTTCACCTGCACTATTCCAGCCTTTAGGTCCATGATTGGTCAACAATTTGTTTGACTTTGTATATTAACTCTCTTGTCAACCACCAGGTTCCAGATGCTAGCATGATACCTACCAGACTTCCCTGGACAGACAACCCCAACAATGTGTCCTGGAACTCTGTTTCACCAGAGCCCTTCCCCACTAGGGAAAGAGAGAGACAGGCTGGGAGTATGGATCAACCTTTCAATGCCCATGTTCAGTGGGGAAACAATTACAAAAACCAGACCTTCAACCTTCTGCATCCCACAATGACCTTGGGTCCATACTCCCAGAGGGTTAAAGAATAAGAAAGCTATCAGGGGAGGGGATGGGATGTAGAGTTCTGGTGGTGGGAATTGTGTGAAGTTGTACCTCTCTTATCCTATGGTTTAGTGAATGTTTCCTTTTTATAAATAAAAATTAAAAAAAAAAGTTTGTGCTTCTTTCAGCAGTTGCATTTTGCTACTAATTGCCATTACCCTCTACATAATTCTAAGACATTCGGAGGAGTTAATTACTTGGTTTTATAATGGAAAATGTATTAAGAAGTGATAAATTAGAAAGAGTTGAGAGATATTTATAAATGCAAATAACAACCTGGAAGGGAACAAAATGGATAAGGTCTTGAACTCTCAGACATGAGATCCCAAGTTCAATCTACAGCATCACATGTGGCAGAGTGATACTCTGCTCGCTCTCTTTCTCTCTTTCTCTCTTGCTTCCTCATGAATAAATAAATATTTTTAAAAATAGTAATGCAAACAGTTAAGAGCAAAATTTAAAGAAAATAAAACTAAACTACTTAAATAACACCTCCCTACTAGCAATCTGGGGACACTGAGTGAAAAGACAAATTGTTTTATATGTCCCCTGATAATCTCTGATGTTATTACTAGATTATGGCATTTAAAAGTGTGGAAATATACTCACTCTATTTGGCTTTAAAATGTTGAGAAAAAATTTAGTGAAGAATATTAGTGATGGAAGTTATATTTACAGATGACCATGTCGAGTTGACTTTACACATACAAATAATTGAGGGCTAGATGGTATCAAAGTTGACACAGACAAGTACAGGTCACAGCAGAGATGAGCACAGACTTGTTTTACTAACTCCTGTCCCGGAAAATTAATAAATTACCTCTCTCTCTCTCTATTCCTAGGAAACCTCTCCTAAATGTAGATAAAGAAATCTCATTGCTTGACATTGTTAGAGATATAAATATTGCTTACTATATTAACCACTCCTTTGTATTCAGTAAGGTAGACATTAAATATTTCCTGGGGCAGAAAAACTAAGAAATTAACAGAGAAAGTAGAATGAGTGCTCAAAGTAAATTAGTGGGTTAGAGTACATCTAACACAGCAGAATCTTTCTGAGCAAGAGGAAGAAATCAGTCAGGGTATCCAAGACCCATTTATATTGGTGGGTGCCTGGGAAGGAGCCAGCAGAAGAAAGATATAATGGTATTTCAGAGCTCATAGGGCTCTATACAAAAGAGTACAATGAGTCTCTTCCCACTTTATCTACTTTTGTCCCTAAAACTAAGGGCAGTTTCTAATGATGCAAATGGCTGCTTAGGACTCAACTGGCACTACAACAAGAAACTTGTCTGTGTTCTCAGCCCCCCTAGATGAGCAGTAGGGAAGTAACTTTGAACCTGTAGGAAAGACCACTCAGACATCTTCCAACAGGATTGATTCCCATCTGATAGATAGTAAGGAGTATCACCTTACACAATTGAAATGCTACTTTCCATTGTGAACAGGGAGATAATCTTAAAATAGTTATTTATAAGAAGGAAAAAAAGTAGATAGAATTTTCTATAGATTTTGGCCTAGTGTTCTCCAAATGAAGAATGAAAGGCACAGAGAAGGTCACTTCTCTGAGAGAAGGAGAAATGACAGTTTCTATGAAGCATTATATAAAGAGTCAAACCTTGCATTTTGAAAATTGGAATAGTTTTTCTCAGTCAAGTTCATCATAACAGTGAAAAAGAATCTTATAGAGTAAAAAAATTTTTTCTCAATAGTCTACACACTTCTAAATATTTCATAATAGTCACTGAGGTCATTTTAAGTGCTTCTTTTTAATTAATTAATAGAAAGATATAAAGGATATCCATAAGGATTAACTAGAAAACCAGAGAGAAGCAAAGAGGCTATAAAATACTCTGTCATTGTAAAAATTAGAATTTCTCAGGCAAAATCAGACAATGTTCAATATTTGAGAGAACTTATGATAAATGCTCTTAACAGAGTAATTTCATTTGTGTGTGGAGAAGAAAAGAAAACACATTTCAAACAGTAACTAATATTTAGAAAAGAAGTTTGCTAGAAGCAAACCAAAACCATTAAGCTTGTCTGATGAAATCAGAACTTTCAAATTTGGAGAAATTTGCATTCTATACATAATGTACACATAATCCTTCATGCAGAACTCTCAAATATTAAAACCCTCACAGAACCTTGTACTTAGTGCAATACAATGTTCTGAATTGCCCCAGATAAAAATTCATTTCTTGGAGTCATGCTGTGTCAATTGTTAGGGAAGGCACACACAAATCCTCATTTTACTAGGACAATAGCTTTGGGTAAGAGGATAAACTGGGGCTTCTAATCTAAACTATGCTCCAACTAACTCTGGAGGGCCAGCCACATGGTCAGTAGTTTCAGGAAGAGCCAAGCTGTAGAGCAGTCCTAAGAAAGTAAACTTTTCCAGTATCTCAATAATCTCTGACTTTACCAGGGAAAAGGCTAGATAATAAATAACCATTTTCATGGGGTTTGTGTGTGGTTGGTTATTTTTATTGTCTTTTTTAATATTTATTTTATATTATTATTATTTACCAGAATACTACTCAGCTTAGGCTTATGGTGGTTCAGGGGACTGAACCTGGAACTTCAAAGCCTCAGGCATGACTGTCTTTTTGCATATCCATTATACTATCAGACCCAGCCCAATGATTTTCTTGAGTTTGCATAAATCCCTTTTGCATAAATCCCTTTACTTTACTTTGACACCATTTCAGACAATATTTATTTTTTTATTATTAATTTAATAGTGATCTACAAGACCGTAGGATAAGAGAGGTACAATTCCACACAACTTCCACCACCAGAGTTTTGTATTTCATTCCCTCTATTGGAAGCTTTCCTATTCTTTATCCCTCTGGGAGCAGGGATACAAGATCATTATGGGGTACAGAAGGTGGAAGGTCTGGCTTCTGTAATTGCTTCTCTGTTGGACATGGGTTTTGGCAGGTGGATCCATATTCCTAGCCTATTTCTATCTTTCCCTAGTGGAGCTCTCAGACATTATTTCTTCCCAACTTCATGCAAGCTATCAAACTCAAGCAAAACTACCTTAGTTGTGGGTCCCTAGAAACATGCCTAACATGGACTTCTAAGCTTTCTTTCACTTCCAAATCCCTTATCTCATCTGCTTTGTTCCTACTTTTTGGTTCCTGTTCACTAACCATTTTGTCTCACTTTATGTCTTTCCATCTTCCAGATACCAAGTTTTTTATGCTGCCATGATTTCATGTACAAATACAAAAAGATAGTCATAAAAATGATGGTTGGCCCATATCTGCAATCTTAGGAGAACTGTGGTGGCTTGCAGTGGGGAGACTGGGGATTCAGAACTCTGGTGGTGGGAATGGTGTGGATGTATACCCCTGTTGACATGAATTTTTTAATCAATATTAAATCACTAATAAAATATAAAATAAAATAAAACTGTAGGTATATTTTCTTAATGGAAATAATGAGGATCAATTGTTTTGAGTAACTTGTTAGGATCAATAGAAAGCAGCTTTCTAGTCCTTTTTCCAAGTATGACATCATCTCCCCAGACAATAACCTGGATCCACCTGCATATTAGATGTCAGGTGAAGGCAAAAACTAGTAAAGTCATGAGCCCTCTGGAATATACCTAAAATGAATTTAGTAGCTTTTTCCAAAACAGAGACCCCAAATCTTCATTTGCAATATCCTTCCCTTTAGGTTCATGATTAGTCAACAATTTGTTCTGCATTATATCTTTACTCTTTTTCAGCCACCAGATTCTGGATGATATCATGATGCCAAATGGACTTCCCTGAGCATACGAACTCACCATGTGTCTTGGAGCCCTGCCTCCCCAGAGTCCTGTCCCACTAGGGAAAGAGAGAGACAGCTGAGAGTATGGATCAACCTGCCAATGCCCATGTTCTGCAAAGAAGAAATTACCAAAGCCAGACCTTCCACTTTCTGTACCCCACAATGATCCTGGGTCCATGCTCCCAGAGGGATAAAGAATAGAAAAACTATTAAGGGAAGGGATTGGATATAGAGCTCTGGGGGTGGGCACTGTGTGGAAATGTACTCCTCTTATCCTATAGTCTTGTCAATATTTCCATTTTATAAATAAAAATAAAATAAAGTAAAATAAAGAAAAAAAGAAAGCAGTGGAATGATTTAATGTAGTCTCATTATTTTTGCTTATCTTCCTTGTAATTGGATTTGTGTCATTGAAGACACCTATAAGACTTAGATGGAAATGAGTTCTGCCATATTTTCCTCTAAGTATTTGATAGTTTCTGGTCTAAGACCCCAGCCTTTGTTCCATTTGGATCTTACTTCTGTATGTGGTGAAATGTGGTTGTTCAGTTTCATTCTACTGCACATTTCAACCCAATTTTCCCTACACCATTTGTTGAAGAGACTCTCCTTGGGGCCCCTTGTCAAAAATTAGATGTCCATAGGTATGGGGGCCTATTTCTGGGATCTCAATTCTATTTCACTAGTGAGTGTGTCTATTTTTGTCCTAGTACTAGGCAACTTTGATTACAGTGGCCCTATAATATAGTTTGAAATTTAGAAGCATGACGCCTCCAATTCTGTTCTTTTTTCTCAATATTGCTTTGGTGATTCTAGATTTTTCTGGTTCCAAATAAATACTTGCTGTTTTTGTCTCTTCTTTTTAAAAAAAATGGTGGAACTTTGATGGGGATTTCATTTAAGTTTTATATGGCTCTGGGTAGAATAGTCATTTTAAGATGTTAATGCTTCTAATCCATGAACATCTTATTCCACTTTGTATCACTTTCTATTTCCTTGAATAGTCTCCACTACATTAAGAAATTTTCCATCAATTCCCCCTCCACTTTTTTTTTTTTTTAATCATGAAGGAATGTTGGATTTTGGGAAAGGCTTTCTATGCATCTACTGAGATAATCATGTCTCTTTGGTTTTTCTTCTGTTGATGTGGTGGATCACATTTATTGATTTACATATACTAAACCTGCCTTGCATCCCTCAGATATATCCTACTAGCTCAGGATGCACCGTTTTTAATATACTGCAGTATCTGGCTGGCTAGAACTTTGTTCAATATTTTAGCATCTATGTTCATCGGAGAGACTGGTCTGCAGTTTTCCTTTTCCTAAATTTTTTGAAATTTGTTATTAATGGTATAAGATTATATGATAACAATATATAGTTCTACACTACACCCACTGCCAAAGTTCCATATCCCCTTCTCTGTCACCTCCCAAAGATAACCACCATCATTCTCACAAGTCTTAGTGTGGTTGCTTCTGATTTTTTTTTTTTGGCAAGTTTATGTAAATCAGATCTCTAAATATCACAGATGAGTGAAACCATCTGGTAGTTTTCTTTTATCTCTTATTTCACCAAGCATAATCACTTCTAGTTTCAACCATTTGTTCCAAAGGACATAATATCATTTTTTATTGCACAGTAGTACTCCATGCAATGTTTATTTTGTAACTTATTAGCCAGTCATATGATGATGGCCATTTGGCTGTTTCTACTCTCTGGCTATTGTGAATAGGCAGTTATGAACATAGGGGTGGATATATCCCTTTGAAATAGTGCTTAAGTATCCACAGAGTAAATGTTTGAGAGTGGCATTGCTGAGTCATAAGATAATTCCATTTCATTTTGTTTAAGGACTCCCCATGGAGTCTTCCAACAGGGGCTGTAGCAGTTTGCATTCCCACCAGCAGAGAGGCAAAGTTCCTTTTTCTCTACCACCTCTCCAACACCTGTCATTTCCTGGTTTATTGATGTAAGCCATTCTCTCTGGTATTAGATGGCATTTCAGTGTAGACTTATTTTTCATTTCTCTAATAATAAGTGAAAGGGAGCATCTCTTCATGTGTCTATAGGCCATGTGTATCTCCTTTAGAAAACTGTCTGTTTAGTTCTTTGGATTATTTTTGCTTCTTTTGTAGATCTTTATTAATTATGTATAGATGTTTAATATCAGTCACTTGTCTGATGTGTGATGTGCCAATATCTTCTCCAATTTACTGGGTTGCCTGGTTATCCTTCTGTAGCTTGCTTTTGATGTGTAGAATTTCTTTAGTTTTATGCAATCTCATTTATTCACTCTTGTTTTCACTTCCTATGCTCGGAGGGTTGAGTCTCCAAATGCATCATTGATGTGAAGGTCCTGCAAAGTTTTACTTATTTATTTATTTTTTTCCCTTTTGTTGCCCTTGTTGTTTTTTGTTGTAGTTATTATTGTTGCTATTGATGACGTTGTTGGATAAGACAGAGAGAAATGGAGAGAGTAGGGGAAGACAGAGGGGGGGAGAGAAAGATGGACACCTGCAGACCTACTTCACCGCCTATGAAGCGACTCCCCTGCAGGTGGGGGGCCGGGGGCTCAAACCAGGATCATTATGCCAGTCCTTGCGCTTTGTGCCATGTGCACTTAACTAGATGTGCTACCGCCCGACTCCCAGTCCTGCATAGTTTTACTGACATTTTCTTCTATACATTTTAATGTTTCTGATCTAACATCTAGATCTTTAATTCATTATAATTTAGCCTTGGCTTTTGGTGTTAGGTGGTGGTCGAGTTTCAGTTTTCTTCATGTGTCCGATTTTCCCAGCATCTTCTTTCCCCCATTGAATGATTTTGACCCCTTTGTCATATGGTGGTTATGTATGTGTGGGCTCATTTCTGGGTTTTTGATTCTGCTCCATTGATCCAAGTGTCCATTTTTATTCCAATACCATGCTATTTTTATTACTACTGCTTTGTAGTATAAGCTGAAGTTAGGGAGTGTGATATCTCCATATTTTTCCTTATTTCTCAGAAGTGCTTTGGCAACTCTTACCCTTTTGTGGTCTCTAGTTTTGTTTGTTTGTTTTGTAGTTTTTGTTGCTGTTTTGTTTTGTCTCTGCTTTTGCTATCAGGGTGATGTTAGCTTCTATATCAAGTTGAAATTTTCTGCACAGAAAAAGAAATCACCACCCAAACGAAGAGACTCCTTATAGAATGGAAGAAGATCTTTACATGTCATACATCAGACAAAAGGCTAATAACCAACATATATATTAAGAGTTTACCAAATCCAGCACCAACAACAAACTGACTCCATCTGAAAGTGCAGAGAGGATCTGAATATAATATTCACCAAAGATGAGATCCAAAAGGCCTATAGCCGGGAGTCGGGCTGTAGCACAGTGGGTTAAGCGCAGGTGGCGCAAAGCACAAGGACTGGCATAAGGATCCCGGTTCGAACCCCGGCTTCCCACCTGCAGGGGAGTCGCTTCACAGGCGGTGAAGCAGGTCTGCAGGTGTCTATCTTTCTCTCCTCCTCTCTGTCTTCCCCTCCTCTCTCCATTTCTCTCTGTCCTATCCAACAACGACAACAACAATAACTACAACAATAAAAGAACATGGGCAACAAAAGGGAATAAATAAATAAAATAAATATTAAAAAAAAAAAAAAAAAAAAGGCCTATAGCCATATGAAAAAAATGCTCCAAGTCATTGATTGTTAGAGAAATGAAAATAAATACAGTAAGATGCCACGTCACTACTATGAGAATGCCATACAACAGAAAGGATAGTAACTACTAGTGCTGGGGAAGATGCAGGAGCAAAGGAACCCTCTTGCACTGCTAGTGGGAATATAAATTGGTCCAGCCCCTGCGGAGAGCAGCCTGGAGAACTTTCAGAAGGCTGGAAATGGGCCTAACCTAAGACCCATAAATTCCTTTCCTGGGGAAATATCCTAAAGAAAAGAACACATTCATCCAAAAAGATTTGTGTATACCTATGTTTACAGAACACAATTTGTAATACCCAAAATCTGGATGCAACCTATGTGTTCAACAACAGATGAGAGGCTGAAAAAGTTGTGGTGTATATACACAATGGAATACTACTCAGCTATTAAGAATGATGAATATACCTTCTTCACCTCATCTTGGATGGAGCTTTAAGTAATCATTATAAGTGAGATAAGCCAAAAAGGACACTGGGGGAGTAAAGGACTAGGGGGAGCGCTTTCAGATCCTGGTGCATAATGGCAGATAAGAACCTAGGCTGAGTGTGAGAGTGTTTTACAATTAGAAAGAAAAAAAAGTGATTAAAAAAACAGAACTCTATAAAAAAGAAAGAAAGGAGTGGCACATATGTAGAGCTTCTATTTAAGTTGTCTTTGGCTCCTGTTGTCCCACTAAACTCTCTGGCCTTAGAACAGTAATGAGACTAAGGCAATTACCCCCACCCCCTTCAGAAGTCCTTCTGTCTAAGAGCAATGACACAATATTTTGAGTCCTCTGATTTATTTTCATGGAGGATCATTCTCTTATAGGAGGTCTTGCTTCTGACATCTATACCATGTCTCTCTTTATCTGAGCAGTGGTCCCATTAATAAGTTTCACCATTTTCTAACTAAGGTAACTTGGGTCAGTAGCTTAGTTTCCTTGTGTTTCACTTTCTCATCAATTAAATGGGATATAATAAGACTTAATGACATAATTTTGTTGAGACTGAATATGATGGCATGTCTAAACAACTTATCAGTACATAACAAGTAAACAGCACATTTTAAACACTCAGTTAATATTAAAATTTAGAAATAAGTAGGAATCAAGTAATGTACATGCTCTATGGAGAAGAACATTCATTTCTCCAATTAAGCAATGAGCTACAAGGAGAACAGGTTAGCTGTATGTAATTTAGTTTAATGAAAGCATACATTATACTCTGGACATCCCCTACACATATGTTAATCTCTTTTATATTCTCTTAGAATAATGCTATTTTCTTACCATTTGTGACCTCTCAAGAGAATGTTCTTGTTTATAATACGAGCAAGAGCTATTTCCCTGATGGACAAAGGATTGATGATGAAGAAGGAATGGAAAATAAAATGCTAGAATACCATAATTACTGACTTCATGGGGGGGTATAGATACCTATTTTAATGTCTTAAATTTATTATTTCTACTAAACCAATCACCTTCTTACCTGTACTTTGGTGGTATCAAAGTTATATTCTTAGAATAATAGGCATTTAGTCAACACTCTTACAGATGACATAAATTGGGCACAGAGTAAGCTCAAATATGCCTTTGAAAATCCATAGTCAAGCTATTTTATTTTCTCCAAAATTCATACATTCAAAATTTATTCTAGTGCTAACTAACTATATGTAAAAATAATGTAGCTCAGTTAAGAATATCTCTTTTGCCAAAAATATAAATACAACTAGCAGTAAATTTCTCTATCAGTACCTTACTAATTAAAATTCCTTTGGAGTAAATTTATTACTAATCACTGATTTTCTTAGATCATCTATGTGTAGAGAATGTTACTTTTGTGATGACACCATCAAAGTAAAAAGGTGATATTCTTTAAATGTTTGTGTCTCACAAAGAGAGATAACAGTACCAATGCTACCACCCATAGCAGCATGAAGCCAGGCTGCATGCCTGCAAAATAGTCTTCCTAGGTGAGACATTTCACCAGGAGTGATACTTGAAGCATTGCTCCCCCAATCATGCATCTTACTTTTTGCTGGTGGTAACTGGAGCTTGAACCCAGGTCCTTATGTATGGTAACTTGTGCAGTCTACTGGGTGAGCCACCACCAGGTTCCCCTTAAATCCTTCTTAAGCTATAATCATTATTAAAGAGCTTATATGGTTTTAATGTTACTTAACAAATATGTATTGAGCACCAGTAGTGCAAGAGTTAGGGCAGGTATCCATGGAGACAACCAAGATAGTGGAGAACATGTGACAATACCTAAAAATGGCTAAGACCATAGATTATGAGCCATCATAAGAGATAAGATGGTGGTTCCATCCACTTTACCAATGCAAATCACAAGAAATGAGTAAATATGAATTGGCCTGTCATGAAAGTGGGTCATGGCATTAGGGGGAAAGCTGAGGAAATCTTTATAAACCAGAAAGTCCCGGCCAGTGCATTTCTCCTCTTTAGAAACTACAATTGCCTTTTCTGTTTCTAGAGTGTACACAATTCTCTTCTAATAAAATTTCATTTTTTTCCTTGTCTAATAATTCTTTCTAAAATGCTGTTGGTTCCTGAAATTGGTAAATTTTTCCTTGGCATAGCTAGGAACTTGAATGGACCAAAAAAAAAGGGGTCCACATTCCCACTGAAAACACAAGGAGGTGTACAGAATAATACGGAGGAAAACAGACAAGATCTTTGCCTCCTATAGAGTTTAAAACATACTAAGGGGTCAACTAACAAGCAAACATACAATCAAAAATTATGATAAGTGCTATGATCAGAATAGAGTCTTCAGAGCTGCCTATATTAAACTTACATATACCAAAAGAATTATTCACTTTTGATTTGAAATTCACACTTAACTGTTGCTCTACATTATAATTTTCATAATCTGCAAACTGTACTAGTACAGAAAGTGCATGTGTGTATGTTATTTTGTGGGAGTCAGGGCTAGGATGTACCAAATAGGACAGTCAGGTAAAATGCAATTCAGACACTCTATTAAAATTGAGATTGGACAAATGAGAAGGAGGCAGCCAGTGAGGAAGAGAATGGCATAGAAGGATGTTAATGTAGTTGAGACTGAGAGTAGAATTCTAGTAAAAAAAATGTTCAAGCAACCTAAAATTTTCATTCATTCAAGTATCTATTATCTATTATGGGTCAGTCACAAGGCATTGGTAATACAAAGGAAGTATTCACCACCCTCATAAACTCATAAATCTGAAAGACTGAGAAGTCTAGATACTGTAGCAGAGAAATTATAGTTTGTAGGAAGTGAATCCAACTGTACCATTTTTAGTTTTAGCTGCTAATATGAGGTTAAATTAAAAAATAGACTTTTGTTTAAATCAGCAATAATTTTTCATTAATTTGGTGGTTGTGGAGAGGACGAGAGAGCCTTTTTCTATCTTTTATAACAACTGTATTTGGATTACTCATCAATAAGATGCCTCAAAATCAATGAGAAATAAATGAACTTTAGAAAGATTTCAGACATGTTTAAATAACTTTCTAAACCAACCAAGCCAAGTGGGAAGGAATTTTTATACTTTTTTTCCCTCATATTCAGTATGTTCTGAGAGTGAGAAAGGTATAAATTTAGAATCACAGTCTCTTTCTGAGAATTTTTTTTAGATTTTTTTAAAATTTATTGATTTTCCCTTTTGTTGCCCTTGTTGTTTAACATTGTTGGGATTATTGATGTCGTTGTTGTTGGGTAGGACAGAGAGAAATGAAGAGAGGAGAGGAAGACAGAGGGGGAGAGAAAGACAGACACCTGGATACCTGCTTCACTGCTTGTGAAGCGACTCCCCTGCAGATGGGGAGCCAGGGGCTCGAACTGGGATCCTTGCACTTTGTGCCACGTATGCTTAACCCGATGCACCACTGCCTGACTCCCTCTTTCTGAGAAATTTTAGTAGAATCAAAAGTACCTTATATTGCAGTGAGTGGTCTTATTTGTTTTGATGAGAAAATCATTCCTTCATCACAGAAATAAGGTAATTTTTTTGTATGGATAATTATCTGTGATATTTTCTGAAATAAGATCCACTTTTGTGGTAATATAATTCATCATAGTGGTATGGTGAGGTGAGGGATGGAAAGGACGGAGGGAATAATGAACGATCAAATTTGTGGACACGGTTATTCTACTGTGTGAAAAATTTAATGGGAAATAGAATTTACTGATCATTTTTACAGATAATTTACAAATTAAACTTTTAATTGCTCATTTATTTTTACACTAGTGATTTAATAATGTTTTAAAGATTATAAAGGATTGTGGTCAATTTGCTCATCTAAATAAGTTTATATTTCAAAATATTTTCTCTTTTATATCACATGACTATTACAGACTGTGCTTAAAGAATATTTCTTTGGAATGCTCTTACCTAGAGTTATTCAACAGTTAACAGTTTAAAACAAAAATTGCATAAAATGATTCTGATGCAATAATAATTCAAAAAAGGTTATATCAAGTTAACCTAAATATATATGATAATCTATTTCTTCAGGCAGTTACTATTTCCTAAAACTTCAACATTTTATCTAGTCTATCTGCTATACCTTTTAGAATTCATATCAATTGTGTGTTTGACAAGCTACAATCTTCCCCATGATCATAATCAATGAAAAAATATCAAACAAAATAGGTCCCTAAGCAGTAGGTCTCTCTGCCAAGATATTGGGGGGTGGTTTTTTATTGTTACTTAAACCAATACCCAATTACTTAATTTTGATAGAGCTAACTCTTAAATTCTCCACTTTAATCCACAAGTTTCTGATGAGAGGGCAAGAACCTTGCATAAATCCAAACAAAATTCAGCGGGGATTAAAAGTAATCCCTGCATTTGGGTCAAAATTCTAATGCATTATTTGAAAACAGAAGCAAATTTGTTCACAGGGAAGCAATTAGCATCATGAACAGAATCTGGTAGAACAGAATCATGGTAGAATCTGAGCTATCATATGTAGAACGAGAATAGGGATTTGCAGACTAGAAATCATTATACTCCTTTTTCCTAATGTTTAAATGGCTTTGTGAAAAAAGTACAGTGTTTTTCTACAATATTAAAGAAGGCAAATTCATATTTCTAGAGTTTAAGCAGACTATATGAATAAACGAGGGCAACACTTAGTCTTTAACTTTTCCTTCTTTGAGAGAGACATAAACACAAGAAGTAGTAGTGTCTTTCCTCGTAATTTTCCCACAAAAGTCACTATGCAAACTTTATACTGCATAATAAATGATCCCTGAGCTCAGGCTAGGGTTAATATGTATGGTGGAGACTGATTTACTGGAGAGGTTGTGGTGGGGTTAAAGGAGCGGGATAGCCATTTCTTAACACCAACTAATTATTTTCTGGTAGAATGTATATATGCTTTCCTAAATACATCTTCCAGATATATATTTTTCCAATAGAAGTCAACAATCTATGTCTTGTGCTAATTCTCTTGATTTTCGCATCTGAATAACACATTTTTTAGAAACAGAAACTGTGCCAGTCAATAGTTGACAGGTCCAACAAAACCAAACTGTTTTTATATGACTCCTAAAGGTCTGACTAGGAGAAGTGGCTTAAAGATACAGGGAACCACGTAGGAAATGAGTGACAGAAGAAATAACTGCTCAGTCAAGTTGCTCTGATCACCCTCCTGATCACCACATATTCATTCATTCATTCATTCATTCATCCATCCATAAGATAAATACCTAGGAACAGAAGAAGGCTAGCTTTTATGCCAGTTATAAGTTCTGAATATAATAGTAAATAGAGCTTTAATGCTCTATTAGGTAAGCCAGAAGATACTTTTACTTCCATTAAAATGCATTTATTATTTAAATCATTTTTATTGATAAAGTAAAATAAATTCTTTCAATTTAGATTATAGTAATACAAAACATATGTAGAGTAAATGTGAAAGGTTTTCTTTTATATGTGTTTGCATACAAATGTCTTGTTTTTTATATGTAAATGCTACCAAAAACTTTTTTCCAGAAAATATTCTGTAAATTAAAATACTTTAGAGACTTCTTCTATGTAACTTTTTTTCTTAAACCCCAAATTTTAAGTTAGAAGAATAACTTACTTGGATAGGTGCCTGCTTTGCGCCTCATGTTCCTAGCCACCCTTCCACACTCTCCACCTCCCTCCATTGTAGGAAGTTTCAGTGCTAAGATCTCTCTGCCTGTGTGTGTGTGTGTGTGTGTGTGTGTTATTATCTCTGCATATATCTGAAAAAGTTGGTCTAGTGATGAAGCCCTGGCAATGGTATCAAAGAAAGAAAAGCTCTAAAGTTTTTAATAATGTACGTATAATACAATATATTTCATCTTTTTCTTATCAATAAACACTTAGCTTATATACAATTTTGTTGCCATTTTAATGATGTAATAAATATGAACTTTTGTCTGTGAAACAAGTATTTCTTGAGGTAGATGACCAGAAATAGTTTTGCTGGGAAATTTAAAATTTGGGTGATGCTAATAAAAGGTATATGAATTTGTGAGTATTCATTTTGTCAAAACTGAAAAATAATAACCTCTTTAGATTTTACTAATTGGATGGGTAAAAATTTACTTCAATTTGTATCTATTTATAAATAAACATATAACCATATAAACTTATAGAAAGATCTTTACATTACTTGCTTATATTTTAAATTTATTTTTCTATTGCATGTTTTTGCACATTGATTTGCAGGTATTTTTTATGTATTCAAAATATTCAGACTTAAAACATCATAAGTATTTTCTTCTAGTCTGTAATTTACCTTCTAACTATGCTATTATCCTTTAAAATCTGCGTATAGTTAAATCAGTTAATTTTATCCTGTATTGCTTTTGCTTTCAATTTGATTAAGGAAGATAATTAACATTCTAAAATTTTAGACATGTCTCCTAACATTTTCATAATTATTTCTTAACATTTAGACCCTCAATCTCTATGTGATTTTTCTACAAATGAAGTACATTAACCATTTAACTTTTTTCTCCTGTCCATTGTTCCAAACTGTTTATATTAGAAGGACAGCCTTTATATTAGAAGGACAATTTAGGGCTGAGAAGTAAAAAATGGTCATAGCAGTGACTTTCAAGCCTGGGACTGTGAGGTCCCAGGTTCAACGCTCAGCACCACCATAACCAGAAATGAGCAATACTCTGGAGGAAGAAGGAGGGAAAAGAAGGAATAGAAGGTAGAGGAGGAGAGAAGGGGAAGATGAGGGCAACAACAATTTGGCTAGGGTTTCACTGTTTTCACTTCAGAAGTGACAATGTGTTGCTTTTCTATCTTCTGAGACTAAATGTCATTGTGGTCAGGTTCAAGGTCAACCTGGTTATTTCTGCCCTTGTAAGGGATTTAGATTCTCTACAAATTGGGCAGACCTCAGCAGGTTCAGCTCATTTCAGATAGGGAGGCTTGAATATGGTTGGAAGATCCACCTCAAAGATGAATGGCTCCCATGTGTAGCAAGCCTTTTTGACTGACATTACTTCCCTAAATGGGGTCAATTTATCCTCTTCACAGCAAGGAGGATGTGCTGTAAGAGTGAGTATCCCAAAGAACAGGATAAGACATAGATGATGCTTGTTTCTTAAACCTGAGTCTGGAAACAAATTCAAGATTCTTCTCTTTACATTCCATAGACTCAAGAGGAAGGAACTTAAGACTTCACTTATCGAGTGGATAGTGTCAAAAAAAGTCTGTGGACCTTTGAAAACACTCCAAGTTGACTGTCTCCAATCTATCTTCAATTCCTTCTTAGTAAGTACATGCTTTTGTGCAATCCACAGTGTTCAAATTGAAATGGTATAATAAGGAGAAGACTCATTAGTTGCCAATGAATTATGCTTAGACTTGGTAGCTGTCATGAACTCATGTAAATAATATCCTACAGTGCCTTAGCTATAAAACTAGAATGTGGTACACTATAATTTCTATTCATTTTTCATTCTGAAGGTTCAAACATCTTTCTTCCACTTCTTACTGGCTCATCAACCTGATCTTATCTGTGCTCTAAACAACAGAATACTAGCTGCGCTTTTTAGCAATGTGATCTGTTACCACGTTTGAGAAGAACTGATCTTCCATCGTCTATGGTTTGGAGTTGTGACTATTTTCCTTTTCTTGAGTGATAAAAAATATCTTTCTAGTCAATTTTTTTATATTTATTTTACATTGATGGGGGATAACACAGTAGAACTATCTTGTTCATCTGTGCTAAGCCAATATTCCATATAAATTTTAGAATCATCTTTAAACAAATCTGTGTAGGGGGATAGCTTCAAAAATGGTGAAGCAGTATTGAAGGTGTCTCTTTCTCTATCTCCCTCTTTCCTCTCAATTTATCTTTGTCTCTATCCAAAATAAGTAAACAAACAAATAAATACATAAAAATTTAAAACTCTGTTCAGATTTTAGAAGAGGCACCACACTGAAGATGTCGATTACATGGAGGGAAAGATGGCTACTTTACAATATCGAATCTTCCCATTCTGTCTTGTGCTAGGTCTTCCCATTAATTGAGATTGTCTTCTTTAGTCCTTCATAAAAGTTAAGACTTTTCAAGTATATGATATATTTATTATTTAAAATTATTCTATTTAAGTAGAATAATAAATAGAATAATAACAGACCCCTGCAAGCATCAACCCGGCTTTAACCTAGCACGTTATGATTGGGCCCTCCTCAATCGCTATCGAACAGGCCATGGCCGGTGCACCGCTATGTTCCATCGCTGGGGAGCCAGAGACGACCCGAACTGCCCCTGCGGCTACAGACAGACTATGACCCACATAGTCAACGACTGCCACCTCTCCAGATTCAAAGGAAGTCTCGAAACTTTACATCAGGCTCAACCTGACGCTGTTGACTGGCTACGGAAGAAGGGCAAACGCTAGAAGAAGAAGAAATTCTATTTAATTTAGATTTTAATGCTTTCATGACCAAAATAACCCCAAGACATATTAGGATTAAGATGTAACAGCTTCAGATATAACATACTCACATTAATAACATTAGATCAAATTTGACTAACTGCTACTCTGGTATTTGGCACTGCCTTCAGAATCTGACTGTTGTATGTCTAATTTGAACTAAATACTTCCAGAAAAATCAGATGAAACCACACTATGATTCTAATACTACAGGATAATACTAGTAAGTGTATGACCTAAATTTTATGTAATACTAGTAAGCTTATGATATGAATTTATGTGCTTAATTTCATATAAGAATTCACTGTGCACTCACTTTAACTCATACTGCCAACACTTATAAAAATGATTTTTCCCTTTTTTTCACTGCTATCTGCCATTCTGATATGAAAAGATATATTTGAGGTCCCCTTGGACAGGAAAATAGATAAGAGTTCCCAACTTCTTTCCCATAAACAACCAATATTTTAAAACTATTAGCACAGGAGCTGGGCATTCAAAGATAGATCATTTATCATTCAGTAGCTAGATACAGTGTCAGGCCTTATAGTCAGCCTCTGAAAAATGGGCTCTGCATTCACTCTCTGTAGCTGACAGTTGCTACTTCCTAAAGTTTTAATCAGATCCCCTGAGCAGTACATGCTCTAGTAAGGCACAGATCACATAACATTTGTAATAAGCCTGTCATGTAAATTCACTGTGGAGCCCAAGTAATATGAACAGATTCTATTCTCCAGGCCAAGAGAGAGCTTTTAATTTTGCACAAAATTATGATTGCTTATTGATTTTTCCCATTGTTCTCTGAAGATTTTTCTCTTGGGGAAAAAATCAGAATTGATCACCTAAAGAGATATTTTCTTGGTTGTTCAGGATGAGAATTCTTAAGCTTAAGAGGCTTAAGCACACTAAGAAAAAATATTTCTTAAGACAAAAGAAATTTTTTTTCTTAACTTAGGACTTCTGAAATTATTTACAGTTTTGTCTTTTAGTTTATATACACTTCCTAGCTTCCATTTCTGAATGAATGTCACAGCTTTTTTCAGCCTTTAAAATAAATTTTTTAAATTTATTTTATTAGTAATTTAATAATTGTTTACAAGATCATAAGATTATAGGGTTATAGTTCCATACTACACCCATCACCACAATTCTATACCCTCCCCCCACATATATGTACATATATGTAATATAAAATAAAGTAAGTATAAATAATGTTTTATATTACTTTATTTATATATATATTACATAAGTTATATTTATATATTGCATTCCGTATAGATACATCTCTCCTCCCATTCAATAATTATCATAGATTTCACAAAGACTTAGCAGCAAACAATTTGACTGCTTTTCCTCCACACATTCATGTGTTTTAATTCTTTATATTGAGCATATGAACAATATATTGCATATATACCTTTCAGAGAAATGCAGGTGGTTTAAACTATAATGTTATGGAATCTGGTGGCTAAAAAAAAGAGTTAACATATAGAGCCAAACAAATTGTTGACTAATCATGATCCTAAACCTAATTCTTTTTTCAGCCACCAGGTTCCAGAAACCAACATGATGCCAACTGGAATTCCCTGGGCAGATGACCCCACCAATGTCCTGGAGCCCCACTTCCCCAGAGCGCCATACCACTAGGGAAAGAGAGAGACAGGCCGGGAGTATGGATTCAACTGCCAACGCCCATGTTCAGTGGGATGTTCAGTGGGGAAGCAATTACAGAAGCCAGACCTTCCACCTTCTGCACCCCATAATGACCCCAGGTCCATACTCCCCGAGGGTTAAAGAATAGGAAACCTATCGGGGAAGGGATGGGATATGGCATTCTGGTGGTGGGAACTGTGTGGAGCTGTACCCCTCTTATCCTATGGTTTTGTCAGTGTTTCCTTTTTATAAATAAAAGTTTTAAAAAAGGAAAAATTCATGCAAGTTGAAAAATGTGGTAAACTCAAAGAAGAAAAAATGACATTATGACTAGTTCAGGGAGAATCTAAAGACCAGACATGGAAATATTCAAGTTTCAGTGGAGCACCTGGTTAAGTGCACATATTACCACATGCAGGGTCCCTGGTTTGAGCTCCCATTCCTCACCTGAAGGATGGATGCTTCAGAAGCAGTGAAGCAGGTCTTCAGGTGTCTTTCTTTCTCCCTCTCTGTCTCCTCTTCCCTCTCAATTTCTCTCTGTCCTGTCAAATGAAAACAAGAAAGGAAAAAAGAAAAAAGAAAAGAAAAGAAAGAAAAAAGGAAGAAATATCCACCAGGAGCAGTAGATTCATAGCGCTAGCACTATGAATAATCCTGGTGGGGCCGGGTGGTGATGCACCTGATTAGGTGCACATTTTACAATGCACAAGGACCCGGGTTCAAGTCCCCAGTCCCCACCTGCAGGGGGAAAGCTTTGCTGGTAGTGCAGTGGTGAATCTGGGCTGCAGCTGTCTCCCTGACTCTCTCCTTCCCTCTCGTTTGCTGGCAGTCTCTATAAAAAAAATAGAGATAAATTTAGAAAATATTTTAAATTTTTATTAGAAAACTAATTAATAAGACAGGTAGCAATAATAAGTAGTCAATTTTTTGCATAAAATAATTGGCTAAAAATTGAGCTTGGGGAAACAGAGTACAGAATTTGCACATCTGAAGTCCAAGGCCCTATGCTACATGTACTAGTGTAATTAATGTTCTGGCTTCTCTAACATGAGAGCTTCTGTCTCTTAGATGATTTTAAAAGTCTTAAATTAACAAATAAAAACAGTTAATACTTTGTACAATACAAACTATAATGTTCTCAAGATAGTATGTATTATAAAAAATAGCAGCAATCTTCAATATGAGAAAATGAATTCGAAAAATGTTCCTCCAAAGTTGATTAAATATAACTCACAATATTGCAGAATAAACTTTAACTACTATAAGAATAAACATGGAAAATAAAAACATGCATGCTAAAGGAAGATATCAAGAAGTGGTTGTTAGTTAAAAAGTACATAAGGAATAGTACTGGTAGAATTCTGTAAAGGAATACAAAACAAGGAGAAAATGTTTCTAGAAATAGTCACCAAATTAAAGAAACTACATATAGTAAGAATGAAAAAAAAACAAACACAAATATATGTAAGAAAGATTAAGGGGAGGAGCAGGTGGTGGCACACCTGGTTAAGTGCACACAGTATAGTGCGCAAGGGCACAGATTTAAGCCCCTGGTCCCCATCTTCAGGGGGAAGGTTCATAAGTGGTGAAGCAGTACTGTAGGTTGTCTCTCTGTCTCTCATTCTCTAGCTCCTCCTCCTTTCTCAATTTCTCTTTGTCTGTATCCAATAATAAATAGTACTGAAAAAAAAGAAAGATTAAAGGGTGCTAAAGAGGAAATTATATTTAAAGTGACAGAGGACTGTATGCATACAAATGTGGTATATATTAAAATATTATATATAATTTAGATATAAACTTATTCCATATAACTGCATCAAAGAGCATCCTTAAAAGAGCTTTTCAACTCCCCCTTCAAAAAAAAAGTTTAACATGTGGTGACTTAAACTATCTTATTAATAGAAGATGTTGACAATCTTGGCAAATATTGCTACATGTGAAGTCAAACATATAACAGATTCTTCTTACATAATGGCCTGACACCTAGTCATGAACTGTCCTCTGTCACTAGGCTGGCATGATGTAAACTAAAGCCACTATTCAAAACATAGAAAAGGAGAGAGAGAGGGAGTTGGGCGGGAGCGCAGTGGGTTAAGCGTGTGAGGCGCAAAGCACAAGGACCGGCCTGCGGATCCTGGTTCCAGTGCCCGACTCCCCACCTGCAGACGAGTCCCTTCATAGGCGGTGAAGTAGGTCTGCATGTGTCTGTCTTTCTCTTCCCCTGTCTGTCTTCCTCTCCTCTCTCCATTTCTCTCTGTCCTATCCAACAACGATGACATCAATAACTACAATAACTACAACAACAATAAAATAAATTAAAAAAAAGAAAAGGAGAGAGGATCACTGTCAATTCCCCAACCAGATTTAAAAGTCTATGAGATAAAGACAAATGGCACTTATGTACAGTGACAAAAGTCCAATCTTTCAGTTGGAAAGACCAATTAGTCAGGAAGGAAGAACTGAAAAGGATCACAGAAATAAACACCACAGATAACCATTTCAATTTTTTGAAGTGGGGCAAAAAAAAAAAATAAGATCTAGTTAATTAATAAAGCTTGAGTAATTTTAGATTACCTTAATTGTTAATGGGAATTCAAGGAACAATTGCTAATCAATTCAAACTATTATGTACACTGGAAATAAACAATGAATTTATCAATGTGTCACCAACTGTCCTCATGCTCAACATATAACCTCTGGACATTATTTGCCTCAAATGCAGGCCAGTCTATGAGGAAGACTGCAACTATCACATTATTATTAGAGAATGTAAATTTAGGGTGACAATGACCTTCTGTGGTGAATGAAAAGTGACTATGCTTTAGCTCCCTAATAACTTGAGTATAGATATTAAATAATCTGATCATTCAGCATGCATATTCTGGTCTGTGAGTCAGTAGTTTCTCAGTCATTATTTTACCAGCACATTAACTCATCTCTGTCTCCTGTGTACATTTATTAATATAAGGTACTCTCTTTGTACATGACTTGTCTTCATGGATCTAGACCAAAAAGTATCATCAGGTCCTTCAACATAAAGTACCAGCATTTCAAATGGGGGTTAAAATGTACAATAAAGAACCATAACTTAATGATGATGTGCTTTATAAAATAGATTTGCCTCTTTCAGCTCACTATCAAAACGGTTTTGTTGCCTAGATCATTTGTTCACGGTGATATGACAATTATTAAATCATCTCTGTCACACACCATATCAACAACAGGTGTGGCAGAAAATGTTTACAACTTTCTACCCATAGAGTAACTTCTTTGCAGGCTTTGGAGAAAACTGAACAGATGGAGTCCTAGTGTGAATCATAAATCTGACAATAAGAGAACATAAAGTAAGCAGGAGAGAGAGTAAGAGAAACTAGAAGTACAATGTAAAAAATAAAGGATGGTCTGCAGAGAAAACTTAACAAATTTCACAACTGGAGACATTCAAGTTATAAGAGAGAGCCTAAAATATTGAGAAAATGAAACAAACTCAATTTTTTAATCTACAGGAGTCCTTAGTATAGCTTAAATTTATCAAAAACTTAAGTTTTATAGCAAGTATAATGTGGTTTCAGCATTTAAAAAAAACTTTATTTATTCTGTATAGAGATAGAAATTGAGAGGGGAGGGAGTTGGGCGGTAGAGCAGCAGGTTAAGCACATGTGGCGCTAAGTGCAAGGACCTGCTTAAGGATCCCTGTTCCAGCCCCTGGCTCCCCACCTGATGGGGTGTCGCTTCACAGGCAGTGAAGCAGGTCTGCAGGTGTCTCTCTTTCTCTTCCCCTCTCTGTCATCCCTCCTCTCTCCATTTCTCTCTGTCCTATCTAACGACTTCAATAACAACAACAATAACTACAACAATAAAAAATAAGGGCAACAAAAGGGAAAATAAATAAATATAAAAAAATTTTTAAAAGATATTGAGAGGGGAAAGGGAGATTGAAAGAAGGAGGGAGATGGAGAAGGGGGAGTGGAAGGGAGAGGGAGAGGGAGAGGGAGAGGGAGAGGGAGAGGGAGAGGGAGAGGGAGAGGGAGAGGGAGAGGGAGAGAGAGCCGCAGCACTGTTTCACCACGTGTGAAGCTTCCTCCCTACAGATGGGACTAAGTGCTTGAACTGGGTCCTTGCACATTGTAAAGTGTGTGCTCAACCAGGTGTGCCACCACCTCATCTCTATTTAAGCATTTTTAACTCAAATTGAAAAGAATAGTGTTCTTTCAGCCTCTTGTGAACAGTTTGGAGACACATCTTGATGAGCACAGCTGATTGGGTGAAAATTAGAATGAATTAATAAACAGCTCTTATCCTGTATTTCTACTTTGTATACAAAACACTCTTCAAGTATTATTCAATATCTGCCACCTTTGAACACTGAATGGATTGCAGAGTGCTTGAATCCACCTTAACTACACCTTTCCCATTACTGCAACAGTTATTCTTTGCTAGTTATGGTTGTTTTACCAATTTCTTTGCTCACCATAATTACCTCCCATTCCTTCCTGAGTTTACTCATCTGTTTCTACTTGATATCCTTTGAAAGTTCTATCAATGAATGCTAAACTTTATCCAAAAATCTTTCTTGTCCTTAAATCATATTCTAGCTGCACTTCTAACATAAGCTATAGATTATTTATTTATTTAAAAAAGGAGACATTAACAAAGCCATAGGACAAGAGGGGTACAACTCCACACAATTCCCACCACCGTTTTAATCATCCTCTGCCCGTTGTTATTGCTAATAAGAAACCAGCTGCCATTCTAATTGTTACCCATTACAAGTCATCTATCTTTACTCTCTGGTTGAATTTATGATTTCTACATTGTCTTGGATGAACTCATACTTCACTATAATGCATTTACATATGCATTCATTTAAGTTTATTTATCTCCAGACATAACTGATCAGTGTTTCACTTCAATTTTGACAAACTATCATGATTATCTCTAAATATTGTCATAAATAAATTTTATTTAGTTTCCCCATTTAAAATCCCATTGATGTACTCTGTAAATTTTCATGCTATCCTCCATGCCTCTAATTAGCCTTTCATGATTACATCTATCTAGAAATGTGGGTCATTTAACATTATTTTCAGGGCCAGGTGGTGGTGCATACAGTAGAATATACATGTTACCATATGCAAGAATTGAAGTGCAGTCCCCTGGTCCTTACCTGCAGAGGGGAAAGTTTCACAAGTGGTGAAGCAGTGCTGCAGGTATCTCTCTTTCTCTCTCCCTCTCTATCTCCCCTTTCTTCTTAATTTCACTGTCTCTATGCAATAAATAAATAAATAATAACATTTAAAAGAAGTTTTATTTTTATATATTGATAGAGAGAAATTGATATGGGAGGGGGAGATAGAGAGGAACATAGAGACACACACATCTACAACACTGCTTCAACATCAGTGAGGTTTTCCCCTGCAGATAAGAATCAGAGGCTGGAACTCAACTCCTCATACATTTTAATGTGTGCACTCTACTAGGTGTGACACCACCCAGCCCCTAAAAATTTTTTAACTGTATTTTCTTATCCACCATCTGGATTTAATATGATACTTATCCTACCTATTCACTTATTTTTTAAAAATTTCTTTACTACTGGATAGAGACAGAGAGAACTTGAGAGGGGAGGGGGAGATAGAGAGGGAGAGAGACAAAGAGACACCTACAGCCTTGCTTCACCACTCGTGAAGCTTTCCCCCTGCAGGTGGGGACCAAGAGCTTAAACCTGAGTCCTTGTGCTCTGTAATGTGAGCACTAAACCAGGTGAGCCACTGCCTGACTCCCATACAGGTTTTAATATCAATATTTACATTTGTTATTTTGATTTTTATTTCCAATTTCAGTACTATTTATTAGATTTATATCTTTAATCACTTTTAATATCTCATTTCAATTTTTTTCTTAGTGGTTGAGGTGGTGATTTAACGGGTAGAGTTCTGGATGTACATGTTTGGTGATGGAGACTGAATTCAGGGACTCACACATATACAAGAAGTAAGTAAGTAAGTAAGTAAGTAAGTAAGTAAGTAAGTAAGTAAGTAAATCTTTTTGCAAAGTCTTAGATTTTGCTTAGTTTCTTAGGGTGCTTGCTATTCTAATTTACTATTGTTTTCTCTCACGCCCTTTCTTCAGTGTGAAGTTATTTCCCTTTTGTGACCAGTGAATGTTTATTGTGAGCTCAGTTTCAGGAAGAGTTGTATTCATTTTATGGAATTTTCATTTCCCTGACTTGAGAAAATATCACCTAAGATTAGCCTGTCATATTATAACAAAAAATAAATCTATACATGTTCATGAGTCACCCTCTTCTAATTAGTAGAAATAAATCATCTATCTGCACCAGAAAGAATGAGGCTATTAGCAGTCAGAGAAAATTCTAGTCAAGAAATAAAAAGAACAAATCAGCAATGTTTGTATCCCTCAGTTCTGGCACAACCAGTAAGTCCAGTAAATGCTGTTGAATTAACCAATAAATTCCATTTTGCAAAAGCCAATTTGAAATGGGTCTCTATCACATCTGACTTGCAAAGCACATCAAACTAAAATACAGTACAATTAAGATAAGAAATTATCCCACTTTGGAGAATAGTCTGGAGACCTCTCAGAAGGCTAGAAATGGACCTACTCTGTGACCCTGCAATTCCTCTCCTGGGGATATATCCTAAGGAACCCAACACACCCATCCAAAAAGATCTATGTACACATATGTTCTCAGCATCACAATTTGTAATAGCTAAAACCTGGAAGCAATCTAAGTGTCCAACAACAAATGAGTGGCTGAGCAAGTTGTGGTATATATATATATATATATATATATATATATATATATATATATATATATATATATATATATAATGGAATACTACTTAGCTATTAAAAATGGTTTTTAGCCGATCTTGGATGGAGCTTGAAAAAATCATGTTAAGTGAAATAAGTCAGAAACAGAAGGATGAATAGGGGATGATCTCACTGTCAGGCAGGAATTGAAAAACAAGATCAGAAGAGAAAACACAAGTAGAACCTGAACTGGAATTGGAATATTGCACCAAAGTAAAAGACTGGAGTGGGTGGGGGGGAGAATACAGGTCCAAGGATGACAGAAGACTTAATGGGGGTTGTATTGTTATATGGAAAAACTGGGAAATGTTATGCATGTACAAACTTTTGTATTTACTGTGGAATGTAAAACATTAATTCCCCAATAAAGAAATTTAAAAAAAAAAAGAAATTATCCCACCATGAACCAGAGCTGAGAAGTGGTCTGGTATTACGCTGTATTTTTGTGCATTTCTCTCATTAAAATAAAATTTAAAGGTAATAATAATAATAATAAATAAATTATCAAAATGGGTTACTTTTGCTTAATTGATTTTGGTAGATCAATTTGTCACATGTGGCTTGACATGGAACAAATTCATGGGGCTGAGTTCAGGAAAAGCAGCAAGTGATTGTCAGATATACTCTGACATTCACGGGATACAGTTACAAGATAAAGTCAAGGTCAATTCTTAGTAACATGAACAATGATATTAAAGCTAGAATAAAAGAGATGACAGCATAACAAGAAAACAGGAACCAGGTATTAGGAATGAAGACAAGCAAACAAGGTTGAAGCAGCAGACAGGGATGTGGGCAGCAAACAATCTGACTTGAAACTGGAGGCCAACTGAGTTCTGCCTCCCAACCACTAAGATGCCATGGCACTTTCCCATTTCTGCTAGGTGATGCCACCTGGTGTCCAAAAAGTAAAGTTAGCAGAGACTTGACTGCTGAGAAAAGGGATCTTTAAGGAAAAAGGATTATAGTTTTTTTTTTTAATTATGTATCACAGCAGTATCCAGACAGGCATCAAGAATGCATTTCATGTTTATTATCGGTTTCTGAGGTAAATATCAAAGCTAATTACCTTCAGAAAGATGTGTCAAATTATATGAAACTTGTTTTTAACTTTAAGCTAAGCAGCTTTGTGATAAATATACTTTCTGGTTGTAAAAAAAATGTTTGTTTATTCTCATCAAGAAGAGACTCCTCCCTACCAGTTCTGTTTAGAATGGTAGGTCAAATGGGAGAAGTAGTAGAGCTAATGAGGATAACTAATAAGACTTTGCAAAAATTTGGAAGAAGCAGTACAAAGAATATTAAGCAGTCATCCTCTGAAATATATTTTAATGAGAGGATTAGCAAAATATACACCTGCATCTGAGTATATTAACTCATTCCTTGAGTAATTGCTAGAGAACCTTCCAAATAATTGCCTTGGGAACTGTTACAGTTGGGAACTGTAGAAAAGTAAAACTTGTCTTCAGTGAGCTAGCAATCTAGGTAGAGAGGATGGTACCAAGAGAAATAAAATATTTCCTTTATGATATATGTTTATAACATATATGATATGTTATAAACATATCTCTACACAGCTATCTATCTCTGCACAGCTATATTCAAGAAAGATTTTTAGAGCTATGTGTTGTTGAACAAATGAAATCCCATTAGAGCTACTGTTTGCTGGTTTCACTGAGTTGTTGAGGTCAAAGATGGATGGCTGCTACCTATCCAATCTATATTATCACTGCTCAGTGGAGCTTTTGGCACATGTAGTCCTTAGTACATTTTATGTTGAATGGACAGTTCATATCTCAAAGTTCATTTCAGCCCCATGGTTCTTTGAGTCTTACTGCCATTACATTAACTTCCATGCTAAATTTCCCTTAAGAAGCATGGGCTAAACGAAGTATGGTCTTTTAAAATGTCACTCACTGTAAGTGCCAAGCATTCACCAGCATCACACTTTAAATGACATTTTCTACAAATGTCTATGCAGCATGATACTCTTACTTAAAGAGAGGAAATTAGTACTCCATTTCACCCTCTCTTTTAATCACTTAGATTGACTTTTCTTGCCACATGTGCTTAACCCGCTGCGCTACCTCCTGACTCCCTAGATTGACTTTTCTTACAAGCATTTGCCTAACAAGGAATAAAGACACCTAGTATGTATTTATTGTAATCCAGAAACCAGATGTTAAATGAGGTTCTTATTTTATCTCTAAGAAAATCTGGAAGCATTTGCATACTGTGGAATTGTTTCACAATTAGATGTTTCAGTCCAATGCTGGAAATATTTCTGCTTTGCAAATAAATGGCCAAGGACAAGGAAAAAATTATTGTAGGCTGCTAGGGAAAGAAAAGAAGTGACGGGGGGGGGGGGCCGAGCCACGATGATGACTTGTAAGCAGCAGCTGGCATGAGCTCCAACAAGGAGCAGCTTGTGACCTAGGATTCTCTGGATAGGGTAGGATACTGGGCTGTCAGCAGGAGGGTGAATAAAGGGTCCTCAGGGTAACACCAAGGAGGAGTCCTATAACTCACGCTTGAGTTGGAAAATAGAGGCCGGGGGACAAAGAAAGGTAAACAACGAAACAAGATAATTAAATGAAGAGATGGACAGACTAGACCTGCTACACATTTTCAGAATTCTTCACGCCCCAAAACTGGAATACATATTCTTTTCAAATCAACACAGTACATCCTCAAGGATGGACCATATATTAGGCCACAAAGACAGTATTAGCAAATTCAAGGACATTGAAATCATCCCAAGTATCTTCTCAGTTAGCAGTGAAGTAAAACTAACATTCAACAACAACAAAAAAAAGTATGAAAAGCCACAAAATTTGGAAACTCAAAAACATGCTGCTTAGTAAACGTTGGGTCAAAGAGGCACTCAAGCAAGAAATTCAAATGTCCCTGGAAACAAATGAAAATAAAGACACAAGTTATGAAAATATTTTGAACACAGATAAATCAGTACTGAGAGGGAAACACTAAATCTGAAGAAGAGGATATCCAGAAATCACTTCCATTCATTGTTACTGCAAAATCACTGAAATACCTAGGAATAAAGCTGACCAAAGAAGTGAAACACTTGTATAATGAAAACTATGAGTCACTATTCAAGGAAATAGAAACTGATACCAAGAAATGGAAAGACATCCCCTGCTCATGGATTGGAAGAATTAATATCATCAAAATGAATATTCTTACCAGAGCCATATACAAATTTAATGCGATACCAAAGTTCCACCAAGCTTCTTTAAGAGAATAGAACAAAAATTACAATCATTTATCTGGAACCAGAAAACACCTAGAACTGCCAAAAAATCTTGAGGAAAAGAAACAGAAATGGAAGCACTGCACTCCTAGGTCTTAATATTATAAAGCCATTATCATCAAAACAGCCTGGTACTGGAACAGAACAGTGGAATAGAATATAAAGACCAGAACTAAATCCCCACATATATGAACATCTAAACTTTGAAAAGGGGGCCCAAGGTATTCAATGAAGGAAGGAAGCTCTCTTCAATAAATGGTACTGGGAAAACTGGGTTGAAACATGAAGAAGAATGAAACGGAACCACTTTAACTCACCAGAAACAACAGTCAACTCCAAATGGATCAAGGACCTGGATGCTAGACCAGAAACTATCAAATACCTAGAGGAAAACATTGGTGGAACACTTTCCCACCTAAACCTCAAGGACATATTTGATGATTAAAACCCAGTTGCAAGGAAGACTAAAGCAGAAACAAACCAATGGGACTACATCAAACTGAAAAGCTTCTGCACAGCCAAAGAAACCATCACTCAAACAAAGAGACCCCTCACAGAATGGGAGAAGATCTTCACATGCAATACATCAGACAAGAGACTAATAACCAAAATATACAAAGAGCTCAGCAAACTAGCAACAAAAAAGCAAATGACCCCATCCAAAAACTGGCAGACGATATGAACAGAATATTCACTACAGAAGAGATCCAAAAGGCTAACAAGCACATGAAAAATTGCTCCAGGTTTGTCCAGATTGTCAGAGAAAGGCAAATAAAGACAACATTGAGATACCACCTCACCCTTGTGAGAATGGCATACATCAAAAAGGACAGCAGCAACAAATGATGGAGAGGCTGTGGGAACAAAGGTACCCTTCTGCACTGCTGGTGGAAACGTAAACTGGTTCAACCTCTGTGGAGAGCAGTCTAGACATGGACTTCTAGACAAGGACCTTCCATATGACCCAGTGATTCCTCTCCTAGGGATATACCCCAAGAACTCCATAACACCCAACCAAAAATATATGTGTACACCTTTGTGCAGCAAAATCATAATACCTAAAACCTGGAATCAACCCAGGTGACCAACAACAGATAAATGACTAAGAAAGCTGTGGTATATATACACAATGGAATACTATGCAGCTATTAAGAACAATGAACCCACCTTCTCTGACCTACCTTGGATGGAGCTAGAAGGAATTATGTTAAGTGAGCTAAGTCAGAAAGACAAAGATGAGTGTGATAAACAGAAGTTGAGAGAGAAGAACAGAAAGTGAAACTCAAAGCAGAAAACAGAAAGTGAAACTCAAAACTGAGCTTGGAATAGAGCACCAAAGTAAAAAATCTCCGAGTGGCGGGTGAATGAATATGTTCAGGTTCTCTGTGGGGGTTGGGGGTGGGGAGAGGATGGGATGATACACAGTCTTTTAGTGGTGGAAATGGTGTTTATGTACACTCCTATAAACTTGTAGTCATATAAATCCCTACTTAATATAAAAGGGAAAATTGATTGGATGTCTCAAAGTTTTTAATATACAGACCATAGGCTGAGTCTTTAAAATATTGACTCTCCTAAAAGCTTAGACCAGGGAGAACAGAAGCAATCAGTGGTGTTACTCTATAAGACACAGCTATATAAAAATAATGTCAAAAGACATAAATTATGGTGATGTTGTGTGTGATACAGCAAATCCTAACAGGATTTTCAAAGTTAACTCAATTGCCAAGCAATGTGATTATAGCAATAACTATCTATTGCCTTCTTTTAAAAAATATTTATTTATTTATTCCCTTTTGTCGCCCTTGTTGTTTTATTGTTGTAGTTATTATCACTGTTGTTACTGATGTCATTGTTGTTGGATAGGACAGAGAGAAATGGAGAGAGGAGGGGAAGAGAGATAGACAGATGACACCTGCAGACCTACTTCACTGCCTGTGAAGTGACTCCCCTGCAGGTGGGGAGCTGGGGGCTGGAACCCAGATCCTTATTCGGGACCTTGTGCTTTGTACCACGTGCGCTTAAGCCACTGTACTACTGCCCGACTCCCTCTATTGCCTTCTTAAACCCTAAGATAGCAGGAAACTCCCACAGCCTCTATAGAGCCTATATTTCCTCCAGTCTTGGAACCTCTAGGATGGGGCTCACTTTCCTGCATGCTTCTCTCAGTTCATACCATATGATATTGCATCCATGCATCCCAACCTAATCAACCCAACGAGTACCACCTCGCATGCTTTATTTCAGACTGTGTCCAGAGACGTCAGGCGTGGAATGTCAACCCTTCAGCCTCATTACTCAGGTGAGACCTTTTCTTTCATAGGATTCTCTAATTCCATTTCAGGTGGTTCACTTCCTAACAAAATCCCAAAACCTAGATATAGAACAGGTCCCATGAGATAAAGCATATGTTCACATGTCTCCATAAATTAGGGGAAAATATATACATTAAAGCAAAAGTGCATAAGTTTGCAGTGAGTCAGTATATGCAACAAACAGGTTGAAAGACCTAAAAAGACACTATAAAGTTCCTAATGAAATAGTGTATACTTAGACTTAGATACCCTCCTCATCTACTTTCTATTATACTCCCCTCAGTCACTCCAAAGCTAACCTTATAAATGTAAGGACTACAAAAGCTGAATAAGGGCAAGAGACTGGAATACTTTAATGATGACTCTTTAGTCACTATCAGGCCACCCCATTAGCTGGGATCCTAGGTGGGGAGTCCTGAGATTCCCAAACAGACAAGATGGTTCTAGACCTTGAATAAATCCCTCTCTCCATTGTTACCGGTCATTTCTATCAGGAACAACACAATAGATCCCTTGTGGGCCCCCATAGTACCTTGCCCTCAACAGGGATCAAGGATGGTAGAGAATGTTCCATCCTCCAAAGGGAGGCTGGAAAACATAATCTATGCTCACCCTGAGGAAGGTGGCTCTTGAAAGTGCAACTCGAAAGGGTCCTACTCATGATCACAGAATGTGAGCTCAGATCTACAGGGATGCAGGGGTCACATAGGCTCCTAAGCTAAATGTGGGCCCCAGATCAGATCAAATTTATGGGGTTTACAGTCAAAAATATTTATACACTTTCCCATATTTGGGAGCTACTCTCTTCCCTGATCTAGTTTTCTGGTCCTTTTTCCAGCCATGATATCATCTCCCCAGACAATAACTTAGAACCACCGGCATATCAGATGTCAGGCTCAGAAAAAAGAAAGGAAGAAAGAAAGAAAGAAAGAAAGAAAGAAAGAAAGAAAGAAAACTAGTATAGTCATGTGCCCTTTGGAATATAACTAAAATATGCCTATCAGCTATCTACAAAATGGAGACCCCCCCAACTCTTCATCTGAACTCTTCCAGCCTTTAGTTTCATGATTAGTTAACAATTTGTTTGACTGTATATGTTAACTCTCTTTTCAGCACCAGGTTCCAGATGCTAACATAATACCAACCAGACTTCCCTGGGCAGATGTCCCTACCAGTGTGTCCTGGCCCTGCTTTCCCAGAAGCCCTGCTTCTTCCAGAGCTCAGCCCCACTAGGGAAACAGAGAAACAGTCTGGGAGTATGGATCAGCCTGTCAGCGCCAATGTTCAGTGGGGAAGCAATTATAGAAGCCAGACCTTCCACCTTCTGCATCCCATAATGACCCTGGGTTTACACTCCCAGAAGGTTAAAGAATAGGAAAGCTATCAGGGGAGGGGATGAGACATAGAGTTCTGGTGGTGGGAATTGTGTCTTGTATCCCTCTCATCCTATGGTTTTTGTCAGTGTTTCCTTTTTATAAATAAAAATTAGAAAAAAGAAAAATAACAGATACTTTACAAATAATAATTTATGTAGTTTCTTACACAAATCAAGATGTATATATCTTCAAGAAGAAACGGTTACATATGTCCTTAATTTTTAGAAATTATTATATGAATTAAAGAACTCACAAATTTTATTACCCTTATTATAGTCAAATTGTCTTTATTAAATTATAACCACTTTTCTCTTTCCCTGGTAATATGCTATGCACAGCCTGTGAATAGGACTTTGGGACTTGATTAGCATAAGGCTGAGGCTGAACATGAGAGCATAATTAGCACATGGCTCATCTCAGGCTGACTTCAGGACTCGGCTTAAGGACATGCCAGGTGGAATTCAGGCTCTCTCTCTGTGCTCCCATCGTCTAGCTCCCTGCTTTCCTGCTAGCAATGGATGCTCCTCCTGGGACTTTTACACATGTAGCTGAACTTTGGTAACTTGTGGATTCACAGGACTGGCCTACTCTTAATTCTGTAGATAATTGTCTATCTTTCTGTATCTAAAATAAAACATTTCATAGTGCTATGCCGCATGTAATAAATCTTGATAGTTTTAAACCCATGCCAAGCAGCAGCAGGCTCTTGTGACCTCTTGTGAAGTCTTTTATTTTTTAAATTACAATAGTAGTTCAGGAGGGTTCCTATGTTCCTAAACTTTGCATCAAAGCTATCACTTACTGAGTATTTTGAACCAGACCCTGTATTAGATTTTTTAAGTTTAATCCTGTCCAATGAGGTAAAGGCTCCTAGCATCCCTATTTCATAAGTTATTTGAGGAACAGAAAGGTTAAACAACTTACCTAATGTAAGGGAATTCTTACATTTGGTATTATATTCATGTATATTATAAGGACCACTAACCTCACATGATGATTTTCCATAGTAGAAGTATCTTTAATCAATTTTACTACTCTATTCTGATGGTTATTCTGTGACTGGATAATATGCATGTACCTCCACTTCTTATGTTGACAGGCATGTGGTAGTTTAGTTAACTTAGCCTTGCTATATTTTACCTATTTTTTACTTAGCTTCAAAAAATCTATCTATTTAGGTTGTGGGTACCTTTATAACTTTAAACAACATACTTCAATCCCTATTTCTTTTATAACTTTAAACAGTATAACTTAACTATGTGGTTCATTCTTAATGGGGGAAATCACATGTAAAATGGTTATTCTCTATATTCCTTGGGCTATAATATACATAAATGACTCACTAGAAGCAGGTCTTTTTTCATCATTTTAATGAAATTAGAATGAAATATACTGATATAAATGGTAAGTATGGGCTAGGTCATGGCACACTTGGCCAAACACAAAATTACAATGTGGATGTCTCTCCTTCTCTTCTTCCTCTTCTCTCTTGATTTCTCTCTCTCTGTGTCCTAAATAAAAACTAATAAAATATAAATAAATGACAAGTATATGCAGTTATATTAAGTAGCTCAGGTTAAAGAATGTCTTCAACCACGCTGTTTTATTTCTTAGAAAATTTTAATGTGTATCAACCAACTATTCTATTTGTTTTGCTTTTTGAATTTTTAAATTTTTATTTATCAAATGGAAATATTTACAAGACTATAAGCTTTTTGCTTTTATTGTTACCAGGGTTATTGCTGGGACTCAGTGCCAACACTATGAATCTACTATTCCTTGTGGCCCTTATTTTCCATTATACTTTTATTTTTATTTGTCAGGACAGAGAAAAATTGAGAGGGTAGGGGAGATAGAGAGGGACAGAAAAAGACATACACTTACAAACCTGCATCACTGCTCATGAAGCGTCCTCACTGCAGGTGGGGAATAGGGGCTTGAACCCAGATCCTTGGGCATGGTAACTGAGTGTGTCACCTACCAGCTCCGTCAACCAACTATTCTTACTTTTTATGGATAAAAATATAAGCCTGGGGAGTTCATGTTTATTTAAATCATTGTAATAGTTTTCAAAGTTTGGTTTATGTTTCTATTCAACATCTATTTTTTTCTTAATGTGTATGTGAGGCAAATTTTCTCTAAACACCAATTCCAACTTTCCCCAGTCTGGAAGCATGAGTTTTCATGTACTTCCAAGAGATATTAATTACAGTTTTCACTCATGAAGCAAGTGATTTAGACCTGAGTCAATACATGTAGTACATTTCCCTGGCCACAGTGATTCCTTTCAAGACAGCATGGAACAGAATGCATCAGAATCTAAGGTGTACTAAGATATAGGCTGGGAACAGTGCTACAAAGATTTTTACTCTATTTTCCTGAAGGAAGACAGGGCCCTAGGAGATGTTGGCAGTCATTTTTGACCAGGTGAGGAATCTAACTATGAGGAAGCTGAGTGAGGAATCATTTTCACTAGATGCTTTCCTGAGTCATTGCTATTCCTGCTATACAGTTATATCCGTCAATACATGTTCCCATTATCTTTGTTCCCATTTTATTTGCAGTGGTTTGGGTTGGTTTCCTGAGAACAGTAATAACTACAATTGTTTCATAGCAATCATTACACCGACCCTTCAGACTTAAATCTAGGGCTATTTCCTACTAGTGTGAGTTTAATATCTTTGCTCAGAATCTAAAAACATATATCCTTTATGTCCTCTACAATATGTATCTTGTTTCCCATCATAACTGTTAAATAGCATTTAGAAATAGATATCTGGACCCAGCTCCCTACCTGCAAGGTGGGGAGGTGTCACCTCACAAGTGGTGAAACAGGTCTCGGGTGTCTAGCTTTCTCTCCCCCATCTATCTTCCCATCCATTAAAAATAAAATGGAAAAAAATGGCCTTTAGAAGCAGTGGATTCGAAGTGCTGGCACAGAGTCCAGTGATAATCCTGGAAGCAAAAAAAAAAAAAAAAAGGAAAAGAAAGAGAAAGAGAAAGAGAAAGAGAAAGAGAAAGAAAGAAGGAAAGAAATAAAGAAAGAAAGAAAGAAAGAAAGAAAGAAAGAAAGAAAGAAAGAAAGAAAGAAAGATACATCTGGACCTGTAAGATAGCTCACCTTGATAGCGCACTTGCTTTTTAACACACAGGACCCAGGTTCTAGTCTGACCTAGGTCAGAACAAGAGGAAGCTTCGGTATTGTGTTATCATATCCTCTGTCTCTCTGTTTTTTTCTCTCTTTCTACCTGAAAAAGTCAGCGCAGAGCAGTAAAATTCTAGTGATGAAAAAGAAAAGAAAAAAAAATCTAAAAATATAAAGTCCTTTATATTTTTAGATTTTGTGGAATGAATCAATGTGGAATTGATTCATTCATTACCAAGTATACATATATGTTTAAGTAAGATGAGCCCTTTATACTTGAAATCATAAACTGGGTTAGAGATAAGCTAATTTCAAGACTCTTATGTTAAGTAGTTATTTTACATTTTAAAGATATCTTATTTTAATGAGAGAGATACAAAGAGAAAGATACAGAGAGAGACTCTAGAGCATAGGTCAGTTCTGGCTTATGGTGGTGCCGGAGACTGAACATGGGATCTCAAAGTCTCAGATAGGAAGTCTTTTGGATAACCATTATGTCACCTTCCCAGCCCTATTTTTCTTTTTAGATGAATTCTGGGTCAGCTTTAGCCATAAATATGCTACCTACCAGCTGCTGTTCATACAAGAATTATAGTCATAAAGTTTTATTATAAATTAGTGATCTGGGATTTAGAAAACATTTAATCTGAGGACTAGTATTATAATCAGTAATTTGTTTCCTAGGCCAGCACAGAAAAACATATTTAATATAAAAATGTTGCTAATTTACTATACATTGCAGTGAGTCTCCAGTCAAGTGTAATTCTCTGCCACACTATTATATGCACAAGATCTGTTACAGAGTTGGATTTTGTTTATAATGGGTACCGAAGATTGGAATCTATGACTACTTCTATGCCAAGAACCCCTAATTTAGGATTATCTTTAACACTTTTATCACTACACAATACATGAATTGTCAAAATTGGGTGGGTGGTGGGTTTACCAGATTTTAGCAAGAAAAACAATGCCTCATGTTTAGAAAGGAAGAGATGTTGAGGGGCCAGGTGGTGGCACACCCAGTTAAACACATACAGTACTAAGTGCAAGGCAGCAGGGACTTTGCACAAGTGATGGAACACGTCTGCAGGTGTCCCAGGTGTCCATCTTTTTTTTTTCTAGAATTTTTAAATCTTTATTTATGTGTTGGATAGACACAGCCAGAAATTGAGAGGGAAAGGGATGTTAGAGAGGGAGAGAGACAGAGAGACACCTGCAGCTCTGCTTCACCACTCATGAAGCCTTCCCCCTGCAGGTGGGGAACAGGGACTCGAACCTGGGTCCTTGCGCATTGTAACATGTGTGCTCAACCAAGTGTGCCATCACCCAACCCCTCTATCTTTCTTTATACCTCTCTATATTTCCTTCCTTTCTCAATTTCTTTCTATCATATTGAATAAAATGGGGGGGAGGGGAAAAAGGCAAAAATGGCCACCAGGAACAGGTGGTTCATATTGCCGGCACTGAGCCCCAACAACTTAAGTCAAAGGAAGGAAGGAAGAAAGGAAGGAAGGAAGGAAAGAAGGAGGGAAGGAAGGAAGGAAGGAACAAATGGAGGGAGGGAACTTGGGAATGTGGGAAACACATTATACTAAAAACATACAATGAATGCATGGGTGAGACCACAGGAGAAGAAGCACTACTAGAAGAGAAACTAAATAGACTATTGATATACCTCTCCCACATTTGTGCTAAACAGCATCAACATTCATCCTTGGAGAATATGCTTATTAAAAAGACGTCTTTACTTTCAGCCTATGTGCATGTTAGCTGTTGGGCTCAGGCAAAAATTAGTAAAGTCATTGGTCCCTTGGTATAAACCTAAAATAGACTTATAGCTCCTTCCAACATGAAGACCCCAAATTTCATCTGCTCTACTTTTACCTTTAGTCTCCTGATTCAAATTTCATCTGCTCTACTTTTACCTTTAGTCTCCTGATTATTAAACAAATTGTTCTGTTTCACATCCTAATGCTTTTCAGCCACCAAGTTGCAGATGCTACCATGATGCCAACCTGACTTCTCTGGGCAGATGACCTCACCAATGTGTCCTAGAACCCCACTTCCCAAGAGCCCTACCTCACTAAGGAAATATAGAAACAGGCTAGGGATACGGATAGACCTATCAACACCCATGCCCAGTGGAGAAGCAATTACAGAAGCCAGACCTTCTACCTACTGCTCCCCGTAAAGATCTGTGGTCCATACTCCCAGAGTGATAAAGAATAAGGACTCTTCTAATGGAAGGGATGGGATATAGTACTCTGGTGGTGGGAATTGTTTGTACCCCTCTTATCCCATAATCCTGTCAATCATTAAATCACCAATAAAATAAATAAATAAATAAACAAACAAATAAAGACTTCTTTATTTCACAAGAAAAGCCAGAGCACTGCTCGGGTATATGCGGTTCTAAGGATAGAAAGGAGCCTGTGTCATTAATAGAAAACTAAGTGAATGGTAGTGCTGAAAGTGAACAGACCTGCCCTTTTCCAAGCTGTAGCTACATGATTTTTTCCATGGTTCTGCTTGACTTGGTCTTTTACAACTTGGCAACTCAGGAAGTGAAAATGAGAGATACAGCAGATTTTTTTTTTTTTTAGATTTACTCCAAATGTTCCTTTAATACTAGTATTTCTTGGACAGAGGTTCCTGGTGTCCTAATTCATTGGTCCTGGCATTTCTTTAAAAGCATCCTTGAGAATTTGTGAAACTGCCTCAGCTTTCGCTCTTTATTTGCACTCTGTGGTAGTTTTCCCTCAATGCAGGAAAGGCACTCCTCCATGACCAGGTGAAATATATTCTTTTAGAGACTCTTACTTTAAAGTGGCTGGAGCCCATGGAAACTTCAGGTTGACAGAATAAAAAAAAAAAGTCAGTTGGCAGAAAAAAAGCAGTGTTGTTCTGTTATTTCCTACTCTCTTCTATAAGTACTCATTTAAAAGTCTTTGTTACCACAAAAAATATTTTCAAATTCATTTGCAGCAATTAACACCATGAACAGGGTCCTACTATCACATTTAGTGACCAGGTAGTAATTTTCCTTTGGGGTGTTTGACACTTGCCCAAAATGTTAGTCTTAATCTAAAAGAAGAGACCTCTGACATAGTGAAAGTCACCACCAATATGACATTTATTAAATATAAATGGCAGGTGTCTAAAGGGAAGTTGAAGAAAGAGCACCAGTCTATCTTCATCTTTTTTTAATCACTATTATTTATTTATTTATTTATTCCTTTTTGTTGCCCTTGTTGTTTTATTGTTGTAGTTATTATTGTTGTTGTCGTTGTTGGATAGGACAGAGAGAAATGGAGAGAGGAGGGGAAGACAGAGAGGAGGAGAGAAAGATAGACACCTGCAGACCTGCTTCACCGCCTGTGAAGCGACTCCCCTGCAGGTGGGGAGCCGGGGTTTGAACCGGGATCCTTATGCTGGTCCTTGTGCTTTGCGCCACCTGCGCTTAACCCGCTGCACTACAGCCCGACTCCCAGTCTATCTTCATCTTAAAAGGAAAAATCTTGCAGGACAAAGGGAAAACTGCATTTGCTCTTAGTTGAATCTCCAACAGTTTCTCTTCTTACTGATAATTTAAATGAGTGTGTGTTCTTATAACTGGGAATATTTGCACTGAGAAGTAAGCAAAGTATTCTGACTTTCAAGGTCTATTTCAAATTTGTCAAACTTAATAATAAATACAGCATTCTCAGTCTATTATCTGGAAAATGACTTGTATAAGGGAAAATGATATCAATTTGAAATAAATAAATTAATGTGTATACATTTTAGGAAGTGTAAGTGAATCAGCTATATGCAGCAAGAAATTTCCCTCTGGTTAGTATTTTACAATAGAATGAAACTCATTAATAGAAATTAGGTGTGTAATGAATTGTACCTACCTATCATTGGATGTTTTTTCCTCTGATGACAATTCCTTAAAAGCTATAAAATGTCTATATTTTTATGACATAAGAGAAAAAACACTATTAAATCCACTAGAAGTTGTCACTAAGTGGAAGCATATTTTAAATGATAAACATGGGACAGGTTCTGGTACTTACTATGTAAGGACTATGGCTACTGCATCATTCAACACACTTTCTCCAAACAAGAGCGTGTATAGGTCAGGGTCAACATGAAGTTCATGAAAGATGGCCAGCACTGTCACTAGGAATAAGCACACAGAAATATCCAGAGTTATCTAATGCAGTGCATAGCTGAGTTAGTGAGCAGTTAGTGAGCCATGGAATTCCTTGGTTGTAGACATCTCTTCAAAGCATGTATTGAGTGCTCTTCTCCAACCATACCAGATCTATACTAGAAAAAAAAAAGACAATCTGATCAATCACTCCCTTGCCTAGATTTCTCTAGGTTTCTCCCAATTTACAGGGAAAGTCTGAGAAACTTGGGACAAGTAATCTATGATCTACAATTAATATGTCTTTGAGAGACTCTCTCCTCTACATGTCCTGTACACCCTCTGATACCTCTTCAAGCTGAACTGACCAGAATTTCCCAAAACCAGAAATTCTCAAAATTATTTTTATATTATGATTCCATTTCACAGCAATAATCTTTTCCATATAACTGTTACTATTCTCGCCATTCTTTAAATACATACAAATATTTCATATGATAAAAAAATAACAAATTATTTCAATCTTTAAAGGTTACTCAAAAATCTCTCCAGTTCCCCAGTTCCCTTACCACAGAACTGACTCACTCTTTTATGACACCTGCATTGGGATCCAACCATACAATTGGTTACAGAGGAGCTTGGGGTTCCCAGGAGAAAGGGTCTATCTTTCTAATGTAATATTCTTGGTCAAAACTTAGTAAGTGTTGAATGTTTCAGTGCTGGTGTGAAGGGAGAATGAGAAGGATGGTCATAGGCATAATCTGGCTCTCTTTATCTCCTGAAATCACCCTCATCTATAAAGATGGGCTAATAAGAAAGAGAAGGATGAATATGGGATGATCTAACTCATAGACAGACATTGAGAAATAAGAACAGAAAGGGGAAACATAAAGCAGAACTTGGACTGGGTTTGTTGTATTGCACCAAAATAAAGGACTCTGGGGAGAGGCATTTCCAGGTCCTGGTGCATGATAGTGAAGGGGGACTCAGGCTGCAGGTGAGAGAGTTTTTCAGAAAACTGAGAAATTGTATACATGTTCCAACAACTGCACTTACTGTAAACCATTAATCTTCAAAAGAAAGAGAGGAGAGAGACAGAGAAATAAATAAATAAATAAATAAATAAATAAATAAATAAATAAATAAATAAATAGATGGGATACTATTCCAAAAGAGAATAGTACCTTAAGGACTTGTTTCCAGCAGCCTGCACAGTGCTACTAGTTACCATAGACTTATATGGAACGTCTAGGTACATATCAAGAAGCAAATATTCACACCCTGATTATATGTGTTCATTAAAAACCAATTCATTGCATTGATAGTTGAAACAGTTATGCAAAGTGTGAATAGAAGTCATTAGGAAAATGATCCTTTGAGTTGATTGCCAAAGGGGAAAAAGATCAGTTGAAATGATACTGATGGTAAAATTTTAAGACAGAGTGGGCATTTTTATTTCTGCTCTCTCCATTACTATTTCATGGGTTGTGAAGTAAGTAAAAGTTACATAAGAGTACTGGGGCTGACAAGATATGTCGCCTGGATAGTGTTCCTGTTTTGCCACAGACACAACCCAGGTTCAAGCCTAACCCCACTGACTAAGGGAAACTTCAGTTCTGTAGTGTTTCCCTCTACTTATCCCTCCCATTCCCTCTTGCTCTCTCCCTCCAACACAAAATCTCTCTCATTAGATATGAAAAAGTCATTCCAGAGCATTGAAGCCCAGGTGAAGACAAAGAGAAGTCCTAGGGTGAGGGGGGAGAACTAAGCTTGAAGGTGTTGTAAGTAGAGAGATTTGACACTGTACTATCACAAAAGGAGTCATGGTATAATCTGAATGGAACTCTGAAAAATATTGCACACACAAAGAAATGGTAGCCAAACTTATTCTAAGATTTTGTGGGAACTATGGTGGTAATGGGGGAAAGGGGTACAGAATTTTGGTGGAGGGTATAGTGACTTTCAGATTACACATGTGGCGATGAACTTATATCCTTGTAATATTATAACTTTTAAAACACTGTTAAATCACCAATAAATAAAGAAAAGAAAGTTCAGCCAGAAAGACAGATGGCAGAATAAATGCATGGCTGATGGTTTCCCCAACAGTTTCAGCAAATGAAAAGTGGAAACAAAACAGGGAGAAGCCTGGATTCAGGCTCCAGGACACTAGCCCTCCCTGTACACCTCCTATTTGGGGTCCTGATATGTAGGTGTCTCAGTGTATCACATTTCACTTCTTATTCATTGACTTCCATCTTCCCTGTGTGTCTCTAACCCTTTATGCAATGCCAAAATATCATAAGCTTTTAATAAGTGAATATGTAAAAGGTAACATCAGGGAGAAAAGAGTAGAGAAATGAGTACTACCACAATTTTTGAGATAGAGAACTGATAGGTCTTGATGCTGAAAGATAGCAAGAAGTGACTCTGGATTTCACTCCTAGGCATCTAATAGATGGGATTGCAGAATATCTCAGTTTATAGACAAAGCAATTCAACAAGTTCAGTTTTGAACATATAACTTAAAGAACCAGGTAGAATTTCACACATAAATTTTAATGATAACCAGAAATATAACACCCAAAAAGATACAGAATTAATACAGAAGAAAGAACTGGGAAGTTATAAGCACACAGAATGGAACACAATACTACAAAAACAGATGTGACAGTCTGGACCATAGAAAGAGAAGGGAGTTCATGAGTGATCCTTGGGGAACACTTTCAGCTCAGGAGTGAGTAATGAAAAAAATAAGCATAAAATATATATATGTGGCATGTCGAGCAGTAGTGCAGTGAGTTAAGCGCAGCTGGCGCAAAGCGTAAGGACCAGCTTAAGGATCCCGGTTCGAGCCCCCGGTTCCCCACCTGCAGGGCAATCACTTCACAAGTGGTGAAGCAGGTCTGCAGGTGTCTATCTTTCTCTCCCCCTCTCTGTCTTCCCCTCCTCTCTCCATTTCTCTCTGTTGTATCCAACAGTAATGACATTAATAACTACAATAATAAGTACAACAATGAAACAAGGGGAACAGAAGGGAATAAATAAATAAATATTAAAAACGAGAAATATATGTGTGATGTATTTGCCAAATCTAAGTAACATCAAGTCAGATGGAAATCAAATTCATCATGAATTTTTTTAAATTTTACCTTTTATTGCTCTTGTTGTTTTTCATTGTTGTTACAGTTATTATTGTTGTTGTTGTCATAGTTGTTGGATAGAACAGAGAGAATGGAGAGAGGAGGGGAAGACAAAGAGGGGGAAAGAGAAACACCTGCAGACCTGCTTCACTGCCTGTGAAGCAACTCCCCTGCAGGTGGTCTGCCAGGTGCTCAAACCAGGATCCTTATGCTGATGCTTGAGCTCCTACCATGTGTGCTTAACCTGCTGAGCTACCTCCCGACTCCTACATCATGAATTTCTATAGACATATTTTCATTTACTAAAAATTATCGAAGAGGAAGGAACTTCTAATTCAACAACTAGTTTGGGGATACAAGAAACAGAAATAAAATGTCATGAGTTGGCATGATAATTGGCCAAATCTCATTTTACCATGAATAGAATCAATTTCATTATTCCAATTGAATAGGTTCTTAATCATAATGGGCAAAATGGTGGAGATCTATTCTCTACTAGTGTATAGCTATTCACATTGGTCGCAACCCTTAGCTTTTGCAGGCAGTGGTAGGAGGGAAGTAGTAATTACCTCTGCACATCTTAACTGATTTCATGGGTAGAGTCAAGGCCTCACATGTAATCAAAACAAAGAGTTCTCAATTGGGGGATTAAACTAATGATATTTTTCCCTTTGTTAGGACTTTGCAGACTAAAAGTAAAGTTATTCTTAAATTGGAAAATTCTATCATGGCAGCTGTTTTGCTAACTTTTGTAGTTGTTTATTTGTATTTCTGAGCTCTGAAGATAACTTGTAGACCTATGCTTTCTATGAGAGGTTTTTTTAGGGTCAAAAACAGAGATGTGATATGAAGCATTGAGTGCCTTTCTTTTCTTTTCTCAGTTATGAAGTCCACTTTGCATTGAAATAGACTCTATGTTTCCAGAGAGTTCTGAGCCTTTGGGGGTGGAAAGAGAGCTTTTAATTGAATATATCCATTTTTTCATAAGTGTTCTGACATTTCTTTTGCAAAAAGAACTGAACTCCACTTCATAAATGATATCCCACACAAAAGAGAAAGCTATTACTTTGCACATTCCTATCTACCCTGTGAAGAAATGGAACGGTTTCAGAATAAAGCCAGGCAATGTGTCCTACAAGAGTGAGTATTTGCTGGGACCACAAATGAGTTGAATAGGTGAGTCAGGAAATTAACCACCCACTGCAGCTGCTGAGCTCGAAGCTTTTTAAAAAACTCATTTAATTAGCTTGCTTGAAGGGCTCAATCTTATAAACAATGTCCAAGACGCTCTGTGCCACCTTCCCAGGAGAGAATCTCTTGGAACAGCTGTGAACATGCTCATACTAGCTCTTCCCATACCTTGCTGTGTTTGTAATAACAACAGGGGCCCAAGAATAAGCTAAAAAGCAATGCCAATTTAGTTGTATAATACTTTCTGGTGACAATGTGAGAACACTTTACCCAACATGTGGATAGGAAGAGGAGAAGACACAATGCAACTTATCATACCCCTGGTTTTATCAGGGAATTTGGTCATTTTTGTCTTCATTGTGCTTGAATATTATTACTCCTTAGTAGATTCTACTAAGATTCTAACTTGGTTCTTGGGGCCCCTTCTCCACATGCCCTGTTCTTATTTGATTATTTTAGCACAAGGAAAGCCACTTTGTCTTTCAAATTGATAATAATGGATGAAGCTCATATAATGTGCTTATGATGAAAAAAATTCACATGTAAATACCCACAACATCCCTTTTCTTAGAGCAATGGATAATTGGGAAATGTCACTGCACGGTTGGATTGTCATTTTGAAAATAGTTTCAGTAGTCAGACATCAAGAGATTTAGGGTAGGTTGTGATGCAGAAGTGATATAGACTATTCTAAGAATCTGTTGATAAGAAATAGACGGGAGTTATCATACATGGCACAAAGCGCAAGGACTGGCATAAGGATCCTGATTCTAGCCCCCGGCTCCCCACCTGTAAGGTAGTCCCTTCACAGGTGGTGAAGCAGGTCTGCAGGTGTCTTTCTCTCCCCCTATCTGTCTTTCCCTCCTCTCTACATATCTCTCTGTCCTGTACAATAACAACAACAATAATAAATACAACAATAGTGAAAAACAAATGGGAAAATAAATAAATATAAAAAAGTATAAAAAATTAGAAATCAATACATGATTCTGGAGGTGGTCTAGTATGTGTGAACACATAGCACTGGGAGATAAAATGTTCTCATCTGATAAAAACTGTCTTGTATGGGGCTGGCCAGTGGTGCACCAGGTTGAGCACACATATTACAGTAGACAAGGATGTGAGCTCAAGACCTCAGTCCCCATCTTGACTTTAGGAGCAGTGAAGTAGTGCTGCAGGTGTTTTTCTCTCTTTCTCCTTTTCTATCTTCCCTCCCCCTCTCATTTTCTGTCTCTGTCCAATACATAAATAAATAAAATGTTTTTAAAACTGTCTTTTAGGGGGTGGGACGGTTGTGGGAGGACCAGCATAAGGATCCCAGTTTGAGACCCTGTCTCCCCACCTGCAATGGGGGTTCTCTTCACAGGCAGTGAAGCAGGTCTGAAAGTGTCTATCTTTCTCTCCTCTTCTCTGTCTTCCCCTCCTCTCTTGATTTCTCTCTGTCCTATCCAACAACAATGACATCAATAACAACATCAATAATAATAATACAACAATGATAAAATAACAAGGGAAATAAAAAGGGGAAAAAAAAAAAAAAAAACCTCCAGAAGCAATGGATTCGTAGTGCAGGCACTGAGCCCCAGCAATAATCCTGGAGGCAAAAAAAAAAAAAAAGAAAAGAAAAGAAACTGTTTTAAATGTTAAATGATTTTTTTTCACAATAAACTAAATTTAATTTAAGGGGACTGGGCAGTGGCCACCCGGTAAAGCACATATATCATCAAATACAAGGACCTGGGTTTGAGTTTCCTGTTCCTCACCTGCCGGGGGACACATTTCACTACTGGTAAAGTAGGTATGCAGGTGTCTATCTTTCCTCCTTTCTATTTCCCCCTATTTCTCAATTTCCCTCTGTCTTATCTAAAAAAAAACTGAAAGAAAAAAACAGCTGCCAGAAGCAGCAGATTTGTAGTGCTGGCACTGAGTCCCAGCAATAATACTGGTGGCAAACATAAATATAAATAAATAAATAAAATTAATTTAACAACAAATAAATAGAGAAAAAAATTAGTAATGGCATAAATAACATAAAACCAAGTGAGGCTTACTCTTAGATTTCTAATTTATGGGTAGAGCCAAAGGAAAGTAAAGTTGAAAACAAAGGAAAAAGAAAATAACTAATATGATCAAGATGAGGAAGAATAAGGAATTGAAGAAAAGTAAAGGAGAATAATTTTACTATTAGTGAAATATAAGTTAGTGGTTAGATGATAGTTGAAAATGTTCTAAACAACCGGGCTTGCGGGGAGGGAGGGTGAAAGAATCCTAATTTCATATAAAACTGCTGAAGTCAATAATGGGATACCTCTCAGCCTTCAGGAGTGAAACTATACCACTGCTACATTTTTAGAAATTTCACTATGAAAACCTTAACAGCATCAAAGTCACCTTTTTTTCATTTTAACCACAATAGAAATACCTAGAGATAAAAATACCTATAACTACCTGACCCCAACAGCATCTCAATCAACTCTTAAAAGATATTTTCTTTTGTTCACTGACTACTTTCTCCTAGTGTGCTTTCAGTCACTTCTAAGTCTTCAGGATGATTTAGTGGCAGTCCCTTCCCTAGTATCTCCATTAGTAGCTCTCTGACCCATTTTTTCTTGGTATTTTAAAGGAATTTAAATTTCAAATGATATTTTAATGTAGTAGCTCACAGCAAACTGCTGCAAGATCTTCCTGGGTTTAGGGACAATACCACGCAATCGTTCCTACCCCTGTCATCCTAAATTGTCACTCAACCTTGTCAAAATGTTAGCTGTCCCTGGAGAGTGCTCTCTATGGTTTTCTGTACAAATCAGTATGTATGACACTTGTCGCTGACACATGGAGAATCAAAAATATGTCAGGCTTCTGCAGCTGAATCATGTCAAGCCTAACAGGTGGAGAACCCTGGTGTTTTCATAGAGGTAGCATTTTCCATTTCCAAAAGTGATTGTTGTGAAAATGTCTTTCCTTGTTTTCAGAGAGAAGGGCACTGACGCTGTTGACTGGCTACGGAAGAAGGGCAAATGCTAGAAGAAGAAGAAGAAGAGAGAAGGGGAGGAGGAGGAAAATTTTCTGTGACTTTCCCACTCTTTTCTGAAATGTTGTACATAGTGAGAGTTTTCAAGGTGGGGGCTTTCAAAAAAAACTAGTATCCTGATTCAGCTAGGATACTAAAGTAAAGTTATCCTTCCTGGTGAAGACTTCAGCAACAGAATCATGGGTTATTTCTGTCAATCAAACTCTGCTAATCATATGCTAGGAAACAAGTAGACAATTCAAGCCTTCTAAAGTGTGCCAAAAAAAAAAACCAAAACATTATTGTCCCAAAGTTAATCAATAGACAATACTGAGATCATTCTAAGTTAGAAGTTACACTAGACACATAATGAATAATTTAGGCCTATAAAACTGTAAATTCATTTTAGACATCAGTATGACATATCATGTTTGTATAGAGTTATAAGTGATGAAAATACTACTCTGAAGCACAGTATTACAGTCCTCCTTACCAGGGACCTTTGGGAAAAACTAGACTTCCTGGCCCAGAGCACTGATTTCAGAGCATGTCCAGGGATTCTTGGGATGACTGAAACCTACCCAGGAAGATTTCAAAAGTCAAAGACAATTTCAGAATAACATGCTAATGTTACTTGCAGCTTTTCATCCTTCTTCTTCCATTTTTGTGTAGTGAAAATTTCCCAAGGCTATATGATAAGTGATAACACAGTTGAATGTAGAAGCAGATGTGAGAACCCAGATGTCTTCTACTGCACCACACATTAAAGGGGTTTGCAAAAATGTAGAACCATGCCACTCTTGGTAATGTTTTTGTTTCAGAAATAAATTAATTTTTTTATAAAAATAGGTTACTTATATTAATTCATGATATATAATTATTATGCTAAATATACCAATAAAATATATTTTAAGTTCTAGTATGGCAAACAGTAATAAATACAACAAACATAAATACAATCTCTAGGATTGTCTCTAGTTTTGAATACTTATAAAGGGGTTATAATATAAAAAATGTTTGATCAACAATGTCTTAAGGTGTTTATCATATGCAATTAAAAAAACTTATAACCTATGAACTGAGAATCATATGCACCATTATAAGGAACTATAGTGATTATAAACAGCACTTTATATACTAAAACTTACATAATAATAAGCACCATATATGAGAGAAATGAGAAAATAATATCTTGGGTTATTCTTTGTGCCTGAAATAAAAATAAACTCAACTATACCTCAGTTAAAACAAATCAAAATTTTTTCTGTAGAGCTTAACTATTGTGTTGTATTTCTTCTATTGATATACATCCCTACATCTTTTTTATTTATTATAGGATAGAGACAGAGAGGAACTGAGAGGGAAGGGGGAGATAGAGGAGAGAGACAGAGAGACATCTGCAGCCCTCCTTTACTTGCGAAGCTTTCCCCCAGCAGGTGGAGACCATGGGCTTGAATCAGGGTCCTTGTGCACTGTAATATGAGAACTTACCCAGGTGTGCCACCACCTGGACCCATCCCTACATCTTAAAATCCTTTACCACACAATAACCACTTGGATCTTTTGACATGATACAAAGGATTGGGAATAACTTTTAATGAGGAAAAATAATCTCTACACATTATTATACCATCACATTTCTGTTATTAGCATTTGTACTTGCTTAAGTTCTTTTGGAATATAAGTGTTTTGTGGGCAGAGAATTCCTCTTGGATATATGGACATGTAATGAAAAACATTAATGCCTTCTCTCCTTGACTTCAAACATGACTGGATGCTGCCTGAGGATTATCTACTTTACCTTTTTTTTTTTTTTAATTAAAATCCAGAAGTATCATTCCCAGAAGTCACTTTTAGTAAAAAATAATTAGAAGATCATGGGGATTAGAACTGAGAAATAAAAAAAAAAAAAAAGATGCATGAAAATAGGGATGAGAGAAAGCTGAGGGTAAACTCAAGTTTGAGGAAGGAGGCGTTTTCCACGTTTTATATCTGGAAACAGGAGTTGAAATTTGTTGGCACTGAAATTGTTGCTTTAACGTTTTTCCCAAAGGTCACTACAGCAGAAATATTCTAAATTTACATTATCAAAGAATCTAAACATTTAAAAAAGATCCAATCTACTTGTCAATAGCGTTTAATGAGCCATGGTGCAGTTTAATGGGGAATCTTTGCAGAATGCCCAGTAACTGAATGAAGTTGACTCACCTTGTTGTACAAGCACTCTCCTCCAATCAGAACTTTTACTTAAGCATTTTACACTTAAAATGAAAATATTAAATAAGGAGTTGCCTAAAAATCAGGAACTAGGTTAAAAGAAAAGCTTAGTGTAGTCATAATGCAGCCAAACTAGATAATCAAGAAATCTACATTTAGAGATTCAAAAAATAAATCACTGTAATCCATTAAATGTAAAAATTTTAAGGAAAGAGAGAAGAGAGAAATATATCATTGATGGAACATTATGGCAGAGGAAGACCAAGTGGGGGTTGAATTGTTATGTGGAAACAGAAAAATGTTATGCATGTACAAAAAATGTTATGCATGTATTTTACTGCCAACTGTAAACCATTAATCCCCTAATTAAAAAAAAAAGCAAGAAAGAAAATATGTCGCTGAGACAAATCCAGGTTTAAGATCAGCTAGCAAGAAGAAATCTGGATCAAAAAGAAGACTGGAGGGTTAAGAACATGTTCACCTCTAGGATCCTTTGTGAGAATTAATTAAAACATGTCAACTTTGGCATGATCATCACACACAACAAATAACTCATGTAAATATTCAGAATGCACTGTTTATAATTCATCAATACCTTTATCTCCCGGTGTTTCTTTTGTGTAGACAACACTGTTGAATGCAGTAACTAGGAAATCTAGATTCTAAGATGGGAAAGATTAAGCTTGTAAATCTAGAATAAAAGTTGGCAATACAATCACACAAGTAAAGTCTGTGGAAAGCAAATTAGAGGTCATAAAGGAACCTTCAGAATAAGAGAAAACAGTGGTCATTTTTCTTGGGGTTTTTTGTTGCTTGTTTTTGTATTTTATAAATTTTCTACAATAAGCATGCATAATTTTTTGAATAAAAAGTTACAACAGTCACTTCAAAAATTGGAAAAATTTCAATGAAGAGAGAAAACATACAAATTGAATGTTCTTCCCAAGGGCAAGGATGCTGTAGAAGAGAGTCCCTCCAATCCTCATCCCTTCTAAGAATTTCCTCCTTGAGTTTCAAGGCTACTGGTTCCCTAGGTGACACTGCATTGTGGGATATTACCTTCCTCCAGTTCGTCTCTTCTCTCTTCCCTCTTTTTCTTTCCTTTGAAAACCCTTTCTCTAAATATAGATGTAACTTGGGAATATCTCCTCAGTTCCCTGCTCATGTTGCAGACTTTCCTCAGCAATCTCCTCTATGCCCAGTGAAATCAATCTCCAGCACAGCTCTTCTTTCTGTCAGCTACAAACTCCCTGACCAGTCACTGTCAGAATAACACATGGATTTCTTCTACTGGAACAAATACATATTAAGCAATAACTGTGTGCCAGGTAATAGGTACGGATGTTCTACAGATTTCTAATCCCCCAACCAGTTCCAGTTATTCTGTTATTCTTGCTCTTGAATTACCTGTCTCAAGCAATAGCTTCATCACTAAGCCAGGAGCTTGTTGTTTGTGTTTTAAAGTGTTATGTGGTTTATCTCATTTGCAATTGAAAGTTTTCTGGCTTTAGAGTATATAATACCAACAGACAAGCCACACTTTGCAGCTTGGTGGCTTACAAGGTCAGTCATGAAATGAAAAAAATAGACCAGTCCCAGAGGTGCTATATTATATCAGATGCTGCAGCATGAACCAGCTTTGTTATATCTAAAATTTTAGCCCTTTATAATCCTTCTTGGACTTGAAAATTACATAAGAATGTAGAAATCCAATAACATAAAAGTATATTTATTTTCTTATGTAAAAAATAAGTGTTGCTAACTTCTCTTTTAATTGCTTCTTATGGATAAAAGATTAATTATTACTGATATAATTTGTTCATCTATGTACATATCAAAGTCTTTGATAGTTTCTGGCAAGCAGAAGTAATTCATTCCTGCTGACAAATAAGTGAATGAATGAGTGAATCTTGCAGGTTATGCACCATGTGATTAACTCCTTCAGGATCAAACCAGTCCCTGCCTCTTTTATATTCTCCCATTGTGATCAGTCACTTCCTGCCCTCTGAACTAGCTCCACCTCAGTTCAAAATAGTAACTTAGGGGCCAGGTGATGGCACAACTGGTTGAGTGCACGCATTATAAAACACAAGGACCCAGGATCAAGCCCTTGGTCCCCTCCTGTAGGGGGAAAGTCTCACAAGTGGTAAAACAGAGCTACAGGTGTCTTTCTATTTCTCTCCTTTTCTATCTCCCCTTCCCTCTCAACTTCTCTCTGTCTCTATCCAATAATAAATAAAGAAAATATTTTTTTTAAAAAAGTAACTTAAAGAGCACAATCATTTTTTTCCCTCAGGTAAAAAGTAAGGTGGTGGTGGGGGCCGGGGGGATGGTAGTGCACCCAGTTAAGTGCATATATCAAATGCAAAGACCAGGGTTCAAGCCCCCACTTCCCACCTATAAGGGTTATACTTCACAAATGATGAAGCAGGTCTGCAGGTATATCTCTTTCTTTCTCCTTCTCTATTTCCCTCTCCTATCTCAAATTTCTCTGTGTCCTGTCAAATAAAAGTAAACAGGCGAAAAAAGTAAGTCCATGTGTTTGACTGTGTTCTAGAAGATAAGAAGATATCTATCAGGTAGGAGAACCCTGTGGGTGCCCTTGGATATCTCACCCTCATGGAGTTACTCACTTCAGGGTACTGCAAGCTATAATTCTGCATGTGCAAGGCAATGAGAGTTAATGGCACCTTCAATTCGCTTCTATAATTCCCACCCCTCCTGACCTCCCCACTATCCTCTTATTCCCCAGTGATCCTGGCTTTGGTCAGACAAACAGCTCTCCAAGAAGCAAGACAGCTTCATGTCCAGGGAAACACTTTCCAAGAAATATCTGAATCCAATTTGCCACAATGTGAAACATCTTCTTTTACACATAAATGGAATGTATGGGTTGAACAATGACTCAAAACTTCTCTCCTGCAGGTCTGTCTTTGAGCATTGCTGAGAATAAACTGCTTTCATTTAAACAGAGCCATTCTGTTCCCTCATAACAGTGAGCCAGAGAGGTCTGTCAGCCACAGCTGTTTTCCAGCTGTCCAAGTTGCTATTGAATGGCTTCAAATAGTTTTGCAGTGTGTTCTTGAAATCCCAACCTCAGAACACCTGGAGTCTTGCTTTATCCTCTTTCAATATCCTGAAGCACTTATACAGATGGTTGTCATCTATTATCCTCTCCATTTCTGTTATGTGGAGCTGACTTTTTATAAATGGGCTTCCAATTTCTAAAGTAAGACCTTTGTGTCAAGACCTTGCTATTCACTACTCTGTCCTGAACTATAGATAATAGTTGGGAACTTGACTTTGATGTCAAACCAACCTGTTTTCAGATCTCAGCTGTGATGCAAATGAGCTTGGTGATCCTGCACCAGTTACTTAGCCTCACTAAGCTCTCAGTAAGCTTCCTTGGCAAAATATTCTCTCTCTCTCTAGGTTTATGAATAATGGGTTAGTAGGATAATTTATGTAAAGTGTCTGTCATATTGTATCAATAGCTCAATTAATAGTAGTTACTAGTAATATTTATATTGTAAAAATCATTAGAAGTGTTGCCATTATAACAGATATATAAATTATTTTAATAATAATAACACACATATATATATATATTATAATGCTTATTTAGTGGAATTATGCTTCCATTTCTTTTTTATAAATATTTATTTATTTATTCCCTTTTGTTGCCCTTGTTTTTTTGTTGTAGTTATTGTTGTTGATGTCGTCATTATTGGATAGGACAGAGAGAAATGGAGAGAGGAGGGGAAGACAGAAAGGGGCTGAGAAAGATAAACACCTACAGACCTGCTTCACAGCTTGTGAAGCAACTCCCCTGCAGGTGGGAAGCCGGGGATCGAACTGGGATCCTTATGCCGGTACTTGCGCTTTGCGCCACATGCACTTAACCCCCTGCGCTACTGCCCAACTCCCCCGCATTTCTTTTTATTTATTTATTGTTACTATTTTTTAATATTCATTTATTACCTTTTGTTGCCCTTGTTTTATTGCTGTAGTTATTGTTGTCATTGTTGTTGGATAGGACAGAGATAAATGGAGAGAGGAGGGAATACAGAGAGGGGGAGAGAAAGACAGACACCTGCAGTCCTGCTTCACTGCTTGTGAAGTGACTCCCCTGCAGTTGGGGAGCCAGGGGCTTGAACTGGAATCCTTATGCCGGTCCGTGTGCTTGGCACCACCTGTGCTTAACCCACTGTGATACCCCCCTGACTCCTACTTCTCCCAATTTGTTCTTTCGTAAAAACTATTCCCACCACCAAAAGACTGTGTTCCATCCCATTCACCTGACACCCCCACCCCCACCCCGGGAAGCCTAACATCCACCCTCACCCCAGGGTTTTTACTTTGGTGCCCTGCTCTGCTTCCCCCATTTCTATCAGAACCTGTTCTTAACATTTTAGTGTGTCCTGACTAAAGTTTAATAGTCACTAATCCCTTGTCTTAGTCTAAGGGCTTTCTTTGAAGCAGAGAACACACAAAAAGGTGCAGGTAGGACACATTAAAAAGAGAGTCAATATCCTAACTCAATGAGCAACTCTTAAAATAACTAATAGACATGAGAATATAAACATCATAGCTTTCTTACCTAAGTAATTCTGAGACACCCGTTTTACAATATCTTGGCCTTCCTTCATAGAATATAAAGATGAGTATGGGATGTCCCCACTCATCAACAGAAGTGGAGAAAGAAGAACAGAAATGGAAACTAAAAGCAGGATCTAATTAAATCGGGAGCAGGCACCAATGTAAAAACCCTGTGGTGAAGGGGAGGGTGGCCGGCCATTGGGCTTCCCGGCACGGTGGGGGTTGGGGGGGGTGGGGATGGGACACAGTCTTTTGGTGGTAGGAGTGGTGTTTATGTACAATCCTATTAAAGTTTAAACATATAAACCACTAATTAATATGAGAGGCGAAAAACATTCCACCATAGAGCCTATATTTCCCCCAGTCCTGGAACCTTAGGGTGGGGCCCACTTTTCTGCATGCTGCTCTCAATTCAAATCAAATAATATTGCATCCGTGGATCACAATTTAACGCAACGAGTGCCACCCCAGCATGCTTCACTTCAGACTGTGACCAGAGACTTCAGGTGTGGAATGACAACCCTTCGGCTGCATCATTCCGGTGAGACCTTTCCTTTCATAGTATTCCCTAATTCCATTCCAGGTGGTCCACTAACCAATAAAGTCCCCAAACCTAGATATAGTCCAGGTCCCCTGTGACAGAGCATAGGTTCACCTGTGCCCATAAACTAGGGGAAAAACATATACCTGAAAGCAGAAGTACACAACAGCATGCAGGGAATACCCCCCAACACCTCATCTGCACTATTCCAGTCTTCAGGTCCATGATTGTTCAACAATTTGTTTGGCTTTGTATGTTAACTCTCTTTTCAGCCACCAGGTTCCAGATGCCAGCAAGATGCCGACCAGACTTCCCTCAACAGACGACCCCATCAATGTATACTGGAGCTCCACTTCCTCAGAGCCCCACCCTACTAGGGAAAGAGAGAGGTAGACTGGGAGTATGGATTGACCAGTCAATGCCCATGTTCAGCAGGGAAGCAATTACAGAAGCCAGACCTTCCACCCTCTGCAACCCACAATGACCCTGGATCCATGCTCCCAGATAGAGAATGGGAAGGCTATCAGGGGAGGGGATGGGATATGGAGATCAGGTTATGGGAATTGTGCAGAACTGTACCTCTCTTATTCTATGGTTTTGTTAATGTCTCCTTTAAAAAAAATATATATATGTATATATATTAAAAATAAAAAAAAGAAACCTCGGTGCCCCATGCATTTGACGGTTCTCTAATTCTCTTTAGAGGCTTTTCCCCCCTCTCTTTATCCCCTCTCTTTATCACTAGCATACTACTCTATAAAAGCTTCCTATAAAAGCTCACCTACTAGATAGATACATAGATAGATAGATAGATAGATAGATAGATAGATAGATAGATAGACAGACAGACAGATAGAAAGACAGACAGCAGACAGGAATGATACTGACAGTATGCTTGTGTGTTTCCCCCCAATACTAAAAACTATTTAAAAGAAAAATATTTATTATCAAGAAGAGAATGAGTGAAACCTCGTTCTTTCTTCCTTTCTCACTGCCCCCTTACATTTTTGCATTTGGAAAGGACATCTGGTTCCTATTCAGTGAATACTTTCACTTCCAGTGTCTTCAGGGTCCCCATCTGTAAATGAGGTTGAATGAGATTATGATCGTTCCAAAGGTAAAAGTCTATGCCTCTTAGATCCACACTCTAGAGCATGGACTCTAAATGTGGAGAGCTCATGTTTCCCTAGTTATGGTGGTGAACTCCTGTAACTAGACTTGCTTTATGGGTTATAGAGCAGAAAGCAATGAATAGTGTCAAGGGGAAAATGAGTGTGGTTTGACTCATTTCTGCATGAGTGAAGGGCATAGCTGCTCATGATGTGAAGTATGTGCTCTCAACATGACCTACAGCTACAAGATTATCAAGCCAGAATATCCCCAAAGTGTGTCTGAACCCAGGGAGATCTTTCTAATATTGAACAGGTCATACCATCTATGATCCTGGATGAGAGTGAAAAGTCTAAAACTATACATAAGGCCATTGCTCATCAAAACAAAACCTGGTTTTCATTTTCTCTAAATAGTATGCTATCTTCTTCAATAAGACAAGATATTGACTTAAGATGAGGGGATCTCTGAGCCTTTCCAGAATCGAAAGAGTAGCAAAGGATCCATGGGCCCTTTCTTCCGTGCTTATCTGTTAAACTTATGGATAACCAAAGTATCTACACCTTCCTGTAGATAAGAGTTTGTTGAGGGCAGTCTGTGGTCTGTTTGTGGTTCCTCCCTCCCATCAGTCACCCCTACCCTTCCCAGTACCTAGCAGATATTGACTTAATGTCTGTTAAGTGAAATCAACAATACAATAGCAAATTAATAAATAGCAGTGATGTAGAACTAAGAATATTGGACATGCTTTGTCTGCCATCTCTGCCTTTTAGAAATCATATAACCTAAATATACCATTTAGATATTTGGAACCTCAGTTTCCTCAAATGGTGATAACTGTCTGACAATAGTGATGATCGAATTAGATTAAATATGTGTGCATACTTAGTGGTTATTATCACCAGATGATATATTCTCTGGGTAGAACGATTCAAATGGAGTTTTTAATTTGATGATAATTAGTGACTTGAGGTTGCTTCAAACCTCAACTGGACCATCTCTTTGATGGGTAGAATAAGGGTACTAAGATTTTAGAGCCGAGTGTGAGTTAGCTAAAATATATATTTTGCTCTCATAAAGGCTAATGTCTTACAAAAACACAGGGAAATCATCTAAAGTAATAAAAGCTCTGACTTTTATGTCATTCTCTTGAATAATTTATTATTTTAAAAAATAATAAAAAAGTTTTTGTTGTACCTCAATTATTTCACTTATGGAGCCAATCCTATCTACCCAAGAAGACTATGTGAAAATGAAATTCTCTGTGTGTGAAAGCTATTTGAGCTCGCTGAAAGAGATACATAATATAAATCCAAACCATTATTTTTTATTTCTGAGTAAATTTGCTCAAGAATAGGATCTGGATTTATATGATGGTATTTTATAGACCTGGGCTTATGTGGAGGCTTTTAAACTGATGCTAGCCCAGTGTGTTTAGTACCGAATTGGAGAGACATAGAAAACACAGCAGTCTAGTACTGCTAGATGACATTGTGAGCAGGTTTGAAACACAAATTGCATAGTGAAAATGGCTGGTCTGTCTGCAGTTTCTAGAAGCCTGCTGCCTCCAGTGGGAAGCAGTCTGGTCTAATACACTTGGACTTGTTTTGAGGTGTAATTTTTCCCCCTAGAATTTAATGAAATCCTATGAAAAAAAATTGAACATTCCTTCACTGTTTCCCTTCTCCTACAGTAATACTAATACAATGCTTCTTTACCAAATATTTGACACTAACGTAGAGCCACCCATGTTCCTCTGTAGAAAATTGAGATATTATTCAGGGATATGAAATTTCCACTATATGTGAGCATTTTTTTTAAATAGGAGCAAAAAACTATCTTCATCTTCCTATGCTGCTTTGCAAACATTAAATTAAATTCGTCTTTGTTCTCTAAACTAACCTGGTACTGAAGGAACTGCTTTGCAAATTAAAGCTTATTTTTCTTGTCTGTGAGTAGAAAGTTTTTCAGTTTTTTTCTCAAATTCCTGTGTGAAACATTATTAATGCTAGTGATGAAAAAAGCACAGACTTCATCCATTCAGAAACTCTGAAATCCAGAGGTAGAGGGAACAGGGGCATGGTGAGGAAAAGCAATCCATAGGACTTTGAAAAGAAAACAGGATCCAAACAAAAATAAGTGAAAGATCACAATTAAATATTGAAAAGCAAAAGTAAAGAGCATATGTGATCAAAAAGGACTGAGAGTAAATAAAATAATGAATTCTGATTATGACAATGTTGATAATCATTTACCCTATGTTAAAAAATAAAATTCTAACCATAGAACTCAATGACAAATGAAAATATAAATGAGAGACAGTTTGAGTAATTTACCCTTACTGGAGAAGCTTTTCTCCAGAATAACAGTTCTGCTTTTAATTATTGGTTTTGGAGTCTGATAATCAGCCATCTTCCTCAAGGCTAAGCTTGTTTCAAATAACAGAGGATTCAGTAAAATGCCCTGTTTAATTAGAGAGAATTTAATTAAAAATATTTTATACACATGACCAATCACCATTATTTATGCAGATGTTCCCTCATGCATTTTTGGAAAGGTTTTTTCACTCTTTCTCTTTTCCTCTTTTAATATGCTGTTCTTCTGCAAGAACTACTGTGAAATGAGAAGCACTCTGACTGGTAGTTAATACCTATTTTTATCAAAACAGCAGTGCAGCTCACACATCACCCGTGCAGCCGTAACCATAGTAACCCCAAATAGAAAGGGTCTTTGGATTATCAACACAATCAAAGGTAAGATAGTTCACGTGCCTCTGGAATAGTTACACTGCATAAAACTTTAAAGGATAAAAGAAGCTCCTTTCCCCTACTATTTAAACATTAGATGAAAATAGTGACTTGCAAGTATAGTGCTTAAAAATGCCTTTCATTTTGGAAGACTCTTATTGCCTTGAAGTGTTAATAATAGAAAAGATGAAAACTCAATGCTACACATTTTTTCAGTGCTTCTCTCTGATTATTCTGGGGAGACAATAATAATTACTTTACTAAATTAGAGAATTTATTACAGGGAAACCCCACTCTCAGACACCCTGAGAATGAGAAGCCATATTTTGTGCCCATGCATTTGGAGGAGGTTAATATCAATGATTAGAGAAACATTGGAACAGGATAAGCTATAGATTCTAGCAACTCAGGGAGTGGATTGATAGTCAAATTACAAAGGAAAGACACCTTTAATTAGAGAAGCAGTGGGGCTCATTTTAAAGGGGAAAAAAAAAGTGAAACATCAACCCAAACACAAATCTGAATTTGGCTTTACAATGTGTAGCTGGGATAGAATTGGATAGGAGGAATGGGTGAGGAGAGAATACGAGAATAGAGCACCCATTCTCAATCACTCCATCAGAAGAATTATGAACTATATACATAAGCCACAAGTGAAAACCGTTACTCTACATTTGAAATGGATGCTAAATTTATAGGCATAGAACCTGGAAACAAAGAAAAACTAGTTAGAATTTTAAATAAAATGTACAGTGACTATGAAAAAAGAAGGAAATACACATGAGAATAAATACAATCTGATTTTTTGCTTTTTAATCTCTTCACATCTGTAAGTGGGTGGAAAGTAATGAAATATGAGAAAACATTTACTTCAAGTCTGCAACAGAAAGGAAGGGCTGTCTGGCAATTTTATGTTCAATTAAAACAAATAATGTTTTGCTACTGTTAACTAAAAAGCCAGTAAAGTGCCTTAGAAGAACCCACTGTTAGTAAAACTTTGTTTAATAATACTTTGAAATTTATAAATTTCCTAGACAGTTTTTCATTGCTTTCACAATTTTGAGAAGAAATGGAAGTTATTCTTGCTTTGCCTTATTTTGTAGCACTTATCTCTCAGTATGTGAAAAACAAGGCTCACACAAGTTGAAACAGTAAAATGTGGTGCTCCATTCACCAGTCACACTACATTTGCATTAATATCCAGAATGAACTGGCCACTGGGAGGGTCTTTCAAACCTTTTATAGGTAATCCACCTATCCCAACTATATGATATGCCTACTTGATTTTTAGTGGCAGTACCTCTTGGGATTAAAGGTTTATGATTCATCTTTAACTGTAAGGTTTTTAATGTAGAAATTTCCTAGGGGTTTTCTTGGTTACTCGCATTTTATTTATTTACTTTTAGTCATCTCTGGAGTTTCACAATTCCTGATAGTTTTATCGAATATAAATAGAGGGGCAGAGAAAGAGGGAAAGAAAGCACAGCAGTGAAGCTTTATTTTATTTACTTATTTGCTACCAGGGTTATTGCCAGGGCTCAGTGCCAACATGACAAATCCACCACTCCTGGTGGCCATTCCCTCCCCCACCCCAACTCCTTTTTTACTTTTATTTATTATATAGGACAGAGAGAAATGAGAGGGGTGGGGGAGACAAAGAGGGAAAGAGCATGGGTGATAGCACATTGGGTTAAGCGCACATGGTGTGAAGCACAAGGACCGGCGTAAGGATCCCGGTTCAAGCCCCCAGCTCCCCACCTGCAGTGGGTCCTTTCACAGGTGGTGAAGCAGGTCTGCAGGTGTCTGTCTTTCTCTCCCCCTCTCTGTCTTCCCTTCCTCTCTCCATTTCTCTCTGTCCTATCTAACAATGACATCAACTACAACAGTAAAACAAGGGCAACAAAAAGGGAATAAATAAATAAATATTAAAAAGAGAAAAAGAGGGAGAGAGCCAGAGAGATGCCTGCATTATTTGTTTCACCACTCATGAATTTTCTTTCCTGCAGGTGGGGAACAGGGACTTGGACCCAGGTCCTTGCTCATGGTAACATGTGTGCTTATCCAGGTGCATCACTACCCAGCCCCCTCAAGCTTTTTTTTTTTCTTTTAATGCAGTGGGGGCCACATTTAAACCTATGTTGCACAAATGAAAAAGCAGAAAATTACCCAAATGAGCTGTTTTGCCAACTCTTCGTTTCATTTTGTTCTGTTTATTTTGTTTCAGGTCAACTTTTTCAAATAAAGAGAAAGAGACAGAGAAAGATGGAGGATGAGAACAATAGCACATCATAAAAACCTTCCCCCCAGTGCAGTGGGAGCCAACTGAAACCCTGATCATGAGCATGACAAAGCTGCAATTATCCAGTTAAGTTACTGTACTGGTCATTAAACACTATATCCACAAAACTGGATCTGGTGACACATACACACCAGTGCCGTGGCTCACATGCCCCCTAGAGGCTAACTTGCCCAAGAATTAGAGCGACACCTAGTTGTGCCTTTAGGTAACACAGGCTAAGATAGCTAGGCAAGAAGTCTGCCAAGACTCAGCCCAGCGGACTGCATCTCAGGCAGGATGTCACAAGTCCCCAAAAAAGTTTCTGAGCACTTTTATTTATTTTCTTAAATTTTTTATCAGTGATTCATAAAACTATAAGGTAATAGGAGTATAATTCCACACTGTTCCCACCACCAGAGTTCTATAGCCTCATTACCCTTCAGCAGAACTTTCAATAGTTTTCCCAAGGTCACAAATATGCTCTCACCGAATAGGACTCATCAAGCTCCATCCAAGATGGAGTGGAGAAGGTGAATTAACCATTTTCAATATGGGTTGACTAAATATCTGTATCTATCTATACTTATAGCTATAGCTATGTATACACACATTTTTAACTTCTTTATTGGGAGATTAGTGGTTTACAGTCAAAGTGAAATACTGTAATTTGTATATGTTTAACATTTCTCGGTTTTCCACTTTTCCCTTCAATCCCCACTAGGTCCTCCTCTGCCATCATGTTCCAGGACCTGAACCCTCCTTCTCACCCCAGAGTCTTTTACTTTGGTGCAATACACCAACTCCAGTCCAAATTTTGCTTAGTATTTTTCCTTCTGTTCTTATTTTCCAACTACTGTCTAAGAGTTAGATCAACCTATATTCTTCCTTCTCTTCCTGGCAGATCTCACCTAATATGACTCATCCAGCTCCATCCAAGATGAAGTGGAGAAGGTGCATTAACCATTTTCAATGGCTGAGTAGTATTCCATTATGTATATATACCACAGCTTACTCAGCCACTCATGTGTTGTTGGATCCCTGGGTTGCTTTCATGTTTTGGCTATTACAAATTATGCTGCTATGAACATAAGTATACACAAATATATTTCTGGATGGGTGTGTTTGATTCTTTAGGATATATCCCTAGGAGAGAAATTGTAGAGTCATAGGGAAGGTCCATTTATAGCCTTCTGAGAGTTCTCCAGACTGCTTTCCACAAGGGTTGGACCAATTTACATTCCCACCAGCAGCGCAGAAGTGTTCCTTTGTCCATAAAACCTCTCCAGCATCTGTTGCTTCGACCTTTTCTGATGTATGACATATTCACAGGAGTGAAGTAGTATCTCATCTTGTTTTATTATTATTATTATTATTATATTTATTTGATAGAGACAGCCAAAAATTGAGAGGGAAGGGGGTGATAGAGAGGGAGAGAGACACCTGCATCCCTGCCTCACCACTTGCAAAGCTTTGCCCCTCCAGGTGGGGACTACAGGCTCAAACCCAGATCCTTGCACACTGTTAACATGTGTGTTCAAACAGTAGCGCCACCACCTGGCCCCCCTTATCTTGTTTTTTATTTGCATTTCTCTGATAATCAATGATTTGGAGGACTTTTTTTTTTATGTTTGTTGGCCTCTTGGATCTCTTATATACACATTTTTTTTGCCTGATTTTATTCACCTCTGTGGCCCTGCCTTTGCTTCCTTTCTAAGTCACTCCTACATCCATTACTACTTCTGAATGTCCTTCCTTTTTCCTTTTCTCTCTTTCAGACAAACAAAGCAATGCCTATTGTCCTCTAGTGTTTTCCAGATTTGCTTTCCTTTCAGTAATGGTATAAAAACAAAGATTCTGGTAACAAGCATTTCAGGTCCCAGTGGAATTGTCTAGCAGCACCTTTTATACTTCTTCAGGCTCCTGACAAGCAGGACTTTTGCACTTCAGTTGCTGAGAAGGGAATGTATATGGTGGTGAGAAATTTTCTTGATTACAACTATGCTGAAATATTAGGTGTGGCACTCTTGAAATTATAACTGTGAGTTGACATCTACCTCAATCTACAGACATCACCAGTACTGAGCTTACAATCATTCACTATGTTTACTCAGAAAGACAATTAAGTCACTCATCGATTCCAGTAATCCTCAGGTATCTAGAACAGCTTCATTACCTCAAAATGGGCACTTGTTGGAAATGAAGTCTTGGATCCCATCCTGGTCCTTCCAAATAAGAATTTTTGTAGGTGGAATCCAGTAATCTGTATTAAAACAAGCTCTCCAAGTAGGTTTTCTGTGTTTCCAAGCTGGAGAACCACCAACACAGAGGAGAGGATAACCTCAGCAATCATCCTCTGAGGAAACTAAGCCTAGAAAGGTCAAGTGGCCACCTGAATTTGCCCTGTGAGTTAGCTGCAGGAATTGTACTAGACTTCTGATATTACAATTCCCGATAATAAAAACAGCATAGCGATATGCCGCTTGTTAAGCAGAGGCTGGCTGTGCTCCATAATAGCAAAGTAGAGATTTTTACTTTGTATCTATATTCCTCTTGGCTTCTAATTTCAATAAGTGAATTATCATCCATGCATTTAATTTGGACTCCAGACAGGATAATGCCAGAGTGAATTTTCTAAATTCAATTAACATGAGCCAGTAGTCTCCTTATGAAAGCCAACATTCAGTGCTCAGGGCTTCATCAAGCACTTGGGATTCATAGCACACTTTTAGCTGCTGGAACAAGTCAAAATGTGTGACTTACATGTAATATGTAAAGTCACTGCATTTTTTTATATTTCATAGTAGGCATTGAATATTTTCTTTTATGTTTTCTCATTACAATTGCAGTGATTATTAACATGATATTAAAAACTAGTTAATTTGTCCCTTTTATAAGTTTTTAAGTATTTTTTCTCCATAAATAGATGCGCTTTCATAAATGAATGTGATAACATTGTAATACTCTCCACTTCCTTTTTTCTTTACATTTGTTAGCATGTCTTCTTGTTCTTCAAACTAATATAGGATCCAACAAAATCTCTTTATACTAAATATCTCTTCATTTATAATTGCATACATACATACTTGTAATAGATGTTGAATCAGGAGTTTAAACTGAGGAACAAAGAAAAATGATAATTTTTTAAAATTTTTTAAAATTATTTTTATTTATTTATTCTTTTTGTTGCCCTTGTTGTTGTTTTTATTGTTGTAGTTATTATTGATGTCATTGTTGTTGGATAGGACAGAGAGAAATGGAGAGAAGAGGGGAAGACAGAGAGGGGGAGAGAAAGACAGACACCTGCAGACCTGCTTCACCGCCTGTGAAGTGACTCCCCTGCAGGTGGGGAGCCGGGGGCTCGAACCGGGATCCTTCCGCTGGTCCTTGTGCTTAGCGCCACCTGTGTTTAACCCGCTGCGCTACCGCCCGACTCCCGATAATTTTGTTTTTATAAGATGCATAATTTTAAAGTACTTATCTCAAAACCAATTATAGGATATCCTAAACCTCTCTCACTTACATTAAAATGTAAAAGGATCTCCAGACTCTTGCCTACAGATTAAGATTTGCTACTTGTCACTTGTGAATCTCCACTCTCACTTAGTAACTCCCGAATCTTGACTTACATAGTCAATAATGCCTCCTGAAAAAACTCTCCAAAGTTGGAAGAACACTGATTACCCTGTTTAATGGCTACATAATATTGTGTAACTTTCGCAGCTTATTCATCAATTCCATAATTGATAAGGTTCACTTTGTTTCTTGGATTTTGTTTTCCTCCACTTAAAAAAAAGTTGCAATAGACATCCTTCTCCATATATTTTAAGAGCCAGTGTTTACTTGTGTTGTGTTAGCTCCCAAGAGTCAGATCCTCGGGTCAGATGGAACTACTCTATGTATTCTAATTCTAATAGTAGTTGCCAAATTGCTTTCCAAAAGTCTGCTAACAATTTAAAATTCCACTAAAAATGTTTTAAAATCCAATTTCTATACCTCCTTACCAACAATGAATGTTATTTTGTGTTGTAATTGTTGCCAAACTGCTAGGGGATAAAAATGATATGCTGTTGCTTTATTTTACATTTCTACGTCTTCTGGTGAGTTTGAACGACTTTTCACATTTATAGACCAAATGGATTTATTTGCCTTTCTATAAATTGCTTCTTCATAATCTTTGACCATTTCTCTGTTGTTCACTGCCAGGCTATCATTTTAAAGTGTTTGCATTTTTGCTTTTTCCTTTTTCCCCTCAGTCAGGTGCCTGGTAATTTAATGTATTTGTGATATTTTCTGAAAGTTAATTTTAGGATAGTTAGCTTTCTGGTTTTTGTTGGTGATATTTAATTTCCATTTTAATCTTACCATTTTAACTGCCCTTATTAATTTTAATTGTATTTTTGTTGGATTGTGCTAGAAAGTTGCCAATAAAATGTCTACTCCTCTTAAAATCTTTATGACTGGGTACATATGATAAATTTTTGAAAATTTCTTTGGATATAGAAAAGCAAGTTTTTTATTATTAAAGGGATAAAGTGCTTATTAAATCTCACATATATTAAGTTGATTAATTGTACTTTTCCATTTCCTACTTTTTATCCCTCTCATATCTGTCTAACTCGAAAGAGTTTGAAGATTACCTCAGTGATATAGTGCCTATGTGTATGTTCTACTTGAGCTGTTTTAGCTGCTGCAAAGTGCTTTTCTTTTTCTATGTTGTCTCACTGGGGCTTCAGACCACATATTGTATTACCCTCCATAACTGTGGTAGAAGTTAAACCAGTAGTATTGAAGAAAATGGGTTTTTCTTTAAGTAACTGGAGGAGACCACTCCAATAGCCGGTAACCAAAGAGACCATATTCATTCCTGTAGAATCAATGTCAGCCTACACCAGGATCCACATATAGTTATATACATTCTATATATACATTCTATATATACATTCACATATACATTCTGAACTTCTTTTTTCTTTTCCTTCTTTTTTAAATTTTTTTTAGAATTTGGTGCTTTTTGGTCTCTAAAGTCTTCTCTGAATTTGGTAGATAATTGTACTCATGGTAAAAAACAATACATGGATATTTCTATTAGGGACTTCACTAGCATGTATTGCAGGTGTGGTGTCTGCCTAGATCATGTTAGCAACATCAAATAAATTGAAGTAGATAATAATGGGGCCAGGTGGTGGCACACCTGGTTGAGTAGACATGTTACAAAGCCTCCAGTCCCCACCTGAAGTGGGGAAGTTTCACAAGTGATGCAGCAGTGCTGCAGGAGTCTCTTTGTCTCTCTCACTATCTTTCCCCTCCCGTCAATTTCTGTCTGTCTCTATTCAATAGATAAATAAAGATATTAATAATAATAGCAATAATAATAATAAAAGATAATAAAGAGTAATGAAGCCAAGTTAAGGTTACCACTTTCCCTGAATTCACAGCTGATCTTTATAAATTTTGAGCTTACTTATAAAGTTAAGTTTGGACATGACTGTCTAAGAACCAAATCAATCACTGCTAAAATAATAAAATAATGATGTTATAATGAACTGCTTGGGGGTCCCCATTGGACCTTGCCCTCAATGTGGATCAACAATGGTAAAGAATGTTCCATACTCTGAAGGGGGTTGGACAACATACTCTATCACCACCTGAAGAAGATGGGTCCTAAAAGTGGTGCAACTCAGAATGTTCTCACTGATGACCACAGTAGGCAAGTTCAGACCTACAGGGATGTAGAGATCACATAGACTCCTATGCTGAATGTGGGCCTCAGATCAAATCGATGGGGTTAAAATAAACAAGATTTATACAATTTTCGCATATTTGGGAGTCATTCTCTTACCTGATCCAGTTTTCTAGCCCTTTTTCCAGCCATGACTTCATCTCCCCAGACAATAACCTTTGTCCACCTTCATATCAGATGTCAGGCTCAGACAAAAACTAATAAACTCATGGGACCTTTGGAATATACCTAAAATAGACCTACTAGCTGTTTCCAAATCTTCATCTGCAATATTCCAGCCTTTAGGTTCATGATTAATCAACAATTTGTATGGCTTTATATGTTAACTCTTTTTCAGCCACCAGGCTCCAGATGCTAACATGACTTAGCAAACTAACATGGCAAACTAGACTTCCCTGAGCAGATGACCCCACCAATGTGTCCTGGAGCTCTGCCTCCTCAGAGCTCTGCCCCACTAGGGAAAGAGAGAGACAGGCTGGGCATATGGATCGATCTGTCAATGCCTGTGATCAGCAGAGAAGCAATTAAAGAAGCCAGACCTTCCACCTTCTGCATCCCATAATGACCCTGGGTCCATACTCCCAGAGGTTTAAAGAATAGGAAAGTTATCAAGGGAGGGAATGTAATACAGAGTTCTGGTGGTCAGAATTGTACCTCCCTTATTCTATGGTCTTGTCAGTGTTTCCATTTTATAAATAAATTAATTAAAAACAAACAGAAAGAGAGAGAGAAGAGAGGTGGCTATCAGGAGTGGTGGATTTGTTGTACAGGTACTGAGTGCCAGTGATGGTAGGTTTTCTTCTCCTCTAAATTCTTGGCTTTTACCTTTTCTAGGCCCCTTGATGGCTATTGTAGTTATGTTACGAATTGCTCCTTGCCTCATTCAGTTCCTCAAAAAAGCGCATACATGACATTATAAACATTACAGTTCAGAAAGTTTCTGTTCATCCCTACAATGCTGTTCCTATGACATCCTTTGCTGACATAGACCCATAGACACTGCTCATTTAATAAAAGAATAAGGAGGAATTGTGGGACTACGTGAAAGCTTGGCAGAGCTTAGGGGAGCTCTCCCATCCTTGGATGGAGGTCTGGAAATACACCCCACTTACTAGATTCTCCCTTCTAGAAATGCTTTCCGTGACTCAGTTTCCCCTTGTTAATCTCTCAAAGCCTCACAAAAGCCTGCATCCTCTCACACTTAGTTCACTCCTCTGCTAGCAGACCAAATGGCTGACTGCTTATAAGTTCACTATATTCACTCAGAGTTCACCATCCTTTCATCCTTTGATCACATACATAAGAATACTGCATCACAAGCCTTGCCAGCACCCTGGCAGTGAAACTCCCACACCTATTTCTTTGCCTTTGACATCTATGATTTGCATCAAGCTTTGTCCTTCTCTGTTTTATCTCACCCTACTGGTTTTAGCACTATGTTTTTCTTAATACCTTTAGATAATTAACATGCCTTGCATCATGGGAATTAATTGTTTTGACCTTTCTGTATCTCATTAATTCTTGTCATTCCTACACCTCCCCACCATAGGGGTAGTTGAGTTGACCTTTAAGAAACCAGTAATTTATGACATATTTGAAAAATGCCTTTTGTTCTGTTTGCTATAAAACCTGTGCTTACCCCAAATAAAGTAGGGGTTCATACCTGAACCTCTCCTGGCGTTTCTTTCTATATCACGCAGTCACTAGAACTGGTGACTGCGTGATATAGAAAGAGGGCCAGCAGCCTATCTCGGGTTGAAAGGCTACTCACATGAACGCCAGCACTAGAGCTCTGCTTCCCCAGAGCTCTGCCCTACTAGGGAAAGAGACAGACAGGCTGGGAGTATGGATCAACCTATCAACACTCATGTTCAGTGGGGAAGCAATTACAAAAGTTGGACCTTCCACCTTCTGCACCCCATAATGACCTTGGGCCCATATTCCGAGGGGGTTAAAGAATAGGAAAGCTACAGAGGAAGGGAGGGGATACGGAGTTCTGCTGGTGGGAACTGTACCCCTCTTATCTTATGGTCTTGTCAGTGTTTCCATTTTATAAATAAATTAATAAAAAATAATGATGTTAGATTAAATTATTTCTAAAGTCCTTTCTGCAAATCTAGTTTTTAGTTTTATTATTTTAAGTCATTCTTTATGTTATGAAAGATAATGTACACACATTGTCTGTATCTTTATTCAAGTAGAGTAGCTGTAAGAATGTTACTCTAAATATATTTGATAGCATTGAGAAGTTATACTAGTGTTCTAGTGTTCCTATAACAAATTTCACAAACTTGGTGACTCAACACAGTGCATTATCTTACTTAGACAAAAAGTCTGCCACAAGTCTGACTGGGATAAAATCGGGAGGTTCTAGGTACAAATCAATGTTCTTGCCTTTCCCACTTTCTAAAGGCCATCCAAATTCCTTGGTTCACAGTCCCTTTCATACATTTTCAAAGTCAGCCAAATTTTATTTCTCTCTGCTATTAATCTATATTTATGTCTACTGATTACAGCTGGGAATTTTTCTCATACTAATACAGGTCCATGTGATAAGCCTGAGTCTACCCAGACAATCAAGTGGAATATCCAAATAGCGAGGTTCTTAAGTTAATTAATAAAATAACAGACACTGGAGATCAGGGTGTGTATATCTTTGGAAGACTATTACATGCATAAAATATCACCAATATTTTAATTGTAATGATGGCACTGGGGTAATGTTAGTAACCATATGTTCAAAATAAAACTTTGTTTACAACAGTTTTATTTGACCAAGAATCCCTAAACATTTTTAGATGAAAATCAGTGTTTTAAAATAATAACACAGGGGGCCCAGGAGGAAGAAAAGTCGGTAAAACATTAATCTCTCAAGTATGGAGTCCTGAGTTCAATTCCTGGTACTGCATGTGCCAGAGTGATACTCTGGCTCTCTCTAGATCTCTCTCTCATAAATTAATAAATATTATAAACAACACAATAACAAAAGACATTTTATTTCAAGAATAATCCTAGCTAAAAATTGAGAGAAACAATCAAATTAGTATAGAATTGTCATCTTATTAATACTAATAAAATTAATAGGATTAGACATTGAGCACCAATAAATGAAACCATTACATGACAGTTTCATGACAATAATCCACATGTAGGGATAAGGCTGTCACACATGGCTCTATCTGATCACACTATCTGATCATATCACAGAACAAGTAAATTCAGATGTGATGCAGTATGATCTAGACAGCATACCTGTGCAAAATTTTTGTAAAACAGATTAACCTGAAGTTAATCAAAACTTTTACTGAGATAATTTTCATTTTTAGAAGTATAAGACTACAGGAATAATTCAATGACACAAGTAAGAAAACATTAATCTAGAATGCAGAGCATTCTATATATCTGACCCAAGTAACTCAACAAATCAATTAACATTAAAAGAAAAAATGAGGGGCCGGGTGGTGGCACACCTGGTTTAGTGCACATATTACAATGCACAAGGACCCAGGTTCAAGCCCCCAGTCTCCACCTACAGGGGGAAAGCTTTGCAAGTGGTGAAGCAAGGCTGCAGGTGTCTCTCTGTCTCTCTCCTCTATCTTCCCCCTCTCGATTTCTGACTGGTTCTATCCAACAAATAAATAAAGATTTAAAAAAAAAAAAAAGAAGAAGAAGAAATGGGAGAATCAGCAGTAGCGCAGCTGGTTAAGTGTACATGGCACAAAGTGCAAGGACCGGCAGCAAGGATCCCGGTTCAAGCCCCCGGCTCCCCACTTGCAAGCAGTGAAGCAGGTCTTCAGGTGTCTTTCTCTCCCCCTCTCTATCTTCCTCTCCTCTTTACATTTCTCTCTGTCCTATCCAACAACGACAACATCATCAACAACAACAATAATAACTACAACAACAATAAAATAACAAGGTCAACAAAAAAGAAAGAAAGAAAATAAATATTTAAAAAAAGAAAAGAGAAGATGGGGAGGAAGTATCATGATGTAGTAAAGGTGGGTGTAGAAATATAACATCAAATGTCATATATGAACCCTGTTTGGAGTCTGATTAAAGAAAAGTTGAAAATTGTAAAAATTTGGGTATGGGCTGAGAATAAGTTGATATTAATAGATAATGAAAATTACAAGTTTGATAATGACTTCATGGCAAATAAGAACAGTATTTGCAATCATGGGATGGAAAGCAAAAGAAGTGAGGGTAAAATAACAATGTTCTGAGATTCAATTTTCACATTACTACCCCAACATGTAAAATAAAGAATAAAACTGTATTTGTGATTTATCCAAAGCAAAAGTGTTAAATTATATACATTGCATTTCTAACTCTAGCTAAGGAGCTTACTATCAAATGTCGTTTGTCGAAGGAGTACTCCACTAACCAGATATGTAAATTCATGGGAATTCATTACTTTTATCAGGAAAACAAGCAAATACTGCATATATTTCACTTGCTGATGATAAAATGACAGATTCATTTTAGAATAGCATAAAACAACTCTACCAGTATAGTGATTATATATTCCTATTCAGTACTGAAGAGAAGTTTTCAAATAAACTTTACCATGACCATTTTAAGATGGAGGCTAAGCAAGGTCAGAGAGAATGGGGTCTCTACTATGCATTACAGGGTTTCTAACCAATATCAAACAAATTTTCCATTTATTCAATAATATTTTATTACACACTGTGCAAAACTTAAAGGACTTTTGTACTTTGAGATGTTCATAGATGACTGCTTAGACATAGTCTTTAAACAATACTTAATACTGATGATAAACATGAAGAACTGGTTCTCATTAAGCGCTATGTATATTTTAACTTATTAGAGAAATGAGGTAATAATTTACATAAATTAGGCATTTCAAGTATAACATTAATTAAAAGAACTATGGATTTTATTTTCCCAACTGGCTGCACAGTTAGTTATTACTTATTCTTTCTAGATAAATATCTATTTTCAATATCAAGTCTATATAATTTAAAGACATTAAAATGTCAACTTTGAAATATGTATACTTTGAAATATAGTTAACATATAGATGATATAAATGTCAAGTTTCTTAAATTTTAGACATACTTTATGTAACAAAACATTAATGGACACTATAAAGAACTCTGAAATTCCTTGCTTTAAAGACTTGTTATTGATGTTCTACTAAAGAAAAGAGCACAACTGAGACATTTGGACAGATGCTCATTTGATCTGCCTCTCTCATGTCAAATGTTACAGTATTTATAATTTTAAATGGAATATAAATGATACTTAAATATTACAGATATTTCTTTTCTTTTTTTCTGTTCCTGAAGCATGGATATAAACTAGTTTCTGGATTATTATGCACTGAAGCAGAGAAATAAGATTGGGAAAAGAGGTTTTTGGAAAGAAAAAAATGGATACATCGATCTGATCTTATAAAAATAATTTATTTGTCTCTGTTCACCAAATGCCACATATGTACATCAGAAAAAAAGGAAAAGGAAAATAAATCCCATCAGAAAAGTGGATGGGCCTTTAGGATAAAATGGAACTTGAGAACATTATGCTTAGTGAAATAATAAAAGAGATAAAGGAAAGCTACAGGATGGTATCACTCATGTGGAATTTACAGAACTAAACACACCTACTTCAACAACCAGACACAACACAAGCTATATTTAAACTGGAAACCTATAGTGGTTACCTAGGGGGTAGGGGGATGGCACAGACCTTCAGTGGTGAGAAAGATGTGGAAATTTTAGTCCTATCACTATTTAATCCTGTCACTAGTAATATGACATGTGTGTGTAGTGAGGGTAGATTTAATATCTCAAGTTCCCTAACTGCCTAGAGCATAACCTTATACACAAATATTAGCTTTTGCTTAAACATTTAATATCTGAGATTTGTGAGATGATCAGACTCTGATAATGAGATTAAATTGTTCATGAAGCTCTAAAAATGCATCTGCAAGTATAGCTCTGTAAACATCTAAATAAACTACAGCTCAAAACCTTTTGGCCTTGTAAGTACCTAAAATAAAAAGAGGTTTAGATACCACTAAAAGGGTTCAAAGCATAGTGAAGTCAAGAATATTAATATAGACACTAACCATTGGATTATCATATAAAACAACCCCCCAACTAACCTGGTTATAATAATCATAATTAATTATTGATATTCTAAACTCTTTCTAAGACTATAAGAAACCCCTTGCATTCTCTTTAAGACCCTCATTTCTCCTAGTCCTGGTACCTCTAGGACTGTGTCCATACTTCTTGATACTCTTTTCCTGTGATTCCTTACCACCATACCACCTCTGTCACTTTCAACCAAATTGCTACTGGTGCTGCCACCCTGCATTATCCTGCTACTGCAATCCTGCTGTGGACTGTAACCAGACATACTGAGCTTGAGAGGTCAATCTCACAAATCTTCAAATCTGGTGAGACCTTTTCTAACACATACGACTATCTAAATCCACGTTAGATGGCACATCATTTAACTAAGTAACAGAGAACAGACTAGGCTAGGATTTAGGGTCCTGGATACAGGTGCACATGTATCTGTAAACAAGGAGCAATCATATAACCCAAAGTCAAAGTGTTCAATAATAGTTGAAGTGCTGGGAGTTGGGCTGTAGCGCAGCGGGTTAAGCGCAGGTGGTGCAAAGCACAACAACCGGCATAAGAATCCCGGTTTGAACCCCGGCTCCCCACCTGCAGGGGAGTTACTTCACAGGCGGTGAAGCAGGTCTGCAGGTGTCTGTCTTTCTCTCCTCCTCTCTGTCTTCCCCTCCTCTCTCCATTTCTCTCTGTCCTATCCAACAACAACAACAACAATAATAACTACAACAATAAAACAACAAGGGCAACAAAAGGGAATAAATAAATATAATAAATATTTTTTAAAAAATAGTTGAAGTGCCTAAAAAAGGCATCATAAATTCTGTAATTGATTGAACTTAGACCAAATTAGCTGGGCAGCCTAGCAGAAAGGCCCAAACAAGACAGATCCCAAAAACCTAACTCTGGCTGGGCTCAACAAGTCATACTTGATGCCTAAACAACTGAGAGAAAATCTAAAATCATCAGATAAAGAGAGGGCTACAAAAGTTGAAAAGTCTCCCTTTGGAGACTGGGGGTATCCTGCCCTGCCACTTGAAAAAGACTGGTCCTGAAATAAGTGCAGCTTGCAATGTTCCCAGTTGTGACCATGAGCTATAAGCTCAGACTAACAGGGACTTAGAGGTTACACAGACTCTTTTGCTAAATATATATGCCCAGGAGCAGGTGGATGGAGGTAAATAGTTCATTTTAGCCACAGAATTTTTTTCAAGAACAGGAGCTACTCCCTGCCCTAACCCAACTTTCTAGCCCTTTTTCTCTACTCTGACACCATTCTCTCAGACAATATTCTTTTTTTATTTTCCCTTTTGTTGCCCTTTTTTGTTGTTATAGTTATTGATGTTGTTATTGATGTCATTGTTGTTAGATAGGACAGAGAGAAATGGAAAGAGGATGGGAAGATAGAGAGGGGAGAGAAAGATAGACACCTGCAGACTGCTTCACCACCTGTGAAGCAACTCCCTACAGGTGGGGAGCCATGAACTCAAACCAGGATCTTCTGGTCCTTGTGCTTTGTGCCACGTATGCTTAACCCACTGCGCTACTGCCCAATTCCCTCAGACAATATTCATATCCAACCTCAAAACAGCTATCAAACTCAAGCAAAATAACCATAGTTGTGTGCCCTCAAGGAAAATGCCTAGAATTGTTTCCCTAGCTTTCTTCTATCCTAAAATCCCTCATTTCATCTGCTCTAAACCTACTTTTTGGTTCCTGTTCATTACCCATTTTGTCTCAACTTCAGCCAGGCCACTTTTCAGAAAACAAGTAACAGAGGCTACCATGATTCCATCCTGACTTCTTTAGGCAGATGACCTTACCAATGTGTCCTGGATCCTCATGTCTCCAGAGTTCTGCCCCATTAGGGAAAGATAGAAACAAGCTGGGGGTATCTATCAACCTGCCAACACCCATGTTCAGCAGGGAAGCAGTTACAGAAGCCAGAACTCCTATCTTCTGCTCCCCCAAAACAACCTAGAGGTCCAGAAAGCCAATAAGCACATGAAAAACACTTAAAGTCACTGATTATCCACAAGTTGCAAAGAAAATAGCAACGAGATATTACTTTAGACCTGTAAGAATGTCATATACTAGAAATGACAATTACAACAACAACAACAACAAAAGCTGGAGAGTATACAGGGGAAAAGGAATACTTCTGCACTTCTGGTGGGAATGTAAACTGGCCTAGCTCCTGTAGAAAACAATCTGAAGATTTCTTAGAATACTAAAAATGGACCTACCTGATGACCCAGGGTCTTGTTTCCCAGGGAAAGAAAAAAAAAACTGTCAGAAGAGATTTATATACACTGTGTTCACAGCAGCACAATCTATGACAGCCAAAATTTGGAAGCAACCCAGATGTCCAAGAATAAATGAGTGGCTAAAAATTTTGTGGTATATATACATAATGGGATACTACTCAGCTTCTAAAAATGATTTCATCATCTCTTTGTCATCTTGGATAGAACCTGAAGGCATCATGCTGAGTAAAATTAGCCAAAAAGAGAAAAACAAAGACAGAATGATCTTACTTATAGGTAGGACTTAATAAATAGGGAAAAGAAGGGAGAACACAAAGTGAAACTTAGACTGGACATAGTGTATTGTGACAAAGAAAGGGACTCTGGGGAAAGGAGAGGAAGGGACTGAAGAGAACCTTGGGTTCCTGGTGCATGGTGATATAAAAGGACAGAGGATGTGGGTGAGAGTGTTCTGCAGAACAATTTCACAGGGAGATAAAAAAACTGTATTCATGTGTCAACAACTACATTGCAAACTATTAAACACTCCTATAAAATATTAAAAAATCGAAAAGGTTCCTGGAAGATGGAGGACTGAGAAGCTGCTAGTGGCTGAGCTCTGACCACATCTCCTGGAAACGGTAGGATTTTCTGCCTTTAGCAGGCCAGCCAATAAGGGGTCCTAGCATGACACCAAGGAGGTGACTATAACTTAATTTGGGTTAAGAATTAGAGTATGGAAAAAAGGGGGAAAAAAAGGGGAAAAATTTTTTTTTCTTCCTTTTAATTTTCAAGCATACCTCCTTCCCGCCCCCCCCCATAACCAGTCCTTTTCTTTACCAAATTCAGGGAGTATCATTAATTCTAAGTCTATACCCTTCTGAAACCTCTGGCCTTTTTTCTTTCTAAGTAGCCAACCCCCCCCCCCACCTCAACCCGCATAGCTAACTAAATAATTAAAAATAAATACATTTAAAAAAAAACCCTTTCCTTTCACTGCCCTTTTATGACTGTTTTTTTCTTATCTTTTTCTTTCTCTCTCTCTCTCTTTTTTTTTCTTTTTCTCATTCTTGTCATACCTTCTTCATTAATCCTACAGCTTCCAAAGTCACAGTCCCCAGCCCCCACACCAACAAACAGTGTGCCTTTTTAAATTCACTGATACACATTTGGGAATTTCCTTTCACTGCTCTTATCTTTTCCCTTTTCTCTCTCTTGTCTCCCTCTCTCTCTGTCTCTCTCTCTCTTTTTTTAATCTTGTCATACACTTCTTCCTTCTTTGCCTTTCTGAAGTTGTGAATTATTTTGGGGAAGAAATCTGACTAAGAGTGGACTCTCTATGTGTGTATCTCTGCTCTAGTTCCTTTTCCCCTCTTGTTACCCCTAGAATATACAGTGCATAGTAGATTTGCATAACTGTCTATTCTTGCTATCCTTTCTTTTCTCTTTCTTCACTGGGATTTGGTTACTATTTTTTCACGGACTGGAAAAATTGTTTGGCTAACTGGTAACGAATAAACTACTTCAATACTTGCTTCAGTTGCTACTGTAATTCCTGAGGTTGGTGAGTGCAATTGTCATAAAGGTATTTAGTACAGTGTTACTTGTACTCAAGACACACAACTGAGGAACAACAGAGCATAAAAAAAAGAAACACATAAATCAAAAAAAAGGGTAGACCAAAAACAAATAAAACTGCTACTCCAATGAATGAAGACAAGAGCCCAGAAGAAACTACAAATCAGCCAGAAGTAACCATAGATAAGAAAAGTATGCAAACAATAATAAACTTATTATCAAAGAAATGAAAACAACATTGGAGGAAAGGAATGGCAGTATTAGCGAAACAACAGTTGAGACCCCAAGGAAAATACTGATTATCTTGAGGCAATTATAGAACTGAAAGATGAAATAGCTGTAATGAAGAAAGAAGCTGAGGCAAGGGAAAACAGACTAACAGAAGCAGAAAACAGAATTAGTCAGACAGAGGATGAGCTAGAGAAAAAGAAGAAAGAGGTGAAAGAGCTTAAAAAGAGATTGAGAGACACTGAAAACAACAACAGAGACATATGGGATGATCTCAAAAGAAGTAACATTCGTATAATTGGCCTTCCAGAGGAAGAAAGAGAGGAAGGGGAAGCAAACATTCTAGAGGAAGTCATAGAAGAAAACTTCCCAGAACTGAATAACAGAAAGGACATCAAGATTCAAGAGGCCCAGAGAATACCAAACAGAATCAACCCAGACCTGAAGACACCAAGACACATCATAGTCACAGTGAGAAGAAGTCAGGATAAAGAAAGGATCCTAAAGGCTGCAAGAGAGAAACAAAAAGTCACATACAAGGGAAAAGCCATAAGATTATCTGCAGACTTCTCCACTCAAACTCTAAAAGCCAGAAGGGAATGACAAGATATCTATCAAGCCATGAATGAAAAAGGGTTTCAACCAAGGATAATATATCCTGCTAGACTTTCATTCAAACTAGATGGAGGGATCAAAACCTTCTTAGATAAACAACAGTTAAAGGAGGAAACCATCACCAAGCCGGCCCTGAAAGAGGTTCTAAAAGACATTTTATAAACAAGAACATCACTATAATACTGGCAATATATTAGAACAAACAAAAAATTTTTTTGAACAATGGCACTACAATACATTAAATCCATAATATCAATAAATGTCAATGGCTTAAACTCACCCATCAAAAGGCACAGGATGGGGGGATAGATCAGAAAACATAACCCAACCATATGCTGCTTGCAAGAATCCCATCTGTCACAACAAGATAAACACAGACTTAAAGTGAAAGGATAGAAAACTATCATACAGGCTAACGGACCACAAAAAGGGCAGGAACAGCCATTCTCATCTCAAACACGATAGATTTTAAATTAAATAAAGTAATAAAAGATAGGCAAGGACATTACATAATGATTAGAGGATCAATCAGCCAAGAAGACTTAACAATTATTAATATCTATGCACCCAATGAGGGACCATCTAAATAAATTAAGCACCTACTGAAAGAATTTCAAAAATACATCAATAGAAATACAATAATAGTGAGAGACTTCAATACCCTACTCTCACACTTAGACAGATCAACAAAGCAGAGAACCAAAAAATATACAAAATAATTGAATGAAGAGATTGACAGAATAGACCTCTTGGACATTTTCAGACTTCTCCACCTCAAAAAACTGGAATACACCTTCTTTTCAAATCCACATAACACATACTCAAGGATAGACCACATGTTAGGCCACAAAGACAGCATCAATAAATTCAAGAGCATTGAAATCATCCCAAGTATCTTCTCAGACCACAGTGGAGTAAAACTAACATTTAACAAAAACCAGAAAATTATTAAAAGTCACAGAATTTGGAAACTAAACAACATACTCCTTAAGAACCACTGGGTCAGAGACTCACTCAAGCAGGAAATTCAAATTTTCCTGGAAATTAATGAAAATGAAGACACAACCTATCAAAATATTTGGGACACAAATAAAGCAATACTGAGAGGGAAACTTATAGCCATGCAATCACATATTAAACACCAAGAAGCTCAAATGAACGACCTTACTGCACACCTCAAGGACTTAGAGGAAGAGGAACAAAGGAAGCCTAAAGCAACCAGAAGGACAGAAATCACTAAAGTTCGAGCAGAAAGAAACAACATAGAAAATAAAAGAACCATACAAAAGATCAATGAAGCCAAATGTTGGTTCTTTGAAAGATTAAGCAAAATTGACAAACCCCTAGCCAGACTCACCAAACAAAAAAGAGAGAAAACTCAAGTTAATAGAATTGTAAATGATGGAGGAGATATCACAACTGACACCACAGAAATCCAGAGAATCCTGCGAAACTTCTATAAAGAACTATACGCCACCAAGCTAGAGAATCTGGAATAAATGGAACAATTCCTAGAAGCATATGCCCTTCCAAAACTGAACCAAGAAGAACTACAAAATCTAAATGCACCAATCACAGACAAAGAAATTGAAACCGTTATTAAGAATCTCCCCAACAACAAAAGTCCTGGACCAGATGGCTTCACAAACGAATTCTACAAAACTTTCAGGAAACAGTTAGTACCCATATTTCTTAAGCTATTCCATAAGATTGAAGAAACAGGAATACTCCCTTCCAACTTCTATGAAGCCAACATCACCCTGATAACAAAAGCTGATAGGGACAGAACAAAAAAGAAAAACTACAGACCAATATCTCTGATGAACATAGATGCCAAAATATTAAACAAGATCTTGGCCAACTGGATACAGCAACATATCAAAAAGATTGTTCATCATAACCAAGTGGGATTCATCCCAGAAATGCAAGACTGGTTCAACATCCATAAGTCAATCAATGTCATTCACCACATCAATAAAAGCAAAGCCAAAAACCACATGATTATCTCAATAGATGCAGAGAAAGCCGTTGACAAGATCCAACACCCATTCAGGCTCAAAACTTGACAAAAAATGGGAATAGATGGGAAATTCCTCAAGATACTGGAGTCTATATATAGCAAACCTACAGCCAACATCATATTCAGTGGACAGAAGCTGAAAGCATTCCCCCTCAGTTTGGGGACTATACAGGGCTGTCCACTGTCACCGTTACTCTTCAACATAGTATTGGAAGTTCTTGACATAGCAATCAGGCAAGAGAAAGAAATCAAAGGAATACAGATTGGAAGGGAAGAAGTCAAGCTCTCACTATTTGCAGATGATATGATAGTATACATAGAAAAACCTAAAAAATCCAGCAGAAAACTACTGGAAGTTATTAGGCAATATAGCAAGGTATCAGGCTACAAAATCAATGTACAAAAATCAGTGGCATTTCTTTATGCAAACACTAAATCTGAAGAAGAAGACATCCAGAAATCACTTCCATTTACTGTTTCAGCAAAATCAATCAAATACCTAGGAATAAAGTTGACCAAAGAAGTGAAAAACTTGTATGCTGAAAACTATAAGTCGCTACTAAAGGAAATCGAAACTGATACCAAGAAATGGAGAGATATCCCATGCTCATGGATTGGAAGAATAAATATCATCAAAATGAATATTCTCCCCAGAGCCATATACAAATTTAATGCAATACCCATCAAAGTTCCACCAAGCTTCTTTAAGAGAATAGAACAAACACTACAATCATTTATCTGGAACCTGAAAACACCTAGAATTGCCAAAACCATCTTGAGGAAAAGAAACAGAAATGGAGGCATCACACTCCCAGACCTTAATCTATATTCTAAAGCCATCATCATCATCAAAACAGCATGGTACTGGAAAAAAAAATAGGCACACAGACCAGTGGAGCAGAATTGAAAGCCCAGAAATAAATCCCAACACCTATGGACATCTAATCTTTGATAAGGGGGTCCAAAGGATTAAATGGAAAAAGGAGGAGGCTCTATTCAATAAATGGTACTGGGAAAACTGGGTTGTAACATGCAGAAGAATGAAATTGAACCACCTTATCTCACCAGAAACAAAAATCAACTCCAAATGGATCAAAGACCTAGATGTCAGACCAGAAACAATCAAATACTTAGAGGAAAACATTGGTAAAACACTTTCCCACCTACACCTCAAGGACATCTTTGATGAATCAAACCCAATTGCAAGGAAGACTAAAGCAGAAACAAACCAATGGGACTACATCAAATTGAAAAGCTTCTGCACATCCAAAGAAACTATTAAACAAACAGAGAAACCCCTCACAGAATGGGAGAAGATCTTCACATGCCATACTTCAGACAAGAAACTAATCACCAAAATATATAAAGAGCTCAGCAAATTTAGCACCAAAAAAGCAAATGACCCCATCCAAAAATAGGCAGAGGATATGAACAGAACATTCACTCCAGAGGAGATCCAAAAGGCTAACAAACATATGAAAAACTGCTCCAGGTCGCTGATTGTCAGAGAAATGCAAATTAAGACAACACTAAGATACCACCTCACTCCTGTAAGAATGGCATATATCAAAAAGGACAGCAGCAACAAATGCTGGAAGGATGTGGGGACAGAGGAACACTTTTACATTGCTGGTGGGAATTTAAATTGGTACAGCCTCTGTGGAGAGCAGTCTGGAAAACTCTCAGAAGGCTAGACATGGACCTTCCATATGATCCAGTAATTCCTTTCCTAGGGTTATACCCCAAGGACTCCATAACACCCTTCCAAAAAGAGGTGTATACTCCTATGTTCATAGCAGCACAATTCATAATTGTTAAAACCTGGAAGCAACCCAGGTGCCCAACAACAGTTGAGTGGCTGAGAATGCTGTGGTAAATATACACAATGGAATACTATGCAGCTATCAAGAACAATGAACCCACCTTCTCTGACCCATCTTGGACAGAGCTAGAAGGAATTATGTTAAGTGAACTAAGTCAGAAAGATAAAGATGAGTATGGGATGATCCCACTCATCAACAGAAGTTGAGGAAGAAGATCTGAAAGGGAAACTAAAAGCAGGACCTGACCAAATTGTAAGTAGGGCACCAAAGTAAAAACCCTGTGATGAGGGGTAGACATGCAGATTCCTTGCCCAGTGGGGAGGTGGGAGTGGGTGGGAGTGATGGGTCACAGTCTTTTGGTGGTGGGAATGGTGTTTATGTACACTCCTAGCAAAATGTAGACATATAAATCAGTAGTGAATTAATATGAGAGGGGGAAAATCAATTGTATGTCTCAAAGTTTTTCAAAACACAAACTGAATCTTTTTAATATATAGGCTGTGTATTTGATATGCGAACTCTCTCAAAAGCATAGACCAAGTAGATTAGAAGCATCCAATAGCACAGCTATATACAAGATACTGGATACTGTACAGCAAACCCTAACAAAAGGACTTTTCAAAGTTAACCCAATTACCAAATAATGTGATGATAACATTAACTATCGATTGTCTTTTGGAACCCTAAGACAGCAGGAACCTCACATCTCCACTATAAAGCCCCTACTCCCCCCAGTCCTGGAACCCTTGGATAGGGCCCACTTTCCCGTATGCCTCTCCCAATCCATATCAAATAATATTGCATCCGCCGATTGCAACCTAATCAACGCAATGATTGCCACCTCAACATGCTTCACCTCAGACTGTGTCCAGAGACTTCACGTGTGGAATGACAACCCTTCAGCTTCATTACTCGGGTAAGACCTTTCCTTTTAAAGTACACTCTAATTTCATCTCAGGTGGTTCACTTTCTAACAAAGTCCCAAAACCTAGATATACACCAGTTTCTGTGAGAGAGAGCTTATGTTCAGAAGTATCCATAAACTACTGCAAAATATATACCTGAAAGCAGAAGTACACTAGAGTTTTCAGTGAGTACCTCCCTAACACTTCCTCTCCACTATTCCAAGCTTTGGGTCCATGATTGCTCAATAATTTGTTTGGCTTCGTATGTTAACTCTCTTTTCAGTCACCAGGTTCCAGATGCCACCAGGATGCTGGCCAGGCTTCCCTGGATTGAAGACCCCACCAATGTGTCCTGGAGCTCAGCTTCCCCAGAGACACAGCCTACTAGGGAAAGAGAGAGGCAGACTGGGAGTATGGACCGTCCAGTCAACATCCATGTTCAGTGGGGAAGCAATTACAGAGCCAGACCTTCTACCTTCTGCAACCCTCAATGACCCTGGGTCCATGCTCCCAGAGAGATAGAGAATGGGAAAGCTATCAGGGGAGGGGGTGGGATATGGAAATTGGGTGGTGGGAATTGTGTGGAGTTGTACTCCTCCTACCCTATGGTTTTGTTAATTAATCCTTTCTTAAATTAAAAAAATTAAAAAAATAACAAAATAAAAAAAAATAAATAAAAACATTAAAAAATCAAAAGTATATAGAAAACAAAAAATTATGATATATTAATAAAATATTCATATACATTTTTCATAATTAAAACTTAATATAAATAATTAGTGTGCGTAATGACACAAAAAATAAGAAAATTAAAAAGAAAGTTAAATGATGGCATGGGCCGGTCAGTGAGGAAAACAGGAAGATGTTGGAATTTCGTAAACTCCTTTTTTGCAAATTAGTATATACACTAAAGTACAGAATTAATATAGTTAACAATGCTATGTAATATTTTTGAAAGTTGCTTCATGAGTAGATCTGAATGCTATCACCATACAAAGAAAAAATAATTGAGTGAAAGAAGTATTAAGATTATTGTAGTTATCCCTTTGCAATATGTCATCAGACAACCACAGTTAACTCTATCTCTGTATGCCTTAAACAGTGTGTAACTTAAACATAATAATGTGATATGTTTGTATTATCTGAATAAGGCTGGGAAGAGCAATTTTTTGTTGTTGTTCACACCAGCTCTATATCTCTATTGTTCTAAAGCATTATTGTTCAACAAAAATATAATGTGAGCCATGTATGTGATTCTGAATTTTCTAATAAGCACATTCAACACTAAAAGGAAACAAATGAAATTAATTTTAATAGTACATTTCATGTGACTCAGTATTAAACAGACATTATCCTTTAAAAATGTAGTCAACATAACATAATGTTATTAAAATATGAGTAACATATTAGATATATAATTTTTTATAATTAGATATCATAATTTCATTAAAATCTAGGCTATATTTTATAATTAGAATCTATCAATTTGAACTACACTGATTTAAATGGCTTTATGGCTTATAATCACCAAATGGGACAAACTCCTGGCATACCCTACCCAAGGCTACTTAAATTTTAACACACTGAATTAATACTCTGGTGAGAAAATAGGACAAGTCTATGAAGTGAAAATTACTTTCTAGTTTTAAATACTGGACTAGTACTCTAGGAGTTCTAAATAGTGCAGCTGTATTTGAGTCTCAGCTCAGCTGCATGATATAAAAATAAAGATGTTTTAATCCAAATAGGAAACAAGGAAATTGATGAAGGGAGAAAATGCAGAGAGTATGTGTGATTGGGTGAGTGGTTTCCTGAAGGCCTTGGAGGAAATGATGGTCCTGTAAGTACCAGGATGAGTTTCTGACATCTTTTGGGTAGTCAATACTTAATGAAATGTGCTGAGTTCTCCCTTTTCCTAAAAAAGACCCCATTCAGGACATCTTCCATTCAAAAAATCTACAATGTTGTAACCGCTTCTTCAAGTTGACATATATTCTATTGTTAATGTTCTCTGGAAAGAGTAGCCACAATAAACAAGAAAGAAAAATGCTTTCTACATGGCTGCACAAGAAGAAAGGCACATATTTTGCTTCTAATTGAATACTTATTTTTCCTAACACAGATGCTTCTCTTGCCACTCAACCTGGAGCTGGAAGTTCAGCTTGTACTGAGAGGTTCACCTTCATTTTAAGTCACATTCCTCCTGGGGGTCATGACACTCCACTATATATATGAAACACTGACAAAACCATACCACATCTTTTAAGATGATCTGAATACTCAGTTTTTTACAATGTACATTTGAAAAAAGATCCCTTTTAATGCTTCACAGTGTTTAAAACTATAAAGTACTGTTTTCTTCATAGACTTGTCCTATTTCCTCCCAAGAGCATTAATGTTTTCTCAAGTGAATTAATTCATTAGTTTAATAAGTGTTGATTGAAAATGTACTGTTCTCAACAATAAAATGTTACTAAAAAGATAGGAAATTTTTCAGAAAGAATAAAAAAACAAGGAAAGGGAATGGGAAGTATCATGATTTGAGGGTGATTGTGGAAGGAGAAAATTTGTGCAGTTATTGATAGGATGGTAAGCAGAGGTTTCACGAGGTGGTATTTGTGAGAAAGAAAAAAAAGGTTAACAATCTAAAGAAGGAGGAGCAACAATGAATACAAATGCCCCAAGGCAGTGATCAGACAAATACATTCTAAAAAAAAATAGCAAAGGAGACTGCTGGGTAGCTCTGCCAGAGAGAGAGACTCTGGAACACGTGGCTGAACAGGAACGCAATGCAATTTTTTATTGATCAGAGAAAAATGCCTTTATACCACCTTCTGAAGCAGAAGTGGCAGGTCAGAAGAAGAAATGGTTAGGAGAGTGGGTGGAGAGAAGAAAAAGAGCGCAAAGATAGCAAGCGTCCATCTAACCTGTGGGGATTAAACCAATACCCTGCAGGCAGGGTGGGTCTCAGGCAAAACAGTGATTATGTAAATAGACCACAGCATCAAACAATGCAAGGGAACCTGGCGTGATGACCAACGCAGATAGAAACAGAAGGGGTAGGGAGTCAGGCGGTAGCACAGCAGGTTAAGCTCAGGTGGCGCAAAGTGCAAGGACCAGCGAGAGGATCCCAGTTCGAGCCCCCGGCTCCCCACCTGCAGGGGAGTCGCTTCACAGGCGGTGAAACAGGTTGGCAGGTGTCTTTCTTTCTCTTCCTATCTGTCTTCCCCTCCTCTCTCCATTTCTCTCTGTTCTATGCAACAACGATGGCATCAAGAACAACAACAATATAACTACAACAATAAAAACAACAAGCGCAACAAAAAAGGAAAATAAATAAACATAAAAAAAAGAAACAGAAGGGGTCTTTAGGTGCAGAATTAGCCAAAGAAGAAATGATGACCAACAGGAGACATTATACCCATATCCCACTCAAACTATATGAAAGGATAGTTAGGCTTCCTAATAAAAATGACAATACCGGATAGTCTGAATGTACCAGTCAAGGACCCCAGTCCATGAGAGAGAGGAGGAGCACAGTTTCAGGTCACAAGGCTCCCTTACGGACTTTGTCACTTAAGGGTTACTAAAGTATTTTCAGTTGCTGGAGCTTCTACTTTATTATTAATTTTTACCTCTCCCTCTATCCTCTTACTATCCCTTGAATAAACATAGCTCTAGCTAAGCTGATTCGTTCAACAAGTCTTCTTAGTATTTTATTTTTTCTCTTCCTTGCCATTTAACATTCTGCCTTTAGCCACTCACTCTGTGTTAGCTCTTCTGATGACCTTTACATTGTCAACAAGAACTCCATTAGTGAGAAAATTAGGAAATGAATCAATCAAATGGTAGTCAAATCATCCTAACTGGGGGGTAAATGGAAAACTGGTACACGGGAATGTGAATCATAACAGAAAAATTAAACTTAAGTGCAAATGTGCATCTATAAAATTTTTGAATAGACATTAGCACCTAGATAAGACTCAGCTAAGGCTAAATGAGAATGGATTAATTTAAAGAAGGCCAAGAAAAATCAGACCTGGAGAGCATAGGTTCTCTTTCATAAATTAGTGAGTCACAATAATTTAAGCAATAAATGAATAATTGTAGGGTAAAATTAAGTAAGTGTTTTAAGGTTACTGAAGATCTTAAATTGTTCTAATTTAGTAGAGAGTAGTCTCAGGGTGTTTTACTGTACTAAGTCCCAGTAACAGAAGGTGGCCTAAGTATTCCTAACCATGTGCCTGCTTGTGCAATGTGAGATCCTTTCTACCATTTGCAGAGCTGGGGTTAGAACTTCAGAATGTTGGACAAGAGGGTTGGGGAGACTTGAACTGTCTTAGAAACGAAATCTTGTTTTTAAAAAATTACCTCACAGAAGTAAGAATCACAGAATATTAGAGCTGAAAAAGGAACTAGTTGAAAATTCATTTTACAGATGAAAAGTCAGTCTCTTCATCTGTAAAATGAAGGGGTTAGAAAGTATGAGATTGAATATCTTCTCTTTCCAAAAATCTATAAAATTGAGAAAGGCAGAATGATGCCCAGAGTTACACAGTTGGTCTGTGTCAGACTTGGAATGGGGACTTGGTTTCCAAGATTCTCATTACAGTTGTGAGTCAATTCTCTATTTAAAAAAATCAGACAGCTCAGTTCTTTGCTACACATAGATGAATAACTATCTTACTGGCTTGGATTTTTTTTTTCTGTTTCAATCAGTTTTCCTATGTCATGTAAACATAACCTAAGGGATATCACCAGCCCCAGAAGAAGCAAAATTTGAGCACAACAAAACTGTCCTTGAATCTGGCTAAAGCACTCCAAAGAATATAATAAAGTTACAGGACTGGGGGAAATATAGGCTCTCTAGTTCCATCGCTGGGGAGCCAGAGACGACCCGAACTGCCCCTGCGGCTACAGACAGACTATGACCCACATAGTCAACGACTGCCACCCCTCCAGATTCAAAGGAGGTTTCGAAACTTTACATCAGGCTCAACCTGACGCTGTTGCCTGGAAGAAGGGCAAACGCTAGAAGAAGAAGGCTCTCTAATGGAGATGTGAGGTTCCTGCTGTCTTAGGGTTCAAAAAGACAATGGAGAGTTAATGTTATCATCACATTATTTGGTAATTGGGTTAACTTTGAAAAGTCCTTTTGTTAGAGTTTGCTGTATAGTTTGCTGTACAGTATCTTGTATGTAGCTGTGCCATTGGTTGCTTCTGATCTACTTGGTCTAGGCTTTTGAGAGAGTCTGCATATCAAATACACAGCCTATATATTGAAAAGACTCAGTGTGTGTTTTAAAAACTTCGAGACATACAATTAATTTTCCCCCTCTCATATTAATTAACTAGTGATTTATATGACTACACTTTACTAGGAGTGTACATAAACACCATTCCCACCACCAAAAGACTATGTCCCATCCCACCCACCTACCGCCATCCCCCACCGGCCCAGGAAGCTGCATGTCTACCCCTCACCACTGGGTTTTTACTTTGGTGCCCTACTCCATATTTAGTCAAATCCTCCTTTTAGTTTCCCTTTCTGTTCTTCTTTCACAACTTCTGTTGATGAGTGGGATCATCCCATACTCATCTTTATCTTTCTGACTTAGCTCACTTAACATAATTCCTTCTAGCTCTGTCCAAGATGGGTCAGAGAAGGTGGGTTCATTGTTCTTGATAGCTGTATAGTATTCCATTGTGTATATATACGACAGCTTTCTCAACCACTCATCTGTTGTTGGGCACCTGGGTTGCTTCCAGGTTGTAGCTATTATGAATTGTGCTGCTATGAACATAGGAGAACACACCTCTTTTTGGTTGGTCAACATGCTTCAGCTCAGACTGTGTCCAAAGACTTCAGGTGTGAATGACAACCCTTCAGCTTCATTACTCAGGTGAGACCTTTCCTTTCATAGTATTCTCTAATTCCATCCCAGGTGGTTCACTTTCTAACAAAGTCCCAAAACCTAGATATAGACCAGGTTCTGTGAGAGAGAGCATATGTTCACACTTATCCATAAACTAGTGCAAAATGTATACCTGAAAGCAGAAGTACACTACAGTTTGCAGTGAGTACCCCCCTAACACTTCCTCTCCACTATTCCTACCTTTGGGTCCATGATTGCTCAACAATTTTTTTGGCTTTGTATGTTAACTCCCTTTTCAGCCCCCAGGTTCCAGATGCCATCAGGATGCCTGCCAGGCTTCCCTGGACTGAAGACCCCACCAGTGTGCCCTGGAGCTCTGCTTCCCCAGAGACCCACCCGACTAGGGAAAGAGAGAGGCAGACTGGGAGTATGGACCGACCAGTCAACGTCCATGTTCAGCGGGGAAGCAATTACAGAAGCCAGACCTTCCGCCTTCTGCAAAGAGAATGGGAAAGCTATCAGGGGAGGGGATGGGATATGGGGATTGGGTGGTGGGAATTGTGTGGAGTTGTACCCCTCCTACCCTATGGTTTTGTTAATTAATCCTTTCTTAAATAAAAAATAAATTTTCAAAAAGAATATAATAAAGTGAGTTTTAGCAGTTGAAAAACACTAAACTAGTAAACAGTGAAAGAAGTATGTTCAGCATATTTATTTGTACAAAGGTAATTTCAACACAATCCAGTCATAAAAGCAAATTACTCAGATATGGTGAAGAGAACCATCAAAGCTAGTTATCATTGGTGGGCTAAACTGCTTTTATCTTGAATTCATGCTTCTCATAGCAGCCAAAGGACTTCTGCAATTCTCCAGGTGTTGTAAGAGCATGAAACCTGATAGTAGTGGTTTAATATTCAAGTCATCCCCACTCCTGAAGATAATCTATCATTGTACAGCACTCTGGGGCTCTGGTCTTCTAAGCTACAATGCAGGTTCCAGATGTAACTTTGAGAAAACACATCAGAAACATATCTGGGGGCAGGATGGTGGCATACCTGCTTGAGCACACACGTTATCATGCACAAGGACCTGGGTTCAAGCTCTAGTTCCCACCTGCAAAGCGGAAGCTTCACAAGTAGTGAAACAGTGCTGCAGGTTGCTGCTTCACTTTGTTCACCCTCCCCTCTAAATCTATCTGTCCTGTCGAAACCTAAGAGAATATTTTTAAAAATCTCCTAATATCATAAGAAAAACACAACATATGTAACTAGGAAAGAAAGTGTAGTATGTTACAGAGTTAATATGCCTAAGATACTGAAGGATTCTAAAATTCATAAAGTACAAAATTAACTACTCTATTGGACAAATGCACCTTGAAAAAGGTTGCTTTCAGGAAAAAAAATACACATATCCTCTAAACATATGAGCAAATATTCAACTATACTCACAAAAAGAGAAACACTAAGTCAAACCATCAGAAGAAATAAATTCTTACCTAGCATATGAGTAAAATTCCAAAACTGTGAAAGAATTTTGTGTTGGAAAGACGATGAAGAACAAGTATGGTCACATACAGAAGGTGTGATTAAAAAGTAGGACAAACTATACAAACAAGAATTTGGCATCAAGGATGATTATAGATGGATATACATTTGACCTATCCCTAGAAATCTATTACAATGGCAAAATGTGAAAAGTGACTAATGTCAAGGTTAATAAGTACATCACCCATAATATAAAATACAAGACAGAACCCAAATAATTATCAATAGATAACTGGCTAAATAAATTATGAGGTACTTTATAGTTCTAAATCAGACATAAGTACCTTTATATACTGTTTTAGAGTGTTAAAACACTATTAACTAAAGATAGGAAGATGAGCAATTAGATAGATAGTAGTATATAGTAGAGAATGTATATGCCTATGCACTTGCATATCAATAAAGAAAGGAACATTTCAAATAAATCAAAATGGGTGGGAAAGTATGGAAGAGGAGGCAAGAATGACAACTACATTTACTTCTCATTTTGTAATTATGTAGATACTTAGCCTAAATTTAAAACAAAATTAAACAGATGATTGATTTTTTAAAATTTATTTTATTTATTTATTCCCTTTTGTTGCCCTTGTTGTTTTATTGTTGTAGTTATTATTGTTGTTGTCATTGTTGGATAGGACAGAGAGAAATGGAGAGAGGAGGGGAAGACAGAGAGGAGGAGAGAAAGATAGACACCTGCAGACCTGCTTCACCACCTGTGAAGCTACTCCCCTGCAGGTGGGGAGCCGGGGTTCCAACCAGGATCCTTATGCCGGTCCTTGTGCTTTGCGCCACCTGTGCTTAACCCGCTGCGCTACAGCCCGACTCCCCAGAAGATTGATATTTTATATTGACACTTATGGGCCAGTTGCCCAGAGAAATTATTTCAAGAAATTTTGAAACAGAAAAATTTTAAACTGTTCATCCCCACTGGAACATAGCAGGTTAGAAAGAAGCACAATGAAATCTTAAGCACTTTTCAGATATTTATGTATTATATTTTTGTAAAAAAAGTCTATGTAAGTGAGAAATATTATTAATGCAAAAGAAAAAGAATTGTTGGTAGGAGAAATATTAAAATGGAAATAAAAACTTAAGATAGTTAAGTGAAATTCCTATACCTCTAAATTTGAACAGAAAAATGTTAATATGGATTTCTTATTTCATCTTTAAGATAGTAAAAATAATACCTAGAATCACTGACCAATTCAGTAGCAATGAAAATCCCTAATGCCCAGACTTGTCTTTAAAAAATTTTTCTCATAGAAATTTTCAAATCAGAATTGAAGAATATATATAATAAGGAGGGAACATGTCAAGCCACTAAGAATTGGGAAAAGTACAAGATAATAAATACAAAAGACAGAAAAAAATTAGTATACCAATGGTTTGTAGTCCCTACAAAATACTTGATATAGCAATAATGCCATTACTAAATTGAGGATGTACATATGAATCACTAAAGAATATTGATAAATTCTAGAATTTAATTAATGAATTCTGGGCTTGAGTCCAATAGTGTATATTTATAAGAAACCACCATATAGTACTGATACAGCTAGTTAGAGGTATATGTAGGAAAGGGGTTCAAGCTTCTGGATCCCCACCTGCAAGGGGGTCACTTCACAGGCAGTGAAGCTGTTCTGCAGGTGTCTGTCTTTCTCTCCTGCTCTCTGTCTTACCCTCCTCTCTCAATTTCTCTCTGTCCCATCCAACAACAACAGCAGCAGTGGCAACAATAAAAATAACAGCAACAACAAGGGCATCAAAAATGGGAAAAACAGCCTCCAGGAGCAGTGTATTCATAGTCCAGGCACTGAGGCCCAGCAATAACCCTGGCGGCAAAAAAAAAAAAAAAAAAAAAAAAGGGAAAAAGAAAGAGGGAATCTGACCCTGTCATTTGAAAGTGGCCTAGGGTTCTGCCTCAGAAGTAAATAAAAATAAGCATCAGCTTCCACACAGAGTCATCCATCTTTGCCCAAATAGTCCATGTGCTGTGCCTTTTAATTTTCCTGATTAAGTGTTAAAAAAAATAAAGGAAAAAGGAAAAAGCAAAGCAAAGCAAACAAACAAACAAAAAGTTCTATGAAGAGTAAGGTGGGAGGGGTACAAAAGCCACTAGCCATGGAATAAAAATCGGTCATTTGAGTTTACCTAAAAAAAAAAAAAAAAAAAAAAGTCATGGTATATATGTTAACTCTCTTTTCAATCACCAGGTGCCAGATGCCACCAGGATGCTGGCTAGGCTTCCCTGGATTGAAGACCCCACCAATGTGTCCTGGAGCTCAGCTTCCCCAGAGTCACACCCTACTAGGGAAAGAGAGAGGCAGACTGGGGGTATGGACCGACCAGTCAACGCCCATGTTCAGCGGGGAAGCAATTACAGAAGCCAGACCTTCTATCTTCTGCAACCCTCAACGACCCTGGGTCCATGCTCCCAGAGGGATAGAGAATGGGAAAGCTACCATGGGAGGGGGTGGGTTATGGGGATTGGGTGTTGGGAATTGTGTGGAGTTGTACCCCTCCTACCTTATGCTTTTGTTCACTAATCCTTTCTTAAATAAAAAATTAAAAAAAAAAGTCATGGTATATATGCTCAAGAGGTTTTTTTGTTTGTTTGTTTGTTTGTTTTAAGGGTATATTGTGTCCTTAGGGACAGAATGAATGGAACTGGCAGAGATTATCATTAGTGAAGTAAGGAAGTAATGAACAGTTATCAGACAATTTCACTAATATGTGAAATTTAGAGAAATGAAACAAATAAACTTGAATATATATAGTCAACTCATATATGTGACCTTGGAAGAACTATGGTAGTTACTGCTGGAGGGTAGTGGGGGCACAGAACTTTTGGTGAGAGTGGTGTACACCTATTATTTTATGATTTATTAAATCACTATTTTTTTTTAAATAAGCTGGTCATATGTGACCATTTGCATAAGGTACAGGACCATTCTTTCTCTATTCTCTCTACTTTTAATATGCTTAAAAATTGCCACAGTAAACAATTTTTAAAATGCTTTTACCATTAAATTTAATCACTTATGAAAGAAGACTAAATAAAGGACTAGAGTGCAAAATGACTACCTATGCCAAAGAAATAAGCTATAATGACTTTGCAAGTCTTCCCCATCTGAAATCGCCTCCACATCAATTTCCTGAGAACTATTGGGATATCCATTTGTTTACTTTTTTTTTCTCTTTCCTTTCCTTGTACTCACTAACAGATATTTCAATTCCAAGTGAAGAGGAATGAGGAATTATTATGTTGATTTGGATGGTGGTCTTTAGAGAAACATTCCATTTAAATGTGAATCCTCTTAAAAGAGAAGGAAATAATCTGAGCAATTACCTGGATCTGTAGCAGACATCAGTGAACCAAAAAATAAGCAGTCAGTGAAATGAAAGTCTCCATTTTTCAACTGGCCAGCATACACCATGGCCTTCACAAAGCCATACATAATTAACCTGTTGAATAGAAAAATAAGATCTTCAAACTAAAGCTGACTGCTGTGTAAACTCATGATACCATGGCTAACATTTTAATACGCACCTGAATGAGTATCTTGTACAAATCACCATCATATATCTGATTTGTGGTCATGCTAGCTCATGACTATGAAGACACATTTACCAAATATCACAACTTTCATCTGGCAATAGAAATGTTTTGTAGCATTTTTGATGCAAACAAAATAAGTCTCAAGAATACAGAAAACAATCTATCAAAAAAAAAATCTATCATAGTAGATCATGCCCACAAATATTGGGCTTTGGATCTATAACTGATTTTTTTTTTCATTGTTCTATCTGCTACAGTTGTTTCAAGAGAGTTCAAATTTCAATTCTGTCACTAAGAAGAAAGGGATGTAGGTTATCCACAGGGCAGTCAGTCAACTAGTCCTTTTATAATAGATGAGTTTTTACAACATCTGGTGTCAGGACACTTCCATACTGGGTAGAGAATCCCTGTTAGGCTAAAGTACTTCTACATACTGTTGAAAAAGAATTCTAAAATGGCTACATCTTGATCTTGCAAGAAAAGCTGCTCTTGTCGTGAGATTATACATGAAATTTATATTGTAATGTGTGCCCCACCACAGAATGCAATATTCTGTTTTAGTCATCATCCTTTAAATTTTAAATTGTTATTGGAGGCCGGGTGATAGCGCAGGATGTTAGGCGCACATGGCGCAAAGACAGGTATAAGGATTCCGGTTTGAGCCCCAGGATCCCACCTGGAGGTCGCCTCACAAGTTGTGAATCTGGTCTGGAGGTACCTACCTTTCTCTCCTCCTCTCTGTCTCCCCCTCCCATCTCTATTTCTCTCTGCCCTATCTATAACAACAACAAGGGCAACAAAAAGGGGGGAATGGCCTCCAGGAGCGGTGGATTCATAGTGCTGGTACCAAGCCCCAGCAATAACCATGGAGGCAAAAAAATAAATAAAATGAAATACATTGTTTTCAATGACTTAATTCATTGATTCAGCTTACTAAAATCCAGCAGAGAAAATGCATAAAATGATGAACTGGGTCACAGTAAAATAATTATAACTATCTGTAAAAATTCTAAGAAACCATGAGTCCTTCAACCAATAAATGGATGTCAAAATATTCACATTACTTAAAGTTCAAGTTATTTTTGTGAAAGATATTCTATGGTGCATGGATATAGCTCAACTGATTTGCATGCCTAAGTTTTCCAGTTTGATCCTTGCTATTATATGTACTGGAGTGGTGCTCTGGTCTCTCTCTCTCTCTCTCTCCCTTATTCTCATATTTAACACTCTCACACACAATTTAAATAATAAAATTTGTGATATTTTCCTTTAAAAATATTCTAGGGCTATGAGGATGAATAAAAATACTAGGAATCAGTTACATTAAGTGTAATATCAACAAGAAAGCTGATGTTTCAAATTCTGTGAAACTTTTTCTGTCACCTAAGAAAATATTTCAGACACATCCCCACTGAAATTCAGTTCAACCACACACTACTTATATTATTTCAAGGGGTCAGTCAAATTTTCTGAGCCTCAAATATCCTTATTCATGAAGTATTAGGGATAACAAAAATGGTCACCCTACATAGTGTTAAGGACTAATTGAAATAAAATACATTAAGTTTGTGGAATACAGTATATTCTCAATGAGGCTGTCATTGCTCTTGACAGCAATTAATAAGTAAGAATTAATAGGTAATATTTACTTAGTATATTGATTCACTCACAGGTGATACACATATTGATCCTACAATGCTGGTACTATTATTTGTACTCCAAAGATTAGAAAACTAAATACAGAGCAATCAAGTAACTTATTCAAAGTGTCAAAGCTATTAGATTTCAGTTTTGAACTAAGAGTCCTTGCTCTAGAGTCTAACCTTAAATAATCATATCACATTGCTTAGTTGAGCATTTCTAAAATTCATGTTACATATTATGAGGTGGTTGCTAGCATATTATACTATATACTCAGTATTTGCATCCATATAACCCCCCAAGACTTAGGATTAGTACTAACATGATCTCTCTCTTTCTCTCTCTATATTTCTCCATATATATATATATATATATATATATATATATATATATATATATATGCTTTGAAATTAGTTGCCCAGAATCCCTAATAAAAAATATAGAAACCACAACCCAACCAGGTTAATGGCTTGGTCAAACTCACACCATACTCCATAGAGAATATAGTCAGGCTGAAACACTAGTGTTCTCTGAAGAGACTCAACGAAAACTAATATTTTCCACAGAGTCTTTGCGGTCTGGGATTTCAGTAAAGGGAATAAAGCTTGACTTAAAATATGACTTCAATATAACTTGTTTAATCTATTACACCCATAAAAAATTCCATCTCTTTTCCTCTTCTTTATAGTATAATCATATTCTTCAGCTTTATTATTTGAAACCCTAAAGCCAACTGCTGGCTGAAACAGAATGTAAATATTAGGAAATATAATTCTCTTGATTTTTTCCCAATCAGATCAATTCCCACTAAGTAGCAAACTCATAAATAATGTAGATGTTCAAAACATATTTAGTTCAAATTAGTATGTTACAGTGTTTACTGTTTGACTGATGGCTTTAAAATAAATTTTCACTGTTTGTGGCAAGAGAGAATGAACAATTTGTCTTGTGGGTAATGAAAACCAAACATTAATTCTTTGCCCTCATTCTTCTTTTACAGCCATGTCAATATTTTTCCAAAAAACTTTTGATCTAAATGGAGAGTTTCAAATAACCTGCTTTGCTTATCATACATATAATACAACCTATTACTTGAAATCCTTTTGCTGTTATAAAGTGAATTTTTTTTATAATATTCCAAATCACTTTTCAGTGTTGATAGACTCTTCTCATGGATACCTCTTCAAATAATAATAGTCTACCCACTAGTAAAGTCACCTTAATGATTAAGAAACCAAAAAACACTCTCTTACAGACTGAAATATTTGAGAGCTTTGCTCCTGCTCTCTACTAACACACCAACACAAGTGTCTGGTAAATAAGGTCATTCAATTTGTAAATTTTGTTGCTCAAGCAGCACTGACATAGTCTTAACTGATCAGAATTCAGGACTTGATACATGAGTGGGACCAGCTTGTCTTGTCTTTGTAATCATTACTGAAGATTATCCACTCAGTTAGCCTACTTAGATATAAATTATATAACTTACTCTTCATCTAGGCCTCTATTTTCTAGCTACTAAGCCCACCACTTGACAAAAGGACTGGTTTTCCATTATTAGGAATTGAATTAAAATGTAGACACTTCCAAGTGTCTACAGATAATTTGAACTTATCAATAAGACAGAATCTAGTGGGATTAATCATCTGCAGACAAAGGTCAGTAAGAGTCAATAGTCAATGATTTGACTTCTCAACTATTCCATTTCTCTGAAGAACAAAGCAACAGCTATGATCAAGTGTGATGTTTATCTTTAAGGATACAACATAGATGGTTCAAATGTCATTTTTTAAAAAAGTAAAGTTTAGAGAAAGCATAAAGAATCAAGTTTATTGATTAAGTTATACAGTATGTTTTCCATATTCCCTACACACTGCCAGGTGCTGGCATAAGATGAATGAAAACATAATATGTAGTCTGCAAGATATTTAGAGATAAAAACAAGAAAGTTACAATCTAGTCTAGTAAATACCTCTGTCAAGTATTTTTTGGCAGAGGTGACTTGCCTATTTTAGCATTTTCTAAGTTTCCCTTGCCCAAAAAATGGCCATACTAATAATCTTTCTATTTTGTTACTACTAGATAATAACTTCTGGATGACCAAAAAAAATTTTCTTTTTTTGCCTCCACAGTTATCACTGAGGCTTGGCACCTGCACCACAAATCCACTGCTCTTGGAGGCCATTTTCCCCCAATTTTTGTTGTTTTTAGACAGGACAGAGAGAAATCAAGAGTGGAAGGGAAGACAGAGGAAGGGAGAGAAGGATAGACACCTGCAGACCTTCTTCATCACCTGTGAAGTGACTCCCTTGCAGGTGGTAAGCTGAGGGCTCAAACTAGGATCCTTACACTGGTCCTTGTGCTTCACATCATGTGCGCTTAACCCATTGTGCCACCACCTGGCCCACCCAAAAATTCTTTAGTTTATCTGGCAATCACTTTTATTAAGGAAGCACAAAGATAATTTATTTAGCATTAATGTCTCTTTTTGAGAACCAGTGATCTGAGAAAGGCTCAGATTATGAAGCTGACAAGAAAAGTCTTTCATAATGTGTTGTTACTATTTTACTACTTTTTAACTGAAATACTGCCCTGCTCTGGATTATGGTGGTGTGAAGGATTGCACCTAGGATCTGGTGGCTCAGGCATGAAAATCTTTTGCATGACCATTATGATATCTCCCCTGCCCAGTTATTTTAATATAAAATATATGCTTTCATCTAATTTTACTATAGAAAACTGCCAAGACTTTATTAAGAAGAGATTACTCCTTTACAATTAAAAAAAAAAACAGAAAAAAAGTCTTTGAGAGGACTTCTGGAGGCATGGCTACAGAGTAGCAGCTGCTGTATTTCTCTCCTCTCCCCTGTCAACTACAAATATCAAAGGAGACCACCTGGAACTACAACAAGACAGGCTTAGAACTACTTTGGGAACACACCAAATCAACAGTGAGTAGAAATACTTGTGGCCCATGGACAGAGAGGAGCCTAAGGAGAGATTCCTGGGACTACTAAAGCCTATATCTACTCCCAAACTGTTGGTAACATTCTGGTGGTTTACTGGTTCAGGCACCACTGCCAAACTGTTTTACTAAAAAAAAAGACTCCAAAGGGAGGAGAGGACTCACTTAAGGATCACCAAATGCAACTGTGGGTCTCTGTTGCTACTGCCCTCAGACACTGGAGCAGCAGCCAGGAGGCCTTGTGCTAACACTAGGGGACAGAAAACTGGCCAGGAAACTCAGGAGATCTACACCCTGCTGGGTTAGAGGTGGGGCTGTATAGTGGGAGCCTTTCCACATTATTTTCCGGATGAACTGGGGAGACACAGTGAATAACTGACACAAAACCCATATAGTACAAATGGGACTTGTTTGGAAACTCAAAGGCCAAACAGATATCTTCACAAAACAGTAAAGGTCAGAAGAGAATGGCAAGATATCTATGGAGTGCTCAGTTAGAAAGGCTTTCAACCAAGACTACTGCATCCTGCTAGAGTGCCATTCAGACTAGATGGAGGCATCAAAACCTACTCAGACAAGCAACAGTTGAAAGAATCAACTATCACCAAGCCTGCCCTGAAAGAAGTTCTAAAAAGTCTTCTATAAATAGTCAGATCACCATAAATATGCCATATGTCAGAACACTCTAAATATCTATAATAATTGTGTTAAAATATCTTCAATCTATGATATCAATAAATGTCAATGGCCTGAATTCACCTATTAAAAGGTACAGAGTAGGAAGATGGATCAGAAAACGTAACCCAACAATATGCTGTCTGCAGGAAACTCACCTAACTCAACAAGGCAAACACAGACTAATAGGATGTAAAACGATCATACAAGCCAATGGCCCACAAAAGAGGCAGGAACAGGAATTCTCATACCTGAAACTACAGATTTTAAAATAAATAAAATTAAAAAAGTAGGAATGGACATTACTTAATGTTAAGAGGATCTATCAATCAAGAGAACATAACAATTATTAACATCTATGCACCCAATGAGAAGCCATCTAAATACATCAAACATCTACTGAAAGAGCTACAGCAATATATTAACAGCAACACAGTCATAGTAGGGGACTTCAACACCCCACTCTCTCAACGTGACAGGTCATCCAGGCAGAAATTAAATAAAGAAACAAGGGAGCTTAATGAGGAGATAGATAAATTAGAACTATTGGATATTTTTAGAGTCATTCACCCCAAGAAACTGGAGTACACTTTCTATTAAAGTCCACATGAGTCATTCTCAAGGACAGACCATATGTTAGTCCATAAAGATAGTGTCAGCAAATTTAAGAGCATTGAAATCATCCCAAGTATCTTCTCAGACCACAGTGAAATTAAACTAACACTTAAAAATCAACAAAAGATTAGTAATAACCTCAAAATGTAGAAACTTAACTTAAACTACTGAGTCAAAGAGGAAATTAAGGAAGAAATCAAAATGTTTCAAGAGTTCAATGAAAATGAGTATTACACCAAAAGTAAAAGTATTACACCAAAGTAAAAGACTCTGGGGTGGGTGGGTGGGTGGGGAGAATACAGGTCCATGAAAGATGATGAATGACATAGTGGGGGTTGTATTGTTAAATGGGAATCTGGGGAATGTTATGCATGTACAAACTATTGTATTTACTGTTGAATGTAAAGCATTAATTCCCCAATAAAGAAATAAATTATTTAAAAAAAAGAGTTCAATGAAAATGAATACATGAGCTATCAAAATATCTGGGACATAGCTAAGGCAGTACGAGGAAGGGAAGTTCATAGCCATACAAGCACACATTAGGAAGCAAGAAAAAGCACAAATAAACAGCCTGATCTCACATCTTAAAGACCCATAAGAAGAAGACAAATGAACCCTAAAGCAACCAGAAGGACAGAAATAACTAAAGTTAGGGCAGAAATCAATAACATTGAAAATAAGAAAACCATACAAAAGATCAACGAAAGTAAATATTGGTTCTTTGAAAGAGTGAACAAAATTGACAAACCTTTAGCCAGACTTACAAAATAAAAAGGTAGAAGAACCAAATAAATAAGATTGTAAATGATAGTGGAGATATTACAACAGACAACACAGAAATTTAACATATCATGAAAGGCTTCTATATGCCATCAAGCCAGAGATTTGGAAGAAATGGATGAATTACTAGATACCTACAAATTCCTGAAATTAAATAAAGAGAAATTAGAAAATATGAACAGGCAAATCAGCCAATGAAATTGAAATAGTTATCAAAAACCTTCCTAAGAATAAAAGTCCTGGACCAGATAGTTTTATAAATGAATTCTACACAACCTTCAAGGAAGACTTAATACTTCTACTTTTAAAACTCTTCCAAAAGATTGGAGACACAGGAATACTCCCTTCCAGCTTCTATGAAGCCAACATCTCTCTGATAGCAAAAGCAGATAGGGATACAATCAAAGAAGAAAACTATAGATAAATGCCACTGATGAACATAGATGCTAAAATGTTGAACAAAATTCTAGCCAGACAGACACAGCAGTATATTAAAAAGATTGTTCAACATGACTTAGTGGGTTTTATCCTAGGGATCAAGGTTGGCTTAATATATGTAACCAATCAATGTGATCCACCACATCAATAAATGTAGACCAAAACAAATTGGTTATATCAATAGATGCAGAGAAATCCTTGTGCATTGTAACATGTGCGCTTAACCAGGTGCACCACCGCCCAGCCCCTAGATGCAGAGAATTCCTTTGACAAAATCCAATGTCCCTTTATGATCAAAATGCTACAAAAATGGGAACAGATGGAAAATTCCTAAAGATAGCAAACCTACAGCCATGATCATACTCAACGGTGAAAAACTGGAAGTATTTTTCCCCTTATCAGGTACTAGACAGGGCTTCCCACTATCAGCATTACTATTCAACATAGTGTTGGAAGTTCTTGCCATAGCAATCAGGCAGGAGCAAGGGATTAAAGGGATACAGATTGGAACAGAAGACCTCAAACTCTCCCTATTTACAGATGACATGATAGTATATTTAGAAAAACCTAAAGAGTCCAGCAAAAAGCTTTTGAAAATTTCCAGGCAATACAGTAAGGTGTCAGGCTACAAAATTAACATCCAAAAGTCAGTGGCATTTGTCGGGGTCTCTGGCAGGGCGATCTCCAGGGTAAAGGTAATGGACCGGTTCTTTCTGGAGTAAAGACACCAGGGAACCCTTCAGCATGCTCAGAACTCGTTTATTAGCAGGTGGACATGAGTTAAATAGAAAACCAAACAAAGGGAATTATTGAAATATGTCAGAAATTACGAGTTTCTTAAAGATCATCTTGCCCCTATGGTAGGGGGCTGGTATGAAAGGAATTGATGAGATACAAGACAGTTATTCTCCATGATGCAAGCAATTTAATTATCCAAAGGTATTTGAGAGAAGCATAGGGGTTAAACCAGTAGGGTGAAACAGAGAGAAGATAGATATCAAAAGGCCATATAGCTCGGAATTTCTCTTGTCTGGGGTCTGAGGTGTAAGATGGAGTGTGTGATAAGGTGTGTTCTTCCGTGATCAGAAGGTGACTTTGAGTAAGTGAATCTTAAAGTAGGCAGCCATGTGGCCTGCAGTTAATGGGGAGAAGTATTGGGGTCTCTGTGGGCCTGAAAGTCAAGAAGGAAAGAACTAAGTCTGAGTTTCCCCCCTTTTGCTCACCTCAGTTGAGAGAGACTTACCAAGAGGGTATCTTCTCAGATCTCCATCCAAGGATGGGGGTAGTTCTCCCTAAGCTCTATCAAGCTTACACATAGTCCCAACAGGCATTCCTTTATACAAACACTAAGTTAGAAGAAGATGAAATCCAGAAATCAATTCCTTTTACCCTAGCAACAAAAACAATAAAATGTCTAGGAATAAACTTAACCAAAGGAGTGAAAGACTTGTATGCTGAAAATCATGAGTCACTATTAAAGGAAATAGAAAAGATACAAAGAAGTGGAAAGATATTTGATGTTCATTGGTTGAAAGAATTAACATCATTAAAATGAGTATACAACAAAGAGCCATATACAAATTTAATGCAATCCCCCTCAAGATCCTAACACAATTTTTCGAAGAATGCTACAAATGTTTATCTGGACCCAGAAAAGACCTAGAATTGCCAAAACAATTTTAAGAAGAAAGAACAGAACTGGAGGCATCACACTCCCAGATCGCAAATGATATCACAGGGCCATTGTAATCAAAACTGCTGGTACTGGAACATGAATAGACACACTGACCAGTGGAATAGAACTGAGAGCCCAGAAGTAAGCCCCTACACTTATGGATATCTAATCTTTGACAAATGTGTCCAGACTATTAAATGGGGGAAGGAGAGTCTCTTCAAAGAATGGTGTTGGAAAAACTGGGTTGAAACATGCAAAAGAATAAAACTGAACCACTATATTTCACCAAATACAAAAGGAAATTCCAAGTGGATCATGGACTTGGATGTAAGACCAGAAACCATCAAATACTTAGAGGAAAATATTGGCAGAGCTCTTTTCTGCATAAATTTTAAAGACATCTTCAATGAAACAAATCCAATTACAAAGAAGAGTAAGGCGAGAATAAACCAATGGGACACATCAAATTAAAAAGAAACCACTATCCAAACTAAGAGACCCTTCACAGATAGGAGAAGATCTTTACATGCCATACATCAGACAAGAGGCTAATAACCAAAATATATAAAGAACTCACCAAACTCAACAACAAGAAAACAAATGACCACTTACAAAAATGGTGAAAAGACATGGACAGAATATTCACCATAGAAGAAACCCAAAAAGTTGAGAAACATATGAAAAAATATTCCAAGTCACTGATTGTCAGAGAAATGCAAATAAAGACAACAATGAGATACCACTTCACTCCTGTAAGAATGTGATACATTAGAAAAGGTAGCAGCAACAAATGCTGTAGGGGTTATGAGCACAAAGGAACCATCCTGCACTGGTGGTTTTGCAAACTGGTCCAATCCCTGTGGAGAGCAGTCTGGAGTTCTCTCAAAAGGCTGGAAATGAACCTACCCTATGACCCTACAATTCCTCTCCTGGGGATATATCCTAAGGAACCCAACACATCCATCCAAAAAGATGTGTGTATACCTATGTTCATTGTAATAGTTATAACCTGGAAGCAATCCAGGTGTCCAATAACAGATGAGTGGCTGAGTAAGATGTGGTATATGTACACAATGGAATACTACTAGGCTATTAAAAATGGTGATTTTTCCATCTTCAGCCCATCTTGGATGGAGCTTAAAGAAATCATGTAGCAGGTTAAGTGCACATGGTGCAAAGTGCAAGGACCTGTTAAGGATCCCGGTTTGAGCCCCTGGCTCCCCACCTGCAGGGGAGTCACTCCACAAGCGTTGAAGCAGGTCTACAGGTGTCTATCTTTCTCTCTCCCTCTCTGTCTTCTCCTCCTCTCTCCATTTCTCTCTGTCCTATCCAACAACGATGACATCAATAACAACAATAGTAACTACAACAATAAAACAACAAGGGCAACAAAAGGGAATAAATAAAATAAATTTAAAGAAAGAACAAAAAAAATCATGTTAAGTGAAATAATTCAGTAACAGAAGGATGAATACGGGATTATCTCATTCACAGGCAGAATTTTAAAAATAAGAACAGAAGGGAAAACACTAAGCAGAACTAGCCTGGAGTTGGTGTATTGCACCAAAGTAAAAGACTCTGGTGGATGTGGGAGGGGGGATACAGGTCCAAAATGATGAAAAATGTTATGCATGTACAAACTATTGTATTTACTGTCGATATAAAATATTAATCCCCCAGTAGAGGGAAAAAAAACCCACTTCATTCTGGATGGTGTGTTGTAGGGACACATGGGAGTGACCACTTCCCCAACACCACTGAAGAAGTTTGGTAGATAGTCAAACAGAGGATGGCAATGGTAAGTTTTCTAAGATGTCACAATCAGCTTAATGGGTCTAATTACCCACATAGTAAAAATATTAAAAACGCAACACATAATTGTCAAGTCCAGTGAAACCCTAAAAACAGGCATAAGAAGACAGATGTATAAAAAACAAAATAGAAAGGAAAGCTGTATTGATCGAAGCATGTTTAAGTGGAACTTGGGGTACATGAATTCCACCATATTAAAGACTGGTAAAATCTCAACTAAAATAATGTCTTGTTAAAAACACTGTCTAGAAAATACCTCTTAGGATGCTGAGGAGTTAGAAAAATATTAGATAAACAAGAACTGTAGTCGGGTTTGCTACCCAAGAAAAGAAACAATATGGCACCCAGGACTTAGAACTGGAGGATGCTAAGAGGAAAAGAGATGATTAATCCGCGTTGTTACAGAAAGTCAGGAAAAAATAAGGGATGCAGATTTCAAAGAGTCAGATTATTCTCCAAATAATGTATTGGGAAAGCACTGTTGTGAGTAGATAACATACTGCCTTCCTGTAAGCATTTGAGCTCCTTTTAAGTAGACTATAGATAGTATACAGGTTCTGCAGCCTCACAGGTTGTATAACAGTAGTGTAATGGACTTGCAAGCTCAAGGCTTCAAAGTAAATTCTCCCTCCCTCCACCCCCTTACCTTTCCTCCTTCCCTCACTAGTAAATAAATAAATAGTTTTTAAATATATAGATGTAGTTTAAGTGAATTTGGAAGGTGAAACTTTTTTTTTAACTGCTACCAGGGTTATTGCTGGGGCTCAGTGACGACAGCCTTTTTATTTTTTTTACAGGATAGAGAGAAATTGAGAGGGGAGGGGGAAATAGATAGGGAAGGAAGGAAAGAGGACGAAAGAGTAAGATAGACACCTGCAGACCTGCTTCAGTTTGTGAAGTGTCCTCGCCCTGCAGGTGGGAAGTAAGGGGCTCTCAAGTCCTGGCACATGGTAATATGTGCACCACAGCCTGGCCCCCCATTAGTGATTTGCAAAATTAGAAAATAACAGGTGGACAATTCCACAGTTCCCACCACCAGAGTTGTGTGTCCCCCTTCCCTCCATTGGAAACTGCAGTGGCTCTCCCAAGGTCACAGATACGGTTGACCATTATTTCTCTAGCTGTCTATCTCTATATATTTGTTCTTTTTTACTTTTTCCTATAGTCTTACCTTTCCTTCCATTTTCAGTCACTCTGACACCTATTTATACTTCTGAATGTCTTTCCTATTTTTCCCTCTTCTCTCTCAGGGTTCGGGTGGAATTGAGGTTTAAAGTCCTCTGGTCACCTTCCCCTAACATTTCTTCCCCTCTTCAAACTCTAAAGCTTTATAGTTAAAAAATAAAATCTAAAGAATGAAGTAAAAGAGGAGACCAAGGAAAGATGGGAAATTTTGTAACTGACAATATTCTCTAGCATTTAGTCAGTTATAAAACTGAAAATGAAGACAAGTCTGACAGAACCTAAAATCTAGCACTGGGAACTGATTTTATGAACTAGCACTCTTTCCTTTCTTGACAGTAACTTCTTAATAAAGGCAGTTTGGGATTAGAATGAGAACAGAGGAAATTATCCTTGTCTTTGTCAAATACCTCAACCTTCCCAGGAGATGGGAGAAGTTATTCACAAAACTTATTTAGTGCTCTAAGTCTGGGTAGAAACTCATCTTGCTTTCCCAGGTTATCTTAAACAGAATGTCTAACCATCTCTCTACCACCTTTAATGCCAAATTTCTATTCTGGCTTCTAGGAATATAAGACATACAAGCATCTGGAAACTCTAAGCCTGAATGATGAATTTACCTAAAATCTTAGTGCTACTCCAATGTCTCCTCTTGTATCAAGGCACCAACTCTCTCCCAGAAAACTCTAGGTGAACTTGGACACATCCAACTCCTCACCATACCCCTCCTCACATGCAATTCTTTCTTCATTGACCTGCTATTTTACTTTTATTTTTACTGCAATGATGGGGAATGAACCCAAGGCCTTGTGTATGTATGATACTGACCAAGATGCCTCTTGAGCTCAATTTTCCTCCTCCTCCTCCTTCTCCCTCCCTGCCTGTAAATAAATATATATTTTAAAAATATTCAGGTACACTTGGAAGTTAATTTGGAAGGTGAAACTATTTTTAATTAGTAATTTTTAAAATTGCCACTAGGATTATCACTGGGGCTCAGTGCTGGTGGTTTTCAATGTGTAAACAGAATGATTATTTTAAAACAGCTGTTAGATCATGTATAAAATTCTTCGATGCTTTCTCATTACTCTTAGGTTGGATAGCAAACACTTAATGTAATTATGCTTTTCTAGGCCCATTTTACCCTTCCTTCCTTTCTTTGTGTCCCTAGAAAGTTGACCAATATGGATTTGATCAATGGGCTCCTCTACTCACTGTTATTTGTTTGTTTGAGTAGATTTGACCAATGAGGGTTAAGGTCCAGGAGATGAGAGCTGGGGAAAAAAAAGTAAACCTAGAGGCATTTATTCTTTCAGTTTTCTCTCTTCAGACCCAATCCAGCCTACTTTGTCTTTTGATTCAGATGTCCTTGTTCACACAGCTTTCTCTTAAAATTCTAGTACCACCTTCTCCCTTCATTATTCAGATAATGGTACTCTATTGCAATTAATCCTAGGTAATATAATTAGTTCTTATGGTTTTCTATTGTCTTACTCAAGTATTTTTAATGGCATTCAAGAATCATTCTTTCAATGAAACTTTTCAAGTTCCTCCTACATGAGTCAGATATGCCTAACAGAAGCTTTTTTTATAATTATAATGCCTATACTTCTTTATAGCACTCAACGTAGAATTAAAGATTAATTTTGTAATTGACTGTCTAATGTCTTTCTCCCCTGCTACAACGAAGAGACTCTCTATTTTAGCTATTCAAAAAAATTCCTAGATAACCCACACTGAAGGAGTTCAGTAGCAATTTTTCAAATGAATGGAATGATGAGAATGAGAAGGGAAAATTAGAGAGAAAGGCCAAGGCAGGAATAAGAGAGCCTTAGTCAGGGTGTAAGAATCATTACCAAAATCAAGAGTTGGTGGCACTTTAGAATGTGCTTATTGTCACAGAAAAAAAAAAAAAAAAAGAGGAAGCATAATTTCATATTATAATTGCTTGACAAGTATATTTAAGAAAGAGATAGTTTTTCAAAGAGGGTATCTTCAATTAAATTCATTTCCAAAATGTGAAGATCATAACCAGAAGAGTAAATCATTTCTATCTTACAGAGCACCAAAATACCAGTCCATATCAACTTGGCTAGATTTGACAAAGGTGTTATTTTGCACTGTTTTCAAAAGAGATACACTATATATATTCCTTCATTTAAATGTCAATGCTCTGTAGGGAAACACATTCTTAATTTCCAATAAAGTATTATCTGTTAATTATCAGTTCACTTTAAAGAAGAGATTAATTAGAATCTACACTCAGACTTCTGACAAGTAGACAGAGTGGCCACATTTGGCTAGGGAATGTATATAGGATTTAGGGAAGCATCTTCTTCTTTTTTAAATTTTTATTTATTAAAAGGAAACACTGACAAAACCATAGGATAAGAGGGGTACAATTCCACACAATTCCCACCACCAGAATACCATATCCCATCCCCTCCCCTGATAGCTTTCCTATTCTTTATCCCTCTGGGAGCATGGAGCCAGGGTCATTATGGGGTGCAGAAGGTGGAAGGTCTGGCTTCTGTAATTGCTTCCCCGTTGACAGGTCAATCCATACTCCCAGCCTGAGGAAAGCTTCTTTTAAAAGAGAGTGTAACAACCTAGAAAAAGAAGGACACATAGAAGAAACAACCTAATGGGAAATAAGGTCACATTTAGGAAATCAGTTCCAAATGAGGCTCAAAGGGTAAAGTAACAGTTAAACTAAAATAAATAAAATATCAATCCAGGGGCTAACCAAAGCTGGTGAGTAAGAGAATATATATCAGGCAGAGGGGAAGAATAGAGAGATAATTCTAAAGAGAAAGTGCAGAGATTATAGGTCCCTTTATGTGATTCTTTTGCTGTAATCTTGGGTGCCTGGAAGGTGAGGGGACAACAATAGTGTGTTCACCCATCACAAACTTGTAAGGCAAGGTAGGGAACAAAGGAACATGAACAAAAAAGGAAACAAGACTGCAAAGGGATCACAGCCTTTGGCTGTTCTATAACGTTCTCCCAAATTTAAAAATGCTTCTTCTAGTGCCTCCCAGGATGCTGGAGACTTTTTCACCCACCCCAGACTATCAAAGATGTACAGATCAATCGCCTAGGCTTCTTGTCTAAATGCAGGATCTGTCTCAGTATGTCTGGAGTGGGGTCAGAGATTCCAAATGCTAATACATTCCTAAGTAGTACCAATAGTACTGCTGTCAATAGACCACATCTGAAATAGCAAGTTCCTAAACTACACAATAAAATATTACATAGAAAATTCATCATCTTTTCTTGGGAAATAAGATCTAACTATATAGGGTTCACTGCTCCCTCCACTCCACTGTTGCTGAGCAGGGGTTGTCATCTTTAGATGGAGTTTGTCCTTTCTAACTTGGATGATGTGAGATGCTTTTCCTTCTAGATGACTCTAATCTCCTAACTCCTGCCTCATCTCTCTTTGTATTATATTCTTAAATTCTGTTACACTAGTTTGGACTGAGATGCATACCATTTGTTGAAAAAAAAATTTTGATTCCTGTAAAATCCTTTTGGTAGTCAAAAGAATTATCCAGTTGGTAAAGCTATGTCTCTGGGATTGAGGATAAAAACAAATATACAAAAATCAAAGTTTCTTCCTCAAAGTATTCTTATCTGTTTGCAGATAAAAAAAAATGAACAAGTGAGAGCAGGGTTAGTAGGTCTACACTTCACAATGTGGATGTAACATTCTCAAGGGGTGAGGATTAAACAGCTCACCATGGGAGTCGGGCTGTAGCGCAGCGGGTTAAGCGCAGGTGGCGCAAAGCACAAGGACCGGCATAAGGATCCCGTTTCGAACCCCGGCTCCCCACCTGCAGGGGAGTCGCTTCACAGGCGGTGAAGCAGGTCTGCAGGTGTCTATCTTTCTCTCCTCCTCTCTGTCTTCCCCTCCTCTCTCCATTTCTCTCTGTCCTATCCAATAACGACGACAACAACAATAATAACTACAACAATAAAACAACAAGGGCAACAAAAGGGAATAAATAAATAAAATAAATATTTAAAAAAAAAAACAGCTCACCATGCTTAATGACAACTAAAAAACATAAATGGTGAGGGATAGTTCAAGCCACAGAAGCTAAAAAAAAAAAAAAAAAAGAATATCTTTTAGTCCTGTGGATTCATATGCATTTTTGTTAGAGACATGAGAAAAGAAGACTTTTCCCAAGGGAAAGTTGGGCTTATATTCACACTTTATATTATCATCAAACATGCTTATGCATTTTGTGCCCATAGGCTGCTAGTGCAGCACACAGTCTCCTATGGGGAATGAAGTGTCCTGAGAGAGCTGAAGTCTCCTAAATATCTGATAGATTAGAAAACACCATGTCACCTCTGTGTATAAGCAGAATCTTAGCCCTTTACTTGCAATGGAATTCAATTCTTATAGTTAAAACGTCTCTGAAATTGTGTGCTGTGTTTTATGAAAAAGCAAAAGCGAATTGAAAGAAAACATTAAGGAATTAATATCCTCAACTCATTGGTTTGGAATTCATTTTTATGTTTAAGATTTAACAGCTACTTATTGAGCTGCCTACTGTATGGTAAGTTGTAACAGCCCTCCAGGGAGTATTGTTATCCTGTTGTACAGAGAAAGGGAATGACGTTCTGATCTGTCAGATTAAACAGCCACCAAATCACAGTGCTTAGAGTTGAACCCAGAGTTTTTTTTTACCAGACCACTACTCAGCTCTGGCTTATGGTGGTACGGGGGAATTGAACCTGGAACTTGACAAAGCCTCAGGCATGAGAGTCTGTTTGCATAACCATTACGCTATCTATCCCCACCCGACTAAAAGATATTCTTTAGCTTCCATTAAGGTCTTTCAAAGTATGAGGAATTTTAAAAATATAGAGATCTGAATATACAGTTTTTAATTACCTTTAGCCTAGATAGTCTAGTCTATTTTATTTGAGTTTTTGCTTTTCCCCCCATTAGAGAGATGGTAAAAGTCTTGAAAATAATACTGTTGGGGGAACAGCAGAATCCATTTTTTTTACTTGAAAACTAATATCCTGGCATATGTCAAAGGTGTACCTGCTATACATTATCTAGAGCAAATAAAATTGAAGTTTACTTCTTTATGCTTCAAAACCCTGGTACCTGTTCTTTCCTTCATGCTGAGTACCTTCTGTCTCTACTACTCCTATCCCTGGTATCCAACTGAAAGAGTCCTTCTAGACTAAAACAAAAACAAACCAATGGGACTACATCAAATTGAAAAGCTTCTGCACAGCAAAAGAAACCACTACTTAAGAGAGTCAGGCTATAGCACAGTGGGTTAAGCGCAGGTGGTGTAAAGCGCAAGGACCAGTATAAGGATTCCCCACCTGCAGGGGAATTGCTTCACAAGCTGTAAAGAAAGGCATGCAGGCATCTGTGTTTCTCTCCCCCTCTCTGTCTTCCCCTCCTCTCTCCATTTCTCTCTGTCTTATCCAACAACAATGACATCAATAACAACTACAACAATAAAACAACAAGGGCAACAAAAGGGAATAAATAAATAAATATTTAAAATAATGAAACCACTACTTAAACAAAAGGACCCCTCACAGAATAGAAGATCGCTACATGCCATACATCAGACAAGAGGCTAATAACCAAAATATATAAAGAACTCACCAAACTCAATAACAAGAAAATAAATAACCACATAAAAAATGGTAAAAAAAAAAAACACGGACAGAATATTCACCATAGAAAAGACCCAAAAAGTTGAGAAACATATGAAAAAAATATTCCAAGTCACTGATTGTCAGAGAAATGCAAATAAAGACAACAATGAGATGCCACTTCACTCCTCTAAGAATGTCATACATCAGAAAAAGTAACAGCAACAAATGCTGGAGGGGTTGTGGGCACAAAAGAACCCTCCTGCACTGCTGGTAGGAATGTAAATTGGTCCAATCCCTGTGGAGAGCAATCTGGAGTTCTCTCAAAAGGCTAGTAATGGACCTACCCTATGACCCTACCATTCCTCTCCTGGGGATATATCCTAAGGAACCCAACACACCCATCCAAAAAGATGTGTGTATATCCATGTTCATAGCAGCATAATTTGTAATAGCCAAAACCTGGAAGCAATCCAGGTGTCCAACTACAGATGAGTGGCTGAGTAAGTTGTGGTATATATACACAATGGAATACTACTCAGCTATTAAAAATGGCAATTTTTCCATTTTCAGCCCATCTTGGATGGAGCTTGAAGAACTCATGTTAAGTGAAATAAGTCAGAAATAAGATGAATATGGGATGATCTCACTCGTAGGCAGAATTTGAAAAAGAAGAACAGAAGGAAAAACACTAATCAGAACTTGGGCTGGATTGGTGTATTACACTAAAGTAAAAGACTCTGGGGTGAGTGTAGGTGGGAGAGTTCAGATCCTGGAACATGATGGCAGAGGACCTAGCGGGGGTTGTATTGTTACGTGAGAAACTGAGAAATGTTATGCATGTGCAAACTATTGTATTTACTGTTGAATGTAAAACATTAATCCCCCAATAAAGAACTAAAAACCTATAAAACAAATATATTGAAAAAAAAAAACAAAGAAAGAGTCCTTCTAGTTTCTCTAGGGGTCACTATTTTGGGGAAGTCCTCATGCCCTTCCTACCATTTTCTGGTCCTCCACAGTAGTGCTCTCTATTTCCTGCTGCTATTCATGATTCCATTGTAGCTTATCATGTTGTATTGTATTCTTTGCTTAGTATAACTAGGCTCTAGAGTGTCTTGGAGCAATCACCAAATAGTTGTTATATTTATCTTCAATGCCTAACACAGTGCCTGGCATTTAAGAAGTGCTGAAGTTACAATTGACTAAAAAATTGTGGCAAATGGGAAAGAACTGTAACTATGATAGTAGCACTGACTAAACCTAACCCCAGTCCTGTCTCTGCCCTCTAGTCTTCAGTTCTGAATATTATCCCTGTGTTTAACTCATCACCATAAAGCAGATGTAGTACTTTTCATAGGCCAACTTTCAACCAAAGAATCAAGAGTTTCTTCTACACAGAGAACTCTCAAATTTCCCTCTTTGAAAATTGCTTCTGCTATTGCTCCTTCTGACTAGATACTCAAAATTTTTTCAGTGAAACACCTGATCTACTTTTCCTTTAATATTTGACTATAATTCCAAAACCTAATAACTGAAACCTTTCAAAGGTGTTTCAAACAAATGCTCCAAATTGGTACTAGTTGATGCTTATCCCCTTCCCCTCTCAATTACTCTCTGTCCTATCTAATACAAATGGGGGGGGGGTGGAAGGCTGCCAGAAGCAGGAGATTCATAGTGCAGGCACCAAGCCACAAGATAATCCTGAAGGCAAAAATAAAATAAGATTCAGAAATATACATAAACACAAACACAAAAATACCATATTTGCATTCATTACAAGGCTTGTGAGGCATATATTGCAAGAATTCTATCCAAATAACTATACATGTGGCAAGAACAATCTGGAAGAAAGACAAGGCATTTCTAACTAGGCCTAGGATTATTCTTTCTGTTCTTTTTCTGGCCATCAAAGTCAAGATTAACATTGAAAGCTGGAAGCCACCTGAGGAAGATGCATTTGGCTGTCAACACCTTAGGCCTCACTTGCTGAGGTAAAGAACAATGGACAGGCGCAGAGTTGGTTTTTTTTAATTCAACCCTGACAGACAAAAGTGTCAGGAAACTAGGATATCTTGCAAGTACTTCTTTTTTTTTTTTAATTTTTCTTCTGAAAATGTCTCCCAGACCTACAAGTGTCTTGACACCCTTTATAACTGCAAAAAAGTCACCATCCCATTCTACCTCACCTTCTGCTGCTTCCAAGAGTCTCCCAATACCAGTTCCCTGCCATTCCCCCACATACCTTTCCCTGAGAACACATGTAGCATTTAGTAGACAATTGATAAGAGTGCTTTCCTGGGCCTGAGTGGTGGTCCCATGAGTAGTGTGCTGAACTTGGAAGCATGAGGGTTCACGTTCGATCCCAGCATCCCATGTTCTAGAGTAATGCTTTCTTCTCTCTTTTTCCCTTTATATATTGTGCTAATTAATAAATAAAACATTTTTTTTAAATAGTACCTTCTACCAGAAAGGGAAACTAGAATTTGACTGAGTTTGCAGTATTGCACCAAAGTAAAAACCACTGGGTAAAGGGTGAGGGTATATTTTTAGCTTCACAATAGTGGGGCTGGGGTAGGGACATAGATGTTTGGTGGTGGGAATGGTATTAATATACACTTTTATTAATTTATAGTATTATAAATCACTGTTTAATTAATATGAGAGGGTAAAATAAGATTGAATGTCTCAAACTTTTAGTTGCATAGACCCCAGTTCTGAGTATATATTCCTTCAGTCTAAGCACTTAAGGCTTCAAATTGGTAACCTGATTAAATTTTAATGGTAGGCTTAAAAATGTTAACACCTTTCTAATAATAACTATTTTTTGAAATATTAAATCATATATACTATTAGACCAAGGAGACCAGAAGCAACTGGTCATGTCACTATATAAGATACAGCTATATATAAATAGCATTAAATGACATAAATCTTGGTGAGGGCTTATAGGATACAGCAAATCTTAACCATGAGATTTTCAAAGTCAACCAAATTTCCAAATAACTTGGTTATAATAATATCTATTGCCTTCTTAAACTCTAAAACCTTCCCCATTCTCTATAAAACTCATATTTCTCCCAGTCCTGGAACCTCTGGGTTGTGACTTGTTTTCCTGTAATGTTTCTCTCCATCCATACCATTAGATACTGCATCTGCTGAGCTCAACCAAATCAATGCAACCAGTACCACCTCAATACATTTCACTTCAGATTGTGTCCAAAGACACCAGGAACAGAATGTCAACCCTTTAACTCCAGTACTCTGGTTAGACCATTTCTAGCTCATAGGAGTCCTTGATTCTATTCAGGATGGTGCACTTCCTATCAAAGCCACAGAACCAAGATATAGACCAGGGCCCATAAGATAAAGCAAATAGACACATGCATTCATAAGTTATGGGAAAATATATACTTTAAAGTAAAAGTGCACAATAATTTGCAGTGACTCAATAATCACAGTAAGCAAGTAGAAGGACCTAAAAAATATACTTTTTTTTTAAATTAAGTAACATACTTAACCAAATAGTTTCTATTTAGACCTAGATACCCTCCTCACCTACTTCCTATTTCACTTCCCTCAATCACTCCAACACTAACCTTGTCAGACAAGGTAAGGACTGCAAAAGCTGAAGGGGGCAGATCCCAGATGGGGGATTGAAGACAACACCTGGTATAAGGAGAAGGTGGCTTTAAACCTGGAGATTTCAGGTCAGGGCAGAATTTCCAAGCCTATGGTAGAGGAAGTATGCAGGAGAGGTCAAAGTGGAACCAAGGCAGGACTTTTTATTTATTTAATTAAAAATTTTTAATTTATTTAAAAAGGAAACACTGACAAAATTATAGGATAAGAGGGGTACAACTCCACACAATTCCCACCACCAAAACTCCATATCCCATCCCCTCGCCTGATAGCTTTCCTATTCTTTAACCCTTTGTGAGTATAGACCCAAGGTCATTGTGGGATGCAGAAGGTGGAAGGTCTGGCTTCTGTAATTGCTTCCCTGATGAACATGGGTATTGACAGGTCGATCTATACACCCAGCCAAGGCAAGACTTTTTAACCCATCCTTTGGCTGGCAAAGGGATGCTCAAAAGGACAAAGGAACCATGGAGTTGGGAAGCTGTGAGTTTTACTCTTTCCCTCTCTACCATACCCCCCACCTCCACACTACAAGACCAAATCCCACACCAGAGGAGTAAGAGAACCAGCTACAGGACTAGAAAAGCTGAATAAAGGCAAGAGACTGGCATACTTTAATGATGACTCTTTTGGTCACTATCAGGTCACCCCATCATCCTAGTCAGGGAATCTTCTGGTATTCCCACACAGACATGTTGAGCCTAGAGCTCTAACAGATCCCTCTCTCCACTGTCACTCAGGAGCAACATAGTGGACCCACTTGTGGGCCTCTATAGTACCTTGCCCTCAATGTGAGTCAATATTGGTAGGGACTGCCCCATTCCTAGAAGGGAGACTAGGTCAGCATACTCTGCCACTTGAGAAAGATGGGTCCTGCAATGAGTGCAGCATAGAATGTTCCTAGCCATGACCACAGAGTGTGAGCTCAGACCTACAAGGATGCAGAGGTTACATAGGCTCATGTGCTGAATATGGGCTCCAGATCAAATCGATGGAATTTACTGTTAACAATATTTATGTACTTTTCCCATATTTGGGAGCTACTCCCTGCCTGGATCCAGCTTCCAGTCCTATTTCCAACTCTGACACCATCTCCCCAGACAATACCTTTAGCCCACCTACCTTGAGCTGTCAGGCTCAGGCAAAAATTAGTGAAGCCATAGGCTTCTTGGAATATATCTAAAATAGACCTACTAGCTTTTTCCAAAATGGAGACCCCAAATCTCATCTGATATATTCTTGCCTTTAGGTACCTGTTTATTAAATAATTTGTTCTGCTTTATATCTTAATGCATTTTCAGCCACCAAATTGCAAATATTACCATGAAACTAACCTGACTTCCCCAGATAGAGGACCTCACCAATGTACCCTGGAACCCTATCTCTCCAGAGCCCTTCCCCAGTAGGGAAAGAGAGAGAGAAAGAGAGAGAGAGAGAGAGAGAGAGAGAGAGAGAGAGAGAGAGAGAGGGGCTGGGAGAATGGATCAACTTGCCAAAACTCATGTTCAGTAGGGAAGCAATTACAGAAGCCAGACCTTCCACCTTCTGCACCCCATAATGATCTAGGGTCTATGCTCCCAGAGTGATAAAAAATAGTACAGCATCCAATAAAGGGGATGGGAATCAGAACTCTGGTGATGGGAACTGTGTGGAACTGTACTCCTCTTATTCTACACTCTTGACAGTCATTGTTAAATCAATTTTAAAGAGTACCTTCTTAGGCTCTCATGTTCAAATGTCTGTTATAAGGTCATTGGAGAAGCCCAAAGAAATGGGTACATTAAAAATGTTGGTTGTCTGGGTTCAAGAAGAACCAACTTAAAATTTTAAGATAGAAGACATACATCACTCAGCGTTATGTCTTTTCTTTACAATTTAGCTTAAACATACATATTCAGCAGATACCATTTTGTACCCTAAATAGATCCCAAACAGACTGGACGGTGGCTCACTCTACAGCATACAAATTACTGTATGTAAGGACCCAGGTGTAAGCTACAAGTTCCTATCAACAGGGCATCATGAGTAGTGGAGCATGGCTGCAGGTACCTGTTCTCCCTCTGTTTTCCCTTCCCTCACCCGTTTGTCTCTCACCCACTATAAAAAAATATAGTTTCTCGAAATGGAGTTATATACACACTGAGTCCCAGTCATAATGTTGGTGCTCCTTCAAAAATAATTTCCCACAAACACACCCATCCAAAGAGATCAATGTACATATGTTTATGGAAGCACAATTTATAGCAATAAAAACCAAACTTGGAAGCATCCCAGATGCCCAACAACAGATGAGTGGCTAAGAAAGTTGTGGTATATATAAACACTGAAATACTACTCAGCTGTTAAGAAAGATGAAGTTACTTTCTTCACCTGATCTTGGAAGAAACTTGAAAGAATTATATTAAGTAAGATACGTCAGAAAGAGAAGGATGAATATGGGGTGATCTCACATGCAGGCAGAACTTAAGAAACAAGGACAGAAAGGGGAAACACTAAAATTTGAACTGCATTTGGTGTATTTCACCAAAAGGGCTCTGGGGAAGTGGGGAGAAGGAAAGGGGTTAGGAGGATGGTTGTGGTCCTGGCGCATGACAGTGAAAAAAGACCTAAGTTGGGGGTGAGAGCACTTTTCAGACACCTGTCATGGTAAAATGAAAAATTCTGCCCATATGTCAACAACCATTAGGCATCCCCCATTAAAATGATTAAAAAATACTTCCCAGGGGGCTAGGCAGTGGTGCACCTGGTTAAGCCCTCACATTACAGTACACAAGGACCCAGGTTCAAGCCCCTGGTCTCCACCTGCATGGGGAAAGCTTCACAAGTGGTGAAGCAGTGCTGTAGGTGTCTCTCTCTCTCTCTCTCTTTCACTCTCTATCTCCCTCTCCCATTTCAACTTCTCTCTGTCTCTATCCAATAATATATATATTTTCCAGCAATCTATCTTGAAAGTAAAACCTCCCTATACCCCCAGCTCCTACATGCCACATCCTCCAGGAATATGAAAGGGAGCTCTATTAGAGGACTAGATATGGAAGGGAACTTCTGGGCACTTTCATTACATAACTGTTTTATAATTCTGTTTTATAATTCACAACTGTTTTATGTTCTCAAGTACAAATGGGATGAGTTTCCAGCCATTTTTTAAAATTTTTTATATTTATTTATTTCCTTGTTTGTTGCCCTTGTTGTTTTATTGTTGTAGTTATTATTGATATCATTGTTGTTGGATAAAACAGAGAGAAATAGAGAGAGGAGGGGAAGACAGAGGGGGAGAGAAAGATAGACACTTGCAGACCTGCTTCACCACTTGTGAAGCGACTCCCTGCAGGTGGGGAGCCAGGGGCTCAAACCATGATCCTTACTACGGTCCTTGCGCTTTGTGCCACATGCAGGGTTTCAAACCCAGGTCCTTGCACATGTTAGTATGTGTGCTGCTCAACATGTTGCCCAATCCAGCAGCCTGGGTTTTATAGAGCCTCTCACTTCATCTCTGGGTTGGAGTGAAATATAGAACCAGGAGTGGTGGTTTCTGTAAGCTAAGTGGGGCTGGAGACAGAGAGGGGAGAAAGTGGAGAAAAGTAGTCACATAATAGCTGCTCAATGCAGGTAAGGAGTCCATTCTGACCTTTAACATTGTAAGGCAGACAGATATCAGACAAAGTCAAAAAAAAAAAAAGGAGTAAAATATCATTTCTAAATAGAAAGTTTGTTGTTATATTTTATCAATCTGACTATACAGTGTCCAAGACAAAAATCTTCACTCAGGGGGTCAGGAAGTAGCACAGCGGGTTAAACACACATGGCACAAAGCACAAGGACCAGTGTAAGAAGGCTGGTTGGAGCCCCCAGTTCCCCACCTGCAAGGGGGTCGCTTAACAGGCAGTGAAGTAGGTATGCAGGTATCTATCTTACCCCTTCTCTATCTTCCCCTCCTCTTTCAATTTCTCTGTCCCATGCAACAACAACAACAATAATAACCACAACAATGATACAACAACAAAGACAATAAAAGGGAAAAAAAATGGCTCCAGCAGTAGTGGATTTGTGGTGCAGGCACCAAGCCCCAGCAATAAACCTGGAGGAAAAAAAAAAATCTTGGCTTGAAGATAGTTGTTGGTATGCTTCTAATTCTGCTTCTAAAAACCCCTTCTGTTTCATTGGTTTAATCCCCCCTGCTTAACACTGTATTCTATTTACATAACCACTATTAACTAAGCACCAGCATGCCTGCATGGCATTGGTTTGATCCCACTTAAAGCTGCGGTCTATTTACATAAACCACTGTTAACTAAGCACCACCCTCCCTCCAGGGCATTGGTGGTTCAGTGGTAGAATTCTCGCCTGCTCTGCCCCCTCTCCTTGTCACACCCTGATTTTCACCAGTCACTTTTTGCTCCACCCTCTCTACGTCACATCCTGTTTACACCCTACTTGGCAAGTATATATAAGGACAGGATTGTTAGTTTTAGTTTAGTTTAGTTTAGCTTGGCTTAGATTGTGCGGCGTTCCGCATGAATAAAGACTGAAATGCGTACCACCCAGCCATGAGTCCCTGGTCTTCTGACTCCTGCCCGCGAAGCTAGTCCTACAGATAGTCTTTTAAAAAAGTGGAAGCATTGTTTGAGTTATTGTTTAACTTAATGAGGAATGGCAGTAATATGCTAAGTGTTAGGAAACTTAATGGATAGAGTAGAGGGGATTGGGATGAGGAATAAACTCTGATTTTACCAGATTTCAATGCTCTTTTTCCTATATATGTTTTCTGGCAGGCTGTGCTGAGTCACCATCATCAATAAAAATTGATGGTTGCCCTTGTGGCCAAGCCAGTGTGCCAAAGGCCTTCTAAGTCCCATACAAACTTTAGGATCAGGTAGGATTTGGGCTTCTTGTCCTTTCCACTTAGTAAAAAAATCCCCTGGCTTAATTTTCTTTTTCTTTTCTGTTTCCTTTCCCTAGATGTAGTGACATTTTTTTTTAACTCCTCGACTCCTATTGAATTTCCTTTTCATTTTTTGCCAATTTTGTCTTCAATGGCCACTAATTGGTCTCTGTGCTACATTTTCCAGGATCATTTTCTGTTTATTTGACCCATTCTCTATTTCTAAGACTCAATTAGTTCAGATAATTGGTATTTTAATATTTGCTGAGTACAAATGTGACTCAAGACACTAATAACTTGACTTTCTCCTAACATAACAATGAGTTCTTGTGTAATCCTTACCCCAGATAATTTGTTTAAGCTATTGCTAATGCTACCTATTTTTATCATACACCTTTCAAATTTCAATTCTCCCCCACTGTCTTCTGACTGTAGTCTGATGATTGCTCTCCACTTATATACTCTCTAGACAACCCATCAGACTGATTGAGTTCTAGTTACCTCTATAGATAAATAAACCCAAACAACACATAAATTTGCTCTGAGTTTCAGCATCTGCCTTCTTTAGGTGATAAAAATAATATGTCACCCTGGGTATGTGATTGATGGAACAAAGATTGCTTTCATAAATCAACAAACCAATGAACAGAGGGAAAAATAAATGTGTTCTTGAAAAGCAAGGTTACAAAAATTTAATCAGACTCCTGTATTTGCTGTATAAATAGAGTAACATGCTGAACTCCAAAACTAGATATTTTGAGTAGATGAACTAAAATATACTATTGCTTCATATTTAAGTCTATTAGGAGGTCAGGGTAGTTATAGGTAGAACATCTATATCTGAAATACAGTCCCTGGGGCTTGGGAATGGGAGTAGCAGTGGGTGACTTCCATATTTTTCTGTTTGTCCAAAGGATATAAAATTTTCTAGTGAGAAGGCTAAACTAGTAGATACGTTGACCTGTAAAAAATGTTTATTTCAATGATGTTTTTAGCACTATCAGAGTCCTGACTCTAAATTGGACTTTCAGTATACAAAGCATATCCCCTTTAGAAAACTAACTTTTTAAAGATTTATTTATTTATGAAAGACATCAAAAGAAGCAGAGCCTTCTTTTCATATGCTCCAGTATATGCAGTATTGGGGATAGAACACAGCATACTATGCTTGCATGACCTGTATTCTATCTCTGTGCCAATTCCCAGGCTACTAAATTCTGACATCTCTAAACAATGCACATTTCATAACACAAAGAACCTGAAGGAAAATGGTCAGTAGATAGGTTATCCAGAGAATGCAAGCTGTCTAACACTTCACCTCTTCATTCACCAGTCAAAATGTGCCCCAGGTCCAAGTGCCTCTGTATCTCCTAGGAATGTTTTAGCTAGCCTCATCAAAGCAAGGACTTCAAAATCTGAATAAGGGCAAGAGACTGGCATACTTTAATGATTACTCTTTAGTCACTATCAGGCCACCCCATCAGCTGGGGCACTATTCGGGGAGTCCGGAGATTCCCAAACAGACATAATGGACCTAGACCTCAAATAAATGCCTCTCTCCATTGTTAATGGTCATCTCTATCATGAACAACAAAATAGGCCCCTTTGTGGGCCCCCATAGGACCTTGCCCTCAACTGGGATCAACAATGGTAGAGAATGTTCCATTCTCCAAAGGGAGACTGGACAACATACTCTATGCTACACCTGAGGAAGATGGGTCCTGATATTGGTGCAGCTTGGAATGTTCCTACTTATGACCATAGAATGTGAGCTCAGATCTACACGGATGCAGAGGTCACATAGGCTCCTAAGCTGAATATGGGCCCCAGATCACATCAAATCGATGGGGTTTACAGTCAGCAATACTTATACACTTTTCCCATATTTGGGAGCTACTCTCTTCCCTGATCCAGCTTTCTAGTCCTTCTGTCAGCAATGACATCACCTCCCCAGACAATAATTAGGATCCAACTGCATATCAGATTTCAGGATCAGGCAAAAAACAAACAAACAGACAACAACAAAAAAACACTAGTATAGCCACAGGCCCTTTGGAATATAACTAAAATATGCCTACTAGCTATCTACAAAATGGCGGGGACCCCAACTCTTCATCTGCACTATTCCAGCCTTTAGGTCCATGATTGGTCAACAATTTGGCTTTGTATATTAACTCTATTTTCAACTACCAGGTTCCAGATGCTAGCATGATGATGACCAGACCTCCCTGGTCAGACAACCCCACCAATGTGTCCTGGAGCTCCACTTCCCCAGAGCCCTTCCCCACTAGGGAAAGAGAAAGACAGGCTGGAGTATGGATCGAACTGTCAACGCCCATGTTCAGCAGGGAAGCAATTACAGAAGCCAGATTCCACCTTCTGCAACCCATAATGACCTTGGGTCCATACTCCCAAAAGGTTAAAGAATAGGAAAGCTATCAGAGGAGGGGATGGGATACGGAGTTCTGGTGGTAGGAATTGTGTGAAGTTGTATCCCTCTTATCCTACAGTTTAGTCAATATTTACTTTCTATAAATTAAAAATTAAAAAAAAGAAATTTCAGCCCCCACTTCAAACCTATAAACTCCAAACCTGCAATTTAAATGGATTCTCAGGTGATTAGAATTTGAGAAGTTTAACAGTCATAAACTTCAGAAGCACTATCTGTCGAAGGAAAATAAAATATCTCCCATTTTCAGTGATGCCAGAAAAATACTTAAATAGCCCAATTATTTATTTGACTTCTGGAGATGGTAGCTTTATTACTTCTAGAACTGAAGCCCACTGTGGAGATATCTTTTTAATATGTCTTTACACCTTACTTTATCCCTTATTTTAGTGATACATAGCTTTTTGCAAATTCAACTTTGAAAACAGTCACCTTTGGGTACAGGAGACCAGTCAGCAGTTGAGGACTGTCTTTTAGAGTTATTCCCTGGCTAGAAAACATCAATTTACATATTTCTTAAAACTGAACCAAAAAGTTGCTGCTTCAAATTATTTCACATTATGTAAATAGACTGAAATAAACTCCAATGATTGCTCCTGATGAGATGAACCTAATATGTTAAGCATTATAAAAATTAATTTTTATGAAAATGGATTCAGTAAGTGAAGTCAGATACTTCACTTAACATGTAGTAATTACAGACTTCCATGCCAACAGTATCCCCAAGGGTCAGGCCATTACTTCTCATATGTAAAATATAAGGATTCAATAACAGAAAGGTTTTAGGAGGACATGTAGTTCAAGCTCACTGTGTTATAGGTGGGGAAAACAAGAAAGAGAGTTTGAAATACAGGTTATGAAAGAAAGAGCTCAGGCCTTTTATTACTTATTTCAATTCCCTGCCCCTCCCCTAGCACTCCTGGGTCTATGTGTTTCGATTTTCATACTTGAAAATAGTGCTATCTTAATAGTGAATTTCTTCATTGTTCACTTTTCCTTCGCCTATTATTGTATAAAAACTTGAAGATAGGAGATGTCACTTGTCCTTTATTCCATCCAGGTGATTGGGACAAAGTTAGAAACACAGTTCCAATCAGTGGTTCCCTATAGTGAAGATAAGACTGGCTAAGAAACTTTTGAAATGATGTAGATACTATCTACACTGAGTGTGGTATGTTTAAATAGAAGATAGATTTGTTAAAAATTTGGCAGTAAGGGGTAGCTCAGCAGGTTAAGCGCATGGCACAAAGCACAAGGACCGGCGTAAGGAACCTGGTTTGAGCCCCCGGCTCCCCATCTGCTGGAGAGTCACTTCACAGGTGGTGAAGCAGGGCTGCAGGTGTCTATCTTTCTCTCCTCCTCTCTGTCTTCCCCTCCTCTCTCCATTTCTCTCTGTCCTGTCCAACAACGACAACAATAATAATAACTACAATAATAAAACAAGGGCAACAAAAGGGAATAAATAAATAAAATAACTATTAAAAAAAACTCACCAAACTAGCACAAGGATCAGCAGAAGGATTCTGGTTTGAGCCTCCAGGTCACCACGTACAGGGGGGTCGCTTCACAAGTAGTGAAGCAGGTCTGCAGGTACGCATCTTTCTCTCCTCCTCTCTGTCTTCCCCTCCTCTCTCGATTTCTCTCCGTCCTATCCAACAACAACAGCAGCAATAACAACAACAAAAACAATAACAGCAACACCAACAACAAGATGGATAAAATGGCTGCCAGGAGCAGTGAATTTGCAGTGCAGGCAAATAACCCTGGAGACAAAATAAATAAATAAATAATTAAAATAAAAAAACCTCACTGAACTGTACACTTAAAATAGCTTTTAAAGGATAAAGTTAGACCTTGATAAAAATCCCAGGAGGCCAAAAATAATTACTATCTCACTATTGTTAATTTTAATACAAGCATTACTAATTGTCTTATGATAACTCACCATTAGATTTGTATTTGTCCCTCAGTACTCTATACATAGACTGCAACAGATCTCTTTACCCGATAAGTCACTTGCCCATGAATAAGCTGTAAGTATGCTCAGATAGGAGGCAAGGAAAGGTAGAATACATTTTGTGGCCAGAGTTTTTAAAAGAATTGACCTGTTCAATTAAATAATGTTTTCATAGGCCTAACAAAAAATCTATCTCCTTTGTAAAATGACTAAGGGAAGTATTCTGGGAGGACATGGTTGATTGGAAATACAGTTACCAAGACAGGAGTTATCTTTCCTTTATTCTCAAGGAATTGTTCACTGCAAAAGCACCCAGCTGTAAGTGTAAAGGATTCATACCAGTGCCTCTAAGAATGAACTTACTGCATGTGTGGGACTTTTTAATAACTACTTGAGGGCTGAAATGAACCACAGAAGATTTCAAACATAAAAGATTCATTCTCACAAAAAGTCATGAGTAATTGGGGAAAAGATGAATAGAAAAAAAGTCACTTCTAGTAACAAAGCAAACAATGACAAAGACCTACAATTAATTCTAACATGATACAGGAAAAACAAATGGTAATCAACACTGACATAGCAGATAACCAATAAAAACTTGTTGATGGAAAACTAGGGATAAAAATTCTCTGACTGCTTTGACAAAGTGATACAACTGTTTAAAATTTTATCTTTATTCTAACCAAAGTTGCTCTAGAATAAGACTGTACTTCCAAATATAAAAGGCAAACATTACAGATAATTTGCATTGTAAAATGCTTTCTCTAAAAATATTACTTGAGGCATCAATGGAACCATTGTCTCCTTTGAAAAAACCCACTTCAATGACCTGACTTGCTCTCTGATTTGAATTAGAAACATTTAGAATAGATCCCTCTCCACACTGCATTAGTAGATGAGGACAGAATTCTATGGCCACTCTTTTGGCCTGACATTTGTTTCTCCCACAATTATTAGATTACTCTTTAGTGACTCACATTCCATTCACTACCCAGGGAATATGCTTCTCCCTCTACTGTGCCAAAATTTTATATTAACAGCTAGAAGGACTCATCTCCCATAACAAAATACACCTTGGCTTTCAAATCTGTATAGCAGAGAAACAAAGACAGCTAAGGAAGTAAGCCAGATTAATTTACAGAAAGATTACCCTTCATAGATGAAAAGGTTTATGACAATGGTCCCTGTGGGATTGTGACTACTATCTGCCACAGTGTAGTCTTGTCTTGGATTGCTTATCTATGTCAGTAGACCAGTCAATCATTTAGCCAACAGCAATTTTATCTGGCAAACAACTGAATGCCTATTTTGTGCCAGACACAGTTTGGAGCAGCCCTCCTCACCCCCACCCCACCCCCACTGCCCTTAGGCTAAAGCAAAGTTATCACTTTATTGGCTTCCATTTACCTACACACAGTTTATTTATTCTCCATTTTAGACTAACTCTTAAAGGTATTTGCAAACATTCAATTGTGGATGGGGTTGTTATGAAACAATTAATAAAATACAATCATATTTCTGGGGATTGTGAGTATTTTGATCCAGCCACTCAGATAAAAGTTAATAAACATGGCACTCTGTCTGAGGAATAAACAGATCTGTGTTAAGGACAGACACCTAGCAAGCAGATAGATACATGATGGCTACTGTGGCAAAGATGCTAAGAAAATTACTATAAATGCTGGAAAACAAACTGGGGAAAGGTTAATGGGAAAGGACTGGAAAAATCAGGTAAGCCGATATTTTCATCATTTAAGCAGAAATCTGAAAAATATGAACACCCAAAAAAGAACCACTAGGTAGAGAGAGCAGCATGTAAAAAGACCTTGAAGCAAGAGGAACTATGGAACATTTTCTTTTTCAAAAGGAAGGGAAGCAAGGGGGAATGAGAGAATAGAGTGTATTATGAGATTTACAAGAAGGCAAAATCCTATCAGTTATGATAGGGTTTTTGGATACTACTCCTCTGCCATCATGTTCCAGGACCTGAACCCTCCCACCACCCATCCTTCATGTTGATTGATTTACATATATTAAACCAATCTTGCATCCCTGGGAGAAACCCCACTTGGTAATGATGAACAATCTTTTTAATATACTGCTGCATCTGGTTGGTTAGAATTTTGAGTCTGGCTAAAGGTTTGTCAATTTTGTTCACTCTTTCAAAGAACCAACATTTACTTTTGTTGATCTTTTGTATGGTTTTCTTATTTTCAATGTTATTGATATCTGTCCTAACTTTAGTTATTTCTGTCCTTCAGGTTGCTTGAGGGTTCCTTTGTTCTTCTTCTTCTGTCTTTAAGATGTGCAATCAGGCTGTTTCTTTGTGCTTTTTCTTGTTTCCTAATGTGTGCTTGTATGACTATGAACTTCCCTCTCACTACTGCCTTAGCTGTGTCCCAAATATTTTGATAGCTTGTGTCTTCATTTTCATTGAACTCTCAAAACGTTCTGATTTCTTCTTTTATTTCCTCTTTGACCCAGTAGTTGTTAAGGAGTGTACTGTTGAGCTTCCACATTTTGGGACTATTACTAATCTTTTGTTGATTGTTCAGTGTTAGTTTAATTCCACTGTGGTCTGAGAAGATGCTTGGGATGGTTTCAATGCTCTTGAATTTGCTGATGCTGTCTTTGTGGCCTAACATGTGGTCTATCCTTGAGAATGACCCATGTGGACTTGAGTAGAATGTGTATTCCAGGTTCATGGGGTGAATGACTCTGAAAATGTCCAATAGTTCTAGTTTATCTATCTCCTCATTTAGCTCCCTCATGTCTTTATTGATTTTCTACCTGGATGATCTGTTAAGTTGAGAGAGTGGGGTGTTTAAGTCCCCTACTATGATTGTGTTGCTGTTAATATATTGCTGTAGCTCTTTCAATAGATGTTTGATGTATTTAGATGGCTTCTCATTGAGTGCACAGATGATAATAATTAAGTCCTCTTGATTGACTGATCCACTGAGCATTAAGTAGTGTCCATCTCTGTCTTTTTTAATATTATGTATTTTAAATTCTATCATGTCAGAAAGGAGAACAGCTGTTCCTGCCCTGTTTTGTGGGCCATTGGCTTGTATGATAAATTTCCATCCTTTCACTTTGAGTCTATGTTTGTCATGTTGAGTTAGGTGGGTTTCCTGTAGGCAGCATATTGTTGGGTTATGTTTTCTGATCCATCTTCCTACTCTGTACCTTTTAATAGGTGAATTCAAGCCATTGACATTTGTTGATATCAAAAATTGAAGATATTTTAATGCCATTCTTGTAGATTTTTAGAGTGTTCTGATATATGGCCTACTTATGGTGGTCTGACTGTTTATAGAACTTTCAAAACTTGTTTCAGGGAAGGCTTAGTGATAGTTGATTCTTTCAACTGTTGCTTTTCTAGTCTGAATGGTAGTCTAGCAGGATACAGTAGTCTTGGTTGAAAACTTTTGAGCACTTATAGATATCTTGCCATTCTCTTCTGGCCTGTAGTGTTTATGTGGAGAAATATGCTGCTAATCTTATGGGTTTTCCTCTGTAGGTGACTCTTTGTTTTTCTCTTGCAGCCTTCAAGATCCTTTATTTATCCTTATTCCTTTCCATTCTAAATATAATGTGTGTTGGTGTCTTTAAGTCTGGGTTAATTTTGTTTGGCACCCACTGGGCTTCTTGAACCTTTATGACTTCAATGTTGTCTAGACTAGAGAAGTTCTCAGCTATTTTGTCCTGAAGAATGCTTTCTTCCCCTCCATCTCTTACTTCCTCTGGTAAGCCAATAATGTGTCTATTATTTCTTTAGAAGTCATCCCATAGTACTCTGTTCTTGTTTTCAGTATCTCTCAATCTCTTTTTGAAATTTTTACTTCTTTTTTTAGTTTCTTTTTTTTTATTTACTTATTTATTTTATTTATTTATTCCCTTTTGTTACCCTTGTTGTTTTATTGTTGTAGTTATTATTGTTGTTGTCGTTGTTGGATAGGACAGAGAGAAATGGAAAGAGGCGGGGAAGACAGAGAGGAGGAGAGAAAGGCAGACACCTGCAGACCTGTTTCACCGCCTGTGAAGCGACTCCCCTGCAGGTGGGGAGCCGGGGTTCGAACCGGGATCCTTAATGCAGTTCCTTGTGCTTTGCGCCACCTGCGCTTAACCCGCTGTACTACAGCCAGACTCCCGAAATTTTTACTTCTTTGTTAGTTGTCTCTAATTTGTCCTCAGTCTTTCTAATTCTGTCTTCAGCCTCATTGATGCTATTCTCTATCCCCTCTACTGTTTTCTGGAGTTCATCTATTTTGTTACCTTGTTCTGATACTGTTTTAGTTTGTTGAGCTAGTTGTGATCTTAGCTCAGCTATTTCAGCTTTCTAATAACCTTGAGATAATTAGTGTTTTCTTCCAGAGTCTCCTTTGTTGTGTCTGCATTTTTGATGACAATTCTTTCAAACTCTTTACTCACTCCTGTGATTATTTCCTTAACTACTGTTTGGATGTTGACCTCATTATTTTGTGCTTCAACCTTTTGGGGGTTTTTAGCTGGACGCTTGTCTGGGTTCATTTCTCCAATATTTCTTCTTGTTGATGTAACCATTCTATATAGTATGTTATGAGGTTCCTCTCTCAGTACTTTTCAAATTACTGATCACTCTTGACTGAATTGACTTGTGTATAAGTAAGATAATTAATGGGTTCACAGTTGTGGAAATTGATAGTTGTTTAAATTTATTTTAATCCCTGAGTTGGAGCTCAGTGGCTTAAAACCTCTTTTGTTCTTTTCCTTCCCTGTAGGCTATGGGAGCCTGAGGACTTTTAAACTATAAGTAGGCTTCTTAACTTAATCACTTACTCCTGATCAAGAGATAAAGCAGGGTTGAGCAAAGATAATCCAATGGTTATGCAAAAGAGACACTCACAGCCCCACCACTAGGCCACCAAGGTAGAGATCTTCTCCTGAGTTTCCTGGTTAGTTCTCTGTCCCCTGGTGTCAGCACAAGTCCTCCCTACTGCTGCTCCAGATTCAGAGGGCAGTAGCAATGGTGATTCACAGTTGCATTTGGTGAGTCTCAGGGGAGTCCTCTCCTCCCTTCAGTCATCTTTTTGTTGGAGAAACAGACTGGAGGTGGTGCCCCAACTGGTAAACTTCTGGACTGTTACCAGCCACTTAATCTCTCCCTAGGCTTCTCTCTGCCCATGAACCACACATGTTAGCACTCACTGGTGATTTGGTGGGTTCCTGAAGTCATTCTAGTCCTGTCTTGTTGCAGTCCCACGTGCACTCCTTTCAAATTTCCAGGAAGAAATGTTCTTCTTTTCTTTATATATACTCTACTTATTTTATTTTAATGAGAATGAATGCATGAAGATCAAATTTTTTATATTTATTTATTTATTCCCTTTTATTGTCTTTGTGGTTTTCTATTGTTGTAGTTATTGTTGTTGTTATTGATTTCATCATTGTTGGCTAGGACCGACAGAAATGGAGAGAGGAGGGGAAGACAGAGAGGAGGAGAGAAAGATACACACCTGCAGACCTGCTTCACTGCCTGTGAAGCGACTTCCCTGCAGTTGGGGAGCAGGGGGCTCAAACCGGGATCCGTATGCCGGTCCTTGCGTTTTGTTCCTCCTTTGTTTAATCCACTGCGTTACCGCCCCACTCCCTGAAGATTAACTTTTAATAACCAGGTGGATGGTGGTTCTAATAACTGGTAAGGTAGAGGCATTTTGAGGGAAAATGATAACACTGAAATGTTTAAAATGCTTTTGGGTTGAGTGAGGGTGGTAAATAGCATAAGAGCTATGCAAAAAGACTCTAATGCCAGAGGCTCTGAGGTCTCCGGTTCAATCCCCCCAGATCACCATAAGCCACAGCTAAACAGTGCTCTGAGGGGAGAAAAATAAATTAAAAAATAGAAAAGAAAAAAAATTCGTTTTGTTCATGTTAAGATGACCTTATAATGTAGAGGTCATCCAAAATATGGTCCTCACTTAGCATTTAGGCTAATCACCTTCCTCTCTTATATTATAATGCATGTTGGACAAAGACCTAATACATTCTATGAGAAAGTTGCCTACCTTCCTTGCTTATGCTGTTATCTATGCCTATAATACTCCCCTTCATTCCTGGCCAACTCTTTCTAGTTTTAAAACACAGCTCACACATGAACTCTTTAAGGAAGCCTTTCTTGAATTCCGCACCCCACCCCAACCCCCAGTCTGAGTTAAATATATAATCACTGAGCTTCTAAACTTTGATGTTATTTTGTTGGGTCTGGAATCCAATAGATATGAGTGTGAACCTTGAGTCTTCATGTTTTAGCTGTGAGAAAGTCTTACTTCTAGCCATTTTTCCAGCCATGACATCATCTCCTGAGACAATAACATGGGTCCACCTGCATATCAGAGGTCAGGCTGAGAAAAAAACTACTATAGTCATGGGCCTTTTGGAACATAACTAAAATAGGTCTACTAACTATCTTCAAAACGGAGACCCCAAATCTTCATCTGAAATATTCCAGCCTTTAGGTTCATAATTAGTCAACAATATGTTTGGCTTTATATGTTAACTCTTTTTTCAGCTACAGGGTTCCAGATGCTACCATGATGCCAACCAAACCTCCCTGGGCAGATGACCCCATCAATGTGCCCAGCTTCTCCAAATCCCTGTCACTCTAGGGAAAGAGAGAGACAGGATGGAAATATGGATCCACCTGCCAATGCCCATGTTCAGCAGGGAAGTAATTACAGAAGCCAGACCTTCCACCTTCTGCACCCCATAATGACCTTGGGTCCGTACTCCCACAGGGATAAAGAATAGGAAAGCTATCAGGAGAGGGGATGGGTTACAGAGTTCTGGTGGTGGGAATTGTGTGTTGTACCCCTCTTATCCTATAGTTTTGTCAGTGTTTCCTTTTTATAAATAAATAAACAAACATGACAAGAGGAAAAAGAGAAAGTCTTACTAAAGAAGAGTGACATGGTCACGTCTCTCTATTTCAGTTGTTCTTTTGTAAAGATCAACATGATAGTACTTATCTCATAAGTAAGGGATATATGTTTTTTTCTAGGTAGAGTACTGACTAACAATGATCTTTCTACAAATATTAGAAGTAACTTTCATTATCTACATGTCTTTCTCCTCCACTTGTTCAGGACTCCTTGAGAACAGGAACCCTGACTTTGTATCTGTGAACTTTGTATCTGTGAACTCACGGAAAGTCTGAACTTCACCCACTCAAGTAGGAAGGCCTGGAAGCTTCTTCACAGACTGGGTGCCGGTAGTCAACCCCCTCCCGTCTCCCATCCTCCCGTATCTCCAAACTCAGTGGCCAGTCACCTAACTCAAGTTGGACGTGCTAAGATCGACCCAGTCTGGAAAAGAGAAATTTCCCATGAGTGGTCATCCCACTTCCAGTTATCTTGTCCATCTCCAAAACTCTCTCCCTTTACACTGTCTGAACTGGAAGACGCTTTGAAGAGGGTTAAACTGGGAACAGCTGCTGGCTATGATAACATCACCCCAGAACTCATTCTTAACCTGGGTCCCGTAGCAAAGAAGTGGCTCGCTTCATTCCTGTCCCACATCTTGGAATGAATCTGAGTCTATGCCCAAAGTTTGGCGTCGTGCGAAGATTATAGCGGTTTTGAAACCAAAGAAAGACCCAACACTGGCCGCCAGCTATAGACCAATTTCTCTCCTCTCCATGTGTTACAAACTCCTTGAGAGGCTGCTTCTGTCACGTATTTCTCCTCTTACAGAGAAATTCCTATCACCCGCCCAAGCTGGTTTCCGCCCAGGAAGATCTACCTGCGAACAAGCCCTGGCCCTCTCAACTTACATTGAAAATGGATTCCAGAAGAATTTAAAGACGGGTGCTGTCTTTGTTGATCTCACAGCAGCCTATGACACAGTTTGGCACCGTGGTCTCCTAGTCAAGATCTCAAGATGCCTGCCTCCATGGGTGGCCAACACTATATCGTTTCTTCTCCAAAACAGAAGATTCCGGGTGCATCTGGGTGACAAGTCTAGCAGATGGAGACTTGTCTCAAGTGGCCTCCCCCAGGGCTCTGTTCTGGCTCCTACGCTATTCAATATTTATATCAATGACCTCCCAGAAACTTCTTCAAGGAAGTTCATCTACGCCGATGACATCTACTGTGCAACTCAGGCATCCAAGTTCTACACCCTCGAGGAAACACTCACGAAAGACATGTCTCTGATATCTGATTACTGTAAAAAATGACGACTAATCCCTAGCACTGCAAAAATGGTATCATCTGTTTTCCATCTACACCATGCCTTGGCCTCGCGTGAGCTTAATGTGCAGCTTGGCGATACGAGAATCCGGCATGAAGCCCAGCCAATCTGTCTTGGCGTTACTCTCGATCGCACTCTGTCATTTCACGAACATCTCATAAAAACTGCAGCAAAGGGGGGCGTGAGGAATAACATCATTGCAAGACTGGCCAGCTCGTCATGGGGCGCGAGCGCTTCCACACTACGATCATCATCTCTGGCATTATGCTATTCCACTGCAGAATACTGTGCCCCAGTATGGTTCCGTAGCCCCCATGTCCACTTAGTCGATTCCAAATTATATTCCTCCATGAGGATAATTTCTGGAACCATCCGTTCCACCCCGGTTCCATGGCTGCCAGTTCTTAGCAACATCGCCCCGCCAGATATTTGTCGGGATGCGGCATCATCTAAGTTCATTTCCCACGTCTAAGCTCGACCGAACCTGCCAATATACACGGATATCTTCGCCCACCCTGTCCAACGCTTGACGTCTCGTCACCCAATCTGGTCCCCTATGCCTACACTGAACTTCTCTGTTCCAGACTCTTGGAAACAGAGTTGGCAGTCAGCCAAGGTAAAGAACAAACACCTCATCACAGACCCCTGCAAGCGTCAACCTGGCTTTGACCTAGCACGTTATGATTGGGCCCTCCTCAATGGCTATCGAACAGGCCATGGCTGATGCGCCGCTATGTTCCATCGCTGGGGAGCCAGAGATGACCCGAACTGCCCCTGCGTCTACAGACAGACTATGACCCACATAGTCAACGACTGTCACCTCTCCAGATTCAAAGGAGGTCTCGAAACTTTACATCAGGCTCAACCTGACGCTGTTGACTGGCTACGGAAGAAGGGCAAATGCTAGAAGAAGAAGAATCTGTGAATACAGTACTGGGCACATTGGAAACTCAATAGGTAAGTATTATGTTAACTACATACACTTTAGGATGTCATACAATACTTCTGTTAACCATTAGCCCCCTTTCCATCTGTGCCATAGACTCCTCTCCATCTACCTACCCTTTTCCCTGTACTTCACCTCAACTTGCCTCATAGAGACTTCTTTTTTTAAATTATTTAATTTATTTATTCCCTTTTGTTACCCTTGTTGTTTTATTGTTATAGTTATCATTGTTGTTATTGATGTCACTGTTGTTGGAGAGGACAGAGAGAAATGGAGAGAGAAGGGGAAGACAGAGCTGGGGAGAAAAAGACACCTGCAGACCTGCTTCACCACTTGTGAAGCGATTCCCCTGCAGGTGGGGAGCCAGGGGCTTTAACCGGGATCCTTATGCCAGTCCTTGCACTTTGCACCACCTGCGCTTAACCCACCATGCTACCGCCCACTCCATCATAGAGACTTCTTAACTCGACTCCCCCAAAATTCTCATCTTAGAATGTCTTTGATTTTTGTTGCCTTTATTTGGAAAACCTTTTCTGAATCAAAAGTCCTAGCATTGCTTACTCTTCAAAATAAGCAGAATTAATTTATATTCTATATAACTGACCTATCTCCTCATACATTATCCCTTAAGGGTTTTGCATATGTACATATATTTATGTAATGTTTCCTATTACATGATAGGTACTTACAGTAAAAAGTACTTTTGGTAAAAAAATAATCTAGATTTTCTTCAAGAGTGGGAGCTAATCCAGCTGGCTAGCCCTATTCTCAACTCTGGCACCATCTTCTCAGACAATATTTTGTCCAGCGCCATATATAACTATCAAACTCAAGAAAAAAAATATAATGATCATAGGCCCTTAAGAACATACCTAAAATAGACTCTCTGACTTTTTCCACCCTAAGATCCCTACTCTGTTTCTACTTTTCGGTTCCTTTTCATTAGTCAGTTTGTCCTGCTTTTTATATCTCACCACCTTTCAGCCACAAAGTTGCAGATGCTATCATGATTCAATCTGACTTCCCTGGGCAGATGACCTCACCAATGTATCCTGGAACCTCACCTCTCCAGAGCCCTATCCCTAGGGAAAGATAGAAACAGGCTAAGGGTATGCCCATGTCCAGCTGAGAATCAATTGCAGAAGCCAGATCTCCCACCATCTTCACCCCTAAATTTTTTTTGGCTCATACTCCCAGTGGGGGAGAAATGTTAGGATGAAGAGAGGGCTCTGAACTCCAACTCCATCAGGACCCACAGAGACAACAAGAAAAAGGGAGGGATATTTAGAAGTAGTAATAGGTATAGGTGTGACTTGGAATGGAAGAGAAGATGGGACCATGGGAAAATATATACAAATATAGATAGTTTTAGAAATAATAGTTAACCCATATCTTCAACACTGGGAGAACTGCTGTAGCTTCCAATGGGAATGGGGGTATACATAACTCTAGTAGTGAGAACTGTGCAAAATTATACCCGTTATCTTATAATTTTGTAAATCTGTACTAAATACTAATAAAGTATTTTAACCTACTATTTATCTAACTATATTACACATATTTCAGGCAGCTTTTTACATATATATTTGTGGAACTAAGTGTAGATATTAAGTCCAAGTGGAATATAATGAAGTACTTATCTGACTCTGATGATCAGAACCAAAAATATAAGGAGTCATGAAGACTTCAGGGAGGATGGTCACCTATACACAATTTCTTTAAAGAAGTATGTAAGGGCTTTGGCAGAACTCAAAAACAAATTTTTTTAAAAAAAATATTGTTTCTCTTTTGTAGGAAATAAACTGACATTCTTTCTTTCTCCTTTTTGTTTTAGTGATAATATTCCTTTATTAACCATTTTCTGTACTTCTCTTAAGACTCACACAGTTCATTTTCACAAGGCTCTCCTTTCAGCATAGATTTGCCTCTGGGGATAAAAGAGTTGGGATTTCTGTACTGACTCTCTTTAATTCTACAGTTGTTATTTTTTAGTATACATTTTTTGCTGGTCAAGTCCTGATCATTTTTCTGATGTCTTTCTCTGTATCTGTCCTGGAGATAGCTCATTTTGAAGATTCCTTTGCGACAAGACTTACTACATCGGGGGAGGGGGAGATCAGGTGGTAGCACAGCAGGTTAAGCACACATGGTGCATAGCGCAAGGACCTGCATAAAGAACCCATTTGGGTCTCCTAGCTCCCCACCTTCAGGGGTAGCTTCACAAGTAGTGAAGCAAGTCTGCCAGTGTCTTTCTTTCTCTCCCTCTCTCTGTCTTTCCCTCCTCTCTCCATTTCTCTCTGTTCTATCCAACAACAACAACAATAAACAACAAGGGCAACAAAAAAGGGGGAGATGGCCTCCAAGAGCAGTGGATTCATAGTGCAGGCACCGACACCCAGCAATAACCTTGAAGGCAACATAAATAAATAAATAAATAAATAAATAAATAAATAAATAGAATTACTGTATCATATTATGTTATCAGAACTATGAGAACTGCCAATAGCAGGGGATAATTCCATTTCATCTTCATATCTTCAGTGTTTATTTAAATGTCTGGAATAGTCTAAGCAAACAAGAGATGAAAGCAAACAACAAATGACGGATGGATAAATGAATGGATACATGGATGGATAGATGGTCAGAATAGAAGATGAAACTTTACTAACTATAGCATTTGCCCTTTTCTCCTTTCAGCTCTATTAAAGTTTATGAAAATTTAGCATGACTTAAAAATTTTATCAGTTAAAATTCCACAGCCTATAAGTGACAAGAAAGAAAGAAAGAAAGAAAGAAAGAAAGAAAGAAAGAAAGAAAGAAAAAAAGAAAGAACTACTTTGACTTATATCGGTAATTCTTCAACCCTAACATTTTTATCCAGTCAATACAGACTGGATACTTGCAACCACAAGATGACTGCAGCATCTCATTGCAGACACTATAGTGTACTCAAAAGATGAAAGAGTTCTCTCCTCATAAGATAGAAGAAATCTTTCCTGGAAATACTTACTGAGATTTAACCTCATCCCCACCCCTGCAACCCCCTCAGGTAAAAACTAGCTCATGGGAGCTGGGTAGTGGCCCAGTGGGTTAAGTGCACATGGAGCAAAGCACAAGGACCAGTGTGAGGATCCTGGTTCAAGCCCCCAGCTCCCCACCTGCAGGGGAGTCACTTCACAGGCAGTGAGGCAGGTCTGCAGGTGTCTATCTTTCTCTCCCCCTCTCTGTCTTCCTCTCCTCTCTCCATTTTTCTCTGTCCTATCCAATAACAATGACATCAATAATTACAACAATAAAACAACAAGGGCAACAAAAGGGAATAAATAAATAAATATTTTTTAAAAACTGGCTCATGTGCCCACCTAATCATGAGAAAGGGACTGGTTAAATCTCTAAGCAATTACTTCTTAATTAAGGAAGTGGATACTCTTCTCAATTTTTAGATACCTAAACATAATCAGGGTTCTATTAGCAAGGGAGAGGAATAAAGGATATTGGGTAGATATCTGTTCTCTCAACTTCAGTTGCCAATTGATTTACTTATTAAATAAGCATACAACAAATGAGGCTGCTTTTGGGTTCTTCTACTCTTAGCTAGGCCTCTGCAGGGTTTATGATGGAGATTGACAGTGCTTCATCAACCACCACATCATTCCCTCTGTTTCTCAATTAAGCAGTTCCATAACTTGTTCTCATTCATTTCCTACCTACATACTCTGCCTCTTAATTCATCTTCCACAATGTAGAAAGGATTTGGATACATCTGAATCCACCTAATATCATACTTAAGATGATCCAGGATACAGTGTTTCTTTAATTACATGAGACTTTGATGAAGTCACAATTGTGACATCCTTGGCCCAGGTTATGTCCTTTGTGCCCAAGTTGCAGTCATCCCTTTACACCCATTGCCTTTTTTTAAAATTATTTTTATTTATTTATTCCCTTTTGTTGTCCTTGTTGTTTTATTGTTGTAGTTGTCATTGTTGGATAGGACAGAGAGAAATGGAGAGAGGAAGGGAAGACAGTGAGGAGGAGATATAGACACCTGCAGACCTGCTTCACCGCCTGTGAAGCGACGCCCCTGCAGGTGGGGAGCCGGGGTTCAAACCGGGATCCTTATGCCGGTCCTTGTGCTTTGCGCCACCTGCGCTTAACCCGCTGTGCTACAGCCCGACTCCCATACACCCATTGCCTTTACCTTCTCTGTTTCTCTCTCTCTCTTTTCCTTTCTTTCTTTTTACTTTGACCTCCAGGGTTACAGCACTATGAATCCACTGCTCCTGGAGACCATCTTTTATTCATTTTTTGTTGTTATTGTTGTTGGATAAGACAGAGAGAAATTGAGGGGGAGAGAAAGAGAAGGGGAGAGAAATATAGACAACTGCAGACCTGCTTCACCACTTGCAAAGCAACAGGTGGGGAGCTGGGAGCTTGAACCAGGATCCTTGCACGAGTCCTTGCACTTAGTACTATGTGCACTTAACCCAGTGCAGCACCACCCTACCCCCTTGCCCTTCTCTGAGCATCTCCAACTACATCATTTGCTCAAGTCATCTTTGAACAAAATCATACCTCTCTAAGTGGCAACATATCCCCATGATCTGTTTGCTTCTATCACTCTCCAACTGTTAAAGGATGTGAGACATCACTTGAAATTGTGCTCTAGTGACTCCTTTAAGCACTTCTCTTGCCTTCCATCTGTTCAGATACAGCAATATGTACAGGAATTGCCTTGATGTCTTAGTCTGGTTTGCTCTCAGCTCATGACCTGCCTGACAGAGTTTATTTACATAGCTTCTGTTCCCAAAGATTGGATCTGCCCCAGGAACCCTGTGTTGGTTAGTGACTAGGAGCTGTCACTTGATGTTTATTGGAGCATGTGTCACTGATTCAGAGGATGAACTTGATGACAGTAGAAGGCCCAGATCTCACACCTCAAAATATAAGCACACTCTGCCATGAATATAAAATATCTTGCTTTGTCTAAATCTTCATGGCAGTTTATTCCTTTGTCAAAAATCTGCAAGCCCCTTGGTTCAACCTAAATTCTATTTAGTATTCCATATGTAAATATTTAGTTTGTATTTAGCCTGTTATCTAACTGCTGGGCTAGAGTGAGGGTGTTTCTTCCCGGGTACGTGCTCTGTGGGTTGGAGAGAACTTGACTGGAGCCAACCTGAGCTTCTTCTTACTCAGCGACATGGGAGAGAGACGAGGAACTCGTGGCGGAGTGGGAATGCAATGCATTGCCTTTACTAATCACAGACAATGCCTTTATATATATCTCTAACTGGAAGTGGCAAGTGGGGAAAGGAAATGGCTTGGGGGGGGGGTGGAGAAAAGAGCGTGAAGGTAGAAAGCTTCCATAGCAGCTGTTTCAAACGTTCTAACCAGTGGGATTAATCAATACCCTGCAGGCAGGGCAGGTCTCAGGCAAAACAATGATTATGTAAATAGACCACAGCATCAGTGATGGAACAGAACAGGGGGGCTGCCTGACACTAATAATGGACAAAGCGGAGTCTACAAAGAAAAGAGGAACAATCATTTGTCACCCTCACTCCACACATGGCAGAGACACCTCAAGTATCATTAGAGACCCTTTTCTCATACATGAAATTGTATGTTTGTGGTGTCAATCTCAAAGAAGGAGTTTTATACAGCATTGTCTTCAGCTGCATTTGTGAATGTTCTAGTGTGACCTGAGAATTGAGAATAAGGATTTGAAGACAGCCTCTAACCACTTTGATTTTAACTTCTTATAAACAAAGCCATCAGTTAAGTGTTTAATGTCCAATTTTTCAATATCCAAGTGCTCACTTCAATAGAGTCCATCTAAATACTTCATTAACCTTCTCCCAGCCACACCTCCTGGGAATATGCTACATACCACTGAGCTTTCTTCTCTAAGGAAGTTTTTTTTGTTTGTTTTTGTTTTACAAAAAATAACAGTGACCAGTATGTCAAACCCAGGGAAAGAAAATTTAGATAGAGATATGAAGAAAGTGGTAAATATGGCATGGTTATCACTAGAACAAGTTGAGTCCAAATATATAACTAATACTGGGTATGCTAAGAAATAGTTCTTTGAATGGTGAAACTAAATCCAGAAAGTGGTCAAAACCATCAGTTGACTTGAGTACCAAAAAGTAAAGATTATACTACAGCTTATTCTCTGGATATTTTTATTTTCCCCCAAATAGTCTGATTCATTTTTGGTCTCAGTTCAAGCAACTCACTTCTGGCTTTAAATTCTTAGATGTTGAACTTTAAAGTCGGCAAAGGTTAAAGAGACAATATCTTTTGAATTTTCCACAAAAGCTTAGATTTTTGAATGTCAAAAGTAAAGGCCTTGAAGGGATCAAGTCATAAGGAACAGATACAGAACAATAGGAGTTCATCTATAACTAGGTTTCTCACTTCTCATTCGCAGTCCAAGTCTAGATCAGAACTAGTTTTTCATAGTAGGGGGAAAAACAAGTGGGGCTGGGAGGAGGGTAAAGAAAAGATTTTATATCTTGGTATGTTTTTTGGGATGTGATTAGTCGGTGGGGATAGTGGTAGAAAGGTCACTTCTCAGATACATGTGGTTCAGCTTGAGAGCCTAGGACTTAGACTGTTTTTGAGATAGTCTTCAACAATGGCAAACACCCCCACTTTGGTCACTGGTTGAGCAAATCTTGGAATAAAATAAAAACGGGATTGTAAGGTGCCCATGAAATCTTCCTTATAAACCCAGGCGTTATTCCTAGCAGAGAAAAAGGCCTGGCAGTCAGTAAACATAAGAGATATGGCTATACTAACAATGAGTACATGATGTTCATTTACTTGGACCAAAGACAAACTCTCCAGGATACAGATATAACCATGAACTATGAAAACCTAGGTGAAGATAATAATTATAATAATAATAATAATAACAGATGTTACCAGTTTTCAATGACACAGTGACCCCTGGAATTTAGAGAATGTCCAACAAATTCAGAAACCCTGACTGACCAAAGCTGAAGTAGATTAACAAGGACACTTTGAATTGATGGCAATTAATGATGGGGCAGAGTGGTAGTGCACATGTTATAGTGTAAAAGTTCAAACCCCCAGCCCCCATCTATGAGGGAGAGGCTTTGTGAGCAGTAAAGCAGTGTTGCAGGTGTCTCTCTTTCTCTTTCTCTCTAACTCCCTCTTTCCACTTGATTTCTCTCTGTAGGTACCCAATAAACAAAATATTTTTTAAAAAAGAAATGCAACAATCATTTAAAGAGAGAGATTAATATAACTGCTTCTGCCACTAGGCATAATGATGATTTGAGTTCTACAGACTAAGACTCATATACTTGTGTTTGTTGGCATGTGTCTATATAGTTTATGGGGAAAAGTAATAACATATCAATAATAGAATTACATCTTATTTCTTCCATATTTGTTTTGTATTTCAAAAATTTTCCAAGAGTTATGTGAATATTAATATTAGAAGTAAAACTATTAGTTATAAAGGAAAAGGACTAGGGGGCCAGGTGGTGGTACACCTGGTTGAGTACACATTACAGTGTGCAATGATCCAGGTTTAATTAAACCCCTGGATCCCCCCTGGATAGGGAAAGCTTCATGAGTGGTGAAGCAGTGTTGCAGGTGTCTCTCTGTCTCTCTCCTTTGCTATCTCCTCCTACCCTCTCGATTTCTAGCTGTCTCTATTCAAAAAATAACAGTAATAAAATATATATAAAATTAAATTAAATTTAAAAAATAAAGTAAAAGGATTTTATGTAAGCTTCAGTGTACAAGCCTCAAAGAAATGAAGCATTAATAAGAAAAGAGTCTAGTAACATACTAACTATGCCTACTAGCTATCTAAAAAATGGAGGACCCCCCCCAACTCTTCATCTGCACTATTCCAGCCTTTAGGTTCATGATTGTTCAACAATTGGTTTGGCTTTGTATGTTAACTCTCTTTACAGCCACCAGATTCCAGATGCTAGCATGATGCCAACCAGATTTCCCTGGACAGATGTGTCCTGGATCTCCACTTCCCCAGAGCCCCACCCTACTAAGGAAAGAGAGAGGCAGACTGGGAGTATGGATCAACCTGTCAAAGTCCATGTTCAGCGGGGCAGCAATTACAGAAGCCAGACCTTCTACCTTCTGTATCCTGCAATGAACTTGGATCCATACTCCCAGAGTTTTAAAGAATAGGAAAGCTGTCAGGGGAGGGGATGGGATACGTAGTTCTGGTGGTGGAAATTGTGTGGAGTTGTACCCCTCTTATCCTAGTTTTGTTAATGTTTCCTTTTTATAAATAAAAAAGAAAGGAAGGAAGAAAAAAGGGAAAAAAAGAAAGAAAAAAAGAGTCTAATCTCTTCCCCATCTGAGAACTAATGTATAGAACCCATGAGCACATTTGTGCCAGGACATAGTAGGTATTTTTGGTTGCTCACCCTATGTTACTTCTTACCCTTCATCATGCCAACAGAATTCTGAATTTATTCAGGAAATCATCCTCATTGCAGTGGTAAAGTTAGACCCCATGCCAGTAAGTTATTACTTAATGAGTACAAAGATTCCATTGGTATGCTTTAAGTGTTTCAAAATAGTGATAATGGTTACACAGCATTATAAGTGCAATTACTGCCATAAATTTGTACACTTAAAATGCCAGGTTTTGTGTTAACTTAATTTGACCACAATTAAAAAAAAATTAGGCACACAACTCCTACTACCTCTTACACAAGGTCTTTATACAAAGAGTGGACACTAGGAGGATTTTGACAACAATTAGAGGGGAATGAAATCAAGGGAATAGTCACTAGGTCTTGAGAAGTCTTCCATATCCCCTCTCCTCAACTGGAAGCTTCCTAGTACTTTATCCTTCTGGAAGTATGGACCACAGATCTTTATGGGGAGCAGTAGGTGGAAGGCCTGGCTTCTGTAATTGCTTCCCACTGGGCATGGGTGTTAGCAGGTTGATCTATATCCCTAGTCTGTTTCTATCTTTCCTTAGTGGGGTAGGGCTCTGGGGAGGTGGGTTTCCAGGACACATTGGTGAGGTCATCTGCCCAGGAAATTCAGGTTGGCATCATGGTAGCATATACAACTTCATGACTGAAAAGCATTAAAATAATGCTTGGTGACTAAAAAGTATTAAAACAACAGCTGTAGGACCTTCTTTTTAAAATAGGTTTTTAAATGGAACTAATTAATAATTATATTATGAATATATATAGAGAGAGATAATTTCTCCCTAGCTTTGGAGTTCAATATAGGCAACAATGTTATCTTTGCCATATTCAGTAGATCATGAGATCATTCTGGTCTTTGTTTATTTGTTTAACAAATACCTGCCAGGCACAATTATTAATATTTCAATTCCAATATAAACAGGGCATTATCTTGCCTGCTTAGAACTTATGTATGTGGAAGAAGATGTTCAATAAATGTTTAACAAAGAAAGAGCATACCCTAAATAGAACAATGTTTATTACCTCCTTGATTTTTACCTAGACTTTTGGGGTACTTTAACTCTAAGAATAAAAAGGTTGAAAACTAAAAAATCTTTTTCCTATCTGATCTTAGTTCTTATGATATCAAAATAAATTACTATGGTGATGACATCTGTAAAAGGCAAACACACCACAATTCTGTGCTCCTGCACACTAAGGAGAGGGTAGTTAATTGGCTCACTAATCAGTTTTTGAGTAAAGGGCTAACATGATAATGGGCCAGTAATGAGATGACTCTTCCGAGTCAGGCTGGCAGCTAATCACATCTGGTTTGTAAAGTATTAATCAGCTCTGAGTCAGTGGGTAGAGAACATCAGGAATGCAGTTACTTCCTAAATTATTTTCCACTTACTGTGACAATCATAATTGGTGTATTTGAAAGAATTATTTTAATACACTAAGTAGAACAAAGCTCATCTATTGAGTCATTATAATAATATTCTTCTATTATAATATTAAGTTATAATATTTTGTTATTAATGATTTATGGTAATTATAACTCAATAGACTTTAGGCCACATTAATAATGTCAAGACATTATGATGAATTTTCAGATTTTTTTTTCTGGAAGGATCATTTTTTAAAAGTATTTTAAATTATTACATCATGAAAACAACATTTTCTGCCTCAGCATTTTAATTAGCCCTTTAACTGAAACTGTCTCCCTCGATTCACTGAAAAATTAGCGCTTTTCATTTTCCTATTACTTTCGTCATGTTCCAGGTATATTTAATGTTCTTCCTGTTAGTCATTTGCCTTTTCCAATTTCTACCAAGATGTTCTCACAGGAATTGGAAACATTTTTATTTCTGGAAGACAGCAGGTAAAATAAATAATTAAGCTTGAATCACAGAAATAAAGGCTTGATTCAGAATTCATTCAACATCTAAAATAAACCTAGTAAAGAGAATTTTAAGACTTGACTGAATGACAAAGCTGGCCAGGACTGTGCTGATAAAATACATCAATTGTGAGGTTTAAATATGTGCAGGATGAAGGACTCTAAGCTTATGAACTAACCCACAGTTTCTTCAGATACATTCTCTTGTACTAATAATTTATATACACCTAAAAATATATCTCCATAGCATTGATGGTAGTAGTACCTTGCTTTCTCTACATATTAAAATTTTATTGTAGGAAAATCAGGAAGTTTGGGAAACTATACAACAGAACCGACTATCCATAGTTCCTCAAGATATTTACATAATTATCAAGAATGCTTACATTTATCAAGTACTAAAAATGTGCCCAAATGTTCTGTTAACATATTTCTCATTTAATTCTCACAAAACACCTCTAAGGAGTATGGTTTTAAAAACTACATTTAAGTGATTAGCATTTATTACCATGTTTTTGTGTGCATTCCTTTCTATTACAGAGATTAGAAGAGCAAGACATATGTTTTATATTCTAGTGCCACTTCTGTGCTGCACACAATTTACATTTCACCACCCCTAAGATGCTCTGCCACAAGATTAGGTAGGCAAGAGGGACAGAAGTCATTATTCTTCCTCCGGCACGACACATGCAGTTATATAGAAATTGGTTTTATTTAACAACAAACAGAAAATTATTAAAAGTCACAGAATTTGGAAACTAAACAACATACTCTTAAGAACGACTGGGTCAGAGACTCACTCAAGCAGGAAATTCAAATGTTCCTGGAAACTAATGAAAATGAAGACACAACCTATCAAAATATTTGGGACAAAGCTAAAGCAGTACTGAGAGGGAAACTTATAGCCATACAATCACATATTAAACACCAAGAAGAAGCTCAAATGAACGACCTTACTGCACACCTCAAGGACTCAGAGGAAGAGGAACAAAGGAACCCTAAAGCAACCAGAAGGACAGAAATCACTAAAGTTAGAGCAGAAATAAACAACATCAAAAATAAAAGAACCATACAAAAGATCAATGAAGCCAAATGTTGGTTCTTTGAAAGATTAAACAAAATTGACAAACCACTAGCAAGACTCACCAAACAAAAAAGAGAGAAGACTCAAATTAATAGAATTGTAAACGACGGAGGAGATATCACAACTGACACCACAGAAATCCAGAGAATCCTGCGAAACTTCTATAAAGAACTATACGCCACCAAGCTAGAGAATCTGGAAGAAATGGAACAATTCCTAGAAACCTATGAACTTCCAAAACTGAACCAAAAAGAACTACAAAATCTAAATGCACCAATCACAGACAAAGAAATTGAAACCGTTATTAAGAATCTCCCCAACAACAAAAGTCCTGGACCAGATGGCTTCACAAACGAATTCTACAAAACTTTCAGGAAACAGTTAGTACCCATATTTCTTAAGCTATTCCATAAGATTGAAGAAACAGGAATACTCCGTTTCAACTTCTATGAAGCCAGCATCACCCAGATACCAAAAGCTGATAGGGACAGAACAAAAAAGGAAAACTACAGACCAATATCTCTGATGAACATAGATGCCAAAATATTAAACAAGATCTTGGCCAACCAGATACAGCAACATATCAAAAAGATTGTTCATCACGACGAAGTGGGATTCATCCCAGGAATGCAAGGCTGGTTCAACATCCATAAGTCAATCACTGTCTTTCACCACATCAATAAAAGCAAAGCCAAAAACCACATGATTATCTCAATAGATGCAGAGAAAGCCTTTGACAAAATCCAACACCCATACATGCTGAAAACTCTACAAAAAATGGGAATAGATAGGAAATTCCTCAAGATAGTGGAGTCTATATATATCAAACCTACAGCCAACATCATACTCAATGGACAGAAGCTGAAAGCATTCCCCCTCAGATCGGGGACTAGACAGGGCTGTCCACTGTCACCGTTACTCTTCAATATAGTATTGGAAGTTCTTGACATAGCAATCAGGCAAGAGAAAGAAATCAAAGGAATACAGATTGGAAGGGAGGAAGTCAAGCTCTCACTATTTGCAGACGATATGATAGTATACATAGAAAGACCTAAAGAATCCAGTAGAAAATTACTGGAAGTTATTAGGCAATATAGCAAGGTATCAGGCTACAAAATCAATGTACAAAAATCAGTGGCATTTCTTTAGGCAAACACTAAATCTGAAGAAGAAGACATCCAGAAATCACTCCCATTTACTGTTTCAGCAAAATCAATCAAATACCTAGAAATCAAGTTGACCAAAGAAGTGAAAGACTTGTATGCTGAAAACTATGAGTCGCTACTCAAGGAAATAGAAACTGATACCAAGAAATGGAAAGATATCCCATGCTCATTGATTGGAAGAACAAATATCATCAAAATGAATATTCTCCCCAGAGCCATATACAAATTTAATGCAATACCCATCAAAGTTCCACCAAGCTTCTTTAAGAGAATAGAACAAACACTACAATCATTTATCTGGAACCTGAAAACACCTAGAATTGCCAAAACCATCTTGAGGAAAAGAAACAGAAAGGAGGCATCACACTCCCAGACCTTAAACTATATTATAAAACCATCATCATCAAAACAGCATGGTACTGGAACAAAAATAGGCACACAGACCAGTGGAACAGAATTGAAAGCCCAGAAATAAATCCCCACACATATGGACATCTAATCTTTGATAAGGGGGCCCAAAGGATTACATGGAAAAAGGAGGCTCTATTCAATAAATGGTGCTGGGGAAACTGGGTTGTACCATGCAGAAGAATGAAATTGAACCACTTTATCTCACCAGAAACAAAAATCAACTCCAAATGGATCAAAGACCTAGATGTCAGACCAGAAACAATCAAATACTTAGAGGAAAATATTGGTAAAACACTTTACCACCTACACCTCAAGGACATCTTTGATGAATCAAACCCAATTGCAAGGAAGACTAAAGCAGAAACAAACCAATGGGACTACATCAAATTGAAAAGCTTCTGCACATACAAAGAAACTATCAAACAAACAGAGAGACCACTCACAGAATGGGAGAAGATCTTCACATGCCATACAGCAGACAAGAAACTAATCACCAAAATATACAAAGAGCTCAGCAAACTTAGCATCAAAAAAGCAAATGACCCCATCCAAAAATGGGCAGAGGATATGAACAGAACATTCACTCCAGAGGAGATCCAAAAGGCTAACAAACATATGAAAAACTGCTCTAGGTCACTGATGGTCAGAGAAATGCAAATTAAGACAACACTAAGATAACACCTCACTCCTGTAAGAATGGCATACATCAAAAAGGACAGCAGCAACAAATGCTGGAGAGGATGTGGGGACAGAGGAACCCTTTTACATTGCTGGTGGGAATGTAAATTGGTCCAGCCTCTGTGGAGAGCAGTCTGGAAAACTCTCAGAAGGCTAGACATGGACCTTCCATATGATCCAGTAATTCCTCTCCTGGGGATATACCCCAAGGACTCCATAACACCCAACCAAAAAGAGGTGTGTATGCCTATGTTAATAGCAGCACAATTCATAATAGCTAAAACTTGGAAGCAACCCAGGTACCCAACAATAGATGAGTGGCTGAGAAAGCTGTGGTATATATACACAATGGAATACTATGCAGCTATCAAGAAAAATGAACCCACCTTCTCTGACCCATCTTGGACCTTCCATATTAAGTGAGCTAAGTCAGAAAGATAAAGATGAGTATGGGATGATCCCACTCATCAACAGAAGTTGAGGAAGAAGATCTGAAAGGGAAACTAAAAGCAGGACCTGACCAAATTGTAAGTAGGGCACCAAAGTAAAAACCCTGTGGTGAGGGGTAGACATGCAGCTTCCTGGGACAGTGGGGGGTGGGAGTGGGTGGGAGGGATGGGTCACAGTCTTTTGTTGGTGGGAATGGTGTTTATGTACACTCCTAGCAAAATGTAGACATATAAATCAGTAGTTAATTAATATGAGAGGGGGAAAATCAATTGTATGTCTCAAAGTTTTTCAAAACACAAACTGAATCTTTTTAATATATAGGCTTCGTATTTGATATGCGGACTCTCTCAAAAGCCTAGACCAAGGAGATTAGAAGCATCCAATAGCAAAGCTATATACAAGATACTGGATACTGTACAGCAAACCATAACAAAAGGACTTTTCAAAGTTAACCCAATTAACAAATAATGTGATGCTAACATTAACTATCGATTGTCTTTTTGAACCCTAAGACAGCAGGAACCTCACATCTCCACTATAGAGCCCCTACTTCCCCCAGTCCTGGAACCCTTGGATAGGGCCTACTTTCCCGTATGCCTCTCCCAATCCATACCAAATAATATTGCATCCGCCGATCACAACCTAACCAACGCAACGATTGCCACCTCAACATGCTTCACCTCAGACTGTGTCCAGAGACTTCACGTGTGGAATGACAACCCTTCAGCTTCATTACTCGGGTGAGACCTTTCCTTTTATAGTACACTCTAATTTCATCTCAGGTGGTTCACTTTCTAACAAAGTCCCATAACCTAGATATACACCAGTTTCTGTGAGAGAGAGCTTATGTGCACACGTATCCATAAACTACTGCAAAATATATACCTGAAAGCAGAAGTACACTAGAGTTTGCAGTGAGTACCCCCCTAACACTTCCTCTCCACTATTCCAAGCTTTGGGCCCATGATTGCTCAATAATTTGTTTGGCTTCGTATGTTAACTCTATTTTCAATCACCAGGTTCCAGATGCCACCAGGATGCTGGCCAGGCTTCCCTGGATTGAAGACCCCACCAATGTGTCCTGGAGCTCAGCTTCTCCAGAGACACAGCCTACTAGGGAAAGAGAGGCAGACTGGGAGTATGGACCGACCAGTCAACACCCATGTTCAGCGGGGAAGCAATTACAGAAGCCAGACCTTCTACCTTCTGCAACCCTCAATGACCCTGGGTCCATGCTCCCAGAGAGATAGAGAATGGTAAAGCTATCAGGGGAGGGGGTGGGTTATGGAGATTGGGTGGTGGGAATTGTGTGGAGTTGTACCCCTCCTACCCTATGTTTTTGTTAATTAATCCTTTCTTTAAAAAAAAAGAAATTGGTTTTATAATAGTCTCAGAATTCCCTTCCAGTCATAAGCTCCTAGTAGCCCCCACCTACATGGTATCATTAGCTTCCCCATTCTCTTGGACATGTTGTAATATATAGGGACATGATTCTTCTTCAGCCCCTGTAAAACCTCCAATTATTACAGTCTTTCTGCCTGACATAGCTATAGTGGATCTGTTTTCAAATCTAAAACATTACTGCTAAAACTAAATTATAACAAGACTCCAGGGGTAATTTACAACACAAAAATCAGTTCTCTGATCACCAGAGAGGTGTACAACAATTTTCGTTAATTCTGGCTTTATCTACTAGGAATTTACATTGTCTTACAAGTTAAAAAGTAACTCCTAGGAGTCTGTTCCCACCCAGATGCCTTGTTCTGACCACCTGTTGTTTTGACCCATCAGCTATAAACCAAAGGTTCTCATACCTCCCCCCTGTTAAATAATTTGCTACAATATTTCAAAGAACTCAGGGAAACTCTTTAATTATTATTACCAATCTGCAACAAAAGATGGAGGTTAGGAGCACTCAAAGGAAGAAGGTGTGTGTACTAAGGTGTGGAAATGGGGGTAAGCATAGGACATCAGGGTGAACATCCTCCCCATATCTCATCATGTTCACCAATCTGAATCTCTCTGAAACCCATCATTAAGGTTTTGATTTTTCAGTTTGTTTTGTTCTACTACATAGGTATAGTTAAGTTGTTAACTGCTGATGACCAAACTCCACCTGCTGTTCCTTGCTCTCTCCAGAGATTTGTGTTCCGAGGTGAAAGCTTCAATAAGACAACCAGCCCTATCTAGGAGATATCTAGAGGTTTACAAGAGTTACCTCATAAGCATAACTGCACGTTTAGCTGACACTTGTTACAAATAACAAAAGATAATCCTATTAGAGAACTCTGAACTATCACTCAGAAAATTCCAAGGACAAAGACCCTTCATTCTACAATATCCATTTCATAGTAGAACACAAAGAGAGGAATAAACTCAATTTAAGATGACACAGCTAGAAATTGTCAACTAAGTTTATACCCACTGGATCTATATCCAGAAGCAGCACTTGTAGTTCTTATAAAAAGATAAATCACTTTGGTACAAAAGAATCTTTTGGCTGTTACCACGAGGTTCACTTTGGCTCATTCCAATAGGAATCCTGGGTTACGATGTGTCACTATTTATGACAGCTTAGGGAGATGATTCAGAACTCCCTCTACCCCCAATTCTGATCATTGAGTCCATGGTTCAAGCAATAGGTTACCCCACTGAGAAGGGAGCACCTTCATGTAATTTGAGCAAAGGCATTGGCATGTGCATATAATGTGTAGAAATGCATTAGCATGTGTTCTTTGCCCTTGGCATCCCTAGTTACTTAAAAAATGTAAGCATGGTTGTGAGGAGTCTATCTCGTCAGTTACACAATTCAGTGGATACCAGTGCAAGTGAGAAATTCAACTTGATTATCTTCTGACTCGTAAATTCAGAAATCTGGATCATATAATGAACCATCTAGGTTTTATGATTCTATAGATATAGATGGTGAGTAGCTAATTTGCTGAGAGTAATAGCAGCTAACATGAATTAGTTAGCCATATACCAGGAACCAGTTAATTTAAAGGAAAGTTTATGAAGTCAAGAATATTTTTAAATATGTATTTATTTTCCCTTTTGTTGCCCTTGTTATTTTTTATTGTTGCTGTAGTTATTACTATTGTTGTTATTGATGTCATCATTGTTGGATAGGACAGAGAAAATTGGAGAGAAAAGGGGAATGTCAGTCTAGCTTCGTGGGCAGGAGACAGACGACCAGGGACTAATGGCTGAGCTGGAAAGCAGTATCTCTTTATTCATGTGGAATGCAGCACAATCTAAGCCAAGCTATCTAAACTAACTATAATCACAATCCTGTCCATATATATCTATATATATACTCGCCAAGTAGGGTGGAAACAGGATGTGATGTAGAGAGGGTGGAGCGAAAAGTGACTGGTGCAAATCAGGGTGTACTACGAGAGGGAGCGGAGCAAAAAGACAACATGAACCAGTGGGGATTAAACCAATGCCATGCAGGCAGGGCAGTGCTTAGTTAATAGTGGTTTATGTAAATAGACTATAGTGTTAAGCAGGGGGGATTAAACCAATGAAACAGAAGGGGTCTTAGAAGCATACCAACAGGGAAAGACAGAGAGGGGGAGAGAAAGATAGACACCTACAGATCACCTGTGGGGAGCCAGGAGTTTGAACTGGGATCCTTAGGTTGGTCCTTGCACTTTGCTCCATGTGCACTTAACCCGCTGCTCTACCGCCCGACTCCCATTAAGTCCAGAATCTTTAGAGTCCCCTGTATTGTCAGTTTTGCTTCAGAGCATAGCAATACCTCCCTCATGGTACCCTTTGTTAAGCATCCCATTGCTAATGCCCCATCCTCTTTGTGCACATTGGCAGAGGCTGTGTCACACCTGTCAAAGGCATCCCTCAAGGTGCCTCCTGATTGGGGAGACCAATTCTCTAACAGGCCCTGCATGTGGCTCCCTCCAGGCTGTGCTAATCAGAGTGGCAGTTACCTCACACACAGGTATCCCTAACTCAAAACCCATCTGAGGTCAGCCACAATAACACAAAATTGGCCCTCCCCTCTCTGCTCACTCACCAGATTGTCCAGACTCAGCATGTGTTCCTCTCACCATCAAAAGAACTTCCAGATTCATTTTCCCCATCTTATTTAGATAATAATTAGAATTCACCATTTCACGCTCTAATGGTTTTAATGGGCTTCAAAACTCTCCACTGGTCTAGTAGCTTTTTTAGTCAAAATGATTAAGTGAAAAACAGCTTTAAATGTTTCCTGAATTAGGCAAATGAATACTGATTAAGTCTGATTAAGTGGAGAATCAGAGGAAAGGGGTGTGAGCTAGGGGTACATTTTTATACCAGGTATTATTATGCCAATATTCAGAGGAAATGTTTAATGAGAAAGGAATTAGATAGCACTTCTCTGAAGTGTGCCCACTAAGGAGACCTACCTTGGATATGGGGGGGTACACAGACTGCATAGATAGGCATTCATTTTTAAATCAGTCTAAGTCTAATGGCCAATTAAGGTTCATTTGTTCAACTTCACTATGCTCTTTTGTTGTTTACTGCTTCAACTTTGAATGCCAGAAGCTTTTTAAAGAGAGCTTGACCTTTACACAAAGGAGTTTTTCCAGTTTAACCTCTAATTTAATACAACTCGCACACAAAATGTACTAGTTTGATGCTTGCTCAGGCAATAACTCTAACAAGATAGAGATGAGGCTTACAAGCAAAACAGCAAAGAAATTCATGAAAAATACTGGCCAGTGAGTATTTTTAGCAACCAATACATATGTTTTGTTTTGTTTTGTTTAAAGGATCTCTATGGTTGCAAGCACTTACCGATCTTTTTGTTGCTAATATAAAGAGAACATTTTTCCCGAGAGGAAAAAAACATAGATCTTCAAATAACCATTTCAAATGATCATAACTTTATCTCTTGGTATATTCTCACTTTAAAGTGATATTGTATTCTTTAAGTATGTTTTTACTCCTATGTCATAATTCTAGCTACATATAGAAATAACCCTGAAAACAAGCTTTAAGAAAAATTTACAGCTAGGGCTAGGTCATGGTGTACAGTTAAGTGCACACATTACCATTTTCTAGGACCTGGATTCTAACCACAACAACTCCACCACCACCACCCCATCCTGCCATTCCCTCCTTGCAGGTGGGAAGCTCCTTGAGCAAGCTGTGAAGCAAGTATTGGTAGTATCTCTATCTTCCTTTTTATCTCCACTTCCTCTTGAATTGTCTCTGTTCTACCAAATAAGGAAAAGAAAAAAAAAAACATGGTTGCTGGGAGTGGAAAATTTTTCCTGCACAACCCTGGAGAGAGAGAGAGAGAGAGAGAGAGAGAGAGAGAGAGAGGGGATTATTGGAAAAAAGAAAAAAAAAGGAAAACTTTACAGCTGTGCACTTGGGCCTTTATAGGATTAACTCTTCAGCTTGCACTGTGGCTCTGGGTAATAACATCAACAATTCCTACACCAATAGGACTGCTGTACATTATAAAAATTCTTTTGGTCAAGGCGCTGACTTAGGGCAGTATAGATTTAGAATTTTCCTATCACTATTTAGAATTTTATATCTACTGTGTAAAAAGCAAGGGGAATAAAATGTCATAGAAGACTACCAAGGTCACTGCCTCAAGGAGTTGTATTTCAATTGAAAAGGAAGAAATAAACACTAGCAATCATTTTGGAAATTAATACTTGCTATTATTAAAAAAATATCTGGGTGATCACATAAGTTACTTTATAAGGTGGCAACTTAAGGAGAAAATGACTGTTAAGGAGCTAAGATGGCACAATGGAAATTAGAAAGGCAAAGGCCCTAAGGCAAGAAACTGTTTGAATTTCCAGGAAGAGAAAGTAAGCCGGAGGTATATGAACATAAGCAACAATCTTTACAGGTAGGAAGAAGTTTGTGAATTATTTTAGGGAAGAAATCTGACTCAGAATGGACTCTCTTTGTGTGTCTCTTCCCTACTTCCCTTTCTCCTCTTGCTACCCCTAAAATGGAAAGTGGACAGTAGATTTGCATAATTGTCTATTCTTGCTATTCCTCTTTATTCCTTTCTCTTTCTTTTTCATTCGGATTTGGTGGCTATTTTTTCTTGGACTGGAAACACTGTTTGGCTAACTGGTATTGGTTAAACTGCTTCAATCCTTCCTTCAGTTACTATCGTAATTTCCAAGGTCGGTGATTGCATTTGTCATAAAGGTATTTAGTATAGCATGGCTTGTACTCAAAACACAACAACTAAGGAACAACAGAACATAAAAATAAAAACCACATCAATAAAAAAATGGTTACACCAAAAGCAAATACAACCGCTAAGATAATGAATGAAGACAGGAGCCCAGAAGAAACTACAAATCAGTCAGAAGTAACCATAGATAAGAAAACTATGCAAGCAATAGTAAAATTAATAATCACAGAAATGAAGACAACTATGGAGGAAAGGGCTAGCAGAATTAGGGAGACAATAGATGAGACCCTCAAGGAAAATAAAAGCTACCTCGAGGTAATTAGAGAAATGAAAGCTGAAATAGCTGAACTGAAGAAAGAAACACATTAATAAAAAAAATGGGTCGATAAAGAGCAAATAAAACTGCTACTACAATGAAGACAAGAGCCCAGAAGAAACTACAAATCAGCCAGAAGTAACCATAGACAAGAAAAGTATGCAAGCAATAATAAACTTATTTATAACAGAAACAAAAATAACTTTGGAGGAAAGGAATAGCAGTAATGGGGAAACAACAGATGAGACCCTCAAAGAAAATACTAACTACCTTGAGGCAATTAGATAACTGAGAGCTGAAATAGCTGAAATGAAGAAAGAAGTTGAGGGAAGGGAAAGCAGACTAACAGAAGCAGAAAACAGAATTAGCCAGACAGAGGATGAGCTAGAGAAAAATAAGAAAGAGGTAAAAGAGCTAAAAAAAAAATTGAGAAACACTGAAAACAACAACAGAGACATATGAAATAATCTCAAAAGGAGTAACATTTGTATAATTGGGCTGCCAGAGGAAGAAAGAGAGGAAGGGGAAATAAACATTCTAGAGGAAATTATAGAAGAAAATTTCTCAGACCTGAACAACAGAAAGGACATTAAGATTCAAGAGGCCCAGAGAGTCCCAAACAGAATCACTCCAGGCCTGAAGACACCAAGACACATCATAGTTACAATGAAAAAAAAATAAGGATAAAGAAAGGATCCTAAAGGCTGCAAGAGAAAAACAAAGTCACCTACAGGGGAAAACCCATAAGACTATCAGCATACTTTTCCACTCAAACTCTAAAAGCCAGAAGGGAATGGCAAGATATCTATTGAGCCCTGAATGAAAAGGGGTTTCAGCCAAGGATAATATATCCTGCTAGACTTTCATTCAAACTAGATAGAGGGATCAAAACCTTCTTAGACAGACAATAGTTAAAGGAGGTAACCATCACCAAGCCTGCCCTGAAAGAGGTTCTAAAAGACCTCTTATAAACAAGAACATCACTATAATACTTGCAATATAAAAATTAAAAAATTGTTGAATAGTAGCACTACAATACATTAAACACATAAGATCAGTAAATGTCAATGGCTTAAACTCATCCATCAAAAGGCACAGAGTGGGAGGATGGATGAGAAAACATAACCCAACCAAATGCTGCTTGCAAGAATCCCATCTGACACAACAAGATAAACACAGACTTAAAGTGAAGGGATGGAAAACTATCCTACAGGCTAATGGACCACACACAAAAAAGTCAGGAACAGCCATTCTCATCTCTGACACAATAGATTTTAAATTAAATAAAGTAATAAAAGATAGGCAAGGTCATTACATAATGATTAGAGGATCAATCAGCCAAAAAGACTTAGCAATTATTAATATCTATGCACCCAATGAGGGACAATCTAAATACATCAAGCACCTACTGTAAGAACTTCAAAAATACATCAATACAATAATAGTGGGAGAATTTAACACCCCACTCTCACACTTAGACAGATCAACAAAGCAGAGAATCTACAAAGAAACAAGAGAATTAAATGAAGAAATGGAAAAATTAGAATCCTGGACATTTTCAGAGTTCTTCACCCAAAAAAACTGAAATACACTTTCTTTTCAAATCCACACAACACATACTCAATGATAGACCACATGTTAGGCCACAAAGATAGCATCAACAAACTCAAGAGCATTGAAATTATCCCAAGTATCTTCTCAAACCACAGGGGAGTAAAGCTAACATTTAACAAAAAACAGAAAATTATTAAAAGACACAGAATTTGGAAACTAAACAACATACTCCTTAAGAACCACTGGGTCAGAGCGACACTCAAGCAAGAAAGTCAAATGTTCCTGGAAACAAATGAAATTGAAGACACAAGCTACCAAAACATTTGGGGCACAGCTAAACCAGTATTGAAAAGGAAACTCATAGCCATACAATCACATATTAAACAACAAGAAAAAGCTCAAATAAACAACCTTACTGCACACCTCAATGACTTAGAGGAAGAGGAACAAAGGAACCCTAAAGCAACCAGAAGGTCAGAAATCACTGAAATTAGAGCAGAAATAAACAACATCAAAAATAAGAGAACTATACAAAAGATCAATGAAGCCAAATGTTGGTTCTATGAAAAATTAAACCAGATTGACAAAACCCTAGCCATACTCACTAAACAAAAAAGGGAGAAAACTCAAATTAAGAGAATTGTAAACGATAGAGGAGATATCGCAACTGACACCACAGAAATCCAGAAAATCATGTGAAAGTTCTAAGAAGAACTATACACCACCAAGCTAGAAAATCTGGAAGAAATGGAAGAATTCTTAGAAATATATGCCCTTCCAAAATTGAACCAAGGAGAACTACAAAACCTAAATGCACCAATCACAGACAAAGAAATCGAAACCGTTATTAAGAATCTCCCCAACAACAAAAGTCCTGGACCAGATGGCTTCACAAATGAATTCTACAAAACCTTCAGGAAACAGTTAATATCCATACTTCTAAATATTTTGCATAAGATCGAAGAAACAGGAACCTCCCTTCCACATACTATGAAGCCAATATCACCCTGATACCAAAAGCAGATAGAGACACAACAAAAAAGGAAAACTACAGACCAATATCTCTGATGAACATAGATGCCAAATATTAAACAAGATCTTGGCCAACCGGATACAGCAGCATATCAAAAAGATTGTTCATCATGACCAAGTGGGATTTATCCCAAGAATGCAAGGCTGGTTCAACATACATAAGTCAATCAATGTCATTCACCACATCAATAAAAGTAAAACCAAAACCCACATGATTATCTCAATAGATGCAGAGAAAGCCTTTGACAAAGTCCAACACCCATACAAGCTCAAAGCTCTATAAAAAATGGGAATAGATGGGAAATTCCTCAAGATAGTGGAATCCATATATAGCAAACCTACAGCCAACATCATACTCAATGGACAGAAGATGAAAGCATTCCCCTTCAGATTACGGACTAGACAGGGCTGTCCACTGTCACTATTACTCTTCAATATAGTATTGGAAGTTCTTGCCATAGCAATCAGGCAACAGAAAGAAATCAAAGGAATAAAGATTGGAAGGGAAGAAGTCAAGCTCTCACTATTTGCAGATGATATGATAGTATACATAGAAAAACCTAAAGAATCTAGCAGAAAACTACTGGAAGTTACTAGGCAATACAGCACTGTGTCAGGCTACAGAATCAATGTACAAAAATCAGTGGCATTTCTCTATGCAAACACTAAAACTGAAGAAGACATCCAGAAATCACTCCCATTCACTGTTGCAGCAAAATCAATCAAATACCTAGGAATCAAGTTACCAAACAAGTGAAAGGCTTGTATACTGAAAACTATGAGTCACTATTCAAGGAAATTGAAACTGATACCAAGAAATGGAAAGATATCCCATGCTCATAGATTGGAAGAATAAATATCATCAAAATGAATATTCTTAACAGACCCATATACACATTTAATGCGATACCCATCAAAGTTCCACTAAGCTTCTTTAAGAGAATAGAACAAACACTATAATCATTTATCTGGAACCAGAAAACACCTAGAATTGCCAAAACCATCTCAGGGAAAAGAAACAGAAATGAAGGCATCACACTCCCAGATCTCAAACTATATTACAAGGCCATCATCATCAAAACATCCTGGTACTGGAACAAAATAGATACACAGAGCAGTGGAACAGAATTGAAAGCCCAGAAATAAATCCCCACACATATGGGCATCTGATCTTTGATAAGGGGACCCAAAGTATTAAATGGAAGAAGGAGGTTCTCTTCAATAAATGGTGCTGGGAAAACTATATTGAAACATGCAGAAGAATGAAATTGAACCACCTTATCTCACCAGAAACAAAAATCCACTCCAAATTGATCAAGAACCTGGATGTTAGACCAGAAACTATCAAATACTTAGAGGAAAACATATGTGGAACACTTTCCCACCTACACCTCAAGGACATCTTTGATGAAACAAATCCAATTGCAAGAAAGACTAAAGCAGAAACAAAGCAATGAGACTACATGAAATTGAAAAGCTTCTGCACAGCCAAAGAAACTATCACACAAATAAAGAGACCCCCCTCACAGAATGGGAGAAGATCTTCACATGCCATACATCAGACAAGAGAATAATCACCAAATTATACAAAAAGCTCAGCAAACTTAGCACCAAAAAAGCAAATGACCCCATCCAAAAATGGGCAGAGGATATGAACAGAACATTCACTCCAGAGGAGATACAGAAGGCTAAAAAACATATGAAAAACTGCTCCAGGTCGCTGATTGTCAGAGAAATGCAAATAAAGACAACATTGAGATACACCTCACTCCTATGAGAATGGCATACATCAAAAAGGACAGCAACAACAAATGCTGGAGAGGCTGTGGGGACAGAGGAACCCTTATGCACTGCTGGTGGGAATGTAAATTGGTCCAGCCTCTGGACCTTGAGAACTCTCACAAGGCTAGACATGGCCATTCCATATGACCCAGTAATTCCTCTCATGGGAACATACCCCAAGGATTCCATAATGCCCAATCAAAAATATATGTGTACACCTATGTTCATAGCAGCACAATTCATAATACCTAAAACTTGGAATCGACCCACGTGACCAACAACAGATGAATGACTAAGAAAGCTGTGGTATATATACACAATGGAATACTATGCAGCTATTAACCACCTTCTCTGACCCACCTCGGACAGAGCTAGAAGGAATTATGTTAAGTGAGCTAAGTCAGAAAGATAAAGATGATCCCACTCACAAATAGAAGTTGAGAAAGAAGAACAGAAAGGGAAACTAAAAGCAGGATCTGATTAAATTGAGAGTAGGGCACCAAAGTAAAAACCCTGGGATGAGGGAGATCGTGGACATTCGGCTTCCCGGGAAGGGGGGGCAGGTGTGGGTGGGTGGGGTGGGACACAGTCTTTTGGTGGTGGGAATGGTGTTTATGTACACTCCTATTAAATTGCAGTCATATAAATCACTATTTAATTAATATGAGGGAGAAAACTGATTGTATGTCTCAAACTTTTTAAAACACAGACTGAGTCTTTTTAACACATAGGCTGAGTCTTTGATATGTTGACTCTCAAAAGCCTACACCAGGGAGAACAGAAGCAACTGGTGGCACAGCTATATACAAGATGCTGGGTATTATACAGCAAACCCTAACAAAGGGATATTTCAAATTTAACCCATCTACTAAATAATGATAACAATAACTATCCATTGTCTTCTTGAACCCTAAGACAGCCAGAACCTCACATCCACTATAGAGCCTATATTTCCCCCACTCCTGGAACCTTAGGGTGGGGTGCACTTTCCTGCATGCTTCTCTCAATTGATATCAAATAATATTGCATCCGCCGATTGATACCTAATCAACACAATGAGTGCCACCCCAGCATGCTTCACTTCAGACTGTGTCCAGAGACTTCAGGTGTGGAATGACAACCCTTCAGCTTTATGACTCGGGTGAGACCTTTCCTTTCATAGTATTTCCTAATTCCAGTGCAGGTGGTTCACTTCCTAACAAAGTCCCAAATCCTAGATATAGACCAGGTCCCCTGAGATAGAGCACATGTTCACAGGTATCCATAAACCAGAGCAAAATATATACCTGAAAGCAGAAGTACACAATAGTCTGCAGTGAGTACCCCTCAACACTTCATTTGCACTATTTCAGCCTTTAGTTCCATAACTGTTCAACAATTTATTTGGCTTTGTATGTTAACTCTCTTTAAAACCACCAGGTGCCAGATGCCAGCATGATGCAGTCCAGACTTCCCTGGACAGACAATCCCACCAATGTGTTCTGGAGCTCTGTTTCCCCAGAGTCCCACCCTACTAGGGAAAGAGAGAGGCAGACTGGGAGTATGGATTGACCAGTCAACACCCATGTTCAGCGGGGAAGCAATTATAGAATCCAGACCTTCCACTTCCTGAAACCCATAATGCCCTTGGGTCCATACTCCCAGAGGGATAGAGAATGGGAAAGTTATCAGGGGAGGGGATGGGATATGGAGACTGGGTGGTGGGAATTGTGTGGAGTTGTACCCCTCCTATCCTACAGTTTTGGTAATGTCTCCTTTTTAAATAAATAAATAAAATAATTGTTCAAATAATTTCCCTTTTGTTTGAATTATTACTTCTAAGAGAGGGAGAGTTTAACATGAACTAGAAAGAAAGAAATAGAATACAACTCTTCTAAGTGGCACCACTCTGCTAAGTGATCACATCATTAGCCCCAGGCATGCAAACCCAGTACTCTGCCAATTGAACTATTTCCCCAGCCTCAAACAATTTATTTTCAGCATGGTATGACTTGTCACCTGTCCATCCCAAATAAAGATCCCATCATTAGAAACAAAATTAGAGAACAGTCCACTAGAAATCCTTGTTTTCTAAGTTGCCCTACTAGCAATTTCCTTCCATAACCATTGAGTAAGTTAGCCAAAATATATTTTAATCATCTTAATGATGGTTTTTACATTAAGATGAAAATATTCTCTACATATTAACCCATTAATTTCAATTGCTTTTCCCCTCAAAATGAACATATTAAATACGTTTTTTACATATTAACCCATGTAGTAATTTCAATTGCTTTTTTACCAAATGTTTTAACTTGAATAATCAGATGACAATGCTGTAATAGGTTGAACAAGGGTCTACAAGATATCAAGTCCTATAGATTCCAGTCTTTGGAACCTACAAACATTTCCTTCTATGGTATGGTAACAGGGACTTTGCAAGTATAAAGAAGTCAAAACAGTTGAGATAGTGGCAGATAGAGGCAGATATTTAGTTCACCTAGTCTGTTGTTGAATGAGGGAGAGACCAAGGTGTCTGGTTCAACATAATAGGTTTCCTCAAAGAATTTTGGGCCCCATGGACTAGTAATGCATATTTTACTTTAAAGGAAAAATAGGATATAGGTTGAGCACAGCCCTGTGGGAGTCAATTGAGAAAAATGGTCACTAGCTGATTTCTTTTCTGAATTTTTCTATTGCAACCTGTCTACCTGGAATGAACTTTTTATTGGTCTGTTTAAATGAACTTCCTCTTTTCTACTGGTCCTGTCCTCAAGGTGCATCCTTTCTAAGGCCTTGCCTACTCCTTTCTCACTCTGGAATTATTTATCACCTTGAAATTTTACAAAGAACAAGGTCTGAGAGGTTATTTTGTAATGTCCATGTCTCACCAGAGTTCTTCCTCTGATACTGTAGCCTTGCCATGCACATAGCTCAGACTCAAGTCCTGGCACCAAATGGGAATACCATGTCAACACAGCCCTGGTGCTATAGTGTCACTTCCCTTTCTGTCTCTCTGACTGAATGAAAAGGTTGACCCAAGAATAGTGAAAGCACACATTCATAAAGTCTTAAAAAGGAAATTGAGAGCTGCAGAGATAGCATAATGGTTATGCAAAAAGATTTTATGATTTAGGCTCCAAGTATCCCAGGTTCAATCCCTAGCACCATCATCATAAGCCAGGAGTGGATCAGTGCTCTTATGAAAACATAAAAAGAAGGAAAGGAGGAAAGAAAGGAGGAAGGAAAGAAAGGAAGGAAAGAAGGAAGGAAGGAAGGAAGGGAGAGAGTGAGGGAGGAAGGAGGTACTGAGATGGGGAGATCATTCTGGATTAGTCTGATGAACTCCTGATGTAACTACACATAAAATCATAATGGACAGAGACAGAAATTTAGACACATGTACAGACAGGAGAAGATATGAAATTGAGACATACAGAAGCACATTGCAACTAGATATTTGATATTTTCAGACTTAATGTATACTTAACATCTAATTCAGTACCTGAAGGGATTTGGACCCAGTAAGCTATCTGCTTTCTCCCTCAAGTATGGATGGGGTTAAAGAGCAACAATTCTCAGGAAACCACAGCTTCTGGGTTAATTCTTTTTTTTTTTTTTCCTCCAGGGTTATAGCTGGGCTCGGTGCCTGCACTATAAATCCACCGCTCCTGGAGGCCATTTTCCCCCCCTTTTTGTTGCTCTTGTTGTTGCAGCCTTGTTGTGGCCATTATTATTACCATTGTTGATGTTGTTCGTTGTTGGATAGGACAGAGAGAAATAGAGAGAGGAGGGGAAGACAGAGAGGGAGAGAGAAAGATAGACACCTGCAGACTCGCTTCACTGCCTGCAAAGCGACTCCTCTGCAGGTGGGGAACAGGGGGCTGGAACCCTGATCCTTACGCCGGTCCCTGTGCTCTGCACCATATGTGCTCAACCCATTGCGCCACCACCCGACCCCCTCTGGGTTAATTCTTAACCTCAGATAAGTGAGGGAAGAAGAATAGTTCATTGAGACACAATAAACACAGAATTACTAAGATGAGATATAGAATATGGAAGACTTAATTACTAGTCCCCAAGTTCTAAAGCTGTTTATTCATGTCTACACTATTTGTCCTGCTTTCCTGCCTGAATCAACTCCTTTGTAACTTAGAATTCTTTAGGTATTGTAAAATTTGCTAAAGAAAGGGTTCTGGTCCTTAAGAGGATTTCATTTTTCATCTCCCTCCTTTAGGGATACACGTCTGATGGAGACACCTACAATGTGCAGTTATCATACAAAAGGACACAGATTCAAGGTCCCAGCCCCCACATCTAGGGGGAAGCTTCACAAGTGGTAAAACAGTGCTACAACTGTCTCTTTCTCTCCCTATCTTCCACTCCCTACTCCTCTCAATTTCTCTCTGTCAATACTAATACTACTACTAATAATAATATTAATAATAATAGAAATACAGCAATCACAAGAATCAAGAAAAAGTAAAGAACAGATTCCCCATTAGTTGCTGGAAAAAAGGAGCCAGGGTTGGGAAATATAGCATAATGGTTATGCAAAGAGATTTTCATGCTTGAAGTAACAGAGGTTCCAGGTTCAATCCCCCACACCATCATAAGCCAGAGAAGAAAGGAAGAAAGAAAGAAAAAAGAAAGAAAGAGAGAGAGAGATAGTCCCCCTGACATAAATCAATGTCATGATGAGCACAGTCATGATGTTTTTAGATTGCAGTCTTCAGAACAGTGAGAAAATATATTTTTGTTGTTCTATGCTTCTAAGTTTGCAGCAATTTGTTGCAACAGACATAGAACACTAATATACCAATGCTATACTTTATCCTTTGTTCAAGAAATCTCCTTAGGAATCTGTTCTCCTTTCGGTCTGCCAGAGCATCCTACTTCACTTATTAGCTTCCTAAAATGGCCACCTGTCCAAGGTATTTTGTTATAGAGATGTAACTATCAACCTTGTCCAGAGAGTCTACCCCACAGTGTGGAGAGGATGTGGGGACTAAGGTGTGGCAATCCTGAACTTACAATCTCCCATACAGGTCACATTCCCATATATAGGACAAAGGAATTCTCTGACCTAGCAAACTCATGAGCTCCTTGACATGTAACTAAAATAGACCTACTAGCTTTTTCCAAAATGAAGACCCCAAATCTCAAAAATATATTCTTGCCTTTAGGATCCTAATCAGGATTATTAAACATTTATAAAATGGTTAAACATAAAATTATTAAACAATTTGTTCTGCCTTATATCTTAATTCTTTTTCAACCACTAAATTTCAGATGCAACCATGATGGTAACCTGACTTCTCTGGCCAGATGATCTCACCAGTGTGTCCTGGAGCCCCACCTCTCCAGTGCCCTGTCCAAGTAGGGAAAGAGACAGAGAGGCTGTGATTGACCTGCCAATGACCATGCTCAGCAGAGAAGCAATTACATAAATCAGACCTTCTGCCTTCTGCACCTCATAATGATTTGGATCCATACTCCTAGAGGGATAAAGAATAGGAAAACTTTCAAGGGGATAAGACACAGAGTTCTGGTGGTGGGAATTGTGTGGAATTGTACCCCTCTCACCCTATGGTCTTGTCAGTAGTTCCATTTTACAAATAAATTTGGGAAAAAAAAAAAACAAGTTCCAAGCCTGTTTCTGAGATTCTGTGCATCATTTTTCTTAGTCTGAGACAGAACCAGAGTTTCTAGCAACTGAATGCAGGCTCTAAAATTCTAAATTGGAACTGACTTCCCAAGTTACTAAGAAGAAATATTTGTCAATGTAAAAGTATGAATGTTACAGAGTAAGAAGAGATTAAAAATTATGAAGGGGGCTGGGTGGTGGTTCACTTGGTTAAGCACACATATTACCATGTGCAAGGGACTGAGTTTAAGCTCTTGCTCCCCACCTGCAAGAGGGAAGCTTCATGAGTGGTGAAGCAAATACTAAAAGCATATCTCCCTCTCTCTCTTACTCTCCTCTTTCAACTTCTCTCTTTCCTATCAACTAAATCAAAAAAAGAGAGAGAGATTTGGCAATTGGGTTGACTTTGAAAATCCCATTGCTGTATCACACACAACCTAATGCCTCTAAGGGTATTTCCTGCCTCTGTGGGCATCTCTTGCCTCTGGGGGCATTTCATGCCTCAAAGGGCATTTCCTGCCTCTGTGGCAGGATCTAGAAGGAGGGGGGAATTTCCTAACTCTGGGGACAGAGCCTGTAGGTGAGGGGGCATGGCCTATAGAGTCCCAAGTCTGCTGGCTGCAAAGTCCATGGACTGCAGCTGTCAGTCTTTGAGAAACCCAGCAGCATAAAGGGAAGCTGCTTTAAAGTTGTGTAAAGTGTCCGAGAGGTGTACCAGTAAGTCCAATAGAAGTGTCAGTCCAAAGCAGATGACCACGGAAGAAATGCCAGGGGATGAAATGCTGCACATCTGTCTTGATGGGGAAGGTCAGCCACCGGAATTATGCTTTTCTGTAGAGAGTGAGCTTTGGAGTCTGTGAATCTGTTTCTTCAGGTCGTGCCAGGTCACATCATTGGTTTCGGGGGGGGGGGGGCTGCTGTAGTCATGCCATCTTGTGGGCGACGTCAGAGAACGGGGGTCCAAATGGATTTCCGGAGGTTCCATTTGAGCAGATGCTTTTTCATGTCAAGACTTGACAGTTGTAATTCACTTACTTGTGAAACATAACTTGGAGCAGATTAGAAGTTTACTATAAGTGATAACTCCATTATAATTGGAAGTCCTTTCTAGTATGATTTTAAGGTTGTTTAAACAGTTTAAACTCGATAAAAGAACCATGGTTAGAAGCCTCAAGCATGAGAATCATTAACATAACCATTGTGTTATCTACCCCACCCATACTCATACAGTTTTCAGAATTAAACATTTCCAAGACATAAAAAATCAAAAGAGAAAAAAACAATTTTTTGGACTGTTTCTGGATGTCTCTAGAAATCATGGCTGTGTCCAAAATTTTTTTTAAGTCAATGTCATACAAAAATTCAGTCCTTCAAATCACTGTCTTAGGAAACACAACTAAAAGGAGACAGCAAACTCAAGATATTCAGAGAGAACAACGAGGGGGGAATCGAGAGAAAAGCGCTAGTCAGTTTTTGCTTCTATCACCTTGAACCACATTATCCAGATCTCACCATGTAGCATCATGAGTCCCTGGAGGGCATCCTAGTCCAAAAAGCTCCTCAAAATTCCATTTAGGGTGCTTCTGACTGTTTCTGCTGGATTGCTGCAGGCACCCATTTTTAAAAACTTCTTCCCATTGAAGAAAGAATCAAATCAGGAGGGTAGAACTAACCACGTGTCTCCATTTTTGGGGACTGCCAGGGTACTGGAGAATGCTCTTCAAGTTAGAGTATTTCTTCTTCGTGGGAAACATGTGAGAGGAAGTCCAGAAAGTCCAAGGAGCAATCTCCATGCATCTTCCAAGCTTTACGATCATGGTCATAAGGAACCAAAGTTCCGGGTCAGGGAACCAAAGTGTGGCCCAGAGCAAAATGTTCCAGAGACAGAGAAACTGTCTTATGAAGAAAGAGTAGAGGCTTTGGGAAACCTCTTCAAAAGTAGAAAGGCAACCCATGGCAGATGGGTAGCCAAGTTTACTTATCTGGGGGATGGGTGGGTTAGGTCCCACGTTGGTTGGGCACCATATGCCAGTCCCTGTTTGGGCACCATTTGTCAGCCTAGCTTCATGGGCAGGAAACAGAGGACCAGGGACTAATGGCTGAGCTGGAAATGCAGTTCAATCTTTATTGATGAGTGGGGATGCAGTTTGATCTAGTTCTCTTTAATCACAATCCTATCATATATATATATATCTTGAGGCAGAAGAGTCAGGAAGAGGAAGTACGTAGGATAGGGGGTGGGGAGAAGGAAAAATCAAACCAGTGTGGATTAAACCAATGAATACAATGATTAGGTAAATAGACCAGAGTCAAGCAATGCAACAGAAGGGGTCTTAGAAGAAGCAGAATTTAGAAGCATGCCAATATAGGTTGGATTCAGCAGATGCAGTATCAGTTGGTATAAAATGAGAGAAGCATGTTGGAAAGTGAGCCCCAACCTAGAGGTTCCAGGACTGGGGGAAATTTGAGCTTTATAGAAGAAGTGTGAGTTTCCTGCTATCTTATGGTTTAAGAAGGTAATAGATAGTTATTGCTATAATCAAATTGTTTGGCAATTGGGTTAGACCAGGAGAGCAGAAGCAACAGGTGGCATTACTTTATAAAATTCATATATATATATATATATATATATATATATATATATATATATAACATCAAAGAACAAATTATGGTGAGGCTAGGCATTATCCTTTGAGGCAGGAAACGCCTCTTTAGGCCTCCCCTTGGCATCACACTGGTTCTTGCAGATCTCTTACTTGTTCCTCCATGTCTTGTGCCAGTTATTTTGAAAATGCCTGTATGATATAGGTTTCTGTTCACCCCACACTCCTGATACTATGGCCATTAGTTAAAAAGAAAGGGGGAAATGTTGGTATGCTTCTAAATTCAGCTTCTTCTAAGACCCCTTCTGTTGCATTGCTTGACTCTGGTCTATTTACATAATCATTGTATTCTGTTGTTTTCGCCGGGCTGGCTTCATGGGCGGGTAACAGACGACCAGGGACTCATGGCTGGGTTGTACGCAGTATCTCTTTATTCATGCAGGACGCAGCACAATCTATACCAAGCTAAGCTAAACTAAAAACTACAAACAATCTTGTCCTTATAAATATACTAGCCCAGTAGGGTGGGAACAGGATGCAACACAGAGAGGGTGGAGAGAAAAGTGACTGGTGAAAATCAGGGTATGACAAGGAGAGGGGGTGGAGCAGGTGAGAATTCCACCACTAAACCACCAGTGCCCTGGAGGGAAGGTGGTGCTTTTTAACAGAGGTTATGTAAATAGAATGAAGTGGTTATGTAAATAGAATAGTGTTAAGCAGGGGGGATTAAACTAATGAAACAGAAGGGGTTTTTAGAAGCATACCAACAATTCCCCCTTTCTTTTTAACTAATGGCCATAGTATCAGGATTGTGGGGTGAACAGAAACCTATATCGTACAGGCATTTTCAAAAGAACTGGCATAAGACATGGAAAACAAATTAGGCGAGCAGCAATAACCAGTGTGATGCCAAGGGGAATGTTTCTTGCCTCAAAGGGCAAGGCCTAGCAGGCGAAAGGACATTTCTTGCTTCTGGTAGCACTTCATGCCTCTGGGGGCATCTCTTGCCTCAAAGGGCATTTCTTGTCTCTGTTGGCATAACCTAATAAGGAGGGGGAGTTTTCTGACTCTGGGAACAGAGCCTGCAGGCAAGGGGACATGGTCTATAAAGTCTCAAGGCAATTGGCTGAAGTTAGTCTTTGAGAAACACAGCAGCGTGTACCAGTAAGTCCGATGGAAGTGTCAGTCCAAAGTAGCTGACCACAGAAGAAAATGCCAAGCGATGAAACACTGCATGTCTGTCTCTATGGGGAATGTCAGCCACCAGAATTCAGCTTTTCTGTAGAAAGTGAGCTTTGGAGTCTGTGAATCTGTTTCTTAAGTTCGTGCCAGGTCACATCATTGGTTTCTGGGGGTGTGCTGTAGTTTTTTCATCTTGTGGGCAATGTCAGAGAACAGGGTTCAAATGGATTTCCAGGAATTCCATTTGAGTAGATGCTTTTTCATGTGAAGACTTGACAGCTGAAATTCACTTACTTGTCAAGCAAAACTTGTAGCAGATTAGAAGTTTACTATAATTGATAACTCCATTATAATTGGAAGTCCTTTCTAGTATGATTTTAAGGTTGTTTAAACAGTTTTAACTCAATAAAATGTGGAAAGGTAAACAGAAGAACCACGGTAGAAGCCTCAGACATGAGAATAATTAATATAATCATTGCATTATCTGCCCCACCCATAACTCATACCGTTTCAGGATTAAATGTTTCAGATTTATGCCAAGACATAAAAAAAAGAAATCAAAGGAGGAAAAAACAATTTTCGGATTGTTTCTGGATGTCTCTAGAAATCATGGCTGCATATAGCTTTTTTTTTTTAAGTCAATGTCATACAAAAATTCAGTCATTTAAATCACTCTCTTATGAAACAGATCTCACCATGTAGTATCATGAGTCCCCGGAGGGCGTCCTAGTCCAAAAAGCTCCTCTAAATTCCATTTAGGGTGCTTCTGACTGTTCCTGCTGGATTGCTTCAGGCACCCATTTTTAAAAGTGTCTTCCCATCGAAGAAAGAATCCAATCAGCAGAGTAGAACTAACCACTTGTCTCCATTCTTGGGGACTGCCAGGGTACTGGAGAACGCTCCTCAAATTAGAGTAGTCCTTCTCCATGGGAAACATGCGAGAAGAAGTCCAGAAAGTCCCAGTGGAAATCCCCATGCATATCCCAAGGTCTACGATCATAAAGAACCAAATTGTGGCCTGGAGCAAAATGTAGTCCTTTTCCTCAGGAAACATGGGAGAGGGAATCTAGAAAGTCCAAGGAGAAATCTCCGTGCATCTCCCAAGCTCTATGATCCCGGTCATAAGAAACCAAAGTTCCCGGTCAGGGAAACAAAGTGTGGCCCAGAGCAAAATGTTCCAGAGACAGAGTAACTGTCTCATGATGAAACAGTAGAGGCTTTGGCAAACCTCTTCATAAGTAGAAAGGCAACCCATGGCAGATGGGTAGCCAAGTTTACTTATCTGGGCGATGGGTGGGTTAGGTCCCACGTCGGTGCCGGTCTCTGTTTCAGGGCTTATGTCAGTCCCTGTTCAGGCGCCATTTGTTGTTTTCACCGGGCTGGCTTCACAGGTGGGTAACAGATGACCAGGAACTCATGGCTGGGTTGTACGCAGTATCTCTTTATTCATGCAGGACACAGCACAATCTATACCAAGCTAAGCTAAACTAAAAACTACAAACAATCTTGTCCTTATAAATATACTAGCCCAGTAGGGTGGGAACAGGATGTGACACAGAGAGGGTGGAGAGAAAAGTGACTGGTGAAAATCAGGGTATGACAAGGAGAGGGGGCGGAGCAGGTGAGAATTCTACCACTAAACCATCAATGCCCTGGAGGGAAGGTGGTGCTTGTTAACAGAGGTTATGTAAATAGAATGAAGTGGTTATGTAAATAGAATAGTGTTAAGCAGGGGGGGATTAAACTAATGAAACAGAAGGGGGTTTTAGAAGCATACCAACAGTATTCATTGGTTTAATCCCCATTGGTTCACTTTTTCTTTCTCCCTACTCCCTGTCCTACGTGCTTCCTCTTCCTGACACTTCTAATATATATATTATATATATATACATATATATATATATATATATATATGACAGGATTGTGATTAGAGAGAGCTAGATCAAACTGCATCCCCGCTCATCAGTAAAGACTGAACTGCATTCCCAGTTGAGCTATAAGTCCCTGGTCCTCTGTCTCCCGCCTGTGAAGCTAGGCCAGCAAACCTATTCAATGCAATGAGTACCACCTCGGTATGCTTCACTTTGGACTGTGTCCAGAGACGTCAAGCATGGAAGGTCAACCCTTCAGCATCATTATTCAGGTGAGACCTTTCCTTTCTCATAGGACTCCTTAATTTCATTTTGGGTAGTCCATTTCCTAACAAAGCCTCAAAACCTAGATATAGACTAGGTCCCATGAGATAATGCAGATGTTCCCATGTATCCATAAATTAGGGCAAAATATATACATTAAAGCAAAGGTGCACAATAGTTTGCAATGAGTCAATAAATGAAGCAAGCAAGCAAGTAGAAAGACCTAAAAAGACACCTTATAGTACCTAATGAAATAATTTCTATTTAGACCTAGACACCCTCTTCACCTACTTCCTATTACATTTCCTTCAGTCACTCTAAAGCTAACTTTATCAAAATAAGGACTGCAAAAGCTGAATAAGGGCAAGAGATTGGAATACTTCAATGATGACTCTTTAGTCACTATCAGGCCACTCCATCAGCTGGAGCCCTAGTCGGGGAGTCCTGGGATTCCCACATAAAAACAATGAGTCTAGACCTCAAATAGATCCCCCTCTCTATTATCACTAGTCATCTCCATCAGGAACAATATAATAGCCCCTTTGGGGGCCCCCATAGTACCTTGCCCTCAATGTGGATCAACAATGGTATAGAATGGTCCATCCTCCAAAGGGGTGTTGGATAACATACTCTATCTACCACCTGAAGAAGATGGGTGGCACAACTCAGAATGTTCCTACTGATGACTACAGTAGGCAAGTTCGGACCTACAGGGATGTAAAGGTTACATAGGTACCTATGCTGACTATGGACCCCAGATCAAATCAATGGGGTTTACAGTCTACAATATTTATACACTTTTCCCATATTTGGGAGCCACTCTCTTCCATGATCCAGCTTTCTAGCCCTTTTCCAGCCATTATATCATCTCCCCAAACAATAATTTGGGTCCACCTTCATATCAGATGTCAGGCTCAGACAAAAACTAATAAAGTTATGGGCCCGTTGGAATATACCTAAAATAGACCTACTAGCTGTTTCCAAAACAGAGACCCCAAATCTTCATCTGCAATATTCCAGCCTTTAGGTTCATGATTAGTCAACAATTTGTTCTGCTTTCTATCTTAACTCTTTTTCAGCCACCAGGTTCCAGATGCTAACATGATGCCGACCGGACATCCCTGGGCAGACGACCCCACCAGTGTGTCCTGGAGCCCTGCTTCCTCAGAGCTCTGCCCCACCAGGGAAATAAAGAGACAGGCTGGGAGTATGGATTGATTTGTTAATACCCATGGTCAGCATGGAAGCAATTAAAGAAGCTAGACTTCCACCTTCTGTGTCCCATAATGACCCTGGGTCCATACTCCCAGGAGGTTAAAGAACAGGAAAGTTATCAAGGGAGGGGATGTAATATGGAGTTCTGGTGGTGAGAACTGTATCCCCCTTATACTATGGTCTTGTCAGTGTTTCCATTTTATAAATTAATTAATTAAAAACAGAGAGAGAGAGAGAAGAGAGGTGGCTTACAGGAGTGGTGGATTTGTTGTGCAGGCACTGAGTGCCAGTGATGGTAGGGATAAAAAGAAAATTTTTAAGAAAATCTAGTTTGCATCTATTATTGATGAGAAAGGAATTTAATTGTGTTCAGACAGGAATAAGAGTTTGTCCTTTAAATATTTGTCTATAGGGCAGGGAAGAGACCATAATGGTTATGCAAAGGAGTTTCATGCCTGGGGCTCTAAGCCCCAGGTTCAACTCTCACACTACTTTAATCCAGGGCTGAGCAGTGCTCTGGTAAAAATAAATAAATAAATAGATAAATAAATAATAGTAAGCCCTTATCTTAAAGAAAGGAACTCCAACTTGATCCAAACTAAATATTCTGCACTGAAAAGCAACACCCAACTTTATAGAATGGACTTTAGCTGTATCTTATAAAGTCCTGAAATGATGCAAACTGGACCATTCTTACTTTTGACCACAGAATGCAAGCTCAGACATACAAGGATGAAGAGGTTACACAGCCTCTTGTGTTGACTATGGGCCCCAGATCAAATCAATGGGGTTTACAGTCAACAATATGTATACACTTTCCCTTATTTGGGAGCTACTCTCTTCTCTGATCCAGCTTTCTATCCCTTTTCCAGCCATGACATCATCTCTCCAGACAATAACTTGGGTCCACCTACATATCAGATGTCGGGATCAGATAAAAACTAATAAAGTCATGGGCCCTTTGGAACATACCTAAAACAGACCTGCTAGCTATTTCCAAAATGGAGACCCCAAATCTTCATCTGCAATATTCCAGTCCTTAGGTTCATGATTAGTCAACAATTTGTTTGGCTTTATATGTTAACTCTTTTTTCAGCCACCAGCTTCCAGATGCTAACATGATACCATCCAGACTTCCCTGGGCAAGGACCCCACCAATATGTCCTGGAGCCCTGCTTCCCCAGAGCTCTGCCCCACAAGGGAAAGAGAGAGACAAGTTGGAAGTATGGACCTTTCAACACCCATGTTTAGTGGGGAAGCAATTACTGAAGCCAGACTTTCCATCTTATGCACCCCATAATAACCCTGGGTCCATATGCTCAGAGGGATAAAGAATAGGAAAGCTATCAAGGAAGAGGATGAGATATGGAGTTCTGGTGGTGGGAATTGTGTGGAATTGTACCCCTCTCATCCTGTCATCATGTCAGTTTCTATTTTATAAATAAAAATATATTTTAAAAAGAATGGGCTTTAGCATATGGCTAACTCTGAAAACATGGAGTTCTGCACATGCACAAAAGAGACAGAGACTTTATCCCCACCTGTAGAGGGGAAGCTTCACAAACAGTGAAGCAGGTCTTCAGGTATCTCTCTTTTTATCTCCTTCTTTATATTCCCTCCCCTCTTGGTTTCTCACTGTTTCTATCCAAAATAAATAAATAACATAAAATGTCAAAAAAAAAAAAAAGAGAGAGAGGGACAGACTTTATAAGATGAAAAGGATAATAATGATTTGAGACATTTACCTCCTTTTCAACCATTGGCCAACGGATCATTTTACTAAAGTTTAAGATTTTTGTTTCCAAAAATACACAATAGTCTTTAGTGAGTCAGTATCAAGTTCATAATGAAATGGTGTCCACTTAGACTTAGATAACTTCCTCTCCTACTTCCTATTACAGTTCTCTCACTCACTCCAAAGCTAACTTTAGCAAAGCAAGGACTGCAAAAGCTGAATAAGGGTAAGAGACTAGCATACTTTAATGATGACTCTTTAGTCACTATCAGGCCATTCCACCAGCTGGGGCCCTAATAGGGGAGTCCTGAGTCTGCCAAACAGACTTGATGGGCCTAGACCTCAAATAAATCTCTTTCTCCACTGTTTCCAGTCATCTCTATCAGGAACAACAAAATAGACCCCTTTGTGGGCCCCCATAGGACTTTGCCTTCAACCTGGATCAACAATGGTAGAGAATTTTCCATCCTCCGAAGGGAGGCTGGACAATATACTCTATGCTATACCTGAGGAAGATGGGTCAATATTGGGGCAGCCTGGAACGTTTCTACTCATGACCACAGAATGTGAGCACAGATCTAGAGGGACGTAGAGGTCACACAGGCTCCTAAGCTACTTATGGGCTCCAGATCACATCAAATTGATGGGGTTTGCAGTAATATTTATACCCCTTATCAATATTAGAGAGCTACTCTCTTCCCTGATCCAGCTTTCTGGTCCTTTTCCCACCATATCATCATCTCCCCAGACAATAATTAGGATTCACCTGCATATCAAATTTCAGGCTCAGGCAATAAACAAAACAAACAAAAAAACACACTCACAAAAAAACACTAGTATAGCTACAAGCCCTTTGAAATATAACTAAAATATGCCTACTAGCTATCTATAAAATGGAGGACCCCCACCCCCCAATGCTTCACCTGCACTATTCCAGCCTTTAGGTCCATAATTGTTCAACAGTTTGTTTGCCTTTGTATATTAACTCTCTTTTCAGCCACCAGGTTCCAGATGCTAACAGACTTCCCTGGACAGACAACCCCACCAATGTGCCTTGGAGCTCTGCTTCCCCAGATCCTTCCACACTAAGGAAAGAGAGAGGCAGGATGGGAGTATGGATCAACCTGTCAACGCCCATGTTCAGCAGGGAAGCAATTACAGAAGCCAGACCTTCAACCTTCTGCATCCCACAATGATCTTGGGTCCATACTCCCAGAGGGTTAAAGAGTAGGAAAGCTATCAGTGGAGGGGTTGATATATGGAGGTCTGGTGGTGGGAATTGTGTGACACTGTACCCCTTTTATTTATTAAAATATTAAAAAATTTTGTTTCCCTTACAAGTAGTTTAAAAAATATTGATTATAGGGAGGAAATAAACTTAATACACTTTTTCTCATGAATATATTTATTTAGTAATCTACTGGCTTCCATTTCACTTCACATTTCAATGTCTAGGTACATGGTAAGTTAATATCAACCTGTGCTCTAGCCTTGGGTTCTCCAATTGTGAACTAGATCTTCAGATATGTTTGATTCACCAACCTGACCTCAAGAGGCTATTGCTCTGTGCAAGTTCCAGTGTCTAGTAGCTAGCTTAACAGTTTTATAGAGAGCGTTGGAAAGATAGCTCACCAGACAGGGCACTCACCTAGTCATGAACAAGGCTTGGGTTCTAACCCCAGCACCACATGGGAGCTGCTATATAGAAATGCTTATACTATGATGTCTCTTTTTGTATTTCTCTATCTCTCTCTAGATATTTTATCCTGACTGAAAAAGTAGTTTGGACTACAGACCAAAATCTCTGATGAACATAGATGCCAAAATATTAAACAAGATCTTGGCCAACTGGATATAGCAACATATCAAAAAGATTGTTCATCACGACGAAGTGGGATTCATCCCAGGAATGCAAGGCTGGTTCAACATCCATAAATCAATCAATGTCATTCACCACATCAATAAAAACAAAGCCAAAAACCACATGATTATATCAATAGATGCAGAGAAAGCCTTTGACAAGATCCAACACCCATTCATGCTGAAAACTCTACAAAAAAATGGGAATAGATGGGAAATTCCTCAAGATAGTGGAGTCTATATATAGCAAACCTACAGACAACATCATACTCAATGGACAGAAGATGAAAGCATTCCCCCTCAGATCGGGGACTAGATAGGGCTGTCCACTGTCACCGTTACTCTTCAACATAGTATTGGAAGTTCTTGACATAGCAATCAGGCAAGAGAAAGAAATCAAAGGAATACAGATTGGAAGGGAAGAAGTCAAGCTCTCACTATTTGCAGATGATATGATAGTATACATAGAAAGACCTAAAGAATCCAGTAGAAAATTACTGGAAGTTATTAGGCAATATAGCAAGGTATCAGGCTACAAAATCAATGTACAAAAATCAGTGGCATTTCTTTAGGCAAACACTAAATCTGAAGAAGAAGACATCCAGAAATCACTCCCATTTACTGTTTCAGCAAAATCAATCAAATACCTAGGAATCAAGTTGACCAAAGAAGTGAAAGACTTGTATGCTGAAAACTATGAGTCGCTACTCAAGGAAACAGAAACTGATACCAAGAAATGGAAAGATATCCCATGCTCAGGGTTTGGAAGAATAAATATCATCAAAATGAATATTCTCCCCAGAGTCATATACAAATTTAATGCAATACCCATCAAAGTTCCACCAAGCTTCTTTAAGAGAACAGAACAAATACTACAATCATTTATCTGGAACCTGAAAACACCTAGAATTGCCAAAACCATCTTGAGGAAAAGAAACAGAAATGAAGGCATCACACTCCCAGACCTTAAACTATATTATAAAGCCATCATCATCAAAACAGCCTGGTACTGGAACAAAAATAGACACACAGACCAGTGGAACAGAATTGAAAGCCCAGAAATAAATCCCCACACATATGGACATCTAATCTTTGATAAGGGGGCCCAAAGGATTACATGGAAAAAGGAGGCTCTATTCAATAAATGGTGCTGGGGAAACTGGGTTGTACCATGCAGAAGAATGAAATTGAACCACTTTATCTCACCAGAAACAAAAATCAACTCCAAATGGATCAAAGACCTAGATGTCAGACCAGAAACAATCAAATACTTAGAGGAAAACATTGGTAAAACACTTTCTCACCTACACCTCAAGGACATCTTTGATGAATCAAACCCTATTGCACGGAAAACTAAAGCAGAAACAAACCAATGAGATTACATCAAATTGAAAAGCTTCTGCACATCCAAAGAAACTATTAAACAAACAGAGAGACCCCTCACAGAATGGGACAAGATCTTCACATGCCAGACATCAGACAAGAAACTAATCACCAAAATATATAAAGAGCTCAGCAAACTTAGCACCAAAAAAGCAAATGATCCCATCCAAAAATGGACAGAGGATATGAACAAAACATTCACCTCAGAGGACATCCAAAAGGCTACCAAACATATGAAAAACTGCTCTAGGTCACTGATGGTCAGAGAAATGCAAATTAAGACAACACTAAGATACCACCTCACTCCTGTAAGAATGGCATACATCAAAAAGGACACCAGCAACAAATGCTAGAGTGACTGTGGGGACAGAGGAACCCTTTTACATTGCTGGTGGGAATGTAAATTGGTACAGCCTCTGTGGAGAGCAGTCTGCAAAACTCTCAGAAGGCTAGACATGGACCTTCCATATGATCCAGTAATTCCTCTCCTGGGGATATACCCCAAGGACTCCATAACACCCAACCAAAAAGAGGTGTGTACGCCTATGTTCATAGCAGCACAATTCATAATAGCTACAACCTGGAAGCAACCCAGGTACCCAACAACAGATGAGTGGCTGAGAAAGCTGTGGTATATATACACAATGGAATACTATGCAGCTATCAAGAACAATGAACCCACCTTCTCTGACCCATCTTGGACAGAGCTAGAAGGAATTATGTTAAGTGAGCTAAGTCAGAAAGATAAAGATGAGTATGGGATGATCCCACTCATCAACAGAAGTTGACTAAGAAGATCTGAAAGGGAAACTAAAAGCAGGACCTGACCAAATTGTAAGTAGGGCACCAAAGTAAAAACCCTGTGGTGAGGGGTAGACATGCAGCTTCCTGGGACAGTGGGGGGTGGGAGTGGGCGGGAGGGATGGGTCACAGTCTTTTGGTGGTGGGAATGGTGTTTATGTACAATCCTAGCAAAATGTATACATATAAATCAGTAGTGAATTAATATGAGAGGGGGAAAATCAATTGTATGTCTCAAAGTTTTTCAAAACACAAACTGAATCTTTTTAATATATAGGCTTCGTATTTGATATGCGGACTCTCTCAAAAGCCTAGACCAAGGAGATTAGAAGCATCCAATAGCACAGCTATATACAAGATACTGGATACTGTACGGCAAACCATAACAAAAGGACTTTTCAAAGTTAACCCAATTAACAAATAATGTGATGCTAACATTAACTATCGATTGTCTTTTTGAACCCTAAGACAGCAGGAACCTCACATCTCCACTATAGAGCCCCTATTTCCCCCAGTCCTGGAACCCTTGGATAGGACCCACTTTCCAGTATGCCTCTCCCAATCCATACCAAATAATATTGCATCCGCCGATCACAACCTAACCAAAGCAACGATTGCCACCTCAACATGCTTCACCTCAGACTGTGTCCAGAGACTTCACATGTGGAATGACAACCCTTCAGCTTCATTACTCGGGTGAGACCTTTCCTTTTATAGTACACTCTAATTTCATCTCAGGTGGTTCACTTTCTAACAAAGTCCCATAACCTAGATATACACCAGTTTCTGTGAGAGAGAGCTTATGTTCACACGTATCCATAAACTACTGCAAAATATATACCTGAAAGCAGAAGTACACTAGAGTTTGCAGTGAGTACCTCCCTAACACTTCCTCTCCACTATTCCAAGCTTTGGGTCCATGATTGCTCAACAATTTGTTTGGCTTCGTATGTTAACTCTCTTTTCAATCACCAGGTTCCAGATGCCACCAGGATGCTGGTCAGGCTTCCCTGTATTGAAGACCCCACCAATGTGTCCTGGAGCTCAGCTTCCCCAGAGACACAGCCTACTAGCGAAAGAGAGAGGCAGACTGGGAGTATGGACCAACCAGTCAACACCCATGTTCAGTGGGGAAGCAATTACAGAAGCCAGACCTTCTACGTTCTGCAACCCTCAATGACCCTGGGTCCATGCTCCCAGAGAGATAGAGAATGGTAAAGCTATCAGGGGAGGGGGTGGGTTATGGAGATTGGGTGGTGGGAATTGTGTGGAGTTGTACCCCTCCTACCCTATGTTTTTGTTAATTAATCCTTTCCTAAATAAAAAAAAAGTAGTTTGGAATGGTGAAATCACATTTGTACAAGGCATAGTCTCCAGGATAGAGGCGAGGGTGGGGGGCATTCCACAAAGAGGTATAGACATGTGAAAAATGCAAAATAATAGTGAGAAATTTATTTTAAAATAATTCAAAGTCTATGTACTGCATTTATACTTAATTAAGCTGTTAAAAAGGAAAAAAGGAGCATTCAATGCCTTGATCTTTTTATCAGAATTCTTATTTATTTAAAATATTTATTTACTGAGAAATACCAGTGTCAGAGCATTACTCCAGCATATGCAGTACCTGGGATCAAATCCTGGAACCTCAAATTACAAGTCCTGCACTCTAACCACTACACTATCTCATAGGCCACTGCAACTAGATATTTTATTTATTTATTTTAAAGAGAGATAGAGAGAGAAAGATACAAAGGGATCTGGGCAGTGGCACACCCAGTTAAGTCTACTTATCAACATGCACAAGGACCTGGGTTTGAGCCCCTGATCCCCACCTTCAGGGGGAATGCTTCATGAATAGTGAAGCAGGTCTGCAGGTGTCTTTCCCCATCTCTATCAATTTCTCTCTGTCCTGTTAAATTAAAAAAAAAATAGATAGAAAAATAAAGGAAAAAAATGGCCACCAGTAGTGGTGGATTCATAACCCCAGCAATAACCCTGGTAGCAAAAGAAACACACACACACACACACACACACACACACACACAGTCACTGCTCAATTCTGGCATATGCACATGGGATTGAACTTGGGATCTCAGTTGCTCAGGCATGAAAATCTTTTGAATAACCATTATGTTGTCTCCCCAGCCCTGCAACTGGATATTTTAACCCAACAATATCTTAAGGACAGCTGTGGTGCTTATACATATACACCTTCTTTGATCAGTTTTTATACAATTCCAGACAAATTACTATGGCAAGAGTGGAATAAAATGGCAGAGAGGGCTGAGTCAAGGGAATCAGAGTTGGCACTGTACTATTTTCCATCACTGGTGACATTATTTTGGTTCATTATGCCTCAGCTGCCTCCATGATACTTTACTACAGTGATCCCAGAGTCTCTCCTCCTGCCTCCACCATTCATTTCCCACCTTGCTAGCTGGTGTGATCTTTTTCAATAACAATAAGATCATGCTACTGGCAAAGACATTTTTCTTGACCAAATTATGGCCAGGCACCTGCCCATTTCTAAATAGGCCTTGTCCTTAAGAGCAAGAACCCTGATAAGTCAATTCAGCAGGAATCTTCCCTCTTCAATACCCGGCAGCCTAGACTATTCTCAGTAATGAGCCTGTTCAGTTGTTTTAGTCAGAACGCCCCCTTCACTTTTGACATTTCTCTCATTTTCCATCTGCTGACCTCTACTCAGCTCCTTGGTTATAAATCCCCTCTAGTCCTTGTATTCATATTTGAGCTCAGTTCTACAGTGGGGTCTTTCATTTTTTCCCTGCAGCAAAACTTCCTAAACGAAACTGATTTTGACTTCTTTAGCTACTGTTCAGCTCAGGTTTTTCCTCAACATCAGTCTCCTGCAGAAACCTATCCAAGTACTTCCCACACTTAGAAGAAAACCCAAACACTCCATCTCAGCCATTTTCTGAGTCTGGTTCTTCCCTGGCTTACGGTCCTCTCACTTCCTCCTTGTTATCATTGTCTAGACCTACCATCCTTTATTTTGTTCCTTGGATGTTTATTTCCACCTTAGAATTTTTGCATCTGCCTGCAAAAATTTTTTTCAAGTGCCTGCTTGTCCAACTACTAGTTCCCATACCTGAACTCAATCTGTCCCCTCACTGGATACTGGGATCTTTATGCCTGCTTGTTTGTTTACTTACTGTTTCCCTGGATTGTTGGAGAACCCCTGATTTCTTCATAGACATCTGAATTATAATGCCTGTGATTTCTCTGTTAAACTATTTTTTTCTTAATTACGAACAACTACACATTATAACAGACATGTCAGAAATTCTTTGATATCTCTGTAGCTGTCTCCAGACTCCTAGGATGTTTTGACCATATCAGGGTAAACACAGATAGTGATCAATATGCCTTCAGGTTAACATGAAGCCTGTCTTATCTGAGGTCCATGAATTATGCCTACATCCTTGGTCTCAGGTCAGGAAGCACAGAATCTGACATGATCACTAGAATTGGAGATAAGTCTGATACACAGTGATCTACAGACTAGGAGATAGATCATTCAATCATACATGTCTGTAAGATGTTTTGTGCATACCCATAAGATGATTATATTCGACATAACTATATGCATACATACTCGGTATATAGAGGAACAGTGTGAGTCCATGTAGGAGATAAGGCAGACACGTGCAGGAGATTAGATAGACTCATGTGGAAGATTAGGAGACACAAATGCTGAAGACATTATGACAGAACCCTGACTTGAGAATGGAATTCTGCTCCACAGCATCTAGAGAACCTAAAGCATTTTTTTAGATACCTGATGAAGTGAAAGGCCTACTGGATTCTCAGTGACTAGCATAGTGCTCGTTTTTTTCCCCAGAGCAGTCACAGGGCTGCTCTGGGTTCTTAATGAGTTAGTCCATCACCTCATGTGATAGGCTTCAATGCTGGTTATCCCGGCTATCCCTCTGACAGGCAGTGCTGGTTATGACCCTCTGGGTTCACTATCTCTGTTTCAGAAATAGCTGCACTTTATCTGATTCCCCAGCGCTTCTCTTTCCCACTATAAACATAAATATGCTATTCCTCCAGTGAGGTTCTCTTTGTCTCGATTACTACATTTTTGCTGATTTTGATTTTGCTGCCTTGATAAAAGAGAGGACCTATCTCATTGGGGAGTTTCTATTCTTCCTTCACCCCTAGGCATGCATATTTATAGAACTTATGGAATAGTGCTAGCTTGTGTACTATTCTGCCTTATCTCATAAACCATGAGTCCTATGAAAACAGGGGTTACATCAATCATTTCTTTCCTAGATACTGTGAGGCACATTCAATAAACCTATGTATATTAACACATACATTTAATACACATAAAATCTAATAACTTCCTGATTGAATTCACTTGTTCATTTCTACAGTCACATATGAAAATACAGGAACATAAAAGTTTCCAAGTCTTTTTAAAATTGTTCCTTTCTTGACTTGTTTGCTTGTTGCCACTATGTCCTTCCCAAACACACACACACACATATACTCATGTAAACATAGATTTTCTTAAAAAAAAAAAAAAGTATTTCAGAGACAAAGATATAAAATTAAAAATGCAGGGGCCCGGCTGCTGGCGCACCTGGGTTGAGGGCACATTTTGCAGTGTGCAAGGACTCAGGTTCAAATCCCTGGTCCCCACCTGCAGGGGGATAGCTTCATGAGTGGTGAAGCAGGGCTGTAGGTGTCTCTCTGTCTCTCTATCACCTTCTTCCCTCTTGATTTCTCACTCTCTATCCAGAAAATAAATAAAGATAAAAAATTTAGAAAGTCTTTATAAAAAAATGGCACTAACTGGAGATAATAATAAAATGAAATGGAAATTATAGAGCAAAACAAACATAATAAAGCTGTGCATAATAGTTCTATATAAATAAGTATGTATATAATGATAAATGAATTATAAAAATGCCATATGTTGCTATAAAGTAGCTAAATAATGGCTTCTCTATTTTCTAACTGAACTTAATTTTTCTTAAGTGCTAGACTTTTTTCATGGATGCAAATATAGATTATTAAAGGAAATTTAAAGAGCTTTGCTATTATAAATATTATGAACATGTTATCTTAATTTATTTACAAGCAACTTTAAATTAACACTTATAGGTGTTTCACACCCTTATTTAGGGACATCATTTCTGTTGCACTGTTAAAAACAGAAATAGTTATGTTGTTATTATTAATCACACACACATTAGAATGCCTTTTTTTCTTTTTAGAAAACTTTTTATGGTTAGAGTTAAGGCAAAAAAAATAGCTGTAGAATCTCACATTTGATAAACACTGCAATAATTTGGAAGAGTCACAGTCCACAGAAAAATGCTACATTATCAAAGAGTTGGAATAAGAATCCATGTCAGAAGAAGTAGCTGGAATTCCTTCTCTCCCACTAAGGAAAATATCCCTAGATAACAGAGATTAAGCATGTTATTTTACGGGGCTGATGCTAAGTGTTATTGATTTTATTCAAAAGTCCAGTAAAAAGTAAACCATTCATTGTTGTTAAAATTCAGCGGCTCTAGCTGGCCAGGCTAGCTTCACGGCGGGTAACAGAGACGCGGAGACAACGGCTGGGCAGGGAAGCTGTATTTCTTTATTTAGGAACGATTCATAAACTAAGACAAACTAATCACCAAACAGAACTCTGCTGTCTCTTTGCGGCAGCGCAAGCACTCTCTCCTACTCTCGAACTCAGGAACCCTCTCGGGGTTCCTTGTGGCGGGGCCAAGCGGGTCCGCGAAATTAGCAGGACTGATCCAATTCTCTTGGCGGGGGAGAACTAGAACAACCCAATGTAAAGCATACAACAATTCCCCCTTTTCTTTTTAACTAAATGACTACAGTATCAAGGGTGTGGGGTGAACAGAAACCTCTATCATACAGGCATTTTTAAAAAAGAAACTGGCACAAACATGGAGAAACATGCAAGCAAGTAACAAGAACCAGTGTGCTGCCAAGGGAAGGCCTGAGGGGGCCATTTTTGCCTCTGTGGGCAAAACTTTATCAGCTTAAAAAAAAACACTTCTTGCCTCTGGGGGGCGTACTTGCCTCGATGGGCATTTGCATGGGGGCGGGGAACGGCCTAGAGTCCCAAAGGCAGCTGGCTGCAATTTACTTACTATGAAACAAAACTTGTTATTAGCATATTTCTAATAGAGAAGGAATTTGAGACTTTTACATATCAACAACGTTTTTTAACCTTTTGTTACACCCATCTTTTGTGCTGCGCAGGAAAGGAAACCTCAGGCATGAGAATAATTAGCATAGCCATTGTTCGATCTACCATTTCTAATAGAGAAGGTAATGGAGAGTTTTACATATCAACAAGTCTATTTAACCTTTTGTTTAGACCAACTTAGTTAAAATATATTGACTGTTAATTAATTTTTATCTCAGACTTTACATGTAAGTTAATTTTATCTTTATGAGAATTACGTTGAAAACCTTTTTCATTTAACTTTGACTAGTAAGAATTTAGCCTTAAAGTTACTGTTTACCAAACTTTAAACATACACATAAACATGGTCATTAATACACAAGGAAAGAAACCTTTGTTACAAAGACATGTCATTTTAAACACGAATTTAAATCTGTACTGTCTTAGTTGTTGGGGGGGTGCGTTGTCCAGTGGTGGTCTCTTGGGCAGCTTCACTTCTAGGAATTGCAGGTTGCGATCTCTGCACAAATCTCTGCGTACTCCAGCTTGTCTGCCTTCAGACCGGACCAGCGGCTGGAGATCTCATGTGCCCAGTTTTGGCAGGGAGCCCGGGGGTCCGGGAGGTCTGGGATCGTTCCAGAATTCATAGCAAGAGGGCAGGTGGGCCAGTCTTGTAGAAGGCGTGGGCCTAGGTGCCCGGGTGGCGGCCATGATAGGCCCCCTCGACCCTGTCCCATGGCCCTGTCATGTCTGCTGCCCTGTTCACAGTGGCCGAGCAGCGTGGAGGGATCACATGTCCAGTGCCGTGCGCCACACGGTGGAGAGCCGGCTCCTGTGGGCTGGCCTGCGTGCTGGCATTGGGCTCCTGCGTGGTGGCATCGGGCTCCTGCGTGGTGGCATCGGGCTCCAGCGTGTTGGCATCGGGCTCCTGTGTGCTGGCATCGGCCTCCTGCGGGGTCGGCTGGCTGGCTGTTTAACCAGGTGGAAACAGCAGCTCCGCGCCTCGCCTCTTGCCCGCTGACTATTCCCGCTGGCTGTTCTGAGTTCGCCCGAGCGAGTGGAAACCACAGAGTGGTCCAGAGATAAATGTTCCAGAAACAGCAAAACAGTCTCGTGAAGAAAGAGCAGAGGCCTTTGGAGATCTCTTCACAAGCAGAAGAGAAGGCCATAGTACATAGGTAGCCAAATTGTCTTTATTTATCTGAGAGATGCGCAGGTCAGGTCCACGTGGGCGCCATTTGTTGTTAAAATTCGGTGGCTCCAGCTGGGCGGGCTAGCTTCACAGCGGGTAACAGAGACGTGGAGACAACGGCTGGGCAGGGAAGCTGTATTTCTTTATTCAGGAACAACGATTCATAAACTAAGACAAACTAATCACCAAACAGAACTCTGTTGTCTCTTTGCGGCGGCACAAGCACTCTCTCCTACTCTCGAACTCAGGAACCCTCTCAGGGTTCCTTGGGTCGGGACCAAGTGGGCCAGCGAAATTAGCAGGACTGATCCAATTCTCTTGGCGGGGGAGAACTAGAACAACCTAATGTAAAGCATACAGCAATTCATAAAGCTTAATATTTTATCAGTAGCTTAATATTTGAATAACATCTTAAAACCAGAAATGAGGAGAATAATTACAAATACCCGTTTACTCTTTAATTGATTTCCAACCCTAAGTAGTTCAATAGTTGACATTTTATTATGTTTCTCAGATAGCCAAAATTACCCTTGAGCATTCCTTAGTTGGTCCTTGAGGCAATACTATCCTGATTTCAAGAGCTTATTACTATGCAGTAAGTCTGGAAAACTGAAATTGGAGAATGATTTGCTAGAGTAGAACAAGGAACAAGAGAAAAAATGTGTTATCTATATGCCTGAGCATCAAAATTACTCTATATTCAGGTACGATTAAACCCTAGGATAGAGTAGGGGAAGACACATGCATTATGCAGACTCTTCTGTAAAGGTTACTCCACTTTGTTTTAAGATTAGGCTTCCAGGATCTAAATATTGGTTGTGTTTTTTTTTGTCATTATAGAATAAAATTTCCTAGAAGATAGAATTTCACATCAGCTTCTTAGTTAAATGCATGATACTGTATTATCTTGATAGTGCAGTTAAAAGTCACCCTAAGACATCATGCACTAAAAAGGTCTTACTCAATTATCGTATGATTTCAATCAAATGTGAAATCTAAAGAACGTATACACAAGATTTTGCCAAAAATAAACAAACAACAACAAACAGAAGCAAGCAAACTGTTTTTAAGACCTGTGAGAACTATAGTGGTTATCTTTGGGAGGCAGGAGGGTGGGGACACAGAATTTCAGAGGTAAGTGTGGTATGGAAAATACACTGTAATTTTACACTCTTATAACCCACTATTAATCACAAATAAAAAATGGGGGAAAAGGTCTTACTTACAAAGGTGTCTCTAGCCATAATAATTTATTTTGAACTTTGTTCTAACTTTCAGTGGAGCATTTAATGACTTTAATAGATGACAACACATTTGAATTTTCACTGACATTTTCTATTCTCACAAGCTTCACATTTCTTCAAAGAGCTCCAACCTAGGTGGTATTATACTTTTTGTAATACCTGTAATCAAGGCCTTAACCCAGGTACTAAGTGAAGCTAACAAATAATTACCGTTCACAATAGAGCTAAAAACAGAAGTCTAATTAATTAAAGCACTAATTGAACTTCCCCATTACTGATACATTAGTTCCTGTTCTGACATAAACATTAATCAAAGTCATTGAATAATTCAGCTCTCCACTTCCTTCACCTGTGCAGACAAATCTACCTACTGTACTAGAACAGTAACAAAGAAGTAAATATTTAATGATGCTGTTTGATGATGTCTTTGTTAGGTATCAATAGCTATTCTGTAGTAAAATGGGAAGAAGGTACAGGATAAAGCAAAAAAGCAGACATAGGCTATGTAAGCATATAGCTCATGCAATATGTAAATATACATATAGAACTATATATTATATGTAAATATTTGCCACTTCTTTTAAAAATAAATACGTGGAAGAATTTTCTGAAGAAAGAGTTAAAAGTATTTCACAAAATCTTTAGTACTTTAGTGAAGTAGGCCATTTAGATTGCAACTGTACAAGGACAGTGGATTTCCTTTAATTATGTGATTAGATAAATATTTATATATTTCTTTCTCTGTTGAAATTCAGGCTTCCTGTTGAATCTAAATGTTGGTTCCTTTATCTCCAGCTGGCAGAAGCAGTTTTGAAGGTTACTGGAGAAGAGGCCCATCAGATGCTGTTTGGGGGCCTAAGGCATGAAAATCTGTTTGTATAACCACTATGCTATCTACCCCCACCCATCAGACGCTACTTCAACAAGATGTAAAATTGTTATTTACAGACAGTTCTTACTTCAAGTCAAGCTAACTGGAAGCCCAGTTTGACATTGCAGGATGAGTGAAGAGTTCTATTCTCACTGTTGTTCAATCAAATTCCTGCTGTGTGGAAAGGAAGATGCACACTCTAAGAAAGCATCCTCCTCTCTAAATCTCTATTGCTTTAAAATTAAAATTCCTGACAGACCCACCTAATGGTGAAATGTGGGACGTGGTGGGAGGTATGAGGAATGCCTTCATCTCCCTTCAGAAACGTAGGATTAATTTCCCTGTTGTTACAAAGACAGTTCTTGACTGTCAGGCCCCTTTAGGTATTGTGTTGGTTGAAGAGACTTGCTTTATCCAAGGGCATTAAGAGTCAGCCTACATTCAGTGACATAAAGAGCATAATGGCCCATCCTCCTTCTGTGGATTTAGAACAACTCTGAAAAGACATCCTGGCTCCACAGTCACTCCTCCATGAGGTCAGCTAGGACTTCCTCAGGACTGTTATGGATCTTCTTCTCAATCTCTCTGAGTCTCCCAATCTCTGCACACTCACTATAACCTCTCAGAGTTTTCTAGTAAAGTGATCTATGATAGAGAATGACAGGGAGTTCCATTCCAGAGGTAAACGGCATGACATTAGTCAAGGTCGGAGAAAACAGGTAAGTAAACATGGTATTAACAGGCAAATGGACTGACTGGGGTTTGTGGGGGATTGGGGGGAAGGCCACATTAGTGACTACATTGAAGTAGGCAATGAAAACCTTAATCTTCAGACTGAGTTAATTCAAGGGGATTCTGGAGCAGAGCTTGGGACACACACACCTCAATGAGTCCGACTGTAAGAAATCTGCTTCCATCAACCTGACCCTCAGCAGAGAGGACAGAACAAGCAGGCCTGGGAGGAGAGGCTCTTCCTCTATTCAGAGTATTTTTACTCACCTCTCAGACACTCATCAAACTCTTAGAAACAGCTTCAGAGTTACTTCAATGTAACCTTACTTCAAAGCAATGATCAGAGATTTTAAAATAAACCCCAGAGTTCTCAGAAACCTCAGCAGCAGCAGAGTGGGCACAACCCGTGCCCTTATTGTGGGAAGATGACATTCCAGAGAGCTCATTAGCAGAGGGGACAGCAGTCCATCTTTAACACCACAGCTATAGACACAAAGTATTCACAGAGTTCTAGCAGATTCTGGCCACCCTCCAATTCGTTTTGAATTCTCCTTTATATTATCTTTGCTACAGGTGGAGTAGTGGGGTTCCAGATGAGATCAGGAGTTTTGGATACCACAGCCTCATGAAGGTGAGAGCATACTTAACACAGGAGATCTTCACAAGCCCTGCAAAGAAAACCCCTCACAGCTGCCAGTGTGAGCCTGCACATTTGGCGAGGAGGAACAGGCATTGTAATACAGGCAGGAGATAAAGGCAAGAGAGGGATGGTAACATTAAAGAAAATTGAATGTAGACCTAATACTTGGTGATGTCTTTGTCCCCAAAAGCCATCTCAGGTTTGGCTGTCTGCACACAACCCCAACTCATGAAAGGGCACCAGGAGAGCTATGTGAAAAGATTCCTTTTCTTTATAAAGTTATCAGTTAGATGCTCTGAAAAGAGCTTTTTGTGTTGAGCTTAAGGCAGCTCAGTTTAACTAGCAGTAGGCAGAGCATTGTTAAAACGGATAAAAATGGAAGATAAGCTTTGCTCCCACAATCTGCTTCCAACGGATATGGAAAGGAAAAGAAGTGGCTCCTTAGAGGCACACTGTTGTTGCACTTCTTGGGCTCAAAGGCCTTCCTCTGGAATTAATATTTACCTCCAATTACAGTTTCCTGGGGTAAAGGGTCCCCACCAATGCTCCTGTTCTGAATAGCTTTGATTTATTGGAGGAGGCAAATCTACTCACTTAGGTAGTCCCTCACAGAAAGTAGCCAATGAAAAGATTAAAATCAGAGCATTGGGACTGTTTTATATTCATTTCTTTGAAGTTCAAACCTTCATTCCTCTTCCCCTACTCTCCTGGGATAAAATGATTCCCAAAGGTTTTGCTAAGCCTATTAGAAAGTTCACATCTTCCCCTGGGCTACAGCTTTGCCTCCAATGTTGCCATATCTGGATGGCTTTTTTGTCTCCTTGAAATGAGGATTTGGCCCATATATAAAAGGTAGAGACATATTACTTTGCACATATTTCAAACATATGCATGTTAGACTGAGCTTTGCAGAGGCAACACATATCCACTGAGAGCTTTGCTTTCTTTTCTCATTGTCTGATAAACCTCAGTTGATAAAGAATTATAGACCCTTCTTTGAGTGAGTGGGAAAACAAGGAATATTTCTTCCAGGTAAGGAAAGGAAAGTGGTGTCCCCCTACTATGGTCTTCTGTTCTACCCTACTACATTTCAGGTCCTTCATTAATCTACTTAAGTTGAGATCTGAATTGTGACTACACACTGTAAACTTAGAGTATTTCCAGAAACGGATGTTGTGCTCTACCATAACCATCTGTAGAGATTTGACCCATCATGGTGGGCAGATGTGGTCAACCTAGGGAACAGTATTCATGGGTCCTCATCCAACCTCGATAGGATCGCTTCTATACCAGCACCGTTCAGAGAAGAGTATCATAAATAATTGATATAAGAAAAGGTCTTGACTTTCTAGTCCTATTTCCAACTCTGACACCATCTCCCCAGGCAATATCTGTAGTCTACCTACATGTTAGCTGTCAGGGTCAGGCAAAAATTAGTAGTTATAGGGCCCTTGAGATATACCTAAAACAGACTTCTTAGCTTCTTTCAAAATGGAGACCCAAGTCTAATCTGCACTAGTTTTTCCCTTTAGGTTTCTGATTTTAAACAGTTTGTTCTATTTTATATCTTAATGCTTTTCAGCAGATGCTACCATGACACCAACCTGACTTTTCTGGGCAGATGACCTCACCAATGTGTCTTGGATCCCACTTCTCCAGATCCCTGTCTCACTAGGAAAAGATAGAAATAGGCTGTTGATGCCTATGTCCAGCAGAGAAGCAATTACAGAAGCCAGACCTCCCACCTTCTGCACCCCATAAAGATCTGTGGTCCATACTCCCAGAGGGATAAATAATAGGAAAGTTTCTAATGGAGGGGATGGGATATAGAACTCTGGTGGTGAGAATTGTGTAGAATTGTACCCCTTTTATGCTATTGTCTTGTCAATCATTATTAAATAAATTTTTTAAAAAGAAGGAAAAGGTCCTGAGATTAATTTTCTATTTGTTCATGTAAAGAAGAAAAGGAAAAAAAGAATACACAGAATATCTCTAATATAGAGTAAAAATAAGTGAATAACTTATCAGAGTTTGCCTTCCCACAAGGGACAGACCAGCTCTTATGTTGAAATTCCCTATAGTTGGGGTTGTCTGGAAGTCTCAGAACTTCTCTTTCTCTTTCCAGAAGCCAAGAGAAGTGCCTATAGCCCAACCATTCTCCCTAGTTTGAGACAAGTCTTTCAAAGACCAACTGAGAGATTCTTGAGGCAAAAGTATGGGAAAAAGACAATTAGTAGGCAGAATTAATCATCTAAGTATACAACAGTGGAAAAGTGAGAGAGAACAGACTGAAGAAAGATAACCACTAAGTTGACAAAATAAAGGAAACTGTTCTTGTTCAACTCTCCTCCTCTCCTTCTCTCTCTCTCAACCTCAGTTCAGGCTGTGATGCGTTGGTACATTTTCCTGCTCTTATCCCTCTGAACAGGAGCTGTGTCCATGTCTAGGAGGACATACTGCCAGAAAGTATTGTCTTTTTTTCTCTTTGCTTAGGGCTTTCCTTTCCAAGCTCCCAACAAGATCATTTTTCCAATGGAGTGTTTCCTTATATGTGAAGGGTTTTCAGGGATTGTTTGCTCTGAAAAGAATCTACAGACAATAATTGGGAATGTGTTAAACCTGCCATCAATTTGCTTTATTGATGTGGAAGCCTCAGTGGGTCCCAGAGTAGAATAGATTTTCCCCCAGGTGAGCAAGCTACTGAAAAGGCTGCGCCACTGAAAAGGATAAGCAGACAGAGGCAGAGGCAGCAAAGCAAAGTGACATAGGGTGGAAATTGAGCCAGAGTCTGGAGACAAAGCCCACAAAGCCTGTGATGAAAACAAAAGCTTCTGGAGATTTTCAAAAGGAAAGCTGGTATCACAGAAGCTCCTCTAAAAAAAAGAACTTTTGAGGATTAAGATGAGTGTATGAATTGGAGAGGTGAGGGAGTACGTATATTAAAAGAACCTCATCTGGGTGGCATGGTTCTTGTTTGTTATGTTGTCCAGTCATTTCATTTTTTTAAAGATCCCCCTTCATTTCCCTTAAAACATAGTATAAGTTCTACCATGGAGCAACCCAAAGTCACTTGACTTGTTTTATGGCACCTGGACAAATGGTATAATAATTATCAGCCTGTAATTCCCCTGAAGGGAGCTGATGTTCCAATAAATTATAAGAGCTTGGTTTGAGTGGTTTACAATACCATCAAAACCTTACTGTGGATATATAATCTTATAGCCACAATTTTCCAGTGAATAGGTGTTTGCACAACACATGATAACAGAGTCTCAAGGTCTTCTAGGAGAGCACAAGGGACTGGTAGGTTCTCCCTGCTTCTCTTGGGGCTCTTCTAAAGACAAATTTGGATTTGGTTTACATATTTACATGACTGGGTAATGCCCCAAAAAAGTGATCTCCAAAATAACCACAGATGTGTTCTCATTGGTTTTTCATGTTAACTTTCATCTCTGAGCTGCGAAGAGGGTAACATTATCTATGTCTATATCTATATCTATATCTACGTCTACGTCTATCTATATCTATTATCTATATCTATTATCTATATCTATACCTATATCTATATCTATATCTATATCTATATCTATATCTATATCTATATCTATATCTATATCTATATCTATCAGGACACAGGAAGGGCAAACGCTAGAAGAAGAAAGACACAGTAGAAGAGGAGTATCTAAATCAGTATGCAACCCTGTCATACTAATCCAGTATTTAAATGTGTAAGGTCTGTTTAGAAAATGTATTAAAATCCTATTGGAAGTAACACAGCTCAATGCATGGTGAGGCCCTTATGTGACCACACAGATATGACCTGTCAAACAGTCAGGTAGAAAATAGAGAAATATCGCAAAAGTGCTAAAAAGCACTAAAATTATTGATAAGTATCATGGCTCATTATTTTTCTGATTTGTTTGTAATATGCACACATCTGATTTCCATAGTTTCAGTTCATTGAGAATATAATACCATAATATATGTGCATGCATATTATAATATTAAGTATATGCTACTATATATGCAAATATGGATTGTACTTGCAACTTTTTTCAAAATATGGGGGGTGGAATTATGTTGAAAATCATGTATAAGTAAATTTGGCTATAAATTTCTTTTTGAGTTTTCTAGGAAATAAAAAAAAAGATGATGAACAATATATAACTGTCAGGGAAATTAAAGTTCCAGTCACAAATGCGCTTGGTGACATGTCTTAGGTAATACAGTGACTTTACCTCCCTCTGGAGACTGTGTCTCTGGAACACAATAGCAAGTAAGTCACAATTTCTTACCAATCAGGTCTTCTTCCTTCTCTTTGTACTTACACAAGAGCCAAACAAATCACTTTTCATCCATCACACTGTCTCATAAAAAGAAAATGCCTAGAGGCCTTTCTTTACCTGTGGTCACAAAACATGAAGGTCAGAATCCCATAATTGGACTTTAGGATTCTGGAAAGAAAAGATTTTCTTCCCAGAACTGTGGCCAGGGGATCATTAATACTTGAAATAAACCTATTAAAGCCATTACCTCTCCAAGCAAAGACTTTAATATGAAAATAAAGTTATCAATTGCTACAATCTATGTACACATCTAATTCTAGTACTATATTTTCAGTGTTTTCTAGAAAATATCTATGCCCAAAGTTGCCTAGAAACTGTAGCAACAAATCCATTTGACAGATTACTGTTACAGTCTGTAAATTAAGCACCTGGATATTTTTAAAATAACTTATTCTCATGACCAGAGATATTGCATAGTAAGAGAACACATGCCTTCACGTGTGAGGACCTGTGTTATCGCCAGAACCTATAAAAACAAGAAAAAATATATAGCATGATAAAAGGAACAGTGCTTTGATCTTTCATTAAGATAAAAAAGACACAAATTATTTTCAAAATCATTTATTGGTGTAGAACTTTGTATGTCAGAAACCAGGGCACTGGTGCAAACATTGTTGTGCTGGATGGACTGATAATCTCTTTTTTTTTTTTTTGCAATATGTACAGGTAAGTTGAAAATAAGAATAGTCTGTGCTATAAGTAATAAAACTTATTTTTTTTTAAAAAAGAATAACTTGTGCAACAATAAAATGTTTTCAGATCTCAAAAACATCTTGATAGTTGTATGCCTCTGAACAAATGTATATGCTTCTCTTGACTAGGCAATGATAAATGCATAATCTATTCTCTGGTTCATTCTAGAGAACACAAAGTTAAATGCCTGACTATAGTAATAAATTAATCCTGGTAGTTCCACTTCTTTTAATTGATCTCTTAAATGGTTCTGTTTCCATTTTTAATTGTCCTGTTACTGTAAACTACCTCAAAGCTTATAAATAAATAAATAAATAAATAAATAAATAAAGCCATGCACACACAAATTCAGCAAAATAAAAATGCTTTCTCTAGCAATTTATGTGGATTGTAGAATGAACAAATAAATTCACATTGGGGGCACAAGAGCTGTGAAAGAATAAAATCTCATTGTAATATCCCATGGATGGGCTCCTTAGAAACTATGCTAGATATGGTCCACAGGACCAAACAGCTCACAAATGCCAAAGGAATAAATACCAGACCAATAATAGGGTTAATTCAGGGCTCACATTTATTTTCAATGATACAGATTAGTAAAGACCAAAGCTAAATCACTAGATAGATTCAGTGCCTTAGAATTCTAATTGGGAAGTATAAATGAGTCAAGGAGGTGGGCTGTGTTGGATGATTAGGAAGGTACTGCCCACCATTCAAATGCAAATTTCTGTAAAACTTACTTGAAGACAAATATGACACATGTTGACCACAGTTGTTGGTTCTATGACCACTTTATGAGCCTTGATCTAAATAATCAATATATTTCACCTTAATAGGTTTCTCGAAAATGGAATTTCTGGCACTTGGAGCAGGGCAATTTTTCACTGTTCAGTATTTTGTTGTTCACTGCAATTCAATGAATATTTGGGTCTCTCAGGAGCAAAATGCCATAATGCCATTCAGAGAACTAAAAGTGTCCCCCTCAGTTGCACAAATTTTAAACATATGTCCCCTATGGCTTAGGTAAGCATGATAGTATCTAGGTCTATGGCTAACCAATTCTATCTCTTGACATTTTCCATACCTCACCTTGTATTTTGTCCTTCTTCCCAATAAAAGTACAACATAATTTTCAAGATTTAGGAAGGGCCATATAATAGCTGACCTTTTCATTTGTCTTTCAATGGATTATAAATTATACTATAAGGGACTGGCAGGAAAAAATGGAGATAATGGGATGAGGAGAGTAGGGTATGATCAAGGAAGAGTTTATGCAGTCACCAGAGAGAAACAGCAGGGAATATATGTGGAGAAGGAAGCTTGGCGAGTGACTTTTATTATTGCTATAATCACAATTTTGCAAAGTTGCTGTCTTTCATCCTCTTCCACAACCTTGAAATTTTCCCAGAATGCTCAATTTGTGAGCTTTGTATTTGTATTTGTTTGACTCCTAAATAAAGGTAGAATTCTGTTTTAATGACTCCCATTTATAACATCTGGTTCTACATAATGTGGTCACTGCCAACTCGTGGTCAGAAATCCACACTGCAGCATACCAACATTTACAAATATGAGGAAGATCTCAGGTAGAGTGCCAGTGACTGGAAAACCAGCACCCCAACTTAAAGGCTGCAGAGGATCCCTCTGATTGAATAATAGCCCCACATCCTTAGAGAAGGTTTCAGAAATATGTAGACTCAACGGTTATTTGAATTGAAATTTTTGATAGAGATGAGAAATAAAGCCAAGGTGGGAGGAGGAAACATATGTGCCAAATGACTTCAAAAATTCAAAACAGAGAGTGAGAGGCAGGTAGAGTAGAAAACCTGAGTATAAAAGATATTAAAGAAGTAAAAAAATATATTAAATTGGATTCTAGCAGATTGGCAGGGTGTTGCTGGGATGGGGGAAGAAATAGAAGAAAGAAGCAGAGGATAGCCAAAGGATCATCTAAATCTTACTAAAAAATGAGACTTTTAAAATGTAATGTCCATATTTATTGACATGAAAGATAGCTACAAAATAAGCAATTACTAACAAGTTCCTACAGTCCCAGAAACCAACTCAAAATGCCACTCAACATTTTTAAAAGATTTGTACAGTTTAGTAAGTATGATGATACAAACAACTAGTATTCATCAGTTATGTTTTTAGTCAATGAGCTATCAACTTTATGTGGATTAGCTCTTCATTTCAACACTACACATCCTCATTTTACAGCTGAAGGAACTAAGGTAGAGAAGGCTCCATAATTTTCCCAACTCAGTCTCATGGGTTCTAAGGTTCCAAGTCCTTCTTTTAAACAGTAGGTGACACAGTCTCCTTTCATGTCTAATATTTCGCTATAGCCTGGATGACAGATACCTTGAGAACTATCACTACAGCCTATGTCCTCCCCACAATAGACTTCTTCAAATCAAGATAGGCATCTGCCTCCCAATTGGTCCATTCAGATTCTCTACTCACAAATAACTTGGGACTGGAAGAGAAATAAACCCTCAGTTTAACTGATCTTTTTTTACTTAAAGAAAAGACAAAGAAAAAGAAAAGAAAAGAAAAACCTGTTCCTCCAGAGGATATGGGGATGAGTGGGATAATACAGAAAAGAGGGAATGAGCACTTCTAAGTCCTTGCCAGTTGCCCAACTCCTATTCCAGATCTTCCCTGAAATTCAACTCCTTCCCTGACATCAAATTCAGTGATACATCTTCTGTTGCCATGAAAATACCTCCTTTTTTTGTTTAAGCCTTCTTGAGTAGATTTCTGTCACAACAAAAAAGTTGCAACTAAGCATGGAAACCTCTAGTTTCCATAGTTTTTTTTTTTTAATCTCCTCTTGTGTATTTTAGTGTCCTAAGCATGTATCCCTTTCATCAATACTTTCTGTCACTTTTCAGATGAGGGATACTTTCCTAATCCCTGCTGAGACTTAGTCTTAGAATAGTGTAATATAGGCAATAGAAAATTTCCATTTCCAACTGGAAAAACTGTGAATAATAACCAAACTGACTCCAGGACAATTTGCATGATGACAGTCAAATCGTGCATACCTGTTAACATTTCACAGAACTGTTTCATACGCAGGAAAGAGACAGATGGGCACACACAAAGCCACATTCCTTCATATGCTATATATTGGATAGAAACAGCCAGAAATCAAAGGGTAGGGGAGCTAGCGAGGGAAAGAGACACCCACAGCACTGCTTCACCACTTGCAAAGCTTTCCCTCTGCAGGTGGGGGCAGGGGGCATGAACCACCCGGCCTTCATATGCTTTTTTTTGAAACATCCCAAACAGTTCTCTTTAGATATCATCATCTGATAGGTTTGATATTATAAATGCAGAGAGGAAATGAACATTTCCATTATATACATCTAATATAAAATATACCATTTAAATTCATAAAATGAGTTTTATTTCTTTTTTCTTATATTTATATTTACTTTTTTTGCCTCCAGGGTTATTGCTGGGACTCAGTGCCTGCACTATGAATCCACTGTTCCTGAAGGCTTTTCCCCCTTCTGTTGTCCTTGTTGCTTATTATTATTGATGCCATTGCTGCAGTTGTTGTTGGATAGGACAGGGAAAAATCGAGAGAGGAGGGAAGACAGAGAGGGGGTGGGATAGATACGTAACTGCAGACCTGCTTCACCACCTGAAGCAACCCCCCCTGCAGTGGGGAGCCAGGGGCTCAAACTGGGATCCTTACACCAGTCCTTGCGCTTTGCATAACCTGCGCTTAACTCGCTGTGCCACCAACCAGTCCCATAAAGTGAGTTTTAATAGTATTTTTATTTATTTATTTATTTATTTATTTATTTATTTATTTATTTACCTGCAGGGTTATTGCTGGGGCTTGGTGCCTGCACCACAAATCCACTGCTCCTGGAGGCCATTTTTCCCATTTTTGTTACCCGTGTTGTTCTTGTTCTTGTTATTGTTGTTACTGCTGGATAGGACAGAGAGAAATCGAGAGAGAAGGGCAAGACAGAGAGGGGAGAGAAAGACAGACACCTGCAGATCTGTCTCACTGCTTGTGAGGCTACCCCCCTGCAGGTGGGGAGCCGTGGGCTGCAAACAGGATACTTATACCAGTTCTTGAGATTCGCACCATGTGCACTTAACCCTCTTCACTACTGCCCGACCTCCAGTATTTTGATATTTTAATGGGTATTTTGATACTCTACCAATTTCATTAAAGTAAAAACCTATTGAAATCCTTAATGAATAAATAAAGTAGCCCCATACTGGAAACTTAATTTTTGTATTCCCAAATAAAGTCTTTCAATGTGTTCTTTTATTAGTGTGGTAATCTTCAAAGAGATTTTTGATATGTGAACTACATTTTTATGAGAAAAACAGAGGCAAAGATAGTGCCTATAACTATTTTCTCAAGTTGACCTAAGCTTGTGTAAGTAATTAATATGCCCAAGAATGACCATAGGTAGAAACAAAGAGATTATCTTCACCATTATCTTTTTTTAAATATTTACTTATTTCCTTTTGGTTGCCCTTGTTGTTTTTATTGTTGTAGTAGTTATTATTGTTGTTGTCATCGTTGTTGAATAGGACAGAGAGAAATGGAGAGAGAAAGAGAAGACAGAGAGGGGGAGAGAAAGATAGACACCTGCAGATCTGCTTCACTGCCTGTGAAGTGACTCCCCTGCAGGTGGGGAGCCGTGGGCTCCAACCGGGATCCTCACGCTGGTCCTTGGGCTTTGCGTCATGTGTGCTTAACCCGCTGAGCTACCACCAGACTCCCTCTTCATCATTATCTTAACTTTATAGATAGGGACACTGAGACCTAAAGAATAAGAACACAATTCAATGGCTGAGTTAGTACTGGAGTCTGAGTCTTCTGATATTACTAATTTACAGTTCCTTAAATTTCACCTCTTTTTTTTTTTTTTTTAATTTTTTTACATTTATTTATTTACTTATTTTCCCTTTTGTTGCCTTTGTTGTTTATAGTTGTTGTTGTTATTGCTGTCATTGTTGTTGGATAGGACAGAGAGAAATGGAGAGAGGAGGGGAAGACAGAGAGGGGGAGAGAAAGAGAGACACCTGCAGACCTGCTTCACCACCTGTGAAGCAACTCCCCTGCAGGTGGGGAGCCAGGGGCTCGAACCAGGATCCTCATGCCGATCTTTGTGCTTTGCGCCACCTGTGCTTAACCCGCTGAGCTACGCCCGACTCCCAAATTTCACCTCTTGAAGAAGGCTTTGTAACTTCTACATACTTCATAAGCTCAAGAGACATAGCTGAGGAACTCAAATCACTTCTAAGGAGAAGCAGTCAGCAGGACGGCCACGTACTGGTACAGGCACTACAATGCACAGAGTCATACACTTGTTAAAAAGAAGAAGGAGGAGGGAGAGGAGGGGGAGAGGGAAAGGCAGGAAGAGGAAGAGGAAGAAGAGGAGGAGGAAGAAAAGGGAGGAGAAGGAGATGGAGAAGGAGGAGGAGGAGGAGAAGATGTTGAAAAATAAGAAAACACAAAACAGAACTTGGACTGGGTTTGGTGTATTGCACCAAAGTAAAATACCCTGGGGTGGGAGGCAGGGTCAGGGTCCTAGAACATGATGGCAGAAGAGGACCTAGAGGGGGTTGAATTGTTATGTAGAAAACTGAGAAATGTTACATTTGTACAAACCATTGTATTTTACTGTTAACTGTAAACCATTAATCGTTTCAATAAAGGGGGAAAGAAAGAGGACAAGACGAAACTATTGCTTCTAAGTATTACTTGACATCCTGGTCCTCTACCATGGCTCTCACTTATAGCAATAGGCTCTCCTATCTGGTGGGCAGAACTGTAGATTGCTATGCTACTTTTGTGGGTATAGGGAGTGATCCCACCTTTTTTCTTCAGAACCCAGATTATGTGCATGAGATACAACCTATAATGATATTCAGATGCCTGTGTCAGTCACTACCCCCATTTTATTTTTAATTTACTAGACTATAAACAAACAAACCAACAAACAATAGCTTTCTGCCTGCGGATGTCACCAAGTGAGCATTGTGAGCTTGTCTCCTTCACTTGCCACCATAACAAAATCTGAGTCTCCCAAGGAGCCATAGCAGCTGCACAAGCACTTCATCAAAAGCCTGCACTTTAAAATAACCACTAAGAGTCTGAGAAGCCATTTTGAGCAACGGGGAACACTCATAGACTGCGTGTGGATGAGAGACCCAAATACCAAGCACTCCAGAGGTTTCAGGGCTGTCACATATGCTACGTGAGGGAGATGGATGCTCCCATGAATGCAAGGCCACACAAGGTGAAATGGGAGAGCTATGGAACCAAAGAGGACTGTCTCTAGAGAAGATTCTCAATGATCTTGTGCCCACTAAACTGTTAAAAAGATTTTTGTTGATGGCATTGAAGAAGACACTGAAGAACACCATCTAAGAGATGATTTTGACAATATGGGGAAATTGAAGTTATGAAATCATGACTGACCATGGCAGTGGCAAAAAGAGAGGCTTTGCTTGTGTAACCTTTGATGACCATGACTGACAAGAATATAATTGATTTGGTTATTTAAATGATTGTTGGAATATCCTATGCAATATATATAAAATGAATTATGATTTCAGGGGTAGATAGCATAATAGTTCTGCAAATAGACTTTCATTCCTGAGGCTCCAAAGTTCAATCACCTGCACCACCATACCACCATAAGCCAGATATAAGCAGTGCTCTGGTAAAAATAAATAAATAAATAAATAAGTTTACTAAATTGAATTATGGTATTAGATAAAATTATAGATGGGAATAAAGCTTGTGTATCAACCATTGTCATGTGTAAACAATAGGACAATTTACTACCCTTTTGGAAAAAATAAACAATAAATAAATAAATAGACATAATCCACTTATTTGATTTAAGACAAATACATTTATAAACAAATGAATTCAAGTAATTGATGTGTAATTTGTACGCTGTGATTTTAAAGAAGAGCATAAATCTCTATACTTCTCTCTTATGATGAAGTGCCGTCATGGGTTTTACACTCTGGTGTCTTGGTACCATTTGAGCTTTGATAGGTGTTACTAAAAAATATTTGAAGTGCTTGTTTGTACATGTCAGATCTTCTTTAATATACCAACCAATAAATAATTCCACTCTGCAGTCTTTCAAAAGAAAAATAATGGAGTGAAACACAAAAGAAAGTGTTTTCCACATTTTATTTTTGTCTTCATTCATGAAATGTGCTTCAGGATCTCCACCTAGTGGAATTTCAAAGATAATTCCACTGTAAAATCTGAACATAAATAACTTGGGGATAAAACCATTAACTCAAGTTAGTTATTTTAATTTCTGCATAAAATGTATTTATGCCTGTGTGTCAGTACTTGTTTTTAAAATTTTTTAAATTTTAATTGGGAGTGCTTACATTTCCTTGGCTATTACTAAGAGTTTTCTCTACTGTTATCTCTGATTGCTGAAAACCATCCTTTGTTATATCTTAGTTAGAATACCTGTTTTTGACATGATGGGCCTAGACCTCGAATAAATCCCTCTCTCCATTGTTACTGGTCATCTCTATCAGAAACAACAAAATAGACCCCTTTGTGAGTCCCCATAGGACCTTGCCCTCAATTTGGATCAACAACAGTAGAGAATGTTCCATCCCCTAAAGGGAGACTGGACAACATACTCTATGCTACACCTGAGGAAGACGGATCCTGATATTGGGGCAGCTTGGAATGTTCCTACTTATAACCACAGAATGTGAACTCAGATCTACAGGGATGCAGAGGTCACAATGGCTCCTAAGTTGAATATGGGCTCCAAATCACATCAAATCGATGGGGTTTACAGTCAACAATATCTATACACCTTTCCCATATTTGGGAGCTACTCCCTTCCTTGATCCAACTTTCTGGTCCTTCTTTCAGCTATGACATCATCTCCCCAGACAATAACTTGGACCCATCCAAGTTATTTCATATTTCAGGCTCAGGAAAAAAAATTGATGGGGTTTACAGTCAACAATATCTATACACCTTTTCCATATTTGGGAGATACTCTCTTCCCTGATCCAGCTTTCTGTTCCTTTTCCAGCCATGACATCATCTCCCCAAACAATAACTGGGATCCACCTGCATATCAGATTTCAGGAGAAAGAAAAAAAAACAACTAGTATATCCACAGGCCCTTTGTAATATAACTAAAATAAGCCTGCTAGCTACCTACAAAATAGAGCACCCCCCCCACCTCTTCATTTGCACTACTCCAGCCTTTAGGTTCATGATTGTTCAACAATTTGTTTGGCTTTATATGTTAACTCTCTTTTCAGCCACCAGGTTCCAGATGCTAGCATGATGCAGACCAGACTTCCCTGGACTGACAACCCCACCAATGTGTCCTGGAGCTCTGCTTCCCAGAGCTCTTCTCCACTAGGGAAAGAGAGAGACAGGATGGGAGTATGGATCAACCTGTCAACGCCTATGTTCAGTGGGTAGCAATTACAGAAGCCAGACCTTCCACTTTCTGCATCCCACAATGACCTTGGGTCCATACTCCCAGAGGATTAAAGAATCTGGAGTGGTCCAAGCTGCAGACTGACTTTTAGGGGTTTTTACTCTATTTGATTTTATTGTTACTTTCATTATATGCACATCCCATTTCCCTCCTCCTCAGGATGAACAAAATTAACTGTTTTTGCTTATTCCATTGATAGGTTACTGGGTGTGCTCTCCATTGTGGGAGAAATTTGTTTCTCTCCCTTTCTTCCCACCACCCTCATTATTCTCTCCTCTAAGCTAATTAAAAAAAAAAAAAAAAACTCTTTCCTTTCACTGCTCTTTTTTTTTTTTTTTGCTTCTTCCTTCTGCTTTGTGAATTCACTGACACTTGTTTTGAATTATTTTGTGGAAGAAATCTGACTCGGAGTGGGGTCTCTCTCTCTCTCTCTCCTCTTTCTCTTTTTCCTTTCCTTTCTACTCTTGCTAACTCTAAAATTTATAGTGGACACTCAGAAAGTACAACAGCAACTGAAGCAAAGATTGATGCATTTCAACCAATACCACTTAGCCACTATTGTTTATTATTGCTTTGTCTTTTCCCCCTTCTCTTCTTTTTCCTTTCCTTTTTTTTCCCCTTGGACTGGAGGTAGGTGTTGTGTAGCTAACTGGTATTGGTTGAACTGCATCAATCTTTGTTTCAGTTACTGTTGTACTTTCTGAGGTTTGTGACTGCATTTGGGAAAAAACTTTAGCTTAGCATGGCTTGCACTCAAAACACAACAACTGAAGAATGACAGAACAGAAGAATACAAACCACATCAACTTTTAAAAAAATGGTTAAATCAAGAGCAAATAAAACTGCTACCACAATGAATCAAGACAGAAGCCCTGTAAGGTGTCAGGCTACAAAATTAATATTCAAAAGTCAGTGGCATTCCTCTATGCAAACATTAAGTTAGAAGAAGATGAAATCCAGAAATCAATTCCTTTTACTATAACAACAAAAACAATAAAATATCTAGGAATAAACCTAACCAAAGAAGTGAAAGACTTGTATGCTGAAAATCATGAGTCACTATTAAAGGAAATAGAAAAGATACAAAGAAGTGGAAAGATATTCGATGTTCATTGGTTGAAAGAATTAACATCATTAAAATGAGTATACAACAAAGAGCCATATACAAATTTAATGCAATCCCCCTCAAGATCCTAACACAATTTTTCGAAGAATATAATAAATGCTACAAATGTTTATCTGGACCCAGAAAAGACTTAGAATTGCCAAAACAATCTTGAGAAGAAAGAACAGAACTGGAGGCATCACACTCCCAGATCTCAAATTGTATTATAGGGCCACTGTAATCAAAACTGCTTGGTGGGAGTCAGGCGGTAGGGCAGCAGTTAAGCGCAGGTGGCGCAAAGCACAAGGACCGGCTTAAGGATCCAGGTTCAAGTCCCTGGGGCCCCCACCTGCAGGGGAGTTGCTTCACAGTTGGTGAAGCAGGTCTGCAGGTGTCTATCTTTCTCTCCCCCTCTTTATCCCCCTCCTCTCTCCATTTCTGTCCTATCCAACAATGATGACACTGATAACAACAATAACTAAAACAATAAAAATAAGGGCAACAAAAAGGGAAAATGAATAAATAAATAAATATTTTAAAAAACTGCTTGGTACTAGAACATGAATAGACACACTGACCAGTGGAACAGAAGTATGCTCCCACACCTATGGAATCCAATCTTTGACAAAGGTGCCCAGACTACTAAATGGGGAAAGCAGAGTCTCTTCAACAAATGGTGTTAGAAAAATTGGGTTGAAACATTCAGGAGAATGAAACTGAAACACTATATTTCACCAAAAACAAAAGTAAATTCCACATGGATCAAGGACTTAGATATTAGACCAGAAACTATCCAATAGAGTAAAATATAAATTTTAAAGACATCTTTATTGATACGTATCCAATTACAAAGAAGACTAAAATAAAAAATAAACCAATGAGACTACACAAAATTAAAAGCTTCTGCATAGCAAAAGAAACCACCACTAAAAGAGACCCTTTACATAATGGGAGAAGATCTTTATGCCATTCACCAGAAGAGGCTACTAACCAAAATATATGAGTTCAGCAAGCTCAGCAGTAAGAAAACAAATGACCCCATCCAAAAATGGGGAGATGGTATGAACAGAATATTCAACATAGAAGAGATCCAAAAAGCCAACAAGCATATGAAAAAAAAGTTCCAGATCATTAATTGTCAGAGAAATGCAAATTAAGACAACAATGAGATACCACTTCACTCCTGTGAGAATGTCATACATCAGAAAAGGTAGCAGAAACAAAAGCTGGAGTGGTTGCGGAGACAAAGGAACCCTCCTGCACTGCTGATGGGAATGTAAATTGGTCCAACCCCTGTGGAAAGCAGTCTAGAGAACTCTCAGAAGGCTAGAAGTGGACCTTCCCTATGACCCTGCAATTGCTCTCCTGGGGCTATATCCTAAGGAACCAAAAACACCCATCCAAAATATCTGTGTACACATATGTTCACAGCAGCACAATTTGTAATAGCCAAAACCTGGAAGCAACCCAGGTGTCCAACAACAGATGAGAGGCTGAGCAAGTTGTGGTATATACACACAATGAAATACTACTCAGCTATAAAAAAATGATGATTTTATTTTCTTCACCTCATCTTGGATGGAGCTTGAAGGAATCATGTTAAGTGAGATAAGTCAGAAAGGAAAGGATGAATAGGGGATGATCTCACAGAAGTTGAATAATACTACCACGATGTCAACCTGCCTTTCCTGTGCATTAAAGTAAAAGACTCTGGGGTGGAGAGGAGGGTTCAGGTCATGGAACATGATGGCAGAAGAGGACCTAGAGGGAGTTGAATTGTTATGTAGAAAAATGAGAAATGTTCTATATGTACAAACTACTGTATTTTACTATTGACTGTAAACCATTAACTGCACTAATAAAGAAAAAAAAGTTATTCCAATTATTGTGAACAACTGAAAGACAGTGTCTGTATTATTAATACTACTATAACTTGAGTAATCTGAGCTGAATAATATCCTATGAGAATTATATTTATAATATAGCTAGAGTGTTTGAGAACACATGTCTCATTCAGAAGACACACACTGATCATATTTCTAGATATTTATGCAGGGGACAGAGTTAAAGAACTGAGCGTTAAGCAGAATAATATGATCAAACATTCTTATGATTCATGTCAGGATGCCTCCTCATGCATATATGATTCCACTGCTCCTGAGCTGATTTTTCTCATTCTTTGTATTTCAGGTAGTAAGAAGGAGAGAAAGACATAGAGAAATAGGAGAGACAACACTATCAATGCCCCACCAGGCATGTTGCTTCCATGTGGTGCTCAGGTCCTTGTGCATGGTAAGGCATGATCTCTGCTGAATGAGTTAACTTCCAATGCCAGGGTGTCTTTAGACAGGACTAGGCAACAGGAGCTTTGAAGATATGGATGATCCCCATCATATACACATCTGGGATGACATTGCCTTCCAGATAATTTAGCTAGTGAATCAGAAAAAATGTATGTGTGCGCGCGCGCACACACACACACACACACGTGGATATGGTAACAAAAAAAAAGTAAACTACTTCAAAGACAATTTTAACTGACTCTACGTATTTAGATGAAGAAGTATACTTTTAGAGTTTCATCTCTCATTAAGCTCAACTAGAAAGATCCCTGTGGTCATAGCCCCATTCCTTTTTATTTTTTTAATTTCTTTATTGGGGAATTAATGTTTTACATTCAACAGTAAATACAATAGTCTGTACATGTATAACATTTCTCAGTTTTTCATATAACAATAAAACCTCCACTAGGTCCTCTGTCATCCTTTTTGGACCTGTATTCCCCCCACACACACACGCCACCCACTCCAGTCTTTTACTTTGGTGCAATAAGCCAATTCCAGTTCAGGTTCTGCTTGTGTTTTCTCTTCTGATCTTGTCTTTCAACTTCTACCTGAGAGTGAGATCACCCCATATTCATCCTTCTGTTTCTAAATTCTTTCACTTAATATGAATTTTTCAAGGTCCATCCAAGATCAGCTGAAAACGGTGAGTCCCCATTTTTTTATAGCTGAGTAGTATTCCATTGTATATATATATATATATATATCACAACTTGCTCAGCTACTCATCTGTTGTTGGACACCTGGGTTGCTTCCAGGTTTTTGGCTATTACAAACTGTGCTGCTAAGAACAAATGTGTACACAGATCTTTTTGGATGGATGTGTTGGGTTCTTTAGGATCTATCCCCAGGAGAGGCCCATTCCCTTTTTAATACACCTGCAGCATCCAAACTCATCCCAGTGAAATGAACATCACAGACCTTTAATAAATTTATTATATTGTTTCTACTCTATTGTAGTAAAGAACTTTAGTTCAATCTTGTTTGTCTAAAGGTCAAAAGGTTAGGAATTTCTTTAACATTTGGTATGAATACCCATTACAGCATAATATATATTTTTAAAAATAGTGTTTAAAAATAACAACCTGTTTCCTTAATTAAATGGCCATTTAGATGTCTAGTTTCCCAATCATCTGCATCACTTCATGCATTTCTATGACACTTCTCCATCTTAGAAGCTAATGATTTTAAAGGAATGCTTAACGTTTTAGAATTAACTATACAGACAGTAATTATATCTTTCCAGTCTCGCACTTGCTCAGAATTTTTTAATAATCAAAATATATTCTCTTGAAGAGAGATGGGATGAATTCTAATGTTTGTTCTGTTTGTTGCAAAGTTTGTGCCAGGCACGGAAGGGGTGAACCTTTTGAAATATCCTATTTAAGAACCCCATTTTTTCCTTTTCCCTGCCATATTCTTTCTTCTTGTTTCTTCTTATTTTCATACAATATTCACTGACGGACTGACTGACAGACACTAAGGGTAAAAAGCTCAGGGTTTCCACTCTTTCAGTGATTCTCAGGAGTAAAAAAAAAAAAAAATGAATCATCCTACTTGCAAACAATAGTGTTCATAAGCATTTAAAAGAATATCATAGGTTGAGGGAGTATTACACATCTGCATTATTCTAAGAAATTTAGACATATTGTTATCATCTTCACTATAATCTGTCATATATATAGCCTCCAGGGTTATCGCGTTGGCTTGGTGCCTGCACTATGAATCCACTGCTCCTGGAAGTCATTCCACTGTTGTTGTTTCTGATATTATTGTTTTGCTGCTGTTGTTGTTGGATAGGACAGAGAGAAATTGAGAAAGGAGGGGGAGAAAGTGAGGGAGAGAAGATAGACACTGTGCAGACCTGCTTCACCACTTGCAAAGGGACACCCTTGTAGGTGAGGAACAGCGAGGGTTGAACTGGGATCCTTGCACTTTACACTGTGCACAGTTAACCCAGTGAGCTACTGACTGGCCTCCACCTGTCCCATATTTTATTCCCAAGTTATGATATGAATAGTCTATTTATTTATTTATTTATTTATTTATTTATTTATTGCCTCCAGGGTTCTTGCTGGGGCATGGTGCCTGGACTATGAATTCACTGCTCTTGGAGGCCATTTTTTCCATTTTGTTGTTGTTGTTTTCGTCATTATTGTTATTATTATTGTTGTTGTCATTGCTGTTGCAGTTAGATAGGACAAAAAGAAATTGAGAGAGGAGGGGAAGACAGAGAGAGAAAGAAAGACAGAAGCATGCAGACCTGCTTCACCTCTTATGAGGCTAGCTCTCTGCAGGTAGGGAGCTAGGGGCTTGAACCAGGATCCTTGTGCCTATCCTAGCACTTCTCACCATGTGCACTTAACCTGGTATTCTACTGCCCGGCTCCCAAAGTAGATCTATTTTTTTTAAATGAAAGATTTTTCTCTTGGAGTCAGATACACCACATTCCCCAAAGAATATGGATTTACTATTAAAAATACTGCTTACAAAGTATTGGTCTGGATGGAGTGTATTTCATATACAACATGGGAAAAATGCTCAAAGAACCATTTTAGATAAAATAATTCCAAGGAAACAAATCACCTGTCCGAAGAGATCTATGTGCATTTACGTTCAAAGCAGAACAATTCATAATAACACACACTTGGAAGAAGCCCAGATATCTAACAGATGAGTGGCTAAGAAAGATATGGTTTATATACACAATGGGATACTACTCAGCTAGTAAAAATTATAAAGTCATTTCCTTGGCCTCATCTTGAATGGAACTTGAAAGGATTGGGTTAAGTGAGATAAGTTGAAAAGAAAAAAGAGGACAAATACTGCATGGTCTCACTTATAGGTGGAATTTAAGAAGCAAGGCCAGAAAGGGAAAGTACAAAGTGAAACTTGGACTGAGTATGGTATATTGCACCAAAGCAAAGGACTCTAAGGAAGGAGGTAAAAGGAGAGGGGAGTAGGGATGGGGGTTGGGGTCCTAGTACACGACATTGGAAAAGGGCTCAAGTGGAGGTGAGGAGGTTTTGCAGACACTTGTCATGAAGAGGTGAGAAACTGTACCCATGTGATCTACACATTGCATTAACCTTCCCCCAGTAATAAAATAAATAAATAAGTAAATAAATAAAAGTGTGAAGAATTCCCAATCATACACAGAATTAGATTCCCAGGCCCTTATCATGTAATTACTAAGATACACAATTCTCTACAAAATAGGTGCTTTCAAATAATGGTTGAAGGAATTATGTAGAATGTAAATATTCTATCAATATGTCTTCATTAAAAAATGTGAAAATGCTAATGAGGGAAGTGAGAATTATTGATGAAAAATTCTATTTCTATATGTAAGTACAATTTTACTTAAAACAAGATTAAACTCTTACTTCTGTAAAACAATTAATGTAAATCTTTGAATTTCATCAGTTTGCTAAAATGACACACACACACACACACACACACATATATATATATATAAAGAGTTAAAAATAATAGGTGTCCTAGTTTGTTGTAAAAGGTTAAATATAGCTTAGTGGTTTATCACTCAAGTATCCACTCAGGTTCCCCTGAGTGTGACCTGAGCCAAAGGATTTCACTTTTATGATCCTTGATTTCCTCACAGAGTGAGAAAATAAAATAGACTTATCATACTAAAGGAGTGAATTTATATGAAATACTTGGCAACTGGATCACATGGCTGTAAATATTGTTATCACTAGTAATTAAAGATGGAAAAAGGCATTGTGAAAGAAAATGGAAATAATTTGCATTTTATAACCTTTGAAATACAGGGGTGGTTTTCTCAGTCCTTACTACAAGTTGGATTTGTTTCAAAATGACTCTGTTCTGCATCATACCACCATGCTTTTCCTGTAACCAAGGGCAAAACGTCCATTTCCCTTGGTGGATTTACACAATACTTAACCATGTTAACATTAGTGAAAACAAGCTTATACCAAATTCAGTTGCTGATAGTAGCTCAGCCTGTTTAATGTTTTATTCTTTAGTCCCTGAGCTATTTCTTTGAAACAAAAGCAAAGCCATAAGAAATTGTAAAAACAGTTTCTTCTCCACACTATTACAAGAGCTCTTTTGCTATATACTAAGAGCAAACTGGTAGTTTCAAATCCCATGAAGCTGTGCAAACTTGCAATTCTGTATGAGTTAATGAGTAAAAAGTTCATTTAGACATATAAATATATAGTAACAAGTTATACCAATTAATCTGAAAAGGTAATACTCTAGGAAAAAGTCAATAAAATGCACTCATCTGTTCTGAAGTAATCAAAAACTCACCTCCTCTGATGTGACATAAGAATGGATGATGTTGGGAGTCAGGTGGTAGTGCAGCGGGTTAAGCACAGGTGGCGCAAAACACAAGGACCAGCCTAAGGATCCCGGTTCCAGCCCCTGGCTTCCCACCGGCAGGAGAGTTGCCTCACAGGCGATGAAGCAGGTCTGCAGGTGTCTGTCTTTCTCTCCCCTCTCTGTCTTCCCATTTCTTTCTGTCCTATCCAACAACAATGACATGAATCATAACTACTACAACAATAAAACAACAAGGGCAACAAAAGGGAATAAATAAAAAAAAAGAATGGATGATGTTTATATAAAAAGTACCAGCCCTTGAATGCAAAGATAATGCAGGTTAAGGGATCTGCAGAATTTCTAGGGAGCTAGCTGTAACTGTATTTCCTTTTCTTCTTATTTCAAACAGCACTTACCTGAATATAGGTAAGTTTGAGTATTTAGGGACTATACCCCCAAAATGTGTAAACATGGTACATGACAAAATAGCATTTCAAATTTGTGAGCAAAAGAGTTCAACATGTGCTATAGAAATTACCTGTGGGAGTCGGTTGGTAGTGTAGCGGGTTAAGCATAGGAGGCGCAAAGCACAAGGACCTGCATAAGGATCACAGTCCGAGCCCTCGGCTCCCCACCTGCAGGGGAGTCACTTCACAAGCTGTGAAGCAGGTCTGCAGGTGTCTATCTTTCTCTCCCCCTCTCTTGTCTTCCCCTCCTCTCTCCATTTCTCTTTGCCCTATCCAACAATGATGACATTAATAACAATAAAACAACAAGGGCAACAAAAGGGAATAAATAAATATTTTTTAAAAAGAAATAACTTGTAACTATTTTGTGTGGGGTTGGAGGGAGGGTGAATAAAGTTAAGAGTCTTGCATAAGAGCTTTTGTTAACAGAAATTGGAAATAGACCAAATAATTAATCCAAACATAGACATGAAAGCACTTAAGAAAATAAGGGGAAAACTAATAACATTTAGGCTGGAAAAACATTTAGGGAAAAGCTTTTATAGAAAAGATACACCCCCATGCACACACACACAAAGTATACTGATATAATTAATTTTGAGGGGGAAAATTCCTGGGGAAGAGGGAAAAAAAGTCTTACCAAAAACAAATGACAAACTTGGAAAAATACTTGCAATTTACACCACAATGATTAATTTTACTGATGTATAGAGAGCTCCTACAATTCTGAAAAAGACAATATAACTAAAAGACATTAAAAAGATCATTCACTAAATGGAAAGATAAACAAAGTTATTATTTTAAAACTGAGGATATGCTACTTTACAAGAATGTTGTCACAAGAGTACAATTTCACATCTCTCCAAAGTAAGTTTTGGTATAGATCACTGGTCACCAATCCCCTTTTGGTCCTCAATACACAAATTTAAAGATGGTTACTCTCGCATACATTAAAAAATGTAAATTAAAACTACTACAAGTTAATATTTTTCACCTACCAAAGTGGGAAATACCAAGTAAAAAGGATTATAGAAGGGAAAATGTTTCCCCTATGCTTTCCTAAGACTCTCAAGTCTAAGTACATATCATACAACAGATTAGACTTCTGTAAAAAATACCATAAACTGCATGACTTAAAAATAAAAAACGGACACAGTTCCTTTCCACAGTTCTGACCACCTAAGAGTTTAAGATCAGGTAGAGTTCAGCTCAGTTCTTAGTGAGAATTTTCTTCTGAGCTTACAGATGACTAACCGGTCAGTCTCTCTCTCTCTCTCTCTCTGTCTCTCTCTCTCTCATTGTGGTCAGGAGTTTTTTTTTTCCCAAATCATTGGATGGGGGGAGGCATACAATACAATTATTGACATGGCATGCAATTCTTCACTTCCCTATTATATGTATCTGCAAAATGTTCTTACTCCTACCCCACCCCCAACTTGCGTTTTGTCTTCACATGGCATAGAGGGATAGACAGAGCCCTTACTTACCTCCTCTTCTGAATATGCTGATTCCATTATGGGGATCCTACCATCATAACTTATGTAAATTCAGTTATCTTACAAGGGCCCCACCTTCAAATGCCATCACAGTAAAGCTTCAGCATATTAATTTTGGAAAGGTGCAAACATCCAGTTCTTAATAACACAACCAAAAAAGCATGGGGATCTCATAATAGCCTGAATTGTAATGTTTGATGAGAGTATCTGGGGGAACAAGGAAAGAAGTGTTCTCTAAACAGGCAATATTCATTGAGTGCCAACCATATTAATGTGAAGATATTTATAATATTTATTTTCTTTTTGTGATATTTTGCATCAGATTCTGATTCAACTGCACGTAGTGTATGGTGTATATCAAAGAAGAGCAGTGATAGAGTGACCATTTATTTTCTTTTTGTGATATTTTGCATTGGAGCCTGATTCAACTGCATGTAGTACATGTAGCACATGGTGTGTATCAAAGAAGAGCAGTGATAGAGTGATTATATCGAATGAAGCTTGTCATTCCAAGTTAGTAACTTCCTTATTAGTCACCTACACACACATACTCATGACACCCTTAACTAGCAGATAATGGGAGGGATGGAAGAAGATTAAGATCTCAAACTCAAGGCTAGCTAAATATAGTGGAAGAAAATCTATTCTGTATGTGGAACTGCAGCATTTCGGCCTGATCTGTAATGGAAGCTATAAAAAAACTCTTTAATTAATCATAGTCAGTAATTTTATTTCTTAAAAAAATTAAATACCTTAGTGATTTCATAGTGATTTACAAGATTTTAAGATAATCGGGAGTGTAATTCTACACCATTCCCACTACCAAAGTTCTCTGTCCCTAGCACCCTTCAACGGTAACCACCATACGTCTCCCAAGGTCATAGATGTGGGCTGATTATATATAGAAAACAATACTAGTTATAGAAAAATAATTAAAGACATTTTATTCCTATTATATTCAAGCCTGTTAATTTAAAAGCATCCGGTATAATACAATACAGATATTTGAGAAAAAGGTTTCTTTCTAGAAGGGTCTCAAAATTTAGGTGAGGAGGTCATATGTAGTTTATTCTGCAAGGTTCTGTGATTGTAACTGAGTGTTCTCTGTCTAGGTATTATCTGAAGTGAAAACTGTTCCTAAAAGAAACTATCACACTAAACACCCTGTTAGTTTAATTACTTCAAAAAGTCTTTTACCTCAGAAGAAAAGTGGCCACTATCATAAAGTGTTATTGAGCAAGCTGATGGATTGTTGCTACAAAGTCAAGTTTGTGAAAAACTGTCAGCTCAGAGATGTGACTGGAAATTAGATACACCACTGCCCCTAAGTGGCCATGTCTGAAAGTGTCTCTAATTTCAGAAGCATAGCACCAGCTCTGCAAATTCAAAGAAATATAACTGAATTTTAACTATGTTAGAGTGCAGTAATCTAAAACTACCTTTGTTAGAGACAATCATTTAATTTTAAGACAGCACACTGCTGAAATCATTACTTTTATTATACCAAAATTCTACTTTAATAATAGTCTAATAATAGCATTAGTCTTCATTGTAATTCATAGTGTCATGCTAAACGTTTAACAACAATCTCTTCAGTGGGACTGTCCTGATTTGCAGTATAATCCTATTTCCATGGTTTAAACTGCTTAATTATTCAACTATTAATTTCAAATTACCAATGTGAAGTCTTGGAAGTAGTGTTGAGAAGAAATGCTGCCACATTCTTATATTGCATTATATGCATTATATGCAGTTACATGTAATCTGGAGAGCCTGAGTAGTAAAACATAGCAAAAACTTTGGAAGTAATATAAACTTGTACACACCTCTGTTTTACTAAAACATATATTTATATTTATATAATATTATGTTTAATAATGGTTGTGTTTGAAACCTGGCTCACAGAAGCCCTGAAACATGAACTGTGTGTTCTGGTGAGCCACAACAAATCATAACAAATCAGCTCCAGGGTGCCCCTTTGTCACCCTATCCCTAGCATGGTGACAGATAACCAAAAGATGTCATATATCTATATGATAGTTCATTAATTAGCTCGTAACTATCAGAGTTTTCCAATCAGCTCTGGCTTACGGTGGAATGGGGGATTGAACCTGTAACTTTAGAGCCTCAGGCATGACAGTCTGTTTTGCATAACCATTATGCTATTTATCCCCACCCACAAAAATATATTTTAAACTCAGCTATGTATAATAACCAATTGTGGACCTATAGCCTAGTCATTCTGGAAAAGGCACCTGAACAGGTGAGATTATTCCTACCTGTGTGTCATCAAGTTGAGACAAGAGTAAGTTTTAAATGTACTGTTATTATTAGTAACTTCAGTATGGGGCACTGGTCAGGTGCACAACAGTTGAAGCCAACTGATTTCAAACTGCAGATCTTCACACTTACTGAGCATGTAATCTTGGACGTGGTAGCTATTCTCTCCAGGCTGCAGTCACCTTCTGGGCAAATACAGGGTGAGGATGTCACTCCATGGAAGAGTAGATGAGATGACTGAATCGTTTACGATACATATACTTGAAACAAATACATAAGAGGCAGCCTATACATGCTAGCTATTATAGTATTACTGTATCATGTAAAATAAAGAAGAAAAAAGCCCACTTAAAACAGATTTTAAAAAGCTACATATTGTTGTAACATGTTCTAGTTCTAAAAGTGTTGACAGCCTACACTCTGAGCCTATCAAGTTGACCTAACACATGTAGACAAGGCTACCCGAAGGCAGGGAAAAATGCCTCCGTATGTCCCTACCCTGCTCTGGGAGCTTTTCAGTCTCCTTCATTTCCCTTCTTTGTACATTTACTCCAAGCTTCCCAGCATACTTCACAACTCCCATGCAGCTTTCTGTGGTGAACCTTAGTCCTTTTCCAGCTCAGGATATATACTTGGAGCTTGATTTCCATTCCCCCTGTTGACATGTGTGAAGGAAGCGAGGACTCAAGACTCTGGCATCACCAATCTCAGTGAAAGCAGGACCTCCAGGTACCCATCCTACCCAGACATTCCCCTCATATGGCCTTCTCTGAGAGGGACAGGAAGCAAATAGTATTTAAGGCCTGAATATGCAAGTATAAGTAGACTGGGGATGTTATTTTATCACTTAGAAGACCTTAAGGTTACAGGGTAATGAAGAGGAAAAGCAATGGACTAAATTAAGAGTTAATGAGGTTAAATGAAATGATGCTTACATAATGGCTGACACTTAACAGGTATTCAATAATTAATACTTTTCCTGGGACACAGAAGAACCACATAATGAATTGTTTGCTTCTTTCAAGCCTGATCAAATACAGGGAAAAATGGGTAAGTTAATACCTATGGCAATTTTGGCTCAAAAATCATCCTATGGCTAAAGTTTGATTATATATAAACCTCAGAAATAAAAGCAAACCTTGTCTAGTCAGTTCTGAACAGTTAAAACTGTGACTTATAAATCTTCCCACCAGAGGGCACACCATAAAAGCCAATGGCTGTTAGGCTACAATTGGTGTATCCTTTACTCAGCATAATTACTTCATTCTGTTGATTTTGGAATGGAGTCTCAGCTTCCTAGGTGGTGACTCTTGCCCCCTCCTATTTAACATCCATTGCAGTACAATCCACACTTTAGTCATTCCAGTTTTAACCTGAGTCTAAAATCTGCACGCGCGCACACACACACACACACACACACACACACCTGAGTCTAAAATCTGCGCGCACACGTGCGCACACACACACACACACACACACAGTTACAAGATGGTTTTTCACACCTGCTTTTTGAAACAGATCCTTTTGCAAAGTTCCAACTTTCCTTTCCAAGAGAAGAGATTGTAACTTTGGAATGATCTTGAAACTTAAACCTACCACACAGTGGTCCCTTTAAATGCTGCTAAACTCTTAAATTTGCATGGGTGTTCCCTGTTTAGTAGCACCGGTATTGTTTTGCGCTCAAATCTAGTTTATGTATAAATCTTTAGGACACTGAAGAAGTGCATATTCCTGTATTCTAAATAAAATATAGTAAGTTCAAAATTTAAATATGTATTCTTTAATTCTAAAACACTGCCTTCTTTTTACTAATTTTCTGTTCTCTGCTTTCTCAAGGTGTGTTAATATTTAAAATACCGTCTATATGGCATAATCTTAACATATATAACAAACTGTGTACTATGTCTATACTTTAAAAGAATTAGGAGTTGGAGTCAAGTGGTGGTGCACCTGGTTGAGTGCACATGTTACAGTGTACAAGGACCCATGTTCAAGCCCCAGTCCCCACCTGCAGTAGGGGAAGCTTTGCCAGTGGTGCAGTGCTGCAGGTAGCTCTCAGTCTCTCTCCCTCTATCACCCCCTTCCCCTCTCAATTTCTGGCTATCTTTAGCCAATAAATAAATAAAGATAATAAAAATAAGAATAATAATTAGGTGTGAAAGTTCATTATTATTAACAGTCCTCTCACACTATGGATCTATCGCAGAGTTTTTTCCTTTTTCTATTCAAATAAAACTTTGTTTTCTTTTAAATGAGAAGTTTCTTTATTATCTTTATTTATTTATTGGATAGAGACAGTCAGAAATTGAAAGGAGGGAGGAGATAAGTAGGTGAGAAAGACAGAGAGACACCTGCAGCCCTGCTTCACCACTTGTGAAGCTTTACCCCTGCATGTGGGGAAAACCTGAGTCTTTGCACATTGTAACGTGTGAGCTCAACCAGGGGTGCCACGACCTGGGCCCCAAATAAAATTTTCTTAAGGGCAGTTAACCCTAGTAATGAGATTCTCTTGGTAGTATTTTAACAGATATATACACTAGAGTTGTAAATCAGTAAGAAAACATTAAATTTGAACACCAACACAGGTAAGTGAAGCAGACTTCAAGTCATTAGCAAGTCAGTTATTTTCCATTTGGAGGAATGTAATTTCTGTTTTTTCTCCTCTTTTTTTATTATCATTTAAAAAAACCTAATTCCTATAATTATCACTTCTCCAATCTTATTGATTTTCATAAACTGATATATATATATATATATATATATCTTAAATTTAGAAGAAAAAAAAGAAAAACCTCTGGGGAAGCTTACCTTTTTCCAAAAAGAAAACCAATTTCCTTTACAGAAGTTACTCATTTGCAATAACCAACCTAAACTGTGTACCAGTGGAAGTAATCAGTTTGATTCTAAGAAAATATTAGAGACACAGGTCCTGAAAAGTGTGATTTGGGCTGTAGTTAAGTGAGTTAATGTGGCTGGCTTGCATGCTGTGTAAGTAATTTCCTCTAAAGAATACCTTGAGATAGTTCTCTGAACTTCTCTGAACACAGCCTTATTACCAATGTTGAACTCTTGCAGGAACATAAGGCTAGCCTCTTAAACAATTTCACTAGGTCTATATTCATTTCTAGATCTGGTTGAGGTATATCTTTTTGGTGAAATCTCATATCCCAGCTGGTTTGATGGGCAATTTAAATAACAAATGTAAAATAAATTAAGTAAAAAAAATTAAAATCGTGGTCTATGTGAGTATGGGTATAACACTGCAGAGATAGATATACCGTGCTGTTTTTATTTATTGTATCTAAGTCTCAAACTTTGTTGTATTCAGTGATTAATGGGAGATCAGGTGGAAAGTACTCAAAACATGTCCCTATATTCTCTTTTTATTACTTGTTTTCCATATTATAACTCAATACATTATTTCCTAAAATTATATAGTTTGCATTAGGGTCCACCTAAATTTCTTTGAGGAAATTCTTTAAGAACTCTAAGTTGCCAATGCAAACTAAACTATTCATGAAAATTATGTTTCTCTAAATAAGAATATAAAATATTTTGATTTAGGGGCTAGTTGGTGTCACATCTGGTAGAGTGAACATGTTAAAATGCACAAGGGCTCCAGTTCTAGCCCCTGGCTCCCACTTGCAGAGTGGAAACTTCACAGTAGTGAAGCAGGGCTACAGGTGTCTCTCTCCCTCTCTGTCTCCCCACCCCCCAATTTCTCTCGGTCTCTATTCAGAATAAATAAAAAATAAAATAAAAACTTTTGACTTAACTTATAAACACTTTAAAGAAAAATATAACTCACCAGGTAGAGTATGGACCTTGCCATTCGAATGACTCAAATTCAAGCCCTGGCACCACATAGGGGATGCTATGGTACCAGAGAAAGCTCTGGTTCTGTGGTGTATCTATCCCTTTCTCTGTCTTATTTGCTCTGGCTCTCTCCTTTCTTCCTAAATGAAAGAAAACAAACAAACAAAAACAGCCCAGAGTGGTGAAATCATGTATGTATGAAGTCAAAAAAGAAGGAATAAGGGGAAAGCGGGGGGGAGGCTCTTCCTTAGGAGAGGAATGAGTTTAATGCATGTAAAGTACAGGGCTTTGACTGATACCAATATGTTTAGCATACTCATCATTACAGTTAATGATCATCACCATTATAGTTAATATATGTACATTCATTTGTGGAATTTATTTGAGAGAGGGGGCCAGTTGAATAAAACATTGAATAATCCACCTCACAAAGTCCCAGAGCAGAGATTTCAAGAAAAATATGGGGTCAAATTCATACAGATATGGAAATCATATTCCATACATTTTGGAGGAAGGAGATACAACCACAGAGCAAATGTTCCAGAGCCATATAAAAAATACAGATTGCAGGCACCTATCATCCAGAAGCAATGACCTTGAAGATTATACTTGCTCACTGAAGCTAAAACAATGATGTCATTATTCATATTCATGATGCTGTTGGTAATGTAGCCTGCCTTTTGGAAACCGTTATAGCTAGCTCCACACAGTGGAAATTAGTAAGTTAAGGGTGAAACAGAGCCATAAAGCATCTCAGAGCTGTAGTTAAGATTGACTTCTATTCCATTTATTGGGGCCATTCCATTTTAACATCAGAGTATAATTTCTAAATCAGATTGAGCACCTCCCACACTAGTACATTTTAAACTCTCAGACCAGAACTTTGGGCATTTCTCACTATGATGACTGTGTACATGACTAACAGTGTTGACCAATTATCTTCTGCACAATACACATACAGACCCATGTACAGTCATAGTCATACAAATTGATCCAGAACTATCCATAGGCAGAGATAAGCATACAAATTAGGAGACTATAAATAATCAAACTGATCTGGTTTAGTTATAGTGATGTCTGGATAATACCAGCTAAATTCAAGTTAACATTATCTTGACTAGCTATAGTCTGTTTCTACTAACTCCGAGGTGAGTTATTAAACCTCTATGAGCTTGTGGATGCAGCACAGGAAATTCCCCTAGAGCTTTGTCAATACATAGATTAGGTTTCAGGAGGACTAGGGTGAGACTGGAGACCGTATTTCTTTTCTCTTTTTCTTTTTAGCTGGGGTTCCCTGCTGCCCGCGCAAGCGCACTGCCATCTCGGTGGCGCTTGGAACTGCATTTTGCAAAAGCTCCAGGTGCTGCAGATGCTGCTCCAACTGTAAGGATGCAATTTAAGTTGCAATGGTGTGCTTAGCATACAAGCTCTGGCATCAAAGTTACTTAAGCAATCTGCGTTTTGGACTTCTCACTTACCAAAAGGGAACAATAGAAGTAACTATATTTGTGAAGATTAAATAAGACAATAAACACATAATAGCTAATTCAAGGTCTGGAAAATTGAAAAATGCACCACCCCCAAAGCTAGGTCTTATAGCCTTTGTTTACTAGCTTTTTGCCAAATAAAGGATACATATTCTTATCTTGTAATAATTAGTTTACTCTCTTAGCAATATAACGAAGTTTACTCTTTTAGCAATATAACGATTGACCTGCATTAAAACTGAGAGCATTGTAACTAATAGGTTAAGTCTAGTATGAAACATAAAACCAGAGTGGAAGGGACAGTATAGAAGGTTCAGATCTTTTTTAGTATTAGATTTGACAGCTAACAGTTATATCCAGAGATAACTTATAGCTGAAGCCAGAAAACTGATGGTCACCCAAAATGGTCTTTTCATCACTAAAACTGATCAATAAGCTGTGTCAGGTCCTTCTCTGAGCTAGCTCTTAAATCCAACCAAGAAGTCTCCATTTTTAAACCACCATCGCCTCCTAACTGCTCTGTTGCTTCCTGTCTTGAACACCTCTCATGCACTTTCCTATTCCTGTTGGAGTGACTTTTTTGGTCCTTTTTTAAAATTTTAAACAGTTCTTTAATGGGGGGTTAATGGTTTATAGTCAACAGTAAAATACAGTACTTTGTACATGCATAACGTTTCTCAGTTTTCCACATTTCCATTCGACCCCCACGAGGTCCTCCTCTACCATCATGGTTAGGACTTGAACCCCCCACCCCCACCCCAGAGTCTTTCACTTTTTTGCAATACACCAGTTCCAGTCCAAGTTCTGCTTTGTGTTTTCCCTTCTGTTCTTTTCAACTTCTGTCTATGAGTGAGATCACCCCTTATTCATCCTCCTTTTTCTGACTTACTTCACTTAGCATGACTCCTTCAAACTCCATCCAAGATGAGGTGAAGGTGAATTCACTGTTTTTTATTATTTGTTTTTAATTTTTACTTATAAAAAGGAAACACTAGGGAGTCGGGCTGTAGCGCAGCGGGTTAAGCGCAGGTGGCGCAAAGCACAAGGACCGGCATAAGGATCCCGGTTTGAACCCCGGCTCCCCACCTGCAGGGGAGTCGCTTCACAGGCGGTGAAGCAGGTCTGCAGGTGTCTATCTTTCTCTCCTCCTCTCTGTCTTCCCCTCCTCTCTCCATTTCTCTCTGTCCTATCCAACAATGACATGAATAACAACAATAACTACAACAATAAAACAACAAGGGCAATAAAAGGGAATAAATAAATAAAATAAATTTTAAAAAAAAGGAAACACTGAGTGGTCCTGGAGGTGGCACAATAGATAGGGCACTGAACTCTCAAGCATGAGGTCTTGAGTTCAGCCCCCGGCAGCACATGTACGAGTGTGATGTCTGGTTCTTGCTCCTCTTATAATTCTCATTAATGGATAAATGAAATATTTTAAAGAGAAAAAAAAAAAAGAAACACTGACAAAAACCATAGGATAAGAGAGGTAAAACTCCACACAGTTCCCACCACCAGAACTCTGTATCCCATACTCTCCCCTGACAGCTTTCCTATTCGTTTTAATAGCTGAGTAGTATTCCATTGTGTATGTATGTATATATAAATATACCACAACTTTCTCAGCCTGGAGAAAGTGCCTGTCTTTTATTTAATGTCCTATTTCCTACAGAATCACCTTTAAACCCAGAGCACAGACCCAAGACTCTGTACTGAATCTTCCCCTTTATCTCTTATTGCTTCAAACTGTACTTTGATCTCTCAGAACTACAGTAGAACTTAAACTCTATCTTTGCTAATGGCCTTTCTCACAAGGTATCTACTACACTGGAGTGCCTTCCTCAGATATTTGCCCAACTCCCTTTTTTGCTATAGATTTATTTTTTCATTCACATGAGGAGGGAGAGAAAGGGGAGAGTTGGAGAAAGAAAGAATGACTCAGAGCATTATTCTGCTACATGTGATGCTAGGGTTCAAACTCATACTAACTCATTCAACAATTAATCCACTACACCACCTCCCAGGTCTCCTGGTTCCTTTCTTTCACACACTTTCCAGCTAAAAGTCAGTTCCTCGGAAGTCTCTCCTGGTCCTAAAAGTGTGCTCTCACTCTTCCTATTTTATCACAACTCTTATCACACTAAACTGTACCTTCAAGAAGATCCTCCAATTCTATCATTTTTTTGTACCATTACTTCCCCTTATTCACACTCATGACAACTAAATGTTTCTGTGTGTTTGTGTGACTGTCTCATGTATATTTATCCTCCTTGCAGTCTAAGCTCCAAGTCAGCAGGATTAAGCCTTTTGCTCATTCATCAAGATTGCTAGATTATAACAGATTATAATACTTAGAAAACTAAATGTTGAAACATGAAACCATTTAATGTACTGAGAAATTGGAGCTGGGTGGTGGTTCACTTGGTTAAGGGCGTATATTAATATGCACAATGACCCAGTTTCAAGACCCTAGTCCCCACCTGCTGGGGAAAGCTTCATGAGTGGTGAAGCACCACTACAGGTCTCTCTCTCTCTCTCTCTCTTTCCTTCTCTATCTCCCCTTTCAATTTCTCTATGTTCTATAAAATAAATAGTTTTTCTTAAAAGAAAGAAAGTGAATAAGGGTGTGCAATGTTTAGAGTGAAAATGTTCTATAATTATTGAAAGACTTAAAACACATAAGAGAAATAGTAGAATTTTTTTAGATAAAACATGGAGGGGGGGGCTATAGCACCAAGGCTTCTTTCAATGTGGTGCAACCTGGGTCACACACAAAACAAAGCAACACACTATTTAAGTGATATATTTTACTAGCTTGAGCTACTAGAGTTTAAGAATGGGTCAGGATCATAAGCATATTGGTTCTCCTTAAAATGTAAGTCTAATCAAAATATCAAAACAGTGGATCAAAGACTTTGATGGGGTGATTCTAAGAAGAAAAAGATCAAAATAGCTATAACAATCATGAAGAATAATGTGTGGGCAGCATAGAGGGAAAAGAAGTGATGTTTTTTTGTCTTACTATGTATCAAGTTAATAAAAAGCTCTGTTGATTTAAACAGTATGATCCAGTTACAGAGCTAGACAAGTTAAAAAGTGTTTATTGATTACATAATCTTTATATGGTCCCTTCATATGGTAGATTTTTTGCAAAGATGACCAAAAATTCTCCTTATTCCCTTATTCATAGTCCTCTTGAATGTGACTTCATCATATATCCCTTCAAGAAGTAGAGTCCAGGGAGTCGGGCAGTAGCGCAGCGGGTTAAGTGCAAGTGGCACCAAGCACAAGGACCAGAGTAAGGATCCCGGTTCAAGACCGCGGCTCCCCACCCGCAGGGGAGTCGCTTCAAAGGTGGTGAAGCAAGTCTGCAGGTGTCTGTGTTTCTCTCCCCCTCTCTGTCTTTTCCTCCTCTCTCCATTTCTCTCTGTCCTATATAACAACAATGACATCAATAACAACAATAATAATAATTACAACAATGGAACAACAAGGGCAACAAAAGGGAAAATAAATAAATAAATATGTTTAAAAAAGAAGAAGTAGAGTCCTTATAGAACTTTCATGTCTGAGCTCCTGGAGTCCCCAGGCTTACTCTCTACCATCATTTTATGCCAGAGCTGGCTGGTGCAATCTATATAGCATTCTCTAACTCCCATGAAAAAGTTAAATAAATTTTAAGGGGCTGGGGGTGGTGGTGCACCCATCAGAGTGTACATGTTACAATGTACAAGGACCCAGGTTCAAGACCCAGTCCTCACCTGCAGGGGGAAACTTTCATGAGTGGTGTCTTTTCCATTATCTCCACCTTCCTTCTCAATTTCTATTTCAATAAAATAAGTGAAACATTAATTAGGTAGGTAGGTAGGTAGATAGATAGATAGACAGACAGACAGACAGAATTTTAGATGAGAAAACTAAAGCTCATTTCCCCAACACCTTGAATTTTGGCAGCTCAGAGATAATTTGACTAGAACAATACAGTAAAAGTAATATCATGTATCTTCCGGTACTGAACCATAAGAGATCTTGCACTTCTGTTCTTGTCATCTTGGGAAGCTGCCCTAAGATCACAATTGGAAGAAGCCTGGGCTTGCCTACTGAGGTAAAGGAAGTTACATGGAGCAAAAATGAATGATCACACCTAAGCCCCAGAAGAGCCAGTCAACAGTCAGAATCAGCCATCAGCACTCATGTATATGAGTGCACTTTAGAAAACCATTCAGTACTAGTTAATCCAGTAAAAGATTGAAATGCCACAAGTGACCTCAAACAAGAACCAAAGAACTGTCCAGGTGAATGGGTCCACCTAAATGGTTGGGCCACAGAATTGTGAATAAATAAAATAGTGATTGTTTTAAGTCACTAAGTTTAGAAGTGGTTTGTTAGACTGTACTAGATAACTGAGACACCTTATTCCTTTTCTGTTTTATCTGATTGTGCATGTGTGTGTGGTGCATGTGTGTGTGTGTATGTGTGTGTAAAAGCGGAGCCATATTTATTGTAGTTTTACCATCAGATTTTAGTCAAACTGAGAAAAATCTTTGATTATGTGCCCAAGGCTACTGGAGAATAAAGGTGAACTGGAAACTTCCAAGACTTTAATATCTAATTTGAAAGGAATTGCATAGTTAGAATCCTTAGGCTTTTAATGATGAGACTTCTCAGGCAAATTCTCTTAAAATAGAGCATATTTCAATTATTCTTAAAGATTTCCTTTTATTATTTGCACAATCATCTTTTCATTCAACTGAACAATCTCATATTTTGTTGTTTCCTTTCTACATAATATTCAACATTTCCTAAATTTAAGTTAGGTTTTATTAGCTTTTCTATTTTCTCAGAATTTGCCGTTTTGTTTTTTTCCCTCTGTCCCATTGTTCTTATCTCTGCCCCCTTGTGGGTTATGATAGAAGAACCAGACTGCTAATGAATGCATAGATCCATGTGGCTTGACTTGACCCCCTATGCCTCCTAACTGCATCTCTGAGGTTTTCCTCAGTCCCCTCTATCCTCAGTCCCCTCTATCCTGTCTTTTATTACTTTTCTCATAAATTTCACTCTTCCCCCTGCTGCCAGAAATACAGTCAGTGCACGCTGTGATATGGAGATGAGAAACCTCACTACTAAGCAGCTCAGGCTGTACTTGACAGATTAGAGATTGTTTTTTTTATTATTTGGCTATGTCAGCCCAGAGTTGTATTTATTTTTCTCTTTGACATCACTGGCAGCCAGTACTGTGCCGACTCCAAGGCCAGAGAATAAATGAATGCACAAAGGAGGCAGCAGCCTTTTAGTCTGACTCAACACAGCCTCCCAGGGATCTTGGCAAATACTTTCTTGGCCCCCTTGCCTGTCTGCTGCTTCCTGCCAGCTCAAGTTGTTCTTATTAAAACAAACACACACAAGAGAAGCAATGGAAGATTCAGAGTTACCCAGAAATTGAAATAAGCAGCATCATCGAACAGTTTTATAAATCTGCTATATAGCTCCTTCTATATGCTTTCCTTCTTCTTTTTAGTAACTAATACATGCAAGAGAAAATATATGTTATATATGCATTTAATAAGTTATACTGTTATACTGCATACTGAGTAACATATCCTAACTCACAAGATAGAATACTGCTAGTAAATAATCTTTTGTGTGTCTTCTAATCCATTCCTTTCCCTTTCCCCAGAAACTACCACTTAGCTAAATTTTATGATATTAATTCTTTTACTTGCTATACATATACATATATTCCATTTCATTCATATATATATATATATATATATATATATATATATATATATATAGTACATATATATATATATGCTTAAAGAATATGGCTTAATCTTGGTCATTTGTGGACATTATAAAAATGTCATAAAACACTTGTCATACAAGAATAATTATGTTTCTAAGATCATCCACATGATCATAGGCAACCTTATGTTATTGTTTTTTACTGATTGTATCAATAATATTAAATTATACAAACTTATTTGTCAATTAATTCAATGAAATCTGATTTGTTTCCAAGTTTCTACTGTTATGAATAGTGTTGCTATAAACATACTTATACATGTCTCTGGTGTGCATATGCAAATGATTCCCTAAGGAAAATACTCAGAAATACAGATGTATAATATATAAATATGCACATAATACATATAAATTTTAGCTGTATGCCTATAAATATATATACTAGAATAAATTTATATGAAAGAGTAAATAACAAATAATAGAAAAAGTACTCCTGAAGAAGAATAATACCCTTTCTGTCTTATAAGATACAAAATCTTATTATAAGCTATAATAATGAGTACAGTGTGGTATTATAGAAGGGACAGTTTATAGACTGAACAATGCCAGGGAGTAGCATAGTGGTTATTAAAAAGATTTTCATGCTAGAGGCAGCAAAGGTCCCAGGTTCAATCCCTAACCAGCATCACCATAAGCCAGAGCTGAACATCAGTGTTCTGGCAAAAAAGCCTATATATGTGTACGTGTTTTTGATCAAATACAATTAAGCATTTAAGACATTGAAGGCCCTCAGATATGTCAGGAATAGACAATAAAGGATGTTATAATAACTGATTTATACATTTGAGGTAAGAATTAATTATCTCCTTTGATCATATGCAAAACTCACTTCCTGAAAATGAATTTACTACAAAAAACAAAAATTTTAAACAATGAAAGAGAAAATGTCCTTGACTGTGGGGTAAGGGAAGTTTACTAAACAAAATGTAAAATGCATCTGAATTACTAATAGCAGAGGTGTTGATAAAGAAGACGTAATATAGTTACACAATGAGATACTATTCAGCTATAACAAAGGATGAGACTTTGCTGTTTATAACAAGAGGTACAGAACTATAGGAAGTCTCACTATGAGAAATCAGAAGAGGAAAGACAAATACTGGATGGCTTCATTTATGAAACAAAATTTTATAAAAGCATTCACATAAAAAGTAACCTTAAAATTTTGATACAGAACAAAGATTACCAAAGGTGGGGGATCTGCAGGGACTTAAAGGATGTTGTCACTTTGATAATAGACATGATGTGATAACACATAATTTGAGGAAGTGTAAAGTTATACCCTTAGTTATACAGTTATGTAAACCAAAGTTAACTCAATAATGCATATATGTATTTGTGTATTTATATATATGTACATATACATATATATATATTAGCCATAAAAGAAAAAACTGAAATGCATCCTGAACAAAGTAAATATAAGACACAAGTTAGGATTTGCAGTATCTATAGCTGACTATAGAGTAACATGTAGGATGTATAGAAATTTGGCAAGTTAATAAAAATACAATAAAATAAAAATGAAGAAAAAGAGTAAATATGTTTATGAAAATATAATTAACTTCATTAACAATCATGGAAGTACAAATGAAAACCATGATACTATTTGATAGTATATCTATTAAATTGTCAAAAGTTAAGAGAGAAAATGTTACACTTACTTGGGAAAACAATTTAATTAATTAATTACAATAGAATAGATTCACCTTATTCCTCCAACTACTTCAGGGAAGTAACTATATAACTATACATGCAGAAATTACTGAGGATTTGGCTTTTTGGACAAGAATAATTAATATCAAAACACTACAGAAAAAAAAGGCCAAGTATCATGTTAGTAAGAGAGGGGATAAGGGTATTCTAAGAGTGTTAGTTCTACAGTCAGATTAATTCTGTCATTTGTTACTATTTACTGACTACGGATAGGTCCCCACTTTAGCTTCCTTTTGTGTGCAATGATAACAGAATTTGTTTCATAGGGACACTGTGAGGCAAAAATGAGATAATGAGTATAAAAAATATATATCTTGGACATGTACAGTTTTAAGTGAGCTATTGTTAAAATTAGCACCACATTATTCATCACTTAGATCTATGTTCCTTTCTCCAGACAGTTTTGAAAAGGTGGAATTTAATTCCTCATTAACAGAGAAACTAAAAGAATATTTTATTGGTCTTAAAAAGCATCTAGTACACTAGAGTTTGCAGTGAGTACCTCCCTAACACTTCCTCCCCACTATTCCAAGCTTTGGGTCCATAATTGCTCAACAATTGTTTGGGTTCGTATGTTAACTCTCTTTTCAGTCACCAGGTTCCAGATGCCATCAGGATGCCGGCCAGGCTTCCCAGGATTGAAGACCCCACCAATGTGTCCTGGAGCTCCGCTTCCCCAGAGACACACCCTACTAGGGAAAGAGAGAGACAGACTGGGAGTATGGACCGACCAGACAACACCCATGTTCAGCGGGGAAGTAATTACAGAAGCCAGACCTTCTACCTTCTGCAACCCACAATGAACCTGGGTCCGTGCTCCCAGAGGGATGAAGAATGGGAAAGCTATCAGGGGAGAGGGTGGGATATGGAGATTGGGTGGTGGGAATTGTGTAGAGTTGTACCTCTCCTACCCTATGGTTTTGTTAATTAATCCTTTCTTAAATAAAAGAAAAAGCATCTCATGTTTACTAATTAGTTCTCAGGACAAAATGCTACATATGTGTGGACAGTAAACATTCAGTAGGTTGTCAATATACATCTCGTGCAACATAAAGGTGTAAATGTAGAGCTCAAGTTAAAGGAATAGTTACCCCCCCAAAAAAAAATAGAAGAGATTAATAGAGAAATACTTTAAATGCATCTGTTATGTTTTTAAAATGTAGAGCTCAGGAGGTGATTCAGTGTGAAGAGCACATGTCTTCCACATTAAGATCCTGGGTTTGAGAAAGAGAAGAATCAATACCAAATTATTTCACTCATAGGTGAAACTTGAGGAAAAAAGGGCAGTAAGCTAAAACATAATGTAAAACTTGGACTGGGTATGGTGTATTGGACTTTGGGGAAGGAAGGAAATGGATGGGGTGAAGGAGCATTGAGGTTGTGGTGTATGAAGAAGTCTTAGGTTGAGGGAGCAACTGTCAAGCAGACACCAAGACATCTATCATGGAGAAATAGGGCCTTGTGCCTATATGTACAAAGACTGTACTATAGACCATGACTTCCACTCAGTTATATATATATCCTGGGTTTGATCCCCAGCACAACATGAGAGTACTATGGACACCACCAAGGATCAGAATAGATGAAAGTCTAAAGATGGTGGAGTGGTGCTATTTTAGTGGTGTTTCTCTCCCTTCCTCTCTTTCTTCCCTTTCACTCTGTCTTTAAGAGAAATTAGAATGGTGCAGTAGTATTATGCATGCAAGAAGCTCCAGTTCCTCCTCAGCACCAAAAAAATAAACAAATAAATAAAACAGATGTTTTAAGATAATATTCTAAGTGACAAAGTAGGAGAGATGAAAAAGTATTTGAACTGTTTTAAACAACCATTATTTATGGACTTCACATGCTCACAAATTTCTGATCCTCAGTCATGACCATTTGTCACCAGCCTCACTAGCATTTCAGTTCGGGTGTGTGTGTATGTATATACTGCCCTCTTTTTTAAAAAAACCTATTATCCAACTCAGCAGTTAATATGATGTTGTCCATACCCATCAGGGATAATGTACTTGAAGATATGAAAAATTTCAACTACCTTATTTTTCTCCAGTGAATAATCTCATAGAATCTATAGGCTTTAGGAAATTATCCTCAGAGTCCTATCTAACTCACTGTTCTGAGTCCCTTCTCCTGCCTGGTTCAAACATATGTGATTTTGTCCACATAAACTCGTGCAGTCTTATTCCTCCTTAACACTGTGAATTCCTTTGGAAAGGAGGTCCATAGTAAAATCTTTAGGGTCTATGAGAACTCCTACGGGACTAATGAAACACATGGCCTGTTAGTATAAATTTATTTTTTTTAGTTCAACGTTTTAAATTTCACTTTAGTGCTAATAAAAAACAGAGCTACAGGGGCCAGGCAGTAGCGCAGTGGGTTAAGCTCACATGGCAAAAAACAGAGCTACAGTATTTTTGGTATTTAACTCAGGAGTCAAATTATTTAGTTACCCATAACAGTTCTAATACCACTATGTTTTTCTGTATATACCTCAGCTGTCTTAACTCTTGAATGAGAATAATAATAATAATAATAATAATAATACCTAATAATTGGGATTGTTTTGAGGACTATTAAATAATTCACATAAAGTATTTTAAGGAAAAGGGCACAGCTCATACTGAGTTCTCAAAAAATACTTCTTGTGTTGTTTTTATAATTAATTTGACAGAAAAACATTACCAGACATTTCTAAAATATATTTTCTAGGTCTTGAATAGTGTCCTCATACAACAAAGTCACCAAATTATGAAAGTATCAGTTGTTCTGAATTTAAGTACATTCATTTATTTAAGAAGCTTTAAAATTGTATCTGGAGTTCAGATGTATAAATAATCTTTGATTATCATCACACCATACCCAAACCAATTGGACTTGTCAGTATTCTCCTATCTCAGTTTACAGAACAACTGTGAAGTCATCCATTGCTACTTAGGGGTTAAGTCTATGGATATTCCAGTTTCTTTTTTTTTTTTAAATTTTTTAAACTATTTATTTATTTATTTTCCCTTTTATTGCCCTTGTTGTTTTATTGTTGTAGTTATTATTGTTGTTATTTATGTCATTATTGATAGGACAGAGAGAAATGGAGAGAGGAGGGGAAGACAGAGAGGGGGAGAGAAAGATAGACACCTGCAGACCTGCTTCACCACCTATGAAGCGACTCCCCTGCAGGTGGAGAGCTGGGGGTCTCAAACCAGGATCCTTACAGCGGTCCTTGCACTTTGTGCCACGTGTGCTTAAACCACTGCACTACTGCCCGATTCCCGGATATTCCAATTTCTATCCTACTTGAACTCACCTATGTTAGGCACTGACCCTACTTTCTCCCTCTTTGCCATTCTGCTAGTTATGTACATGTTTCCTAGATTCAACACTTGTTAGCTATGTTTAAGTACCCCCTATTATTCTTCAAATAGTATTGATTATCCTTCCATTTACACAATACACACTTGTGCTAGATGGTCTATTCTCCCCTAGAATTTCAACAAGTTAGTAACTTCACATGTACATTTACTGCCATGACTTAAGACATTATCCTCATCATTCTCATCCAGATCAATGGAAATTGCCTCTTTAAAGACCCCCTCACTACCATCTTTCTCTCTCTTCTTAAAATTGTATTAATGTTAATATTGACTTACAAAGTTATAAGATAACATAGGTATAATTCCACACCATTCCCACCACCAGAGTACTGTGTACCCATTCCCTCTATTTGAAGCTACAGCAGTTCTCCTAAGTTTACAGATATGGGTTAACTATTATTTCTACAACTATCTATCTATATTTGTATATATTTTCCCATTTTTTCCTATGATTCCATCTTCTCTTCCTTTCCAAGTAACATCTACATCTATTACTACTTTTGAATGTCCCTCCCTTTTTCCTCTTCTCTATCTGGATCCCAGTGGAGTCGGAGTTCAGAGCCCTCTGGAAATCTTCCCGCTATCATTTCTCCCCCAGTGGGAGTATGGACCAAAATTCTTTTTGGGCTGCAAGACAAAAGAGATCTTGCTTCTGTAATTGCTTCTCTGCTGGACATGGGCATTGACTTCCATCTTTTCTCACTGCAAAATTTCTCTCTCATATGCTACCAGAATGACCTTCCTAGACTATAAATGGTTTCCCGTAATGTACTATTGATAAAAAAAAGATTCTAAACATCTTTAAATTGCCTATCTCTTCTGATACAAACTAAGAAGGAACCCTACAAGCTCTTTTGTTGTTGTTCAGATTAAATCCATCTCAAACAGTATGCCACTTTTATTCAAATTACTTTCCATAATAAATTATTGACTATAGTCATAAAATCAATTTAGAAAAGGTTCTCAACTCAAATAAATAAGTTATCAGCAGATCTCTTGAGCTTGTTAGAATAAGTCATTTATGAACACTCATTTTAAACTTTTAAAATTATATTTATAGATTTTATAAGGGTAACAACATATTATATGGTCACATTTACTTCAGTATGCTTAAAATTCAGTAGTTGAAATAATGTAATAGGAAGGACTGATTCTTCTCTTTTCTCAGAACAATATATATATGAATTTTAAATTTGGATCTGTTGCATATTTCAAACCCTCATATATAAAAACTGCTAAAAATCAACCTTTCCTATAAACTAGTAAACAACTGTGGAGAGTCCACACACCTCTGAACCTTGTGTTGACACACAGGGAAAAAAAAAAGCATATAGATGCATAGGAATGAAAGAGAAATTACTAAAAGAAAAGTAGATACATCCTCCTGAGCATGGGACTGAAGTCCTGAATTCTATCCTGATGATGGTTCTACTTCTCAATGACAGTGACACTTAGCCAGTTAATTAGCCTTTCAAGGTATCACACTACTTATCTTCAGACTGAGGGACTTTAATTACACACTGATCTCTAGGACCTTGCCAGCTTGGAAATTTGAAATATTTAGCTATGGTGGACCCATAGACAAGAAAATTCCTCCCTTGTACCTGCTTTCAGAGGTATCAAAATCACCACACCATTCAGTTACAGACAGATTAAAGCCCTCTTAGGTGCCTAGACTTGATGTGGCTCGTTCACCTTAGGTCCTAAATATTGTTAGCTTTCTCACTGCTTTAACCATAATGGGCATTTTAATATAATATAGTCTGCATTGTTAAAGACTACCTCCATAAAAATTTAACAGAGAATTCAATAGCCACCCCCACACCACTTTCAGGTCCAAGTAATGCTATCTCTTTGCCTTTCAGTGGAACATACTAAACACTTCATAATGGAATGACTGGACAAATGACTAGTGTTAGATTCAGTTTCAGTTAAGGTTATAACAGCTGTATGCAGTAAAATTCAATGGTAGAGCTGGCTGTATCCAACAATTTAAAATGTCTACACCATCACAGTCATAGCAGCTGGACATGTTTTCTGCACTGGAGAGATTTAATGTATTGGATAGAATTATGAGTGGATTGGACTGTCTTCACCATTTTGTACCACATTTTGCTTTATGATGAGCTGCAAGCCAAAGTCTATTATAGTTACACATTGACTTAGCAACATAGCCAAACATAATGAGAAAAAAACAAAGCTGCATCTCTCAGTCTATCAATCAAAAGTCATTCCAGTATTAGAGATTAGGAAGTATCTAATTCAGATTGCTCTCTTGTAAATTTTCCTTTAGTAAAAAGTACCTTCATATCTAGTTATTATTTCACTCCTATCAAATGCACATATAGTCCTGCCAAATGGCAGGAGAATAAAATAATAAAGTTTGCTTTTTTGTATTAGTCAAGTGATAAATAAATTGTGATTCCCATAATTCAAGTTATCCACATTCCCTCAATCAGCAGTCTAAAATTTACCAAGAAAATTCAGCAGCCTAATTCCAGTTTTCTTTGACTTGAAACCATGTGTTCATTAGAATATGTAAGCCTTGCAATTTTATCAGCAAAAATGTGTAATGATGTGATATAATAATAATAATAATAATAATAATAATAATAATTCTCTCTGTCAGTGTGAGTCCAGGAAATATAAGATACCTCTAGAGATCACTGACCATACAGCAACTTAGAACATCATTAAGTCCCAAATGTGACTTACCCAATGACAATACAGGAGATGGCAGTTCCCAAGAATGCATATGTTAAAATAGATCCCAAGTTCTGAAAAAAGTGTCTCTGTGAAGAAATAAATATATATTATATACTATACCTCTGTTTTTTGTAGTACAAAAGGATGTTGTTGTTGTTTTTTTCCACAGCCTCTTTCTTCCTTAATTGTTTAGGCAAATTTTATTTGAGTCTCTATTGCTGGCCTTGTTGAACAAATTGACTTAACTGATTAATACAAAAAAATCATAATAATAAGGGGCTGGGCAGTGATACACCCAGTTAAGCGCACATAGTACTAAATGAAGGACCCACACAAGAATCTGGGTTTGAGCCCCTGACTCCCCACCTGCAGATAGGCCATGAAGCAGGTCTGTAAGTGTCAATCTTCCTCCCTCTCAGGCTCACCCTACTTCCTCAATATCACCAAGCCCCAGTGATAACCCTAGAAGATAAATAAATAAATAAATAAATAAATAAATAAATAAATAAATAAATAAATACGGGACTCCTCAAAGGAAAAAAAATACATTTGGAGGTAGCAGGGCAGAAATGAGAGATGATTGTTAGAACAGGCTAACCAAGAAAGGGACCAGAGAAATGTCTACACAGGACACTGGGGTTATTAATGTAAAATGTAACAATGATATAAATGAATTTTGTATTAATGTAAAATGCAACATAGTTTTTACATTTTGTTGTCAATGTAACCCTTCTAGCATTTAGAAAATACTAAGAAGAAGAAGAAGAAGAAGAAGAAGAAGAAGAAGAAGAAGAAGAAGAGGAAGAAGGAGAAGAAGAAGAAGAAAGAGGAAGAGGAAGAGGAAGAGGAAGAGGAGGAGGAAAGAGAAGGAGAGGACTACTACTGAAAAGAAACTAATCCCAAAGATTTAAGTTGCCTTGTGACTTCCATGTCATCTCTGACACATTTCTTCTGTATGTGCTAAAACAAAGCCTTAGAAGTCTACAATAGTTTACTTTAATTAATCACAGGACATAATGCCTGGTGATAGAGCTGGCACTGAGGGTGATGGCTTGAGTAAGCTCAGTCTTGTAAGTCTTTTCAAATACTTGGTTGAAATGCTCCCTTCTAGTTCTGTTAAGTGAGAGCTGAGTAACCAGAACTGACAGCAAGAGGGAGCCTGAAGTATGTAAGAAAACCTCATCTGTTCTGAACAGGCTGGATCTGACAGGACAAAGGAGATCCTTGGAAATCTCCTGGGTGAGGGGTGGGTAGCAAAAAAAAAAAAAAAAAAAAAAAAAAAGGTGTAGTGCTACCTCTGCTTTCAAAACTCTCCAGGTCAAATCTTACACCACAACACAGAAAAGCCACAAACAGTGACTATATGATTTACTAATCTACAAAATGTGTTCTTTCAGGTTATGCTTATGGAATGCCAAACAAACATATAGAGACTGTAATATCAGACATGAGTATAAACAGCTTGAGTATTAGCAAATCGCTCTTGAGTTTGTACCCCAATGGATAAATCTAATGCAAATTAACATCAAACACTTTGATTGTAATAATCTAGTCCAGTGTCTAATGCTGTTTAATAGGAACAGAATGCAAGATATACATGATTTTTAAAAGTTTTTCTAATAACAACATTAAAGTATATTTAATTTTTCTTTTTTATCATTTAAAATGAATTTTATGTTTTGTATGATTCAACATAACTAAGACATTGTATAATATATAAATCTATATAAAAATTATTAAGATGTCTCAGATTCTCTTGTTAAATACCAGTCTTCAAAATCAAGTGTTTTTTTTTATAGCTAAACACATCCTGATTCAGACTTGCTACATTTTTTTTTTATTTTTTCCCTTTTGTTGCCCTTGTTGTTTCATTGTTGTAGTTATTATTGTTGTCATTGTTGTTGGATAGGACAGAGAGAAATGGAGAGGGGAGGGGGAAGACAGAGAGAGGGAAAGATAGACACCTGCAAGACCTGTTTCACCGCTTGTGAAGCAACACCCCTGCAGGTGGGGAGCCAGGGCTTGAACCAGGATCCTTATGCGGGTCCTTGTGCTTAGCGCCACCTGCGCTTAACCCGCTGCGCTACAGCCCGACTCCCTGGCTTGCTACATTTCAAAGGCTGAATAGCTGTGTGTGGCTAACTGCCGGTGTATTGGAAAGAAGTGGCTGAAAATAATTCTAAGTATGTCAGATTTTAATCTATACCGCATGATGATATTTTCACCAGACAGTTATACCCATAAACTCATAAAATTTATCAGTGCAAGCAAAATTATCTACTTACAGATAAAAAAATAAAAGTAATTATCATATACTAACCTTCTTTAGGCTATATCCTGCATGGAATATAATTGGTGGCAATAGAACATTGAAGAAGATTTCTGGATCAAATGTCATCTGCCAGAAAAGACAAATGTACAGTTAGGAAGATGCTTCATTGGGTCACTAAAATATATGTTTTTGAAAGAAAGTCTTTAACCATCTACAGCTTATTATGCTATAAAATTAGTTGATATAAAAATAAACTTCTTAAATTTAATACAACTGTAATTAATATTTTACTACACATCATTCTATAGATAACAACTGGAAAAAATCTCAACAAAACCTTTCTGCGCAAAGAAAATGTTTCCCTATCTACTGATTACTTATTTCCCAGATTTTAAGTGTTTTTATCATTTTTTTCATGGAGGACAGAATAGGTTATATTCAATTATTTTTGCTTCTTACCAAGATTGCTTAAAGTTTATACAAATTGGATCTTAGTTTTCCCCATCTTCTAGTATTCCAGAGTTGGGAACATCAGACTTTATGGAAAAACCACAACTGCAAGTAAAAGTAGATGTTTCCAGTATTTGCTTATTGACTTTTTACCTAAATGCTGAAAATGAACCACTGGGGAGATAGCACCACCAATAGTTCCAGAGCTGCAAGGACTGGAGGGGACTATCAGCATCACTATAAGGCAGAGCTGGAGTGTTCTGGCAAAAATAATAAATAAATAAATAAATAAATAAATAAATAAATAAATAATAAATATGAGGGGACTATCAGCATCACCATAAGGCAGAGCTGGAGTGTTCTGGCAAAAATAATAAATAAATAAATAAATAAATAAATAAATAAATAAATATTTAAAAATTAATGTTGAAATTAAATTGGTCAAAAATAGTTTGTGTGAGATAAAGTGAAATGATATGTAGAAATTATTCTTTAAAATCTTTCTTAGACTCATCTTATTCTTTTACACACACACATGGCCATTTTTCATTCCACTGCTAATACCAACTGAATACCAATATAGTATTCAAAATTTTTCAGACATAACGGCTTTATAACTTCAAACTTCTTTCCTTTTTATGCCTTAGTTCTTTTTATTATTTTTATTAGTGATTTAATAATGACTGACGAGATTGTGGTATAAGAGGACTACAATTCCAAACAATTCCCACCACCAGAGTTCCATATCCCATTGCCTTCCTTGAAAACTTTTCTATTTATCCCTCTGGGGATATGGACTAAAGATCTTTATGGGGTGCAGAAGGTGGAAGGTCTGGCTTCTGTAATAGCTTCTCCACTGTATATGGATGTTGACAGGTCAATATCTTTCCCTAGTCAGTTAGGGCTCTGGGGAGGTGGGGTTCCAGGACACATTGGTAAGGTCGTCTGCCCAGGGAATTCAGGTTGGTATCATAGTAGCATCTGCCACTTGGTGGAAAAGCACTAAGATACAAAACAGGAAAAGTTGTTTAATAATCAGGAGCCTAAAGGTAAAAGAATAGCAGATGAAATTTGGTGTCTTCATGTTGGAAGGGCTAGGAAGTCTATTTTAGGTATATTCCTAAGTGCCCATGACTTTACTAATTTTTGCCTGAGCTCAAAAGCTAACATGCAGGTGGGCTAGGAATATTGTCTGGAAAGACAGTGTCAGAGTTGAGAAAGCTGGATAAGGACAGAGAAAAGCTCCCAAATATGGGAAACATATATAAATACCATTAACTGTAAATTTCATCAATCTGAACCAGGGTTCATGTCTATCCATACTTAGCACAGGAGCCTGTGTAGCCTCTGCATCCCTGTCAGTCTGAATTCACATTCCATGGTCATAGCTAGGGACATTCTAGCCTGCACTCATTTCAGGACCAGTCTTCCTCAAGTGGCAAAATATGTTGACCTAGCCTCCCTTCAGAGAGTGAGGCAATTTCTACTACTGTTATTCTACATTGAGGGCAATATCCACAAGAGGGGTTATGATGTTGTTCCTGTAGGAGATGATCAGTGATGGTAAAGAGAATGATCTGTTAGAGGTCTAGGCCCATCATATTTATATGGGATCCAAGGATTCCCAGATGATGGAGTTGTGCTGAGTTCTTAGTCATCTCTGAAGCTCTTTTATGCTCTTTCAGCATTTTGGACCCACTCTTATAGTACATCTTCTATAGCCATACTTTGTATCATTATTGGTTTAACTGTTTTCCCCATTAAATTGGAAGCTTATCAAGGATCAAGAATATGTGCCAACACATTTATACATATATACATACTTATTTATATATACATATAGATACCTGTTTCTGCTGAATTGAAAGAAATTTAACTACTTCAAAGAATCTAATCTATCAGGATAGAATGAATTATGAATGCTTATAACATTCTTTTTTTAATTTTTTTTAATATTTATTTTATTTATTCCCTTTTGTTGCCCTTGTTGTTTTAATGTTGTAGTTATTATTGTTGTTGTCATTGTTGGATAGGACAGAGAGAAATGGAGAGAGGAGGGGAAGACAGAGAGGAGGAGAGAAAGATAGACACCTGCAGACCTGCTTCACCACCTGAGAAGCGACTCCCCTGCAGGTGGGGAGCCGGGGTTCGAACCGGGATCCTTATGCCGTCCTTGTGCTTTGCGCCACCTGCGCTTAACCCGCTGCGCTACAGCCCGATTCCCATTATAACATTCTTACACATCAAATATAAGGGCTATTTAAGAGGAAAAATAAGAAAAGCCTCTTGGTTCCATTTTTCCATATTGGGTCCAAACAGACATTACCAGAGTCTCTCTCCCTTCTTCACATGGGCTCCTCAACTCTACTCATCCAGTACTTGGGAGGGGAAGGGAAGAGAAGTGGCAGAAGTCACAAACCCAGTCACATATACCATCACAAATACAGCTGTACACACACTGATGCTAAAATTCTTGTAAGAGTGAGCATTCAGATAGATCATCAGTGACCCATTCATAGCTCCTTATACCTTGGTTTCTTCATTTAAAATGAATATAATAATCTGGTACCTAATCCAAAAGTTGTTTTATTAAGTTAATAAAACATTTGTAAAGCCCCTGAAGTATTGCCTGATAGAGTAAGCACTTACAAGTCTTTATTTTTAAAGAAAATATAGTAGCTGTGTGGTCATGCGGACCCAGTATGGAATGTCCACTAGCTCCTCACCTGCAGGGGGAGCTGCTTCACTAGCTGTGAGTCATATCTGCAGATGTCTCTCCCTCTCTATCTCCCGCAACCTTTTAAACTCTCTCTGTCCTATCAAATAAAATAGAAAAATATACATAGATGGATATTTTTAAATTACATTATTGGAAGAAACTTCTTTATTGTCAGCATTTTTTTTCATTGGATAGGACAGAGAGAGAGACTGAAAAAGGAGAGGAAGATAGAAAGAGGGAAAGATAGACACTGGCAGACTTGCTTCACTGCTTGTGAGGTGTCCCCACCGCAGGTGGGGAGTGGGGGCTTGAACCTGAGTGCTTGAGCATATCCTTGCACTTAGCACTATGTGCGCTTAACCAGGTACACCACTGCCCAGCTCCCAGTCAGAAATTCTTTAAGGCTTTCGTGGTACAAAATTTGGGCAGAGAGCTTAATTTTCTTTCTAGCTTTGATCTTTTTACTAAAATTATCTGAATCATTATTATTGACCTATTTTATGATGCTTCATAAAGAGTATATTAATATAGTCTGATTTTTTTTAACAAAGAGATATATTTCTAAGTGCTGGAGGGATGAAGTAATGCAGCTATGACCAGTTAGAAGAGAGAAATACAGCAGCACAACATCTCATATAAGAAATCCCTTGCCTCGGCAGTTTTTCTGCAAAAATCAGGATAATCACTCAGCCAGAACATTTCAATAATCAGAATGCTCCATTGCTTGCATGCAGGTTAACTAATGTACTATTGAATTATATTTTCTGGAGCAGCCACATGAAACTGGCAGGCTGAGAATGGCATGCAGCATAGGAGGATTTATTTGTACATACAAAACAGAGTTGTGTTTCTTTCAGACTTGCTATAAGCTTAGAAACTGCTAAATCAGAGCACTGGGAGTAACTCCAAACCCAGATAATTACTCAAAAAAAATGGCTGGATCTGCCACTGCACCAATCTCAAGATGGTGAGACATATAATTTTCCTTAGATGTTATGTTCAGATCAGTCTTGGGGGTGAGGCTAATTTTAATAATCAGTTAAAAATTTCACCATTGTTTGAAGGAAAACTACATAAGGATCAAAGAGGAAAGCAGAAAGCTAAAAATTATTTCAGCTAATGACACTAATCCTGGGACTGGAAAGAAAAACTCACCAGGTATGGCCTTGCAATGCACAGCTCAGGTTGAGTCTCTGTAGCATATGAGAATGAGAAGGCATGGGGGGGGAGATGTTCTATGATGTTTCTCTCTTTCAGTCTCTTTCCTTATCTATATATCTAGCATCTATCTATCTATCTCCTATCTCTGTATCTCTGTCTCTATCTCTTTCTCTATGACAAATTGGCCCAAGAGTAGAAAAGTCATGCATGTATGAAACTCAGCTTAACAAAACAAAAAGCCCCCAAAATATTAATCTTTTAAGATATAAATCTTGTAGATAGTACTGTACAACAGAACTTTCTGCAGTAACATAAGTATTCCTCAGCTGTGCTTTCTAATTCATAATCAGCCCCATAGTTACATGAGCTATTGAACACTTCAACTATATACTCAGTGAGACTGGAAGACTAAGTGTTTAGTTTTCTTATCTATAGGCAGTGGTTACTGGAAGTGCATTTATGCTCATTTTCTAGAACTTCAAACTTCACACGATTACAATTTTGAGATGACCTGTCATACTACAGAAGGTATGGCTAATTTGGAGTAACAAAACTGAGACTCTGAGATGACGGAATTTTTTATGCTTCATAAAAGCAGTGAGATTTTTAAATATTGGGATTTAATTCTTAAAATTCTGGAAAATATGGGAAAAGAAAAATATCAAATTCTCAAAAAAGAATACAATAAATTTTAATTACAACTTCTTATATATTCTATTTGATTAGAGAGGGTACAAACATGTGCACAGAGCGAATCAAATTGAACATCTCTAAAAGTAGAAAGTGTACTAAGTTTAATGCCCAAGTTTTAGATGGCTACAGATACAAAATTCTGTTTGTGCCTGAGTGTGAAGAAATGCAGTGATTTTTATATCAATGATCTGGAAAGAACTATCAGTGTTCTTCTAAACTATGAAATACAGAAGCCAGGTGGTAGCGCAGCTGGCTGAGCACACGCGTTACAATGCTCAAGGACCCAGGTTTGAGCCTTCAGTCCCCACCTGCAGGAGGAAAGCTTTGTGAGTGGTACAGCAATGTTGAAGGTATATCTCTGTCTCTCTCCCACTTCGTCCCCTCTCAATTTCTGACTGTCTCTGTCCAATAAATAAATAAAGATAATTTCAAAAATAAAATAAATAAATAAGCATTAAAATAACCATTCTAATGAATATGTCATATTACTTTCAAGGAAGCCATTTTTAAAAAAAATGTTGTTTCATCAGCTTTGACAGTATTCCTGAGTGGTAGCAAGCAAATGCAATTAACCCCATTTTCCAGAGACAGAAGAAATGAATAGTATGCCCAGAGTCAATGTTACTGATATATCACTGGGGAAGGATATGCAGGGAATACCAACTGGAAGGATATGAAGGGCATACCAACTGCAGGCTTCATCTGTTATCCAAAGTTAGAACATTCTGATAAAACTTTCCTAAGCAGGGAGTCGGGTGGTAGCGCAGCGGGTTAAGCGCACGTGGTGCAAAGCGCAAGGACAAGTGTAAGGATTCTGGTTCGAGCCCCCGCAAGGGTTCCAGTCACCTGCAAGTGAGCCGCTTTACAAGCGGTGAAGCAGGTCTGCAGGTGTCCATCTTTCTCTCCCCCCCCCCCCCGTCTTCTCCTCCTCTCGCCATTTCTCTCTGTCCTATCCAACAACGACAACAATAACTACAACAATAAAAAAACAACAAGGACAACAAAAAAGGAATGAATAAATAAATTTTTTTAAAAATTATAAAAAAACTTTCCTAAGTCAAAATGATATAATGTAAAGAAGCAATCGACAATAATTTCCACCATAAAACTTTTATGCCTTTCCTATCCCCCAAATAAGCTACCAAATAATACATAAAACCTTAACTGATTCTAGCATATAGTAAAAATAGCAATGTTATGATACATACACCATCTGTACAAAGGAATTCCAAGGGAAGGAACTGAAGGAAGCTCTGGAGTATGTGCTGCCCCAAGAGTGACTGCTGCAAAACAAATGGTAACTTTCCCCCTTTATTGTAAAAGGAAAAATCCTCTTGTGGTTTGATTCATTTAACAAAGCCAGCTGCTATTGTATGCCTTCTGTAAAATTCAAGTGGTATAACACACACTTTTTTATTAGTGATTTAATACTGGTTTACAATGTTGTCATATCATAGGGGTATAATTCCACATAGTTCCCACTGCCAGAGATTTGTGTTCCATTCCCTCTACTGGAAACTGCAGTAGTTCTCCCAAGCTCACCTATATGGGCTGATTATATATCCATTTATATCTATGTATATATATTTTCTCCATTTTTTCAGTGGTCCTGCCTTCACTTCCTTTCTAGAGCATCCCTACACCTATAACTACATCCAAGTGTCTTTCTTCTTTTCCTCTTCTCTCTTAGGGAAGCAAAACTGTACCTGGCTTCCTCTGGTGTTTTCCAGATTCACTTCCCTTTCATTGATGGTATAAAAACAAGATTCTTGGATGAAGCTAGAAGGAATTATGTTATGTGAACTAAGTCAGAAAGATAAAGACGAGTATAGGATGATCCCACTCATCAACAGAAGTTGAGAAAGAACAGAGAAGGAAACTCAAAGCAGGATCTGACTAAATTTGGAGTAGGGCACCAAAGTAAAAACCCTGGGTTAAGAGTGAGGGTGTATGTTCAGCTTCATGGGGCGGACACGGGGGTGGTGAGGGGGGTGGGATAGGACACAGTCTTTTGGTGGTGGGAATGGTGTTTATGGAGAAAAAAAAAAAACATTCCTGTGGACAAACACTTTGGATCCTGGATTAAAGGGATACAAAGCCCTCTGGGTTATTTTCCTTATCATTTGCCCTTCTGAGAATATGGCATAACACAAACTGTTGAAAATCCAGGTAAACCTACATAATTTCCAAGAGAAGGGGCAGGCAAAAAAAAAAAAAAATTCTAAGAGAAATCAGACTAAAATAATAACATAAGAAAATAGTTAAGAGTGTTTAAGAGAAGTAGAGCCTCAAAAGTAGAATTGTTCTGATAATTTTTGATTCCTTTGGAAAAAGTAAAAGCAGTTAGTTCAATAATGCATTCAACCATCTTTGGTGTTTTTTTTTTTTCATTAAAGATTTAATGTTCAAATTACCGGCCCCACCTACAAGGCCAAACTTCATAAGTGGTGGAACAGTGCAGTATTTCTTTCTCTCCCTCCCTCTCTCTCTCTCTCTCTCTCTCTCTCTCTCCTTCTTTCTCCCCACTCCCTCTCTGCTTCTCTATATCTAAAAAAAAAAAAAGAGGAGTCAGAAGGGGCCAGGTGGTGGTGCATCTGGTTGAGCTCACATGTCACAGTGCACAAGGACCCAGGTTTGAGCACCTGGTCCCCACCTGCAGGGGGAAAGTTTCACAAGTGGTGAAGCAGTGTTGCAGGTGTCTCTGTCTTTCTCCCTCTCTATCACCCAATTCCCTCTCAACTTCTTGTTTTTTTCTTTTTTTAATTATTTATTTAAGAAAGGAGACACTAACAATACCATAGGATAAGAGGGGTACAGCTCCACACAATTCCCACAACACGGTCTCCATATCCCATCCCCTCTCCTGATAGCTTTCCCATTCTCTATCTCTCTGGGAGTATGGACCCAGGCTTGCTGTGGGTTGAACCTGGGTCCTTGCACATGGTAATATGTGTGGTTTGCCAGGTGCTCTACTTCCAGGCCTGCACCTCTGAAAACCATGTTTTGGGAGCTAGAAAGATGGCATAATGGGTATACAAAAAGACATTAATACCTGAAGCATCAAAGGGCCCAGGTTCAATATTCAGCACCACTATAAGCCCGATTTGAGCAGTGTTTTGGTAAAAATAATAATAATAAATAAGTTAAATAAAAATTTAAAAATCAAAATAAAACAAAAACCATTTATTACCATAAAAAAAAAAAAGATTTAATGTACCTCTTCTCTGATGCAAACGGCACGAAGATGTGTGATAGACTGAATCCATAAGATTATAGAAAAAGAATGGAAAGCTGCTGTGCAATTGCAATACACGGTACAGGGCTAAACTATAATACAGGGTTCTTTCTGACAGAGATATCACACCCAGCTTGAAGACCCACAGGGGTGTTGACACTGAAATAGCATAAGAACTGAATTTTGAAGACTGAGCAGGGGCCTGTCAGTGGAGCACTAACATGAAGAACTATGTTCCTTTATATGCTATAGGGACAGTAGATCAGTGTTCTCCAAGTTACAGCCAAAAGTGGCAACTTCCTAGAATTTCAACTATATTTGATGACAAATAATCCAAAATATTACAGATATCAAAACAAATAAAGGTATATTTTTTTAAAAGACTATATACACTTATATATCAAATTGGAAACTTCATGGAAAACTTGGCTCAAGATATACAGTTCTGTGATATACCTAGAGATATCTCAAGGAGATGTTTTTTTTTTTTTCTGCTCTATGGGATGCATTGGTGTGAGAAGAACTGGAATGAAAGAAAGAGGCAGATTCAGCATGCCTGAAAAAAAATGACTGCATATTAGTTGGATGAGCCTAGTCTATTTAACATCTCTAAACCTCAAATTCTCATTTGCAATATGAGCATGAAAATGCGTACTACTTACAATTTTTTTTTTCAAATTAAATGTAATAGATGTTGGTAGCCAGTTATAAGAAGCATTCGCTACACCTTAAGCCAGGTGAAAGATACCATTGATGCAACGAGTGAAGGGCAAGGGAAACAAGACACATTTGGGGAACAGAAATATAAAATGCTGTGCATTTGAAGGAAAAAGGAGGAGGATTAGGCCTATCAGGTGGATACCAACAAACCAGGAGTTCTTTCTGACCCATTGGCCATATAACCAAGTTATATTCATGAAGACATGAAGAAAAGTAGGGATATTTTACACAATCATGATTAAGTGATAAAAAGTTAATGGGAGTGTAACTTTGTATAGCATATTAGTAGAATAATTTTGTAATAAGCATCAAAGAGCTAGTGGTTCATATCATTTGATCACTGAGATTGTATCTGAAAAATTATCTTTCACACACACTTACTTACACATCTGTGAAATAACAAAATAATGTGGATTCTCACTGCAGATAAAGAATATAAGTAAAATGAAAACATTGTGAAGGAGTTAACCATAGACTGGTTAAATGAATCATGCTATGATGTAAAACAATTGAATAATATGCAACTTTAGAGAAACAGGAAACTAAGAACTGATATGGTTGCTTTCTAAAAATTTATTGTCAAGTCAAAAGGCAAAGTTCATGTCTGGCACATGTAACAAAAACTGCATCTTGCCCAGATATCTAGACTGCATTCCCCTGAAGTCACATAAAAGCATATGGCAGATGTCTGGTCAACTGAATGCCAATGAATATCATACATTATCCCCAGGCCTATTCTCTAAATATCCCCCAGATCATCCATGCTCTCTGTCTTCCTGCCTTTGTTAGCTCGCACAGAATATCCGTCACAGGTCCTGAGTCCTTGGAGACTGGCAAGGTAACTATATTCAAGGAAGATGTAATGTCTAATGGCTCCTAGAGAGGCTAGTCCTTCCCTCACTGAACCCAAAGAAAATACTAAATTGGGACATGAACTAGAAATAAATTTTTATTGTTTTAAGTGACTGAGATTTGGGAAGTTTGGTAAAGCATTTGATCCATTCCACATTTTTAAAAGGAGAGTCTAGAATGTTTACCTTTATGTCCACAGACTATCAGTTGCCTCTAAAGAGACTAGATTGGAGAAGCTGGTAGTAGAAAAGGGGTGCTGGTGACTTGTGAGTATTTTCTGTGCACATCTAGTGAGAAGGTAACTTTCTTTGATTCCATATCTATACGTTCATATCCCATCATTTCCATCATGAAATACACAAAAAGCAATATCACTGGGTAAGCTTTGGGAAAAATAAGTATCCTGATAAAGTTACTGGTTACTGAAGAGGATGAAACGTTGGTATATCCTAGGATAAAGGGACTGCATGCCTGTAATCAATCAGCACAGGGGCTGGGGTATACACTTCAGCTGGTCCCACCTTTCACTTCGCCACTACCAAGGAAAAAGAGTAAATTGTCTGAGTAGTAAGTTAGAGAAAGGAATTGGGCTCAGGGAGCCCATGCTACACTCTCTTCATGGTAGAATCCACCTATTTGTTGAAATAGAATGTCCTGGTTCCTCCCAGGTCTAAGTTTTACAAGAGCAGTCCAGCAGGATGACCCAATGTTACCCTAACTCTGGAGCAGAAGATGAACAAGCTAACTCACAGACAATCCTCATTATTTCACCTAGTTTTTGACCCCTATATTTCTCTCTGCTGTGTCTATCTTTCAGCTACTTACAAAATCAGGTAAAATGGCTCTTTCTAAAGCCCAGGCTGCAGTAACCAAAATCAGCACAAATTAGTGACAATGTGAATGAAGGTGGCTATGACATAATGGAAGAAACACACCCAGGAGGTATTCATTTATTAAGCAAGTCTTTACTTAGAATAATCCAGGTATAGAAGAACTTGGGGAGGTGGGGTGCGGTAACACACCGGGTTAAGTGCACATAGTACAAACTGCAAGGACCCACAGGAAGATCCTAGTTCCAGCTGTCTTCCCACCTGCAGGGGGTCGCTTCACAAGCTGTAAAGCAGGTCTGCGTGTGTCTATCTTTCTCTCCTACTCTTTATCTTCCCCTCCTCTCTCAATTTCTCTGTCCTACTGAACAAAAAAAAGGGGGGTGTCCTCCAAGAGAAGTAGAAGAACTTGTGTGTCTGTAGTACTTAGACAATGTGTGTGTTGGGGGGGGGGGAGCAGGGTATCAGAGTTCCAGGGTGAAATGAAAAGATAAAAATAAAAAATCCCAGAAGGAACCTTCTTTTTGAACCTGAGTGAGAAATTGAGCAAATATGAGTGGAATAGTTTGACGTAGCTAAGGTGGCAATGCTCAGAAAAGCTGAGGACTAATTGAAGCCTCCACTCTCGGATATCTATGAGAAATATGGAATCAAGATTGTAGGAGAGAAAAATGGTAGGGCCAAGAAAAAACTGTCTAGAACTCTGAGCATGAATAATGATTTGGTGAGTACAACTGGATCTCTAAGAAAGAGAGCACTATAGAAAAGTAAAGAGGGCTAAGGACAGCATTCGGGATGGGGAAGAAATAGTACCATGAGGCTCACATTATACTGTGCAAAAACCCAGATTCAAGCCCTTGGTCCCCACCTGCAGGGGGAAAGCTTCACAAGTGGTGAAGCAAGGCTACAGGCGTCTCTCTGTCTCTCTCACTGTCTCCTCATTCCCTCTCAATTTCTCTCCATATATATTCAGTAGCAAATTTCTTCATCAGGGAGAAAATAATGAAAAAAGAATCAGGGAAGTCAGAGACACAAAAAGGCAGGGAGAAGAGCAGTGTAAACAAGGTGTTACTTTTGAGTGCAGAGCTGCCAGGTTAAGCAAATTAAAGTACAGGATGCCCCATTAAACCAGGAATTCAGATAAACAACAATTTTCAGAACAATTTCCTAGTACAGCAGTAGGGTATTATTTTCCCAATTATATTTATCTGAAACTAAATAAAGTCAGAAGTAAAAAATAAAAATACCCCAAAAGAGTCTGTTTCTCTACCTACCTTGCTGAGAGAATGGTGGAGTAACCCTACCTTTCTATCCTTCCGTGGAGACAGTAAAGAAGAAAATGTTGAAGGGAGAGGAGAAATCCATTGGATTTCGTCATTGGGAAATAATTCTTGATCCCTTACAATTGACTTCAGTCAGAATGTAAGCACAGAGGTTAAGGAGGTTAAGTGTGTGTGTGTGTGTGTGTGTGTGTGTGTGTGTGTGTGTGTGTGTATGTGTGTGTGTATGTGTGTATGTGTATGTGTGTATGTGTGTATGTATGTGTGTATGTGTGTATGTATGTGTGTATGTGTGTGTATGTGTGTGTATATATGTGTGTGTGTGTGTTAGAAATGGATTGTGTGTGTTCTAGGGCCCTCATTTTGGAGGATGGATGGCAGGCTCTTTGAGGAACCTGATAAATAACTCTGGGATGAGATGGAGGACAGAAATAACAAAGGCAAGGAAAAAAGAGGCAGGAGAAAGGATCAGGAAACAGAAACATGTTTGTGTGCCTCAGTTAGATAAGGATAGCACACGCTGAGCAGCAAAAGATAGCACACACTTAGCCATGCTTAAGGACCTGGATTCAAGGTTGAGGTTACCAGATGGGAGCACTATGAAAAGGGGAAGATTTATGAGGGTTGGAATACAACTGTGGTATCTCACATCCTCTCTTTGTCTTTCCCTCCCTCTATTTCTTGACTTCTATCTAAGCAAACAAAAAACAAACTGTCCCCCAGGCACAAAGGCCCAGTGATAACCTTGGTGGCAAAAAGGGGGATGTACTGGAGTGGGGCGGGGTAGGAGGAGAAGAGAAATCCTACTGTACACTGAAATCTATGAAATGGTTATTTCAGGTGACAGTTATTCACAGAAAGAAAAAAAAAAAAAAAGCATTCTTCAAGTTCCCCAGTCCTTTCCTCTAGAGTCTGTGTCTGTGGTTGACGATGTCAGAAAATCAGGCGATCAGAGGGAGCTGCCATCTTTACAGCCACCCATCTAGGTGTCCACAGTGTGATTTCCGACAATCCTGGTAACAGGGACAGGGTTGTAGGAAGCAGCATCAAGTACTCTGGAGTCCCCTTTCTGAGTCTTACTTTCATCAAGTAGTTCTAGCCTATTTCATTTATTTTACACATTGTAAATCATTCAGTGTCCAATTTTCTTTGAATAAGGGTTCATCTAGTAAAAAAAAAAAAATGCTTACATCCCAGACTTAACACCATTCCCCAGGAAGTTCAACAGACACATAGATGCTCACAAAGCCATTCAGAAAGAACACTAAGTTTTAAAAAACTTAACATATAGCAGCTTATCTTTCATTCTATTTATGTTCCTAATCTTCCTTCAAACGAATGTTCCTCAGTGTGTCAGTTTAATTCTCCCTCTTGAATCTCCATGGAAGTGCTGAGCACACTGAAATTAGAAGGTGTTCTCACAGGGGTCAGGCAGTGGCACACCTGGTTGAATGCACACTTTACAATGGAAAAGAATCTAGGTTCAAGCCCCCAGTCCTCACCTTCAGGTGGGAAGCTTCATGATCGGCAAAGCAGGTTTACAGATGTTTCCCTTTCTAACTCATTTTTTAACTACCACTCCCCCAATTTCTCTCTATCCTACTTGAAAGAAAGAGGGGGGGAGGGAGAGGGAGAGGAAGAAAGAAAGAGAGAAAAATTATGGCCAGGTGGTGACACAACTGGTTGAGCACACTTGTTACAACGTGCAAGGACCCAGGCTCAAGGCCCCAGTCCCCACCTGTGGGGGAAAGCTTTGTGAGTGGTGAAGCAGGGCTGCAGGTGTCTCTGTCTCTCTCCTTCTCTATCTCCCCCTTCCCACTTGATTTCTGGCTATCTCGATCCAATAAATAAATAAAGATAGTAAAATTAAAAAAATAAAGAGAAAAATTTTCCACTAGAAGTGATAGACTTGGGGCGTAGCCAAGATGGTGACCAAGATGGAGTTACTGGCCTGAGTCCCAACAACAACTGCTGGAAACAGTAGGATTTTTTGCCTTCAGAAGGACAATAAATTCGAGGTCCTAGCTGTGATAGCAAGGGGGTGAATATAGCTCATTTTGTGTTAGAATACAGAGGAAAAAAGAAAGGAAAAACTTTGTATTATTCCTGAAGTGCACCCCTCCCCCTCCCCCACAACCAGACCCTGCTCCTAGCAGGCTGCTGATAGCAGGCTCCCCTGCTGAGCATCTTTCTTTACCAAGATTCCTGGCCCAACAGTGGTTCCATTCCTTTCCTATTCTTTTCTGAAACCCTTGGCCCTCTTTCTTTCTGTCTAAGTGGCCAACTGGACCTACAAAAGGGAAAGACTGCCGTGAGGTGTTTTTTCTTTTTTTCCCCCGTTTTGTTTTGTTTTTGTTTTTTGGGTTTTTTGTTTGTTTGGTTTGGTTTTTTTTTTTTTTTTTTTTTGTCTGTTTGCTTTACTTTTTTAACAATCAGATGCCTCTGCTCAGGCTGCTTGAAGCAATCTAGGACAGGTTTTTTAACCTGCTCTATTTTATTATTAATATATATGTGTGTGTGTGTGTGTGTGTGTGTGTGTGTATAGGTGTATCCCTTCCCCCCATCCTTTAGGTTGACTAGAATTAACTCTTAGTATATTTTCCAGTGCTAAAGGATTCGTCGGCTTACCCATTGTGAGAGGAACTTGTTTCACTACTCCTACCCCCTATACCTACTCTCCCCTTCTCCCTCCTCCTAGCTAATCAAAAAATAAAATAAAATAAAACTCTTTCCTTTCACTGCTATTTTATTAAAGTTCTTTTTCTTATCTTTTCTCTATTTTGTTGCTCTTCTTTTTTTTTCTTTTTCTTGTATTCCTTTCTTCCTTCCTCCTTCTTTGGCTTTCTGAATTCACTGATATTCATTTGTGAATTATTTGGGGGAACAAATTGGACACAAAGTGGACTCTCTATGTGTGTATCTCTGCTCTACTTTCATTTCTCTTCTTGCTACCCCTAGAATATATTGGGGATAGTAGATTTGCATAATTGTCTATTCTTTCTATCCCTTTTTTCCTTTCTCTTTCTTATTCACTTGGACTTGGTTGCTATTTTTTCACGGACTAGAGACACTGTTTGGCTAACTGGTAGTGGTTAAACTGCTTCAATCCTTTCTTCAGTTGCTATTGTAATTTCAGAGGCTGGTGATTGCATTTGTCATAAAGGTATTTAGTACAGTGTTGCCTGTACTCAAAACACAACAACTGAGGAACAACAAACATAAAAATAAGAAACACATTAATAAATAAAAAGGGTAGATCAAGAGCAAATAAAACTGCTACTACAATGAATGAAGAGAAGAGACTAGAAAAAAACCACAAATCTGCCAGAAGTAACCATAGATAAGAAAAGTATGCAAGCAATAATAAAATTATTAATCACAGAAATGAAAACAACTTTGGAGGAAAGGAATGTAAACAACAAATGAGACCCTCAAGGAAAACACTGATTACCTTGAGGCAATTAGAGGACTGAAAGCTGAAACAGGTGAAATGAAGAAAGAAGCTGAGGGAAGGGAAAGCAGACTAGCAGAAGCAGAAAACAGAATGTCAGGCAGAGGATGAGCTGGAGAAAACTAAGACAGAGGTGAAAGAGCTCAAAAAGTGATTGAAAGACACTGAAAGCAACAACAGAGACACATGGGATGATCTCAAAAGAAGTAAAATTCGTATAATTGGCTTGCCAGAGGAAGAAAGAGAGGAAGGGGAAGGAAACATTCTAGAGGAAATTGTAGAAGAAAACTTCCCAGACCTGAATAACAGAAAGGACATCAAGATTCAAGAGGCCCAGAGAGTTCTAAGCAGAATCAACCCAGACCTGAAGACACCAAGACACATCATAGTCACAATGAGAAGAAGTAAGGATAAAGAAAGGATCCTAAAGGCTGCAAGAGAAAAACAAAAAGTCACATACAAGGGAAATCCCATAACACTATCAGAAGACTTCTCCACTCAAACTCTAAAAGCCAGAAGAGAATGGCAGGATATCTATTGAGCCCTGAATGAAAAAGGGTTTCAACCAAGGATAGTATATCCTGCTAGACTTTCATTCAAACTATATGGAGAGATCAAAACTTCTTAGACAAACAACAGTTAAAGGAAGCAACCATTAACAAACCGGCCCTGAAAGAGGTTCTAAGAGACCTCTTATAAACAAGAACTTCACTATAATACTTGCCATATATCAGAGCAAATAAAAACTCGTTGGACAATGGCACTACAATACATTAAATCCATAATATCAGTAAATTTCAATGGCTTAAACTAACCCATCAAAAGGCACAGAGTGGGAGGATGGATCAGAAAACATAACCCAACCATATGCTACTTGCAAGAATCCCATCTGACACAACAGGATAAACACAGACTTAAAGTGAAAGAATGGAAAACTATCATACAGGCTAATGGACCACAAAAAAAAAAAGCTGGAACAGCCATTCTCATCTCTGACACAAAATATTTTAAATTAAATAAAGTAATAAAAGATAGGCAAGGACATTACATAATGATTAGAGGATTAATCAGCCAATAAGACTTAACAATTATTAACATCTATTCACCCAATGAGGGACCATCTAAATACATCAAGCACCTACTGAAAGAACTTCAAAAATACATCAATAGTAATACAATAATAGTGGGAGACATTAACACCCCACTCTCACACTTAGACTGATCAAGAAAACAGAGAACCAACAAAGAAACAAGAGAATTAAATCAAGAGATGGTCAGACTAGACCTCCTGGACATTAGCAGAGTTCTTCACCCAAAAAAATTGGAATACACCTTCTTTTCAAATCCACACAACACATACTCAAGGATGGACCACATTTTAGGCCACAAAGACAGCATCAATAAATTCAAGAGCATTGAAATCATCCCTAGTATCTTCTCAGACCACAGTGAAGTAAAACGAACATTTAACAACAAAAAGAAATTTATTAAAAGATACAGAATTTGGAAACTAAACAACATACTGCTTAAGAACCACTGGGTAAGAGAGTCACTCAAACAAGAAATTCAAATGTTCCTGGAAACAAATGAAAATGAAGACACAACCTATCAAAATATTTGGGACACAGCTAAAGCAGTATTGAGAGGGAAACTCATAGCCATACAATAACATATTAAACAACAAGAAAAAGCTCAAACAAACGACCTTACTGCACACCTCAAGGACTCAGAGGAAGAGGAACAAAGGAACCCCAAAGCAACCAGAAGGACGGAAATCACTAAAATTAGAGCAGAAATAAACAACATCAAAAATAAGAGAACCATACAGAAGATCAATGAAGCCAAATGTTGGTTCGTTGAAAGATTAAACAAAATTGACAAACCCCTAGCCAGACTCACTAAACAAAAAAGGGAGAAGATTCAAATTCATAGAATTATAAACGATAGAGGAGATACCACAACTGACACCACAGAAATCCAGAAATTCATGTGAAACTTCTATGAAGAACTATATGCCACCAAACTAGAGAATCTGGAAGAAATGGAACAATTCCTAGAAACATATGCCTTTCCAAAATTGAACCAAGGAGAACTACAAAACCTAAATGCACCAATCACAGACAAAGAAATCGAAACCGTTATTAAGAATCTCCCCAACAACAAAAGTCCTGGACCAGATGGCTTCACAAACGAATTCTGCAAAACCTTCAGGAAATAGTTAGTACCCATACTTTCAAAACTTTTCCATAAGATCAAAGAAACAGTCCCTTCCATCTTCTATGAAGCCAACATCACCCTGATACCAAAAGCAGAAAGGGACACAACAAAAAAGGAAAACTACAGACCAATATCTCTGATGAACATAGATGCCAAAATATTAAACAAGATCTTGGCTAACCGGATACAGCAGCATATCAAAAAGATTGTTCATCACGGCCAAGTGGGATTCATCCCAGGAATGCAAGACTTGTTCAACATACGTAAGTCAATCAATGTCATTCACTGTTGGGACCTACTTGGCCTTGATGTAGGCCCAACAGACACTCCCTAAGCCTGGCTCGAGTTTCGCTGATGGTCACTAACTTCCTCAGAGTGACACAGCACTTCTTGTGAGCCATGCCTGAATTCACCTCTGCCCTCCAACTGATGATGTGTAAAGAGCATAGACCCCATGATGGTGACACCACCTCACACCACCTCTAACGTCTTCTCACCCTATCTTTCCATCCCCACCACCCCACCCCACCCCGCCTATAAAGAATGTCCTTTTCCTCAATAAAGCGAGTAACTGCCTCAACAGAACTCCCGACTACTTGGTGTCTTTTCTTTTCTCAAGTCTTCAACACTCTCCCTCCCACTAGCCCCAAAAGGGGGGTCTGGCTGGTCCAGATCTCCCTCCTCGCAACTACCTGTCAGGGAGAACCCGACAATTCACCACATCAATAAAAGCAAAGCCAAAAACCGCATGCTTATCTCAATATATGCAGAGAAAGCCTTTGACAAAACCCAACACCCATTCATGCTCAAAACCCTACAAAAATGGGAATAGATGGGAAATTCCACAAGTTAGTGAAATCCATATATAGCAAACCTACAGCCAACATCATACTCAATGGACAGAAGCTGAAAGCATTCCCCCTCAGATCGGGGACTAGAGATGGCTGTCCACTGTCACCATTACTCTTCAACATAGTATTGGAAGTTCTTGCCATAGCAATCAGGAAAGAGAGAGAAATCAAAGGAATACAGATTGGAAGGGAAGAAGTCAAGCTCTCACTATTTGCAGATGATATGATAGTATACATAGAAAAACCTAAAGAATCCAGCAGAAAACTACTGGAAGTTATTAGGCAATATAGCAAGGTGTCAGGCTACAAAATGAATGTACAAAAATCAGTGGCATTTCTTTATGCAAACACTAAATCTGAAGAAGAAGACATCCAGAAATCACTCCCATTCACTGTTGCAGCAAAATCAATAAAATACCTAGGAGTAAAGCTGACCAAAGAAGTGAAAGAGTTGTATACTGAAAACTATGAGTCACTATTCAAGGAAATTGAAACTGATACCAAGAAATGGAAAGATATCCCATGCTCATGGATTAGAAGAATAAATATCATCAAAATGAATATTCTCCCCAGAGCCATATACAAATTTAATGCGATACCCATCAAAGTTCCACTAAGCTTCTTTAAGAGAATAGAACAAAAACTACAATCATTTATCTGGAACATGAAAACACCTAGAATTGCCAAAACCATCTTGAAGAAAAGAAACAGAAATGGAGGCATCACACACCCAGACCTAAAACTATATTATAAATCCATCATCATCAAAACAGCCTGGTACTGGAACAAAAATAGGCACACAGACCAGTGGAACAGTATTGAAAGCCCAGAACTAAACCCCCACACCTATGGACATCTAATCTTTGATAAGGGGGCCCAAAGGATTAAATGGAAGAAGGAGACTCTCTTCAATAAATGGTGCTGGGAAAACTGGGTTGTAACATGCAGAAGAATGAAACTGAAACACTTTATCTCACCAGAAACAAAAATCAACTCCAAATGGATTAAAGACCTGGATGTTAGACCAGAAACAATCAAATACTTAGAGGAAAACATTGGTGAAACACTTTCCCACCTAAACCTAAAGGACATCTTTTTTAAAAAAATATTTATTTTATTTATTTATTCCCTTTTGTTGCCCTTGTTGTTTTATTATTGTAGTTATTATTGTTGTTGTCATTGTTGGATAGGACAGAGAGAAATGGAGAGAGGAGGGGAAGACAGAGAGGAGAGAAAGATAGACACCTGCAGACCTGCTTCACCGCCTGTGAAGCGACTCCCCTGCAGGTGGGGAGCCGGGGTTCAAACCGGGATCCTTATGGCGGTCCTTGTGCTTTGCGCCACCTGTGCTTAACCCGCTGCGCTACAGCCCGACTCCCCTAAAGGACATCTTTGATGAAACAAACCCAAATGCAAGGAAGACTAAAGCAGAAACAAACAAATGGGACTATATTAAATTGAAAAGCTTCTGCACAGCCAAAGAAACTATCACACAAACAGAGACCCCTCACAGAATGGGAGAAGATCTTCACATGCCATACATCAGACAAGAGACTAATCACCAAAATCTATAAAGAGCTCAGCAAACTTAGCACCAAAAAAGCAAATGACCTCATCCAAAAATGGGCAGAGGATATGAACAGAACATTCACTCCAGAGAAGATCCAAAAGGCTAACAAACATATGAAAAACTGCTCCAGGTCGCTGATTGTCAGAGAAATGCAAATAAATACAACACTGAGATACCACCTCACTCCTGTAAGAATGGCATACATCAAAAAGGACAGCAGCAACAAATGCTGGAGAGGTTGTGGGGACAGAGGAAGCCTTTTGCACTGCTGGTGGGAATATAAATTGGTCCAGCCTCTGTGGACAGCAGTCTGGAGAACTCTCACAAGGCTAGACGTGGACCTTCCATATGACCCAGTAATTCCTCTCCTGGGGATATACCCCAAGGATTCCATAACACCCAACCAAAAAGAGGTGTGTACGCCTATGATCATAGCAGCACAATTCATAATAGCTAAAACCTGGAAGCAACCCAGGTGCCAACAACAGATGAGTAGCTGAGAAAGCTGTGGTGTATATACACAATGGAATACTATGCAGCTACTAAGAACAATGAACTCAACTTCTCTGACCAATCTTGGTCAGAGCTAGAAGGAATTATGTTAAGTGAGTTAAGTCAGAAAGATAAAGATGAGTATGGGATGATCCCACTCATCAACAGAAGTTGAGAAAGAAGATCAGAAAAGGAAACTAAAAGCAGGATCTGACTAAATTGAAAGTAGGGCACCAAAGTAAAAACCCTGTGGTGAGGGGGAGGATGGACATGTGGCTTCCTGGGCCGGCGGGTGGGTGGGATAGGACACAATTTTTTGGTGGTGGGAATGGTGTTTATGGACACTCCTATTAAATTGTAGTCATATAAATCACTATTTTATTAATATGGGGGTGGGGAACTGATTGTATGTCTAACAAAGGCACTTTTCAAAGTTAACCAAATTACCAAATAATGTGATGATAACAGTAACTATCTATTGTCTTCTTGAACCCTAAGACAGCAGGAACCTCACATTTCCACTATAGAGCCGAAACTTCCCCCAGTCCTGGGACCCTAGGGTAGGGTCCACTTTCCCGTATGCTTCTCCCAATTCTTATCAAATAATATTGTATCTGCTGATCACAACCTAATCAACACAAAGTGCCACCCCAGCATGCTTCACTTCAGACTGTGTCCAGAGACTTCAGGTGTGGAATGACAACCCTTCAGCTTCATCACTCAAGTGAGACCTTTCCTTTCATAGTATTCTCTAACTCCATCCCAGGTAGTTCACTTCCTAACAAAGTCCCAAAACCTAGATATAGATGAGGTTCCAGGAGATAGAGCATATGTCCACACGTATCCATAAACCAGGGCAAATATATACCTGAAAGCAGTAGTACACTAGAGTTTGCAGTGAGTACCCCCCCAACACTTTATTTCCACTATTCCATCCTTTGGGTCCATGATTCTTCAACAATTTGTTTGGCTTTGTATGTTAACTCTCTTTTCAGCCACCAGGTTCCAGATGCCATCAGGATGCCGGCCAGGCTTCCCTGGACTGAAGACCCCACCAATGCATCCTGGAGCTCTGCTTCCCCAGAGACCCAACCTACTAGGGAAAGAGAGAGGCAGACTGGGAGTATGGATCGACCAGTCAATGCCCATGTTCAGTGGAGAAGCAATTACAGAAGCCAGACCTTACACCGTCTGCAACCCACAAGGACCCTGGGTCCATGCTCCCAGAGGGATAGAGAATGGGAAAGCTAGTGGGGAGGGGATGGGATATGGAGATTAGGTGGCGAGAATTGTGTGGAGTTGTACCCCCCGTCCCCATCCTATGATTTTGTTAATGTCTCCTTTCTTAAATAAAAAAAAAAAAAAAGAAGTGATAGACTTTTCATGCAGGCACTGACCTCCAGTAATAACCCTGGTGGCAATAAAATTGAATAAATAAATATTTTTAAAGTTTTTCTTTCTTTCTTTCCATTCTTGTATTATTGTATTTTATAGATGTGTATTCACTAGATGCTGTTAGTATTATTGTGTGTGTGTGCTTGTGCGTGTGTGTGTGTTTGGTGCCTGCACAGGAATCCATCATTCCCAGTGGTATTTACTTATTTATTTTTGTATTTTACAGAGAAACTGCAAGGGGCAGGAATGATAGACAAGGAGAAAGAGAGATACTGGTAGCACTTGCTTCCCCACTCTGAAGCCACCATCCCCCACCAGGGAGCAGGGGCTTGAACCCCAGTACTTAAGCATAGTAATGTGTGTGCTCAATCAGGTGCACCACCACCCAGCAACAGATTCTTTATATTATAGTATATATTACATATATTCAATGTATTGTTAAATTGTACAGAAATTTAATCATTTTTATATTTTTTACATTCAAGTTTTTGAGATTTACTGACATTAATATATGTGAATCTTATGACTTAAACTTCACTATAGTGTTCTATCAGAAAAAAAAAACTATTATAAGGGCTGGGTGGTGGTGCTCTCAGTTGAGAGCACATTATATGATTAAGGACCTGAGTTCAAGCCTCTGGTCTCCATCTGTAGGGAGGAAGCTTCATGAGCAGTGAAATAGTGTTGTAGGTCTCCTTCTCTCTGTGTCTGTTTTTTTTTCTCTCCCCACCCCCCTCTTTTTTCACTTCCCATCTGTTTCTCTCTGTCTCTATCCAATAAATGAATTAATATAATATTAAAAATAAAATAAGTTCTTTATTTAAAAAGGAAAAAATACATTGATACTTTATACATTCTTTAAAAAATATTATGGACAGCTAGGTTTTGTTCTATTGCTTGCTATTAATAAAAATAAGGCAGTGGATAGTCTTAACATCTATATATACATAGATTTGAAAGTTTCACTAGAAGTTAAAATAACTAAAAGTGAGATTATATATACTTATATTTATACATATAAATATATATTATACATACAGTTAATTTCAATAGATACTGTCAGATTTTTTTAAAGGTTATACCAATTTATACTTTAATTTACACTTGAAAATGCAAATATTAGAATATGTTCACATGCTTAACACTGACAAATCTCTAAATTTCATTAATCAGGTAAGTATCTGATATCACAATACTATTTTAAGGTTTTTTTTTTTCACAAATGGAATAAGCACATTTCCCTTATTTATTGACATTTTGTGGTACTTCTTTAGTGAAAGTCTCTAGTAAGACTCTCTGATTAATTCTTCATACTATTCTGATTTGGTTTTTTACATTTCAGATATATTCTTTTTTCCCCTATCCATTCTTAAACTTTTTTCCTTCTTATGCTTTGAAATTATATCTTTTAATTTGTTGGTAGGGTCTTTTCATATGAGGGTATTTTTAAATTTTAATGCAGTAAAATTTATTCCGTTTATGTGATTTCAGTTTTTGGTAAACTCTTTAAAAGTCTGTCCTTACCTTGATGTCATAAGTTTTCTCCTAACATTTTATAATGGATTGTTTACAGTTAAGTCTTTAACCCATTGTAAGTTTGTTAGGTGATGTGTAGTAGGAATCTAACTCTTCTTTTTCATATGATTAAATAGTTAAATATCTAAATGATTAAATAGTTAACTATCCCAAGGATATTCATAGATATTTGGCAATTTATTCTTTTCTCATTGATTTTAATTAGTCAGTAATTGTCCAGTGCTTTTTCAAAGATTCATAAGACATTTAGTCTCATCAATATTTGATGTCACCCACCTATCTGGTAGCAAACATAATTAATAATTCAAAAGTAGGAAAAACTTCATATAGTAATATGCTCACTGATACATTATTTATACTAATAAAAATTTAGAAATGGGTCAGGCAGTAGTACACACCCAGTTGAGCATGCATGTTATACTTTATGCAAGCACCAGGGTTCAAGCCCCCACTCCCCATCTGCAGGGAAGAAGCTTCTTGATAGTGATGCAAGGCTGCATGTTTCTCTTTGTTTGCCTTCCTCTCTTTCTTCCCCTCCCCATCTCAATTTCTCTTTGTCCTATTAAATTAAAAAGGAAAAGTAAAGGGAAAAATGGTTACCAGGAGCAGTAGATTCTTAGTGCAAATACTGAGCCCCAACAATAACCCTGGTGGCAAAAACAAAACAAACAAAACAAAAAAAAAACCTTAGAAACAACTCCAAAATTAAGCACATTACATCAATTATTCTGAATGCAGTGCTGTTGATAGAACAGCAAATAATGTGTTCTATTGCTGTTA